>NC_087331.1:4585000-5900000 GCF_037043105.1 Vanessa tameamea
CCTTAATTTGATTATAATTTATTTCCTGCACAATGCTGAATAAAATCATCGTTTGGAAACATACATGTTTCGAATTATGTACATTCTGTGATTCTAATGTCAAATATCTTTGTAACGAGGAAAGCCTGGAGTTCATCACCATCCGAGTTATAGCTTCACTTTAGAAATCAAAATGTCGTGGCAAGGCAAAATTATGAAAGATTGCTTGAAATATGTTTTCAATCTTTAGTGACGTATTTCTACTTTGACGTATTACTACTAGTAAAAATAAGTGACTTCATGATTTATATTAAAGAAACAGCAAATGAGAATTATAATAATATACGATTGTATACGGAGTACAGAGAACCGGGAATTTTGGATCACCGGTTAACAGTTGATTTCGATTAGTTAATAATGATGATTATGAAGAAGAATTGACTCGTTCGGTTTTTTTTGGTCCTATTGAAGTATTCCGAAACTCGGAACTCGATACTCACTGCGGAACACAAGCGTGAAATGTCAAAATTTGATATGCGAAATACAACTGCTATATTTATAAAAAATATTGTATACACGTATCACTGAACATCGCCAGACAGCATGCGTAGATTTGTGTAGGAAAGGGGAAGCAGGAATTAGAGAGAATAATTCCTTAGAGCACTCACCGTGATACAGTCGATAGAAAACGCTCAGCGCCGCTATATCTCGACGCAAGACTCACCGTTTGTCAATATATCACAAGTGAGATACAAAGTTAATTCTTACAGAATCACATGCTTAGTAATATACGTGTCTATATTATTCTCAGTTTGAGTTTAACAAAATTTGACACTATTTTGCAAATGACGATAAAATTTAGCACATATGTTTTTTTAAGAGGGCTTTTTTAAGAAAGTATCCTCTTCGCTAAACTAGCTAACTCGCTGTAAGATAGCACTGCAGCAATTTCCACATCATTCAAACAAGCGTTATGACACTTGGTTTTTATATGTGTACTGAACGTACGAACGTACAACGTATTTGAGTGTTCTAACGACATTTTTCAAATATCATTTGCTATAAATATTTGAGGTATATATCATTAAAAAAATTAAATTAAACTAAATAAACTATTCAAATATTACACTACTAATATTGAATAGCGAAACAGAGTTTATCTGTTAATTCTAAATAGAATCGTCGACAATTTCTAGTTCAACCTGTCCCACTGTGACCGCATTCGAGTAATAAAATAGATATAACAATCAGAACATCTAACTAATACACGTCCTGTACCGACAGCACAAACTATCACGAACAAATGAAATCTCCTGACGGGTCTGTTATATCAATTAGGTAGTCAGGCTTATAAATGGGATCACTTACCGTGTTACCACTTATAGACATTGACACTGTCAGTGATTTTAAATTAATAATTTTAACTATCGACAACCTCCATGGTCCCGGGTTCGATTCCCGGCCAAGTCGACGTAGAAAAAGTTAATTAGTTTTCTATGTTGTTTTGGGTCTGGGTGTTTGTGGTACCGTCGTTACTTCTGATTTTCCATAACACAAGTGCTTTAGCTACTTACATTGGGATCAGAGTAATGTATGTGATGTTGTCCAATATTTATTATTTATTCATTTATAACTATGGCCAAAGAACCACCTTTAGAAAGTATGATTTTATATCCCTTGCGCCTGTTGTTACACTGGTTCACTCACATTTTCTAAATTCCATTATTGGTTCCAAACAAATCTTAACGTTCATGGAAAATAAAAACTGGCAATATTTTAAAATTAATACAAAATCAAACACAATTGCTCTTTGCATAGTAGTTAATTAGTAAAAGAGATAAACAAATCGGTTCATTTTTATTTGTAATATAATCAGTATTAAGTATTAACAATAATTTAATTCCGTTTATTAATAAAATGTAATATAATTTTGCTGACGGTACACAAACGGATGAAACGCATTATGGCCAGATTTGCCAGTGTTAATTTAGATGGAAGTGGGCCAGTGCAGCGACCTTAGATGCGGGACCAAAGGGTTCCATTGTATAACATCTCTGAATTCTATTGGAATAACTGAAATATTAGAATAGATTTAATGAAATAGCAGATTTTATAGAATTATTTTATTTATTAATTGAAACTAGCTATTAATTTTATACAGTCAGTGATCGAAGTTCGACCACAATTGAAAAATTGAGGAAAACCCGTGAATACATGTTTAGATATTGTTTCTTCACCTATTTTCGTTTTTTATTGAGAACGAAACATTAAAACACATTAATAGGTATCTATTGGTAGATATGGTACACCAAAACCCCGTTACGACACCCTCAACTTGAGACATGGCGATTTTTTGCTTCTCCGCAAGAACCACACAGTCCAAAATAGTTATTTTGTATATATCTTTATCTATAAATAATATAGAACAAAGTTGCAATCTATCTCTATCTGTCTCCACTAAATTCTATTTAAACAATCAACGGATTTTGATGCAGTTTTCACCAATAGAAACAACTTTAAACGAGTACAGTAGGTTTAATTATATAATTTGTAAATATTTTCCACAAAATGTTTAAAAAGTATGTATATGACAGCAAATTAAAAAAATATATATTGATATTGATTAAAATTCTCTTTTAAACTACAACATTCAAATGAATACTTTAAAAAAAATCGTTCGCTGAGAAAAGGGCGTTCGGAAACGGGCGTTCGGAAACGGGCTGCAACAATAAAAATTAGAGCTTGACAGTTTAAATTACTCAAATTTGAATATATCATTATATGACGAATTTTGATCTATATATTAAAATTACGACTCAGACCCATTGATATATTATTTATATTTATAATTTTGACATACTAATAAATATGTAATCTTACTAAAAGCAATTCTAATTTTCTTCGTGTGCGTTCCGGGTTTGTTCGCTAGATGTTAATAATCTGAAAAGTTAATTTCCTAATACACGCTGAGTAGAGATAATTCATTTCTTTACGAAGACAAAATAATAGTAGACAAATCAAACGTATAATAATCATGGAAATAGTATTCTAGAAAAACATATCAAAGTGACTTGCCTATTAATCTTTACTAATATTATAAATACGAAAGTAATTCATAGCCAAACCACTGAACCGAAACTAAAATTTGATTTGATATGAAGCAAGATTGAACTTAAAGAAAACACTTCAAGAAAACCTGACGACTAACCCCTCAAACGCGAACAAAATATATAAATATGGATGCGAGTTGCCGAAGAAAGACCACAGAGGCGTGCATTTGGAGAGGCCTATGTTCAGCAGTGGACGAATGCGGGCTGATGATGATGATGATGAAAATATGTATTACAGTTTTAAATAAAGTAAAATACATTATTTAAAAAAAAAGTAACAAGCCTGTTAATATCTAACTGCTGGGCCAAATACGTATATCATATTTCTGAGAATGTTTGGGGCTTATTCAACCACGCTGCTCTAACACGGGCTAGCGTTAAATACGTGGCAGACTTTATATAGTAATAACTATATACTGTTGCTAGCCCGATTTCGAAAATGTAGACATCCTTAACGTTTAGCCACTGAGCTGTATTGGTCGTATGGGTATTTCTAAGAAATGAAAAAATATTAAAGCGACAAAGTAATAAATATCATTGTTAAAAATATAGAGTTCACGTAAATTAAGTGGATGAATTGTGACCGAGTGAAGTCGTAACGAGATTCCCACCGATCAATTCTCCACCATTCGTCTATGTTAGTCACTAAAAGTTTAAGTAGTGTTGTGGAAATATCACCGATTATAATAATTGTTTTATTTTTTTATTTTAATAAATATTAGTTTATAATCTGGCTCAATATAAAGAACGAGTAATCCGACATCAAATAAAAATATTTAAAGAGATATTTTAAAAATGTTACCAAGAGCACCTACGAGTTTAGCCTACTAGTTGTCAGCCCTGCTGTACGGCTAAAGTTCATTCAAGTTGAAATTTTCATAAACCATTTCTTAGTGAGCGTCTATAACGCGAAAGGAGTACCTAACTAGGCCAAATTTCAAGTCAATCGGAATTACACACATACATTACAACATAATATAATAACATCTTCTGTAGTTAATATTATTTGAACTAAATTTATTCCAATATCATGCACATAGATGGGTCCACTATATATTATGAAAACTAACTCTATGGATAGTAAAATTGGAGTCGATACTTTTTTATCGATGAAATTCTTCCATCACTATCGCCAGATAAACCCGCATCGATATAGGGAACAGACACGTACTTACGTTTTCAATCACCAAGGAAATCTCAATTGCGGTGTCTGCAAAGAGGCGGAATATTCGTACTATCTATATATTTATTTCCGATTGCTTATAAATAAAAGAATTTTATATGTCTGTACGAAAAATATTATAAAATGTAGTGTTACTTAAATCTATGATATTTTAATAAAACTCGGCCATTCTTCATTTCTATTTTTTAATTTTTTAATTTTTTTTTTTATTTAACATTTAATTGCCAGACGTATTTTATTAATACAGCTTAATATTAGATTAAATTCTAAAAATATAACAAAATTTTAATATGAATAATCTTTGCAATTAGGTAATGCAATATATATTATATATTAAACCAACAAATAAAATATATGTAATGTCTAAAGTAAAACCTGGCGTATAAGAAGTTCAATACTCTCTTACTAAATACGTTCTCTGTGCAAATCGAAGCGATTGAAATCAGTCTGGGCGGTCGGTAAATAACATCTAGCGTCCTAATACTTTCCGAGATTGCTAATCCGACGTCTCCCGTTCTTATGTTTACAGTCGAAATGGAACCTAGGATTATGTTATTGGATGATTTAAGGATGCATTTTGGTATTGATGTAAATATTAAAATGGGAATATTTATATCGAAGTAGAAATCTGTTTTTGAGATGATAGCACAATGGTACGAACATGTGAATCTTAACCGATGTTTAGAGTTTCAAACCCAGGCTTTTGAATGAAACGGGTTTTTTAATTGGTGGCCCAACCACCAATTTATTCTAGCCCGTCTGAGTAGATCCACCCACTCATCAGATATTCTACCGCCAAACCGCAGAAGCAGTTGCTAGCTAGTGTATAATGTTTCGGTTTGAAGAGTGAGTGAGCCAGTGTAACTACAGGAAAAAGGGACATAATATCTTAGTTCCCAAGGTTTGTGGCGCATTGGCGATGTAAGGAATGGTGACCATTTACCATCAGGTCCATATGCTAGTCCGCCTATTTGTACCATAAAAAAAATATAACACTTATTTTTCCAACGTTGTTAGTAAAATTATAATAAATACAATAAGTTTTTTTTGTTTAAAAAATATTCTGAAACGTGATCCCAGGACCGCCTAACGGATCCAGTCTAATCCATAAATACACTCAAAACTGTTCCAGTATATAAAATGAATTATATAAGCAATGATTTAATTAGTTACTTCAATGCAATGTATATTCGATAGCCCATTGGCCTGATGTCCAACCGGCTGTAAAGCACAAAAACGCCGTTTAAAATCGTCTACGGTTTAAATTAACGACATAATAATGATATATTTTTATCACAATAACGCAACTCAATCAAGAGTACAACTAACACGGGATAATGGATAATTCCGCCCACAGCGCCATCAACGGCCAAATAAATAAGCGAATTAATTAAAAACATGTTTGCTGACTACATACAAAATGCAGTGCGGTGTGTTCTGAAATTTGCATTTTTATAACGCCCCTAATGGATAAATGCGCATCGGATAGTTTTTTGACGGGAATAAAATATAATGGCTCCTTTTTTTAATTTTATTCGTGAATAGTTTTGCCGGTTTTTTGTACAAATTTTATTCTACGATTTTTTTTAACTTACTATCACATACATTTAAACAAAGAAATTAAAAATATATTATTATGAAATTGAAATAATCGTTGTTGCGTTTAATGAAAAGGTGTCGTAGGGCGTGATTGGAATGAAGTTCCTTTTTTATAGAAAACATCTTTTAAATATACACAGCATACACAATATACACAAGGAAATAAATTAACAATGCGTAAAAGTGATTAAATTAAAAGAAATAATTTAAAAAAATAATTTAATTTATATATATGATACGTTAGGAAAGTAAATAATATATAAATATCTGGTTTCCGCCCAAGTCTTCGCCTGTGAGGCAGTGAAGACGTAAAAGAACAAACAAACAAATAAACAATTTTTTTTTCGCATTAATAAAATTATAAGTTCGGATGATCTCCTTAGATACCACACACACCATAAACGCAAATTTTGTCGTGAAGGTCTAAATGTCGCCCTTATTTAACCTACTTGCATCTCACGTTCGCCAAGTGTCTGTCGTGTAACGTAATGAAGAACGTCATTCCCAAACGTTTGAGATTTAATTTTTCATTTCGATATTATAAAGTTAACGTGATACTACAAAACATATGAAAAAAAAGCACCATACTGTTTTTTTTTTTATATGTCAACATTTTTCATTTGTACCTCTTTCCTCTATAATTGTCACAATCATGAAATAATGCAAGCTTGTGCGGTTAAACGATTAATATCGTGGTCGAGAGATTTAATGAGCGATAAACAATTTTTTTTTCATAAAAAATACTTAAAATAATTCAGTAATATTATCATTCAGCGTCAAAGATTATTGGGGAATTTAAGAGCAATAGAAACGGAATATAAAATGTAAACAATATGCAAACCAAACAATAAAACAAGCATCTAATATACATACATATATTCTGACAAATAGTGCAGACGAGGCTTTAATTCCAAAGTCTTCAAAAAATGTAATCTATAATAGAATATACACACCATAATAGTCGGCCATTTGTAGATCCAATGGAAAAATTTATCCCTTGTAGCATCAATCTCTTGTCTGACTGTCGAAATATCTTTTACTCCGAATTTACTGGACGAAGTCTGTTGAAAATTATATTTTTATCTAGCCAGGTGAACCGGTCGCGGAGGTTCGTTTACGTAATTTATTCAAATATAACAATTCTTAACTTTAATGTCGATCAGGGTAAAGTAACTTGCGACCATGACCATACTTAGACAATCATCATTTCAAATAATAATAGGTGTCTACATATTAAACGATAAATACTTGAATAACTTATATATGATTTCATTACTTTCAGAACATGTTTTATATCAGTGTATAGTTTTAACGTATTTTTTTTCATGAAACAAAAATAAAAGAAAACAATTTAATTAATAAGCAGACAGATAACAGATCGCTGACAATAAGCTCAACTACGTTCCACACTATATTTTATAAAGAGATTTATGTCGTTCCAGAAATTTCTAATAGTCATCAATATTTTTCTCAAACTCAATCGCAGTCGTCTCCTGAAATGACAGTTCAGATCGTAAGAAGCAGACAGTTTCAATCCGACGACGGAAACAAGGTTCTTGTGTCGAATAAATGTCACTTGATCACAGCGAGGCAAGAGTCGACTCTTCTGTATTTTATAACAATACAATATTTTATTTTATATCTTCAGCAAAATTTGATCTTCATTTCTTTCTAAATAACAATAGACTAAATTGAAGATATATAAAGACTTTGATGGAGTTTTTATTATTGTTAACCAAAAAAAAACATGTTTGAATTTTAAAACATTAAGAAAATATATTTTCAACCTTAAATAACCAAGAAGGGCCAGCAGCTAGAACAGATTAACCTTACCCGAAGATTGCGAATTTAACCCGTCATGCCTCACTAAATCTTCACCTGATTAATTTGTTTTTATAATTCATCTCGTATTTATCGGTGAAGGAAATCATCTTAAAACATATTTTATTGTTTGTTACAATTCTTGAATATGAACATTAGAATTTTGTGTATGTACATTATTAGTATCGTTATTGCCTGAAAGAAGGGGGAGCCTGACAGACTGGCGCCTTAACGCGTTACGTAACGAAGCGGTTTACGCTACCATAAGAAGTTATCACTTGAAAACTGTGCATGTGTCGAATGAATTTCTGCTGAAATCTCTATGTGGATATGATGGAATAATCTCTAGCCTTCACAATAGGAAACCTCCTGTATGCTCAGCTATAGTCCATTCACAAGCGGTCACTTTACTTTACTTTTTACCCGCTGGGTCGTCTACTATTATAGAAAAATGTTCCACCGCAACAGCAAAAAGAAGTCCTGTGATAATTCTTTTTCTTTTTACTGCATCTCAAGAACGGTCCGTCGCCTTCTTAATGCCAGATTTTATTTTATTCCTCGTTTTTTCTTTAAAACTTTTACGTGACAATTCATTTTTAAAAAAATCTATCGTTACATAATATTATTAACATTATAGTCAAACACACTTAATGTATTGATACATTATATTAGCTTTACCTTCAAATGTTTTTTAGAAGGTGATTCATTAAAATATGTTGTCTTCTTCTTTCGAATGTTAAATCAATAATGACAGAAAGAGAAATCAGTGTTTAATTTGAAAAACAAAAAATCACATTTTTCATCAGTAGTAAGGTCTTATGTCATTAGACTTCATATTTTGTTTTGAATCTCTTTAAATATTATTCCATTTTCGTATCAGTAAATAATGATCAATCAATTTGTCAAGTTTTTCTATCATCTATCATAAAGATTTATCACGTTTCTTGCCGAATATAATCGGTCTTAGCGTTTTATATTAACTCAATAATTATTTTCTAATAAGAATTTGTGCTAGTAAAAATGGCTACCATATGAGCAAAATTGTCCAATAGGATAAACCTTCTGGATTTTAGCCGAAAGTCGCAGCTTCGAATCCGTGATAGAATTTCATGAGGTTATTTTTGTGTCATAAGTAATTGAAAGGATATCGTCGTAATAAAAACTGACATTCGAAGGATGCTGATATTTAATAAAAATGTAGGCACGAAAACTCAGTGAACCTTATCCAGATTTAAATCTTCAAGATAAACGAGTTCTAAGCACTGGTCCAAAGCCATTTATGGCATCGGTAAGCGGCTGGGCAAATGGGCCACCTGATGTAAAGTGGTCACCATTGCACATAAAAATTAGCGACGTATGAAATTTTAGCCATTTCTTACACAACTAACGCGCCACCAACTATGGGAAGTGAGATATTACGTGCCTTGTGCAAACTGGTACACAAAACTACTAAGTATTGCTGCTGGGCCGTAGAATATAAGATGAGCGGGTTGAACGTAAACAGACGGACTCGCTTAAAACCCCCGAGTGTATTTTAAATTATATTAAATGTATTATATTTTGTGTTTAACAGATAAACAACAAGGAATGGTGTAAGAAAGGAAGGAAAGGAGGTCACTGCAGCATGAAATGCGAAGGTGCGCTTATCTGATTAATACTTCCAACTAATTATGTTTCACTACGTCACTCGCAACATTCAGATTTCATTTAACCGTGCTCTTCTAGCGTTTAATAAACTTCATTTTATATAATTGAATTTATTAAGGCTGCGTTTCTGTGAGTTTGATACACTGCAATATCTTACTGTGGATTCCATGCATTGTCTCTTAAATACATTTCATTAAGAAAGTATAATATATGTAATAAAGTAAATTAATGTTTTATGGCTCTAGACGTCCCAGTGGTTAGATCGCGTGCATCTTAACTTGTGATTGCGGGTTCAAACCCAGACTAGCACCACTAAATTTTCATGTGCTTAATTTGTGTTTATAATTCATCTCGTGCTCGGCGTTGAAGGAAAACATCGTGAGAAAACCTGCATGTATATTTCAAAGAAATTCTGCCACATGTGTATCCACCAAACCGCATTGGAGCAGCGTGGTATAATATGCTCCAAACCTCCTCAAGGCTGTTACTGTGAATGTTCTATGTGTAACGTATATTCAAGTTGTAGTTTGTAGATATTATATAATCTGTTCTAAATCTCTCGTAGGAACTTAGGAATGAGAACTGAAAGACATACATAGTATAATGAGAAATGATATTACCTATTATTGATACTAAATAATAAGTTATAATCACTTCTATTATGTATTTTATAAATACAACTTCAGCTATTATTAGTAATCACTACATAGTATAAAACAAAGTCGCTTCCCGCTGTCTCATGCTTAGATCTTTAAAAATACGTAACGGATTTCGATAATAGATAGTGATTCAAGAGGAAGGTTTATATGAACGCATGTTTGCGCTTATATTGCAAACGCTGGCTAAACTCCACGAGATATTTTAAAATAATGTACAACAGTATCGTACACCTTAAAAAGGTCTACAAAAAAGTTTACGATGGTGTATGTCTATCTATTAGGGATAACCCACAATAATCATTTTTTATCCTTTTCATTTGACGAGAAATAATAGCTTATTTACGAAGAGATTTTAACGATACAGCATTAATCCTTATCCAATGAAGTACCTTAAATACATTGTGCATTTAATATAAATGATTCTGACCCGTAGCTGACTGAAAAAGTTGTGAACGTTGAATATAAAGACATTCTGCAGTTTATTTAGTATCAGTAATGCATCCGTGAGAAGCCGGGGCGGGTAGCTAATTTTTCATAAAGTGTAGCACATAAATCGACCAATAAAAATACCCATAAGGAGAACTATGGCTATCGGATATTGCTAGTTTTATATAAATAATATTAATTTCTACCAATTCTATTATAGCACTTTTATACGCTTTTTGTATGAATATTAATAAAACGAATTCTTAAATATATTTCAGATCTCCTAAACGAGGATCTAGCTGATGATGTACGCTGTGCCAAGCGTATCTACGACAGAGTTGGATTCAAGGCCTGGCCTGCCTCTTACGCCTATTGCAAAGAGAAAAGCCTCCCTGATCTATCTAGATGTTAAAATATAGATGCATACAGTTGTATTGTTATATCCTTAATAAGTAGTAAAGTTTTGAGGCCACTTGTTAAAGACAAGGTTTGCTATGAATACTGACGTAAACTGACAATGTGTTGAAAAGTCGAGGGTATTGTATGCGAGGGTGTTAACGGTCGTGGGGATAACAGGGCTTCATCATCGCATACACCGTAAAGGCAACTAAAGTTGATTTGCTCGTTCACTGTACCGTGAAAAGCATACGTTTTCTCTACTGCGTCACTTCATTTAAATAAAACCATGCCTTTAATTAGTGGTCTTAAACGTTTAATTCTCAGACGAATTTAATTCACATGATTAATAAAACAGTTTGTTTATTGATTAAATATTGCATTCGCGATTATAATTTCAAAAAAAATCTTTGCATAAACGATTTTTTTATATATAAATTTTCAAATAAATCAAATTATAAGTTTTATATTGAAACGATTAGAAACACATTAAAGGTCTTGCTCAATAAATAATAATAAAATAATTGGTGTTGAGCATCCATATTTGTATAAAATACTTTTTATAAATATGGATTATGTCATAGGTTAAGATTTACTCATATGGTAGCTACTTCATATGTAATATTATTTTAAAACATTAATCATCTGCATACGTCATAGTACAATATACATTTATAATTAAAAAAGTAAAATGTAGATTACATAATGGATGAATTATGTCATTATTCTAGGATAGAATTTCGAATAGCAGGTAATTGTGCAATGTTTAAATAATAACTTTTTATATTTAACCTTCTAATCAACGTATTTAGTTTAAATATAACATTTAGATTCTAGGTCGTAGAAATAAAATAGTACTAATTTACTGAATTTTCTATATTTGTACGGTTCATGTGTTACGAATTGAAATAAAATAAAATAAAATAAGCAATTGTTTGTTATTGTAATATAATATCCATTTAAAAAAATAAATAGACATAATAATTATGATGATCCCCCTGAGCGGTTTCGGTCACGGCATCCATTCTCAAGCAAGACTGCCATTTACGCGGTACGCGCAGTGGCGTAGCTATCGTAGGGCCAGGTGGTACAGTGCATCAGGGACCCGGAGCTCATGGGGGCATCTAGTCTAAGCTTTGAAAAGAGCGGATCAGGTAACTCGCCAGCTCCTGAAGCTAGAAAACCACAACCCTGCTCACTAGATTTTTTTTCATATCTATAATTTTGAAGGGTATAAGTTAAAGAGGGGGTGGAAAGTCCCGATTCTTTTTCTATGCACCAGGACCCTTGCCCACCTAGCTACGCAGATGTGTACGCGGTATGTTACAGTGCAAGAGTTACTAAAACTATCTATTTTACTCTCATAATCCAATAGGACAGTAATTTCAACATAACTGGAAAAAAATCAGGTGCAATATCTACCGCTTAACGTTCTCACCCAGGCGAGGGATTGTCGCGCTTTTAGACTTCAGGCTGCTGTTGAGATTTTACGACGGGAAAACCTAATAACTGTTTATCGGCACGACGTCGGAACCTCGAGATCTGTGTCTAATAACCTACTTAGACCAACGAGGGTACAAATCAGATATAATAATAATACAACAACAACATACATATTAAATTATATAATATATTGTTCACAAAATCACGTAGCGTATATCTTAAGCTTACCGCCTGGCGAAATTTGTTCTGGTGAATTAACTAAGATGCACATTGTAGCTATGACGGAATATGCAGGCGCATTATAAACCACTTTGATATTCTAAGCATTTCGGTTATAGGTAGATTATAAATCGAAACGAATATTATAATTGGAATTTAAATGTTTAACAAGATCTTCAAAACTTTTATATAATATAGTAGGTCCCCCCTGACTACGTTCGGAAAACCCGATCGCAGCGCCACCAATCAAATCTAAGTCGTACAGAGAATCAAAATACACTTCAAAATGTTCCATATTAATAGTTATTAATAATAATCGGAACAATCGTTAAAGAAAAGTTCAGTTACATACAAACATACAGAAGATTAATATATAAAACTAATTTCCTCTACGGATGTCACGGTTGGTTCATTTTTCGGACAGAGAATTTTGAATAGAGATTCAACAGTCAACAACAATCAACAGAGAGTCACCATAGCACGTGGTCATGTTTAATATAATAGTTATTCTTATTTTGGTCTCGTTATACTTATTTCAATTCTCATAATAAATACAAATAAATTTGATTGAAAGCATCAACATTTAACAAATCCCTCGTGTAATTATAATTATTATAAAAAATAAAATAACTCATAATACATTCACCATGACATTTGTCACGTATAATTATTAATTATTGACAACAAAAGTCATGTCACCGTTCTATAATGAAGTACTAAAAGCCTATTGGAAGTTCATTATTACGAGCTTTAATTAAGCCCAATGATGTGTTACGGATTTTAATATCAAATTGCGTTATAAATTAAAACGATATCACGTCAGTGTTCGACAAAAATGAGCTATTTATTATATCATAAGTTGATTTAAAATAATTTGATATTAAAGAAAAATTCTCACGAATTGAACATATTTTTTTTTTAGTCGAGACTGAGTGTACTTGTGTTAAAATTGTATCTCGACAGCGAAGAAAAACATTTGTATTCTCGTACATATGTATCGTTTACTGAATACAAACAGAAGAAATCCTAATAGCTCAACAGAGCCGAGATGGCCCAGTGGTTAGAACGCGTGCATCTTAACCGATGATTTCGGGTTCAAACCCAGGCAGGCACCACTGAATTTTCGTGTTCTTAATTTGTGTTTATAATTCATCTCGTGCTCGGCGGTGAAGGAAAACATCGTGAGGAAACCTGCATGTGTCTAATTTCAACGAAATTCTGCCACATGTGTATCCATCAACTCGCAATGGAGCAGCGTGGTGGAATATGCTCCAAACGTTCTCCTCAAAAAGGAGATGAGGCCTTAGCCCAGCAGTGGGAAATTTACAGGCTGTTAATGCAAAATGGATTGCAATTTACTAAATTGTTACAATTTAACAAATAATTAATTTTAGAGTGCGAAAAAATTTTACTGGCCGGTTCAAAGAACAAAAATGAAAAACGCAAACAAAACTAAATTGTTATCGACAAACTCCAATAATTCTAAATGAAATAGCGTTCACTATTTGACATTAAAAAAAATCATTTAAATAAGGTGTCATCATTATGGCGCCAAATGTAGATGAGTGACTTGTAGTTTACAATCAAATTATATCAAAACAAAATCTGTCATAGGTTTCGAAATTCCTAATAAATCTTTTGAATAAACGCAAAGTTTCGCGGGCGACCCACTATTTTTAGTAATTGCTGATTGCTGTCTAAATAATATCTAAAAAAACAGTTTCAAAGGCTAACAATTTAATTAAATTTTCATTTCAAACTCATTACCAATCACTCGAAAATGAGAAAAAAATTTGACGTTGAAAACCAAACAAGATTCAGAACGGAGAAGTTTTAATTTTTCAGAAAAATCAGCGATTCGATTCGATCGTGATTCACAATCCGTCGGAATACTTAAACAGTCGATAAACAAACGATGTTTGCGCTTCCAATACCAGCTTTTTCTTGATTCAAACAGAATTCTGATTGTAAGTGATTTATGAGGAATATGATTAGCTTATTTCATATACTTGGAATATTGAATAACTAACTATAATCTGATTTCTCAATGTGAGATTTACGACGTTGTTAGATGAAAAAAAGTTACTGATTTAGCAAAAAAACAGCTGTTTTTGTTAAAACAATGGATATACCAGTATCCATATTGTTACCACACATTTATATATTTGAGAAGGTCTTTATGCTGTTAACTTATTTGTAAATTGACGCTGCAGTACATCAACTTCTGTCCGTTGAACTATATACCATGACAAACACATATACCAGTAGGTGCACAGTCGGAACAATGTCTTTAAATATATACAAATAATTACGTGTACGAACTTAAATACATTTTAATTGAATACGAAACATAATATGCTAAAAATTAGGTTTCATTTCACATTTCATAAATAAACTATAAGAAAATATATAAAGGCAATCGCATATATATTTGCTGTTGATATCTAAACAATTTATATAAGTATTTGGTTTATTAAATGTACGTTCCTGGTCGTGCTAAGTCTCCCATCTCCTTAGCAATGAAACATGGAATATTAAAAAATATGCAAAAGTCAGTACGTTATAAAGGACTCGTGTATGTTGACAGGTAGATAAATTACTTTATAAATCGAAATATGATAAAATCAAACGTAAAGACTGTTTAAATAAATTCTAAAGTTTCATAATGTTCCATAATACGGGCTGAACTTCTTGGCATGTCGTTAGATTTTCAAAAGCCCGGATATTGCTTCAACGCGGTTAGTTGCAGTTTTATTTTCATAACCGAGACTGATGAAATTCAGAAAGTGCGGGTATAGAAAATGCATTTCATACAAAGTCAATGTAATAATGTCACGCTTTTTGTATATAATATATAGCAAGGACTGCGCTGAGTTTTCATTTATTCGGGTTATAGTTTAAGCTACTTGACTACCGAATTGGTGCAGTTACTAGCTTTAACGATCGCGGAATACGAGGTCCTAGATCTAACCCTGGACAATAAAATGTTATCATGTTTTTTGGTCAAAATATTTTTAGTAACAGAATATAGTTTGGAAGTTGGTAGCGCTTACTAAAGGTACATCGCATTGCACAAATCTACCTTCCGAAGGTTCCAATAGCGAAGCATGAAGTTTCTCCCGCGCTTCAATTTCATTAAAATATATGACACAGACATCATGACAACTTTGACCAATACATATTTTTTATACAGACCGAAGTCGACATAATTATTTAAAAAAAAAGAACGTATACTTGGTAACTCATAAAAGAATATCGTTTGTAGGTTGTATCAATTTTATTTTATTTTCTCGTAATTAGCTATAATTGGATCCTCGTCCAATTATCGACTCGATTCATCTTAATCGCTCAAATATTGATACTAAGTGGTCAGTTTTTATACAAAATGCGAATTAAGCTAATGTGGATTCTCTTGTCGAAATCGATGTGAAACGACAATGACGTAAATCCTCATATTTAAAATATTATACAGTACCATAATTGTTTTACGCGCCTTCAATTTTCATACCTAAGCTTGATAGCATTAAGGTTGAAAATGCTGGTAGAATTTCGAAAAATCCTGAAAATAGTTTTTAATGGCTATAACCTACTCATACGCCAAATAACTTCGATTATGTATATGTATATAGAACTACAAAAGTGAAAGCTACGGTTGACACACGCCAAACGTCATACTAATTTACTAGTGCAATTAGTAGTGTAGTAATTTACTTGACCTTAGTTTCCAACTGTTTTGGCTACTATTTTTTTCGAAGCGTACTCATCTTTGACAGTCTATCTAAAACTTTTTAATAATCAAAGCCCAAAATAGCAGTAAACATTCTTATACGTATGTATATGTATGTAGGTAAAATTGCTATAACTGTTTTTGGTGATGAAATAATTAGTTGAATACCTTGAACTAAATAGAAGACAATGTAGATCTTCGATTATTACAATCGGGTAATAATCTGTGTTAATTTGTAATTTTTACTCGTTTATAAGAATACCTCGAAACAAAAGTCAAACAGCAGTATTGATTATTGTAAATAGCAAGTTTATTTTGAACAGTTATTTTGAAATAACAAACTTTTACTAGAAATTGTAGGCTAAAATTATAGAACATACTTCATAATTTTAATAACTCAATGTATGCTAAGTACTTCTTGTAGAAACCGAATTCCGAATCTTGCGTTTATATCTTGCATAACAATAAAACGACGATACACAAGTACTTGTAAGAGTCCACTCTATTAAAGCGTACTTTGATTTATAAATATATAAAAAAAACAGTAACGGCCTGTCAATTTCCCTATGCTGGGCTAAGGTGGATTCACATGTGACAGAATTTCGTTGAAATTAGACACAAGCTCACGATGTTTTCCTTCACCGCCGAGCACGATATGAATTATAAACACCAATTAAGCACATGAAAATTCAAGGGTGCTTGCCTGGACTTGAACCCGCAATCGTCGGTTAAGATGTACGCGTTTTAACCACTGGGCCATCTCGGCTCTTTTTACTTTGATTGTACATTGTACTTTGATTTGGATAATAATAATATTTATTACTATATGTTTAAGAATCAATTTAATATATAATATCAAAATGTATTCATATTTATCTCTAAAAATGTTTATACTTGTACCAGAAATGGTTATGGCCATAGACCGTGGGGTCAGAATGGTATCTGCAACTTTCACATCATTAGGCATCCCGTATACTGTTCAAGATTTATATTGTTTAAACTGAAATAGGAGTTCATATAAATATTCTGTATGAATTATAATATACAGTAAGAAAAAATACTTTAAACTGATAAAACAGTTTAAAATAAAAGTAACAGCTTGTCCCACAACTGGGCTAAGGCCTGCTTCCATGAAGGTTTGATACAATTGTTTATCTGTCATATACTACTAGTTAAATTGTAAATAAGTAATTTTAATTTTTTTAAAGTGATTTATGACAATCACTGAGGATTGGTTTTAATAATAAAAAATCGACGTAACTCTACATATTGTGAGTTTTGCTAGTCATGTAGTATAATTAGATACAGAGTTCTTTTACAAAGTTTTTATACTCAACTTTATAAAAATATGTTCTCTATTTCTATTTTATTTCTTCCGGCAATTTATTCTATTAGGAAGTCCTTATACGACTTTACAATAAACCATAAAGTTTTCCCATGCACAATAAATAAAATGTAATCAATGGAAAACCCACGCGAAGACGAGAATATTGTTCTAAAGCAATCGTTTAAATGGTAATGACACGGCTTTCCCATAGGAAGCCGTAGAATTACTAAAGAGAATACAATGGACGACAAAAGTGTTTCGTTTCGACGTATTCCGTGAAACCCTTGTACGGTAAAGTATTTACTTAAGACACGCTTATAGATTCTTATTTTATTTGTTTTTTTTTTTTATTGGCCTTTGTTAGTAATTTTACCACACTTTTTTTTTAATTTAAAATAACTAGGCAGACTGAGATGTTACATCCCTTCTGCTGGTCACACTAACGAACTCACACTTCAAAATGAAAGACAATAATACTAAGTATACCTGATATATTACTAGTCCAACCTGCGACTTTACCCGCGTTAAATTGATGAAACTTTTATACAACGCCCATTTTACCCCCCTCGAGGGGTGAATTAAAAAAGTAGGCTATTTCCTTCTCCGGGACTCAAACTATCTCAATAACGAAATTCAACTAAATCGGTTCAATGGTTTAAGCTTGAAGGGGCAACAGACAGAGCTACTTACGGATTTATAATATATTTCCTAATTTTATTTCCGTTTTCAAATTGTAATCACTTTATATTTTTGTCTTTCAATATAAACATTTTACTCAATGCCTCAGATTACGAGTTTCATGGAACACGTGAGACTGAACCATCGTAGATTAAACTTCGCAGAAGTATCGGTATATTTTCGAGACTATTATTTTGCTTACGATTGAAAATCATTTTAAAAAATATACGAAAGTCAACACTTTTTTACGAATTAATATGAAAAAATATTGTAATGGTATATGAGAAACAGAAAAAAACTGGTTTGTGTGAATTAATTTAATTTAACCTTGGAATATTTAAAAAAAAATTGTAACAGTTTTTTAAATACATACATATAATAATGCGGATCCCTAAAATACGCATAAACCTTATGCAGATGGCTTATCGCAATCAACGTATAAGGTTACAGATTCCACGACACCATCGAAATGAGAGTGGCTGCTATTTTAACGTTAACTTGGTTTTCCATCAAAGGCAAAGCTCAACACTTCAAAACTAACAATACAATTATTATAAATTTAATAAGAGGAGTTTTAGGTACAGGAAAATATACCCTTCATATTTAAACACAATAGTAAATAGTAAAATGTCTAAAAAGTAGATGATATCTACCCAGACTAACCTAGAAATTTTGTTCAATAAATCATCTAGCTTTTCCATATTTTTTTTTGTACCTTTGCTAGATTGAGAAAATAGATCACCTGGTGGTAAGTGGTCACCGCGGCTCATAAACGTTGCCGCTGTAAGAAATTTTAACCATTATATACATCGCCAATGCACCACCAACGTTGGGAACTGAGATTTCCATTGTAGCTACACTGGTTCACTCCACCTTAAAATTGGAACACAACAACACAAATTATTGTTGCTCGGAGTTAGATTGTATGATAAGTGGATGATATCTCACCAGACGGGTTTGCAAAAAGACCTACCACCAAGTAATGTCCACTGGAACTGCGAAAAGTATGAAGTAGTCCGTACAGGGTACTGGGTTATCAACTATACGTTTTTATATGTTTTATTCTTTGTGCCGGTACATTAGCTCCTTTAACAAACCAGATGACAGCAATACAGAATATTGATGTAAAAACATACATATATTAAAATTAATACATTTAATATGAAATTAGAAAGTTAGTCTGGATACAATGATGTCTGCCCACACTATCAACTCGTGGCGACCATGTGACGCCCCCGGACCGACATACGATGGACGTTAGAATGAAAATTTATAAAATATAATCTAGTAAAAAGTATATCACTAATTTTTAGTGACGTCATAGCCTATCTTCTTCCTTCGAATGTCAACTGTTGACAAAAAGAGACAAATTGATGTGTAATATATTAAATGTATACAAAATTACAAAAGCTAAAAATGAACCTGCTGAGTTTCTGTCCACAGTTAGCGTGTGCAATAACGCTGAGCGTTATGTCTTTTAAAAACGTTCCCGCTCTTTCCCTCGAATATCCAAGCGATTCAATGTTCGTTTATTATAAATATTCAATTATTTGATCAGGTTGATCGAAAAACTTTGCATCGACAATTTCCCATCATTCGTTTTTATTGATGACAGAATTTAATGTGAAATGCACTTTCGAACATTTTCAAAGGGGAAATTAATATGAAGTGCTATGGTGTGCTATATTCAATGGACGCTGGCCTTACCTTATGCATTAAACAAATAAAATTAATCCTATCAGCTTTCGATGCCAGTAGCGCTAAGTTTTATTAGTGAATAATGTTAAACGACCATTTATAACGTAATCAAGAATCATTAGAATTTAGATGCGAGCACAGTGAACATTAAAATAAAAAATTAACTGTTTCTAAAAGGGTTTTTCAGTTAAATTTAAATTTATATATTTTATTACAGATAAGATTCGGGTTATTGCTGAATCGGTGATCGGGATTGAGTAAGAATGAATCGATTATACAGTATAAGAAAATGTAACGAATATCGATTTTTAGACATATGTTACGAATATAAATCAGTAATGTGATGAGTGAGGTACTATAGCTAAAATACATTAATCTTAACCTAAGACTGCGGATCCAAAGCTAGGTGCACATAAATCGGGCGAAATTGTACAACCCGTGGAAGCCTGCATGTTTCGGAATAAATTTTGCCACATATGTAACATTGGAGCAGCGTGATGGAATAAACAACAACATTTATAGGAAATCGTCAAAGAACAACATCTAAAGGAAACCTAAGTGCAACGGTGGGACTTAATTTTTTTACCTGACAGTAATATGTATATAAATATCTATAATATGTATATAAATAGTAATTTGTATAACTATACATTTCTTCCTACATATGTACTTGATAAATGTATAAACAACAAGGCACTTCTACTAGTCTCTGAACCGTATTTCAAATCGAAACGTCGAGTACAATTATCTGCGAAGGCCTTACGCCAACAAATCGGCGGTATTGCACAATAAAAAGCTAACAATGCCTCTGTAATGTCATCCCGGCCGGATTCCCACGTCAGATGGGTCGTTGACATTCGATCGATTGGAGGTACTTTTTTCCATCGATTCCAACAGGATTCCAGGAGCACTAACGAGGCTCTTTGTTTATAGGATGCCATGAAGGACGTCGGCTAATATAAAAAACATGGAACGGCAAAAAATTCCAGCTCTCGGCGGTGTACTCCAAAATTGGTTACGAAATCGAAATTTAGTATCTGCGGGTTTTTTGGACGATTGGATTTCTTTGTAAGCATATGTAGATGACGATATCGGTGCGTTTGTGTGAATTGTTTCGTCCACGTGCAGGTTTTTTATCCAGTAATAAAGTTTGTATTTCGGAATTTGCTTCATACCGTTCGAATTGTTTTTTATTACGTAAATTTCTCTATTATCATTTACGCATATTGTATAATTATAACTTAATTTATTTGATTTTGATTGATTATGTATTTATAAGCCAATTAGATTTTCACTCCCGTGTTAGGGGGTCGTTAGTTTTAGTTATAAAAAAGTAGCCTAAGTCCTTCTTTGGGTTCAATCTGACCACGTACCAAATTTCATCAAATTCAGGACAGTAGTTTATCCGTTAAAGCGTAACAGACATACAAAAAGATACACAATATTAATATGGATTATATGTTACATATGTGATTAATATCATTTTATTTAGAACGTAATTTTAAACTTAAATGTTGTAGAGATATTTTTACATCCCTATGTATAATAGATTTTCTTGAATTCAATGACATCAATAAATAAACCTGTAAGGCGCGTATAATAATTGTCTTAACTATTATTAACATATATGTTAGAAGAAATATTCATTATTACACGAACATACTTCAATAGTCAAACATCATAATTTAATTGAGATCACAGTTCAAGCATTTAAGATAGCCACAGCTTTCAAAATAAACTTATTAGAAATAGATCGTAATTCCCTCACCAACCTGTGATCATGTCGATGATGCATTGTCCTGTTAAAAGGTAAGGGTTGTATTAGTCCTTATTAATTTGTGAGGAATTTTGCGAAACCTTTAACATCGACGTTATAAATTTGTTCAATATATTGTATCTTTCATTCGTTTTCATTTTACTTGCAAACCCGTTTGGGAAGGTACCACACTCTCGACACTTCTCTTCTACGGCTAAACACACTCGTATTATTGTTATGTTTCGGTTTTAAGGGTGAATCAGCCTGTATAATTACAGGCACAGGGGTAATAACTTTTCAGTTACCTAGGTTGGCGCATTAAACTAAAATATATAATTAATATTTCTTACAGGGCCAATGTCTATGGGCGGTAGACTACCTCCTATAACACGGCCTATTTGCCAGTGCCAATATATAAATAAAAAATAAAATAATTTAGCCATAAGGACATAGTTTGATGTATAAGTCGCTATATACATATATATGATAGTATGCTATACTTATACATGTTATTGATAGCGATATATGATTTTGCCGTTTAATTTAAAATTCAAACTTTTTTAAAACCTTATTTTTGTTAATGGCCGTGTCTGACTTTTGCCTTTATTATTATAGTAACAGAGGATAAAAAAAAAATATCATTCTGGAATATCACTCTAGACGTAATTCACCACTAAATTGCCACCTACGTGCTGTATAGCCTCATACTCTAAATCTTGTCCGTTAAGCAAACACACTACTAAAATTGGAAAGCATACACCGTACCAAACATTTTAATATTCACGCTAAAATATCCATTATTTTGTTCATCGAAAATATCAAAATTCCATGTTTGTATAACAAAATGTTCTATACGGCAGACTGTCGTGACGCCCACAAATGCGTGGGCCACGGAAACTACAAAGACTGTTTACCATTGAGAACATAATAAGGATTCAGACACATTCATAAGCGGAGCGATTGGGAATTCGAAAAAAAAATATCACAAATAATTAACCATCAAGTATATTACAAGATATTTATTTTATACATTTTTTGTACATTATAAAATATATTATAAATTCTATCACGTTTATTGTTCTTTGATATAAAAGTATCATAATCATAAATACAATGATATAAGTAAAACATTTTTAGTGTAAACCCTCGAATTCAAAATTACATGCACATACACTTCAAAGAGTGTGCCTCCGAAATTAATGAATTAATAACACAAGTTTAGACAAGAACTAAAAGTAAATATAATAGGAATGCTCATAGATGCAATGGGTATAGTAAGAGTAACATCAATCTTGCATTAAGGATTATCAGCCAACCGATTGATTACTCCTAATCGATTTAAGCTGTTTCAATCATATTTGATTAATCGTTCTATTACATTTATTTTATAAATAATAATTATTTATCGCCCTAGCTATCACTATGTCCACTTCATTAGCTTAGATTAATTTATTGACACAAAAGTATCCGTATGACAATATTCTTGTCAATAACTTGAAAAATATTCTCTACATAATCTTTATACGTCGTTAACTCTAAATATACATAAATTTTGCACTGGACTTTGAAACTGGTTTAATTTGTACAACTTAGACATATTATTTAAAAGTACATATATGTATATCAAAAAGTTATTTATAATTAAAGTAATTTATCTGACAGTCAAGTTTATTTTTATGTCTATCATGATCCTAGATATCTATAACAAAAATAAATCAAAATCAAAATTAAAATATTCTTTATTCATGTAGGCTCGAAAAAGCACGTTCGAATCGTAATGTTACAATGTTTGACTAAATGTAAAGGTACTACCGGTTCGAAAAATTGATTCTACCGAGAAGAACCGCCTAGAAAAGCAGTAGTCACTCTATTACGCCATTTTAATTAAAGCGATTTCACTAAAGTGCAATAAAATTATTATATATGCCTAGAAATCTTAAATAATCTAAAAATTTAATATAAATTTGTATTGAGTAATATGCCTAAATAAGATTTCATTTTTTTAATAGGCCAATCTCCAAGCTCCATTATATAATCAACTAGCTGAAAATGCAGCTTTACCTGCACAAAATTTGTAAATCTTTACCTACAGCAAACAAACCGTCATCTCTAATTTTACACATAGAGGGTTGAAATAAAAGTAGCTGGTGTCCTTCCCCGTACAAACTATTTCCATACCAAATTTCATCTCAATCGGTTCATTAGTTTAAGCGCGAAGATGTAACAGACAGAGTTACTTTGGCATTTATATCAGTATACATTATTAAAAATACTGCAGAAGTATATTATGATTTTATGTGCTAAAATTAATTCTAAAAGACAGAGACCAGATGTATGTATAAATTATCAATACTTAAAGAACTAAACTCAAAAGATCTCATAATTGAAATTTAAAATATCTGAACATATTCAATATTATTTATTTAATCAAAATCAATACTTTATTCGAACAGACTCTTACAAAAAGTTTTGAGTCATTATTTTATTAGTTAAAAGTGAAACTACAACTGGTTCGAGATGAACTGGCATAAAATCAACAAATGATGCAAGTAGCTTAATAACCTTTTTTTTTTAAAGTGACTACTACATTTCTTGCCGGTTTTTCGCGGTAAAATCTAAATTCAATTTAAATTGAATATGATTCTGTAAAATGATGATTAAAAAGCCCACTTGAATCAGGTATATTTGGATCTTGGATTTCATTTAAACGCGATATTCGGTTGAGATCTTTAAATGATATCTTATATTCGAAATCAAAATGAATTAATTCACAATTAGTTGAATAAGAAGGGACTTAGAAGACGGCCAAGAGGACCAAAACTGTTACCCTTAAACAACATTCAAAGTCACAAACAAATGTCTTACAAAATATAATTATATTCAGAATATAATTAAAGCAAAATATTCTCTTTTATTCGTTGTGTCAATTTTTTAACCTTGAAATATCAAAGTGCCATTATATTGCTTTATAATATTTCTAACAGTTACGTTCTTTTATCTGATGCATAATAAAATATTATTATAATAGTTTATATTATTCTAGAGAGCGTTGAAAATCGACAGTCCATTGTTTCGGACTGTGTGGGCGGTAATGGCTCAATAAAAAAGCGAGAAATTAAGAGTATACTGGAGGCTATTTAGATTTTCTAGCTCTACTTAACATATTGGTTGTTCGCCATTATTTTGCACGGATACAATTACGGTTATAGTCGAAGTTTATTTATCTCATTTTCTTATGGGTTCTTTCAAACTATTTATAAGACGTTCCTAACTTTGGTAATAACGATACGTACAAGAAGTAGCAAAATAATCGTGAAATTATATTTTAGTGCACATGTGGCTGTGCAAAAACAAGGGCAACTTATTATTTTGCTGTTATAATCGGAAAGGATAGGCAATAAACACTACCGGGGAAAGATTACGTTCAGTTACGTCGTGTTTTTCGAGGCATAGACAGGCTGCTATTGACAATTCCTTGCGGACAAACCCCAGTAACCATTTATTGGCCCCTTTACTGACTTTAAATATATAACTTCAGCTAGCTATTAGACCAACGATGCAGTCAATTTATAGAAAATCGAGAATGGATGATCGTAATTGTAGATTAAAAATCCTGTAATCTACCTTTTTAAAAAAATTGTAATCTACCTTCTTAAAAAATATTTTTATGTCAGATAAAAAATACCTAATATCCTAATTCAACCGACCCCGTATCAACACATTCGGATTTCGTCCCCACGGTACAAAAATGCGGAAAGCGTCAGATTACATCATGTAAGTTTGTAGCGTAGGCACGTGTACTATTGTTTAGCGATGGGTGGGTGGTAATCGAGTGTGGTGGGGCTTCGAAACCACATGCATTCATGCAAATTAATAATTACTAGATATGCTCGCCGCCTCGCTAGTGGATTTCGAAATGAAAGCAAAACACTTTAATCATTGTCTATTCGCTTCCTATTTTGAATTTTAATGAATTGAATATACAATTGCAAATGTGCAGTTTAGATTCACATGCACATTCAACAGAGGAGCTTTATTGATTTATAACAGTCTGTCGGAAGACTATATATTTAATATTTTAGAAACATACACTGTTACTATATTATAAACAAACACTATTTAAATAATTTCGTGTTCAAAAAAGAAAAAATCTTAACTTAAAAAACGTAATATTAAAAAAATACTTTTTTAACCAATACAATATTACTGACATACTATATGATAATCGGGATTATTACCATAATAATCAACATTCGCCGGCTCTTATATTAACTCAAATATTAGCGATCGACGCAGTGTGTATCTTGAATTGAAAGGATTTGTCAGATTTACGAATGGCTACTTGCTTGAACTTTGATATCGATTAGATATTGGATAGGTTACAGTGGTGGTGGTAGTAGGTGGAAACAGAATTATTTAATTCAGAAGTAATTATTATTGTATTGCTAGAAATATCAAACAATTAGTAAAATCTCAGCGAATCTGGTTAATTTCAAAGACACATCAAAGATATATATTTCGTTTAGTAGATACATTCTAGATACTAGGATTTTAAGCCCGATTAATAAAATGAAACAATCCAATATATTTAGAAATCAATAGATAAACTTTTACTAACCTAACTTTTTCAATTAAACTATAATATCTTAATGGGTCTAGATTGAGACTCGAGTAAACATTTCTTCCGACTGTTTCACAAGAGTGAATGCAATCGTAAATATACCAATTGAATGACGTATATAGATATGAACCGAAGTCATTGAATATTATCGAATATTTACAAACAAATGAGTAATGTTTTTAATATGAGAAAATTACGAAACTATTACATAAAACTTATACTAAAAAATGCAACGCGTTTTGGAGTAGGTTTTAATATGAATTATATATTATTATTATATAAGAAGTTACATTTTGCAATTTCACGCGTTTTAAATTTAGAATATTGACGTGATAAGCATGAATTTCATGTCCTTTTTAATAAATGTATCACATATTTATATGGATGTGTTCCTAAATCGATACTATCTAAATCCAATCTTAAAACAATAAACATTCATGTTATTTAAAAAAACAATGTTCTTTCTACATTCAATATTATTTATAACATTAACAGGAATCATATTATCAATATGACGACAAAAAAAAAATTATCCAAACATTGTAATAACATATTATGTTCATGATGTAATCAGGCTGTGCATACGTTATTTGAAAATATTTTTGTGCGAATAAGTATGGATGCATGTTATCACGAATACATTTAATTCTTTAAAATTAAATCTATTATAAGGAATAGTAAAAATGATTGAAATATCGACGATTCTACCAAAAATTCATGAGATAATAAGTCTTATCTCCACGTAACAAAACAGAAATATTTTTTGTATCATCTACATATAGCAAAATTAAGAATATTTAAAATGTATATATATAAAGTTTTTAATGTAAAAGAGGACAAAAGTTGAGCCTTGGAGGATGCTTGTTACAAAATAAGTACAAAACTGGTATATACAAATAGTTTTTAGTTTATTTCGAATCTTAAATTATGTAAATAAACAACATGAATCGCCGTGTTTACATATGCAACCTTTTTTTATTAAACGTCCATGTGAGACTTTGTCAAATGCTTTGGAATAATCAAAAGTTAACCGGTTTCACCAAATAACCAGTCTCTTTAGTACTCATTCAAACACTGTGAAATATGAAAACATTTTATATATTTGGGTATATTGTATACGCAATAAAGGCGAACGAAGCCGTAAGCGACAAGCTAATATAAATATAATAAACAAATATGTTGCATTGCATGTTACGTTTCACTCGAACCGGGATGAGCAACCCACATTCCCGAGTCCGGTCAAAAATTTACAACATCCAAAGCATTTCGAAGATTTAATGAGATGTAGAAGTATTCAGTTTCAAATATCATACCGCCCTATTTACATTCGAGTATTTTATAACTCTCGTAAAACAAGTTTTATCGAAATATTTTTCAAAAGTTTCAACTATACGAAATCTCGCTTTTGGTAAGAAGCGCAATGACATATTTTATTAAGTCCTGTTACATAAACCATTGTTTGTTTATGATTTACCGCTAAAATTACAAAATGACAGTTTATAGATTTTTCTTAATGAAGTAATTATGGAAATATTTTATTATATGAATGAAATTGGAAATAATTGTTTGTAAAATAAACTTAATAATTTATGTCAAGCTAACAAGTAATAGTCAAAATAATTAGTTACACGACCAATTAATTGAAGATTTTTCCATGATTTAAAAGCTTTATATACAAAAATGAAAAAAGTAACACGTTTATAAGGAAGATATTAAGCTGTCCTACTTTATGGGCATTGTAATATACCTAAGTGATGGGGTAGACTATTTAGAGTATATTTTAAGATTGTCACCATAATTATGGCTTACTTTTGTTATGACAATTATGTTATCTCGAGATAAAAGGAACGTCGTTAATATAAGTCATGTAATTTGGATTAAAAGTAAAATTAAATTTCATGACAATTTGTTTTAATTCTATAAAATATTCATAAGTTAAGCGCCGTGAAAGATTTTCCGGTACTAATGATAACGAATCTCAATGAATAATTCCTTAGAGAATTTTAGACGATATTAATTAATTCAGTAGAAACTTACGTTTTTAATTAAAAATGACTCATGTACCAGATAATTTATTATTTTGTACAGAATAAGCTGTTTTTAGATTATTATTTTTATGTTATTTTTTATTTACGTTAGCCTTAATTTAATTAAGGCCTTAATTATATACAAATATAAATTATAAATATCACACTGTGTACAAATCGTGACCGCGTGGAATGCTGACAAGAATGCTAGCCTGTCCCCGTTGACTCGCAATTCCTCTGATTCTGATTATCTGGACTAAAAATGAACCAATTACCACATGTTACCATTGCAGAAAATTTGGTTTTATCCTTAGGTTTTATGCTTTTAATAAAGTTTTGTACAATATTACTTAACGTACCAAATGTTTTGATTAAAACAAAGACATGATTTTAAATAAGAGACGAATATTTTCCGTAGCGGCTCCGACTCTTAACAATGTTTGATTTTATTGATGAATTTAGAATCTTTAACATTCTACTTAAAACTTATTTAGAAACATTGAAGTTTTTTCTAATTATCTAATCGAAAGGCGCAACAAAATGGACCATTTTTACATTAACATAATGATAATAATCAACATAAAATGTTTACTAATTGACTTTATTATGATAACTACGGAAACGGTTACACGACCAAATGTGGAAAGAAACACATTCCAAAGAAATATTAGAAGAAACGCATCAATACGATTTAACGGATACTTAGATTTTTAACACTGATAAAGAGATTGAATTTTCACGTAACAACTGAACTACACACATTCAAGAAACATTAATATTAAATTGGTACAAGAATCACGTGATGTTGACCTTAGGTTACGACCTTTTTATGCACATCTATCACAATCAAATTAGTTTAATTACGTTTTTCTTATAATAAAAACTATCAACTTGCCGTTTCATAAATTCAAATCATTTGTAAAAAATACATTGGTAAAGAAGGCATATTATTCGATTTAAGATTATATAGATGATAAAAAAGCGTGGAGTTAATGCTTGTTGACTTCCAGGCAGGATATATAACATACATATATAATTTATTTAACTAACATGACTGTATTTTTAGATGTTGGAGAAGTGTAACAACTGAGTTTCTTGCCGGTTCTTCTCGGTAGAATCGACATTCCGAACCGGTGTTAGCTTTACTTAATATAGTTTGTTAAATGTGGATTCAAAAGTGCTTGTAAAAGCCTACTTGAATAAAGTATATTTTCATTTAGATTTTTGATCAACGTGTACGAGACTTTTCGAAATTTACGTGTACAGGTGAAGCATAGTAAAGAGGCAGCAAGACTAGATACCCTAATAGATATTTTATTATTAAGATATTTACGATAGTACGGACAGCAAGAAAACAATAATTAATGCCATTAATTCCTGTTTTTTTAATTATCAAAGTTCATTGCGAAGCAAATGCGATTAGACTATCTAGAGATGTCAGAATTATTAATAAGTATCGAATCAATAATAACAATAATCAATCATAACTTCATTTATTATTCGCTATTTATAATAAAATAATGATGACTTGAAACACATTGATATGAACAAATATTTGATTAATAAAGCATCAATGGCCTTACGATTTGACTAGCGATGTGAAAGGCGCAGAATCGATTCTGATCTCTTGGAATATTATCATCCCCACTCCCATTACAAGCATTAAACCTATATATAAGAAAAAAAATTAACTACAATAATTCTTAAAAAATACATATATTTTGGTTTTTATCTTTAAAAAAAAATAGTCGATTTGGTTGGTATTTATTGAACAAACATAGTTATTATCTGCATAAACGAAGTGTTACCAAGGTACATGTTAACCTAGATATCGTTTGATGGCTAATTCAGTCACTAATTGTACTCATGTAGTGGGCGCTACAGCACCATCAATCATGGTGTAGACATCGCATAAGATATCGTGTTAATTTGATTACGAAACATCTCACAGGTATTATTCCACAAAGTATATACTTAGCGTAAAGACGTCCAGATATTTTATTGACACTATACATTGTATATAACATTACATTACATATATATTAAGTTTTGACGTTTAAAACTAACTATTATAATTAAAAAACTTGATAGGCATGTTCACTTAGGAAGGTGTCTCCACAAATATCTAAATATAAATCTATTTTTTTTACTTTTTTGCTGTATTTTAGTCATCTCAAGCATAAGAAATCTTGAAAGCACGATGCACACCGATAATTTGAGTGGAGAAACGTCAAGCGTGGAATGCTCGTAAGTGATAATATCTATAATTATCGGAACTTTCTATCAATCATAATGTATTAATGGCATTTTCTTGTTTTCGTTCTACAAAAAAATAAAAAATTTAAGCTCCCTCGACAACATAGTACATTAATTATATTATTTTTAATTTTGACCTTTATTTAGTTAAATCTTTTATATAATATATATATTTTACTTCAAATAGTAATTACGTCAAAATTAAAAGAAAAAAATTAAAATCAAATTCACATAGTATGTATTAAAAATGGAAAAATACAAAGCATTGTAAATATATTTACAGCAGTAGTAATCACAAATCATTAGGAGGATTGTTTAACAGATAAAAAAGCAAGAATATCATTATCTTGTTTATGTTTCGAAATTCCCTGCGTTCTTTCACTTTACAGTGGCAACACCATAACGAAATTTTATTAGCCAATCCGATTTTTAATTAAAAATCTGATGTGGGTATGATAAAATCCGACTCGAACTACTTTCTTAAGAAGGTGATACGCATACATTAAATGTGCTTTAAATGTTTATCTTTGGGATTGGGCGTGAGAGTAAAGCTTGATGTACATTGGATAACCAATGCTATATAAAGTAAAGCTAAGCTAGACGTTCCAACATTCCAACATTTAATTTGTAACTAATAAAAGGTCAAATAGGTAAACCAATGATATTTTTACTTAAGCATTATTGTTGTCTAATGTATTGTTCATTAATTAAATATAAACAAATTAGATTGTAAATTTACCACTCTAGAAATCAACAAAATAACAGTACGATCTGTACCGCCTATCTCTTTTCTGTAATAATTACAAATGCACAATAGCTACGTGAAATTATTTGACATCAAAGATCGGATTATATAAAAAGAGTAGAATAAGCCGCATTATCAATTTGTCTTTGACACACTAACTTTTCTTAGCAAACGCACAGTATACTCTTTGCAACTGATCAAATGCTGGCTATGATACGCTGATTTCTGGTAAGTATAAAAAATTTTTTTTTTAATTACTCATAAATATTGTGTTTAAATATCGAAGTGTTTCTATAACATAAAATGATAAGGGTGAACTTATAAAACGATTGAAATACATAGTATCGCATCGCTCTTCATTCGTAATGAAGAATCAACCTAATATTTGGAAACTGGGATGGGTCTAAGCTGTAATTGATTGCCTCTATCAGATATGTATACAAGTTGGGTTAATTTGGAATGCTGTAAATCATATTTAATTGACGAATATTGTTTTGTTTATTGGTTCAAACGAGCATGGTGTCATAATAATTGTTGTTAATTAGAATGTTTGTATTTAGTTTAATTATTTATGATATTTAATCTACAACTTTATTTCATGATTACAGTTAGAATTTAATTTCAAATTTATCTCGAAAAATATAATAATAAAGAAAATACGTAACCTTAAAATTAAAATAAATCAATTTTTTTTTTAAGTTTAAAAAGATATTTTTTATATTTAAAAATAAATTATTTAAGTGTTACGATTTTCATATTGTTAATACATATTAATTTTAAGTTAGTTTTGGCATCTAATATTTATCACTATAGATCTTGCCATTGTTATATGTAATATAGTTATCACCTATTAATGTTTAATGTAATGTTATAGCAGTTTTTGTACTTGGATATGGTGCATACTTTGTTATTGTTATATTTTGTACTGTAAAAAATATGTAAGTAATCAGCATTTTAAATATCATTCGTTTTTTATAATAAATAAAACAAAATGTAATCTCAAATCAATAATTATTTTAAACTGTTTGTATGCGACTGTGAATTATAAATTTTTTTTAATGTTTGGTTGAATTAAATGTTACTCAATTATCGCCTAATAAGTAGATGAAACAACAATGAATAAATTTACGCATAGAATTTAGATTATTATATTAATCAGACTAAATACCTGTAACTGTAAAAGTGGTTAGAACGCGTGCATCTTAACCGATGATTTCGGGTTCAAACCCAGGCAGGCACCACTGAATTTACATGTGCTTAATTTGTTTATAATTCATCTCGTGCTCGGTGGTGAAGGAAAACATCGTGAGGAAACCTGCATGTGTCTAATTTCGACGAAATTCTGCCACATGTGTATTCCACCAACCCGCATTGGAGCAGCGTGGTGGAATATGCTCCATACCTTCTCCTCAACGGGAGAGGAGGCCTTAGCCCAGCAGTGGGAAATTTACAGGCTGATTATGTTATGTTTTATGTAAATACCTGTAATACAGATAAAATTTATTCGAATTATGATTGCCAAAAAGAATAATACCAAAAAGTTTATATATTTATTTTTCTTTCTTTTCCTTGTTTCGACAAAAGCACAGAGTCTGGCAGATCATATGGCTTATATTAACAATAAAAAAAACTAGTTGAACATCCCTAGCGGAACGAGTATCGTTCATGGACACGGCATTTTCTCTATGCCTTTAGTAGAAACAATAGCCCATCCGGTGACCTCGATATAAAGCAAGCGACACATTCGACCGAATGAAATCTTTATTATTTTAAAAACAGAAACATATTTTTTATTCTCGATATTTAAAAAAAACTATTAATATAAGACTGTTAGACTCATTGTATGAATCGATCGGAGAAAATACTTTTTTTATTTATTCGTTACAGACGTATTGTTTCTATCGATTTTATTGTTTATTTCTGAAATGCTTGATTTTATTTCCAGGCATACTTCGTATCTACAAAATACTCATTTACAAATATAATTAGTAAGAGGTACAATCACAAGATTGTTATCTAATTATTTTTTACAAAATCATAAATATTTCATACATGTTAAAACCTCAAAACCTAAAATTATTTAAAACACACACAAAAGTGACATGATCGAAATAATTAAATTTAAATAGTAACGAAAGTATTGTGGAACAATTAAACATGCTCGTATCGTAACAAAAACCACAAGAATTTAAACGTGTCGTCATGCGACCGGTCAAACGTCGAAACGTTAGCATTTCACGTATGGTCGTATCTGAAGGACGCATCAAATTCTTTCGCCAATAATTATTCGAGTTGAAAGAATGCCTTTTGGATCTCAAATATCCTACACCAAAGTCATGTCAAGTTTATATTACCACAATGCCCGTATTTCGTCACTTTGTTTGGGATTCCTTTGGTATAAAACTTTTATTTCGTTAGTTTTTAATTTTATTTTTATCGTGTTCATTAAGTTACAATGCTTCAATTGTTTAAAAGCAATTCTAAAATTAAATAACGAATTTCTAATAAAATCAATTATCTAACAATACAACCATAAGGTGCTCGTATAATCCTCCCGATATGGCGTAGCCTTTACTGATAAAATACTTTTGCGCCTCACGGGAGCGATGCTGATTGGACGCAGTATCGAGTCGCGATAAACAGGATATTATTGTTTATGACGCTGTTAATAAAGTTTATGTTTCCTTAGCACTATATGGCTTATAGAGTTTGTTCCACTCTCTTCCGCCAATTCTTTTTTTAACTTTGTTTTATTAGAAGTATTTAATGCAATATATGTATGTTACACAAATACTATTTTAAAATAAAATAAATAAAGGAAACCTGTGATACGGCCTGTCATGAGCACATATAACACCTTTTATCTATTCTAGCTTTTGTCTATCGTGTCGTTTATATAATCTAGATAACACACATGGAAATTAATTAAGTTTTATTTTATTTCATAATTAATTATTATTATTACTCATAAAATTAAATCGAGTTTTGATACCGTCGTCTTAATAATAATTGTTTATTTAATAATCTATATATATTTAATAAGTTGAGTCAAACCGATATATTTTTGTATAAAATTTAAGTTGCGTACTTAGGTATATGTAGAATAAACCTCACACGCATCATTTCATGTACCAAAATAATGGTGTGTTAAAAGCTTTTGATAATTTCGTTTAATCATTGCGTGGAGTGGCTGATAACGCACAGAGATAAGAAATCGAATTATATTTGATGAGAAGGTTAGTTTACATAAATAAGCCTACCTAAATACCTAAATTTTTTGTTCTCTTACCCACACATCCATATATTAATTTTCTAATATATATCAAAAACCTTTTTTACATAAGTATTTTGTTTATACAAGTACATATATACCTAGTAATTAAAATTATAAATTGCTACTGTACAAATCATGATCACGTGGGATTGGAATTGAAATGGAATTTCCTGGTTGAAACGCAACTCTGATTATCTCGTCAAAAAATGAACCAGCTCTCTTGCCACCAGCGTGATTTATTTAAAATAATTACCCACTAACATATCTTCATTGCCTTTTCTTGAGAAATAAGGTAAAGATAATTAAGATGGAATATCATTGTGCAGGTTAAGTGCAACCTACTCATCATATATTCCAACAAACATCAATACTTTGTATGTTGTGTTATAATTACAGGCACCAGTGACATAACATCTTAAATCTTATATGTGTATGTCGACGGTTAATGTCATAGTTTATAATTAATTCTGTGGCAGACTCACATCGCAGACATACACGTTGGTTATATACGACCAAATCCTCCCTTTGCTCGTCTATCTTCAACAAATAAAAAAATAAGTCATGTATATATATATGTATCTAAACTATAAATGAGATCCTTCCATCCGACTGATATTGTAAAATGTTGCATTAACTATTATTATCATTCATGGAATATTTTTTACTGCATATTAAAATAACTTTTCGAAAAGTTTACGTCTCGAAACATGAATAATATAAAATAACAAATATCTAGTTATTTCAATTTTGAAACGATATATTTATGAAAAAGAATACAAATTAAAACATTTCCAATCTTTTTAAGCTGTCACTTCACGTCCCTCCACTGGTAGATGTGACTCAAGTTCCCTTGGACCTTTTCCAAACTTTAACGAAAACAAAAGAAGCCAAGATAACAAACTCCGAAATCTTAGACAAGTCGGAAACCGTGTAAGAGACAATTTTCTGCTCGATAAAACTATTTAAGACATTAAAAAGATCGTTTAATTTAATTTATTTTCAAGATGACACTTATTTATCATTTACTAATCACGACATCGGGATAATCGAAGGTTTTATCGCATGACTAATTTATAGTGAAATCGATATTGATTTTCAAATACCTGTATTTGATCTATTGGTCGCTTGTTATTATCTTTGTCCCCATGATATGATCTATTCTAATTTATCTTACTTTACGTATTTTTATTTCACATACTTTTATTAAAAGTAGTGTTCGCCCAGTGATCGAAAGACGATTATATTCGCCATAAAAAAATTAACCAAAAATATATATACAAAGAGTTTGCATGTTTTGAAAATTTTATAGTCCATCAAGTTCCGTTGACGGGTGATGGGCGAGTAAGGCCGTGTAACAACAGGTATAAGGGGCACAACATTTTAGTTCCCAATATTGACGCATTGGTGATATAAGAAATGGTTAAAATATCTTACGGCACCAATGTTTACGTGTGGTGATCACTTACCATCATATGACCCATTGGCTCGTCCGCCAATGAATATTATAAAAAAATGTTTCTCGTCTGTATCTTAATTCATACATCAAAAAGTCAAAGTGAAAACGACATAATTTAAACGACTTCAAAAAAGGAGACGGTTGTTTAATGTGAATGATTTTTTTATGTATGTCTGCCAATAACTCGAAGACGACTGACCGATTTGGATGATTTAAACTTTATTCTATTCAGATATGTCTTCAGGTGGTCTCATTTATATATCTCTTGATATTATAAGCTGTCTGATGTCTAAATAATGTACTACTATGTTTCACTTAGCAATATATACAACTTAATCGATAGTAATGTTATAAAAGACGAAAGTAACTCTGTTTGTCTGTCTGCTTGCTCTTTCAGTGCCCAACCACTGAACATAATTTCATAAAATTTGATACATTTTAAGCAATCTAGGCTATTTTGTTCACGAAATCTGAAAACCAGCCCCAAAATCGCAAGCCGCGTGCTTCAACTAGTTTATTAATAACGGAATATGATTATAAAATTAAATGCGTATGACTTGATATGATTACTCTAACATAAGAAACATTTTATATGTGCTTGCGCAGACTATTCTGTAGATTTGTAATGTAAAATTTCAAATAGCGCCCCTTAGGGGTAAATCCAACTCGTATTCCGTCACGGAAAACAGCATAACGTTCTTTTATGGCGTCACTCCGTCGTAGAAATCGTAATATAAAGTGAATTTGATATAAACCTTAAGCTAAATAATAATGTAAACCAAGGGTTGGTTTAGAACAGTTTATTTTTCTGTTATTTTGAATATGTCTCTCTCTTTCTCACATATGGGATGATAAAAGGTAGCAATTCTTTCTCCAGTTTTAATAGGTAATTTAGAGATTCTGTTAATCAGCACCATTATGCACTTCAGTTAAATCTTGCCGTCGTAATGGATGTACCACCGGATATATGTAAGTACTAATAGAACGCATATAAATATGTATTACTCAATACAAGATTATTTTAAGGATAAAAATGTCTGGCCTTAGTATTTGTTGATTTTCATGAAGGAAATATATGGATAGACTTAAACGTGCATGATAAGTATCATAAGCTCTGTAATTAAATTGGTAGAAAAATGTACGGCTGAGTTTCTTGCCTCTAGAAGGACCTTCTCGGTACAATCTTCTTGCCGAACCGGTGATTTCTTTGACTTTACAATGAATTCAATACTATATGTAATATGACGATTCAAAAGTTTTTATGAGCCTACTTTATAAATAATATCTTTAATTGTTTTATTTTGGGGAATGGCCATTGTTAACTTATATAAGCAAATCAGTGCAGGAGACAATACAATCCAGAAGTAATCTTTATCCACTAATTGTTCAAACAAGAGGAAAGAGCATCAAGCATTGTACGGAACATATTTACGTGAGTTCCGAGGAAAGGGAATGACATTAGCAACTTTCTGATTCCAGATATCTTCTGATAATTTCTTGAATATACAATTAATAAGTATCGTATTCCTACCCAGGAATTTTAATTCAGAGCCTTTAAGATCTGCAACTTTAAAAACGTTCGTCTACACATAATGAAATAAACTTAATTTGAACTTCGTCATCAATAGTAATAGTATTATTATTCAAAAACAACATAAAAAGTAATTACAAGATAAAATATAATTGGTATCTTTGACGCATTTTAGTCCTTTTTTCCGGTTCATTCGTTAATATTAATTCCATTCATTCATTTCCCTAACATTATTCAAGTATTTTGAACATGTTCAATGTCGTATATTTTTACTTTTAACAAGTACTTACAACTTTATAATTATGAATGGGCCCCATTTATATATGTATGAATAATTTAAAAATTAAATAATAGCTTAATGTTTAAGATTTTTTGGACGATTTTGAACTCTATTGCAATAGATGTAAAGAAGATATAGTTTACAGTTGAATAACAGAGTTAATTTCGAAATGTCGCGACATTCGGTCTGTTCACCCACGCTTTCATTCAAATATTTTGTTCGCTTGTGTGGGTTTTACACTCATAGAAACAGAATGAATGCGATATACGATTAAAATAATTCTAAAATATAAAATATACAATTATGACATTCAAAAAGGTTATTTATATATATTCAAATTAACTTTAAGTAGTTGTAAATAGTTGATTTGATAAAAATAAATAAAAAAATTGTGTTTTATTAACATTTTTTTAATTAATAATAAAAACAATTAGGTAAGGTTAAAAATGAGAATACATTGCTAGAGGACTTCATGATTTTTATTTTAAAAACGGATTATGATTTTACTCTACGTTTGACACTTAAGACTAGTGGTAACTGAGCTGGTTATAAAGGTATCCGTATTCAAATCAAGAGTATAAAATAATTAATTTAGAAGTAAATTATTTATATTAAGAATCTTTTCACTTTATGTATGTATGTTATGTATATGAATGAGAAGTTGTTGATTATCGTTTTCGTAACATAACTAGTTAGCCACCCACGGCACCATCTGCGCTTGACATTATAAATTAATCGATTCACATCAAAAATCTTTCGAAAGCACAAATCCACGTGTATATTCAAAACATATTAGATATAAATTCATGAACGATCAAAACTCATATGGTTTCCTATCCCTTAAAATAAAATTGATTACCGCTAATAAGTAACTAACTGCAGCTCGTTTGGCGTTTAATAAATGACGCTGGCTCAGTATTGCCCCAACATATAAGTCACTACACTCACCTTTCCAGTCTAATGATCACGCATTGTCAACAAATTGACGCTCCGAACCGCAGCGCACACAGTCACAACACTATGCATGACGTCACATCGAACTCCATTCATAAACATCGATCACAAATTCGTGTCATTGACGGCACTATGAACTATGAATCCTTTAAAACTAATCTATGGAACACAGCACAGACTATAAACCGGACTCTTAAATGGTGATCTTTTCGTGTCGTGTTTATATTTTTTCGACTTAAAAAAGGTTTTTATAGGCGCGTGTGTATCGGCGCGCGCGCACGTTTGAATGCGTGAAGCCTCTAGCGTTCGCCCCCGCAATTTTCGCGCGTGGGCGCCTATTGCCGGCGCTGCCTTCCAAAGCGATTTTGCCTAATATATTTATTTAGGTAATAAAACACCAATAAACTCGTCCCGATATAACAGAACTGTTAAAGACGACCGACGACAGCAGGGGACCGCTTGGAAATGGCGAGCTCTCTTTATAAGCTCATGTTAGAATTTTAAATGAGTATCGAATAATGCATCGGACATAAAAAGCTATCGGCGGCGGCTAACAATATTATGTGAGCTGGTGCGTTGGGAAGCGACTTGTCGAGGAGGACCTTGTATGGAGAAACAAGTTCGTCTGCAGTCCCACACGTTTCGACTTTTTGCCGTCCGCTGCAAGTGCTAGGGTTTACTTCGTCCGGTTTAATTTGAGACGCGGTGTTCTCTGTTTGCATAGAGGATTGTACGATGCTATGACTGGACGAGTATGCCGTGGGTGTCACACTAGACTAGTCGGTTGGTTGGAAGGAAGGAGCATTGTACGTAGGGTCGTGTGTTTGCAAGCCACGTCTTGGTCTGCTTCATACATTCGTAATGAAATCGTCGCTGCACTGTGAGTCCTAATTAGATGTCCTGCCTGGATCGCGCTAATGTCGCCTTAAACTTTAAATGTGTGGACTTTGTTAAGTGCATTTAAACACTATGGACACTAGACTTAAAATATATTCGTACTTAGCTTACTCTACATTTCTATTGTCTTTGTAACTATTTATATAATTATGAACTTTTAGCTTCAAGGATATTATATTAAATATATACATATATACGTCAGTAATATAAATAGATTTTAAGAAAAAAATACATTTACGACATTGTCAGTTGCTTATTTTTCTTTTAAATAAGGCAACTAATTTATCTAACGCTGTTCTCCATTTAAAATTATACATAAATTCAATAACATTATTTCTATTTATTTCACTTTTACAATTTAATTATGTCAAAAATTATATTCAATATAATTGTACAATAAAATACAACAATGAAGCATTACATTTTTTATTTGTTTTAAGAAATTGAGTTATTGTGTTAAAGTAAATATATATGAATTATAAAACAAGAATTTATAAGACTTCTTTTTGTATTCAAATCAGACAATCACATAAATATTTATAAAACTCTCAAAGCTTTACTGTTTTTGTGTAAATCTTATATAGTATAAGGTAAGATAACTTGAAGAAATATTTACTATGTTTGTATATAACTATGTAAATATAAAATAAGATATCTGTATATATCTAAAAAGGAAATGACAGTCCGTAATTATTCCACTGGCCGAATGAATAAGTATTCTTTAAGAAAAAATAATACAGAGCTTCATCTATATTTCGAAAAAGATGCTCCTCGGTGGAACTGCAAAAGTATATATCTGAATTTCCTCAGTCACATTAAGATTTACTCGCGATTATTTCCTTCAAACCCAAAACGAATTGTAAACATTCATTTTGCACATGAAAATCACATTAGTGTGCGTGACTCGTCAGTACGATTCGATTTTTAACTAAAACATATTAAACAACTAATTTCCGCGTGGTTTTTGCCTGTATGCCAAATTTACATGATGATTGGTTAAGAGGTAAAAGCATAATAGGCAGGATTATATATAATATATCCTGCCGAAAGCTTCAAGCTTTTTTAACATCAATATTCTGAGTTGAATAATGTGCCTTATTTATTAATGATTAGAATGTATGAGATATACGAAAACCCATTTATTTATTTTCATTAGGACAACCAATAGTATGTACAATATTACATCAAAATAAAAAAATAAAAATTCAAAACGATCTAGGCAAAAGTTCTACTACATACAGGTAGTCTCACCATGCACTATCATATTACACAATATGTATTAAAGAGATAAGAAGTTATAATACATTTTTTAACTATTATATAACTAATAAAACCAATAAAATATTCCATAAAATTAGAAATGAGCACAAATAATATTCTTTATTTTTCGATTGAACTGAGGGCGACTATCGTGACATATGTCTAAATCTTGTAATTGATTACTGATGGTGATGTATAACAATAATATTCTCGATGTTAAAACAAAAAAAATGATATTGAAACGATAAAATAAAAAAAAACTGAGCAGGCACGTATTACAGCACAATGCACAGACAGACAGACTCCCGCGAGACAACAAAAGTTATTTAATCGCTAAATTAATATCTTCGAGACAATTATTATCTGTTCAATTTTAATAAGAGAACGAGTTTTTTGAATAAATTTCTTTTATTCTAGGACGTTAGTGGAGCGAGTGACAATAAATACTAGACTAAATTGATAAATTAATTCGTAATTTTCAATTTTGAACAGATTTTTTTTCATATCATCAACAGTTAAGCCATCATTTTTGTGCAAATAACGTTTAAGTTATATTTTCTAAAAATGTATATCGAAAATTATTATTATTTTTTTAATTAAAAAGCCTTGTTATTTGTCTCTCTATGGAATCTAGGTCATACCCACGTTCAGTCTAATGAATGAGCACTAACAAAACAATCAGGATTCAAACCGTGGGCAGAATGCCTCGCATCTGTTGCATTACTACAAAACGTAATTCACGATTAAATAATGCAGTAATTAATTAAGTTCATAACTATAACGAACTACAACATTAATATACTTTTATTCCATATTACATTTCGAATTCTCAAGTATATAAAATATAATAATTTAATTCTATTCAAGAATATTTGTCAGGTAAAAGAATAGTATTTCTTAGATTATAACAATTTGCATGCAATAATTTATCAGGCACTGCAATTTTCCCAGTCTTTTTTATTTGTTTTACAACATGGAACGTTTAATGAACTTGTAAATAAATATATGTTAAATCACGTTAAGACTTGGCCCTGCGCCTCAACTATTGCCGATCCTGTTGAATTTTCCGTCCCATCGGATTATGTGCAGGAATAGAAAGTGCTTCTGTGTTTGCACTCACAATATTTTAAATATTTTCTGCATAGTTGACGTCTATAACCGAGGGGTTACTGTAGGCGAAATCGGTCAGGAGATAACATTATTTTATTATTATTTTAACCAACCCATTAGAGTCTGTTTTTAAAATAAAAACCATAAATAACTTCCTTGCTTACATTGTGAAAATTTACTTAATAGGTTGCCTTTATAAACAGCATACACTGTAGTTAGCAATAATCATGAATCACATGTGATACGCAGAATAGGCAAAGGGTTAACATTGTACAGCCTATTTCAACCGAAGAAGAAGTACAAATAAATAAACAACTTTGACATCGAATTGAGACGATATCATGAGTCGAGATCTTGAATGATCTATTGTATTACGAATTCGTGAAAAAATTGCGGTTTGAATGTCGGCAAAGTTGCTAGTGGAACTTCAAAAGTAAATTTAAATTGGATATATGTAGCTAAGTTTTTTATTATTATATAGATAGGCGGACGAGCAAATAGGCCACCTGATGTTAAGTGGTCACCACCATAGACAATGGCGCTACTAGAAATATTAACCATTCCTCACACCACCAATGCACCACCAACCTTGGGAACTAAGATGTTATGTCCCTTGTACCTGTAGTTACACTGGCTCACTCACCCTTCAAACCGGAACACAACAATTCTAAGTACTGCTTTTTAGCGGTAGAATATCTGATAAGTAGGTGGTACCTACCCAGATGGGTTAGCACAAAGCCCTACCACCAAGTAAATAGTTTAACAGTGTTGTATTATAAATAAAGATACATTAATAAGGAGCCGTTTGTAGTGATGCGCATAATATAGATATGCTATTAATTATTCGTACGGAATATGTAAATCTACGTTTTGATTATCATTACTCTTTTTTCGATTGCGATAGGCAAGAGAAAAGCAAGGCAAGGCAAGAGGCAAGAAAGGTAAATTAATGATTTGGAATGTTGAATTTAAGATGTCCCCAGAGCTCAATAAATGAATACCAATTACTGAATAAACTGAACTAAATTATCCAATGAAAGAACAGGCGAGTATAATTTGTAATTATATAAGGCTTCGAATCCATGCACATACTGACTGAATGACAATTAAGTGATACAATTTAATCATATCTGAATATTCAATCAACAATATACAGAACAACAATGGATTAAGCTATATTAACGAAATCCGTTGGATACTGATTTAACAATATTCCAATATTCTCAGTCCATAATTTTGAATACGAATGTACATTTTTAAATTGTATGTATAATAAATAAAATATGATCATCGTTAAAAGCGTGTAAGCTGTTTAATTTCTCGCTTAGAACAATTTATATTCAATACATTCTTGCCAACAATTTTTTTTTTCTGAAAAGGATAATAATCCATCTGATTGTATAGGTCTATAACCAAAACTCAAAAGGATAATATATACAATATAGGTTTTAATAAGTATATCTGAACCCTGTGCCTGCTTTTGCTGGTTCATTTTCCGTATAAAATTATTTGTTTGTAGGTGTGATTGGTAGATTAGATTCTAGTTGAAACTAGATTCGGGGCCTGCACCAAACATAATCAATTTCATGCCATTTATATATAATATAATCGTAGCAGACATTTAAAAAAATATATCAATTTAACAAAAATCTTATTAACGACCGCTATTATTGAGGAAACCTTAAACAGAATTATTTACACCGTTTAGACAAACCTAAATCATTTAACGTTTTATGCCATAAAAATAAATTTATACATAGCAGTTAAGATCAGAGAAGATTGATAAATTGAGAAGATTGGTAGATACTAATTCAAACCCAGTCATGCCCACTGAAGAAACATGGGGCTTAATTTGTTCTTATAATTCATCTCACACTTCTCACGATACTGAGAAAACCTGCGTATGAAGATGAAAATCTTCTACATAAAAATTAAATCCAATCTAAACCTAATTAACTTTATTCTGTCAACTTCCCCGATTATTTATAACGAAATCAGATTTTAAAGGTGAATATTTAGGCTAAAATTTTAAGTTATTAAAATCTTAGTAAACACATCAACATATTTATTTTCTAACATAAAATGTTTATCACCATCAAATAAAAGATGAGGGTATATATTTTTTATACCGTATCTCGTACCGTTAATTACTTTCCGCACTGGGGTTTCGGTAGAATTACCAGCGTTATGTTATTTATCCACATGCGGAGACTGAGCCTTTTTACGGACAATGCAATCTTATATTAATATTTTTTTGGTCTAGTTTTTAAAATCTTCCGGATAGTTTTTTGTTAATAGATGAATTTATTTAAAATCGGTTGATTCGTTCATAAAATCGTCATTTATTAACGAAACAAAACAAAAATTTATTATCATCATAAATGTACTATCCATTTTTGTTGTGATAAGATATGGACTCAACAAACTAATTACTATAATCGGTTATTATCGAAAGCCTTAATTTGAAAAGTGTGTTGAAATAACCATTAAAATTGACAGTAAATTTCTACAATAAGATACTGGGTACCCTTCTGGGTAGGTATCACTCATCAGATATTCTACCGCCAAATAGCAGTACTCAGTATTTGTGCTCCGTTTTGAAGATTAAATGAGCCAGTGTAAGTTCAGGCGCAAGGGACAGACCATCTTAGTTCCCAAAGTTGTAGGCGCAGTCCGATGTAAGGAATGGTTAATATTTGTTATAACGCCGTCTATGGGCGGTGGTGGCCACTTACCATCAAATGGCCCATTTACCTATACCTATATCATAAAATGTAGATTTACTTAGAAATTAGTCGTAGTGATAATTAACTCATTTTTTTTTTAATTCCTCTTTTCAAATGTGTGGCTGTGTTCACCTGCATAAACCGCTATGACCTCTTATTCTGCAGCGGGTTGGAATAAGTTCAAGCACCCAGCACAGGGTCTGACTTGAGTTGGGCAAGAGTCCCATGACTCTTTTCTTTTTATAACAATATATAAGCTATTAAACAAATGGCCCAGTGGTTAGAACGCGTGCATCTTAACCGATGATTTCGGGTTCAAACCCAGGCAGGCACCACTGAATTTACATGTGCTTAATTTGTGTTTATAATTCATCTCGTGCTCGGCGGTGAAGGAAAACATCGTGAGGAAACCTGCATGTGTCTAATTTCAACGAAATTCTGCCACATGTGTATTCCACCAACCCGCATTGGAGCAGCGTTGTGGAATATGCTCCATACCTTCTCCTCAAAGGGAGAGGAGGCCTTAGCCCAGCAGTGGAAAATTTACAGGCGGTTAATGTAATGTAAATAAATGGAATATAATATTATAATTGATTGATGACGATTTGATGTTAAGTTGCATTCATAGTATTCGTTTAATTTATCATCGATATGTTGATAAATTATTATAATATAAATTGAATTCTATAAATTGTTTAATTATAAACATTTTGTTTATAATTACTCTCAGCGCGCTCTTCTTTCAGTACAGATACTTAACCCAAAACGGCGTTCTTGTTTTGGTTAAATAAATTCTGAAATAATAACTTCAACTATGAAACCACATGTATAAAATATCAAAGTACTTAGACAGAAGGATATAATAAATCATATTATTATATTTACATATAAATTTATTTTAAACAGGTAAACTGACGGGCTGTTACCCGCCGGCTATGAATCGAACGATGGAATTTAAGACATTATATCCATGTGCCTTTCATACACTAGTTTATTCAATCTTTAGATTATACTGCAATATCCTGTATTGATAAAATAGATAGGTACTGAAGAATTTCAGTCTATTATTATATGAATAAACATCAATACATGATAGGTAACATGTATTGGCATCCACTCGGAGAATTATAAATCCAGGGGCTAAATATACTAAAATAACTATTATATAAAAGAATAGTATCGAATATATAGTATTATAGTTGATTTAATTAAGTGGAAACTTCATTTGAAGTGCAACTGATGCAATCGATTGGATAATCGTGATTAAAGCGAATAAGCGAAGAAACGATCCGTGACATACGTGCGTATCTATGTCATATCAACCAAATAATGTCTGGAATTATCTCAATCAAAACTATATTATATTCCAATTCTAGAAGACCGTGTATCAATTTATAGTGATGTATTCCAATGATCTTCTACCATTGGAATATAATATAGTTTTGAGTCAAGATAAAAAGTTGTGCTAAGAATTTGGCACTTTCTGGGCTGGCCACCAACCTCCTTGGAAATCCTTTGGCTGGTAGATCAGTTCGCCGCAACCATATAGATGGTTGAGGCGCTTACATGCTCAGGTGTTGAGTGCGCTTAACAAAAATTCTCTAAGTCTTTCGATTCCTATGGGTATAATCGGACTCTGTTCTACTATGTAAGCACCGCACGTCATACATCCAGAAAAAATACTCATATATTTTGTAAAACTTTTTTATTAACTTAAGTAGTTATTTTCAAGCTAAATACATTTCAGTCATGATTCATCACGTTATGTCCAAAGCTATCTAAAAACTTAACTATTACACTCATGTTCACTTTACTTTTACACGGTCGTTAAGAGAGAACGTCGTTGAAGAGAAACAAATTGACTGCTAAAGTTTTAAAGTAAAATCATCAAAATGCGCGAACGCAGCTGACCATAAAAATACGTTTTAAATAAATCGATTAAAATACAACATTAATCACAACTTTTCCTTAGATGTTCTTTAAAGGTGATTATAAAAACAATGTCGTGTTTCTTTCAAATTTCAAATTAACGATAAGAGAGATGAGTATAAAAAACATAATCAGTGTTTAACGTTAACGTAACGTCTACATAACGTTTGTAATTAAAATTTTAATATATTGAATGAGTGCGCTAAATGAATATTTTAAATATAGTTTAAATATTTTCGTTGAATAGCACATTTGAGGAAAGCACAATGCCATTCATCATCAAGGGATTACTTAAGTCGCGGACACACATAAATAATTTTAATTCAGTTCCTTAATTCCTTTTTTCTCGGCAACTGTTATCTGAAAAACTAAAATATATGTACGTCTTACCTACATTATACTTAGTATATATTCTTAATTTCCAAAAGTAACATAATTAGAAGTAACAGATATAAATATGAAAAATACAGTCTGTTTTATGATTAGCTTTTTTTTCCTAAGCTATCGATACGAAGATTTTTTTATTTACATTGGAATATTAAGTAACACAATACTAAGGGAACCTTCGGTTTACTTTTGCTGAATATTATTTAACGATTTTTACGTCGATGGTGATCGTTGCTCTGTCGCCTAATATCGATATGTTCCCGTACCGATGTACGGGAACATTTTGTGGGACGTAACACTTTTCTCCGCAATTACAGTGTATGAAGTTTCCGGTAAAGCAAGGACAAACAATGACGTATACCCACCCCCTTATTAATCATACAAATTATTCTGAAGCGCGGGATCTACGACTATCAATATAAAGCCGGAATAAATTAGAATAGATTTCTTTTAGTTTTATTTAATATAGTTCAGCAGATTAACTAATGGCCCACGATGGTTAGTGATCAATTAACAGAGACAAACAAAACAAAAAAAAACAGTCGGATAATAACACAGACAATAATAATAGCATTACGTTAGAAACAAGTTTAACCGAGGAGTAAAGCTAGTGTTCATTTGTACATTTATGTTACATTGACAATCGCATACAAAGAATTATTATGATGACTAGTTATTGATAACCAAACAAGGTACTTTTGATAGCGTGTTGAAGATGCACCAGGTGTGAACAGATTCAACGAAATCTGTTCACACCTGGTGAACAAATATATTATATATAAAGAGTTTGTATATAGTAAATACAAATAACAATCGCTTTAAATCATAAATATTCCATACGAAGAAAAAAAACACAAAAACAAAATACGATACCACGTGGAAAGTACGTGATAGACAGTTGATAGTAGCAAATATCCACCAACCGTTGGCCATCATTCCAACATTAAAGACCGTGGTGACCGTCTATTCTGATGGACCATGTATCTTTTCATATTAAGAACACACCATTAATTCGAATTAAAATATATCTCAAAACGTCAAGATTTGTCATATGTTATTCCAAAAATTGATAAAAACCTTCCAAAGATGAAGTTAATAAGACACTGGATAAAAAGCTTATCATTAAACATAACTAATTATCTATTAAAATAATTACTCAATGGTAAAAAAACGTTATCAAATAGGTATATACATTTAAACACATCATGACATGTTCACAACATTTCTCCAACCTACCCGATGACATTATTTAGCTGACAAACAAACAAAATAAATGCATCCAAAGACAAACCGTTTATCAAATTACATTGAACGCAACACGATCCAGTATTTCCGTCAACGTCCCGTCAGATCCCTAGCAGTGCGATCATTGATGTTTACAGACAATATTCATTACAAATTATAAAATTCTATCCAACAAAATGCGTGTTCCGTTATGATAAATGAGCGATAATAGTGTTTACTTTGACCCTACGACGACCCTCGATACTCAATGAGATTTTCGTCATTTGAAGAGTGACGTGCGGTACGCGAAGCTGAATAATGGTTTGATTTGTGACCGACAAAATGAATTGGTGTGTGATATTTGTGTGTCTGTGCGTTGCAAGTGTACGTGCATCGGGGAGTATGTTATCTTTTATATTATAATTTTTTCATTATTATGTATGTATATATTTAGTGTAATGACTATAGACAATCTAAGGGATATTGGACCACATGTTTATGATTTTTGTATAAATGTATTCGTACTATATATTTACTCTTATAAAGTAATACATTAATAAAAACCTGAAAAAGTTATAATGACTTTGCAGATATACGTCTTATGCAATATTAAAAAAAAAATTGAAGTACGTATAGATTATTCCTTTTTGGTTTATTATTTGGATAAGATCACTACAAAACCGGTAAAAATAATAAAATAAAAAAATAGACATCGCTACAATGGAATAGTATAAAATTTTATTACGTTGTTAACTTTAATTGTTTTCAGCAAAAATATTGCACCACACAACTTGAAAATCGAAGCTTCAATAATATTAATTAGAAATACCATTACTTAAATATAACTCTCCTTTTTTAATACATAATTTAAATGCATTTTAAATTCACCGAAAAATTATTCAACGAAACGAAATGTCAGAAACAAACACTTTTAAATAAATTATCAAAAATGAAACGTAGTTTAGTCAAATGGTATATTAATTAATATAGGTACTATAATTAATATAGTATAATATAATTAATATAGGTACGTCCCAAAAATTGTCTTATTAAAAATTAAAAGTAGTTTAGTAAAATGTTATAATATAAACTTTTCAAAACTTCTTAAAAATAATTAAGTAATATATTTGCAGGTTGAACTAAAAAAAAAGCAAACGATTTAGATGTCAAACAATTTACCGATTCTAAGAAAAAATTAAGATTACGAATTAATATGTTATTTATATCGTAATAAGTTTTAATTACAAACATGCTCATAGTTCATCCTATATCCGGTGCAAATATTACGAGATATTGATAATTATCCAGTAATTAGGTTAAACGGACATCTATTATGCACGTGGAGTATGCTATTAATTTATTTATTTGTGCGCTGGTACTTGTCAAAACATTTAGTGCCATTAATTCTCATTTAAATGTAATGCATTTTTTGTTCATCTACTTTTCCCTTAACTTTATAAGTATTTTATTGTTGTTTTATGAAATTAAACCATTTTATTTCACTTACGTATTACGTATAGGTACCGACGTTATTTTAATTTTAATGTAATCTTATATAATCATATAAGATTACATTAAAATTATTATAATTATTTATTTATATGTATAGGAATAATTTCTACCTACTCTGCTTTCTTTTTTTTAATTTTTTTGGGTAAACCTTTTGAAACCACCGAAGCGATCAAGCTGAAATACATTTACTTTGATTGCTGACAACAAAAAAAAAGTATTCGTACAATATATGAATTTAAAAAAAAACGTTTTTAAAGTTTTGTAACTTATTAACTTACTCTACAGACATCGATACTAACACTCTTTGTAAAACAACTATAAATTTTCGATTTGAAAATTGTTTTGGTCGTATTTGTGAAAAAGTATGAAAAAAGCCATGAGCAAGAACTATTGCCGATTTGTACAAACCGCTCCGTATTGTATTGTTATTTCTCAATTCCTCGATGCCGGTAGGGTGATTATTCCGTGTCGACGGATTTCAATACTCAATCATTCCACATTCAACAAGGATTTCCATACGACGGCACAAGGTATTCATATTTTTACGATGTGCAGTGCTTACGCTACCATTCATATATTTTTTTTATTCTATTCAATATGTGTATATATAAAATTCTGATCACTTTTGAACGTTTTATTTCATTTTCGATGTTCAAATTGTTTGGCATTTGATTTGTGACACAAGTTTTTTTTTTTTAATGTAACTGAAAATTACAATGTACATGGAGAGTATCGAGTTGTTTTCTGACATTTATTATTCATTCATTCATTCATATGAGTCATTTAATAAAATGATATTCGGCATGATGAATTATACCCAAACCAATTTCAGATACATACAACGCTGTAAAATAATACAATAATGTTATAACCTAAAACGTATCTAAAACCTACACGACACAAAGTATCCTCACGTCTTTCATTTTAAGATATATCAAAGTTTCAAATATACAGATCGATAGAGCGAAAAATTCTCCATCTATGTTATATTCAGTGTTCTTACGTAATGTCACTTACAAAATTTGAATTTTCTAACGTTTGTATTTTTATTTACTTAAAGAAGAAAATCTCAATCTTATACAAATATAAAAAAGTAACTTATGCTTTTTAGGGCTAGTCTACGATTTATTTATTATAAATATTATGGCAAATGGACTACCTGATGGTAAGTGCTAACCATTGCATATAGACATGCACCCTTCAAACTGTAACAGAACAATATTGTTAGCTTGGTATTGCTGTTTGGCGGTAGAATTTATGATGAGTCAGAGATACCTACCCAGACGGGATTGCTCAAAGCCTTACCACCAAGTAACATAAAATAAATTTAATAAGTACTCAGAAAATAAAATATTTGAGAAGTATTTTTAATTGTAAAAGGACTAGTCATAGATTGTATGTAGAACATTATAGTATATATATAATATATATTTCTTTACAATGTAGTTGACCATTGAGCCAATTATCGGTGTAGAATCTGGTAATACTTACTATAAAAATTCTTTATCTCCGGAATCGAATCAACATTTAAAATTTAAACTCCGAAGTCGAAGTGTTTCTAATTCATTTTGCAAGATTTGACCTTATCTCACTAATAAACATTGCACGTTAAAAAAAACATACTTATCTAAGGGCACATTAATATAAGATTGTGTATGGATTGAGAGACCTATTTGCGCGATATTTATTCCTCATTCTAAATTACGTAAAAATTCACGTTAAAGTCAGCTGGTTTGATTTCTTTTTGGTTAATTTTATTTAACTTATTTCTATCGGGACTATCATCAACATCACATCAATCGGGTGCTTCGCTGATGAATAGAAAAGAAACCAAAATATTTCACATGTATAATTTAGTAGAACATGGAATATGTATATGCGGAACGGAAAATATGTACATCTTTATTTATAATACAACACTATTGCACTTAACCACTTATTTCCACTTTAATTTTACTTCTTAAATTCCGATAACAGTTCCGTCGACGTTCAAAACTACATTTTTTTTGCAAATCCATGTCATAGACTAATCAAGCTCTCGACCAATAATATCCCGTTAATTTGGTGTCAAATGTTGTTTATTTGGCTTTTTTCCTGTTATGGTTGGAATAGAGTATACATAGATAGGTGAGACTAACAAAAGAAAAAAAAAATACTTAATAAATTTAACAGAAATATTTACTATAAATATTAATTTAATAATTATGTTAAATATGTACCTACCTAATTTAATTGTGTTGTATAAAATAAGTGATTCACATATTTTTGTCACTGACATTATGGTAATGTATTCCTAATGTTCCTATCAATTTTATGATAACAATAAACCTACATTGTTATTAGTTTAAATATTGTTTACTTTAAATGTTAAAATATTGCATCATAATGTCTAATTATTATAATATTCTCATCTAATAGAAGCCAGTGAGATCACATCGGCAATCTATTAATCACCAAAAAAATTTAGTTTTTTCATAATATTGTAAGATAACATCTTACTATAGTTTAAATTGCTTTAATTATATATTAAAAAGTCACACTTAACCGTTATTTCAACAATTTACGATTTACATTTATCTTTGTGATCGGCTATAAAACACACGCCATTTTTTTTCCAATCAATTGTCAATTTTTTTAAAAGCCCGCCTAAACTAATTCGCTTTTTTCCACAGATAATAAAATCTTAGGTTAGGTCATAAGGCGATTAACAAAATTAACTTTCGAATCCAGTCGACAAAAATAATTATTGATTCGTAATATAAAGTAATTAATACGATAAATTATAATATTACAAATTATTATCATTTGCTTACAATATGTTTTTAAATTTAGTAAATTAAGAACTTAAGATTATTTATTCTATTAGTTATGTATACTTCAAATATATTTTGTTGCCTCAAGCCGTGGCGTAAGCCGATTTTTGTCCTAGTGATTATGGGACGATAGCTGCACATAAAAAAATCGGTTATTGTCTCATTTTGAGCTCCAGCCGTAGATGTGCAGAAAAATAAAGAGGATTATTGATTGCAATTTACTAAATTGTTACAATTTAAAAAAATAATTAATTTTAGAGAGCGTAAAACGATACTGGTCGGTTAGACAATAAGAAAAAAAATAAAAATGTAAACAAAATTAAAGTGAATTGTTATCGACATACTCCAATCCTAACTTAACTAATGTATAATGTTCGACATTAAAAATTTAATTTAAATAAGGATTCATCATTTTGGCGCCAAATGTAGATGAGTGACTTTCAGTTACCATTAAATGAAAAAAAAGAAATCTATCATAGGTTTCGAAATTACTAAAAAAACTTTTGAATAAACGCAAAGTTTCGCGGTCGCCCACTAATTTTTATAATTATTGTTAATTCCATTTTATACTCTACTTAAAATAAAGTTTTATTTTTAAAGTCTCGTTTGTCAATGTCCATTTTATCAGACTATAGATCTAGTTACATCATAGTTCACTGACGAAGACTCCATTTCAAATTATCGACGTGCATACTAACAAATATAATTTAATACTTATTTGATAGATAGGTACCATCTGTACCTATCTAACAAATAAGTATAAGTATTGGATAAATGTTATAAATCTGTATTTAATATTATTTTGCTCATAAAGACGATGAGATTATTCTAGCTTAGACCGAAATTTCGGATAAAACGGTCATCCGAAATAAATCCTATCCACATACAGTATAGCCCTTAGCCATACTGTTAAATGGTAAAATAATCCCATAGACAATTAAATAGGTAGGTATAGATAACTGTAAGCTCTGTTCCCTGATAAATAATCATGAAACCTTTACATTAGTAAAAACTAGGAGCGGTAAAAAAAAATCTCAAAAATAATACCTATAAATGTACCTACATAATTAATATGTATTCCTTATTAATATATAACATACAATTTGACCTAATTAAAACAACTGATTCTTTGTTTTGTTGTTTATGAATGTACGTCATCTTTATTGTATGTACTTTTTCTTTTTAGTACAAATTATATAAAATTATGTGTGTATTAAGCTTATATATTTTGAATTTGTAATAAAACCTAAACCTTACAAGAATAAAACTATAAATAGAATAAATTCAGTACGACATCAAGATAAGGAATAATAATTTTAATGATCCCGACGACATTGAAAGGAATTAATCATTTTATTTTTAAATTTAGAAGAGTTGTATTTTTTTATACGAAAAATGTTTAAATTTATATTTTTAACCGAACAAACACAAGTAAAAATCGGTGATTATCGGAACTTTTACAATAATAATAATTAATATATAAACTTACAATTGATATTTAACTCATAATACTAATGGCACTTAGCTATATATATGTATGCGTATAATTCATCAGTCATGCTATACAATTAAAATCTCTACTTTTACAAAAATATAAATATTATAGTCGCTGAAGCTCGTTTTACTGACATAAATATAATTATGATTCTAAAACTCGTTACCGCAAAGTCAAAATATGATTATCTACATACGAGATACACGCATTAATTAATTTTCAAACATCAATTTACAAAACATAAGATTAATTATAACCCTAATAAATATTATATTAAGCACAACGATTAATTTGTTTGTTTTTTTTTAATCCCTTGCAATTTTAAATACCTTAATATTTTTAAACGTAGTTTATTTTATTATTGGCGTATAATTCAACATCATTTAATCAACAACAAAATATATTTTTATAATTCATCATTAGCTTACAGCTAACAATCCCAACTCGACGAAACATAATCCTGTGCTAAACGTATGTATCCTGTGTTTTTGAGTAACGTTGCGTAACAGTTATCCTTTCACTCGAGTAACTAACACCAAACTGATCCTCTGTGACAAGGGTGAGATAAGGATCTCCGGAGTTTTAGTATAGAAAACGGAAAACCATTTCGTTTCTCCTACATAAAGTTGGAAGGTTAATTTTCTGCAACTCTGAATAAACATTTTCCTTTTTCGAACCTTATAAGAACAATAAATTGCAGCCTGAGTCAATATAAGTCTCCTATAACAATGTCTTCTAACTAGAGATATGTATGTATGATTTCTAATAATTATAAAAAATATCGTGTATCCTTATAAAAACATCAAAATAGCTAAAATAAATATTAACCATTTCTATAACATCTAATGTAATGTTTATCTAAACGACAGTAACGAAAAAATAAAACAGATGCAGGCAAAATGATAATTAAAAGGCTTTGGTTGGCTTGGTTTTTTTCCATAATATCTCGTAATTAATAAAACAAAAAATTAAAACGTAAGTGCGATTAATTGCAATTAACAAATTAATATAAAAAAAATCAACTAAAAATATCGCCATAAATTTAACCTCCGTGCCCTAGTCGTCGTACTTCTGGTTTGTTTATATACAAAAATTTCAAGCCGTCCTTAAGTCGTTTTAACAAAATGTTTACTCTTATATGCCCTCTACTGCACATACATCGCATTTAGGACTTTAACTACATTTAAATTTGTACTTAGATTAACTTAATAATATTATAGTAACTATAATATGTATAAACAACAACTTCATAATTGAAAGAAAATCTAATTCTTAATTTAATATTGTATTTTAAAAACTTCCCATATAACAAATATTTTGATTACAGATTCGTTAAAGGATCCATACATTTGCGGACCACCAACATGTGCACGTAAGTAATTGGTATTGCAAAAATTAAGTGTAAAAAGAATAAAAATTACTAATTAACGAATTAATTATACAAATATTCCAATTATTATTAAAGAGAGATCATTCTTCTATAGTACTAAATAGTTCGCATTTTATTCTGTTAGTACTTTCCGTTTTTTTTGACATATTTGACATTATATGTCAAAATGAAATTGAAAGTAATCAGCTGTTCTATATTTTGTAAACAAACTATTCCCAATCTCGTAACCGGGTCATAAAATATTGGAGTAGGTGCTATTCTATAAATATATCCGATGAAAATTTGTTTGTATAGACATTATAAAAAAAACTCATGGAGAGTCTTTTCTATCTCATATTTTGTAATCATTAATATTATATTCAACAATTTGTATTTAAAACTTATTAAATATGTATACTTATTAATATATTTTTGCAGATGCTGAGAAATTTAAATACTTAACACCAATTATATACAACTATGAATACAAAGTTAATGTGGAGACTTATTTTGCTGGTTCAAGCAATAATCGCTCGGCACTGAATATAACGTCTGGTGTAAGTCAATTTAAATACCAATAAACCCTTTTACATAACTCTTAATATCGTTTATATTTAATATTTAAAAAAAATCCTTTTTAAAACAATTGAATTCAAATTAAATTCCAATTATGTTCCAATTTGGTTAAAATACTTAGAAACAAAAACATCTATATTAATATAATAAATGCGAAAATAACTCTGTCTGTTACAATTTCATGGTTTAACCACTGAATCAATGTTGATGAAATTTGGTAAGAAGCAAGCCTTACTACTTAGTTTTTAACCTTCAATGAGATAAATTTGTAGATAAACTGAATTCCACACAGGTAGCAGTTAGTAGTTAGCAGCAGCTAGTTTTATATAAAAATCAAATTGTTTCAGGCTATAGTTCAATTCATTAAGCCCTGTGAAGGACTCCTGCGTTTGAGTGGAGTCACAATTCTTGATCAAGATGAGAATTATCCAATTGAAAGAGCTGAAAAGTTCAAGCAGTCTGTTTCATCACATGACCTTAGGTAACAGTCCTAATAATCAATGGATTAATTTAAAGCATCTAAACAATTCTTCAATGTACTTTGGAAGCTACACATGTAGCAGAATTTCATTCAAATTATGCTTTCATTTTAACAATATTTATCTCGCTTGAAAAATATGATTTAAAATACTATAATAAATTTAACTTCCCTGACAATCTTCGATTAATAGAGACATTTATTCTAGCCATTGGGCCACCATAGCTAATAACTTTATTATTTAAAGTTTTTAGTTTTACTCCATATAATCAAAAAAATGTTTTGTAAATTAAATATATTTTTTGAATTTACGTCAAATTCTGACTTAAAATGTAATTGTATTATTATAAATATATAAATATAATTATGTAAATGAATGTGCGACATAGTACAAATATTAAAACAAAAAATAATTTTCATCAAAACAGGTTTTCTTTCCATGATGGAATCATTTCTGAGATCTGTCCGGATGACGCTGAAGAGGATTGGGTCCTCAACTTCAAAAGAGCAATTCTATCTCTTTTTCAGAACAGCATGAAAAGATTTGACATCAACTTTAAAGGAGTTGAAGTAAGGCAGTATCTTTTATTTAAGTCAAATATTGCAAAATTAAAAAAAAACTAGACAGATCTATCTTTATATTTCTTGTTTAATTTATAAACTCATACATTATATTTTCTGTTTCTAACATTGCAAAGCAGTCAGCTCTACGATATTTAAAATTAAAAGCCACAAGGTCCATTATTATGATTACAACATATTTGACAAAAAAAGTTTTATATTACCAAACAGTACAATGATAATTAATGAATAATATTAATAATGATATATGTATTTAAAATATTAGTTAATATTTTGTGTAAAATTAAAGTAATTATTGAATTAATAAAATATACATTTATATTTTTGATATTTATTAAAAAAAAACTATAAATGCACTATGCTGAAAAATAAAATTTAAAAAGAATTTTCCTCAAAACATTATAAAAATTATGCTGCTTGACCTTTAAATTTGTCTCCAGTTGTGCACAAAAATTCACTTTAAGTATTTACATTCCAGCAAGACATCCATGGCACATGCAATGTGGACTATGTTGTCCGAGGACAGGAGAACACCAGCCTCATACTGGTGAAGACACGTGACCTCTCCCAATGTACAGACAGATACAAGTACATGTCAATATTACAGACTGTGCGATATGATTTTCAAAGTGTGAGTTTTTTAATTTTTATGTTATGTATATAGTCAGGCTAGCAAATGGGCCACCTCATCACTGCCCATAGACGTTGGTACTGTAAGAAATATTAATCAATCCTCATATCGCCAATGCACCCCTTTGGGAACTAAGATGTTATGTCCCTTGTGAATGTAGGTACACTAGCTCACTCATCCTTCAAAACGGAACAGAACAATATTGTTAACTTAGTATTGCTGTTTGGCAGTAGTATATATGATGAGTGGATGGTTCCTATCTAGAGATAGGCTACCACAAAAGCCTGCCACCAAGTCAAGAGTACATTTTATATAACTTGTATTTGTAAATTTGTGTTGAAAAAAAAACAACATATTCCTTTTAAAGAAAATTAATTCTTCTATATCCAAGCCTAAATTAATTGCGCTATTTATGCTATTTATTTTTTAATTTATCTTACAATTGTTACTGAGTAAAAATGCTTGAGATAACCTTTACAGAAATTTCAAACTTGGCCAGTTCTAAAATCCGAAAGCAAATGTCGTATATCCGTGGACCACAACATTTACAAATCAGTGAGCTGTCGCGAACGCCACCTCTTCGAGCCTTTCTCGGGAAAGAACTCCGGAGCCATGACCACGGTCTTACAAGACTTAGTTCTTAAGGAGGAAATTAATAAAACGGGCTCAGAATACATGTACACTGAAAATAAAGGTAAAGATTTTTTTATTTCCTTTTTTATGTCAAATAAGTAGGTGGAAGATAAAATGAGCCAAGATAAAAAATATCATCTGCCATAATTAATGCTTCGAACTTGGAAATACCTTCTGTAATGACAAATGTTTTTTGATTCTCGTAGTTTATTTTTTTGTAATTATTTTTATACCGTTCTATATTACAGCCTGGGCTGCTATTCAGAAACGGTCCAATATTCTCCACCACCACTCGCCGTACGGGAGATCTGACACCGGCGAACTGAAATCGGCCAGAGACGTGCTAAAACTACTGTGTTTGTGAGTTATATACATATATATGTAATATTTTCTAATGAAATAATAAAAATTGTATTTTCAGTTAAAAAATTTCAGAAGACTGTTACCGTTTTAAGGATTAAACTAACTAGAGAAACATGTGTAATAATACCTAAATATCAACTTATTTTTTAAGTTAGCTTTAAGTTTTCTTGAAACGGGGACACTCTAAGGAGTTTAAAAAATCCTCACGGTCAAGTAACAGACCCACCACATGTGAAATAAAATTCGCAGGGTCAAGCCTAGCTCGGACGACGAAGTACGGACAGTCGATGAGAACATGGACAGCGGCTCGACCGTGGGGCTGTGGGGCCGCCTCGTGCGCGCCGCGCGGCAGCTGCACCACCCCGCGCTGGCGCAGCTGCTGGCGCGCGCGCCCAGCGCCTGCCCCGCCGCTGCGTCAGTACCCCCACACCACTGAGCGACACCACTCCACCACACGCATCCACTATACACCTAAACATACCATAGTTAAGATCTAATAAACTCGTGCCGCGGTGCGAATGAAAACCCGTGCAAGAGTAGACTAGATGAATCAGAGACATTTCTACTTAACTGCATATATGTCACCGTAAGATTACAAAAATCATACGAGACAGATTGTAATCTGTCGAAATATTGTGAACTGTGAAATATGATTGCAATTTAACACATTATTTTTAGCTATATTGTAATCTTTCGAAATATTGTGAATTTCGACAGTTTACAATCTGACGAGATAGATTGTAATCTTACGGTGACATATATAAACTAAGTACCGTAAACAAAACATACACCAATTAATACACAGAAAGAATAATCACTGCACAAATAAAAATCCAATATGACAATAAACTTTTTTGTTTGTAGTAAGCACATTCTCGACGCTCTACCCTACATAGCGAGCCCTGGGTCGGTGGAGCTGATAAAGAACTTGATTGTTAACAACGAGGTCAACAAAGAAACTAGACACGAATGGCTCATGTCTATGGCTATGATACCAAGGTATTTCATGCAACACCTTATAATCATTTTGTCAAACTTATTTTGATATAGAGCCCAGCTCTTGCGCCAAACCTTAGGTGACTCTTTATTGTGGAATCTATTTGCTGCTATATTATTTTTTTCTCTCAGAGCTCTGAAATTATACCATATAGATTCTAACGTGATTAAAAATTGGTAATTACCCGAGATTTTTTTTTCATCCTCATACCACCAAACCCAACCAATTGAACGTATTTAAGCAGCAAATTAAAGAGCTCAGTGTTTCTTGGTTGAAAGTGGTGTTTCCAACCCTACAAAAAACAGCTATTATTGGCGTTTATAATTCAACAGGTTAATTTGGTATTGAGAAAGTTTTACCTCTATAAAGTTACGAGTGCATCCTCAAATACATGGAAAGTGTAAATGGTACATCAAAATACATATTTAAAATACTCCTATATTACAATATTTTACAGACCTAAACTAGAAATGTTGAAGAGTATGTTGGAACTGCTACAGAAACAGAAGAACGACAAGATTATAAGTTTCACGGTATCGTCTATGGTCCATTCCTACTGCAAACACAGCGGGAAGTCACGTATGATTCTTTTTTATTATATAAAATACCTACACAAATAACCTCTCAAAGCCCACAAACACAAACATACACCCAAAAGTACGCATACACACCCAAAAATAATATATTTCAATAAAAATACCTAATAGAAGATAAAACTTGTTTTTTTAAAAAGAGTATCCAACAAAAACTGTATCTCAAACGTACATCCGGATGCCGTAATGTATGGTCAGGACATTAAGATCATCATAATTTTCTCATGTTTACATTCCATGTTCACAAGCAACACACATCTATATCAATGACTTTGATTTCAGTTCGAGAATGTTGCGAAGACGAATTCCCTAAACAAATCTTATCAGAATTCCAAGACATTATCAATGAAAGGATCAGCAAGGGAGTGGTCAATGCTCCGAGAGAAGAAAGAGACAGTGTAAGTTATACAAAATACTGCGAAACAATTTAGCCCAGTACTTATTGTTTTTTCATCTATTTTATTAAACGGAGCTATGTCACTCCCGTAATTTTATGCTTATATTATATAATTAATTATTGAATTCATTTCTTTATATTTAATAAATTATTAAATATACTTTATATTTGAATATTCTTCATTATATTGTCAGTTGAAATTTTTTTATAGATTTTTTGTATTATTTGACACTGGACTTTGACACGTTTTCAATATCCTGTATCGTAGAATCACACATTGATTGAATTCTACTTAATTCTAAATATGACTAAATTTTTATCACTAAATTAAAGTAAAAATATCACCAATTATTTATAAAATAAATAAATCTATCTATGGACACAGATTGTTATAATACATCCATTTGAAATAAAACAAACTCGAGCGAATATCTTTCAAAATTCAAAATCTTTCTTTTGTCTTTGTTTTGCGAATTTATTTGTCTCTTTCACTCCTGCCTGACTCTTAAATCAATTTAATATATAACATACCTGACTATATTTAATTTCAGTTAACAATAGCAATTAAAGCACTCGGTAATATCGGTGGGTTCAAGCAAGAGTTTGCGGACATTTTGATGAGTGTTATAGGAGATAGCATGATTCCTGTTCCTACCCGATTAGTTACTATCGACGCTTTCAGACGGACGCCTTGTGCTGAAACAAGGTGAGGCTTAATAAATTCTTCATTTTTGTCGAAATTTGGAAAATTGTAATATTCGGCCCAAACGTTGCAGAAATGCTTGGTAGCAAGATTTACAAGATACAATTTTTACACGTCTTTGTTACTTGAAGTGTTCAGGAAATCATACAATGTTATTATTTGTTTTCAGAGAATACTTTTTAGAAACATATAGAGAAGACTTAGTTGACGTGGAAATTCGTATTGCATCGTACTTGCAAGTAATGCGATGTCCGAACCTCAGTACTATCAGGAAGATATTCCACTCTTTAAGGAACGAACCCGTCAATCAAGGTATTAATTTATTTTTGAAGTGAAATTTGTCAAAGTCAAATTTGTGTCCCAAAATTTTAAGTAATTTAGTTATTTTGTGCATAAATTTGTAGTAGTAACGTAAGTTACAAATAAGAAAGCCATTTAGCGATTTTGATGAGGCTTAGCATATATTAGCAATTAAACTGGATATAATAATTCAGCTCAAAAAGGCGCTCTCGAAAATATCTTGTTATTACCATAACTTTCAACGTTTTTCCACGAAACATCTATATAATTTAAAATATCACCTTCTTGACCAACAGTGGCGACATTCGTCTGGAGTCATCTCAATAACCTCGGACAGTCTTCACTACCATCTCGAGTAGAAATCCAAGGTTTGCTGTCGGGTAACACGATGCCCCAATTAGAAGATAATCCAGACTTCAGGATGTTCTCAAGAAATTATGAACAGAGTGTCTTTTTCGACCAATATAATGCTGGTAATTTTACTATATTTTAATTGTAATGTAATTATCGTTGATTTCATGTGAGTGTCATATTTATTATTGAACTAAACACTTAACGCTCATTGGTCACCTATTACATCGTCAACTTCCAGCGACCAATGAACATTCAGATTTAAGTTTAACGATTTAATCTGACTTAAATCAGTATTTGGAAAACTTTAAGTAAATATACAAAATAAGATCGTTATTTCAATATTTTGTTATCTAACCTAACTATAAGATTTTCCACTACGGACTGAGTTTTATTTATGTAACATTATGTTTCCCTCTGTAATTGTCCAGGTGGTAACTACGAAGCTAATGTGATATTCTCACCCGACTCATACATACCAAGATCTGTATCACTGAACTTGACTGTTGATATGTTTGGAGAATCAATTAATTTATTAGAAGTAAGTAAAATTTAAATATTGGACTCTCCTTGTGTAAATACTTAAAAATAATCTCCTATAAATCACATATATCTCCTACTTCTGTGCCTCATAAGGTGTTTGATGCCATATGTATTTTTTTATTTGTCTATATATTTATTTATGTGTCTATGTCTAGTCAAATATAAATATTTTATATATTATAATAAATATTTTAATAAGTCTCATCAGACCAGTGTAATTGTAAATATATTGATACTTTTATTTAAAATAAAATCATCATTAACTGCAGGGCTAATTTGAAAGAACTCAGTGTCTCTCATGGATTTTTGATGATTAATTTTCATTTGACTTATGGTGATGCACTGTTTTTATGCATGTATCCGCATAATGTGATACTTATTATTATATAACTTTATTGACATTTCATGAAGGTATTCCGCGGTTAGTTTCGATTTTTTTCTTAAAAAATAACTCTACTGATTCTTCAGTAATTAATAAATTCGAATTTCAGATTAAAGCCCGAGGCGAAGGATTTGAAAGATATTTCGAAAATCTCTTTGGTAACAACGGACCTCTAAGTAAAAGTAAAATAAACGAAAAAATAAATAAACTCCGATTCTTCCGCTCAACCAACGAAGCTGACGAGGTTCGAGGGAAAATTGACGATCTTGGATACAAGAACAATGCTCTTAAGCATCGGTTTCCTATGGCCGAAATAGGATTCAAAGTGTTCGGTAACGAAATATCTTTTTGGAGTGCAGAAGGTGATGAAGAGATACGAAAATCTTTAGAACGGTTGGACCCAAAGTTGAGAATTCTAGAAATTTTATCAGGAAAGGTCAGTATTTTTTGTGTAAAAATTATTCATAATTATCATTTACCTCGAATTATTAAATTTATTGGAGCTTAATAATACTAAAACTACTACAATTTAGTAGAAATTAAAATTCTAGAAGATTTTGACAATGAAAGATGTAGATTTTAATTAATTTTGAAACAGGGGTCAATCATAATTAACTTACGTTAATTTTATAGTGTTTAAGTCTAGAAAATATATACATATACAAATACATAAACAATGAACCTCATTAATTATTAAATGATATTAAGAAGTATCTATTTCTAGGAAATATCATACAATAAGGCGTCATTATTCCTCGATACAACATTCTCCGTGCCCACTGGTAGTGGACTCCCTCTTAATATGAACCTTATGGGCACAAGTTACGTCGACACAAAAATGTCCGGTACGGTAGTTGACAAATACACCCAATCCGGTAATTTGGACTTTGAAGGGAAAATAAGACCCAGGTAAGTTTTATATGTATTTCACGAACTCCCAGATTTTCGTTGATAATTATTAGCAAGACTACGAGCTTTTGCAATGACATCTGTTTTTTTTTAATATGTAATAGCAAATATTCACAGTCAGAAAATAAGATTTTTCAATAGAGAGAATAGATAATTCATGCATTTTTAGTATTTATTATAATTTCCAAATGATTTTCCTTTGGGCATTTTCCACTCTTTTTCTTAGAAACCCAGTATGCCTCCTTAAAAATTGATTCTTCGTAGTGATAAAATCTTTGCAAATAAATTACATATAATAAACAATTTTTTCTTTGTAAACTTTTAGAACTACTATGATATATATTTTTAATCAGTTACATACTAATATTTCCAAAAAAATTAACATTAGTGTTGCGGTAAACATAGCAGCTACGATGAGTGTGTCGGCTGGCTCCTTAGCGTCAAGTGGCATTAGGCTGTCGTCAAGGCTTTACACCGCCACGGCATTGGAAGCGAAACTATCGATACGCGGCCTTGGACTAGTGCGATTGGACCTGTCCTTACCAAGGGACAAGCAGGAAATATTCGCTGCCAAGTAAGTAATTTTTTGTTGAAAGACTTGCTATATTTTTCTATAGCACTCGTTAGAAAGAGATAGCAATATTTCAGTCCCGTCTGCTTTAGTGTAGGAATGTTAAACGATCAATCATATGTATAATGAAATTATGTAATGTAACGCTGCAAGTAACATATAATTAATGTATGCTTTGTTATTTATAAATTAATTTTCTTTATTTCATGCAATAGACAAACTTAGGTGAAAGGATATATTTTTATAATTGGTTAACTTACCAGTAAATGCCGTCTTCATACTGCCAAGTTCTCTAGCATTTAACATATATTGCAAGTTATAAGTACATATTTGTAGTTATTGCGATTTTTTAAGCAATTCTTAATTACAACCCGAAGTAGAGAAGTTGACACTTGTTACGCCCTCGTGTCTTTGTTAACACATAACACCTGTCCATTGTGCTCTAAACCCGATCTCTCTTCACGTATGTTTCCTCTGTTACCATAGTAATGGTCCCATAAGACTGAGGGAACAGGGAGTAAACCTGCCCAAACACCTGAGCACATTACCACCCTCTATGTAGATGACCACACTCCGCGGATGCCCGAAATTATTTTTAAGGAAGATTATTATTATAACATATTTTTTAATATTATACTCAATTTCAGATCAGAACTGCTCATACTTCATGGAGACCAAGAGCTTCAACAGCAAGGCTTGAACAAGAATAGAATAGAACAAAGTACTTGCAGTTGGAGTACCTTCGACAAAGCTATCGGTATCAAAGTTTGCGCCGCTTACCAGGTGATTTACTAATAAAATCTGGATTAAGTTTACAACAATTCCATACCATTTTTTTTTTGTCAAATACAAAAAAGAATAGTGAAACAGGATCTTAAAAACACCTTTAAATTATCATTTTAAGAGTTTGTCTTGTCAAATAAAAGTTATACGGAAATGTAAATTTTACGGAGAAATTCTGCCAAAAAACTAATGACCAGAAAATTTATTAGATAATATATAAATTAAATTTAATCGTTTGTTTATTTAATTAATTTAATGTAATGATTGATCTTCATAATACTATTATATAAATAATTAAAGATATTACAAAATGGCGTAGGTGAAAAAGTCTCAAAACTCCAATGAAGAGGCGATGTTCGAAATGCAAGTGAAACATTTATGACCGTATAAAGAACATAATTTGAATTACTTTCAGTTCCCTAACATGACCAATCTCCGGAATGCGCCATATTTCATAATGAGTGGCCCCGCCAAGTACATTATATCTTTAGAAAAAGCCGACCCCTCCGCCAAAACATACGCCTTCCAATACAAGTGGGATAGAAACGAGACTACAGATGTATTAGGGTTCTCATTCGACACTCCAAATAGTAAGGTAAGATGAGAAAAACTACCAAATGTGATTATAAATTTTCCAAAAACATTTTATTACAAACCATAATAATTTTAGTATGTGTTTTATGAAAATTATCTTTTACTGATAATAATCTATTATTGTTACATTTGTATCTCCACAGACATGTTGCCCGTGCTTTTGGCATATCATATCTTTAATTTGTCTTTGGTATTTTAGTGTGCCTTCACTTTTATAATAAGAGAATTGAGAAGAAATATTTTTCTTAATAATAATTCCTATATTTATAATGTAACTATATGTATATATGTCACCGTTAAATTGTAAATACCGTTAGATTGTAATCTATCTCGCAAGATTGCGAACTGTCAACAGATTGTGAACCGTAACATACTGCTTACAAATTAATGCATTACTTTTCGGTAAATCATAATCTACCGAAGCTAATTAAAGTTAAATTATAAAAGCTCTAACCTAACCTACCTGAAATATCATAAATTATCGAAATTTTTAACGTTTTATTTTGAGTTAAATCACCGTCCACAATATTTCGGCAGATTACAATCTCGCTAGATAGATTACAATCTGACGGTATTTACAATTCTACGGTGATATATATATCCATACATATAACGTAACAAATTTTCCCACTTTGAACGAAAATAGGTATAAGATATATGTATGCATTATATTCATGTGTAATTTGTAGGAGAAACGTATGTTCAACGCAGCCCTAAGCTTATCGAACACGTCAAGCACCGCGGCTCTCACTCTTCAATCTTCAGAGAGCACCATTAAGGCCAAAGCTCTGTACCGCAACCTACCATACGACAAATCCTTAGAAGCTAGCCTGGATGTAGATGGAAAGAAACAGTTTGATACTGTAATGTCTTTGAAGAGGCATGATATCAAGTACGGATTTGTTTGGCTGCCTCATGCATTTTGGGTTGTTAACGATGAGAAGATAGCGGAATTGTCGGGTAAGTTTAGAAATTATTATACTTCTCTTTATACAAAAAATGTCAAAAGAGAACTTACGATAAAATATGTGCCATTATCCCTTGAAGAGATTAGCTTCTACTCACGTACGATGGAAAAAAATAATTGAGACAAAAATACGTAATAAGAAATAGGCATGTCTTAACATACAAAATCTATAATATTTTCAGCGCTGGTTGTTTATGATATATACCATACTTTGTAGTTAAGTTGAAGTTTTTTAACTCATTCTTGTCAATAATCATTACTTTTAGGGAGTCTTAAAGTGAAGTCCAAAGGTGGTGTCACTCAATGGGATATATCAGCCGATTTCCAAACAAAACAATTAGCAAGTCGTTTAATAGGATATTACACTGTAAATGGACCTACATACGGTACAAAGTTGCACGTCGATTATCAATTCTATGGCAACCCTAAACAGACGATAAAAATTGAAGGGTTATACAGCGAAAGGCAAATGTCGTATAGACACGATCTGTATGGGGAATTGTCTATGGAGTTCACAGCGTATCCTGTCTATAATTTCTATTCGGTTCTACGTAATGTGGTGAGTATTATTATGATTTATATGTCGTGTTTTTTATTACCTTGCGTTCATTTTTGCACAAAGATATTTCTGTTGTTTTCAGAAAACTCAAAACCATGTTGACATAGAATTTAATGTTAGTGCATCTAAGGATCAGAAACTGGACCCTGCGTTCACATTCGTATTCAAACGTATTGATAGGCTCAATGGACTTAAATTGGATACGCTAGTCGCCCTCAAAAGACCAAAACCAATGTTATTGAAATTACAGTACGATCAAGTAAGTATTATTTCGAGGAAAGTTCAAAACATTTTCGGTTTGATGTTTTAACTGAACCAAAATATTTTATTATTTCTTTTAACAAAATTAAGCAAAATGTACATGGAAATGAGAGATACATTTTTACGATTCCAGATAGGACCTAAATATTCAGCTCTTGCCTTATTCAATTTCAATCCGAAATCTCGCGAGATCCTCCTCTCAGGATACTTGTTCGCCCCGCCCGGGACTCAGCTGTATGCGGATGCGGAACTAAACGTCACCTTACCGACATTACATCCTTGTGAGCTCAAGGCTAAGTTACATGAAAAAAGACCTAATGAGTTCCAAGTAAGTTTATATGTTTCATTATTTTGTTTATTTCGCCATTTTTTGTATGTATTGAATTTTTCTTTTAGAAATAGCCATTATTTAAATTGCCGAGTAAAATCTATTTCATTTGATATTTTTCCGTAATCTTCATTATTATTCCTGATATTTATAAATTAACAAAGCTAATATAACACCAGGTGAATGCAATGGGAGTATGGTTCACTGGAGTGGACTTCAACATAGACGCAGTGTACCAAGACCAGTCCAAGACAAACTTAGCTTCTCATCGGCTCAAGGTTTTAATCAACAGCAGTCATTTCAAAGACATCGCCGTGGATGCGAGATTTACACAGGATAACAGACAAATAACTTTTATTGCTGAGGTAAATTATTAGACAATATTAGTAAATTCCTACCCCCTTATTATCAATCATTTTGGAACGACACACTTATATTTTCTCGAGATGCTTTCCTTCAACGCTGAGTACGAGATAAATTATAAACTTTACTTAACAATGTGACCAAAATAGTGACGTGTGTTCTTGTTTAAACTTGAGATTGTTGTTGGCTTCAACTCTTCTTATTTTCAAGGCCATTTGACTTGAAAATAAAATAATAAAGTACACAATGTCTTTTTCCTAACAAAATTTGTTTTATTTTAATTTTTAGGGTCAATACAATGATGACACATACAAAGCTTTGGTCCGGTACTTATTGCTCTCTGAGCAAAACTTCACGGCATATGGAGAAGTTGATATAAGTGGGAAAACTTACAGCCTCAACTTAAACGCCGACCTCAATAATGACACCAATATCAATATGGACATACACTTTGACCAGTGAGTTGAAATATACGAGACTTTTAGAAATTTATATCTAAGTATATATTTTTTCTTTATAAATGTTTCGATATAAATGACAAGCCGTTGCCCGCGGCTTTGCTCGCGTGCAAATTGTGTATAAATAATTTTTCGTGGAATATACACTGTTTCTCATCCATCCATCATTCAATGACAACTGTAGCCTCTATGACATTACGATGAAGTGCCGTTAGTCTGGTACCGTTGCATAGTTTTGGAAGTCTTAAATTCCTCAGTATCATGATTGGCACGCCAATCTTCTTACTTAAAAAATGACGGACTTCAAGACTAACTTATATACGAAATTTCAACCTCTATTTCAACTCTTATGGGGAAATCGGATGAATTTGTACAAAGACATGCGAGTTATGTAATGGCGGCAAATAATATTGTGATAATCATAATATAAATCTAACCTTACATATTCTACCGCCAAGCAGCAATACTCAGTATTGTTGTGTTTTGGTTTGAAGAAGTGAGTGAGCGTGATTACAGGCACAAGAGACATAACATCTTAGTTCCCAAGATTGGTGGTGCATTGGTGTTTTAAGAATGGTTAATATTTCTAACGGCGCCAATGTGAACAGACGATCGTTGGCCATTTACTATTAGGTGGCTCATTCACCAGTCCGCCTAAGAATATCATACAAAAAAAATGGTTACGTAAGTTTACCTTCTGATCGCCTGCATTTAAAATATGGGTCAGTACTAGCTATTATTTAATGAAATGTATAGGTGCTTACAAAAGGGATGTACTGGACATTAACTGCAAGTATGATAATACGGTGCGTGCGTGCGCAGGCTGCGCGACGTGCACGTGTCGTACGCGCGCGCGGTGGGCGCCGACAGCAAGCGGCTGAGCGCGGCGCTGAACTGGGACGCCAACCGCGACCCGTCGCAGAAGCTGAGCGTGGACGCGCAGCTGCGGCGCCGCGGCGACTGGCACCACTCGGGCCACGCCACGCTGCACTACCCCGGCCGCGTCGTCAACGGGGAGTTCGAGTTCCTGCTCAGAGGTGCGCTGCTTCTCGCTGCCTCTCGCTGCTGTAGGCAGTTCACCAGCTCCTGTGTCGATCGCCTCTAATCTTCTCAATTTCCCAGATTAACAGACCGAACATGTCTAATTGCTAGGCAATAAGTAACACCTGATGCATGTAGCATAATATTCATCAGGCACGTTCAGGTTTCCTGGCGTTGTTGAAATATTAAGACAAATTCTAAATGAACTCTTATTTGATTTTATCACACATAATTTATTTACGTTTGTAATGCATTTCATTAAATCTTTTTAGATTGGTTCTGTGAGTGGATGATACGTATGGGGTGGGCAAGTCCGACTGCTATAGTTTGGCGTGTTAAAGCCTTTTCAGAAGCGCATGAACAGACTGTATATGCGCTTCTGTCGAGCCTCAATACCCCCTTCCCCGGCTGGGAAGATACGAGCTTCAACCTGATGTAAGTGAAATTATATATTGATATAATCTCCTCTGTTACTTTTATATTTAGTAGATAATCCTTCTACATTTTCTTCGAAGGTGGCGTTACAAAGACAACCTCCAGGCTCTAAATGGAAGCATGAACTGGCAGAAAGACTATCTAGCATTTAGCTTATTGGCCGATTATCTATTCACGACCACAAAATTCTATGGAGAAATCAATGCATCAGTCAATTCCACGATACCGACTTTGCCTAAAGCAGCTGCGATCGCTAAACATACCGTCGTGTGGAAGAAATCTGCAGACACGTTGCTGAGTTTTCAGGTATTATAGATTTTTACTGAAACTAACTAGAAAAAACTGGATTAAAGTCAGTTTAATCTAGTTTTTATTAGACTTGGAGCGTTTGTGATATAATTCAGATTCCATGGGCCCATAATTAAATTTCATTGTATTTATTACAAATAAGATAGTCATATTAGAAGACCTATTAGATCATGCTATGTCTATAGTGGTTTATGTACCATATCATTTGAAACAATGCATTTGAAAATGAACTTTTTTTTAGTATAACGAAGATGGCTTGCTAATGATCAACTCATCTTGGGACATAACTAAAGGACTAAAGGAGAACAACGTCACAGGGCGAGTTACACTTCTCACGCCATTCCAAGTGAGTTTACTTTTATTGATCTATTAGGGGATTATTTTTGAAATTTAAATTATGTTGACTTTGTAATTTCCAGGGCTACACCAAAGGTTTCCTGAGAACCGAGTTCGTATTAGGTCACAAGAGGGATATCAAAGGCGTGACATATCTGGATTTAGAAGAGAAAGTCGTCAAAATATACGTAAACGGTAAATGGTGTCACTGAAGTGCAAATAAATATTTTTGAATTACTTTTGTCAATGGATTTTGTAAAGTACAAGAAGATTGTTTCGGATGTTTGTCGATAAACAATAGATATTCTGAAGTATTTCAATTGTACGTATCGTACCGCAGGCCACATGCGTCGTATCACCAACTGCATGCTGGTTGTGAACGTGACGTCACCGCTGCCGCAGTTCTCTCAGAGCTCGGCTCGCTTCGGCTTCGTGGAGACCGACCGACATCTCGTGGCCATGATCATTACACCCAACAGCACTACCGGTACCGACATTTTGCGTAGACTCATTTGTATATTCGAGTAATTATATTATTAATTAATTCAGATTTGTTTGTTAGTAAAATATCATTGATATTTCAGTTCTATCCTACCTTACTAATATTCGGCATCCAATTTACGTGAAAATATCGAATTGTTTGACCATACTTATACCTTATTAATCTTACTCTACTGAGTTGAAGAAAAAAATATAAGTATCTCAATATTATGCAAATATTGTATTTATATAAGTGTATCTAATATAATTCCCCAGGAATCGAGGTTCTTCTGAAACTGATATCGATGCAAGACTTCCAGATATTTGGTCACGTCGCTCTGCCAATACAGTATTTGAACAGAGCTATGATCACAGCCAAGAGAGCTACAGAAGAGGTAAACGAAATTGATGATTATATAACAGTTACTTTTAAAGTTTTATTGAAAACGAAACAACACAAAATGCTTATAAGTACAAAATAGTCCTTATAGATAGTCATTTTACAAAAATATTATAAATGCGATTTTGAGATTGGATTTTTGTTTCTCGATCAAAACCTGTATCTTCATATGTGATACACCGTATATATATATATATATATGTATATATATATATATATATATTTACTAAAATTGAATCCACACTGACCAAACTAGGTTGGTAATAATTAATGTTTACCCTATTCCCCTCGAAGAAGGTAATAAAGAGAAACAAACCTTAAATTATCATAATCCATCCGATTTGCAAAGATACACTACAAACGTTTCTTGATTAGTATATGTATATTTTTAGCATAACACTATTTCACTCTGCTTATATCTACTCTTAATTTCTAATTTTTCTCCCATAATTTCGATAATAACTTCGCCGACATTCAAAACGCTGTTTCGCGAATCCATTATGAATATTATAGATTAATTATTATTATTTAAGAATTCGACCTGGAATGGTATCACGTCAATTCATTGTCAAAGTTACTTAACTCATATTTTTTGCAATAGGCCATGTTAAAAACATTGACACCAAATTATTTTACCATTTTTCCAACTTAAGATTAAAAAAGATAAAGATAAATAAATATAAAAATAGATAAATTGTAATTATATCAATACTAAGTACCGTATGTATAAAGCTGAGTTCGGTTTATGATAAATCTAATTGTGTCGTCTCTTCTTACTATAGATTGACTTTAGAGTGGGATGGGGTTCAATGGACTTCGGTTGCACAGGAATATGGCAATGGAAATCAATTCTAGATTTCGTTTACGTCTACAAATTGTACACGCCATTGGATGGTTTTGAAGAAAACGGTCTTGTTTTGAAAAATATATACGGGAAAGGCCTCGATACTGAACTTTCTGTACGACTATCTAAACATAAGGTGAGGTTTAGTTTTACAATGTCTTATTAAAAAAGACTTAATACTTTTTTTTAAATAACCCAAACTTTATCACTAAAATATTCTGAAAAGATCAACTTCTGTTTTTGAATTACAGATTAATAAGTCATTAATGTTTACTGCTTGCTAATATTCCTCCTAACCTCCCATTCTTAAAGGAGAATGATATTTTAATTATAGGTCTTTTCAATTCAGGGTACATCACTGGCAACTTTGGCTAATCATGTTTAAGGATATTACTGTATTCCTCATTTTTATCTTCCTCAGTTCGGCATAGCGGTTCTCCTGGTCGACAACGACAAAGGTCTCCTGGACGTTTTAAAGGACCGCTTCCAGCACAAGCCTGGCAACCCGGACATGTTCGTGGAGAACTTCGACACGGAAGCCAGTGTCACACTGGACACGCTCTACTATCCAACTATCACCTTCCACGCTCATATGATGAAGGTTGATATCAAGCTATATTTTCCTAAACTCATAATCGTCTCTATAAGTACAATTTATACTTAATATTAATATTGACTATTATTTTTACCAAATACAGTCTTTACAAATGCATATTGAAGAATATTTATAACATTTTTTTTTGTAGTTCGTTGGTCCGGATGAAGAAGATATTCTAGAAGCAAATGCCACTTTACACCTTCCCGATAAACCTCCTATTGTTTTGACAGATGTTTTTATTCTTGAGGTGAGTCGTTGTTTTCTCATCGAGTTAAGTAACAATGTTACCTATTTAAAATTAATAGCTCATGAGATCAAGTCAAATGATGTAAACGCTTGAAATATTTCGGTAAGGCTTCGTGTAGTTCACCTACCTGATACTACCCACTCGCGAAAATGTCATTGCATGCTACAAGTCACACCATCTTAGATCTCACGGGTAGTGGTAATCTTGCAGTTGTTTATGTCCATAGATGGAGAAGACAATTTACAAACAGGCGACACATTTATTCCTATTTAAAAATATATTATAACCGACGAATATAGTACAAGCCATGCGACAGTTGATAAGTTACAGTCAGCAACATATTTGATTCGACATATGCAAGCATTACATTCATTCATAACAAACAGACTTTCTTTTCCACTGAATTATTCTCGGGTATCTCTACTTTGCAATTCCAAATCATAATTTTGATCAAATGAAATAATTAATCTGTTTACAGCAATACACAGTAATGCAGAACACACTTAATCTGGTGACACCGTTCCCAGCCGTCAGGCAGCTCAAGTCGGTGTACACCGTGGACATTTCTATCGGAGAGAAGTTCAACGTCACGTGCGTCGCGTTACTGTACAATGGCACTTATTGGCACGAGGTAACATATTAAAATGACAATTTTCATTTGGACAGATTTGTGTGACCCACCCAAAAACATTTAACGGTTATTTAAAACGTAACCTTAGTATTGATTCTTATAATAACTCTTCTACCTATCTACTGCAATGTGGATTAGTGGTTAATATATAGATCACAGAACTTCTTGCCCGATGCTCTTGAAAATATCAGAATACCCTCACAATATATACCTATATGAAATACCTCCGTGGGAAAATCCTTCGTTCTTTTTTCATATATGTAATTCATAGAATATTTAAAATTCCACAGATATCATACAAAATATACTACGAAACTGAATTGGGTGAAGACGACGCCTATCAATCATATTTAGCGTCAGTCGGCATCGCAACCCCGTTAGCTGTGCTACCGGCTCTAGAAGCGCGAGTGTCGGCTAGACTGGAAGACGCTCTATGGAAACTATCGGCAGATATGGCAATGCCCTCATTTACAGTTACTGCTCTAGCACGACTCGAGGTAAATGTTGCAGCTGTCTCACTCTGTACTTACCTATATTTAATTATAAGTAACTGCTATCTCGCTCTGTCCGAAAGAGAAAAAAAAACATGGTGTCACATTAAATAAAGGAGATTCATTTAATAGGAGGTTAATTTTACAGGAGATCTAAACGTGTGTTTAAATCTTATTTAATAATAAGATACTACTTTTAAAATTTATATTAAATTAAAATATTAAAATCAAATAATAATATTTACCTAAATTTTATCAATTATGAAAATGAATTAAGATTTATTCTTCTAAAATTAATAAAAATTAATATAAAATATTAATTTAAGTCAACAAAATTAATTAATAAATTGAAAAAATATTTTTTAATAAGTAACAAAATTTTTCATTGCATTCGAAATAATAGCTGGACGACCCATTCGTCGAAACATCGGGCAGCTTGAACCTAACGTCGATATACTTAGAGGACTATTTCATCAAGATGGAATTTAAGAAAGATTTCTCCGACGTGGAAAATATCGTGGGTGGAGGAATTCATATACAACAGGGAGATCAAAATAATTATGTAAGTTAACATGAATTTTATATATTAATGAGTCAAGTTTAATTAGAATTCACCCGATAGTGTTTTGTTATCGGTATCGGAAGATGTCGTCTATCAAAAGTATAGCAGGTAAGTATAAATGAAATGTATCGATTGACTTCCTCGTCGGTCTAGTGGCTTGATATAAGGCCACAGACCCCGAGGTCCTAAGTTAAAACCCCGGGTCGGCCAATAAAAAGTCACCCGTGCCTCGGTGCGCACGTCCTGTCCCGTGGGACTACGAGGGCGGGCGCGGCGAGGCCGGCGTATAGCGTGTGGCGGCGCAGCTGTTCGCGGAGACGGCGTGGGGCGCGAGCGCGGCGCAGCGGCTGCGCGTGACGGCGCGCGGCGCGCTGTCGCCCGTGCTGGCGCCGTCCACGCTGGCGCTGCAGTACGCCGAGCTGCGGCGCCAGCGCACGCTGTCGCTGGACCTGGCGACCGGCGACGCCGCCTACTCGCTGCAGGCCGACCAGTGGCCCACCTCGCTCAGCGTGGCGCTCAGCAGTCCGCACGACGGCTTCAGGTACGACCTCCGTCATGTACACGTCTCTGGAATTGCTTCAAAATTATATACATAAATATATTTTAAATCAAGTAAAACTCATTACCTTCGTTTGAAACCCGCGCGCTCTGTCCCTTTAGCTCATTCAATATATCATCACCAAATTTAAAATGTTTTTCAAATAATCGAATCGATAAATTTAATTATAAATAATTTATTTAAAACATTTATATATCAGGGCGATGAAAATCATAGGAGAGTTCGATGAGGATGATATCCGAGGCTCGTTCGTGACGGATACGACTGAATACAGCATATCCGGAAAAGTGCTCAAACGAGAACCACTTGAGGTAACAGTATGAATTAATTTATGCTTAATTATATTTTTGTAGTATATCAAGACAGGATACCTAGTTCTGCTTACGTTCAATCCTACTTAGACTTAGGTACGCCAGGATTGCTACCGGTCACTAATATTATTGTTATTCTACCAACAAGTATCAATATTTACATTGAGTTCACAATAATTGAGTAATGTCACAACTTAAATTTTATAGCACATTGATGCCTAAAGTAGCTTTTTCGGCAAATACTAGAATCTAAAGGCAAAGTAAAAGTAAATGGGCTCATTTGTTATATTTTGACTTTATAGTATAAATTTAAAAAATATTTAGATTCATTGCTGTTTGCAATTTATTGATAAGTTTACAAATGATACAATTGACACGATTACGAAAACGTTTATAGCAATAAAAATATTTTCTATTCCAGCTGTCTCTAACGTTAGTACCAAAAGGCCAAGGTCAGCAGATAACAGTTAGAGTGAAGTGCGAGAACTCCCCGACATTATACGGTATAACAGCACACATCGTAGGGCCGATGGAGGCGACCGTCCGCGCCAGGGCAGAAATGGAACAAAATTTCACTGATATATATCTTAAGGTAAACTGAAATGAACTCTATTATAATTGTATTTGAATATAATTTACGAAATATTACACATCTGGAACAAAATTAAAATATAACATTGTGAGTTACTCCCTTATATTTTGATTACCCCGGTGTTCGATTCTGTGTTTTAAAATTACATATACCTAATAGGCTATTTGACTGTTTTTTAATTAATCCATTTTATATTATTTAGTAGAGGTTAAGGAACGCAGTAAAAGTTGTGTTTTTTAATTCTAGTACATACTTGCTGAAAAATATCAAATTAAAAATTCAATATTTAAATAGTGCGCGAAAACGCTACTTTGACTATATGGCGCTGCAATGGGTGCAAGTGACATCACTTGCCTGTATTGTAATCTGTGGCACATATAATCCACATACAGTAGACAAACGAGGTTAACAAGCAAGTGACGTCATCATAAACCCGACCAATCAGGAGCGTTTTGTGTCACGTGACAAATGTTTAAAAAAAATGCATTTTTATTTATGGATTTTTGAATAAAATAATTATTATTTTCAACTTTCGTTAATAAATAACCATTTTTAAACTCATAATTTATAAGGATTAAAATAATTGGCACTTTATTTTTCGCATTATCAAATAGCCTTTTGCATATGTTTGGACGTATGTCTTTAAACACTTGCATATCTTCATAAAAAGTTAATATAAAGGAGAAAAAAGGGAACGAATATTGTCTCTAACAAAGATAATGGAAAGTTGATAGTGTAGGCACCAAGTCACTCAGACCTATTCGTAAAAATGATTTAATTTCAGGTGGATATACCCCAAGTGAAGGGTAAGGAGATTTACTTCAAGTCCCGGGTGGACGTGTACCCGGAGCTGCGACGGGTGGTGACGGTGCAGGCCGCGACGCCGCTACAGAAGCTGAAGTTTGTCAAGGGTGATACAGATTTCGTGTAAGTCCAGTCTTTATATATAACCTGAAACTTATACAAGACCAGTTGGTGCCTGCGGCTTCTTTGCGACCGTTTTATGGGTTGGTCGTCAGTCTTTAGACATAAAAAGTTAAAGTGAGCCTGTTCTTCCTAAGAGTTTAAGCTTGCTTCATATCAAATTTTATCAAATTAGATTCAGCGCAAAAACTTAGCCTAAATGAAAAAAAAATGCCCTTTTTGCAATGTATTGCTGAGGTTTTATAACCTCCATCTGAAACGTTCTCGTCTTCTTTTATATTATAAATAAATAAAATATAAATATTGGACAACATCACATATATTACTCTGATCCCAATGTAAGTAGCTAAAGCACTTGTGTTATGGAAAATCAGAAGTAACGACGGTACCACAAACATTCAGACCCAAGACAATATGTTTAATTGTTTTATAAAACAAAACATGTTGGCGCGATGAAAAAATTGATTATATACTAAAAATAATCGCATAAAATCGTATTATTATAATCTGTGCTTATCATTCTTAGAAATGCATACTCCTTGCCGAAAATTAAAGTCAATAAATACATTTAGTAGTTTATATTCGATTTTTTTTATAATTTTTTGCAGACCTATACTGCTGAAGCCTTTGAACTTAATAAAATATATATTATATTGTTATAGATTTGCACCAAAAACTGGTTACCTGCTGTGTAACTACGAATTGCCAGATATGAAAGGTGAAGGTGACCTCAAGTGGAGTTTCTTGCTCGGAGATCTCTTTATACGCGTAAGTACGAGACAAGCTCGACACCAAATTAATCTGCTTTATTGTTGAAGGCAAATATAGACATTATCAAAATGTATGTATATATCTCAATGTTTTTCCTCAACTACGTTTACAAGATGAGCACACATAGATAAATCAATGGTGTGCTGCCTTGTAAATTCATAAATATCGCCTACATTATAAGTATGTATTCCATAAAATCACCTTAACTATTATAGATTCTTAAATAGCTTGTAACACAAAGATAATAAACTTCATTTTCACTATTTGAAACGAATGTTTTTATTCCCATACTAATTAAAATATTATGTAAATTAAAATGTATTGTTGATTATCTTAGTATTTCACCAAAATTATAAAAATCTACTTCACAACACTCTTGCAGTTTTCATCGGAAACTAAAACTAAGGATAAAATATGTATCTTATTCTAAAGGCAATAGGTCAGCAGCTGGTAAAGCAAATTCAGCGCAGCGTCGACTTAGACATCTACTTCGGTAACAACACAGCTGACGGTCTCACTAAAACCAATGCTGGATTCAGAATGGACTTGGATCGCATATGGCAGTAAGATAAATTATACCTTACCTTGTAATAAATAAAACTCATAATTGAATGTAGATGCTGTTATGTCTGCAAAAATAGTATGTTATATTAGTAAAAATATTCTTTCGTATTATTCGGTATTCTTTATAACAATACGGTTTCTCACTTGTCACTCCACAGAATCGGAGGAAATGCATCATTTGGCTTTATAATGGACAAACGCCTCAATCTCATCATCAACGCCATCCTCCCGAAGCCGAACGTAGACGTGCACACCCTGTACATGGACGGATCGATGGGTGACGCCATGAATCCTGCTCAGACTATCGAAGCGATGTATCGTACTGACGTTACCAAAATACTTGTTGGACTTAAAGGAAAGGTGAGCGAATTATATTAAGTAGAATATCAAATCAGCAAGAATGCGCCTATCGTATTATTTTACACATCATGGTATTGTCTTAGTGTTCTTAAGTAGGGTTTGGGTAGATTAGAAGATTAGAGGGGTGCTTATATTCACTTTAGACATCAGAATTTACCTACGTACGATTTGCATATGATCCCTCAAATATTTACAACAGTCATGAACAATTAAGAATATACACGAAGAAAATCTCGAAAACAGTAAACAATTCAGTGATATGCGAAAATTTCGAACAGCCAAATTCTACACAAAGGTCTCTTACGACAAATTCAAGCCATCATTAATTAATTTTAAATTAAAATGTTAATAATACTCTTCCACTTGTCCACAGATGCTGACTCTAGCTGAAAGTTTCGACGCGAACTCGACAATAACTTGGACATCGAACTCCGTCATCCAAAATGTTGACAACATAATATCTTACGACTGGGACGTGAATGGTTCAAGATACATCGACTACGCTTTGAATACCCCAATATATGAGGGCGAACCGACTTTCACTCTCAAGGGCTCATATCAGAAAGATATGGTCCATGGATACCACGTTGTAAAGTGAGTTACACATTTTATACATTAAATTAAGTTTTTTTTTATGTAATAGATAGGAGGTGCAAATGGGCCACCAGATGGTAATTGCTCATCATTGCCCATAGACTTTGGCCCGTAATCATTCCTTGCACCTCCAATGCGCCAGCGACCTTGGGAACTAAGTTATTACGTCCCTTGTTCCTGTAGTTACACTTGCTCAATCATCCTTCAAACCGGAACATAACAATATAAAATATTGGTGCTTGGCGATACAATACATAATGTGTGAGTACCTACCGAAAAGGGATTGCACAAAACCCTACCACCAAATGAGTGCTTTCCAGGCGGACAACAGTTGAATTTTACACCTGAAAAATATTGGTACACAGAATCTTGTCGCGGTTAAGAAAGTTCACTTCGAACACTTATCAAGCATTTATCTGTATCTGTGTGTATTTTATACGATAACCTAACCTAACTTAATATTATATGAGAAATTATTATTTCCTGCTTTGGTAAGAATAAAAAAATAGTAGATAAATCTACAGTCGAGTAACTGCGTCTATTGAAACAGAATTTGTATTTAGGAAAATTCAAAACTCGTCGTTTTCCTTTTTAATAAAATTAGATTTTGGGGTTAAAGTGAAAACTCATATATATATATCCGTATTTAGACAACCGTTATGGAATATTAGACGATTGATAATATATATTCGAATGGTTCAGGGGCCACATGCACCGGCCCGGCAGCTGCCAAATAGGCGAGATCGACGCGCGCTACGGCGGGTTCCGCCACACCGACGGACACTTCAACATGTCCACGCCCTTCCACACCCTGCCCTGGCTCAAGTCTATATTCGAAGTGAGTTTCAACTATGTATTTATTTATGAATCTTCCACTAAAGATCGACAAAATGATTACATTTTAAATTTTAAAAATATTTGCTATTTCCGTTTTTTGCGCATTTAAAAGCCCTCATACTTATTGCATATAATTGATTACGTTTTTGCTAAACATCTGAATCTATCGCCATGATTGACTTAACGAAGACTTGTTATGATTAGACTGACTATTTTTGTAAAGCCGATTATCAAACCATCTCACTGATTAATTTTGTGGTTTGTTTCTTAACAGATAAATAATATAGAAGAATTATCAGACAACAAAGTGGATCTGTTCTGGCCTAACAAGTCAGCTTCACTCAACACAACACACAAGTACATAAAACAAGATAATGGTTTCACACAACTCGGAACTATATCGATATCCGTTCCATTGAACACCCAACATTTAGTTAACACTGAGTACTTTTATGTAGAAGAAGAAAAATCAAGCAATGGAAACGCAACAATCGATTTTGACCGCGAAAGATTTATTGAATTCTTCTTTGATAAAGTATTGACTAAGAGTGATAGGAATCTGGATCTTGCGACTATGAATCTAAAAGTGGAGAACGCACACACACCATTCGGTGTTAAATACGTTCATGAATACGATAACACTGGCAATATAGTAAGTATAAACTCAGGAGCAATTTTTCTTTAATATTTTCGAATAAACTACTAAAATTTTACCATTTACAATATAAATATTATTTCAGGACGCAAAGCAAGCAACAATATTCCACCTACATAACGCAACGATGGCTAACATAACCGGCAGGCTCGATATGTATACTTACGACATCGGCAAGCAGCTGAAACTGACCGCCATACACAGAAACCGAACCTGGTCCTTCGAGAACAAGTACGAAGCAGTAGACAAAGAACTAAAGCAAGGAAGCAAAGTGACTTGGGCTGACGACGTTTGGATCAACTATGATATTCATGTTACTAATTTGACCATGGTAAGTATTTTAATTTTAATAATAATTTTTTGCACAAGCAATACTTAATTTACAAATCACTGTTCTTTTTTTCTCTCAAAAAACTTAAAATTGAAGTGAGGATGACAATTGCCCAATTGATTAGTGTCGAACTTGTGCCTTTTTTATTAAAAAAATATTGGATGGTGTTAGGGCTATAATTAAGGAAAATTACCCACCTGATGGTTAGTGGCTATAGACATTGGCACCCTAAGAAATATAACACCAATACGACACCAATCTCAGGAGCTAAGATGTCATGCCATTTTATACTGGCCGGTGACTGTTCACAGAACACAACAGCACTAAGTAGTCCTGGTTTTCGATAGAATATCTGGTGATTAAGTAATACCTACCCAGACGGACTTGTACAAAGCCCTCCCACCGGTTCATAATACAATCTAAAACGCAAATTAAATACACACACTGAAATATTGTATGCTGTGCAATTATACGATTGTTTTCGATACAAATTCATGTAATTTCCAGGCCGATACAGAATCTCAACAAATTATAATGGACGTTCGCTACCCGCTGCGCACGTTCCGCGTGACGGCGCTGTACCGTCTGCAGGACACGTTGCTGGACGGCACCGCACACATGTTGTGGAACGTTCGCGCCGAGAACAAGAGCGCGGAACTGAAAGGCAGATGGGAAAACCCCCCCACCAAGGAAGGCAACCTGCACGATGTTTATCTGGCGCTTTCTCATCCATCCTTTAGAAAGGTATTATTATTTTACAACATGTACTATTATTTTGTATAGGCGAATAAATTTGTTCTATAAAAAGTTTAATAATATGAATCTTCTTTAAATAAAAAATAAGTAAATATATTTCTCAGTCTTATTGTGTATGAATAAAATAATCGTATGGATCCAATTACTTGGCCTCGGGGACATTGTAATTCCTAAACAGAATTGCGGCACAATTCCTATAAAAAAATAGTGACCTCAATTTTAAATTAAACATTACGTTAATTTATTATATTTAAGGAATACCTTAACGTATATGTTTAAAAAATATGTATAAAAACAAACAACTTTAATAATAATAAACATTACTTTCAGGATGTAACACTAAAGGGGCAGTATCTAACCACTCCCGCGGTTATGTCCAACATCTCCATAGAGTTACAATACTCGGATTACGAAAACGAATACCTAAAACTTAGGTCCATACTAACTGATAACTCCAATGGGCCAATAAGAGATTATAAATTTGCCCTCAAGTGTACTCATCCTTCAACGAACTTGGACTTAGATATGAAATCAGATATAAATATATACAGTCGCTGGTATTACTTGACCAACTATTATAGATTCCAAAAGAATCTTTTCTATGAAAAGTTAAGGAGTAATAAGCTTTTGATCGATTTAAATAGAAGTGAAGTTAATTGGGAGGTAAGTTTGCTTTTCTATTTTGATTTTGAAAATAGAACAAAAATGTAATGAAAATTTATAATGACTTTATTATAGATCTGAAATATACTAGTAAAAAGTTTATTTTGATGCTTATACAGGATGCGTATAATTAATGTTTTCTTTTACAACAGCGCGCTAATGAAACCTATTTCTATAAAGTCAACGGTACCTGGTCTCTTGTTTACCCGAGATATCAAGCCAGAGGCTGCGTGTTACGACCTAACGCAAACGATACTGTTTTTGCTGAACTGTCAATGTTTGATAAAGCTTTGGTCGCCCATTATAATAGTACAGATGGTAAGTGTATCATGTATAACAAGATTTATATATTTATAAGTAAATAATTGTATCCGGCTCGAAGGACCAAATAATGTTTAATAGATTATAGTTGTTTATTACATTTATTAAAAAATATTACTATAATATTCCAGATATCTCATACCACATGATTGGAAGAATCGTAGACACGAGATCTGCCAAACTAAATGCATGGCGTAACTACGATGACGTCACTACCGTAGATGTAGCTTCCTATATTCGTTTGAATCACTCTCGACTTCTCACGAGCGCTGTAGTATGGCGACCGGAAATATTCGGCGAAATTAAATCACAGGCGCTCTTTACATTGAAACTTTTGTACAGCCAAATCAATGAAACTCTAGTCATCGTCAAAGAAGCTCCGATGGAAGCTCATCTCGCTTTACGGAACATTTGGAGCGATGCGAAACCGAGAGTCAGAGATTTCTTGGATGATCTAAACGACTTACACGTCATTAAGGATGATTTAGACGATTTCGAACGGTTCTTGAACGAATCTTACGACCTTAATGATTTCTATGTAAAGGATATAGTCGAGTTCACTTACTACGTATTAGATGAAATGGCAATCAGAAATCATTTGGAGAGTCTTCCGGGTTTCGTTAATGATATGTGGGGAATGATGGGTAACACTAGCTCGTCGATCAAGGAGAGTCTCACATATGTAGTGGACTCCATAAAAATGGCCTACTCGAACTTCTTGGACTCCATGAACAAGTTCCTCGAAGCGGATTTGATGGAATTAGTATCTGAGAAATTGGAAACAATGATATTGCAATATGACAATTTCGTAAGAGATTTACATATGAAGTTTTTGGACTACTGGGAGGAGACTTGGGTGAATGCGACCACGAGACTCGGTAAATATTGGCACGATTTGCTGAAATCTATTGAGCCTTTGTTCTTCAAAATGTTACATTACACGGAAGCGTTTGTTGTAACGATATGGAGGGGTATTATGGATTTCTTCCACGAACGAACTCACGAACTGACGGATACGCCATATTTCAATTACGTATCGACATTTGGTCATGAAATGGATCGGTAAGTTTGATTGTTAATATATTACTGAAATAATTGAAGATTTAAATTTAGAAAAAAAAATAAAAAAGGAACTTTTGTTGTATTTTGAATTCATACACATATTTAAATTTCTTATTTCAATGTAAAATAGCATGTATTAGTCAAAATAAAACAAGCCGACTTAACATAAAACAGGTGTTTATATGAAGAATCAATTAAATTGAATTAAAAACATCTGAAAAGTACCGAAGACAAAAACTAAACATTTTGTTTTTAAACTCAATCTAATTAAATATATAATTTATAAAAACTATTTAGTAGTTCTTAATTCTTATTCAGTGTTTTAAGGTGTAAGCATATGCAGTTCATTGTTAATATGCTTTTAAAATACCAATTGATTCCCATTTAAGTTACGAAAAAATATATATTATTTCTTAGAATTTATATTATAATACATAATATGATTTTGATTTTTTACTTGTGAAATATCAATTTAATATATAATATCGTCAACAGCATTTACAAAGATTTAGTAAACAATGACATTATAACGAATATCAAAAAGTACACGAGAAAGCTTTGGAACGTAATATGGGGTAAAATAGAGAAGTACATCCCCTTCACGGACGAGTTCAAACAGTTGTTCAACGAATTCAAGAACGCATGGGAGAACTTCTTGAAGACACCGCAAGTCGTTTACGTTAGAGAAAAGGTATTTTCTAATATTATAAATTCGAAAGTTAGTTTGTTTCTTTGTTTACGCTTAACTATTAAATCGATGATCAATAACTTAATTCTATTGTAAGTCATACGTGGACAAAGATGGACATAGTCCAAAAAAAAATCTCTTTCGGTCAATTTAAAATTATTGGGTAGGAATGGTCAAAGCTTAAGATGAAGAAGTAAATGACAATTTTGTAATAAAATAAATAAAATAATAAACATAATGAATACATACATAATAGTCAATACATAGAAGGTTATGGTAAATATGAATAGAAGTACACAGTATGTTTTAACAATATTTTACATGCGAAAATAGTAGTCTAAAATAATCAGTAACTAATGATTGATTCATAAAAAAAAAACTACGTATGTACTATAGTATCAAGAGGCATACGTGCGCCTGAAGTGGTGGTACGACTACTTCTTGATTGGCGAGGCGCTGGACAAGGTGTGGGAGATACTTTACGCCAAAGTCACGAGCATGGCCAAAACTGCGTTGCAGTATGAAGAACTGTGAGTTTGCTCTTTACTAAGCATATATGGTTTACGATTTAACGACTAATGTATTTTATTGAGCAAAATTCATTAGATTTTAAATAATTGCTAATAAAGAGTTAATCTATTATTGACATATTTTTGGAGATATTTATAATTTAACTTTGTATATAGAATTATTACTATCCATGAATCTACAATCTACAATCCAAAAACTTACGAACGCACATTCAACAGACACCGGAATCCGAAAACTAACTTCATATTCGACCCACACAAAGGAGAAATACTATTGGAACAAAAGTTACCAATGTCCTGGCACGCTTTCAACCGGACACCGGACTTCAGCGAGATCTCCGAGTACAGGACTGTTAGGGACTTCATGGACGAATGGTTGACCAGCAACAGAAGCATCTGGGCCTATTATTACGATCTACGACCTTACATGGACTTTAACAATGTAATGCCACCATTTGCAGGTATGATGTGGACCGACATGTAAAAACTCTTTTATTTAATTAGATTTCTATTGGCATTTAAAAAAAATAATTTGAGACTTCAGGTCAAGATTTCGCAAAAGATGACCTGATCTGGTAATTTTACAGCTGCTCCTAACAATACTCATAAAAATTATATTCAAATCCATATTTCTTAAAGTTAATGTCATATCATATCATGTCAGCTTTAAAAGTTTACGATAAAAACAATAAATATTTTATGTATGATAAATTATTAAGATTTTCCATTTTTTAGGGTTGGCAATGATGACTGGCCAGGGCACTCTGGTTACTTTTGATAAACAAGTGTTCACAATATCTGAACCGGGAACATTCCTACTGACTAAAGACTACAGACAGAACAACTTCACCATACTCATGGAGAGTAACGCCGAGGGAAGATATGATTTAGTTATCCTAACGAAACGGAATCTCATATTTATCGACTTGTACAAAGAGGTGAGAATCGTTTGCATAATAACATAATATCATTTTTTTATTTACATAGTTCAATTTAATGTATGTTTACCATGAGAACCAGTTCTGAATGGTCAACAGCATTAAACTCAATCAGTCACAATATCAAGTAGTGACAAGTAAAGTCAAAAACAAACGACATTTATTTCTTACTGTACAATACAGTTGGATCTTCTGATCTCGACATCGTTACACGGTTCGAGATGATTACCACACTATGCCTTGAAATATTAGCCATCTCGGACTCCGAATGACGTACACCACGAGATTGTCTTGGGATTTCTTAATTGTCAGTTGAAATACTTAAAAAATACGATGTCCGTACGTTGTGCTGCGGCTCTTGTTTTAACGGAAAGTTCACCTGGAACTATTGCGCTGATATTTATATTAAAATAAAATATTTTTTATTAATTCCAGCAAGTTTCATTAGATCGAATAACACCACTTAATCTACCAGCTGTTGTGGATGACCTGGTGGTAGACAGACAAACCGACACACTATCTGTCGAAGGACAGATCGGCATGGATATAGAATGCAACCTTCTTTTCCGTACTTGTAAACTGGAGGTTGCAGGTAAGAGATTAGGGTTCCTCATATATTTGTATCACTTTATTTATTATTTAACTTTATTTATTTTTAAAGGACGATCACAAACTAATCGTTATATCGGTAAATTAAATGAAAACTAACATTTTGCAATTGTTACTAATTTATTTTTATTATCTGTGTTATAAACTTTTCATGCGATTTGTATTTAATGCAGAGGATCTACGTTTCAATTTACTTTAAAATTTTATTACTTCTCAATTAAATCATTTGATTTTTAAATATTCCTGTGTTTATTTATATTATTATTAATATTCAGGTTGGTACTACGCCAGCCTCGGTGGTCTCCTCGGCACATACAACAATGAGCAATACGACGAGCTCCAGTTGCCCAACAATTCCATCGAGACGAACATCGAGCACCTCGCCCACGCGTGGGCGGTGGAGAACGCGACAACACACACCCCTCCGCAGAGATATAACAACACGGCCTGTGACAAGTTCTTCAGAAATAAAGTATCTCCATTACATCCCTGTTTCTCATTGGTAAGTCATTATTAATTTAAAACATTTATTTAATTATTAAATTGTTTTGCCGTCGGTATCAATGATTGTTTTGAGATTGATTTTAAAAAAGGAATAATTATTTATTAGTGGTCAAATATAATGTGTACTTAAAAATAAATGTTTATGTACAATCGTGTGATTAAAAAACGCGTCTTTTTAATTAATTTATTTTGATGTACTGAAAACAAATATATGTATGTACAGATACAGAAGTAGTTGACGACATATGTTCATTATTAACACCGGTGGTAGGAATTTCTGCCACGACACATGAAAACATAGTATTACCCATGTTCCGGTGGTGCTAGAGCCAGTACTCTCACACACTGGTGTAGTGTCATGGCGTGGGCCATAAGGTAGCTCCGAACCCTCCCGGCAGATCGACGCGGTGCCGTTCTACGAGCAGTGCGTGGGCGGCGCGGAGGCGTGCGCGCTGGCGGCCGCCTACCGCGAGCTGTGCGCGCAGCAGCACGTGCCCACGCACGTGCCCGACCACTGCGTGCAGTACGTACACGGCTTTACTTCCTGATATTGCCTATTTAAATGCGGTATAGTGCGCTGTAGTCCACTGGATACCCTACCAAAGATTTACGATATTCCATTAAATACTTCATGTAAATAAGACCCAAAATCTATTGAGTATGATAAGATATGAGGTGGTCCGTATGGTAAGTAAAATGTAGCGGTATATAAACAAATACTATATAACTTGTGTCGATTATTATGTCAGACTACTGCGTAACATATAATATTATAGTAAAGACGTGTGTGTGCAAACCCAGCACTTCCAATTCTCTGACACGTATAACACCGACGATTTCTTAACTTCGATGACAGACTCAATGTCCCTAAATGACACAACCTATCATTAGACCCGGAACCTTGAAATTACAGTCACTTAAGCTAGAACCACAAGACAATAAAGTATATACAACACTCGTACTTATGAAATGATTTGTTAAATCTCGATTATCTTCAATTAATATTAAAGGGAGAATTCATCGATAGTGTTAAATTATTTACTAAAATATTTGTCGCTCTATCTTCATTGGGTTAATTAAGAAAAGCTTTATAATACTAAAACAAACATAAACATAAATACAATTAGGGAAAATTTACAATGAAAAAAATGTAAACTCTCTTTCCAGATGTATCACACCTGACGGAGATGTCGTGGAAGAAGGTTCATTCCTACAGTTGCAGAACGTCCCTAACTCGATGGATGTGGTATTCGTCATCGAAGCTCAATATTGTAACAAGAATATTCGAAAAGCGAAAAACATCGACATGTTCGTCGAGACTTTGGACAGCAAGTTCCAAGGGAACGGATTTTCTGATAACAGGTAATTTTGAAAAAAATTGTCATGAAATTTCAAAAATTATATACAACCTGCAGCAGACCCTGGAGTTGTATTCTGCTGTAAAGATTAAAACATAACCATAAAAATAGAGAATTTTAACGTATTCTTTGTAATATTCATATTGATGTTAAACATCAATATATTAAGTAAAGTATAAAATGGTGATTGTAATGTTACCTAGAAATAAAAACACTCAGGTACATCAAACTACCAAACTACAACAAACAATAAGAGGATATACCAAAGGCACGGACAATACTTATGTGGAAATTAAAAGACTTTTTTTTTAAAGTACTTATTTGTCACTAGCTTTTTTATGTGTTCTCTATAAACCTATTTTTTGGTTTTCATAATTACATAACGTATCGTCGTTAATATTTAAAACTGTACTCGTATATTACCTATCCTGTAGATTTTTTTTTTTTTTTACATGATATTTTGTCACTTCCTTAATACCAATTATAACGAATACATTATATATTACAAATCATCGCTTGTTGTTCAAGAATTAGATTTCCTAAAAAATCTATCTCAGTTCACACCTTCATCATAATAGTAATATTTTATGTTTAATATATGTGGTTATCTGCAGTTTGTATGTTCTTTTATAATACATAGACAGTCCATTTTTATATATCATTTTCGAATTCTCAAACTCAAAGTAAAGAAAATATTCCATTTCTAATTCTTTTTAAAATCAACAGTCGACGTAATTTAGGATAGGAATGTTCTTATCACACGTGTGCGCGCAGGTACGCGGTGGTGGCGTACGGCGGCGCGGGCGTGTTCCGGCGGCCGCGCGCGCTGTACGTGCAGGGCGCGCTCTTCACCAGCGCCGTGGACGTGCCGCGGCACTTCGAGGCCTTCCAGATCGGTACGCCGCTATTCTATGCCCTTGACATATCGTTGTACTTAACTGCTCGTCCTAAACTACAAAGTATGTCTAAAGTACCGAGTGTCATAAAATACTGTGATTCTAGCTTTTATTTTATTTGCCAAATTAGATATTACAGATTTTTTTTAAAATTGTAATATTATTGTACTGCTTTTGAAGACTGTTTAAAAAGTAGCTAAAGCACTTGTGTTATGGCAAAATAAGACGTAACGACGATACCACAAACAACCAGACCCAAGACAACATAGAAAACTAATTAACTTTTTCTACATCGACTCGGCCGGGAATCGAACCTGGGACCTCGGAGTGGCGTACCCATGAAAACCGGTGTACAGACTACTCGACCACGGAGGTCGTCATACATTTTTTTATTAAATTTTTAATAACAAACACTACAGTTACCAAAGTATAAAACGAAGTGTTGCCTTCAATTTAAATGGCTATAGCAAAGATTTGTTTAAATAGTATGTATGACCTACCCCTGCCCCCCTCCAGACAAGAACTCGCTGGTGCGCAGCAACACGACGGTGAGCGGCGACGCGCTGTCGGCGCTGCGCTTCGTGACGTCACTGCCGCTGCGCGCCGGCCTGCCGCGCGCCGTGCTGCTGCTGCCCTGCACGCGCTGCGACGACTCCACCAGCTCGGTACGTCTTTAGACTCGTACACCTCTCTATCTACACTTATATTATAAAAACGAAAACAACTCTGTCTGTCTGTTGCTCCTTCGCGGCCAAACTTAGTGAACGGTATTTGATGAAATTTTGTATAAACACCCGACAACCAATCCATAAAATGCGTACGAAGCCGCAGGCTGAAGTACTTTATCGCTCGTGCCGTCATCGTTCGTAGCCTTCTGGATTACTGACGACTAATATCTATTAAAAACATTGAGATAAACCGATAGACAATTCCTACTTATTTATATATAATAAGGTAGATATACTGCTAACATATTCGAAGACAAGTGACACCTAACATGATTATATATTTATTACATTTGTTACGTGTGTATTACAGTTTGACTATTCTACTATTTACCACAACTTGATGGAGAACTCCATAACCCTGCATGTCCTGATGGACGACGACTTCTCGCTCTCGAAGAAAAGAGCCGCCAAGTATCTCTTTGGTAAGTTTATCTAGTTTGTTTTTGCTTGTAAACCAAAATATCGTCTATTTATACATAAACAGTTTATGACAAAATAGTCCAATACATGTTCCACCCGTGTTTGACAACCGATTGTGAGAAGGGCTACTATATTTGTACCTTAAAACACGTAAAAAATATCTTCGTCATCATACGGAAAATAAAACAAATCGAACACATCCTAATATTATTTGTGTCCTTAAATAAAGATTTTTTTTCAGTACCAAGTAAGATAACTTCTAATAAGATATTTTTAGTAATAATAAATTGTTTAAATATAACATATTTGTATTGTGTACGTAACACAAGGTGTGGACAGCATGTTGGCGTATACCAATAAAGATTACGAAAGACTCGTCGGTGACCCCGGACTCCGGAAGCAAGTGAGACTGCCAAAGGATAAACTTGGACTATGCACTTCTCTCGCATTGGAAACTAACGGTATGAAATAAAAAAAAACACTTATTTAAAATATTAATAGGTAACAGTAAACATAATTGCTGACTGTAGACACTGAGCGCTAATTTCAAAAGAGTTTGGGTACTTTGACCCACGAAGTAACCTACTCTGGCGATTTTCCAGTTAAAATGTATTAATAGAATTCTAAGAAAACTGTTACTGAATAAATATATATGTATATGTTCGATAAGCAAACTCTTAAGGAACAATTACTAATTTTGTTCAGTAGTCACGGGTTTTTTTACTTAGTAACATTAGCGTTCATTTTTTTATATAATTTAGGTAAGCAGACGGACAAGAGTGACCACTTACCTTATGGTAAGTGGTCACCATAGACATTGGCGCTATAAGAAGTATTGACAATTCCTTACATCGTCAATGCGCCACCAACCTTGGGAGCTAAGGTAGTACGTCCGTGGTGTCTGTAGTTTTGCCGACTCATTCCCTCTTCAAACTGAACATAACAATACTAAGTATTGCTGGATAACTAAAAACCTTATGAATTGTGTAAATAATACAAGTATTCGGTGTAGGTACCATCTGGGCAGGCTCGAAGTTGTCGGGCGAGCGCGGCGCGGCGCGGCGCTTCGCGACGGTGGCGGGCGGCCGCGCCGCGCACGCCGCGCCGCCCTGCGCCGCGCCGCGCTGCGAGTGTCGCGCCGCCGCGCTGCACTGCCGCCCCTGCGCCGCCCGCGACCCCGTCTGTATCCCGACTCCGTAACCACATACACACACACTCAGCCTTTTCTCAATATAATATCATTTTTCTATAAATCATATTATAGTTGTCCTAAACATCTTCCTACGGCATTTTTGCTGATTGGGACGAAGTCCTATTAAGCAGCTTACAGTAGAGTGAACTGGCAGAAACCGTCACATATGGAAAAACGGCGACCTTTCCCTCCTCTATTATTGAAACTTATTTTTTTGTAATTGACTTAATTCACATCGAAAATCACATGAAATAACAAATAACAACTTAATTTCGTGTCTTTTAATTATTCTCAAGTGTTATTCAATTATTTCATTATGTCTGTTATTTAATACATCATATATAGCAAAAGCAAATAAGTTCCAACCGGTTATCCCACGATACATCTTATATTCATTTTCCTTATTTGTAACGTATATCTAAAAGCCATTGTATATAACTCTTTCTTAAAATAAGTCAAGATAAAATGGGCTTATTTTAATATTACCATATTTATTAACGAATCATAAAGCTTATTATTCGTTGTTGTTTATTACTAGTATACAAACCTTCAAACAGCGATCTTACGTCATTTGTTTCCAAGTTCCATTATCATAGTTCACAATTCTACCGCTAGATGTCGTTATACATGCTATGAACATTTCTACATCGCGCTGGCCAGATTTTCGTTGGCGTAATGACTACCCCAAGTTACGATTTTGAAAGCATACTTACCTGGCGTAGGGGACACCGTGATCATTAAGGCGGTTCCCCCAGAGCGAGACCTATCCATTGCACTGCGGATGGGTTGACCTCTGCGATTATCCCTAATGCGGATAACTCGGACGCGTAATTTTTGGTAGTGGGGACTGCGTACGCGCTGTCCCCCTCATAATTTTAAAATATTCATTAAATAAGCAACGTTACACAAACTTATTTATATTTATTAATATTTCAGCTGGAATTGTCATTCTGGAACTCTGATGACATCGACGAATTGATCGATATGGCGATGGACCCACCCACGCTGCCGTCTTTTAGATGATAAAAATTAGTGTGTATTAGTGAAATGAAAAAACAAAATTATAATAACTCTAATCTACGACAGATTATTTTTGTAAATTATTAATTATTCGATTGAATATGTTTTTCTTAGCTAGTAATTATGTTAATAATTAAAATGGATAATTAATAAAATACACGATACTTAATCAGTCTTTTATTAATAACGACAATACTACTATCACGCTGTAAATAAGGGCTTACCAAGTGTAGATCAATTTAACTTCAATGTGGAGAATTTTCTTAATCAGACTCTTATTAATAATAATAATACAAAAAAAAACAAAACTAGAAGCCCTTTACTAAAGTACTTTACATAAACTTTTCAAGTCAACTATTTAATAATAAATTGTCCATAATAAACTCTAACAAATATAAAATACAATAGCTTACACAAAAGAGTAATTTTCAACTACATTATATAGTATTCAAGTTAACAAAGATAGAAAAAACGTGTCATGCTTGGTGATATATTAAGCTTAATATGTTGTAGATTCTATAATTAGTAGATATTGCATGACTTCTTATTAATTATTGCATGAATGTAGGATATACAAAGTTTCAATAATACAACAAAGTAACAAATTAATCAGCTATTTCTAGATTAATAGTGTGCCAATTTTTTTATTTTATTTGTTCAATCTGTAAGCCAACATCACACCAGCTAAAAGCAGAACTATTGCTGAAGTTTTATATAATATATTATAGAGAACTTTGCTTTGACCCCCAACAGAGTTAACTATCAAATTGTTCATTAGAAAAACTTGACTACTTTCTTCTATAAATGCTTGCTTTTCATCTTCTGTCATTTTTTCTGCTATCTCGTTCATTGCTTGTCGGAAGTCCTTCTTCAGTTGAGCAATATCAACATTAGTGAAGTCTGTCACTCTGTCAATATATTTATTCATATCTGAATTACCTAAAATTATATACAATAGTTATTAATTAATTGAAAAAAGTTTTTAATAAGTAAATAATTTTTATATATTCTATGTACATACCATCACCAAAAACATTTCTCTTCTTTGCAAGAATCTGTCCACCGCTCAATAAGCCTAAGTATAGGTGATATACATAAGCCATCAGAAGTTTTGGATTTTCTCTTTCAAGGTTTTGTAAATGTTCTAAATAGTTCTCCAATGCCAAGGATTTGGGTAAAGACTGCCAGTTCTCACCAAGATAATGTACCAAGTCTTCTTCAAAAGCATCTTTTCTGGAAGAATAAATACAAAAATGTAAAATAAAATTTGAGTTAAGACAAATTATTACTATGTTGACTTTATCTTTCTCAATATGTCATTGAAATATACAGACTATGGCTAGGTTGTATTAAAGGTCACGACTCAATTCCCAATCACAAGGAACTTGCTTTGTACAGACACAAAGATGTTTGATGTATGAGTGTGTGTATGTTTCACAACAAAGAATGTATGCATCCCATTCAAAGTGAAAGACATTTTAATATAATTATGAAAGGTAATAAAATTAATTTACCTGAGTAGTACATCAGTCACAAATAACTTCTCATAATCTGTCATATTTAACCTTTTCTTAGCATCTTCAAGGAACCCAAATATGTGATAAAACACAAATAAACCTCCACCCCACACTGTTTCATCACTTAAAGCTGTAAAAAATTGCAAATTATAAGTAATACCAAAAGGACAAGATTTCATTTAAAAAATACAGTAATAATAAGCGATTTACTTACAAATAGCAAACTTTGCGTTTACCAAGGCGTCACTGACTGAATGAATTGTTCTTGTCGCTTTACGCACACGAGTGGTAAACAATACTTCTTTTTCCGCCATTCTTTAAAATTACTCTTTTTGTGTACTCTTTACAACGTTTTATCTAAAACTATTTTACGCCGATGTCGAAATGATTAATGAAAATGAAACTGAAGTCTAATAAGTTTAAAAATAAAAAATTGACAATGACATATGTGAATTGATAACTGTCAAAGGACTGACTGCGGAGCGAAATGCACGAACTGCTCACTTATATCCTAATTTCTTATATATGTCTAATACATTAAAATCATTTACATTAAAGACAAAATTTAAAATAACTTCTGAAAATTTATGTTATAGAGTAAAATTGGCTCTGTGGGTATGACATCTAAAATTTAACCTAAGATTATCGTTAGGAAACCTGCACGTTTTTGGATAAAATAATTATATTATAATGTATATCGCACTACCCAGCAATCCCCATAAGAGAGGCACGGTGGAATTACCTCCTATTTTTCATCTCAAACGGAGATGGAGCTTTAGCCCATCCGTTATAGGCTGTTACTTATTTATTACTTGTTAATTGTTATGTTCTGATAGTCTGATTACGTTATAACAAAGACAAATACTTTATTTAATTGAAGTAACCACCCATATATATATTTTTTTCTATTTGGCCTAATGAAGCTCTCTTTTTGTTTTAGTATAAGATTGTTTACATACGACAAACTAGCAACAGCGCCAGATGAAAAATGAATGCGAGCGCAAACTGCAAAGCAATTTCTCATAATGGTTCACCTGATCAATGATAACTGTTTTTAATTCGATTTAAGCCCCTTAATTTAAAAAAATCCTTCCTCAATTCTCATCAACGTTTCATAAGGAATTCCTGTGCAACATTTCGTTAATTTGACCCATTATTTTGCATATTGGACTGTGCATTGTATGTCAGTTATTCAATTTAAATTTATTATGTATATACCAAATAATAAAGTGAATGTGAAATGCAAATAATAATGATTGATTATGCTTATAAAATTGGTCTTTCGTAATAAAAATAAATATTTGTACTCGATTTATTATTAGAAATGTATACTTCATATAAAAATAAATATGTATACTATATTATAACTATAATAACCTTACAATACCACAATGGACAACATAGACTCACTTTTAAATAGTATATTTTAGCTGTTGACTCTTATTTTAAATTAATAAGTTTACTTAAATCTCATGTACCATACTAATCTATAAGACCTTCATTTGTTCAATTCAGCGTTGCAAAATAGTTGACCTCGAAAACTATTCAGGATATCGATAGTACTATCGATAGTATCGTATTGATCAATACTACGATACTATCGATAGTATTGATAGCTCTCCGTGAGCAATACTATCGATAATGGCAATACTATCGATACTATCGATATTATCGCTAGCTCTCTGTAAGCAATACTATCGGCAGTAGCAATACTATTACTACTATCGATAATATCAATAGTTGTGGACTATCGATAGTTTTGGACTATCGATAGGCGGCGATTTTTTGATAGTATTGGTTTTTTAATGTAAGTAATGTATTCGTAATGTATTCTAATCGCTACACTCAAGATTACTACAAAAAGTTTCATTATAATGCCACCGTTCTCCTAAAAGTTTTTTTTAATGTTATGAGTATTTATAATGTTTATTCATAATTCAAACACAAAAAATATTGGCAACATTTTTCACATTAAAATTTTTCATTATTTCTTATTCCGCACAAAATGTCTTAATTCTAAAAACAAATATTGTGGTAAATTTAATTTCATTTATTTAAATATACACTATATTTGGTCTACTAAATTACTTATCTTGAGAAAGTAATACTATCGGAAATAACTGGCTATCGATAGCACAAAACTATCGATACTATCGATAGTTTAGGTTAAAAGTAATGGTTTTTGCAAAACTATCGATAGTATCGATACTATCGATAGTATTGACACGTGACAATACTATCGATAGACTTTCGATAGTTTCGCTTACACCTTAACTATCGAAAGTGGACAATCGATATGCAACACTAGTTCAATTATCTGTGGAGCAATATAGACGCTGTGAGATCTGTGGTGATTTGAATTAATAAATTGCGAATAATTTAATTTAAATCATTCTGAAGAAGTATTAAGTTAACACTTTACTTGTAACAATAACATTTATTTTTCCAACAAGTAGGCACATTTTTAAAGCGTAATGGTTGACAGAAAAAGTATTAAGGTATAGTCGTTTTAATATTATTCTAGTATACAAATTAAGATTTATTTACCTAGAAGTATAGTCTATACTACCATTGAAAATTAAATAGTTTAAATTTAACGTAAGCTTAGGCCATAGTTATATCCTTTTATTACTGATGATTAAAAGTTGCTCAACGGTGATATTCTTTTACTGTTGTTATTGATAAGACTTATCACTTTGACATTTAACCTGAGTTGTGTTATCTAACCTTTCGTAGTATTGATTTTGTAATTTACGAAATAATAATGGCATATGATTTAAAACGGGAAGAGGAAGTAAAAGAGTTCGTTGAGAACCTTGGAATCGAATATCGGTTTGGATGTTACAAAGAAAACAAACCCGAAGTCTGTCATCTTTTGGCTGACTATTTAGAAGCTATTAAAAAAGACTTCGATAAAGCGGCAAAAGTATATAAAAGTAACTGTATGGAATATAACTACGGCAAATCATGTCTCAAATACGGTAATTACGCGCTGATAGGACGAGGTCGAGAAAAAAGTGATCCTCAGGAAGCATTGAAATATTTCGAAAAAGGTTGCGAGTTAAATGACCCCACGTCGTGTCTTCACGCCGGATTGCTACTAACAGCTACTGGCCCTGCTATTTCAGTGCAACGAGATGTCCCTAAAGGTTAGTACAAACGATTCTTATAGATTTAAATAAATTAATGTTAATTATTGCTTAACCATAAGTAATAATTGCATAATATTTGGTAAATGTTTATTTACAAAATACAAATTCTAATTACCTACTTAAATGATATTTACTATACAATTAATGTGTCAAGTAATATTTTTTTACAAACTATTATTTAATTTGACATGGTACTGTGCATAGGTCAGATGACAAATTAAATTTCAAACAAATTCAACAATACTTATTGAATTGAAATACCACTATTATATTATCAATAGAATATAGTCTTAATTAATGGATACTGAATATAATATCACTTATGTTAAAAATATTTATAAATTTATTAGAAACTAATGAATACAATTTTTTTTCAGGCTACAATTATCTTAAAAAAAGCTGCGACAACAATGAAGCTATGGCATGCCATTATCTAGCTGGCATGTATCTCAGTGGAGTGCCGAAAAATCCAAAAGAATATAATCCTCATAACCCAGAGAAAAATGCCAATATAGATTTCCTAATTAAACCAGATCTAAAGCAAGCATTTCAATTTGCAAAGAGAGGATGTGAATTGGGCAATGTGTTTGCCTGTGCAAATGTCAGTTTGATGTACAAGAAGGGTGATGGTGTTGAACAAAATCTAGACGAATCAAAGAAATACTTTGAAATAGCAAAGAGTCTTCAAAATGCCCATGAAACTACGAAAGAGCTCAAATTTCAACAAGGTCTTGAAAGTAAATGAAATATATGTTATGTAGTTATAAAATGTATTTAACTTTTAATAAAACTGCATTTGTTTTTTTTGAGCAGATATAGTGTGCATTGTTTAATTAAATAAAGTATGTTATGATGTTTTCTTTAGTTTTAATTATCCTTGTTGAAATACTACATCTATAATAACAACAATCCATAAATTATAAGCAATTAGTCTTGGACGAAGGTTTTCCATTCTTCCTTTCATATGGAGAAAATTTGAAATATAGCAGAATTTCATTTGTCATGCAGATTTCCTTCCAATATTATCCTTCACCAAGACGAGCATGAGATAAATTATAAAAAAATATTAGCAATGCCCCAAATTAATTAAGGAATAACTAATATTCCTATTTACCCCTCCTTTCCCTCCTTTTAAGCTTACCACTTGTGTTAGGACTGGGGACGGAAAAAAGGATAATACCTAATCCAATGTAATATGTATTTAAAACTTATTAGTAATAATAACATTTATTTCAGACTAAAAATGCTCATGAAGTTATTCATTCGGAAAATATGTATGCCAAAAAAATTTACATATTCAGAGCTGCTTTATTATGCAGGTTTAAATAAGATAATACCATAAAAATAGCAACAAACCTTATAAAACAAATGCATAATAAACACAAATGCATAGGATTAGAGTGCTATTAAACCGTAATCTCTGTTGTGCAACAAAGAGATAATTCATTCCTTTTCACTACACAGATCGGTATAATCGGAGGGTCCGGATTCGATGATCCGAATTTATTTGAAAATCCAATCGAGAGAGATATTACAACACCATTCGGAAAACCCTCTGACGTGTTACTAGAAGGTACCATTAAAGGTGTTCCTTGTGTTCTTTTGGCCAGGCATGGAAGAAAACATCAATTTCAACCAAGGTACTTATAGTCCATAACTTAAGTCACTATTAATATAATATAAAGTAATATAAGGCACTCTTAAAAATAAAACTGTAAATCCTTTAAGTAAAGTATCAACTACTAATAATTAATTGATGCAATAAAATATGTTTTTCCAGCGACGTTAACTATCGCGCAAACATTTGGGCATTGAAGATGTTGGGTTGCACGCACATTCTGGCTACAACTGCAACGGGCTCGTTGGTGGAGCAGTACCGTCCCGGTGACTTGGTTGTGTTGGACGATTTTATTGATAGGTATGAGCCAACGGGATAATTCATTAGCAAAAAAATAATTCATTATAATATGATAAACTGCATTCACATAATTTATTTTCCATAGATTATTTTCTGGATTTTCACACGCAATAATATTACATTACATATATTATTTTAATGTTAAATCTTTGCTAAATATTGAATAATATATCAAATCAAATCTATTTTATTCAAGCAAACTTTACAATAAAGCGTTTTTGAATATTTAAACACTACCACCGTTTCGGATTAAGCCGCTTCTATCGGGGAGAAACGGCAAGAAATACACTGTAATGTTATATGCATATAGATATATAAATATATGCAAAATAAAATACATATATAAATATTAGAAAGTATTATTTATCGTAATATGTTGCCTATTGCTACAATAAAACAGACATTCATATACTTAGGACATGGGGTCGTCAATGCACGTTCTACGATCGGACGGAAGGTGGTCCGCGCGGCGTGTGTCACCTGCCCATGAAGCCGGCCTTCTGCGAGAAAGCGCGGCAAGCGCTGCTTAGCGCTGCACGCAGTAGAAGCCATATCTGCCACGAGAGCGGGACTGCCGTCACTATTCAGGGACCTAGGTCGCGTGTCGGTTTATACTACATTGTTGTATATTAAAACGCGTGTATTTTGCCGACTATAAGCTATTATGGGATCGCTAAATATTCAAAATGCAACAATGTATTGGAACTAAAATAGAACCGATATTTTGTATGTTGTCATTAAACTCAACAAATTAGTTGTATAGTTGGCGTTATACATATTTCTTCAATTGCCAATTTATTTTCGTCGTGCAACATTTTTGGATAGAAAATGTGACGAACATCAAATTTGTATTACCCTGCGAAGAAATATCTTAGCTGTAATCTTTTTTTATTATTTCAATTGCATATATGTATTTCAGGTTTTCGAGTCGTGCTGAAAGTTTGATGCATCGCCAATGGGGCGGACACGTCGTCAACATGACGACCGTACCTGAAGTATGACCTCTACTAAAATTAACAAAAAAAATAATTGATGACATTAAATGAAGAGAAATTAATTTTCTTTTTTCATAGGTAGTACTTGCGAAGGAAGCCGGTCTGAGTTACGCGGCAGTAGCGCTCGTCACAGACTACGACTGCTGGAGGGAGAACGAGCAATCTGTAAATATCGTGACATGAACTCAAACTCTTTTCGATATTCATTATAATATTAAATTAGTAATTTTAAATCTTACTGATTATACATGTATTTATTTTTACAGTATTATTCATCATATTTTTATTTTCTATGCAGATATGTCAATTTGCGAAAATCTTTTAAGTTAAGGATTGTAATAGTTTAAGCAAGAGAATTTCCAGTACCACGAAATAAATGGAACTTTATTTATAATAGGTATCAGTGAGTGAAGTTCTGGAGATGTTTGCGAGGAACATTAAGAAGGCTATCGATGTAATCGTTGATGCTGTGCAGATACTCGCTGCAGATTCAGATTACACATACCTCGATTGCCACAAGGTACGCATTTTACATTAACAAGATATATTACTATTATAGTCACTGTCCTGCAATCTTCTGACATTTAACGATTGTTCTGCTTTGAGTTTCGATCTTCCGGCCATTAGTATAAAGTAGTTATACATCCCAATTCAACGCAAATAAAAACCACACAGTTAATATATCTACAATATTTTTTTAATTATATAAAAATTAGCCCTTCGACTCTTCAAAGATTAATATAAATTTTTGTTCCAGGACCTCGTGGCATCTGCTATTATGCTGAAGCAATAATCTTTTTAAGAAACAATTTACAAGCAATGAAGAAGTACGGTTTTACCTATAAATATTGCTTAGAGGTGATTAATTAGTCTTCTTTGGAATAACAAATCAATAATGTCTGAAAGAGAAGATTTATATTTCAATGTTTAAGTAAACACCTGCTAAAGTTTCATAAGTAAGGCCGTTATTAACTAAGTTAATTGTATTTTCTGTCAATGTATATTCATTCCGAAATAAAACAATGCATTTATGCGTACAATATTTATTGAAGTACTTAAAAATCCAGATATAAAACGAAGTTGATCTTTTACACACTACTAATTACGATTATCTTAAAATTAGTTTTGCTATAATTACGTATTTGTTGTGCTTTTTAATTAACGTCAAAAACTTATATTATCTAGCTCTAGCTCTCTTTAAACCATACCCAAAATTATCTGATCGTAAAATGTTATCTCTACATACTAGCCGACCAATTCTACGTCACAAGGCTTGCTGACTTACGCCCGAGAGCGCTCCGAGTTGTTCGTAACGTACGCACCGGCATCGCGCTAGTTAATTTAAACATTCTTTAATCGTTTTAATCGCTAAAATAATTCTGCCAGGAGGTCAAACTATTAAACTACGCCTGTAGGGATTTGATAGTTTTAGTAAAAAAATGCTATCATTGTTAGCGTTTGATGGTTTCTTTTTAACCCTTAATATGAACGCAGACAGCAGTGTTTCAAACGATAACTGTGCACCTAGCAAAGACAGCGATTGTCGATTTCGTTTAGCAAATATATCGAACTGACATATGTATTATATTCACCACGTTATCAACAATTGACGCATATTATTGAATAATTAAGGCGAAAGATCCCAATCACTACCACAATCATTGTCAAATATACTTTGTCTAGAATTGAGGTTATAAAAATAAATCAGTCACTGAATAAAACTTTTCTATATCATAAAATGTGTGAGTGACGTCGCGTTTGACAGCCTCTACTCAGCTTGGTCGACTAGTAAGACCCATCATAACCGTTACTTATTATTACCTAGCATACTGTAAAGTAAACATTAAAACAGCTCTTAAAATGCTCTTCTTATCGTCTATACATTTTTATCCTTCGTAGAAAACGTTGAACCAACCTGAAAGAACGTAATTTATGCCTTTTTATTTTACTATTATATGACTTTGAATGTAAACTTTAAGGGGCGTTTAATGTTAACTGAAAATAACTTTAAAAGTGAAATTGAGTTTATTACTGGTAAAAGGTTCTTTATCTATCTGTATAGAAACTTTTTAAATAAATGTTTTTACATTATTTACATTACTTTTAATGAGAGAAACAATTTTAAATATAATATGATATGTTGACTACTAACATTAATTTGAGTTTACATAAATACATAAATAGCTGTAACTACAATGTTGTTTAAATATTCCATTATGTGATGAGATAAATACATTTTTAGACACCTGTAGTTCAGTTCTTAGGCCAGGGGTTCCTGGCGTGCTGTCCGGGAATCATATCCAGCAAGTACTGTCGCTGGGCCTCCGCCACACGTTGCATCTCTGCCGCCATAGCCGCGCTGCCGCTCCCACCCTTACCCGCTGGAAAGTACAACGTAGAAGCAGATCAAATGTTCCAATAATATACAATGTTAGTAGAAGAAATGTTGAATTTATTAAAGTTATAGTTGTGTTTAATGTTTATTTTATACAATTTGTATGATCGATGCCAACTGCAGGATTAGGGACAAGTAAAGAACGTTCACAATTAACAAGACATAATATATCAAATGTCATAAGCAATATCAAAAGTTAAAGTGGAAAGATAAGTGAAATTGAGATTTGTTTTATATGAAAGAATATACTATTAATCAAGATCTATATAGTGCATAATATAGCAGATCTATTAGAAAACCTTTTGAAATATGTAAATCTTAGGTTTGATTATCTCTAATCTTTTGTCATTGGAATATATGTAATTGGCGACATGTAATAAAGCGTTATTCGCCGCTTAATTTTATTTTAATGGAAATTTTAAATATGACTCGTAACCAAATCAATCAGAAATCGGAAATTTGATGAATAAATAATTAGACGGCATAAAATTACTCTATAATTACACCGCGTTCTCTAGGTGACACGAGCAAGGTAAGGTAAGGTAAGATAACATAAATCGGTGCATACGTACAGCGCTTACCTAGCGCACTAGCCTGCGCCATGGCCAGCTGGTAGGTGTAGAGCAGCGGCGAGAACTGCATCATGGCCGCCGCCGCCGCCGCGGGGGACACGCCGCCGCCGCCGCCCGCGCCGCTCAGCCCTGCGGCACCGTTGTGTTACAATTAAAAAAAAAGATGGTCGCAAAAATCACGCGGTAGGAACTTAGGCTACATGTGGCATATCATATGCGACTTACGTACATTTCATATTCTTGAAAATTAAGAAAACGATTTATATTTGTTATATATTAACTCTTCAGTTGGCTCGAATTTCAGGACGCAATATTAAATTCCATTTTCTTTTATAGATAAAGCCTTTGTTCGCCCTCACGGCACAGTAAAATGCAAAAGAAGATTAAAAAATCAAACAAATTATCCATAAAAATGAATTATAAATATTTCGTAAAATACGTAACGAGTATGAAGACTGACCTCTGAGCAGTTGATGCTGCAATGCTTGCATGGCCGCTGCGCTTTGCTGTTCGAATGCCATTTGCGCCGCAGCTGCTGCAGCCAGTTGCTGAAAATTAAAATAATTATTAACATATGCCAAACATCTTAGAACAAGTGAGGCAAATTTTCACCCTCAATCCTTTATTAGCAGTTGGAAATGTTTAATTCATCATGAGGTTTTTAATGAAATATATGAAATTTAAAATGTGAAAAAATCATTCATAAATATCTTCAACATTAAAAGGTAAAATATTACAGATTATTGTTGTGACACTAGATTAAAATTTATTTCTATGTACAGTGAATGAATAACTGTTGAAAACCTTACCTGATGTTGCTTGCTGCTACTTCCCTGGCTACTAGTGCTCGAAGACGATCCTGGAACATTAACAATTCGGACAGGTTCGTGTCAGGCCAGAAAGATGGTAACCAACCATAGATATGCAAATGATATGATATTATGTCAAATAACAAAAACAACACAAATGGTTCTCTAAACCTAATTGTAATAGATAAGAGGTAAGAGTAAGACGGTCAACCGCGTCAGCCGCGTATCGCATGAAACTTGGGGAAAACCAATGTGAATAATAAAGCGTGTTGTGTTTTTACCTTTACCTTTCTTGGAGGGCGGGTCGGCGTCGCGCGCGCGCTCGGCGTGGTGCGCGCGCAGGGCGGCGCTGGGCGTGGGCGGCGGCGGCTTGCTGGGCGCGGGGGGCGCGGGCGCGGGAGCGGAGTGGCGCGGGCGCGCGGGCGGCGGCGCGCGGTGGTGGTGCGCGTGCGCGTGCGCGGGCGGCGGCGCGGGCGCGGCGGGCGCCGGCGGCGGGGACGGCGCGGCCAGGCGGCGCTCGATCTCCTGCTCCTGCTGCAGCGCGCGCACGAAGGCCGTCTTGAGGCGCGCGGTGTGCTCGGCCTTGAGCGCGCGCTTCACGTTGCCGGACACGCAGAGCTCGCACAGCCGGCGCGCGTGTGGCGCCAGCGAGCAGGCGAAGGTTGCGTCCTGGCGGCGGGGCGGGGCGCGCTCCCAGCGCCACACGGCCGTGAAGTCACTGCCACACTGCGCGCACACGGCGGGCACGCTCGAGCGCGGCATACTGTCGGGCATATTAGGGGCATCTTTGTTAAATTACGCTTCCTGGTATGGTGACATGTCGTTAGTGTTTCATCTTAGAGTATGTTCTACTATTTTACTTATTGATAAATACCGGTCTTCGTTAGTGAGATAGTCCACGACGTGCTCGAGCCCCACCAGGTACACGAAGTCCGTGTTGCTGGGAGAAGGGATGAAGTTCATCTCCGGCGGCGGAGGCTTAGGTGGTGGAATCTATATGCAAATTTTAAGCAAACTTATACGCATACAACTCAACTTTATAACATTTAGTTTAAAATTTGGAACACAAAAAACGATTTATAAGCTGGGTAGCTTATAAATTGACCATATGACCAATACAACAGAAAAGATTACCAAATTTTTGTATATAAACAAGGACACTATAATGACCTGCAGCAGCGTCTTCTCTAGTTGCTTGCGCAGAGCGAGTTTGGCGGCGGCCTGTCGCTGCGCTGGCGTCTGCGTCTCCTCGGAGCTACGGGAGCTCGTCTGTGCAGACACAACAAATATATGTTATACGAGTTATCATCATAATTATACTCTAACTTTTCATTACAAAAAAGAAAAATAATCCATCAAAGTATATGTAAATACGTATGTTAATTATCTGTTTGTTGTTTTAATATGTAATTCAAAATAAACGATACAATAGTGTAAGAAGTCGACATCACTTTCTCATACTCACTGCATCACTTGTACTACTGGTGACCGATGAGTTATCCTGAGCAGGCTTGTAATAAAATAATCATTTTATTCTACCAAGTAACTCTTTTTACTCAGTCTGATAAAAACCACATTTAAATCTGTTGCCCAGTTTGAAAGATCTAAGCCTGCAGACGGCGGGAAGCAACTTTGTTTTATACTATGTAGAGATCGCACAGCATCTCTATACTGGCTTTGAGCAAGCTAGACTAGGCATCAATTATTTATTTTTCTTCTGCCAAACGGTATACAAGGGTCCACTACGTATAGGTCTTCTATATCATATATATCTAAGAGAATAGAATTCACTCCGTTTCGGTTGAGTTTCATATAAAATCCAATCAAATAACCTTGGGAGTGGAGTGCGAGGCCGGTGGCGGCGCGGGCGTGATGGTGACGGACGGCGTGATGCTGGCGCCGCCGCCCGACGACGACTGCGGACACACTACATTAGCAAAGCTGCTCATAGTGCTCGGGAACATTCCATACTTACTTCATTCTCAAATATTTATCATTCATTAATATACCAAAGTATAAGATTATTTATTTAACACAGGATATCGTTTTGGTTAGCGACGAGCTACTGGTTGTTTCATTCTATTTATTGAATAACAGCTATCTGTTACTTTGATAATTTCAATTATAATTTTTAAGCATTTGTAATATTAGGATGTACATTTTGGAAATAAAGAATAAATTAATTTTAAAACAAACTAGCGATATATACAAATAAATCTTATTATTATATAATCAACAAAACATAATATATGTATATATATATATATATATATATATATATATATATAGCGGGGGGTACCTGTGTGCGGTAGGGGCCGGGCGTGAGCGTGGCGCCGCCGGGCAGGTTGGCGGAGCGCCGCGCCGCGCCCGGGGCCAGCGCGCCCGCACTCGCGCACGCTGCGCCCGCCGCGCGCTGCGGACACGCACTGTCTTAATACTCATACCTCAGAAAAAACTACCAGCGAGCCAACAGACGCGGTTTATTCCACCATGCTGGTCCAGTGCAAGATTGCTGAGTACAATAGCAAAATATAATGATCGATATACAAGTTTCCTCGCGATGTTTTCGGTCATAAATTAATTAGTCCTGCTTGCACGGACACGGCTCTAACCCCACGATCTTCGTTTACGTTTCCGTGTACGTGTAGCGCATACCTTACTGTGCTGGTGCGCGGGCGGCGGCGCGGGCGTGACGGTGACGCCGGGCGGCACCACGCAGCCGCTGCCGGCCAGCGCCGCGCCCGCTGCGCACGCACTCGCCGATTCCTGGGGGGAGGTCATCAAATCCATTTAACCATTCTAATATTAATACACTGAACTATATACAATTTATTTTCTACTTTAGTAAAAAATACTATACTTAATACTATGAATTAAAAATGTTTTGAGATGTCACTAAATAATGGAAAGTGTTTGTGTAGATAAATAAGTAAACCTGTATTGTACCCATTCTCATATATGTTACAATAGTGGCTCTGCTCGGCAATGGTTGCCTGTTTGCACTAAAGGTACATAATTCGTCATGTACCTTTACCATACATATGTATAAGTTTAATAAATAGAGTACAGTAATAATTAAAATCTAATAGTACAACTGTAGAAAAGTGACCATACTAATACTGTCAACATGCAAAAATCTTAGGTGTACCGACCGTTGCCTTGGCCGGCGGAATGGTGGCGGCCTGCTGCGACTGCCGCAGCTTCCTCAGCAGCACGAGACGCGTCTCCTCGGCGCGGAGCTTCTCTCTCAGAGCGCGGAGTCTGCGCTCACGTTCCCATATCTCCGCACTGGACAACTCCTGAAAAAAAAAAATTTTTTTTCTATAATTACCAATACTTATATGCCCTATATTTATTAAACAAAACAGTAAAATTTGTCATATATTTAAAATAAATTTATATATATAGAAACAAAGATGAAAAAATTTGCATCAAAAATATAGAAAATCACAAACTTATCAGATTATCCTATAATAAAATTACCTATAATACTAAGCCAGTAGTTCGACCGCATGCATTTTAAGCAATGGTTGCCGGTTCAAACCCAGACAAGCAAACAACTGAATTTTCATGGACTTAATTTGTGTTTATACTTCATCCCGTGCTTGGCGGTGACGGAAAACATAGTGGAGTAACCTGCATTTGTCTAATTTCAATGAAATTCTGCCACATGTGTTGGGATACACAGACCGGCATAGAAGTAGCGTAGTGGAATAAGCTCAAACCTTCTTATCAAATAGGGGGGGGAGTCTTAGTCCAGCAGTGGCATATTTACAGGCTGTTAGTTAACTATAAAAGGACTACAAAAAATGAGCCAACTTTGTTATTTTGGTGTGCGTGACAGCTTCCCTTGACGCTCGCAATACGCCATACCGTGTGCGTCAGTGTGCGTGTACTCGACACGTTCTCAGCTTTGACAGACTACCAAGATATAAGTAATCGAAACTATTTATTAATATTATTACAAATACGACTCACCCTGTGGCCGGTTATCGGTAAGGGTGGTTCGTTCTCGTCATCGGAATCCTCCTCGTCCTGCGGGTCGCGCGGAGACTCGGGCGGCAGCGCGCTCGCTGTTATAGAAACATTCACAGCGCCTGTGTTCAGCTTGCTGCTAACATCTACACAGAACTTTACTTTAACTCACTATCGATACACCAAGGGAAACCAAAGTAGGCGGAATATTCACTTCGAAAAACAAGGCCCCGAGGTGGTAGCCCGTTGTCATTTTATTGTATAACGAGTAGAATAACGGTCTACGCAGAACATTTATATTGAAGAACAAACATGCAAAAAAATCATCCCAGTTACTTTTGGGCTACAAACCTCTTCTCACAATCGGATGAATAGTTTCAGAACGCATAGAGGAAATTAATTTTCATTTATAATAAAATTAGAAAGAATATATATTTTCATGATAATAGTCATGATTGGTTGGCACCAAAACAGTATGTTTTTGAGTTCAGAAACCTAAAAAATATAAAACACAAATGCGATTCTATATGCGATATGACTAAGACTGATCTCGGGCCATCTTGTGACTTCAATAGATTTGGTAATATTTTTGATAAATACAGATATTATAAAAAAAAATTATAAGTGGAAAATTAAATATCGTTGCAAGATGTACTTTTCTAATGATCGTTGACAAATCGCGGTCATTTCAGGTCATTGACATTCCTATTCTCAGTTGAAACAAAATATTATTTATGTACGTAATAATTTATCATACAAATATCAAGCAACAAAAAAACTAATATGTTAGAAGAAAAGTAATTACAAAACGGGAAGCTTGTTTTCTTATTGAATTTCCTAATTAGTGGTACGAGTGCCTTTGTGAGTGTGTATCATCGTCATATATATTACGCGTGGCAATTTCTTGAATGAGATGATTTAGTATTCCTTGCGGGATTTTTCCCATATAACTTAAATATATTATAGCTTACAATAAAAAAATAACAAAATCGGTCCAACCTTTCTCGAGATATGTATTTACCAACGAGAATTTAATTTATATAAATTTATATAATTTCTGCTATACATATATATAATATATAGTATAGAGTATATAATATAGAGTACTCAATATCTTATTTATTTGAAAAAATATTTTATATTTTTTTGTGTTAGTGGAATTTATACTTATTTAATAATTAATTACGAAAAAAAAAAGTATTTCTTATTAATAACCAGTAAATGGAGCCGGGGCAGGCAGTGAAGGTTTCCGATGAGGCGGTGCTGCCGGCAGAAGAACAATGTCGGGGCTCTCTGCATAACTACGTTGCTCTGATCTTGGACGTAGTACTCTCTTACCACTTGCACCCTGTTGTATAAATATCGTTTTAATAAAATTAAAATTCAAACTTATATTCATATTTGAAGGGTATATTAATTAGTTATTTTTGGAACGAAGTTCTTTTAAGCGGCTTACAGTAGAGTGAGCTAGGATATATTATCACGAAAGGATTAGGCGTCAAAGCTCCCTTTCTCTGTCTCTTTTATAATATTATTTAAACTTGTTTTTTGTTATTGTTTTAATTCAAGGGATCTTTAAAACAATTTGTTCATTGTCAAAATTGTAATTTTTTTTATCATTGTGTTCTATGTATTAATTATACATAACATACATATAGCAAAAGCAAATTTGTTCCAACTATATGTCTTGAGACATCTCTAGTTTTAATTTTTTACAATTGAAACAGTTAATATAAATTATATCGAAAATATATCTATAATATAGAACATCATAACTAAATACTATTTATAACTAAAAAAAAATATGAAACATGATCTTACATTTATACTCACTCTATCAATCTTGAGATTTGCAAAATATAAAAAAGAACATTATTAAGAGGTAATATAAATTATTTGCACAAATAACAATACAGACAATATAACTTGGCCTGTCAGAAGTAAGTCACAATAAGAAAAGATACATGTGTGTTTACATTAACGCATTGTAATAAATACTTTATTGATATTTTACCTTTTTAGTCATGAGAATTATTCATAATTTCTAGCTGACTAACTAAGATAGTGCGCATTTTACACATTTAATATAGCAAACCCCTCATACAAGATTATGAAATATAACACTCCATTTCCAGAAAAAACTAAAGATGGTAGTTAGTTTTGTTGCGTACAACTTGTACAACTTTTGAATGATAAAGTTGTTTTATTTTGATTAATTATTTATATAATTGAGTTTTAAGAGTAATATCAATATATTTATAGGTAGTCGGACTTATGATAAGTTGTCTCCCCTGCCCGTAGTTATTGGAACTGTAAGAAATATTAATCCTTCGGTTCGGTGATATTAGTCACCAGGGAAACACAAACCATAGAAACTAAGATGTTATGTCCTTTGTGTCTGCAGTTAAAGTTACCCTTTAAACCAGAACACAACAATACAAACAATACCAAACATTCCTGTTTGGCGGTACAATTTATGATGATACTAACTATGAAGCTTGCATAAAGACTTACTACCAGGCGATTTACTGACTTATAAACTTTTATGGTAAAAAGATAGGAACACACAGAATCATCATAACATTCCAAATATTCAAATTAAGAGAAATAACACAAAATTTATAATTATACTTTTTAATTTTTTAAATATAAGTAAAGAGTTCCTTACATGAGGTGGTGGCTGGGCGGGTGTTATTGTCAAACCACTGGCTGTCAATGCTCTGAGTTCGCTCAACTCAGGCGGTAGAGACCTGCTAAAATTGTTCTTCTTTTGTTAATATATGCTTGATAAAGAACATTTATAAAAGAGGGAATTATAATTTATATAAAAATATATATTTTTTAATTTATTAGAATAGCAAGCTTTAAAAAAGTTCTTATTTTACATATATTTTATTAATAATATTTCGCATGTGATTTCCTGTTAGGATTTTTTTAAATAATTAAATATAAACAATTTGTTTGTGAAAAAACATAAAAAGCGAGATAATTTTTTTATAAAGTTAAAATATTTACGTTACTTAAGTATACTTAACACATTTAAACTTACTAGTTACCTGTAGAAATGTACTGTGATCCACTAATGTCCGTGTATTTCGAATAAAAAATTATATTAATCTTACCTTACGCTAAGATCCACCGCCGAATCGTCTACGTCCATTGTACTCCACCACTGCACAATTAATTAGCGAAAATTATACAATCACCAAAAATCAATACAACACAATAAAGGGTTGTCATAATAAATTTCATTTATTCAGTAACCACAATTTTACAATGACATCAAAATAATGATAAACATATTATTAAGAATGAAATTAACTTTGAATTTTCAACATAAATAGGAGTAATAATGTATATTAATATCCAGTAACGCCAAAATAAATGACAGAAAGCTGACAAATTGTCATGGACCTCTTGCAGCTTGCTGCATCTATATCAAGATAAATAGAAACTGTCTTATAAGAGATATGTTTAAGTATAAGTATTAAAATGTTTATTCACCTTTTAACACTTTTGATGCCACAGTTTGTCTTGTTTTTATTTCACATTTATTCGAAAATACGGTTTTTTACAATCTACAATTGTACACAGCAAGAGCCAGGTAAAAGCATAGATTAAAAATTAAAATACTTTGAAGAGATCTATGTTGCCATATATATATTTTAAGTTTGGATAATATTTTAACATTATTTTCAGTTTTTAAAATAAGTACTTGTAAATTGATTGTTACAGATTTTAATTATGAAAACTGCTTCTTTATGAATCTTTCCTTGGTTAATTTATCAGAAAAAAACATTCTTTTCAATATTAATATATGTAGTATTTAATTTTCGTTCAAGTTATTGAAAAATAGATATTACATTTTTCCTCAAATAAATTTAAAATAGCACGTGCGTATACATTGTTATTTTTTTTTTTTGTAACTAGATATATAAATGAAGCTTAAAAACTTCCTAATTTAATTTTGCAGGTTACTTAACTAGTAACCTGCTAAATTAAATTATATAGTTATACTTTATTCAATTATTTCAATGAATGATAGTGAAGTGTTGTTTTGAAAGAATCAAGTACATATTGTGCAATATATTATTAAAATTTAAATTTTATTTAAATTTAACAGACTTATCAAGACTAATCAAGATTTAGTGGGGGTTTTTAGAGGGTACATGTTGGGGGGGGGGGGGCGATTTTTTAGGGAAAATATTAACAAAAGAAAAGTATAAAAAACTAAAAGTATTGTATATAAAGCATACTAGGATAAAGCAAAAAAATAATGTAAATAAAAGTTAAGAAATCTAAATTTCAGGAAAGAAAAGATAAGGTAGAAGTAAAAAATATAATTTGTTTAATTACAAATTATTTACACATATGTATGAAAGATCCCTCACACAGATGTATAATAAAAACATTAATGGTTTTTAATCGACATTTAGCCTTATTTAGGGGAATTTGAATTAGGTTATAGGGGGAACAATCTGTAGAAGTAGGTATCACTAGTTAGTTCGCTTGTCAGAGTCAGATGTCGATATCTGACACAAGTCACAACCCGCTGGCCGCTAGTAGCGCTGGATATTTGTTTTGGGTTATGAATTCATAGTAAATTTTATAAGTTGTGATTTGTCATAAAACTTATTATTTGTTTCAATAAATCATAATGCCTCCACCAGATTTATTATCTAGTCAAGGGTTGCGTCTGGACGGTCGGAGACCTAACGAGCTACGTAGAATAAGATGTAAACTAGGAGTTTTTACTCAGCCTGATGGAAGTGCATATTTAGAACAGGGAAATACGAAGGTTTTAGCTGCTGTTTATGGTCCTCATCAGGTATATATATTTGTAGATCTAAAATATTTAAAAAAATCTAAGATGCCATTTACCTGGCCTATTGAAGAGAAGGATAATTTATTGTGAACTTAGAAGTTATGCCTCTTGTGCTTGAAATTACACTGGCCAAACTGGAACACAGCAATAATATGTAGTGCTGTTTAGTGGAAGATTAAATAAGGCGGCCCAATCATAGATATTTTTTTTTTATAAAGATATTAATCTTACACATAAGATCATAGTTCATTCATTAAATAATGGGTACTAAGGTATTGACGCCATCGCAGCATATATATCAAATAAAAAAACCTAACCTAATCTATTGTACATTGGTGCAATAGCAGAATGTTTTCTTTTTGCTGCAGTGGTGTTAATATCTAATAAGTACCAAATAATGCTTACCAGAACAATTGAATATAAACTTTGATTAATAATATAGTAAAAATTTAATAAAAATAAATAAAGTAAGAAAAAAATAGAATTATGTATTTTAATTATAAAATAACTTAAAATTCATATTTTAAGAAATATCATATAGTATGCCATATTTCATATTTGACTAATTATAAAAAACCCTTTAAAAGTAGGTAATACTTTGTTAATAAAGAATGTAATTTTATTCCAGGCTGCAAAATCCAAGAGTTCTGTAGAAGGAGTTGTTGTCAATTGCCAGTACAGTATGGCAACATTTTCAACTGGTAAGGAATATTAAAAATCATAAGTAGTATATTATTATAAAAGGATATTATTATGATGTCCTTCAGACTGCAGTCAGCCAAGGCCAGTAAAAGAAACTAGCCACATGTGCTGGAAATATTATACTGTAAAATCATATTCTCTCACTGTCATGTCCTGTCAGAACAGGACAGTAAAATTTACATGACACGAAAGGGTTCAGGTGCAGGACCAACTGCTTTATAAGGTATAAAAGTGTAAATACTGCATTATTTACAGGTGAAAGAAAAAATAGACCACGAGGTGATCGCAAGTCACAGGAAATGTCACTCCATCTAAGGCAGGCATTGACAGCCGCCATCAAGACAGAACTGTACCCTCGTTCTCAGATCGACATTTATATAGAAGTTTTACAGGTTTTCTAGCTAATACATTACATAAGACATACATATTTCTAACACAAATTACCATTTGTTTTTTGCTTTAAAAACTTTTAGTTTTTTAAAGTTTAATGTAAATGTAAGACATGGCGTTTTTCTCACAGGCAGACGGCGGTGCGTATTGCGCGAGCGTGAACGCGGCGACGCTGGCGCTCGTGGACGCGGGCGTGCCGCTACGCGCTTACGCTTGTGCGTGCAGCGCGTCCATGGCGTGGCGCGGGGCGCAGCCCGAGCCGTTGTTGGACGTGGGCCACGTGGAGGAGGCGGCGGGTGGCGTCGTGCTTACCGTGGCCAGCCTGCCCAGTACCGGTGCGTCGCGCTGACCTTATGTCCACAGATACAGATGTCGATGGATATTGTTTCTGTCATTATTTAGTCTTTATTAATATTTTTGTTTTCAGGAAGTATTGCTCTCTTGGAATTGTCCCATAGACTACACAGTGATTATTTCGAAATGGTCTTAAGTAGAGCAATGCAAGGCTGTAAAGATATAGAGGTAAGTTTAAAAAAGATAGTGATTATTATTACTTGAATATGAAGCAAGAATCATAAAATATATTATTTTTTATAGTAATTATGTTAAGTGAATATTCACTAAAATTTTTTTGTTATGTTATGTATTACTAACAGTTCTTGTTTTATTTAATATGTTCTTGTTCAATAACATAATTCCACTGAATTACTTATTTATATAATGTGCTTATTTATTCATGCCATAAGAAATAAGAATCGGCATTACCCGACAAAATAATATATTATCATCGTATTGTTTACCCTTAAATCGTCCCACTTGGACTAGTGTGGCGTGCCTCCATCGCTAGCAACGTATTAATGTAGTTTTTCATAAAGTTACAAAGCTAGTACAAGTTACAAAAATATATTGACAAATTAAAACAAAATATACATAATTTCAATGAATGATTTTACATTACTTACTAATTAAAATAACGTAAGCCGTTATATTCTCCGTGAATATAATTATTTATTAGTCTGGAGATAGACAAAAGCTAATATCCCCTTCGCATTTTTTGACGTATCCTACGCGAATCACGATGAAAAATTAAATAATGTTTAGTTGATAAGTAATAAATATCATAAAACATGAATTATTAATAATTTATGTATGGTTCCGGATATTATGTTTAATTTTATTACAATCGCAAGTAGGTGTAAATATATATAAAAACTTAGTAAACGAAGTCAAAACATTTTCTAGTTTTTAAGCGATATGAGTATTACGCAATATTATAATTTTTTTTAAATCCGTAATTTTACGATGTCGGCGGTTGGAGGGTAATGCATAACGTATTATCATTATTTATTAATATACCCTATGATTTAGAAATTGAATGCTTGAAGAAACGTTGTAAATGCAATATTCTAAATTAAATAATTTATTTCAGATTGTTCTAGATAAGGCAGTGAGAGAACATTTAGCAGAAGGGTGGACGAAACAAGATGTTGTAACAATATGAAATATACGAATTCTTCATACAACAATTGTTTTATTTAACGGATTTAAACTAAATATGTTTGCTCCAAATAGTATCATACAGAAACGCTTGTTTTATTACTTACCATACCATATGTTTTGTCTTGAGATTGCCTCGACCACTTGCTATAATGAGCACGTTAATTTTAACAGTATAAAATTTATGGTTCCAACTATAGTAAACACTGTCAAGACACTAGCAAAATCCGACAAGAGTGGCCTAGGCGCAGAGCCAACAGTTATAGAAATGTACACACTGTCATTTTTCCTATCTCTGGCTGCTAACAGAACTTGGCAAAAAAATCCAAAATTATTTTAATGACCCGACTCGGGATATTAACCCGGGATCTAATTTGCAGCCTTGTGAGGTAGCCAGTAAACCATTAAGACAATGCCGGATTGAAAGGAACAACAGGAATGCAAGTCCCTAATTATTATTTTACAAATTAATTTGAATTAGTTCATTACTGTCAGTTAAGATTATCATATCAATAATGTGTATAAGTAACTTTTAAAACACTAATAATAGTATAATTGGACTGCACCTAGATGGGTACATATTTGTACATTACACAAAATATATATATAATTGTTCAGTCGTTGGAGTCATACGAATCGCCATCGGGGAAACCCAGGACAAATCTGGCACTGCATCTAGGCAGATAATCTATAATATCGAGTTATCGTTCAAAAGGAGCTTGAGGTGTATTTCGATTCAAAAGACATAATTAGACTTACATATTTATTAGAGATCTGAACAAAATAAGAAATTAAATTATATGTACAGTCTATGTTAAAACTAACTAAATTAGAGGTAAGTTAATAGGTACACACTGTTTTTATTATGCGTAGCTTATTGTATGGTAAGAAAACTTAACCTTAGAAAATTTATGGCAAAAGAAATGACATGCGACAGCTCATTAGTATAGCGAAAATGCGTATTTTATTTATCCAGCTTAAGATATTATGCGTATGGAAAAGAAAAATAAAATAAATAACTTTTTTAAAATATCAGATGTAAAAAATCAGTCCATCTGTTTCATGTGATTGCACACATTGCAAAAAAAATAAATAATTTTCTTTTTTAAAATAAATAAAAACAGTACGAAAACTTGTACTTAAAAGCCCAGTTGTAACATAATAAATATTCCCTCTATAACTGCGATATATAAAATATTATTATTACTTCAACATTCTCGCTTCGAACACGAGTCAATCGCGCAACACAATGGCAGCTCTAACACTTAACACTGGGGCACTTTGTAAAAAACAACAAAACGTTGTCACAGACTAAACACACACAAAAGTGTGAATAAAGTTTCTTAAAACACTGAGTTGCTAAGGCACTCAACTACAATTACCATCTATTCATGTATATATAAAAACTTTACGCGTTAAGCATATGAAAAATAATAACAGAATGTTAACAGGTAATAAAAAAAATTGTAAACTCGTTCACCGATGCATGCGAAACAAATATCTTTCAATTCCAAAGGAGACTTAACCTAAATGTATAATACGAATAAATGTTTTGTCACATGCTATGGCTCTGTTATGATACTAAACGATAGTATGTGATACAAAAATCTAAGCTTTAGTTTTATTGTAAGTTTGGTGCAGGCGTTAGTTGGCCACTACTGCCTCCGGCGCTGTGTTTTGACTAGGCTCCGCCTTTACGTCTGTAAGAATAATTTGAGTATAAAATATTAATTACTTTATTTGTCATTTATTATTCATCAAAATTATGCTTTAGAATGATTTTTTTTATAAAAGTTTACAAAATGCCTATTTGCTTACCATTATTAGTCTTATTGGGTGAGTTCTGAGTTGAAGTCTTTTGCGACTCACTGGTGCTGCCTTCGGCTTCACCTGTCTCTCCCGCTGAAGATGTGACCTAAAATTTTGTTGAATTAATATTAAAATAATTTAAACTTACATCGAAAGTATGGAGAATCGATTAATAATTAAATTATTGTGCTATCATTAGTGTTACTAGCAATTGTCTTATGTTGGGTAAATAGTTACATATCAGTAAATAGTCATTTAAATCATTGCAGACTCACCCTTGTTCTATTTGGAATTCTAGGTTTTAATCCTTTAGGCTCTTTTGCAGGATCAAAGTGGCAGTCAAATATGTCAATTAGCTCCTTGATGTCTTCCTCTTTCGCTGATACCGTTAACACCTTCAACTGCTTCTCAAGACCTAGTTCAAAGATATATTGTTAAAAATTATAGTCTCCGCTGAATAAAACAAGAAGTTTGTTTCCATAATGCAAACATTACACTATTAGTATGCTTTTGACCAAAATCTAATGTAGCTGAGTAAAGTTTTGTAGACAATTTATTAAAAAGTACATTTAAAACAAGTGTAATAAAGATGTTTAATTTAATTGAAAACTTTAAAGCATACTTGCTGCATGGAATGCATTCTTAATTTTTCATATTCTAAATATATAATTGGTAACCACCACTGGCAGCGATTTTCTTGCTTACTTTACTGACTGTATTTAATATAATAAAAATAAATAGCAACACTATTTATTAGGGTTTATTGACTTAAATTTTATCAGACTAGTAATTTAAAACTAAATTTTTCAAAACTCTTAAATTATTTAAGAGTTTTTTAGAATTAATTTAGCAACAAATTACATCAATGCTTGATAATTTACGTAGGTTTGTCGAGATCTAAATGCTATAAAGTTATATACAAACCTTCCAACTTCTGTTCTTGCCAGGCGTCCTTGAGCTGATCGTAGAGCAGGCCCGCGTCGGCCAGCAGACGGCGCAGCTGCGTGACGCGCTTGCGCTCCGGTCGCGCCAACCGCAGCAGCGGCGCGAACACTGGCCGGAATGTGTTCTGTCTGCAAATTGTAGTTACTAATTATAATGTCCTTAGGTTCTGGTCATTATGTTGGGAAATGTATGACTAATTTAGAGAAAGTTTAGTTATTGTTGGTTAGTCCTGTTTAAATTCAAGAATTATTAAAAGAAACCTAAGGGTATAAACAGATAATCCTCTTTTGCAATAACAAAAAATAACTGATTACATATTGTGAATACTAAAATAATTAAAAAAATATATTTTATTGTAACTTGTAACACTTCAAATATCAACATGAATCTTAAGGATATCATTGCTATTATCAAAATATAAGCAATGGCCAAAAATCCCTTGAAAATTAAAATTATGTGTATCAAGTTTTCTTGTAGAGGAATTGAACTCTTAACATTTACAAAATAAAAAATATAATAATTTGGTACAGAGAAAGTAATATATAATAAAGTATATGTTGTAAAGAATAATTATTGATAGATGTAGCATACAAGGGTTTTAGTAAGTATTCATACCTTTCTAGTAATTTCTTAAAGTTGGCAAGTGCTTCCAATTCAGTATGAACCGGTCGTGCCCAGACTCTAGCAGTCTCCACCATATCTTTACTTGCCGTTGTGCCTTCTCCTCCAGCTCCCACTTCTTGTTGCTCTCCTGAATATTAGCATTATGATAGAGTAAACTAAAATTTTTCAATTTTATGTTCAAGCCATAAAGTTACTGAACTCTTTAGAAAGCATACAGAAGCTAATATTTGCATTTACTTGTATAATACTGCTCAAGGAGAATTAATGAATATAGACATTGCAATAGCTTGTAGTGTGCTGTACCTATATGTTAAGTATTTATAACAGTTATTTTTCAATTAAATTGATTAATTTAAGAAATATATATATTTTCTAAAAAACCAAAAAATAATTATCAAATCTGTTACCATATCTAATTCAATTAAAAATTCGGACAATCCATCTATCCAACATAAGTTAATTTAAATGATTATGTAAATGTGTGGTAAATAAACAAACCTTGTGCCAGATGCTCAACAATCCTATATGCCGCTGTGGCACGATCCAGTGCACTATCCACTGAAAGTGTATCTGCGTCTAGTAGGACTCTTGCAAGAACTCTTAAAGATACAGATTTAACTGTGGACTTGCATTTGTCAGCAGCAAGAGCATAACTGTCTGCGAAACCAGCCACTATTGTCTTGAAACGGTCCAACAACTTATAACTGAAAAATGATCAACAAATTGTTACATACTCCATGAAATAAAACATAATATAAATCTAAATTGAGATAAATATTTATTTATACAAATACAGCCTTAGTCTTAAACATTGTTTAGTAGTTATTCATTGATTTAACATTCAATAGTACAGTATTGTTTTACAAATCACATACAAATATTTTTTGGTAAAGCCAATAGTTACGAGGAGGTTCATTTTATATTATAAACAAAATAACATTCAATATAATTGACCCATTACCCTATATTAAGGTTTTTACTTTAAATATAGATAAGTAACTAGTATAATAATATATTTGTTATAATAATAACAACATCATAATCAGTAATACATTGTGCAAAGTGTAAAAAATATTAAGTTATTTACCGAGTAAGAGCTTCTAGCAACATTGTAGGACTAAGGCGGCGTGGCTCATGGTAGATGAGAATAACACTGCCATCACCTTTTTCTTTTTCTAACCAGTCTAGGAAATCCGTAAGCGCCGATATTTCAGATTTTGTTTTTAATATCTGAAATATTAAATATTAAAACCTCCCAATTTTTAAAGTTGACACAAAATTAAGTTGTCTAATAGATAATATTAGAACAAAATTTATCATTAATGATCCTTATTTTCAATTAATACAGCTATGATAACAAATATCATATTTGTTTAAAGAGAAAAATTATGAATATTAGCATTAAGTACATACTTTATGTGTATTAGTATCTTTCAACATTCGGTATCGACCCACAGTGACTACTCGAACATTGTGACGTCTTCTAGCACCTGGATTCAGATCTCCATAAGGCATAATGTATTGCGAATATGTCTGCTTCGGGGTAAAAGCAGCAATTTGACATATCTGTTGACAAAATAATTACTTTACATTTACTTATCAATGAAGCAACAATCAACACCAGAAGGAAATACTTAATTTATTATATTTATAAAAATGAGTTTATGGCTCTTCTCCTGAATTATTAAAACAATCTCATAATCATAAAAAATAACTAAATGTTATGGTAATTTTGAACATTATTTTTGTACAAAAAAAATATTGCATTCAATCATTATATAAAATAATGTTTATATATAATATGCTTAATTTCTTCTATACAGAAGTTGTTAATTATATTATCTAATATTTCTTATCAATTTATAAACAAGCTATATTAAGCATCAATCAAATTTAATTTAATCTTATCTATGGAAACATTCAAAACATGTTTATATTTATTATAAATTACATTGTTCATTAGTTTAACTATAAAAAAAAAATATGAATTTACATTCATTTCAGAATTTAAGTGATCCCAATCACAATAGCATATCATCATAACACAGGACCTACAACCAGTAAAGCATGTATAGGCAGCCTTATCACTACAAAGATCTCTTCTTGGTAAACTTTGAGACAGAAACTGAACTATAAATTTAAATAAATCCTTTATAATTTATAATTTCATATAATTCTTCTAACTGTTAAAATAATTAACCATTTACTTTTGAAGTAAAATATTAATGATATGCTAAAACAATAACTACCTCATCGATCAGTCTTCTTCCAGTGGTATCCATATCCCATCCTACAAGTGCATACTTGCCTGGTGGCAAGCCTGCTGGTTTTTCTGCCAAGGCAGGTAAAACGTCTGCAGGAGCTTCCACTCCACTACCATTCACCTTTGCTTCTGACACCATTGCCATGTACTCTGTGGACTGCTACTGTGAATTTTGTATAAATAAATACATTGATTCTTAATTATTCCATTTTGAGAAAACAACATGAGGGTAGTATAAAGTTTTTATAAATATTACAAAATTATCATAAAATATTTTTTATCAATTTATAAAAATACTGAGATAAATAGACTGGAATATTATTTTGCTATATATCTAGTTACTTTTTGAGAAAACATTAAGTGGAAAATAGATATGGTTAATTTTTTTCGCCAATATTTCTATATATATATATAATATTTATGAATTCCCCACTCACTTGTTATTGATTATTTTTCACAAACTATGAAAATATGCTCGTAGAAGCTTTTAGATTTTTTTTGTATTTAAGTATGTTTTATTAGAACACATTTACTGTATACTAACTTCCCTTTTTAAATGCAAATCTAACATTACACACTATTTACACTTGCTCAAATTATAAAAATTATTACAACCTTAAAAATGATGTCACGCCGCTAAAAAAATACAGGCGCCCAAAAATAAATCGATTGAAGGTTCTGCAAATATGTCTAAAGATTTTCAATACGGATATTTAAGAGAAACAAGTTGCAGTTTATTTTACAGGTGTAAGTTTTTTAAAAAACACATAACATTTTTTACCAAGGAAAACCTATGGAAAAATAAAAATGAGGACACGTGGCGATCTTTTCTTTAGACATTTTGCCCCACCCTTGTATGTCAAAATAAGGCAAAATTAACTCACTATTTAAATATGATGTTCCTTGTTGAATGTTGTTCAATTATTCTTTAATTATAAGAAATTTCAAGATAGTTTACAATGCCTGCAAAATAAACTAATTTAGGTAGAAAATATCAGAAATCTTGGCACGTGTGCGGCAATCGGAAAAACGCAATAGTGTTTGAAAAGTTTACATAATTTATCCAAAAATCGGTAACATTTTAAAAATCGAAAATTTCTTAGGAATAAAGAAATATTTTCTATTTTTATTTATTTATAATGAATAGCTTAAAATATGTTTTCTTAATGTTAAATGTTTTACCAAGTTTAATTTTAAAAATAAAAATTGAACGCCATTATATTGTAAATTAACTATTTCGTTAAAGTATTTTTTTAAGATTTAAATTTATTTCAATGAGTTTTCTTTTTTTTTATATGATAATAAATTATCCTCGATATTTATATTATTGCATACTAGCTCGTCCTGGGTACAATAAGGGTCTATATACAACTTTTAGATTGAAGAATAAACATTGGCATTTAGCTATGAAAGTTTTCTACTAAAATGTTCATTATTTTATATAAAAACTTCCCTCTTGAATCATTCTACTTATTGATTTAAACCATATTGAAATCCGTTGCGTATTTTAAAAGATCGAAGGTACTGTCGGCGAGAACGGGAAGTGAGTTTGTTTTACACCATGTAGAGATTATATATTTTGTAACTTTTATTGAGCTACTTTCCATAAATATTTATATTAAAATAAAAAAGATTTTATTTTTTTATTTGTTTCCTGCATAAGTAACAACTAAGGCATATAAAAAAATATATTATATTCAAACCTAAGACATCATTAAAAATCGATAAATTGTTTTGTTGCCATGATGCACTAAGCAAAGATTGCTTAAATTGGTTGTTTAAATGCTGATATTGACATTGTTTGTGTGATATTGTTTGTCTCTTTTACGCTCATTGTTTACGGTATAATAAAATAAACATTGAATTTGACAAATGCAAAGTTGTATGACGGCGTTTCCGGCCTATATCAGGTTGACAAGCTGTCAACCTAGCGAAGCGTCATAGTGAATGGTGAGGCGAGCAGCCATTTTGAACGACACGATCGAACGAGAGGGCGCCCGTTTACCACACTTATGACGAATCGCTGTGATTGCCGCCATATTGCCGTTTTGTTCAAACTATCTTAGTTGATTTTTGTATGAAAGTGCTGTGTATTCGAACTATTCCTGTGACTACAGTGATTATTAAATTGTAATTAACATCTTGGACTGGATCGTTTATTTTACCACGCCCATCTACCCGATCTAAATAAAATGAGTTCTTGTGACGGCCCTTCTGCCATTTCATCAGAAGTGGGATTCGATGGTGCCCAAGTTGAGGGTCAACGGACAAAATCGGATGCCGAAAAGTTACTAAGCAGTATGGAGGCGTTGTTATCTCGGGTTCTCGCAAGTCAGCAAACACCAACTGCCAACACTACTCATTCTACGCAATTGCTACCTTTTAACCCAGACGACGAAGAATCTGACGTTGAGGCTTGGTGCAATATAACCGAAGCTATCGTTCTTAAGAAAAATTTAAACGGAATAGACTTGCTCATGGCCCTTACCAGCGCCTTGAAAGGACGAGCTGCAGCCTGCATTACTAAAGTGAATATAAATGAAATGACCTGGACTGTGGTCAAGCAATGTCTAATGGCGAAATTTTCAAAACCAAAGTTGCCGCAGGATTACTTCGACGACATATTACGATTTCAAATCGCTGCCAAAGAAACAGTTTCCGAATCTGCACTACGTCTGTGGAGCTTGATTGAACGGATTCCGAAGTGCACGATGCCTGAAGAAGTAGTTACTGGATTTGTGATATCAGTACTGTGTAAAAAGGATGGACTAATACGTCGCGAATTAAATGCTCACAATATTATGACTCGCACTCAACTATTTCGAGTACTCGGAGGTGTGTCCTTGAAACGCCAATCGGATGGTGGTGGAGATACCAGTGAGCCTGAGATCAAGCGTTTCCGGTCAGTTGAAAGATTCTCAGGCAGATGCAGCTTCTGTGGAATAAGAGGACATCGCTTTGCAGACTGTCGAAAACGTCGTGACAACTTCGGATCTGCATCTCAAGAGGTACCGAGCTCGTCACGAACATTGAAGAACACAACTTCCGTGTCTTGCTACACTTGTGGAAAAAAAGGACACGTGACAACTAACTGTCCTGACAAGAAGAATGGAAGCAAGGCTGCGGTCATGGAGGTCCAACATTGTGAGCACCGTCCGTCCAGGGGGACTTTGAAAACATCTTCCGGTGAGTCTGTCCCTTTTTTATTTGATAGTGGATCATCTTGTTCGCTTTTAAAAGAAAGTTATTGCGATAAACTTTTGGGTACTGCGCGTAAAGACGTTGTTTATCTTAGTGGTATCGGTGGCAATGATCTGCTATGTACTACACAAATTCTAAGTAAGGTTGAAATCGGTGATCGCCTTATTAGTTTACTCTTTCACGTAGTACCGGATTGCAACATATCAGATCCTATTATAATTGGCAGAGATATTTTTGATTTAGGGTTATGTGTTAAAATTGACAATGATAATCTTGTTATATATGCCAAAGAACAATCAAATTTTTGTAATAAATCGGATCCTTTAGATTTATATCAAATTGATACAGATTTACAAGGGTGTGATAAGGATATGTTGATTTCAATTTTAAGAAAATATTCTGATAGTTTTATCGAAGGTACACCGACTAAACGAGTTAAGACAGGAGTATTTGAGATAATTTTGGTAGACCCTCAAAAAGTAGTGTATAGACGTCCTAACAAACGCGCACCTATAGAGAAACAAATAATTAAGGAACAAGTCCAAAAATTGTTAGATGCTGGAGTTATCCAAGAGAGTTCCTCTCCTTTTGCAAGCCCGATTGTCCTCGTTAAAAAGAAGGACAATTCGTATAGGCTTTGTGTAGATTATAGGGAGTTAAACTCTAATACTGTACCGGAACGTTACCCTTTGCCCCGCATTGACGAACAAATCGACCAGCTTGGTGGGGCCAACTTCTTTTCTTCTTTGGACATGGCTGCTGGCTTTCACCAGATCCCTGTCCATCCCAACTCAATTCAGAAAACAGCCTTTGTCACAAATGAGGGCCAGTACGAATACCTCGCCATGCCATTTGGGTTGCGTAACGCGCCTTCGGTGTTTCAGAGATGTATCACAAAAGCATTCAGCCATCTTAAAGAAAAACCTTTGATATATATGGATGACGTGTTGGCCTATTCAGTGGACATTTCTGAAGGTTTGCAGCGCCTTGATGAACTATTGGCTGCACTATCAGAATCTGGATTTTCAATTAACCTAAAGAAGTGTAAGTTTATGAAACAAAAGATAGACTACTTAGGATATTCTATTCAGTCTGGTGAAGTTAGGCCCAACTCACGAAAAATCCAAGCGTTGATAGATGCCCCAGAGCCCAAGTCAGCTACAAATGTTCGACAATTCCTCGGATTGGCATCTTATTTCCGAAAATTCATCCCCAATTTTACCCATATAGTTGGTCCCCTCTACCCACTTACGAAACTCAAAGGACGTATTAGCTGGACTCCAGAACATGAAAGGATACGTAAACAGTTAATAGACATTCTTACATCCGAACCCGTACTTACCATATTTGACCCAGACCTCCCTGTAGAGCTGCATACTGACGCTAGCTCCGATGGGTATGGAGCGATCCTCTTGCAAAAGAAAAACAACCTTCCCCACGTAGTAGAATATTTTAGCCGTCGGACGTCGGATGCGGAGTCACGCTATCACTCTTACGAGCTAGAAACTTTAGCAGTAGTAAGAGCAATAGAGCACTTCCGACATTACCTGTATGGCAGGAATTTTGTGGTTGTTACCGACTGCAATTCATTAAAAGCGTCAAAGTCTAAGAAGGACTTAACTCCTCGCGTATATCGATGGTGGGCATATTTGCAAGCCTACGATTTCGATATCGTGTATCGTGAAGGCAGTAGGATGGAACACGCTGACTTTTTGTCTCGAAACCCTTTACCGAATCCAGATTCAGACAATACCACAGAACCCGTAAAATCTCAAATTCAATCTGTTCATTTTATCGAACTCCACCACGGCTGGCTATCTGTTGAACAGAAACGAGATGCCGAAATCCAAGACCTTATTTCGAAATACCATAACAATGGTTTTCCTGAGACTGTAGCTCAAACTTACGATGTTAGAGAAGGCATCCTCTACCGGAAAATTGTTCGGAATAAAGTAGTGTCCTGGCTGCCAGTAGTTCCACGATCTCTTATCTGGACCCTTATAAATCATGTTCATACTGAATTACAACATCTAGGTAAAGACAAAACGCTTGACAAGCTTTATGAGAAATATTGGTTCCCGGACATGTCTAAATGTGTCCGAAAATACATAGACTCGTGCATCATTTGTAAGGCATCCAAGGGCCCATCCGGACCTCAAGCCGTTCAGCTTCACCCGATTCCAAAGGTACCTGTACCTTGGCATACGATTCATATTGACTTCACGGGAAAGCTGAGCGGAAAGAGTGATCGGAAGGAGTATTGCTCAGTAATCATAGACGCTTTCACAAAGTTCGTTTTACTAGAACATACCTTGTCTCTTGATGCGAAGAGTGCGATTAATGCACTGCAAAAAGCAGTTAATCTTTTTGGAGCACCAAAAAGAATTATTGCAGACCAAGGTCGTTGCTACATCAGTTCTGACTTTAAGTCATTCTGCGATGAGCATAAAATAGAACTTCACTTTATAGCGACGGGTTCCAGTAGAGCAAATGGTCAAGTTGAGCGAGTAATGCGTACTCTCAAGAGCATTTTAACTATAGTAGAAAACGACCCTAACAAAACGTGGCGTGACGAACTAGGAAATATTCAACTTGCCCTAAATAGTACCAAGTCCGCTGTTACTAAATATTCACCATCAGAGCTTATGTTCGGGATTAATTCCGATTCTTTAGGTATGGCCAAAATAAACTGTATCGATAACAATAATGCGGTTCGCTCGGATGTCGATTCGATTAGGGAGGATGCTTCGATAAATATTCAGAAAGCTGCTGAATCTGAAACTGTTAGATTTAACCTCGGTCGCGCAAAAATTAAACCATTTTCTAAAGGTGATCACGTGTTCATTAAAAACAACGAACGCAATAAAACTAAATTGGATAGGAAATTCAGGGGTCCTTTCGTAATTACAGAAGTTTTAAATAATGATCGTTACGAACTTAAAAGCATAGCAGGTAGTTCCAATCGTGTTCTTAAATACTCTCACGAGAATTTGCGCACAGTGCCCCAGGGACATATCGGATTACTAGAAATCGCGACTAGTCTTTTGAATGAGGATGAGGCCGAGACGGCGTCGGATACTGAAGACAATATATTGGGCTTTAACAATGAGAACGAGTCATTAGACCGTCTAGACACCTTGACCGTATGCTCTGATACCGCTTCCGCGGACTCACGTACTATGTCAGCCAACTCAGACACAATGAGTGCTCATTCAGACCCCGAAACGTGGGACGTTATTCACGAAGTTGAAATACATTGAAACAAGACAATTCACCATCATAGGTAGGTATTTGTCTACTTACTATACTTACTGCCAGGTATTGAATGTGTAATGTATGTCGTGAATATTTTGAATGTTTAGAAATTTGTTTGATTAGATGATGCACTTCTTAGTCCCAGAGAGTAGACGAAATTTGTCGTCCGAGCCTCACCCATGCAGAGGGTCAGCTTGTCATGTGATGAACCTAGCATCATCTGACGAAAATTGTCGTCCGAGTCGGGTCCATTACGAGGGCTGACTTGTCCTGTATGATTGCTAGTTATAAGTGAGACGAAACGTGTCGTCCGGGCCAAATTCTGCCAAGGATTGGCTTGTCTGGCTATTCGTAAAGACGAAAGGTGTCGTCCGAGTCATATCCTGCCAAGGATTGGCTTGTCTGGCTATTCGTAAAGACGAAAGATGTCGTCCAGGTCATATCTTGGATGGGATAGACCTGTCAGGATGTTTAAATATGTGAAGTGTGGTGTCAGAGACAAATTTTAGATAGAACATTAAAATTTAGGTTCATATTTCTAGACGATTGGTTTATCTGTGGTGCTGAGTAGTTGATAAATAGCATTAAGTCAGGATGAACGAGCAGATTACGCAGTTAACTTAATTTGTTTCAGGTTAAACGCCCGTGGACGGTCGAATGTCAGTCTGGCCGTGACGGCGTTTCCGGCCTATATCAGGTTGACAAGCTGTCAACCTAGCGAAGCGTCATAGTGAATGGTGAGGCGAGCAGCCATTTTGAACGACACGATCGAACGAGAGGGCGCCCGTTTACCACACTTATGACGAATCGCTGTGATTGCCGCCATATTGCCGTTTTGTTCAAACTATCTTAGTTGATTTTTGTATGAAAGTGCTGTGTATTCGAACTATTCCTGTGACTACAGTGATTATTAAATTGTAATTAACATCTTGGACTGGATCGTTTATTTTACCACGCCCATCTACCCGATCTAAATAAAATGAGTTCTTGTGACGGCCCTTCTGCCATTTCATGTATTTATGAAATTCCAATGGAAAATATTGCAAAGTTTCAATAAAGGTTTTTGAATTTTCTCTTTTTTAATTAAGTATAAGCTGCTATTAAGTATTGTCAAATATATTTGCTATGACAGAAAACATCGAATTTTATCAAAACCAAATAGCTTTGGCTAGAACGGAAATAAAAAACTTAAGGTTAATAATAATCGACTAATGTTAATAAAGCGTTTGTTTGTTATAGACCATTAGCTTTAATAATATTTTCAATTGCAGGCAGCGTATATCTGCGCTTAAACATGAGCATTTAAAAGAAATACATAATATTAAATCGACGCTTAGTAATCTTCGCTGTTCTAACTGCGCTGCTGAAGGTATGTTACATATATCTATATAAACTGGGACTGCATTATATAATGTAATTTTAATATTATATAGTAGCGGATATTCTAATAAATCAATAACATTAAGTTTACTTATTTAATAGAGTGAAGCAATCGTTTAAACAAATTCATAATTAAAATTAGGTATCACAATTTTCTTGTTACTTGGTTAGTATCAAACAGCCTGTAAATTGCTGTGGGTAGAATTCCCTTGACAGACTTGAAGATTGGCCCACAATACTAATCCATGCCATGTTGGTTTGTAAAAATTTGGCAGAAACTGACATATGCAGGTTTTATAATGTTTTCATTTACTGCCAAAATGCATAAACATGAGATGAATGATAAAAAACATGTAAACTTATTGGTACTTGCTCGGACTTGCATCTACAAATTCGATAAAATTCATAGGTTTTGCCATTAGGTCACCTCAGCTCTATATATATTTAAAATAAGAACCAGTACAGTGTGTACGGTATACCCTTCAAATTAAATTTATTCCAATTCTTAAATATGACTTTTATTACAGCCACTTCATTGGTTAGTATTCCTGATACTGATCAGGCTTCAGTATCTCAGACTCAGTCAAATGAGATATTGTTTCGACCTATAGGACACATTGAGACATCATTTGCTAATAAAAGAGCAGTGCCAAGGCAACCATCTGTTTTGACAAATTCAAAGGGAGTTATTGTGATTGATACAAATGTGTTCAATAACCCCAATCACGCAACAACTGGTTTGGAAGAATTTTCTCATTTATGGTTTGTATTGGAGTATTTTATTTCATAGAATTTTTCAAAGAAACTTATATGGAAATAATATTCATTTTAAAGTTACAGTTTAATTTAGTATTATTATTATTATTATATAAATTTTTTTCAGGATTATATTTCACTTCCATATTCATGACAACGTCACTGTACAGTCAAAGGTGTCACCCCCTCGTCTTGGTGGGAAGAAATGTGGTGTATTGGCTAGTAGGTCTCCGCATAGGCCTTGCCCTATTGGACTTTCTCTTGTCAGATTGTGTCACATTGAAGGTATTACTTAATTAATATAAAATTTTATGTTATTATTTTTGTAACAAGTACAAAGTATGAAACTGTTTTGTCAAATAAACTATATTCTCACTGTGTACTTTCATACAGCATAAATATAACCCTTTTACATGTAATTATAATGTATCTGTTTACTTATGCATATGTGTAAGGATGCATTGGTAGTAATCATATATTACTCTGACGTAAATTGTGCATGTAATTTGTATCACACAAGGCCATCAACATTCAACAATGTAATGACAATTTCATACATATTATATATACTTTATACTCTAAAACTATTCTTATGTTAATTTCAGAGTGAAACAAAAAAGTCATTTTATTTCAATGAAAGTTATTTTATTATTTAATTTACATTGCACCGGTGGAGAGTGATGGGTCCCAAGATGTCTCTTTTTTATGTTTTACTTTTTTAAGTTATCAGTAGTATTTAATGTTTATCAAGTCAATTTTGTCATTCTTCCTCAAAATTAGAATAATAATAATAACATTGGAGAATTGTGACGATAATACCTAATAAAATATATTTTATTACAGGAAATAAAATATTCTTCAATGGAGTAGATATGGTTAATGGTACACCAGTACTTGATATTAAGCCTTTCATACCCCAATATGATTATCCTCCAGCAAATGGGGATTCCCCGATTTTAACTTCATTAGTTAGACCGCCAACTGAGGGAACCAATGATGCAACAGAAACCATGGTTAATTTGCATGTAGATGATGATTCTTACTCAGTTAGGAGGTTAGTATCTTTGATTATATCCATTAAATAGCTGTTGCCTTGAAATTGGTTATAAATAATTTAACAGACTTGTTTAAAATATTATGTTAATTTAAGACCTCTTTGTAAACCACATTTGTGGTTCAACGTTCGTGGGCTAGATCCACCAGACTGCTCGTAAAGCTCACTCTCGAACTTGCCTTTCAGAACTTATCGAAAACAGTCTGCTCTTAGGACTACTCCGGCCATTTTAAAGATTTGACCTTGTGAGGCTAGAATATCCAGAAACGCTTAAAAACGTATCTACTTATTTTTAATCAGTATTCCAAAAATAAAGTTTCATGATTCTAACTTAAAAAATGGCGGACTTCCATACAAACGTTCAACCCCAAAATACCTTCCTTAGTGGGTCTAGTCTACTCAATAAAACGATCCTCACCAAATTTCAAGGCCGTAACTTTAACAGTTTACGCTCGGCGATGATGAATCAGTCAGTCAGGACTTGTTATTTTATATATATGATATATAAAACACTGTTAAACCAACCTAATCAATAAATTTAATTGGCTGATGGTAGGAGTATGCCCAATTAATTAATGTCTATAGGATTAAAGTTGCTGGGAGCTTTAAGTATTACATTGATCCATAAATGGGCGAAGAACAGAAAAGTCGAGCGTACTCCTTTGTTTTATATTACCGAAAGCTCTTAATACTGAGTGGAGAATTTTACGTAAAAACTTATGGAAGACTGTAAATTAAGGCTCACACGCACAAAGGGGAGAGGGTTATGAGTTGTTAAAAAATATGGGAGTGATGTCCCACAGGTCCTAATCTCCGATGTATGTAAACACACCACGAGCTAAAATAGATTAAATCGCTTAAATTAGGCCATCTTTTAAAAAAAAAGATTTGGTTTGGAACGCGCGATTATGCACATCGAACGAAAAGAGGTTCTCTAGTTTTTATTCGTGATTAGGTCAAAATACGTTATCATACCAAATTTAAATTTGGTATGATATCGGCGGCGGCAAGATTATCGGCGGTATGCGCTTTTCGGATTTTATCCATTATTTAATGTAAATTACATGCATGACATACATCTTGATATGCCATTTCGCTTACTATTTATTTACTTTATTTACCTAAGAGGAAGCAGTACCACCGATATGCCGACATACATAGATTACTTCAAATAGATATCACAAAAGCGGAAAATATAAAAATATAATTTATTTTAACCAGTACTATCAAAAATACTATTTTTGCCGAATTGCTCAGTGCAGAAGGTTGTGTTGGCGATGTAAATTACTTTTTATAATTTAAGCGATTTAAAGCGTTAATGTTTCTGGTGGGTAACACATTCCATCAGGTGACCCAATGGCCAATTCGAAAACCTTTGGTAAACTAATGTAAAAAAACTATTGTATTTGTAGTACCTATTCAATATTTTGTTATTTTAGTTTATTTTTTTTATGATACTAGCTTCCGTCCGCTACTACGTCCGCTTTTGAGAAGCATTTTGTTAAGTACCTTATGTGTGTTAAGTCAGGGTGAGCTGACTGTTCGAAATTTGATCCAAATCCGAGTAACAATATAATCCGTCCATGAACCGTCACTAACTTTTCGTTTATAATATTATTATTAATCATATTTTGTTTTATTTCCATTTAATTTTATTTCTTACTAAGCTAAGTACACATAAGTCAATCTTAAAAATGTTTATTATGCTATTAGTTTATTGTTATCGTGTCGTGTGGATATTTTGTTGGAGACTCATAAAATAAAACAATTTATTTGATATATCTAAAAAATGAGTATTTATGGTATAACAATATATTTTTAAATAATTGTATACATAAAGCTATGCGTAGACATCATACTCAAAATGGCACTAACATATTTAAGAAGAATAATATTTTTTTTATAAGTAACTAAGTCAATCTTTTCTGTATAAAATAATGTTCTATTAATATAATGTATATAATATATGTATAATATGTCCCAACAGTCCTAGTAGATAGATATATTTTTTTATAATATTTTATTCATTAAAATTATATTTGTTTTTTCAGTGTAAGTCCTCGTCTAGTTCAACCGATTGGTATTGATACATCGAGTCCACTTCCTCGCTCGCCGTTCGGTGATATTCCTTCCCCAGTACACGAACCTGCAACTCTTATATCCCCATCACCAGAATCACCAACAAACGAAGACTTACTGGATGGTCCAACGAGGTCTCCAATTCGAAGAGTTGAAACTGAACGTGGCTCTCCAGATGGTCAAGAAAGGTTCACTCCGCCACAATCTGCTACTTCACTAAATGTTAACCAAGATGGTATTCGGGTTGCATCCTGGGTGATTTCTCCACCTTCACAGCGGTTCCAAGTAGTGTTTACGGAGGATGCTCTCCAAAGATTGAACGATCTTATTGGTGACAGAGCTCAAGCATTTAAATCAAACATTGAAAATCTCTTAGCAGAAGATCCGAGATCTGTTTATGTCAGAACCAGATATCCCGAACACGAATATAGCTGTGTCTTAGAAGATTTATCAATTAGTTGCGTATTTAACGATAACTCAGCGATGTGCACTATTATAGCACTGAGAAGTGCTGAAGAATTACAAAATTGATTATAAATGTGTAATCAAACAATAAATGCTTTTTAGTCTATATAATTTCTTTTATTTATGAAACTTATTTGCAACATTATGTAACTATGTAAAACAAATTATAAGCTACATTTTAAAAAATAATAATTGCCTACCGGAACCAAAGTCGCCAACAGTTTCTAATAAAGACAATTCAATAAATCGAATTTTTTTGCCATGAAAGTTTATAGTTTTTATTGAGTTATCTTCCTTGAATTTTATGGATTCTGAGATGGCACTCCACTCTTTTCTATTAACAGAATAGCGATAACGAGCCATTAGGAATGTACCATTGCCAGCATCACTACGAGGTATGTACTCTGCTTTATCTAATTCGTAAATATCTCCTAAGTCGAAATGAAGTGTAAGATATTTATCTTCTTTAGGATTCGACTGACCAGATGTACCCCAATCGGTATGCCATATCGATTTGAGATTTCCATCGGTAAGATTACACACTTCTTGACAAGGTTGACATGGCAAGTTACATGTGACTAACTCCTGTTATTATGTATTTCAAAGGGTCGTCCATTACTATACCTGAAGTGTAGTCGGTCCATTCGGAAACTGTTTTATTCCAAGCAGTTCGAATCCTAAAGTTATGTTTACTGCTATATGCAAAATCTTTAAATGTAAATGAATTGCCTTTAATATTTGTAAACACTGCACCATCTCTTTCGATTTCATAGAAATCTGCTTTACTACTTTCATCCCATTTGAGCGAAATTGATGTCGAAGTTGGTTCTTCGTCGATGACTTTAAGATTTTGCGGTTGTTCTAATTGTTTATTCAAAGAGAATAGCCCAAAAACTTCACCCTGATTAGTAAAATCGGTTACCTTGATTGCAATTTCATTCGCTGTGACGTCGAATTTTTCTATTTTGATTAATAAACACTTTTGTTTCGTCGCATCATATTCACTCAAATAGGAATTTATACAGAAGTCCTTATCAAAATAGTATGAATTATCTTGATTTTCAAATTCAGTAAGACTTTCAGCTTTATTTAAAATTAAAGATTTCCCATTAATAGCTACCTTTATATTTTCAATCTCTTGCGATGCCATTATTTGTATCAATGTGCTCCTTTCTTTAACCATATTTTTGTAAGATTTACGAGTTTTATGAATAGTTATTAATAGATCACCAACACGGTAAGATGTCGGTGCAATTGCTAAAATTTTGGTGGTAGCGTAATCGCCTTTTAAATAGTCTAAAGTAATGCCATCGTCTTCGTAAATTTTAAAGCTTGAAGTTCCATTTGGGTATAAAGTAAATATCCTAAGATCTCTTATTAATTCATATGGATTGTTGTGTGGTTTCGTCATCGGTACAATAGACCCTTCTTTTATAAAAATAGGAATCTTCCAGAGAGGCGTCAGAATATTATTATAAATTTTACCACCTTGATATTTTTTGCCGGTCATAAAATCAATCCATATTTGATTTGTATTTGGAAGATATATTCCATCGCGAACAGATGTTTCCATAACTTTTACGTCATTATAAATTGGAGCTACCAATATATTAGGACCCCACATGTACTGATACTGGGAGTCTTTTGTATAAGCAGATGTTTCTTCAGGAAATTCAAGGAACATAGCTCTTACCATTGGGAGTCCATATATAGACTCATATCCAATACTGTAATTATATGGCATTAAAATAGATTTTAGCTTTAAATAGGCTCTATTAATTTTTATAGCTTCCTCGTCGTAACTGAATGGAGTTTTTGGGGTGTTTCCCCATCCGTCCATGTTTAATTGTAATGGTGTAAAAGTTTTCCATTGATAATCTCGGATATTAATTTCTTTACAACCACCTGCGTAAATGCCATCCATATCAGAACCTACAATCGGTAGACCTGATAGGCCTGCTCCGATATAAGTTGGAATATGAAATCGAATATATTCCCACTCCCCGCCTTTTTGATCGCCGCTCCAAATACCAGAATAGCGCTGCGTACCAGCCCATCCATCGACCATAATAATCATTGGTCTGACATTGGTTTTAGTTGCTTTCACAAATATAGTCGTAGCATTTTCAACTGCGCTAAGTCCAAAAGAATAACCTGAACCGATCCACGCGACATCGCATTTGAGTGCTACTACATTAGCAACACCTACTTCCTTACCTAAATCTCGCTCCCCTTTTTTAGGATTTAAGGGATCAACAGGGTGAAGATTGGATTCCGTCCATAAAGCGACTTCAACTCCATTTTGTAAAGAATAATCGACGAATTCTTTTAAATTCTGAATGTCGCCATCCAAAGAATCTGTTTGACCATACCCAGAACCGTAACCGTCGTTTGGTATAAACCAGCCTAAGGGTACATCGTGCTTTTTGTATCTGTCTATCATAGCACGAGCAGAAAATTGGTAGTTATTCTTTTCTCCATTTAATGATTCTAAAATACCTTTTTTATCACCAATTTCATTTGGTTTATAGCTTTTGTAATATTCCCCATCTTCAAAAAGTATCGCTCCTCGAGTGTCTGAGGTAACTTTTACCCAATAATCGCGATTAAAAGCATTTAAATGCGCTTCATAAAAAGCATACTCTGGCATCAAAAGCGGTTGTCCCGTTAACTCATAATAATCGTTCAAAATGTCTTTTGGTATACTATTAATAAAATAATATGCATCAAAATCTTCACCTTTGTGAACTATTTCTATGAAATTATCGGACTTATCACCAAAGTCATAAGTTCCTTTTTGCCAGGTATTTCTTAAGACACCATATCCATAAGAAGACCAATAAAAGGGACAAGGCGATGTTACCCCTCCATCGTCCCATTCGTTCATATTTTTAATGTATATCATTTCACCCTTGTGACTGAATCTTCCATTTTGCATTCCACCTCCGAAAAAGTATTCGTCATCGTGCTGTTTGAGTATTTGGGTTGAATTGCAATCGGCATAAGACAATGGTTTGATCTCATGTAATACTTCTTTGTTCATTCTCAAGTCAACAATATTCATAGTACCCTTTATCTTATCAAAAACGATTTGCACATCTCTCGTTTGCACAATATAATGTGTATTTACATCATCAAGTATCGATTGCCTGAATGCTTCGAAGCCATAGTCATTTATGTTTTTTACAACAATCTTTGCGACATCGTCTGGGTTTATTGGTATTGGAAAATCTAAGAATATTCCGCTTGGTGCCATGTAATATCTGAATACATGATTATTTAAAATGTGTAAATTAGCTTTTTCACCAGTTTCAAATTCTATTGCATAATGACTGTCGGTTTTTATAATAAATTTTATACCACCAATAACTTTTTCTGAATTGTCCACCATTGTTTTTTCAGTTTTGTTTCACCTGAAAGTACAAATGTTTAAACATTGTTAAATCTAGCTATAATCGTACATTGTAAAGTGAACTAATTATAAATGAAGGTTATGGACAATAAATACATATTTGTTTTAAAAATAATATTGAATTTACGACACTATTTACTAATTTTTCACATAATACTAAGAGTTGCGTGGTTCTGGCAGAGTAGAAGAGAACCCTATCTTGATTTCCGTCCCGTGGATATGTAAGAGCCTACCAACGGAACTAATTTATCGTGTGTATCATTTACACTTTTAAGTGCTCTGTACAAAATCCCTCAAGATAAATTTGTACGATATAATTTGTAAGATAAATTTGTACGACATAAAAAACGTTTTTAAGTATCAAAATAATCATTAATATAAAACTTGAACATAAGCTTGTGTAACGACTTAAATTTCTATACAACTGTCCGTAACATATCTATCACATCTCTATCCATAACAGCTTTTATATATGCCATAGGAACGATTATAAATAAGAGCTCAAAATAATATTTAATATAATATGCAGTTTCTTAGGCCACTAAATTTAGGAACAAAGAACTATAATTCTAGCCTGGGATCGTAGGATGGCTAAGGCTAGTGTAAAAGTTAGCATGAAATGTAAATCAGATGTAACACAAGGAATTTAACATTTTTCGGATCAAAGACAAACCGGCTAGACGGGTTATGCATGTATTGGGCAAGTAAAAAAATGAAGATTTTTTATTGGAATTTCCAGAACTTCGTCAGAGGTAATTCTAAAATCTTATTTAAAAGTTAAATAAGAATGTGCAACTTACCAATAATAGGGATGTGACGAGATATGATTACGAGCTAGGAGCCATCCAATCTTTGTATAGTAAGTTAGTTACTAATAATTGCCAAACATATTAATAATATATTTATTATTAATATGTTTGGAATAAAGCGTACATTGCAATTTTGCTCTAACGATAGCTCCAACGGGATTTTGGTCAACATATTTTCAATCATTCAGAATGAAAATAAGGTTGATCGTTTCATTCATTTTTTTATCTAATTATTACCTTATCAATTTTGAAAGTAATAATTCCTGATTAGACACCTACGCGCAAACAGAGTGATCTATGTTGGTAATATTTTACAAACGAAGCATTAGAACAGTTTTCTCTAAAATATTAATTTTTGTGCAGTGTTAGAACACAATGCTCTAGTCAATTATTTTTAAGCGAATGATTTAATCACCAGCTCTTAGGAATTGAATTTTTTCATTTACTCATTTAGACGTTTAATCATTTTGACTACATATTTATTATGCGATAATCTTAATTCAAAAAATATATAAATGAATAACAATTGACATACCTCTTATTTATTTAAATTGATTCCTCAAGATATCATAACTTGCAATCAGGGCTTTCCAAGAACATTATAAAAACATCGTTTATTTTTCGAGTGGATATGTGAATTAATGTTTACGTTACTTTTTTCCTCTATAAAAAAGTTAGCACACTCGCACGGCCTTAAGTAGACTGGAATTCTATATACAATCCACCGGCTTATATCAAGCTTCAAAATGGGACGGTTATCACATCGTTCTAATAACATACAAAACATGATTTTGACATATCTATTTAAACAGTCTTGATAGTAGGCGCATTCTTATTTGCTTTATAAATTGTAAATAGGATAGGTACTTCTATATTTAAACAGAGCATGTCCTTTGTTCATTTTTATTACAATTATATAAAATTTAATATGAATTGAAAAAAAAATTTAAAGTGTACTAAGTATCACGACGCATCGCTAATTTTCTTAGAAAATTTAAGTTAAATAAATATATATATTTTGTAGTGAGGTTTTCGCGTGCTCACGACACGACTATATTATTATTAACTAATTCAAAGAAGGTAAGTAATGAGATCGTATTTCTTTTCGTATGCTAAAAACTATCGAAAATATTAATAAATTGTATCGTTTTGTTTTTGTATTTTATAACAATATAGGAACAGGTAATGTGGCTTGTAATAAAATTAATCTATAAATGATGGTCGTATGCTGTCGATCTATTTTTTGTTGACATTTGGAAACATACAAACCTCTAGTTGTTTTATATTGGCGGAGGAAATCAATTTTTTAAGATAAAATCATTCAACCTTTAGTGATCAGTGACCGCAAACTATAAACTTTTGACATTTTGATTTTTTTTATAATTTCAGATTAGTAGTTCTTGTTTCGATTAAAAAAAAAGTTCATCCTGCGTTAACCCTAAGTTTTATGTTACATTATTTAGTTTTCTTATGTTGGCTGGGGAGTTTTTTTTATTAAGTGTTTTATATTTTCATTAACTGTTCATAGTTGTTCAATCTAATTTTTTTGTATATCCTCAGTTTTTTTCATATTATATCTATTGCTCGTTAACTGCTCTTCATTCTTTTATTTCGATTTACAAAAATATCTGTTCGTCCTGCGTTACCCTTTAATGCAATATATAAAAAATAAATTTCATTAAAAAAATGTTGATAGAACAATGAAGAACAGTGAAATAACAAAACAAAAATTATAAAAAAATTATCTTCCCCAGCGAACTTAAGACAGTTCAAATCTCTAATAGATTTTTTGTGAGACTAGTAGTTTTATCTCACAGACTAGTAGTTTTGGCAACGCAGTATTTTAACTCGATGCAGTCGAGTTAAAATAATTACGAAATAAAGTACCTGTATTTGGATATCCGATCAATAAATCATTGAATTTATTTGAAATTGGTATAAAGTATTAATCATTAATAAAATAAAATTAAATAAAAACATTCATTATTATCGTTTAAATGTCAATCAAACTGCTTTTTATACTTTGAAATTCAATACAGTAGTTTAAGAAATTTTAAAAGATATATAAGTAACCACATAAAAAATACACTAGGTGTTCTTACTTCTTTGGCCTCTACATCATCACCGGACGAGTGGCCGAGTGGTAGAAGACTCTGCCGGAGAATACACAAGACATGTTGTAAGAAATATGAGCCTTGAACTTAGTACGGGCGAAATAATGTTTGAATAAAATCCTTATTTTAACTGAGTCCGTAATTAGCAGCTTAATCTTTCGTAAAAAGTTTTTGTGTACTTATCTATACTATATCAGTGCAGTTCGCTTTGAAAGTGCCGCGAATATTTTATCTCCATTTCGACAACAAAAAATTGCTTATGCCTATTGTCCCAGCTATTTACTACGATTGTACTTTATTCTCAATATTAAATAAATATACATAGTCTGATATACTGTACTAATCTATAATACCTATATACATTAAAGAGAAAAATAGACATATGAAACCATTGACCTATACAATGTAAAAATCAAACCCTAACTATAAAAAATCCTAACTTATTAAAGTCTCGTAAATTTAAATTTTGTAACTAAGTATGTAGTACATGTAATTAAGTATACAAAATGTCTGATCATACGTGTACTTACAATCTACAATTTTTTTTGTCAAATTAATTATCAACACAAAACGACTTTACATTATATGAAGTATGAATATATTACATTTATATTTTAGTAATACATTTTATATATTTAATATAATTCAAGATAGCAAATATGACATTGTCAATGAACGAATGTGTCCATTTCCATTATTCAACTCATAGATATGTCATATGATTCAATTGGTTCAATTGGCTGGCTGTGGCTGTACAAAATTTCGGTGTTGCGTACTTAAAAATATGAAAATTACGCCAGAGTAAGAAATAAAAATATGGTATCTTTTATTACTTAAAATTGTCAAGGCAAACTACGAAATATTTCTCGAAACCATATTTATCGTAATCATATTTTTTTGCTCAATAAGGGTCAGGCGTTCTTAGGCGTAAATTGTTTTCATTTGGATCGAACTTCATTGTACGTAATATATTTTTTGTTACGTTTCACTTTTTTCTTGTAAAAAAATAAAAATATTGTGACCGAAGATATAAGTAGAAAGCTATATAAGTAATTATGGAGCACAATATCTCGGAAAACGTACGTATTGCAGCCCAAATATCACAAATCAGCCGAAGAGTATTTACGCTTATTTGGGCAAGTATGCCGAAATTATTTACATCCACAATCCTTACAGCCAGATTTATCTGGTGATTGGGATTGTAGTTAGGACTTAATTGGAAGATTACTGGTCTTCCACTCTTATACTCCCGGTGTATTCTTCATTATAATGGAAACGACGATATGTTTGCAATGACATTTTTAAGTAAAAAATTCTGTCGTTGAAAGACGATTTTTTCATTTATACATAATAATAATATATCAAATTTGCCAGATAGCTACATAACATACCTTCTACCATAACATATTTTAAGCGATAACAGACAACTGAGTGCGTATACGCCTTTATATTAAAATTATATATTTTATCTATAGATAAATTCTTGACTCTCGTTTCACTTCCGAATTGTCGTTGTCATGCTGTCAATTTTTTGATTACTCACGAAGTTGCTGGCCAGTACATTTTGTTCTGAATTAACCATCAAAAATATAAATAGTAACTTATTACACAAGTTTGAAATCTAATAATTCTAAGGTATACTATGTTTCTATAATGTTATGAGATATTTAATAAAATTTACTTTCATTTTTTGTCTATAGTTAAGACTTACCTACCGGTAATGTAGCTTGATTAAAACTTGTAAAACTTTTGCAGATGTTCTTAACTCGTTCAGAGTACGATCGTGGAGTCAACACATTCAGCCCCGAAGGAAGGCTGTTTCAAGTCGAATATGCCATAGAGGCTATAAAACTCGGTTCTACCGCGATCGGTATTTCAACTTCTGAAGGTGTTGTTTTGGCTGTTGAAAAAAGGATAACTTCGCCCTTAATGGAACCAACTACTATTGAAAAAATTGTAGAAGTTGACAGACACATTGCTTGTGCTGTTTCCGGGTTAATGGCGGATTCCAGGTGATTAAATATTAATAAATAATTTCTATCATACTAACAACATTTTAGAACAAAAATTTTGAATCCGACCTGAGCTTCAAGTTTGTTGTAATTTGTCAGTAGTCAGTTAGAAAGTGATACAGTAATTATATAAAATAAATTCTTTTTTTTTTTTCAGAACTCTAATAGAGAGAGCCCGAGTAGAATGCCAGAACCATTGGTTTGTATACAATGAGCGCATGAGTGTTGAGTCATGTGCACAAGCTGTTTCTAACCTGGCTATACAGTTTGGAGATAGTGATGATGATAGTGGAACAGCTATGTCCAGGCCATTTGGAGTAGCTGTTATGTTTGCAGGTTTGTTTTCAATTATTTAAATATGAAAAAATTAAATATTCATAGTAAAATGCTTTTGTATAAACTAATTTTTAGTCTTATTTTTAAATCACTATATTAAACAAATATTTTAATACAACCTAAGAAGTAAACTTATTAGAATAAGTTCAATTTTATAGTTGAATTACTTTATTTTCTAAATTATCAAGTAAATATACATGTACAACATTTTAAATATCTCAGTATCTAGTTGATTTCAATGGCAGGAGGAGTTAATATTGATAAATAATTTTATCTTGTCAATTCATAACATGATATTTGTGGAAATCTAAATAATCTATGGATTGGGAAAAATTAAATTTTGAATGTCAGCAAAGTCATTATAATGACTGGAAGTAAAAATAAAGTGGGTATGTCAGTAAGTGATATAGAGTTATAATATAAATAAATATATATTAATCAAGAACTCTTTGTATAGCAAATATTAGCAATTTACATGGAATGTCTAATCTAAGATTTTTTATCTTTACTGGTCCTGCCATTGGAATAGAGCATACTATTTAATTTACTTGACTAAAAGTATAGTAATAAGCAATTATTTATAGAAAAATACTTTTATTTAATTGAGTTAAATCTGTATGAATATTTTATATATTTTTATGTTCTGTAAAACTGAAATAATATATTTTCTAGGTATTGACGAGAAGGGCCCTCAGCTTTTCCATATGGATCCAAGTGGTACATTTGTCCAATATGATGCTAAGGCCATTGGCTCTGGTAGTGAAGGTGCTCAACAAAGTTTGAAGGTCAGTAAAAATTATATTAGAATTTAATTTTTTGAATGATTATTCCATTAATGATTCGGGGCTTTTTCATATTAGTTCCTAAAGTTTAATAATTGCGATTAGTTAAATTTTTTTTAATAAGTTCTTTGATTATATGTAAAACTATTTGTTGTGTGTTACTTTTTTAATATTACCTACTATAAAACAATTTACAAGAACTTTAATTGTAAAATTATAAAAAGTAAAGTCTTGGTTGTTTTTAGGAAGTGTATCACAAGTCAATGACCCTCAAAGAAGCGATTAAGTCTGCACTAACAATTCTGAAACAGGTTATGGAAGAAAAGCTATCTGAGAACAATGTAGAGGTTGTTACAATGACACCAGAGTCGATGTTCCACATGTTTACTAGGGAGCAACTTGCCGAGGTCATTAAGGATATACCTTGAACTTTTATACTAGGGATAGTCAAAGCATGGTTTAGTATACAGTTTTGTTTAATTTAATACTTGGACCTAAGTATTAAAAAAAATGAAGAAAACAATAAAATTTAAATTTCAGTCAAATTCATACAAACTGAATTCTCTCCATGCTGCAACTATCTATTATATGTATTCCGGTAGTATTTGAAGTAAATTGTATAATTTGGATAAGTATTTTAGTGATCATGTATTTACCTTCTTACTTATAAACATTGTTTAGCTTGTGTTTAATTAAACACTAGTTTCTCTCTTTCTGTCATCATTAATTTTACATTAGAAAGAAGAAGACATGGTATAGTTTAACCGATCACCCCCTAAGCAACATTTATAAGTAAAATCATTCATTTGTATGGTTAAGTAAAATGTATTAATTGGATCATATTATTTTGAATAATGTTAGAACATTCACAATCAAGTATTTATCAATATTTTTTAAATATGATAACATCAAGATTTTAGACCGTAACACCATTAAAATGTTTCCTTTATGCAATTTATTTTAAATATTACTCCGGTGAAGGAGTTTCTAAGAATCTTAAAGTAAGTAATTGATGTTTAATAAAACTTACATCAATATCTATATGTATTATTTACCTTTTGATATTATTTCATTTTTATTCAATAAAGTATTTAAACAAACAAACACTAAACAGTATTTTATAGCAGTATACTGTAGATTATATTTGTTTCATAGAATTTTAGTTGCAGTTTCTTTTTAAAGTTTTACTAATATATTATTAGGGACAGGTCAAACAGGTACGTAACAATGTGTAACAATTTTGATACAATTGATGAATAAACTAACAAAGTCGAGATATATATCTGCATAATGTTTATAATAATAAACAGTAACAGCCCAAAATGTACCCTGCTGGACAAAAGTTGTACTATTATGTCTTTATATACTTCAAGGCTTTAAGACACAAAGCATCTAAGCATCTTCAGTGACTAATCACACTGCTAAAGTGAACTGAATTATTATTAATTCTAATAAAGGTTTTTTAGCAAGCATTACCTAACACTATCTAGAGCAAAATAAAATGTGCGCCTTTTTAGAGTTCAATTTGCTAAATAGTGTAGTAAGCAAAAACGACAATCCAGGATCCGACACTGCTACTTATTCATATTTTGATAGAAATAAATATCTCATAATGATAATAATAGAATTTGATACTATTGTTTTATATCAGAAAAATAGGTCTAAAAACATACATAATATTGTTTCAATTTATCCAAGGTATGTGTATGTAATTTTATTTAGATCATATCTTCAATGCCAGAGCTGCAATGGAGTGAAAATAGTTCCAGGAATACACTACAGGAACTGTCCCGTTTGAGGTTGGGAAGGCAGACTGTCTAAGCAATATTTATTTTTAATGTAAACTGTCATATTTTGAAATAAACCTTTTGATGATATTTGTATTAGTTCTTAATTTAGTGCTGATGGTAAATATATCTAAACTTATATTAATAATAAGAAAAATTTGTTTGTTTGTAATCTATAAGCTTGGAATCTATTTCAATAACTCTTACTCTCATTGGAAGGCTACTTCAATTTTAGTAAAATCAAGGCATTTTATTTATGGTATTATTCAAACCGTAATTTCAGTTTGTATGGTTACTTGTGCGTGATTTGTGTGAGATTAATAGACTTGACCAATCACAATGAAAATTTGCTACATGAAGGCCAATAGATGGTGCTGCATGCTAACTTTTTAATATTACGTTAATGTGCTGCAGCATTCGTTTTCTAGTATATATAATTATAATCTATTCAATTTAATTTCTAACTAAGAAAACAGAAAAAGAAGAATTATAATTGAAAAATATATTTTTATATATCAAACAGTATACAAAAGTAGTTTCAATGTAATAAATTGATTTCTATTAATAACACAATTAAATCTTATTGCTTATAATATTAATAAATGCCCCACGTTTGTTACATTTCAATTTCAGTTAATGCCTTGAATTTTATTTGACAAACTGACATCAATTTTTTTTTTTAATGTTTTTACCAATATTTTGCCAAATAAGGTTCCAAATCCAATGGGTTGACATTGGGACCAAATCTTTCAACTGGGATACCATTTTTATCAACGATAAACTTTGAAAAGTTCCACTTAATAAAGTCTCCAAATGTGCCACTCTGGGTGCGTTTCAAAAACGTCCACAATGGATGTGAGTTTTCGCCATTCACCTCGATTTTCTCGAAAACGTCAAACTTGACGCCTCTTTCTTGGATGAATTTGAGGATATCTTTCGCAGATCCTGGTTCCTGAGTACCAAATTGGTTGCAAGGGAATGCTAGGATACGGAAATCTCTGCTCTTGGCATATTTTTCATATAATTCATTTAGTTGGTTGTAGTTTGTGTCCGTTAGTCCGCATTGTGAGGCGACGTTGACAATGAGAAGTACAAATCCCTTATATTTGTCAAGTTTCACGTCTCTACCATATATATCTTTTACAGTAAAATCGTATATGGTTTCTGGCTTTTCAAGTTTGCTTTTATCAATGTCTTGAGGGTTACTGAAAAAAAAATAGGTTTAAAGGCTGATTGAGTGTAGTTACTACAGCAACAAGGGACTAAACGTCTTACATCCCAAGGTATGTTACAGATGTGGGTAATATGTTTTACAGTGTCAATGTCCGTGGCAGTGGTGACAACATACCATCAGCTAGTCAGTTTTGGCTTAGTATAAAGTTATAAAACAATAACAATAGGTATTATTTATACACCTAGTATTATTTTCATATACAATATAATTTCATTTTAACAAATTCTTACCCAACAACATTATGGAATTCTCTAAATGTTTTAACTGCATCAAATATATCAGTTGCCATAATATCTGGATTTTCAAACGTGGCAAAATGGCCGCCATCTTCTACCATCGTACTGTGTAAATAATTCTTGAATTTAAGCTTCAAAATGCTATCTGGTTGATATGCCAGTTCATATTTGAATTTGATGCCCCATGTTGGTACTACTGTTGGAATTCTGAAATAAAATCAGACATCTCGCTAACATTACTCTATTCAATATGACTTATGTTACAACATAATCCATGTTCAAATGTATACTTATTGTTATGGTATTTGGTATGGAAGTATAGAACACAATAGAATTTGATGTGTTCCACTGTCATTTATCTCCGTGGGTAAAGAAGAATATATAGTATAAAAAAAATTTCTTTAGGATAATAAAGTGACCATTAATATAATTATATAGATACAATCAGGACATCTGACGTTTTTCTAAAACAATATGTTGGTTAAATTAATAAAATAAATGAACTTACTCATCAAGTCTCATACTCAAGGCACGTTTATTGAAGGTCTCTGCATACAATCTCACAGCCGTAGTCATACTATTTGTAGACCAGTACACCATGATGTTGTCTAATAAATGTGTGAGACTGTACTTGGGCAGTAAGTTACCATCTTGAGAATCTTTGTTAGACGGATTGGTCATTGTACAGAATTTATCTAGGATGTATGCAGCTAGACCGGCTGGCGACTCCGTCAATGCTATACCTATAACCATAAAAAAGTAATGTAACAGCCTATAAATTTTGCAGCAAGATAAATTAGATCTTATCACATAACGAATAAAACTCATAATAGAGAAAATTGCGGACACGTGCAATAGATGCTGCTACTGCTGTTAAGACCCACCTCTCTTTTTGGTGGTATGGTTTGGATATAGGGCGGCAGGCCCGTCTGGATAGGTAAAACCCACTTATCAGATAAGTTTCCGCCTAACAGCAATATTTAGTGCTGTTGTGTTCCAGTTTCAATAACATCTTAGTTTCCACATAAAATAATAATAATAGCACAATTGGCACAATCTGAGGATTCCCAGGATTGCATCAAGTTGATAACAAAGCAGTTGTCCATTCATGACACAGATTTTTTTAGTTAATAGAAGTTAGAGAAGTTGAATTCCCTGCCTATTATAATTAATTCAAAAATATAATATACGATTTTAAATTTTTATGTAATATATAGATTTTGATTGTTACTTATCATTACTCATCTAGAAAATGGATTAAAGAAGAGTTAAATAATACCAATTGTATCTGGTTTTGTTGCTTGTAAATGTAAGTAACCAGACTCTTCTATCAAGCGCGCTACGTGCTCGCTCCACGGGTACATGCGGCTTTCTAGTTCCGGTTCAACTATTAATTTCGGCCAAAAGTTGCCTGCAAATGATATGCAAAAAATATGTAACAAAAAGAAATTTAAAATATCTGTGAATTTTGTCTTCTAGCGGCTTAATATTTTCTCCTGTAAATAAAGTTGGGAAGTATAAAACTTTTTTTTTAGGAATGCCCCATTTTGAGGAATCACTGATATTCCTATTTACGTCTCCATTTAAGCTTAAAGCTTGTGCTAGAAGTGGGGACAAAGGGCCAGGATCGAATCTGCGAACCATTGCGCTATTGACGTTTCTAATTTAGTAACTTCGTAATAATTAAGTCTGTAAAAGTAATTATATTCCATGTTATAACTTTATGAAATGATTCGTTTGAAAGATAGGTATAATAATTTTTTTGTAATCATTTTTTTTTGTTTGTATCGTTGTTGTGTTTATAAGAGCCATCTTTAGCAATTTAAATTTTTTATCCGATGTTAAGAACTTACCCAACAAAGTATAAAAATGAGCCAATGGATGAAACCATAGCATGGGCATATTAGTATGAAAACCAAGTACTCTATCAGGAAATACAGTAGAAATAATCGAGCCCAATAAATGCCCGGCGTCACCACCCTGGATATAATATTTTTCATGACCTATTCTTTTCATCAAATTTGAAATAACTACCGCCATCTCAGCTGGACCTAAGCCTGGGCGAGCTGGTGCCTATAAAATAAATTTAACTTTAAGTACTGTGCCATAAGGTCGAATATTGTATAATTAACCTAATAGCACACAGATCTTTAACATTGTTATAGGTATTTATTTTGTTAATAAGGTTATCACTGCTAGTATTAAATAGGGCAATATGTGATGTAATTTTAAAAGTCATATCAAGAGAATTATAATGTGATGTGCACTTATTATATAAAACATATTTGGAAGTTGATATTTATACAAATAAATTCCAAATATGATATATACATACAAATGTATATAAAATCTTTCTTACTTTTAAAGTCTTCCAAACTATTAATACAATTTAGTCTTATAATCATTTTTTTAAAACGAAACTATGATATGGACGAATATAATACCATTAATATATTACAACTAGCTGCCGGTCTCAATGGCTTGTCTATTATGCCATAGAACTTGAGGTTTTGGATTGAAATACCAGGTCAAGTCCTAAAGTTTGCGGACATATTCTTAGTAGGGATCTGTAGTTAGAAAGCTAGGAGTTCAGTACTAATGGTTTTCTACTACTTCTTCAATGATAAGATTTAAACTTACAGCTATACTATATATTACAGTCTGTCTGTTTGCTGCTCTTTCACAAACCACTAAATCGAATTTGAAGTAATTTAGTATGAAGCAGCTTGTCTTAAGGCAGGACATAGGCTACTTTTTTATGCCTAACACATTACGACCAAACCTTGAAACGCGAGCGAAGCTGCCGGCGTTAACTAGTTTAATATATAAATATGTTCCTATCTAATATTAAACCATCTATAAAATTTTTCATCGTTGCCATGTAATGAAATAGTTCATAAAAATTATCTTATCAAAAAAGACTTTAAAAATATAGTTTTAAAAAGTGTTTGTTGCATTATATTAAATAATAATTTAAATACCTGTGAAAATCCATATCCAGGCAGGCTAGGTGCAATGATCTCAAAAACAAAATCATGACCAACCCTTGGTGTTATTAGTTTAGGTATAATCTCATAAAACTCCCTGATAGAACCTGGCCATCCATGTAATAATAGCAAAGGTACTACCTGTAAAGCATCATCTGATGTAAAAATGGAAAAAACTATATGGTAAAAATAGGCTCACCTGTAGCAACCAGAAAGAGAGCAAAAATGTATTTTACACTTAAAACAGCCAAGAACAATTTGTTGTAACATTTAAAAAATCAAAATAAAGCTATACTTTTCCTAACATCGGTTTTAATAATTAATCATAATAGATAAACCAATATCTAGTACATCAAAAAAATTATAAATCAAAATTACTACTACTGTGTATGCTGTAAGGGCCAACAGTAATAATTGAAAAAAAAAAAAATTTAATATAGGCAAGCAGGGCGATAAGAACTGTATGTGCTACTAACCTAAAGGGGACTAAGATGTTATGTCCCTTGTGCCTTTCTTCACTTAAAATAGGTTTTTATGTATATAATCTTACTTTAATATCACCGGCGACATTAGGCTTAACATGCATATAATGTATATCCAGTCCTTGTACATTAGTCATATAGTGATCATATTTGTTGAAGAAATCTTCCCTCTCCTTAAAATTGTATTTATTCTGCCAGTAATCTAAAACTCGAGTCATAAAATGGGAGTTAAAACCATAAGTGAATCCAGTGTTTTCTAATGGTGGAGGGAATGGTCTTCTGTGCAGAAGTCTTTCTTTAAGATCATTTATCATCTGGAAGTATAAATAGTATTAATTGTTGAATTATTAAAAATTTTCAGTAGCTAGCTCATTTTTATTAATTCATTATTGTAATTGGGATGAACTACACTTTAAGTTCTATTTAAAAAAAAAGCTATAATAGTATTAGTGGTCTGTTTTATATTTCAATAATAATAAGTATTTAATGATATAAATATTCAACTCACCACATCAGAAAACTCAATTTGATAAGGTCTTATAGATAAATCTGGATTGAGTTTCATGGGATATGGTCCCCAGTATTCGTTCAAGTCTAATTTAGGTAGATCAGGCGGAGTTGTGATGGCTTGATATACATAGTAAGATGCTAAACCCGTTAGTATGGCAGATATAAAAACTATTTTTCGAAACTGAAAAAAGGTATTATTTTTACAGTCATTACAATATAAATATCTGATGAATTTTCTAAGTAAAGTTTATTAAATAGTAATTATTTTATCTCTATTAGAATAATTTTAAAAATGCAAAGTCACTTTAAATGTTACTTTTAAGGTTCTATTATTTTTTAGAACTGAATTTTATTTGTAATTCAATAATATCTGTGTACCAATAAATTGCATATCATTTATAATTTAAAACTCCTCAGCAACAGAATAATCATTCTTAAAAATAAAATAACATTTTTAACTAGATTATTATTTTAAATAGTTATGGTACTTACTGAAAATAAGGATGTTTTCGTTTTATTTTTATTGTTTTGTTGATATTTCTTTTTGTTTTCATTTTTCTTTGATTGTTTATTGCTCATTATACGTCCAGTCGTTAAGTTTTTGAAATATCTTAAAAATTTTACCGGCGTAATAAGTTTTACTTTACTATAGAAAACTTATTTAATTTTACTTAATTATTAGTTTAAAGCAGTTGTAGATAAGAGTTTATTGATATTGACAAGTGTGAAAGGTAATATTTTTATAGCTCACTATTTTAAATCAATATTAATGTTTGAATGATACTTGGTGACCACATACGAAGTACGAACGAACACGAAAGTTGAATAAATGACAACTCATATGACAAATGACAAAAATAATTGACAAGCTAAGTCAACTGATAAGATTTCTGTTCGTGAAATAAAAAATATGTTTATATTTTTTATTGCTTTATAATTTTAATGAGTTATTTATAATGCCTTAAAAACATAATAAAAAGTTGCACGTCAAATATGAAGATATTTGATATTTAATATAAAACAACACACAATAGGACAGAACTTTAAAATATTATCATATTTTTTTTTTTGAATTTATACTATGTGTACTTCGAATATTTATACTGTATGTTACTCTTTGAAAGAGTACTGAACCAAACCAAACTACTGAACCAAATTTGTTGAAATTTGGTATGAAGCAAGATTGAACCCCAAGGACCAATTTCTAAAATGCGAGCGAACAACGCGGGTGACAACTAGTAAGTTATATATTACAAATATTCAAATCGTATATAAATTAGCTAAAGTTATGATGATATTTTCATCTAAATCTGTAAAACCGTTTACCCTCCATGGCGTGCGCTGCATTAATAGTTAAAATTGCACGAAAATAATGTATAACTGAATTTTTCTTTATAAAATGTTTAAATAAAAAAAAAGCGGCCAAGTGCGAGTCGGATTCGCACATGAAGAGTTCCGTAGCAGCAAGTAACAAGATTTATGTTTATGAAATTAATTTTTTTATCATTTTTGAAGACCTATCCATTGATAAACACGTATGGGTTAGATGGAAAAAAAATTTTTGAGTTTCAGTTCAAGTATGGGGAACCCAATTTTTTTTTGTTTTTTTCTAATTTTGTGTGAAAATGTTAATGCGGTTCACAGAATACATCTACTTACCAAGTTTCAACAGTATAGTTCCTATAGTTTCGGAAAAAGTGGCTGTGACATACGGACAGACAGATAGGCATGACGAATCTATAAGGGTTCCGTTTTTTGCCATTTGGCTACGGAACCCTAAAAAAGTCCGCATATAGCATTGTACCACTCACAAGTAACACCATTTTAACTGTGAATTGTAAGGCTACTCACAAAAGAAAAGTGCTTATTATGAAAATAGAATATATTTTTCGGCTTTATATATGTAAATGTCCAGGCATATGAGATCCATCAAAATTACACACAAGGCCAAGTTTCCAACTAAGATTTTGTCCATTCTCAACAAAGCTTTGGTTATGAGCGGAGTTTCCAACGTACTTACGTTTATACTTTACTTTACGTTTACTTTTAACTTTAATTTTAACATGTGCCTTTAAGTTATGCCTTATAAAATATAATGGCAACGCCACTTTTGTTAATATTGCAATATGTATAATGTAGTTTCATTGATGTGAAAGTTGTCGTTAATCCATATTTAAATAACACAAACCTACCATATTGTAATCATTGATTTAGGTATCATTCCTACTGTGATATTTTGTACACGATTATTTTCAGATAATTTGGAAGTCGAAGCAGTGTTAGGTAATATTATGGTAATTGTAGGATCAAGCATCATTTAATGGCATTCAACTCAGAGTTTCATTTCGTGTGTCCAACTTCATTGCTTCTTCTGTACAAGGTTCTTGCTTGTTTCATATATAATTTATGTTTCATACGATTGTAGACTTCGTAATGGAGCCTAAAATAAGCTGTACATAAAATCATGATCTGTTTACTTCATTAATATATAAAAATAATATTTAATGACAAAAGTAAAAAGCATTAAAATCGTTAATTCAGTGTATATCAAACGAATTATTCACGTGTGAAACGAATGCGAAAATAAATGTGACTTGAATTGACGCTGTCAGCGCAAGCCACAATCCCTCTGTTAATTGAACGCGCGGGGCCAATATGGCTTTTTTAATTTTTCCACTCAACCGCTGCAGATACTCCCTTTGTATAGGGCTGATGCCAAAGGAATTGTTTTTTTATTAGGCTTTTAAAATTATAAAACCTAATGTTTTTTCAAAGTATTATATAAATTATAATTTACGCATTTTACAATTATTGATATAATCATTAAAAAATGTTGTCCAATGAACTGTCATCTACATCATATTATTTCAAAGTTGACATATGTATAGCATAGTTATTAACTAAAATAAATATATTAATAATAATAATATACTACTAACTAAAACTAAGGCTTTCTCTCCAAAGCGGAGTTTTAAAGGGGACTCTCCTTTAGTTTACCAAACCTTGAATTGATAAATTCGTGTTGGCCCATGTGATTGATAAAACTTTTACATTAATTTGTACCCACTACTAAAATAGCTGTGAATTTTGGAATAAATTCATCTCGATAGTCCATTAATTTTATAGTCGGATGAAAATGTTACTTCAATAGCTTAAAATGAAATATGAAGTTATAAAACGCCATTAAAAAATGTATTCAGTTTAATTTAATGACAGCCCTAAGGTACACCCATCACGCTTTCAGCTCGCTATCACGGCTCTCAGCACTGTCACCGTACTCCATTTTTCCCGCCCATCCGATATTCATTTCATCTCAAATGACTCAGGCAGATTTAAACCTTATGGGCACAGTTTCTAATTAGTAAGATAGAAAAAATCGCTCGCGTTTATTTATTTTATATAATATTCTGTTTTTGGTCGAGCTTAACACTGCGGTTTTTCAAATAAATCCTCTTTTGGGAAAATGACATAATTTAATATTGGTTTTAGTGTGAAATGAAATTGTTTATTTTATCGCAATTTCGATAGCTGTTTACCTGTTACGGGAGAGATAACACTTTAAATTCGAACCAATGATTTCTTCTATACATCATTGAAATACAATACAAACATCGTTAAAGTATTAAAGTAAAAGTACAGAACGAGAAAATTACTTAATTGATTCGATTGACCTCTTTAATTGCTAAATAATATTTCTATTAAGAATAACATATTACTCAATTTTAATACGTGTTTTCATAGATATTCTTTCGCTTTTGCAACTCAATTACTAATTGTAACTTTATTTTATGAACCTAACTAAACCGTAAGACGTAGCATCTGCGAAGCGTTGATAAGCTTGTCACCCTATGGCGGCTTTACCCCCTAGAGGAATACCTATTCAACCGGTGTTATTACTGATCGTAATAATCTGTTATAAATATTTTTAATTTATTCTAACTTATAACGTACTGATTTATGAAATGCATAGGGTATGTTGGTAAGCTGAAAACTCTGTAAGCCCTACCATTTTATTTCATTAGATAAATAAAATATTGTGAAGAATTTAATTCGACATATTTATGTATATATAAGCTCTACAATTATTTATATATATAAATAAGTCGAAGATAAAAATATGCACGTCACTAAACGCAAAAAAAGTTGAAGCAGTACATGCGTATTATATTTCTTTTACGTGATAGTGTTGTATTATAGTATAAACATATTTCATATTGAAATTTAAATATTTCACTGATCCGTTCTCGCTTTAAATAAATGTAAATAATTCCGACTTCAGGACTTTTATATATATACACGTACCTAATGTAAGTATCTACTACCTTTTATGTATACGAATTTCCAAAAGCGTCCTTTGTGGTCATTTTATTTCAGTTGTTTTGAAATAAGATCCTAGTTGTTATACATTTTTGGAGAACTGATAAAACGGTTATGTTTTTAAAATAATCTGCAGGACAAGTTTCAAAACGATGTTTTTTGTTTTTAAGGCATATTTTAGGAAAAAAATAAAAAAAAAAATTTGAAATAATATCTTTTTTCCGACTCGCATTTTAAAATTAGGACTGATAATTATTGTTTTAATATTGAAAAATAACCAGTGGTTATTCGTTTTTATAAATCAGAAGAAAAAAATAGATATTAATTGATACTTTTTTTTAAATAAATTTTTCAAGTTGCATTTTTGACTTATTTTGAAAAAATCTAAAAAACGGGATCACTCAAAAATGGTTCACTTTTGTATCATGCATATGGGGGTTAAAATCACCCCTATCACCTCCTAACGGGAATACGTCGAATTACCAATAAACCTGTATAATACTAGCTGTGCGTCTCGACTTACCATCCAAGGTACAGGATCAAACACAGAAATCATCGAAATCGGTATAATCGTTTAGGGGGAGTTACATACAGAATTATAGAAGTTTATTGATTACATTTAAATAGTTCCTTTAATATTTAGTTTACATACCTTTAATATTTATACAAGTGCTTTAGCTACTTACATTGGGATCAGAGTAATGTATGTTATGTTGTACAATATTTATTTATTTATTTAAAAGAAATATTATATTTATTATTAATAGCTGTGAAGTAATTAAATATTTGTAAAACTTTAATTAAATTGCATTGCGAGCATAAAACAAAAATATTAACTGTTTCGTAAACTTGCGTTCAATCTCGATGACGCCCTCTTATTAGCCCTCACGTTCTCGACGACGATTATGACTAATACCCTTGTATTAGTGTTTTTGTTTGACTTATATATATAAGCTTTGAAGTTGTCTGGTAGACAGTGCAGAAGCATTAAACCCTTCTTTTCTGCAATTTAATTCAGTTGTGTGATATATATAAATAAATATTCCCGTATATATATATATATATATATCTATTAACTAACCAAGGTGCGCGCATCAAAGTTAAAGAACTTAACAAATATAATATTTTTTTGCTGTCTTTACTCTTAGTCATCTTACGCACACTAAGACAAACACTAGACCAGTAGTTCCCAAACTTATTTTTTCAAAATTTTACTGGTTTCGGTGGACCCCCTGCTGTTACATTTTTACCACTTTTATTAATAGAATAGAATTACAAGAAAAAATTAATAAGGTAATATAGGTTCAGGTCATAATTTTAATTAATGGAAAGGATGTATTTGATGGAGTGTCAGCAAACAATCAATGTTTAAAATGTGTGATCAATTCCCCCCGCTCTGTGATGTTTAATTTGCTCCTTTTTTTTGTTAAGAGGTTTGTAACGGCACTAAAACTCCTTTCGACAAGGTATGACGAGGGAAAAGCTATTAAAAATTTCCTTGCGATTTTTTGGGACACAGTCCAGGATATTTTTCGGGTATTTCTGCTTGCAGCCAAAATGTTTGGTAGCCTTTTCTAAATTTCACCTTCAGCTCCTCATTGGTGCTTAGCTCGAGCAGCTCCTCTTGTTATACAACATTGGCCACTTCCGTTTCATCGAATGGATTTATGATCCATGGTGGTATATCCATCGTCAGCATATCTTCAAACCTGGTTTTGAAGTCATCATGCAGGGCACTTAAATGTTGACTGTAGGTATGGATATCCTCATCAATACATTATACCTGCGACAAGTTTGGAAATTGAGAGAATTCGCACCGACTAATGTTTTGCTTCATAAATTTCAATTTCCCAAGTAAAGCCGAAATTATCCCCTTTGTTTTTATTAATTTCTGGCTGCCAAATTGTAACTGCAAGTTAATATCATTAAATTTTTTAAACAAATCTGTCATATACGCAATGTCTGCTTTGAATTTGATCAAGTTTTCTTTTAAATCTGGATCTCTACTTTCTAGGAACTCTAATACGGAATCGAAAACAGAGTAAAATCTCGTTAAGCATGCACCTTTCGACAACCAGCGTACTTCAGTATGTAAGAGCAGTCGTTGGAAGTCTTCATCATTTTCGTCGCACAATTGAGCAAATAAACGCGTATTCAATGCATTGCTTCTGATTTTGTTGACAGCTTTTATTACCCTGTCGGCACGACTAAAAGCCATTAAACTAAGAATTGAATTGAATTGAATTGAAGAGATTGGTTCAACCTGTCACTTAAATGTTTTGCCATAAGATGTTGTCGGTGGATTACGCAATGAAAAGCTGTAAGTCCTGGTATAATTCTTTTGAGATGACTTATAAACCTACTATATTGTGTATATAGTAGCCCGACCGATTGTGTAGGAAAAAATAAAATTCGAAATCCCAAAATTGTCCATAGAAACGATAACTAACATTTCATCAAATCAATGAGTTCACGCGCTCCGTGTATTTGCGTATTTTTTGTCTGCGGCTTTATTGTTAAAACGTGACAAACTGGCATCGAAGCTCAAGCCCCGCCCTTTTCCCGTCGCCCGCGCACCGCTCGCTCTTTCCGAAAAGGAATAGTTTTGATAAAATAGTTACTTCAAAATCAATTTAAAATGATTGTGAAATTACTGTTTTATAAAATTAGTAGTTATTTGCAAGAAAAATTACAAAATTAATTGCTCTGCAATATTGCTTATTCGGCCTTTTTAGAGAGGTAGTGCTTCTCTCGTGAAAAAACAATTGAATATAACGTGCTGTGTTTGTCTTCAAATCGAAAGAGGACAATTAAAATATCTGTAAGTTACTAAGTAGGTAACTTAGTAACTTCTATACAAGCAGTTGTGATCAACCGACTAGTACATGTAAACAAAATACTTAAGTACTATAACAAAAAAAAGGTAGGTACTTACTTTTCTCCGGCACTAGTAAACACTGTTATAAATTTTCTCCCACCTTTTTTTCGAAATTCCGGAAACAAATAAATGAATTTGCCTTTGGCATCAAGTATTTATAGTGGTGATCAAGTTCATGTCTGAACAAGCATTTAGCATTGTCGGGCGGATAGCCCTTTGCAAGTCTGTACACGAAATTGTACGTAATATCGAATACGCAAGTTAGGACAAATAACAGCCTTATTACAATATTATCTGCTTAGTTAGGTACTTAAAACAATATAGCTAAGCCCTTATAAAAACTATCCTTACATTTTTTTAACAACAATTAAACTTTGTTCAGGACATACGCATTTTGTATATTTTAAATTAGGAATAAAATACCTATACGTTTTCACAATAAGTACATATTTTAGGTCAATTTTATTAGTATGTTAAATCGTTATATTTTTATAGAAATAATTCGTCGTTTTCATATAAGTTGTAATAAATACATTTCTGACCGAAGTTCTTAAAGGATATCGTTAATCATAAAGGCAGTGCTCTTCGCTGAAGATGTTATAGCGGAGAAGTGTTATGCAAACAAGAACACTATTACTCGATGCCAATAGTTTGATGAGACGATAATGAGAACCGACTGGTCGGTGAGAGGCATACTGTTGTACTTCCTGTATAGCAAAGCTCGGGAGTAATACTTCCTAATTCCATATTGCTGCTTAGAATCGCTTGATAGAAAAACCTAAGTTATTAGGTTACTACTTTGGTCTGATCGATTCTGTTTCTCTGATTTGAACTCTGAATCTAAAAGCATATACCTACGTGATATGAAGAATTTAATAACAGATGTTTTATCAATCTTTAAGATCACGAAAGTTAAATGTGTATATATTTGTGTGTAGGTACTATCTAGGCGGTATTATGTTCGATAGAGTAAAGCAGTAACTCTGAATCAAATTTTATTAATAATCGACCCATGACATGCGATGGACTAAAATTTCTTTCTAAGAAAAAATTTAATATGCCATTAGTTTTTTTTAGACTAATTCATAGAACAAATTAACGAACGATTATTCCAATATATTATTACATAACATGCCATTGAAACATTATTTCTAATATTTATTTAATATAAACCCTATTTATAGAGGATCCAACAAGACGGTACGTCGGGTGCTTAAGCTGATACTTAAGTCTGTGTTTGAACCTTAAGTGCCGATAACGTCACAGGTTCGGCTTAGCGGTTACGAGTTTCGCTTGACGCTCTGCTTTCAGAGAGATGGGGATTTAGGTTGAGTTTCTCCAAAATTTAAGGTTGGCACTGTACGAACTGAATTTGTTCATAAATACTTTATTAATTTTAATATATTTAGGTAAATTTAAGTCGGTAACACTACAAACAATATTGCTAATATAAGAATTTCTTTTTGTAGTTTTTTTGTTGGTAGGGGAGATCATTAATGTTAAATTTCTTATCTATTATTTTTAGTATTGTTTGTACAATACAGTAGTGACATATATTTTTTTAAAGTAAAGCAGGGGATTATTTGATGAGGCAATCGTTTGCATGTGATTCTTCTTTTAAAAAACTGTACCTCTTCCAATAATAAATTACCATAAAACATATTTTAAGCACGAAACGGTAGTGTCGTGCTTTTTGTAAATATTGACGTCGTATTTCACATGTGAATTTCATGTTTAAAATCAACTTTCGGTCTTACGTTATTCTGATGCGTGTTTCCTGTAAATGTTATTCTTAATTATTAGAGTTAACGTTACATATAATTTTGTCAAACAAACGTAGGTAACTAAGTATCTTGATTCTTCTTAGTATAATCTGCATTGCGAATGGGTAGTGTTAAATTGAATTTTGTTATATAAAATGATGATTCAAAAGTGCTCGTAAGACTACTTGAATAAAGTATATTTTGATTTGATTTAATTTAATATTTCACGATAGTGTTCTGAGGTGAACTACGAGGTTGTAAATACAAAATACGCTACGGTTTACAATCAATCATAATACTGATGATGAAAGGGTCTGTTCCTTGCTTACTAACAATTTGTTTCATAAATGATGAATTAAACTTAACTTTAGCTCGTGTAGTAACATCAAATTAAATACTACTAATATTTATTATCATGAATTATTATCTTATAGCATCGTAGATAGTTGATGTATTGTACGTAGGTGTATGGGTAGCTAACCAATCCCGGCTTCGCACGGTTAGAGTAATGGCCTACATATGTTTTTTTATCTATTGTAATACATATATATCTGTATTGGTTTAACTGGAACTCACCAGTAAAGCTAAAACCATCCCACCTGGGACATTTTCAACTATAATCGTAATATTTCAGCAAATTTACAGACAACCTTATATACTTAAACCTTTCTCATGAATATGTACATTAGTGAATACCGTACGAAAATCAATTCGGTAGTTTTTTAGTTCGTCGTGTTCAAAGAGACAGACAGACAGATAGATAGACGCGAATGGGTTGAGTTTGTCTTATAATACGTCGTGATTATCATGGTAAACCTCAAGTCTATTATGAATCCGGCATAGAGTCTGTGTAGATAACCATACATACCTCTGAAGTGCTGTTAATAATATACATACTAAGTTAGCTCCATAGACAACTATTACAATAATAAATAATTAATAATTAGCTAACAATAATTCCTATCCAGCTTACATTACATTGAAGGTTAAAAATACACTTCTATTATTCTTAGAGGTTAGAATAGCAACCCTACGAGATCTCGTTACGTAGCTACGGAGCCATCAGATAAGGGCGGGCTCAAGTTTAATTGAATCCTGCTGAAGTTTCCACCCCGGACCGCGCTGATTGGCGCGCGCAAGACATTGTTCACCCCAGCTGTGTACCGCTTTATGAAGTCTGTTGAAACTAGCCTGGGAACTGGGAACTGCTTTAATCTATATATAGAAAATTCTTGATAGATTTTTCCTTCGTTAATGGAAAGTATGAAATATCTTGTATGATAAATAAAAATGAATGTTTAATAAAAAATAAAAAAACATGTAATATAAATTAGTGCTAGTGTACAATACGAGTACTTTCGGTAAATAGACCATACGATTTTTACAGTTCTTTTAATGAGTATTTCATTTTTCAAAATTATAATATTTTATTTTATGGTTATAATAGATCATGTTCATCATACATACTGATGATGATGATGATGAGGAGTGCAATATAGTATGCGTATATACGAGTATGTATATATCGTTTCGTTGTCGTCAGGCGTTTGCCTGTTAAGATTTCGCAAACGAATCAAGTTAGTATTTTATTCTTTGTTATTTTTACTTAATTTTTATAATTAATACGTTTCGCATTTCATTAAAATGTGGTTCTTGCTTCGGTTTGAACCCGCAATCTTCAGCTAAAATTAGTTCTTCTTGGCTATAGACTCTTGAAGCTATACAACGCAAAATTTTAAACTAAACATCGTATTTCTGTTGAAGTTTTTTTTATTAAATTTCTCTCTTAAAGTAAAGTATCCATGATTACTTTATCTAGGTGCGTGTCTGTAAAGAATTTCGTTTACATCACATCTTTTCGCACCACTCATTATATATGTGATATCGATTTTGAACTTTATTGCAATAGAAATAGAGATCAAATGATCTTAAGTTTAGTTTTAGATAGGCAAGGTTGTTCTGATGCCATCGAATTAGTTCCAGCTAAAGTCAACTGGAGCGGATGTTCTTTAGATGTAACGCGTGAGTTTTAATTTTGGAGAATAATAATTATAGTAGAAAATTGAGTGTTCTTTTTGCATTGTGTTAGTGACTTCCGGTTCTCGCAACAACAACGCACGACAACAGAACGCTTTGTGTAATTATTCAGTTTAAGGTTCATTAACTATTACATGAATATTCACACCAGGTAATTGGCGATTATAAAGTTATCTGGCTATCTGTTTCGGCTTACAAATATAGAAATAAATTTGTATTATTTTTGGATCATGAACCTTGCGTTGACGGAGAATCAATTCAATTTCAATCCAATCATCACAATGGATTAGGAACGTGTAGCAGCCTAACATATAAACAATATTTTTTATTTATATAGATTGATCTCCTTTAGTATTACACAACGATTGAATTGACTAAAAAAATTTATTTAATAACAAATACAGTCCAGTCAGACAACATTTTTTGTTGGTTTTATTATATACTTATGGAACCCTAATTCTTTTTTGAAAATGAAAGTAACCTAAGATTAATATAAGATATTACGGAGACCTACAGACAGCCAAACAAAACAAAAAAAATGTCATTTTTCTATTATGTAAATTTTAAACATTTAATATGCATAAGTAAATGATTAATAAACCTGGGTTTATGCACACATTTATGAATTACGATATGCGCTTTAAGCTCAGGAACGCAAATGTTTATGAACCGATGTAAAATTCGCGGGTTTGATTCTGCTCCTTTGGATATTTTCCTCTCCACTCCTAGCCATAATGTAATTGGAATATTAGTAATTCCTTAAAACGGATAATGTTATTATTTTTATTAAAACCAAAAATAAACACGCTTCGTTATCTTTGTAATTGGCCTATTTTGGTCGCAAGGACAATATTAGTATTGTTACAATATTATGTTTAATATGTAATTTAATAGTATAATACAAAGTCGACTTGGGTTTGGTCTTTCTAAAAGTTAAAACTTGATCACGTAATTATAATATGCACTACGCTTGGGAAGAAGTAATTGTTATATTGTTTGTAATTAAGTATATTCATGTTTTTTAAATGTTGATTTAAATCTGTTGGTATCTCTACACTTTACTGTTGGTCACTCTAATTCATTCTGTTCAATGTATTTTTTTTATGTAATAGCTGATGTTAAGTGTTCACTACCGCCGATAGACATTGTTAAAAATATTAACCATCCCTTGCGCCACCGACCTTGGGAACTAAGATGTTATGTCCCTTGTGCCTGTTGTTACACTGGCTCACTCACCATTCAAATCGGAACGCAACAATACCAAGTATTGCTGCTTAGGGGCAGAATATTTGATGAGTGGATGTTACCTACCCGGACGGGTTTGCACAAAGCCCTACCACCAAGTAAATAAAAGTAGGATAATTGACATATATATTATAAAGGATATCAAAAAAATATTTCTCTATCTAAAATCCGAGGTAATAATTGTGTAATAGTTGAGGAATTCAGTTTAGTATTGAAGACATTACTCTCAATGTCACAGTCTCAATGTTTGTAAAGATTAGATGATAAGATAATTAAAGAAGCTCCATCTAAATCTTCTTCATTGATTCAATAATTTTTTAAATATTTTTTTATATCTATCTGTGATTGCTAAATGTAGATTATGACATTATTCATTAGCGCCTACTTGCGCAATTTTTGAGGTGGAGAGATCGGTTAACCGCTGTCAGCTCTACGTGAACTCGGCTCGATCACACATATTTGTGTGTATGTGAATTTGAATCTGGGTTTGAATCCGCAATAATCGATGAAGATTCACGTGTTCTAACCGCTGTAAATATAAATTGAAATATAAGTAGGCTCCAAAAATCAATAGTTATAACAGGTACATTTTTATGTCATATAGTTACGTGGACTAGCAAATGGGATATTAAAGTGTTACCGCTGCCTATAGGTTTTTGTACTGTAAGAAATATTATTAATTTCTCACATAACCAATTCCAACAACCTTGGGAACTAACATGTTATGTCCCTTGTACATGTAGTTACACTAGTTCACTTACCCTTCAAACCGGAACGCAACTGTTAAGTATTGCTCTTCGGCCTTGGAATATATACATGTATAATTAATAAGAACGCGTACATCTTAACTTATGTTTGCGGGTTCAAACCGAGGCAAGCACCACTTAATTATCATGTACTTAATTTGTGTTTATAATTCATCTCGTGCTCGCCGGTGAAAGAAAACATCGTGAAGAAACCTGCAAGTGTCTAATTTCAAAGTTTTTTTGCAACATGTAAATCCAACAAACTGCACTACAGCGTGGTGGAATATGCTCTGACCTTCTCTTCAAAAGGGAGAGGAGGTCTTCGCATCGCTTAGCCTAGCAGTGGAAAATTTACAGGCTGTACATGTTAAGAACTTCCAAACATATGTTTCATACATAACTCAAAGCTAATTAGGAAATAAAATAATTACAACCGTGTAAATTATAAACTGCAATCGATCGATCCCGGAATACTATCACTAACGTTCAGTCAGATGCTGTAATGTGTATCGAATAACAATACTTACTTGGGTTATATTTCAATACTTCGACATTACCTCGTGAAAGTGGAGCATTTGTTTCTACCTAACCATGAGATATATAATTTATTCTATATAATAACTATCAAATCCGCCAAATGTTATTATTATATAAATCGTAATACATTCTTTTGTTTTTTTTTTATAGTGATGTAAGTTTTCCGTACAATGATTCTATTGTCATTTTTATTATACGATTAACTAAACTGGCACATACCTAATACTACGAGAATAGAAAAAGAAGAAATTCATACATGTCACGTTAGTAGTCCAAAACGAAAGTGGGTGCAATTTCGAAGGCACTTACGTAATAATATTATGTACTAGGCGCTACATCTTCTACTTTAAGTTTTATGTATGTTGGTTTAAAAAAGCAGTCTAAGCATTAAAAAAGTAGTCTCCTTATTTATATGTAAAGATAACTTGTTGGTACAGTCGCTAGAAATTCTGTGTCATGTGCTATTTATAGGCGTTTAAGATTCATTCCCAGTGTGCTCATTTTGTTTCCTGGTTACATGTTATGTGACAACAACAATTATAGTGTTTTTGTTCAATATTTATTTTATTTTTTATTTATTTTTTATTTTTACTTTATTAGGGAAACAAACAGTACAAGTCATTCTTAAAAATTTAATAAATTGTACGTCGAAAAAAAATGTGTCCTACATGTTCTGTACAAAACTTAATTGGAAAAAAGGTTTTATAGGTATTAAAATTTTCTGAACTTATTGTTATTGATTGAAGGGCATTGTGCATTTAGGTGGATACTACTAACTGACCAAATTTTTTACCGCCAAATATGCTTTGTAATTACGGACACAAGGGGCGTTACATTAGACCAAGTGATTGCAGGCGCTTTAACGATGTAAGGTGCTGTTTACACTTACATGCCGGTACCTATGGTCGAAGTCAGGTTTTATATTTTTTCGTTTGTCAGCCTGAACATATCTACAGAAAAGTTAACTAGAATATTTATTTATCTATTAAAATAAATCACGCATAACATTTTTTTTTAAATGGAATAATTGTTATCAAGTATTAATCCCTATCAATATATGTAAATAACATATTAATTTTAAACGTTTTATGTACTAAAAATGATTATTACCGTTTATAATTTACAATTCAAGTGTGTCTTCAAGAGTGTGTCGTGTAATACATAAGCACAGTACGGGTAAATTGATCGGCTGGTGATATTTACACAGCATTATTTAAAAAATAGATTGGGATATCCTTATTTAATCATATCCTTATTTAACCCTTGCAAAGTCGAAACGTATCTAAATACAGCGGTATTTAAATAATTTATACTCACGATAGAAATGGCGCCGTTAAGACTAGAGACAAGTTATATCATTTGTTGGTTAATAAAGTTACTCGATATTATAAATATTAGCTTAATATAAAAATGGCTTCCGCGTCAGAGATATAACAATCAGCTGATCGTTGCAACGTCATTCGCCATCGGCGTCAGCAACGCTTTCTACAAGACTTCATTTAGAATGTGTGGGCACAAAGCATACGACAAACAATGGTGAAACATAATATTATTATTATTGAAATAAATAATTGAATAGTGCAATCAATTCATAATCAAAGAGATATTGAGATTTAAAGTTGATTTATTTCAGATTTAATGAAAACATTATGTTTTAAATTAAAAATATTTATGGATACAGTTTGAGATCAACCTTATTAAATATAGTTACAATAAAATCATACAAGTCGATCAAGTCATAACTGAGAAATCGGTGACAATCATAAAACATTAGTAGTATCCGAGTATAATCGTTGAACAGAACAGAACAGGACGTTCAACCTATTCGATGTCAGAACATAGATCTATTTTTGAAATTGGTTAAATTATGTTAAAAAAAGAAAATATATTAAATCAATATTAAGAATACGTTATTAAAATAGATATAGGTATATGAATTTTTACTTTAAATTATATTTTAATATATGGCTTTATACGTATTTAAAATAAAATGTTCAAAAATCGCAACATCTTATCATGTAAGTTACTTAAATGTATGTGTTCTCAAATATAAAAATCATAAAATGTGCACCTAAGTGTGGCGTATGTCTAAATCTCACTCATCTGATCGGTAACAGGAGGTTTTGATGCTCTGAATATATGTCGCTGCGTTTGTTATGCAAACAAAGATTATTGTATTACACAGTAAATTACAATATATTCTAAAATGTAATTAAAATTCTCTGATATGTAATTATTGCCTATACGTAAATTAAGTATGTGTTAAGTTAAACTTCAATTTGTGATTATATATTTTTTTATGTTAGAGTATTTTAATATTATTAAAGTGTGACGTACTATTTATTATGATCTATGTTAGGTATAAATTATGTTTTTGAAGCATATTAATTCGTATCCATCGAATAATTAAAATAAGTGTAATTTATAACGCATTTATTACAAAATATATTTAATCTAATAATGGCAACTAACGAATAGTTTATACTATCAAACATACAACGCCAATATGCTGCAAACCAGACGATTGTCAGTTGTGCCTGTTTTGCAAACACAGTTGCTCATTCACCTTCAAGTGAAATCCCATCAATATATTGTTTGTCGTTAAAATAAGTGGTAGCAGATGATATTATTAAGGTCGTTGACTTACAGTTAAATTCTTGTCAACATTGTTTTTTGCTGGTAATCAAACTTTATAATTAATTTAATTTATGTATTGAATACTTTCCTCCCATCACAAAATAAGGCGACTGACGCGATGAATGGGGAATGCATACGGAACATTGTTGGGAAGAGTATATTCTATATATACATATATCTATAAAGAACTTGCTTGCACATTACCCTATATAATGGTAGAGGAATTTGCATACTAGTGTACCATCATAAGACTATTAATAAAAATATAAGTTACAAGTATAAAAAGTATTTCAATTTGTATTTCATACATATTCATGTGGGTTAACGTAACAATGTATTTTTAGTTGAAAACCGACGACGATTTCGCATTGGTATAACTTAGATTTTGGCCAACATTCACTTGCTTAAAATGTGGTAATGTTAAAATATTTAAAGCGATCGTAGTAATAGCGTGTCCACTTCCATTCATATTCTTACAACGAATCCTTTCTTTTCTTCTATCGATTGACCGACCGTCGTAAAATAGTAAATCTTACTAGGCCAAGGGGGGGGGGATTTGTTAGGTAACCTAAGCTAACCCTGATAAAGTGTACGCAAAAAATCATATATAATAATCGGTTGAGCAATTAAGACGTAAATAACAAACTAATAAACACACAAATATTAATAGTCAGGTTTAGTATTTAAAACTAAACTAAGAACCCGTGAAGTCACATTAGGTTCTTTTCCGTTAGAGGAGAAAGTAATTCACAGCACAATATATTCTCTCAAAATTCTGGTGTTCTAATCACTGAGCCATCTGTGCTCAATTATATATATAAAAAAAACATTATTCTTTGCTCTCGAGCTAGTTAAAACTGAAATAACCTAAACGTTATAATGTCTGTAATATTTTGTTTAATTGTATATTTTTTACTATTATTGAAAAACTGTGTACAGTCGATTTAGTTTTTGTTTCGAATCGAAATAGCTATAAGGAAATTGACATTGGATATTTCCCGGATTTAACTATATTAGTTTTTACAAATTAGGTATATTTTAGAAATCTTTTTACTTATAACATTTTTTTTTCAATATTGAATATTATTATACCATGAGAATTTAAGTGTTTTTAAAAAACAAATTGTATTTAAATACAATTTTGTAATTACCGTATAATCAAAAAAACATGACCCAGTATTAAAAAACAATAAAATAAAAAAGAGGTTTCAATCAAAAGTATTGCTTAAGGAATATAGTTTTGTTATGACATATCCTTGAAAATATATCTCGTTGACTTTCACGTATACCTACTTAAGTTACATTATATGTATATTAACTTGATATTTTAAGGTATTGAATAATATCAATTGCACTAGTTTGTGATGAGGTATAATATTCGAGTAGTCGTGTATAATTAACGCTAATCTTGGGTTGCGTATAAACTCGATTCAAGGGCTTAGTGCACACATATTTTTTTTGAATCACTGATTTTATATTGTTCTTTATTCTCAAATTAAAATATAAAATTTTATAATTTTAATTAACTCAGTTAAAGATTTTATTAAGTTATTAATAATATTATTAAAGAAAAATTAAATAAAAACAAATATTTTTTATCTCATTTTTTTTTTATTTCAATTTCATCACGTTTTTTTGTATAATTTAGTTAGCACCTTATCGTTTAAAAACAGTAAAATCAATTTTAAAAATTTATAATAATATATTATTTTTATAATCAGAATTCATATATACCCCTTAATTTACATTTTTGTGTTTTTTTTTATATTACTTAAAACATATTTTTATTTCTGTAATAATAATAATACTAATTGTTTGTTGCGTAAAACGAAATGAACATTTGTTTAACGACAGCACATATCTACACTCACGAGTACATAGCTAATTGTAGGTATTATGTAGTCCGAAATATTGTGTGTCCAATGTGCACGCAACCTTATTTGTTCAGATACATAATGGTGTATATCTACTTTGTTTTGTATTTGCTTTGTTCTCACATTTTCACCGAAACCGGTTACTCATGATCAGAATATTATTAAGTTTCTTTTCTATTTCTGTTCTATAAAGATACCATATTTCTTTACCTCAGTAAATAAATTTTACTTGTCAGCGTTATATTTGTGCGGGTAAGAGTTAAATCGGTAGTAATTATCTCGAGTTTTGTATTTAATATTAATTAAAATCTACACAAAAAAATTTTAAAAACTTAACTTTCAACAAATTTTATTTTCATAATAATATGAGATGAATGTATTTGTTACGTATCTAATTTTATATAATATTTAAAAGAGAATAAGAAACATAAATTTATTTTGAAAATAGAACACGACGTTCGTTAATTTATGCTCATTTCAAACTCGATTCGAATAAACGCAATTCATTTAATATTATGAATAATAACTTGCATAAAATGCAATCTTATCTTTTTCTGTCAGTTTATCGAACGGTTGCTGAATAGTATTTTAAGACAAGTTAAAGTTAAAGTGAATGTTATCAATATTATCTATTATAAAAGATAAATAGATAGATAGGGATCGCGAAAAAAATGTCTGGACACCAATAAATAGGCACAGCAAAAATCGTTAACCTGATTAAACATGAAAAAAAAAAAATGTAAATTTCTTCGCATATTATATCAATCGCATTTTATATTGATTCTGGTTTTACTTATAAGTAAAACCATTAAATTTATATATAATGTGGTATAGGTGGTGATTAGTTTAACAATGCTGCGTCTTCTTCTTTCGAATGTTAAATAAATGAAGTAGGAAAGAGAGGAATCGGTGTTTAACAAAACACTCGTTTATAAGCAAGAGCGTCTGTGTTCAACTCATTGAATCAGTTTTTATTGATATGATGCTATTAGGAGTAATTATAAACAAGCAAAATACATAATACTTTAGATCTCATAAGGTTTTGTTGCTGTTGCGACGTAAAAAGTAGAAACAGTCTTACAATACCAATTATATTAAGAAGCTATTGTCTGTCAGGCAAATCGTCTCTGCTTTCGTATTAATGCGCACTTAAAAAAAATCTTAATAGATTTGTTTGCCTTGGTCGGCGACCTATATCAGAAGGTGGACCAACCAGATGCCTGGAACTTGGGCATCGATACTTCAGAAGTGGCTTATCTAGCAGTTCATAAAAAATCACTAAAGATCAAAAAATTACCTCTATCAAAGACAAGTCAACTGTATGTGTATTGTGTTTAAAGCACAAACTAGTGCACAATTTTAAAGTACAGTTGCGTTTTCTATATCCTCACTCATACGGTCCGATACGATAGGAAAGAGAGGTCCAATTCTGAGGCAAGGGACTAACACTGGCAACACCCTAACCGGGTCTATACTAAGAATTCCTTTACAGAAGCCCAATAACATTTATAACCATGGCGTGTTTTATCTAACTAAGTACAACTGTTTAAGCTAAATACTAGACGTTTTATTATATAATAGCGATACCGAAAGAAACAATAAAAAAAATAAGAGTATGGACTCTTAGAACGTACAATTACTCATAATATCAGTTCCAGAACAATGTCTAATTACAATTTAATATTATAAAAATCTTAGTAAAATATTAAATTGGTTTCACACATGCTATGAGGCATTTCACATGTGTGCAATGTGAACATGCAAACCAACAGTTGTTTTGAAATACTATTGACTTTATTGTGTCTATTGCACTAATTCTACTTTATAATGGCTGCAATTCCTTAATGGATTTTTATACGAGATTTTTTCAACAAATTACCTTTGCATACCGTGCATTTATTCGTTTTTAAGCGCCTTTCTTATTCGTGATTAAGCAATATAGGTTTGGAAATACATTTTTGAACTAAACTACTTTAAGTTGTATGTGTTGGGTTTGGTAATTTATCGGTAGGTTTTTCTTTCGTCAATTTTTTCGTCTGAAAAAAAAATGTCAATACTCTAAGATATAATAATAATTGATTATTGTGAAATATTGTCCTTTTATGTTTTAATTAATTATTGTATTTTTCTAAATCGGTAAACTTAGTTTTTTATTCATCAGAAATAGTAACAATCGCGATTTTAAAAATCTTCCATGACATGATTCGTTTTGCTATGAACTATAAATACTTTTTTAAATATATAACAGTGGGTCATTTTATTGTGTCGATTGCTAATTTCAACTCATTATTGGTCTATCTACATTCTGTGTAACATAATGTTCACAAGCGTTGGCGATAATTGCTGGAGTTGTCACATTGATCGAAAGATAAAAAAAAATATTTTTTTAATTTAATATTGCTTAGCAGACTGGCAAATTCGCCACCTGATGGTAAGTGTATAGTGACTAATGAAATATACGAAAAAGAGAAATTGTTTAATGTTATTTTAGTAATTAAGTTTGTATGTACTCAAGTTTTTAAGCCTTATTCAATAAATATTGTTTCATTGTATCATTGCTCGCTCGCTTTATGTTTCTTACAGCGATCGATCTTATAGATCCTTATTATTAAACAAATAAAAGTTTTGTAATTCATGTGTATGTATAGCGAGTCGATAGGTTAAATTATTATAAGTAATTTTAATAATCTTATCCCATAGGTACATCATCAATGCGCCGACTACATTGAGAACTGGAAGGATAAAAAAAACCGTTTATTGACCTTAATTTTTTTTATTGTAATAATATTGTAAATATATCAATTTAAAAATAATTTTATTTATTTATAAATATTTATTTAAGAAATTAATGACTAGGCTGTATATCAATATACGACTGTTTATCATGAATGAGAGAAAAGAAATACCAACTTTAAAAAAAAAATCTGTCAGTCCCCTCTGTGTGAAAGCGGCATTTTTATGAAAGGCCCATACTTGTAAATGTAGAGTAATGGGTAATTATTGAGCGTTATGAACAACGGTGAACAATTACCCTACACGTTACGTGATGATAATATTGTTTGCTATTAAATAATTATAATGTAACAGATAATAAATTTTGTCACGTTTCGCTTAACATAGAATAAATGTATTCTCGTATATAACCTTTTTGGTAAAATTTGATGTAATTATTTATCGTCTAGAAGCGACTAGGAACTACTTTATGCCAAAATATTTATCTAAAAAAAGATACATTTAAGTAGATATGTTATAAAAATCTGTATTGGACCAAGCGCCATCCTCCCCTTTAAGCAATCTACCCACCGCATCTAACATACGGAACATAAACATCCTACTGTTTGTCCTCTTTCCAAAGTATGCAAAACTGTAACAGCGTATCTTTATTTAAAACTTCATTAAATCTTATGAAAAATTATATAATTGATAATAACAGAGATAATGATTATTAAAAGATACTAAATAATAATTTGAAGTGAACGTTAATTACGTTAATTTGCTTCAACACAATAAAAAAAAAATAAAAGTATAATTATATAAGTATGTATAAAAGATGTAAATTATACGCTCATTTTCAGAATACAAATTGCGGCAAGGATCGTACCTCGGCGGTGGTATCTCCGGAAACGAAGGTGAAATAAGCTCTATTTAAAAAAAACCGATAGACATAATATGGCTACTATAACGCGTAAAAAAGTGACATATTAAATTGTTGCACTCTTAACTTTGTGATATTCTTATTATAGAAATTGTTACGATTTAATAAAGAATTAATTTTAGAGAGCAAAAAGAAGTTATTGATTGCGTAAAAAGCGGCGCTATGGCTGTATGAAAAAAAAAAATATATAAAAAACGTTACAACAGACGTCGTCAGCGTACAATGAAGTTAAATCAAAACAAAACCCGTCATAGGTTTCGAAATTTGTAAAAATCTGTTGAATTAACGCGAAGTTTCGCGTGCGACCCACTAGTATATGTTTTATCGATACTAATATTATACATGACAGCGACAGTAACTAGTCACTAACTGACACTAGTCTGTGAATTTCATGAAATTTCGTATGAAGCATCCTTAAATCTATACTTTTTTGTGACTAACACCTGATGACCATCCCCTAAAACGCGAACGAAATCGCGGGCGACAAATTGTATCAAATATATTGAATACAATGATTTTCCGGGTTATGCTGTCATAATATAATATGTTATAATAAAATTTTTGGCATAACCAAACATTTAATTTTATTCAAACTTTCGCATTTATAACATTTAGTGCAAAATAAATAGTAGCATTTCAAATTTAAATATTATAATGTAATTAAAATAATATATCGAAACTGATTTTTACTCCGTCTCAGTTGAGCTGTATTTATGATTTCTTGACGTCAGTACTATTTTCAGAGTCGACATAGACCAGTGGCTAAAATATTTCAAGCGGAGATTGTGGGTTCAATAAAGCTATTATTAATAATAATCATGTTCATCTCGTGTCCAGCGGAGAAGGAAGACATCGTGACTCCTCAAAAGGAGCCTTTGCCCAACAAAAATGTTATGGCTAACTAAAATAATCATAATTATACTTAATTATTTATGTAGTTTTAATTTATTATTGCCGTGGAGTAGGAATTAACACAATATTATGTTAATTTCTAGGTAATTCTATGGTTTAAAAAGGTGTTAATTGAGTACCATATCACTCAGCTACCCACCCAGAAGCCATTTCACCGTTACGAACATTAACTTTATACGATTTTACTCAATCGTTGTGTTGTAATGTATTTTAAGATCATTCTTTAAGAGTACTTTTATAATTAAAATTTGCACCACAAGGTCACAAAGAAATACTTTTTTTATACGTTTCAATACACTTAAGCTTTAATTTTTTGACACAAATATCACGTCTGTTAGAGTTAAAGTAGTTCAGTCATTATATATATTTCAAAACGCAAGTTAATCGCGAAGGCTGATGTTTAATGACTTCAATGTATTACGAGAACGAACAGTGAAAAGCAAATTTAAATTTCTTAATTTGTGTTCCTTGTTCGATGTTTCGACAACGATCGACATTAGTAAAAATTCATATGACCTAAGTTGGTTGTAAAAAAGCAACAATAAGATACCCATACCCATGTTTAAAGCTGGTTAACTTTTCAAAGCCACAACTCACAATATAAAAAAACAGCCTTCGGTGCATTTTTCATGACATTTTTCCGGTGTAATGACGCAAAGTATGTATATTAACTCCTAGTATTTTATTACCAATTTGTGTTCATAGCAACTGTTATGCTTGGCGGTGATGGGAAACGTAACCTTATTATATCGGATAAAATAGTAAAAATAAATTATCTTGTGGTAATTAATGCTCATAGCACAATCAATAAATGTCTAAGTCGATATCCGTCTTTGATTTTACGAGAGTTGAAATAGCTTCTCTTTAAGCGCATTGCAGACTCAGTGTTTTCTATCAAATGCCAAAACCGGAGTATTATTTATCATAATATTATAATTATGAACAGGAAAGTTTTCTCAGATTGTACGTTCCGGATTAATACAAAAAATACTTTAACATGAATATAGCTGTTAGTTTTAAATTTGAGATACTTGCTTAATGCATCGGAGAGAAAAACACTTACCTATGAGATTATGTCACTCAAAATTATAATAATATTACGCAAACTCGAAGAAGTTTCCAGGAAAGTAATAAAAGATTAATTTATTTGTTACTTGTTTCAGGCAGTGGCTTCACCTGCGTGTGTGGGGAGGTGAGCGGGGATGTGGTACTGGTTCTATAGCTAACTATATGATAATAATCGGTTGAGTAGAGACGCTAACGCGTAACAAACGACCAAATAAATTCAGTTTGACATTCATAATATTACTTAGGCAGTTAGGTTTAACCGTATGACATAATCTGTTTTAAATGCTTTTGCCGATTCAAATGGCAGAAGTCAAGAGAATAAACAAGATTGACCTTGAATATTGACATCGACATCGATTTTGTCGATTCAAGGTCAAAGCTGTGTTTAGATCCAAATGATCATTATAGATTAAAAATTAAAACAGCGCTTTGAGCGTCGACGAAGTTTTGAAGCTCAATACATACTCGTATATCATAAAAATAGCAAAAAGTAATTTGTATAAATCAAGTTAAGTATATTGTTTAATAACTCAAATCGAATGGATAATATATAATGAAATATACCAAATAAAATGGTTTGTTTTTTTCTACATTACTTTTCATTGGAATGTATTATGAGGATACTACGTGACAGCTGTACTATAGTGTAATATACACTTCGTATCTTCCCCGTGTAATATATACCGACTTATGGCAACACGCTAGGTTGATGCTTTTAAATTGAATATTTATAGTTAATTTTAAACATATCACTCTGCTTATTACAATATTTAACAAAAGTGAAATCAAATAACTATATCGATTGAAGTTTACTCTCAGCTAAAGAACTATCCAATTAATTTAAACCGATTTAAAAAAATGTAGATGGCGCTGTACGTTGCATTCCAGCTGGGCTTGTTCAATACTGGTGACACCGAATAACGATATTAAGACAGCTTTTTTTTTACAATTCATTTTAAGGAATTGAAATAGCTTTGATTTATGTGAAGACGGGGCAGCCCATTAGTCGTTTTATATAAGTATCGTGCGTTACACTTTTTTACGTTAATGTAATATCAGTTATGCAAAAAAAAAAATTAACATAGGCGCAAAAATTTTTTTTATGTAATGTCAGTTTAATTTTTAATAGTATCTTAGAGCTAAGACGATTCGTAATTTGAAAGTGAATGCCGTAATAAACGAAATTTAAAAAAATTGTTGTCTTTTTTCAGAACGATAAAGTATGTTTTAGTAAGAAATATATTCGCATATTAGTATTCTTGAGAATAATTCAGATTTTAAATTGGATATAATTATTACAGTACTATTACGGATATTATTTATTTTAGAGTAATTATAATGACTAACTAGTATAAGCTTAAGAATTGGTTGTGTTTTTTCGATACGCAGAATCGGATGTCTGGCTTAGTAAAGTAAAAACATACAAAATACATACAAAAAAAAATACATACATACATACAAAAAAAAATATTTATACAGGTTTCATTACTGCACTTTATAATTACATGTACATATTCGTTTTTATTTACTACTGTCACTTGTCAATATTTCACGGAAGCATCCGCGAGTGTGACCCACACTCTCACATTTTTTATACTTATCTAGTTTATATATAACATAATTACATCATTATTGTTTTTATTATTAGCTACGAAGGGGTATAATAACGCTATAGATAAAATATTTATAACTTAATCCATATAATTCTTTTGGTTTACGAGGCACACGCCAGTTGCTCCCAGTGGCATGATTATCTATTATCAACTTCAACAATCATTGTCATATTTCAGTCACTTTACATAAAACCTTTTTCATAAAACTCTCCGTCCATCAGCGAAAACAGTATGACAATCCGTTCGGTTGTTAACGAGTTTATCGCGTACATTGTTATAATTATATGCATTGATAATAAAGATATTATTCTCTCCGTATAATAAAAACTAATGATACCTGACCGATTTCGGTCACGGTGGCTATTCTCAAGGGAGATACCCAAGTGCACAGGTCATTTAGTGCAAAAGTGTGCGTTTAAACACAAACGCATTCTCTATTTCCTCAATTTCATAATCCAAGTGGAAAGCAATCCATTACGGTCGGAATGGTTTCAGATGTAGGACCAAAGGCTTCACGTTCTTTCTGAGACACGGGAATATAAACTCCCACTTTCCAAACTTGGAGTGCTACTGAGAATTTCTCGATAGTAAAACCCTCGACCCTGGATTGAGCGTGAGACCTCGGGTATCGCAGCGTAATAAGCTAGCCACTAGACCAATGAGTCAAACTATAATTTAATTAAACACATTACTTAAAATAAAAGTCAGTTAGCCAAGTTTATATTGCCTCAGAAGATGGTAACAAGATGTGCGCAGACGCAGATTGATGATTTGAGGGCGTGAATCAATAGTGAATGTCGTTAGATTGTTGCTCCTGCAGCTTTTGCTTCTATTTTTGTCAGATATATTAGTTAATATATTTTGTAAATGTCAAAGGTTAGTTTACAATAATTTAACATTTGTAACATTTTAATTTTTCTTAACGATTATAATGTTTAATCGAAGTAAAGTGATACTAGCTTACCTTGAACCTAACTAATAATAACAAACAGCATAAAATTTATTCATACAATTTAAAAGAGCCGAGCTGTATTCTGAAATTGTCTATGTTTTATACTATAAGGCAGGAGAGTTGGTTTATTTGAACGCGTTAATCTCAGGATCTACCAGTCTTATTAGTAAATATTCTTTCCATTAAGGAGATTATTTATTGCGAAATGATGGAGACTTTATAGAATTACTCCTTAACCCACAACAGAAGGGATCCAATTCTAATAATTTTTATGGTTATATTCTGATCTAACTTTGATCAAACCGCAACTGGATCGTTGTTACTAGAATAATAAATCGGCTAAATGGCGGTGAGTATGTGTCGATTCGATTGCGGTATTCATTTTTTAGTGGAATTGTCTCCTGCATTTCACGCGGTTCAAACTGCGTGGAGCAGATAGTCAACTATAAAGATTTAGTTTTTTGTTTTTGCATATTTATATATAGAAAAATATTACAAATTGCATGTTTGGTATTTATCATAAAAGAAGAAAGAAATTAATGCTAATTATTCAATAGATATTGTGTCATAGATTTTAGGTATTGTTATGTTCCGGTTTGAAGGATGAGTAAGCCAGTGTTACTACGGTAGGGTTATTACACCTTAGTTCCTAAGCTTGGTGGCGCACTGGCGATGTAAAGGATGATTAATCCCGTACAGTGCTAATTTCAATTGGCAGGGGTGACAGCTTACTATCACGTGATCCATTTATCATTCCGCCTGCTTATATGACAATACAGACATTTTATATTGAAACAATTTTGATGGTATGTAATTAAAGGTACGTGATATATAGACTTAGTTTCTCCGTGGTTACAAACTCATTAGGGATGTATGTAACATATTATGCTTCATAATGTTTATTAGAAGAGGTAACTCAACAAGTAACTCATTTACACCTATATTTCCCTGTTATTAGTTACACTAAGTTATTATGATAGTAATAAAATATATATAGAGTCTGTCCGTCACGTTTATGGCCTAAACTAAACTTTGTGACGTGATTTTATATGTTATACAAAATTATCGAATTCAAGCAACTTAGCAAGCAAGAGTTGGTACTAAATATATTATTGAAAAGATTAAGATCTTTCATTTGATACCCAACATTATTATTTTTTGAATACAGGACGTTATGTGCTCTAAACGGCGCTATAATACATTAAGTGTGACGCTAAAGTATAACCAGCAGACGATCGAGTGTTAACACTAGAAAGACGGCAAAATACTCTTACCAAGAAAGACGGCTAGGGATCAAAATGACCCCACGTCATAATAACAATGTATTTAATATGTGTAATGAGCATTTGATTGCAAATATGTTTGTGATCTTTAGAAAAGGCGGGATTATCATTCAAACATTAATTTGATGCGTAATAATATAGTTTTTAATAACTAGAACTTTTATATTAATTTATTTACAATTTTGACAAAAATATATTTTTGATTGCATTGTTTTTTTCAAATAACACACATTTGATTGGGTTTATTCTTAAAATTACAAATAGAACAGTGGCGTCTTTTTCTAGTAGCTACGGCTGACTGCCTCGGTATTTCTGGTTGTATTGAACCAATGGTAGAAGAGTTCTCCGACATATTGCTGAGTTCTAAAGCTACCTGGAGTATAAAATCTCTTCTACGGACTTTGTTGTTTGTCACTTCTTGATATAAAATTAATGCATTTATAACAGCAAGGTCTATTACAACAACAAGGTATATTATAAAAAAACTCCTGACGACACCATACTGTTATCATACGCATTATCCGTTGCTTGCATTTCGCGAATCCCACGTACTTGCCTCCTTCGTCCTCTTCCCCTAAATGATCGTTGACGTTGTACAGTAGCTGAAAAGACAACGAAAAATATTTAAATATAATTGTATAATATATCAAATCATCTACGTTGGTAATTCTAGTAATCGATAGATGCAAATATTCTTATCGAATAAGTAAAGAAAAAAGATAATAATTACCTAGTGGCATGTTGTCATTTGAGTCGTCACTGCTTGAAGAACTCGTTTCGGATGGAATTATCTCTTCTTCTGAATCGCATTTAGTTTCCACATTTTCACCCTCACCGTCTGACTGATCCTCAGGCAATGATTGTAACGATAATAATATTTGATGGTCGCTCAGCCTAGACATTGTAAAATAATTAAATAACACTGTTTGCTCCACGAAAGTAACGTAAGTAGTACGTTGGTATGATTCTATACAATTAGTTTCACATGTAACATCCACAGCTATAAAAGAATAATGTAAATATTACGACCTACCTTCAAATGGATACTGTTTATCTTAATAAATGCCGCTTGGGTCAAATGACCCGGCGCCGTCTTTGCAGGTAAATGTTATGTTTATTTAATTCAGGATGATAATATAACAATATCATCAACAGTACATTGAAATATAAACTATTTCATTAATAGTCACGGGAGGACGTAGCACCAAAACTAATCGTTTCGAAATTATCGAACGATAAACTTCAAAATGGGTCAAGAGACCGTCTTTCTAGTGTGTATACTATACCCTATACTCTAAGTATATATAGTTAATGTAGCAATTTTATAACACATCCTCCTGTTTTGTTTAGAACCTCTCATCTAAGTTCATTTGGAAATGATTGCTTTAAGCAACAAGGCACTTATGCTTACTCATTGTACTATAATCTAATTTTAAACTGATTTATGTAATACAGCCAGATTGAATTTGTTTTTATATTACATGCACTCGTTTTTAATTATAAACAAGATCAGTAATAACAAAACTAATATCAGGGCATCAAGGAGTCATAGAAAAACCGATTAACCTAGATTGATATAATTTGAACCTCTTTGAGTAGTCTATCAAACTCTAAACCAGATCAAATTAAATGTACGCTTCTTAAAGTTACATAAACAAAAATAACACTCGTACCTTCACACTCGACAATCACGATTACATATTTCAAAAGATATTTGAGACTTGTTACTCGATATTAAGTGTCCCAATACGTTTCAAGGTTCTAACAAGTGTCAAAATTGATCGAATGACTTATACTGTTTTTTTTTTTTATTATTATTGCACTTACAGAAGCCCGTATTATACGACGGGATTTTTGCTTTAATTCCAATTTTTATTTTAAGGACTTTTATTTATTTATCGATATTTTTTACTTTAAATGCTTAAACAAAGATAACGAATGCTAAATAATAATTATAGTTAATTATTTACAATCGGTAACTCGACGTTGAACGTCAACTTTAAAAATGTAGCAACTATCTATAAATTTAAATATTACAAAACAAATATTTAACAATAAAGAATTCACGCTAGTCTCTACTAATATAATTACTAATATTGTTGTCTGTTTTTTTTTATGTTTTATTAAGATACATTTATTATTCTGAGTATTTTCCTCAAAAATCAATAAAAATCAAATATGTTCTTTTAAAGCGATTAAAAAGGTTCTTCCAAAAAGTTTCTTTATATATACATATAAGCGCTTTATATTTTAATGGAAGTTACATTTTATAGGTATCTACATAATATTATAACGATGAAATTATTACGTTTGATATATGGGAATATCGATCCAAGTTGTTATGTTTATATATATCTATTGGTATTTAATTGCTTCTGTCTCCAATAACTGACCTATTGTTATAATATAGCAGTTACTAATAAACGTGGTAGTGAGTAATAAGTCACTTATTTCGCTCTTTCTATCATAAACAATTTGATATTCGAACAAAGAAGACAAAATATTCTGAAAATATGTGTCCGCTGCATGTTTATTAGAAGTATAGCTTTTATCTGCTTTAAGGAAAATAATTTTAAGCTATACAAAATGCTTTGTTTCGGATTATATATCTAATACTTTAATTTTAGTTTATTAGTATTTAATAATTATTTCCTTGTTTCAATAAATATAACGTAGTTATTTAAGAGTTAATTGGCATAGAGAAAAAGTATACATTTGATTTTCACAGTGCATTATAATATAGATTTAGTATGGTAGATTTGTATGAGTATACGAGTGTTTCTTATATTAATGTCTATTTCTTGCGCTAAATCTTTTTAAAGGATAAGTTTGCCTTTCATACTTATTTCTCTTTAGTTATTTTTGTCTCTATCTATTTTATTTTTGGTATGAATAATTTAAAAAAATATCTCATGTGTCTATGTAAAAAAGTTTTTTTTGTTTTTATTTACATGTCAAGTAAAATAAAACGCGAACGCTTGTGTTTGATGAAAGGTCAAGTCAACTATGAAAGTTTCTAGATATGAATTATGAATGTAAATTACATTGGATCATCCTTGATATTTAATTTTTTATCTTTTTTCTCATTGATGTGACTAGAATGTTTGATCTCGTCACTGCATTTTATATATATTTTTTATTTTTTTACTTTTTTGGGAATATTATAAAATTGTTATTGATCATATCAAGTCGAGTACTGGATGTGACTTATAACTTTTAATAGAAATTTACAAGAATCTATATGGTATCACAATTTGACGTTTTGTACAAATTCCCAAAGAAAAAAAAACATCTATATTTTTCATAAAGTGGTTTTCTTTACGACTAAACTATTCATAATACTACATCAATGGTAATAATTTGCGCTCATCCGCGAGATTGCAATTTTAAAAAATGTCACAGATAAATTATTATTAGAATGTAGGAAATTGCAATATAACCTATTATTAGTGGGCCTTATCGGTTAAGTAGCGATCTTATTCGAGCACTTTTGGACGGAGGACCAAATGTAAAATATGCGCGAAAGGACACAATAAATAAAGAACAGAGACTATGTCTATGTATTCATTATTTTAATTCAGCCTTTATGAGAAATAGTTGAATAGACGCCAATTGCCTTTATAATAACAATCAACACTCAACGGTTCATTTTATTTGAATTTAATGGCTGATTCTTTGAATGAGAGCCATATTCTGAGATAAAATATTTGTATTAAATTAAACAGCAGAACTAATTCGAAAGGTTGCTATGATGCGTAATAAGTTGCGAGTATGTTTACGCCCTTATGATATCATAGGAAAAAAGTTCATATTGATGTAACACAAATCTAGGTAATAATCATAATTGTTGTTGAATTATAAATAATAAATGAACTTTAGAATTACATATTTCATGCGATTTGCTAATATGTAATATATAAAAATAAACTAAAAACGTCGTATTTTTTGGAAGAGTGAGAGATTAAAATAATTTTCCAATGTTTGTCATTAGCTTAAATTTTATTTCCAAAGTTCTGATACCAAAATGGAATAGGCTATATATAAAAATATTCAGCATGTGAGTTAACCTATGCAGGAGTCTCCTCTTCTTCTACTCTGTTATTACAAGTAGAACAGCCTGTAGATGTCCTTCTGGGTTGAGGCGTCTTTGTCCTTTTGAAAAGGAGATTAAGAGTATATTCCACCACGCTGTTTTGACTGTTTTCTTCTATGGAAATAGACATATGTCCTCACAATGTTTTCCTTCACCATTGAGTACGAGAAGAATTATTGTCACAAATTATGCACATGAAAAAAGTAATTGCCCGGATTTGAACTTGCAATCTTTGGTTACGTGTTCTAACTACTAGGCCTACTCGGTTCATTATTAGTTATTGTTGGTGAATTCGTATAATATGCGTTTAAAAACGCCAAAGACTATTCCATGTACAAATATATCGATTTAAAGTAAAAACAACATAACTACCAGTGGAGCTTGAATTATATTTTTTGGCAAACATAGTCCCTTTTTTAAAGCAAAGCCTACGGGCTTTACACGACCTGACCTTGAGGAACGACACAGCCAAAACAACCTTACCGCTACGTGATACAGGGATACTGTCAACATCTAAGCATGATAAGATCGTTGTATTTTCATTTAATTTTTAATTATTATTATTGTTATCGGATATTAGTTTAAAGGTTACATCGTAGCTATTAATTTATATTTTTTTTTGCCCTAACTTTATTGGTAATGTAACTTAGGTAAGTTTAAGATCGAATATTAAAGCTAGCATACAGGCTAATACATAAAATGTTATGTAGCAACTACCTATATAATTGATCATATAACAACTATTTACATTAAAGACTAAAGACTAAATTATATATATAAAGATCAATAACTGCTTTTATTACATACGGTCATTATTCGTTTATTAATAATAATAATAATCGAATAAGGCAGTATGTAATGGTGGCAAGAATGCTATCAGCTTAATATTGAGATTTTTTTTTAATATCATCGACAAGCTACCTGATTCGGAATCGCACGAATAGAGCACGGGCCTAACAAAACGTTTATTTTTTATATTTATCGTAATATAAAAAAAATGCCTATAAATCGCCTGTAAATGTTCCTCTGTTGGGCTCAGGCCTCATCGTCCTCGAGGTTTGGGTACATATTTTGCAGAATTTCATTGATATTGCAAATTTCCTCACGATGTTTTCCTTCACCGCCGAGCATAAGATTTATTATAAACACTAATTTGTGTTTATAATAAATCTTAGCACAAGCAAATCCAGTGGTGCTTGCCTGGATTTGGATATGAAATCATGTGTTAAGATGCACGCGTTCTAACCCCTGGGTTTGTCTCGGCTCAATTGAAGTGGCTTTGTTGGTACGCAGAACACTTTATCAAACTTTCATTATAATCTGATAAAAAATTTAGGAGTGGATTGAGGACAAACATACAAATATTCTTTCTTAACTATCAAGAAGATTAGCTATAGATGAAATGTTAAAATTGCATATCAATAGAAACTTTATACTTAAAATTATATCACAAATACAATCTTGCGTAATATATTTAATAAATATGTAATGTAGATTTGATTTATAACATAGATAATCTTATATTGTTGTTTTCTAAATTATACTAAAAAAAAAAAGAAATTAAACTAAATAATCTTATCTAAATATTACTTAATAAATTAGTCTTAACTAAACATACTGGCAAGATTTTTTAAATTGTTGACTCTCTGACCTATTTCCTTTGCCAATCTGTGCAATAAAGAAAGAATTACCAAAATACTACGTAATTAAAGGAGCTCAGATCCCGGAAAATGATTATTATGAACAAAGTATAGTCCAAAAAATGTTAATATGAAAGTACTGTATATGCAAAAATATAAGAAAGTTTACATTTTTTAAGTTTAAATTGTTGTTATTCGAAATACTGAAAGAGGAAAAAATTTCGAAAGATCAAATTTAATTAATATAAATAAAAAAAAAGAATTGTGTCGGAAGTAAGGAGTTTTGTCAAAAATCAAAATCTAACTATGTTCTTCCTGTAGGCTTTCCTCTTTAACTAAGATTGTTGTTCAGATGTTCAAGATTGCTCCAGTTAAAACGCAACAAACAAAACCATCACACACAGGCCAAGCGTTAAGCGTTCACCCTTCTTAGTGGGAGGGACAGTATAAAGCCTGGCGTCGACTTCGATCAGCACAGACAACCAGTCTTCGGCAATCGGCACGAAGACATCAACATGAAGTTCACGGTGAGTTTGTGAAGTGTTCAGTGATGTGTTCGAATTATTTGTTATTAATTTTCGAATTTTTATTTATTAATTTAAATACGTAACATTTTTAAAGTTATAAATTCAAAAATTTTTTAAATAAAATAGTCAACATAAAATATTAGGGAACGAATAATTTGATAATATTAATAATATATTATTTCTATTGTTATACTAATAAGTAATCGAATCATGCATTACGCAACACAGATTTCAATAATTATGCGGCTTTTATAATAATTAACGTTTATCCAATTTTACTTTACTCCGCAATTTTCATTTCACTTTCTACCATGCGTGGTAAATAATAGCTGTGGTAAAGGCAATTACATTTTTGCCTTTATTATACTTTTGTTCTAAGCCAAAAAAAAATAAAAATATTTTCGAGATTTAGTTATTTTTTAAAATTATATATTTTTTTATCACGTATATTTCATATCATTCATTCATCATTGTCTGCAAATTAATTTTTTCTTCATCGCAAAATTAACGAATCACTGCTCATCGTAATAGCATATAATTATTGAACATTATGAATTAATTATTTCTGCGGTTATGTAATGAAATTGCAGTTAATTAAAATAATTAGGAAGGAAGTCTATTAACATAGTGAACATATCAATATTTGTCTGAATTTTTATAATCCATAAAAAAATGTTGCTCCTGATTATTAAGAGTTTTTGTTATAAAATCGAGTTTTGATATTGTTCCAAAAGTATAACGAAGGAAAAAAATTGCATGTGATAGTTTTGATTATAATCAAATTATCTTAATTTATTATACGTTTATAAACGTAAACATAAAAATGGTAGTAACTTAGACTAATGAACTTTAATGCCTTACATCTCATAATTTTTTTGTTATTTAATGTCAAAAAATGGATTTTTATTTATAAATTCCACGAGAGTTCAGCTATAAATTCTAAATCGGTAATTGAATAAAGATCAGTTGTTAATATGGTATTGGAGACAAATTATTACGTCTACTAGAGAGAGCTACATTGGAGAGTTTTTCCGTGTTTTACTTCCGAAATATATAGAGATAAGGCTATGTATACATTGAACACAATGCGTGGTTTTATTTGCGATACTTTGTCTTTATTTTTTATCTGCGTGGGAATTATAAAACATATATTTTAGAAGATTAAAAAGTTTTTAAATAGATACTGAAATCGCTTGTTTAAGCTAAGATAAAATTTCCAGGTTTGTCGGGATGTCTAGACATTGACAGCTTTTCTATCCAGTTTTTTTTTTAATCCGGTTACACAAGGTCGTTGTCCGTAATGCCAATGTAACGTGCGATAGTATTGGTAAACTCGTTTTGTGATAGTATGTGATTTCTTAATGTTAATAAACTGCAGTCTTGTTTATACTTGAATAGTTCGAAACATACAATACAAAAATATATATATGTCAATTATTGAACAATTAACGCGAGAACAGGCGCAAAAAACGATTTTTTTTTATAATTCGAAAGATAAATTATTCTAATAATAAGATATTAGTAATAATGCTATAATAGAAGTTTTATAGAGGTACTTTATGCCATTTTATTAGCCATATTACTCACGTTGGTCTACTTTCATTAGAGCTGTGGTCAGTGTTGCAATTTAACGACTGGATTTAAGATGTCTATATAAGATAATATATCATTAAACAAATACATTAAGCAATTGTTTATTTTATATAATCTGTAGAAAGTAATTACATTCGAGTTTTACTAATACTAAAATGTTTTTAAACATTAATCGGCCTATTTGTATGAAAATTAATCAGATTTTTCAAATTTTTTTCTAAGGCAGAGTATATGTATATATAAGGATAGTAGGTAGCGCTTGAATATTTCATAATTTTACTACAAATTACTGTTTTAACATAAAGTCAAAATACTATATAAACTCATAAAATATATATTACATCAGCACTCTTAAGAAACAATTATTTTTTAAGTACAATCGTGGGCAGATGAGTTATAAAAACATAAAGTGAAAACACGGCCTTAAAATTATAGTAGTATAGTGTGAAATGGCATTAACCTTATTGTTTTGCAGATCATGCGTGTGAATTATAACGAATGAGATGAAACGTGGAAAGTAAATTCGTAATCGTAACGCGTAAGTTCTCTCGAAAACAAATGTTACGTTAGATTGTGAATGATATTCAAATTATGAACGAACATATTATATTAGGTTTAGGTACAAATTGATAGATAGATCAACTAATTGAACCTTTTATTTATATTTTTAAATCAATTCACCGTAACGAGTTGAATGTTTAACTTTTTATTGTTATAACTAAGCGTGAAATTGCATACTTTTTTCATATACATGGAAATGATTGTTTATTGTTGTTGCAGTGTCGTTTTTTGTAATAAATTTGTACTGTTTATTTATAAGTGACAAGAAACGCCGAAATATAATAATAATATATATTTATTTTATTTAAAAAAAACTACTTTTAATCTTGATTAATGATATTTATGAAAAATTAAAAATCGATTAAATTAAATTGCATACAATATTAACATACATACCTATTATGCAATTAAAATACGCTAATAAGACGAACCAATTCTTTAATTCAAGATAACATTCACCGAGCCCGCAGTTACCACAGGCTCATATTTTGTAATATCATTAACAAATATGTAATTAATACCTTGCGTAATTTCATACAATTTCTTAATGGCGTTTGATATGAGATAAAAACAGATAATCCTTTTGTTTTCTTAAAATTATGATTCTTTAATATATCATATAAAACCTTTTTGCGTTATGCTTTTGTTTTATGATTTTAAAATTAGTTATAGGAAAAACAGTTTCTAATATATATTAGGTCTATTTATAAGCGGCTCGATTTAATCGACTTGAATTGCAAGGAATTTAATTCTATAAAAAATGATATTCAAATAAGTAATTGCACTGCAAAAATAATCACCACGATACGTACGAAATGTACGTAATTGTTTCCACCCATTGTTGGGTGTAAACGATCTAAACCTTACAAGAATGTAAAGCTAAAAGAAATTGATTGATGTCTGTACCGATTTCCTACAAAGAGTGAATAGAGGATATACATTTACGGAATTTATTTTGGTTTAAAGATTTATTCAATGTACGTTAAGCAGATTTGGACGTATTTGCAATTGTAATGGCTATTAGAAAGTTCGTATCCGTAGATAAACTAGACCATTCGCTTTAAGGAGTTTTATTTACATTCGAACCAGTCGAAGCATTTCGTATTATTTAAATCTTATTCTTACAATATATTGTTTTTTATTAAGGATTATTTCAAGGTCTTAAGTAATACAAGCTTTTGATTCACAGGTTGTGTTAGTAGCCTCATTGGCCGTGGTGGCCTTTGCCAGCGAGGAGAAAGGCACACAGAAGGCGGCAGCCGAAGAGAAGAAACAAGATAAACGAGGAATTTACGACACCGGATCCTACGGTGGTAGCTACGAATTGGGCAATGGCGGTCACGGATACGGCGGCGGTGACGGTGGTCACAGTTTTGGAGGTGACGCTGGTCACAGCTTTGGCGGAGACTTCGGTGGCCACCAGCAGAGCTTTGGTCAAGGTGGTCATGGAGGCCAGAGCTCTGGACAAAGCTATGAAAGCTACGGTAATGGTGGTTCCGAATTCGGTGGATACTCTGGCGACTCTTGGAAGCCCATTTCTAACGATCATGGTCATCACCACGTCAAAACCATCGAAGTGATCAAGAAAGTCCCCGTCCCATACACCGTTGAGAAGCATGTTCCCTACACTGTCGAAAAGAAAGTTCCCTATGAGGTGAAAGTGCCTTATCCTCAGCCCTACACTGTTGAAAAGAAGGTCCCAGTCACTGTCAAGGAATACGTGAAATACCCAGTTCATGTTCCCGAGCCCTACGTTGTAGAGAAGAAAGTGCCTTATGAAGTTAAGGTTCATGTCGACAAGCCTTACGAAGTTAAGATCAAGGTACCCACTCCTTACACCGTAGAAAAGAAAGTGCCTTATGAAGTCAAGGTCCCCGTACCTCAACCCTACACTGTTGAAAAGAAGGTGCCTTACCCAGTCAAATATGAAGTGAAAGTACCCCAGCCCTACGAAGTTGTCAAGAAGGTGCCCTATGAAGTCAAAGTACCAGTCGACAAGCCTTACCACGTATACGTGCCCAAGCCCTACCCCGTGACGGTCGAGAAGCCTTACCCAGTGACAGTACACAAGCCAGTGCCTTACGAAGTCAAGGTCCCAGTCGACAAGCCCTACAAGGTCGAAGTTGAGAAACCTTACCCAGTCCCAGTGAAAGTGCCAATCCCCAAGCCTTATGACGTGTACAAAAAGATCCCATACACTGTCGAGAAGAAGGTGCCTTATGAAGTTAAAGTACCCATTGACAAGCCTTACCCCGTCTACAAAGAAGTCCAAGTACCATTAGTCAAAGAGGTTCCATACCCCGTAAAGGTTCACGTTCCCATTTACCTCAAGAAAGAAGAGGAGCATCACCATGGTTGGCACTAATTTACAAACCTAGCGTATAGGTTTCACACCAGTACCTTATAGGCTAAGTTCGAATTGTGATCATTTAGTATTCGTAGTGTAACTATAAAATTTTAAATTGTACTGGCTTAGTAACACTGAGCTGGTAACAACGAGATTGTTTGTGATGTGATTGAAATTGTTTTGCCTGCTATTTCCATGTTTTCAAATTGCTGTCGCATAGCATTGCTCCTGAGTGTGCGATGCTCTAACAATGAGTATACGATATCTAATGATTCATCTGTTGTTACTTGTTTTTCTTTTCGTATAATGTGCTTGTTATATATATTTGTGAAAGATTGCCTTTTGCAAGAAACTTATGTTGAGGCTGATATAAATAAATGTGTTATAAATATTCGATATTTTATTTACAATCATAATAAAATATACATTTTATATTATTAACATATATAATTGTAATCTCTTTCGGTTATATGTACGTAATAGTATCATAGGAGTACTTTCACAAGATATGGTCAAATAGTGCAATAATATAAACAATGACCATGAACGAAATATTAAAGTAGGGCATTTGAAAGTACCTCTCTCCTTTTTGTTTGCTTTGTAAAACTGGATGAATATATTAAAGTCTTGTCAAAAATCATGGTAAATTATCGACTTACACAAAAAAAATACTAAGATTATAAATGCGAAAGTAACTTTGTCTGTCTGTTGTTCTTTCGCGACCAAATCAATGAATCGAATTTCATTAAATTTGGTATGAAGTAAATTTGAACTCCAAGGAAGGACGTAAGGCTTTTTATTGCTTAACACCTAACGGTCAACTTCTAAACGAATCCGCGGTTAACAAATAGTAAAAATAAGTCAAATTGTATAGTAAATTGCAATTCTTCTTATCCGACTATTAAAAAAAGGTTATATATTCGAGATATATGTTTCGACTTTGCAAATCGAATACAATATTCAATGTGTCACTGCTAAATTTATTTTCAAAATAACGACGAAATAAAAATTATGTACATGACATCATAGCATGAGCATAAAAACCATTTTCTCATGGATAAGTATATGATATATTCCCTTATGAAATCGCTATTTTGATACTCTCAAGAACAGCAATCGCTTACCTTTGAATTAACAGTAACTGAATTATAATTTTAATAAAAGGTAACATCATCATCACATATAAACTTATAATTTAGACCTTATCTTAATTATATTAAATAACGTAATACTTTGAGGTAGCAATAATTTTTTGTTATTATTTCAATATACCATAAAATTATTAGACTCGATTTTCTCCTTAGCTATTATGAAGTTTAACGAATGATCATACTTACATAACACGTGTCGCAAATGCGCCTTAAACCAATTGGTGCATCACGATCTGATATGAGGGAATGGATTTATGCGCTGATGGCTTTAAGCGCAATGGTTCTATTCAAGGTAATATTAGGTAACTCAGAATTAGCAACACAACTCCTTCATAAACTTGGAATTTTATTTTATTATCTCAATATTATCAGAATTGTATAAGGCTAATTTTATAATTTAGCCCATATCGTGACTAGGTTTTTGTATTGGCTGATGAACATTTTGTTTTTCTTTATTTGTGGTTTATGAAAATATTTTTTTACTAGTTTTTGTTGGCATAACCTAAGCGAGTATATTGTGTTTCAGTCTAGAATGTATTTAATTTTAGAAACGAGTAATCGATACCTTTATAGTTTCAACACTGTTTCAAATGACTAATACTTACGACACATTTATTATATTAAGTATAAAACTCATATTACACAAACTTAGAATCTTATTCAGCTTAAATATTATATTAGAAGTACGAAAATACCCTACTATTTTCTATGAAGGCTCTAAATTGATGTGCATTATTATAATTAAATTAAAAAAGAAAAAATGCATTGAGAAATATAAAAAATACATAAATGTTGTTGTTCCAAATTCAAATTTACGATACTGTACTTAGAAAAAAAGATGTCGCAATGTTGTCTCCAGTATCCAGTTTCTCATGCAATTTACAAAACAGCAATGTCTATGGACAATTATGATGTCGACTCTAGTAGCCATAACTCGTAATGAATGCAAATATATCTTGGTGGAAAACTTTGTTTACATAATCTGCAAATGGATTACTCAATGTAATGTAATGTGCTTACGATTTCATCACGAAGTTATGTGGGTTGATATGGACAATGTTGTATAGTATGACCACCAAAGGTTCTCCCTACGAGTATCGCACTGAGGGTTTTTTTTGTAAACTCTAACCAAAAAGTCCAATTAAGACGGAGGTCCTATATAATATCAAAAGTAGTCCTAAGTGTGTAGTGTGCGAAGCAGGCAGCCAAAAGGGAAAGCCTGCTAAATCGTTTTTTCATACAGTTAAGGTATAAACAGCGCCTACAAATCCAATGAAGGCAAGCGAAAAATTATGACATAGGTTGAACTTTAAGAACGAATATAATTTTTAGTATGCATTATGTTTGACAAAACTTTGAAAGCCATTAAAAGCCTACATATGTTGTTTACAACATACTGATTTTTTTATGCGCTAACCGCATGCATTGGCAAAGGCCGTTATTTGATTGCATCTATGAAACACACTTAAGATCTGTAATGTATTAAAAAAACTTAGACCGCTTTTGTCAAGAAATTTTTGAAGTCTTTATTCGCGTTTTCGTCCGCATAGTGCTCAGTTTGTGACGAAATTACTCTTAATGATACCATGTTACAATTTTATTGTTTTGATATTATAATTTTTTAAATAATAATGCATATTTAAATTGTAGATACATAAAATGTGCATTATTAAGGAGCAATAATGTTTCGTTATGACTGTTGGACTGTGAGTGTAGGACTGTAACGTAAATGCACAATCCCATCGCACATATCTCTTCGAAGATATCTCGTAGCGATTAGTGATTCTTTGATGATTACAACTTATATTTGAGTTGAAAACAACCGAATGTAGTTTCACTGGTCTGAGGTCTACTAAAGACCAATATTTTTGTATGGTATATGTCGAACAAATCGTTATACATAAATGCGGCTTGTTTCATAGAATCCATTATTTCATACTAAAATCTGGCTATTCCACGATGAAAGAATTATTATAAAAAGTACCCTATATCATTCTGATCAAATATTCAAAAAACAATGTCGATCTCTTGCTCTAACAAATCTATCCAAAGTAACCTATTTACTATTCCCGGCAAAAATCTTGCCCAGTACCAAATGTTAGGGACGGCCTGTCTTCCCAACACATGGCTTACTATTATGGGTTCGGATAAGGGCAGGGATCATTGAAATTTTTTCATAGGCTTCTTCTTCTTCTTAATCATTTGCGGGCACGGGCAAGATCCGATATTCGAAACATTCAGGTTTCTTTATTATAAATACAAATTAACCCAGAGGTGCGATGCAAATGACTATGTTGATGATTATGATGACGTTCTGACCGATTTCCGTCACGGCATCTCAAGGGAGAACAGTTAACTACGCAGGATAGATTTAATCTATCCTGCGTACACTATAGTGGACAAGTATGTGTGCAAATACAGGCACACTCTCTATTCTCTCACTCTCGTAATCCGATAGGATGGTAAATTCAACGCGACCAAAGAGTTCAGGAGCAGTACCAACAGCTTTACATGCTTTCCGTAAACTATTAAAGTTAGGGCCTTGAAATTTGATGAGTAGGATCGTTTTATTGAGTAGACTTAAATTGAGATTTTAGTTTCAAGAGAGTACAGTTCGCGTTTAAAGTATGCTTCACCATGACAATTAATAAAGCACAAGGTTAAAGTTCTAAAATGGCCGGAGTAGATATAAGAGAAGACTGTTTTTCGCACAGATAGTTCTAAATAGCCTGTTAGAGAGTGAGCTCTGTAAGCAGTCTGGTGTATCTAGCCCACGAAAGTCGAACCACAAATGAGGTCTTAATTAACGTAATATTTTAAATTATTCTGTACATAATCAATTTCCATGCGAGCAAAGCCGCGGGCAACAGTTAGTTATGAATAAAATTCAAAAATAACTGTCAGGCGTGATTTGACATTTTGAAACATTGCGCAAATGACTTGCACTTTGCGATGTTATCAATCGCCTCTAAAATTTGTAAGTGAAGATTCAAAGTGCAAATAATTGTTACTAAAAAGCAAAAGCTTTTCATAATAAGGATGAAAAAAAAAGAACTTGGCTAAAGGTCGTTAGTAAATTAAGGAAACTATTGTTAGTTTTTGTTTTTTTTTTGTTTTTGATGGTTATTGACGGTAACGTTATCATTTATCGCGGGAAGGGATGGTTAGTACGGTGGGTTCGTTGTATACGGGGTGCAGTCATGGTCGAATTGCGAATGATACTCGATTTTGTAGTCATATTACTGGAGATGATTTAAAGAAGACGTAGATAAACATCACAGAGGAAGATGCATTATCACTTCCCAGAGTTACATACAAAAAAATCTTTTTTACAGGCGGTAGACACAGAGAACAGTCCGAGCATCATACGATTTTTAGTGCGCAAACTACTAGAAGATATTACATAAAGCGTCTGAGTGACGGAAATCGAGGTTGTGTATTGTGGGCTAACGTATGCGGCTCATGTGCTTCGGGATTCTTTCAGATTCAAGAAGTGCGTATTTTGGAAATTTCTCGTCACCATAGTCGAATAAGAATTCTAAGAGAGTTCAATGTTCTGGGATGGACACGAGCGTGTTCAGGGAGTAGATACCCCAAAATTAATTTCGAAACTAAGTTTAGCCTAGCTTATTTTATAAAAAGCAGTTGATAACTAAAACTTCGTATGCTAAGTCGATGCAGAATTATCGCTAAAGCTGAGGTTAAAGACATTATTAAAAAATTGTTGAGACGTTTTTTATTGAGGAAGTAATACTATAACGCTTAACTCTGCGACCCTAACGTGTAGAGCAGAAAGTTTAATAAAGGCATCTGACATTAAACACATGTAACAAAATATGTTTATTTATACAATAATTTGGTATTCCTCGTTTGTATAGAACTCATCATGACTGTCATAAAGAAGAAGATTATAAGCGAATTTGCATCTTATGAAAGTTATCTTAGAATATTTAAAGATGGAGTAACAGGTTATTGCAAATAAGTTGTCCCACGCGAGTTACTTTTACGTTTTATGATTATCGTAATGAACATCACAATAACTGCGTAAAGTAACTAAAGTAACAGTCAGTAAATGAACGAAGCCCTTAGCCCAGCAATGGGAATTGTTTCGTTCCCTTTTGAGGAGATAGTTTGGATCTTATTTCACCACACTGGTTGGTGAATTGGTCTTAAACAACTGGGTCACCTACTTAATGTAACTTTGGTTTTATAGAGTTACTTTAATTTAGATTTAAACAAATTCAAGTACATAAATTCTGAAAAATATTATCGAAATAGTTTAATACATTTATATAAATAATATCTATTTATCTAGATAAATAATTATGTTCATTATGAGCGTTGACCTACATATATAGAAACGTTGGTTTCTGTAAAGTCGAGTCTGACTAATGTAAGCAATACATTACCACGTGATCTAATATAAACTGCTGTGATGTAATTGTTTCAGAACTAGTTTAGTTATTTCCATTAAATTGGTCACAGCACTTCGTTTTAATTATTGCATTTTGTAATTGGAAAAATTACGAACGATATGATGTTTAATATGTAAGTTAAGTGTAAGTTTAATTGCATTACTGAATGTAACTTTTGTTATAAAGTTACAATTACGCAACTGTTATATTTTTAATCTCCATGTAATAGATTAGTCATATTAAATACTAACAAATAATAAAATAGTATCGATTATTCAGTACAGAGGATTATTTTAGATAAAAGATTAAATTGCAAGAAAGTAGATCATACAAAACAAAAAGAACCTCACAGAAGCTTTTAAAGCAAGCCAGTAGATATATCTATGTATTACATATAAAACATTCATTTTTTTCAGATTTAGTTTTAAAAGCAATTGAGAGAGAATTAGTTATTATAATGTAATATTTAATGAAGATCATCTTAAATTATTAATCGTAGTATTAATCTGTGATGCAAGTATTTTGTAAGATTATAAATGTTAATAGTAGGAAGTATGCGGCGGGCTAGTCAAAGCAAAAGCAACGTCGAGACATGATTGAATATACAATAGCCATTCACAACACGATATTTATGTCTTTTTAAAATATGCTTTACTTAATATAGTTTGTTAAATGACCATTCAAAAGTGCTTGAAGATTCTATTTGAATATAGTATATTTTGATTTTGGTATAACTTTGTACAGGCCCACCTGGCAATGTACAATTCGTCGTATATTTTTGTTGATGGGTGAGCCAGTGTAACAACAGGTACAAGGAACATTACAATTGAGCTCGCAAAGGTTAGTGGCGTACACATTTAAATACAGGGCACACGCACAACACATTATTGAAAAAAACATAACCAGATTATTAAAAAAAATTAAGCGCTTGCAGCGCTGTAAACGTAACAGAAATATTTAATTTTGCTTCAAAATGATTTACTAAAGTTACATATAGAATTTTCGAGTTCGAAACTCTAATGACGACAAACGAGTTTCGCTTTTAAACTAAAAATAAATAAAAAGTATTTTCATACAGTGAATGGGATGTGATGGTCACTTCCACGTGTTACGCGATCATTGTGCAACTGACTGCACGCACGCTGAACTATCGCTGTGCATGAATATTAAGAATATAGATTTCTTAAAACGAATAAAAGTACACAGCGTAGACATGCTAATTTGCGCTGAAATAGAACTAGTTATACGGCTTGACTTTGCTCGGATAGATTTAAAGCAATATTCTATTAATTTTTTAACCAGTGTAACAAAACGAGGGTTTGACACCGTTTTATAAATGGACAATCTTAAATATTTGGCTGCAGGATTTTTTTTATGATATAGGTAAGCGGTCGAGTAAATGGGCCACCTGATGGTAAGTGGTCACCACCGCCCATAGACAATGGCGCTGTAACAAATATTAAGCATTCCTTACATCACCAAAGCGCCACCAACCTTGGGAACTAAGATATTACGTCTCTTGTGCTTGTAATTACACTGGCTCATTAACTCTTCAAACCTGAACACAAGAATACTGAGTACTGCTGTTTGACTTGGACAAAGCCCTACCACCAAATAAAGGTCCAAGGCTTATGAATTGATGTGGTTTGATCGTTTTTTTTTTCATTACACATCATATTAATAATAGTTGTGATAATGAAGACTGAGAAAAAAGGGATGATGTTATCTGTTAGTGCACAGAGAATCTTTGGTGAGTGAAAAACGAAAATGAACTCAACGTACAATTGTACATTAAACTACTATATATGTTCTACAATGATGGTGTCCTTCTGATTGATTGCAGAAATTCTCAATGGAGAACAGTCAACGCATGAGATATTACGGCGCTTGTGTATGTGTACGAGGATAGTGCAACTCTCTATACCCCCACTTTCATAATTCGATCGGACGGCAAGCCGAGACGACGGTTATCCCATAACAATACATTTTATGTATAGATATTATTAATAATTATTCATTCATGGATACATTATTGGTGGTTCTGCTCGTCTGGGCAGGTTACTAGCAGCAATACTAAGGATTGTTGTGTTCCAGTTTGGAGGTTGAATAAGCGAGTTTAACTACAGATGCAAAGGACATAACAACTCATTTACCAAAGAGTTTATTTCTTTGGTCAGTGTTGGCCAGTTACCATTAGGTGGACCTTTTATTACAACAGATTCGTTTCGTCGTTATTTATAACAAAGATGATACAATTACATTTTTGTTTAATTAATTATATACTTCCGCGCTTAAACAAAATGTGTTTTCCTATAATTCAATGAAACGATCAATAACTATTTTATAAATACAACTTTAATTGGATCAAGTATTAAGATGAATCGTGTTTGATAAGGAAGTTTACGCTGTTAAGATGTTATCTGATACTAACGATTCAATAGAATTACCTTGTTTATAGTCGTATTTCGTCGGTGGTCACAACTTTGACGGTACTCGTGAGTGGGTACTACTCACTCAATAACGACATATTTAACGTCAAGAATCAATATTTTGGGTTGTTGTGGTTGTTTTTTTTTAAACTGATTATACTTATTATATTATGATGAATAATCGATTTCCATACAGTATATATAAATAGAATTGTATCTAGTTATGTATTTCATTTGAGAAAAAGAGTTGTGAGTAGTGAGTTTCTTGACGATTCTACGTAGAATATTTATTCTGGACTGCCTACATTCGATTGATATACTATAACGATTCATAAGTCCTTGCGTACTAGAATGATGCTTAAACTTTTTTAGTGAAATATTGTAGTAATAACGTATTAAACGTTGTTAGCCTAAAATTATACATCTGACTTGCTATATCAATTTTCGACTTTCCTAATTATACTTTAAAATACCTTAAATATTTGAGTTTAATATTTCAACGAATTAATACATTAACAAAAAATTAACAACATTTTCAAGTTCAATATATCGAACGAAAATTTAATCTACTTGTATCGAACATAAATTTTAAGTCACCGTTTTTATCTTTCATATTAATCGGATAGATTAAAATTGGGGTGGTTAAGGGCGAATGTATTTCACTTAAGGGCGGAAATTCGTTTATAGATATAAAATGATCCTCTTTATAGCGTCCAATATTTCTATTCAGACGAAATGTTGCACCTGTTTTAAGCAAATAAATTGTTTGTCGTTTCATTTCATTTTATTACACGTTACAAACGATTGCTATTAATTGGTATTTTTATAAATAATCCTATTTCGTTCCGCGGCTTTGTTTGAGATAAGTGTGCGATATAATGTTTTTTTTTATAAATAACCTCTTTTAATAGGACCTATTATGAATAAGATATACCATAAGCGGGACTATTCTGTAAGAACTTATTCTGTATGGATACTCTTAAAATATCGCCAGCCGGTCTACGGTGATTTGAATCATTTAAATGTTATAAATATTAATTACTCTAAATTTTATAAGGCTTTATAAACATTTTCGGAATAGAATGCGCGGATTAAAGTCACCAGGATGATTTTTTGTACTGTGTAATCTGCGTAATGCAGTATGTAATATTGTAAACCTTTACGAATTAAAACATATTTATTAGCACCGCGTGACTTGAAGTGGTTTGGGCTGATGATAGCCAGCACCTGTATTTGTTCAGTAGGTGATATGAATACTTAGATCTGTCAATATTTATTTTTATTAAATTAATATTAACATACAAACTGACATGTATAGATATTTATGTGGATATTAAAATATGCAAATTAGATGGACAATACGAGTATTTATGATTACTTTGTCACGTTATTGTACCGTATTATTGATAATGTTATCAATGTATGAGTATGTAATAATAGATGTGATTAAATAAAAAAATAATTGTTTGAAAAAATAAACAAAACATAAACATTTCGAAAGTACATGTCTTACGATTAAAAAAAATTAAAGTGCCGCTTCTATTAATACAAAATTCTATACAAAATGTTGCCCACATTCTTGAGTTTTGAATGCATTAGACAGGATTGTATTGAGATACCATCGCCAGTAAACGTTCACCCAATTCACTATTACGTCAACGTCCTGTTTATAGTTCCGGATATATATATTTATTATGAAATGCATATTAATACATTCTAATAATAAAATATACGAATCTATTATCTTCTACATATATAAACTATGTGTATGTCTGTAAATCGAATCTATTCTACATAGTTATATACGTTATATTATATATCTAATTATTATATAGGCTTTTATATAGTTTGGATTTTAAAAAATATTTTCTCTCGTCAAAATGATTTACAGACAAATAGAATAAGTATCATAACTTTGGATTTATTTCATCCGAGCAAACTATTACAATCCCATTAAGAATCCTTATGCCGGATGAGCTGTTATCACGACACTTTTAAAAGGAATTGTGAGCCAATATTTATCAGTTACTCAAACAAAAAATACTGTACCAAAGTTTAGTCTCTTTTAATAGAAGAAAAAACGATATGCGTACGACAATATACAGCTAAGAAAATATAATACGCCAGGTAATTATTTTATCGTTAGTTATAAACGGGACTTTTAACTACTACATTGTGCACGTAGTTTATATAGTTTTCGTTCCCTTATAAGACCATTAAATTCAATAAAGATATAAATAAGTTCTTAATAGTTCCTCATTAAATTCATGTCAGAATTGTCTGTATTACGTATTTTATATAGTAGGTATAAAATAATTTTAAGATTTTTGAGATGACTAATGTTGTATAATTTATTAACAGGACAAATATTTATTCCAGTTTATATCTATTAGGGCCGTAAATAATGATCTGTTGACTTTTAAATTTTTATAATAATATAGGAGAATCGATGACCTTAAGATGGTGGTGGCACCCACCTGGTTGCGGAACGTGGAGAACCGGGAGCTTTGGATTTTGAGAGAAGCTTTAGCGTGAAATTGGTTAATAATTGGCTAGTAATGATAACACTACGATAAAATAATAAATGCAATTACATTTGCAAGATTATTGCTATTACAATAATTCAGGCGTTTAACAATAAATTTTACATTTTTGTGTTGTTGACTATTATAACTTTATTCTCTTACTCAAAAATTATAAAATTTGATTATCATAAAATGATTATTTTCAAAAATTATGTTTTTAATGTAAAATAAGTGGTCTAGAAACAATATAAATAAAATTATTTCTTGAAGTTTTTTTGTTACAATTCCATGGGAAACAAAATAAATAATTCATCCAGGTGCACAGGTGTTTTCCAGAATATAAATGTTTTGATTTTAAAGATTTGTAAATGAAATACAAAAAACGATCCTTGAAGGTAAGGTAACCCTTTTTCTTTTACGCATCAACGAGTTTATTATTCATTGATAAAAATCTGTATTCAACACTTATCAAATCACGGAATGTTGAGCTTCTGTGGTATTGAAACTTTTAAATTTGATATTTATTTTCAATAAAAATGTTTGTTATATATAAATTTAAACCCTTTATCGAAACTTTTATTGCATAAAAAAAAAAACAAAATTATTGGTTCTTCCCAGCAACTTTAACTAATAAATCTCAGGTAAGTTAAATTTAAATGTCCCTCGTGATAAAGGTTTGGACCAAACTTGGTGGTAGGGCATTGTGCAAACCCGCCTATGGCGATGGTGCCACTTATCCTCAGGTTGCCCACTTACCCGTCCACCGTTTTATTACATAAATTAAAAAAAATATATATATAAATGTAGCAGAATTTAATTCGAAATATGAAAACTATGTCAGTTTGTTTGTTTGTTCGGTTATGTTTTTCTTCACTATCGATTACGACCAAAATTATATACTCACAATTCAGTGGTGCTTACCCGCGTTCTTTACTGAATCCGCAATCTTCCGTTAAGATTCATGGCAAAGGGTTTTCGGCACACAAAAAAAAATCAAAAATAAAATTAGGAAAAGCTTCTACGTTATTATAACGTATTTCATACTATGGTTTTGAACTAAAGACCATACTGTGGTTTCACTAATATAAATGCAGCGTAATATTTTTTTTAAAGAATACCCAAAATTAATTTAGGATTTACTTAAATTCCTATTTACCCCTTTAAGCTTATCACTTGTGTTAGGAGCGGGGACGACAATAGCCCAAGGGGTCAGGATCGCCTGCAACTTTTTACATTTTTAAAACTTTTAAACAATATATATACCTATTGTCTGTAAGTAGTTCTCAGTCTATACTAATATTATAAACGTGAAGGTAAAACTTTCTGTTACGCTTTCACGGCCAAGCCACTAAACCGAATTTCATAAAATTTAGTATGAAGCAAGCTGGAACTCCAAACCTCCTATAACTAAATCCTGAAACGAGAACAAAACCGCAGGCAATAACTAGGTCTAAATATGTTCACTTCTGGCAAAGGCAAAGAGATATTGTTTTGATGAAAAATGAAAAAATATATTTGTCATAAGGAATCAAACCAAATCTAAATATTTTTAATGAATAATTTTAGTAGTACCTACACTCAAATTGTCATGCAATATATACTGTAGGCATACTAGTACTTATTATGGACTATGTCGTTGGTCTAGTAGCTAGCTCCAAATGTTCTAGGTTCACACTCCAAATCATGTCATAATGTTTAATTCTTAGAGCATCGAGAAGTTCGAAGTATGTAATTTGGCAGTAACACGACCGGACCTCAATAAACGTGTACTCATTGGTCCTACGCTTATACTTTCTCAGATGATGTCGTCTCGTTCGCCCAACGTATTATGAGGGTAAGTGAATAGAGTGGCTACGTTCAGTTAATAATGGCTTTCTGCATCTCGGCGGCGAAAGAATTGCCACTGAATTTCAAGCGTGATTTAACAAAAACATCCTTGATAAGTGGTAAGGTTTATAATAATAATTATTGTATATTATGCAGTATAAATATTTCCAGATTTGTGTTATTGACTTGCCTATATTTGTATCATATTACTTTTTAATAATAAGCTTAATTATTTCGTAATTTAAATTTATTTTACAACTCCTTCCTTTAGGATGTTATTAATAAAATAGATACTGATTTCAAAGTTAAGTCGATTCCTTTCATGTCTTTTTTTAGAAAAAATTGCGATTCTTTGTCATTCTTATCAGGACAACCTTCTTATATTTCCGTTTTTTGTGTAATGGCTTGTAAATCTTACTTAATAAACTATACGTCGGCGTCCTTTCATTTAATTTGTTGACGTCCCGAAGATAAGCTTTGGCGACATTTTTTCCACAAAACTGTTAAAAGGATGCGGTCATTCGGACAATTTCGTTTATGATAACTTTTTATGTACGTATTTTTTTACCTTTTATTTTATAGGACAAAAAATATGAATCTGTGACGTTGCTATTGTTTTAAGTTAGGCGGTTTTTTATTTGTAGCCGAACTGATTTTGATATTGATAAAAAATCTTATTTTTTTTTATAATAAATACTGAAGTTTAAATTATTAAGTTTAAATAACATAAAAATAAATGTAACTCAGCAAAGAAAACAAAATACATATATATATATTACTAAATAAATAAATTGAAGTAATGGTTAAAGCACAAAAATATTTTTTAAACACTAAAATAAATTAATTAACAAAAAATAATCGGTAGCCCAGTTCAGCGATATAATCAGAATAACAAAGATGTGACGACTTTTTAATATCTTCGTACACGAGTCCCGCTGTTAGGGACGCTTTTATGTCATTTTTATGGACGTTAACGAATATTTACAGGAATATCGTCCTTAACACTTTCTAATAAGAGTCAAAAACTTGTACAATTAATCGTTTTTGTGTTATATTGTAGGTCGCACACCATCCTGCTGTTTCGATCTCATGATTCGATTTTTCGCGAAGAATTAAGATGGAACGAGTCGACTTGGGGGTTCTTAAGTAATGTTTTTAGTGTGGAGTCTCTGAGGGTGGGCGAGCAGATCGGCTTGTAAAATTATTACGATTGCTTTCTATCAAAGCATACTTAAACTAGCTCTATGAATTAAATAAATGGATCATTATGTACTTTTTAATTTAATTCGTCTAAAATACTGACTTGTGTGTGTAATGGGATTATAAAAAAGCTAATTACATACTAGTATATTCCATAACATACCTAATAACTGTATAAAATAAACGTGTAAAAATGGTTTATAGTCAAATGTACTTATTTCAAACAATTACATTATTTGTGACATGGAAAAATATAAACATTCATATTACATAAACCTACATACATACATTTTTACGACTAATACATACATTTATTCGAAGTTGAATTTGTAAAGCTTAACTTAGTGCACATTTAGGAAATTAAGAATTCAATTACATTTAACCGGCTTCAAAAGAAAGGTATGTTTTAATAGGCGCAATTATTTTTAAACTATACAACTGCTTTTGAATATTCTTTTAGTGTCGATTGGCAGCTTGGCACTTGGTGGTAAGTAGTCACCACTACATTCATAGACATTAGCATTGTAAGAAATATTAATTATCACTGACATGGTCATCGTGACTCCAATACTGGGAACTAAGATGTTATGTCCTTGTTCCTGTATCTTCACTGCTCCAATGCCCCTTTAAACCAGAACACAACATTATTAAGTATTGCTGTTTGGTGGTACCATATATGATGAGCAGGTGCTACCTACCCAACGCCCTTGTCTCCTATCAACTAACTATAACATTAACGTACCATTCATATGTATATAAAAATAATAGCTTATAATAAATGACCCACTGGTGAACTAAGGCCTCCTCTTCTTTTGTGATGATTGTTTTAGAGAAGTTTGCTGCTTTTATGAAGAAATAGTTCTAGACATATCTAATAGTCTCAAAGACGTATTATTTAAAAAAACAACATTTATCCTCATATTATATCATAATTTAAAAGTTGACGTATTAAAACCGCCCATTATGACCTTAATGACAGGGACATTGTCTTTAACTTTATCGTTTTAATTGTCTAAGAAAGCTGTATGTTTTTTGTGCTTCTCAGCATGGGGCGCTACCGCTGTCTGAGACATCACCGGCATCCTGGTAATTTAGTTTAACGCTAGTTTTCTGCTTAATTTATTGCCGTCACGAGATATTTATTTGATTCTTCAAATTCATTGTTTTACCTTTGTTTAATGGTTCTTCTTTTAAATTTATTCTTACAGTGTTACGTGAAGAGGAATTTAGGGCAACACCATGGTGTTGTTAAATAATCAGATATTAAGTAATCTTATATTTAAAAATGGATGTTGGGATCATCCCCGTCTTAAGCACAACTAGCACCAGAGTGCAGGCGATGTTCTGGTGATCTTCCTTCCCCCAACAAAGATTTTTAAGAGAGCTTCTTCGTCATTGACGATCCAAGACTTGACAATCATCAGTGAGGCAATCCTTGCCTTGATGAAGATAGGCCTGGTGAGTATATATATTTGAAATGAATACTATATATAATAACTTCGGACACCGTCTGACCGAGTACCCTGATAGTTGGTACATATAATTATGTATCTTTTTTACGGAGAAGGCTTATACTGTCCTCTTTGTTGTAACTAGTGGCTAGTAAAAAGCGCTTAAGCTAATAGTATCGGTTAATTAGCGGCCGTATCGGATGATAGTCTAAGACAAAGAGGCATCTCAACGCATGTCGGGCTTTGTCTAGCATGATTAAATGAGTACGATACATTGTACTGCTTGATAATAAAACTACTAACGAAAATATTTACACGGTAAACTCTTTGGTAATTTACTCCTATACTAGCTGAACCTGCCTCTCTACACACGCGAAATTTATAAAACATTCACCACTCACGTAAACCATCACCCCTATTTTAAACCCTCGACGGGATAATTAAAAAAGTAGCCTATATCCTTCCCAGGGAATTAAACTATCTCCATACGAAATAAAATCTAAATCAAAGTTGCAGAGGTTTAAGCGTGAAGAAGTAACAGACAGAGCTATGCATTTATGCTAGTGGTATAGTTTACTATAATGAAAAGAAACATATATTTATTTTAATAACGAAACTCCGTTTGTATGTATTTAACTCTATATCTATATATTGTCTTTTAAATATCGTACCTAATACAATAAAGTTGTTTAATCCATATTGTTTTCCGGATGCCAGGTGACGGGCACGTTTTTTAATCTACATTAAAATCTATTAATATGAGATCCATCCAACATAATGTAAAAATATATTATAATCAATTTTTCGATAAAATTATTTTTATTAAAAAAAAAGGAAGAATAAATACATACGCTCAGAAGTCAATCTTCGGTTATATACATGTTACATCAATTTTGAAAAAGAGTTCCTAGATAATTTTTGCATGTTCTTCCCAATGCGTTGTTATCAACAATACATTCAATTCTGTAAAATGGAGATTCCGAAGTGCGCGAAGGAGACTATTTGAATAAATTGTTTTATATAAAATAAGCTAAAGAAGCATTCTTTAATACGAAACATTTAATTATCCGTAGTATACTTAGTCTTTCTATTGATATTAAAAATAAATGCAAAGTATTTTACTGCTAAACACCACAACCAGTAACGACCGCTCTTGGTGTCGAGTGCATATGTCACCCTCCTCCCTTCAATATTCGATCGTGTTTACGAGTTATTTTTGTAATCAAATATAAATAATCTGACCATTATCCCGCAACATGCTAGTTTTATATGGATACGCGAATAAATGCAAAAAATGTCGTGCTCACAAAAATATCCTGTAATACCGAATAGACATGGCCGAGCCAATAAAAGTGGGTTTCATTGCACCTGATTGCATGCGAGTAATTTTTGTTGTCTTATCTTACTAGCAGAGTAAGGGAATAGAGAGTGGCTAGTTTCTATTGAGGCCTGTGGCCTGTTGCCTGTGGGGAAAACTAGACACTTAGACTACAATGAGTTTAAATCGATGTTTTTATCTGTTGCAATTCGAATATGAAAGCCAAGCCAAAAAAATGTTTTTGCTATTGTTACAAACTTAAAGCCTAAAATAACGATAAAATAGTTTTGTATGAAAGTTACAATTACGTATTTAAAGTTTATAAACATGTTTGTTTACAATAATAATTAACAATGAGTGATACCAGTTCGGGCAGAAGATATCTGGATTTATTGCCAATTGGTTTTACTCTTTAAAACTCCTAATTCAAATGGTACCCATTTAATTTGCTCGATTGACGCGTCACAAGGAACACAGACAAAAAGAAAAAATATAATTTTTCCCTTTTTAATATTAGTAGGGATTAACAAAATTCCAATGAAGTTTCTTTAAAAGTAATGTCCATACATTTATTACAATTTTCACTTTACACGACCCCTCGCTGGTCTCGTAATGCGACCGCAGTGCGTACCGTGGTGTTGTGATCGTCCCAATTACGTGATTATTTATGTGTGACAACTCCTTTCAACGCATTTACATTGCACACTTGTTCCAACCAAATATATTGATCCCGCTTTAATGGAGTGAATATAATTTCTCATTGTTAGCAATTGAATGATTTTTTTTGCGTGTATAATGTTTTTTTTATTCGTAAAAATTTCGTAAAGATTTAAAAAAAGAATACTAATCAAATACTTATATCGTGTACAAACAGCGTTTGCTGATGGTTTAGCTTGTTAATTATAAACTATTTACAGAATTTTAACAAAAGTACATAGTTTATTTGTTATAAATGAATATTTGAACAGAAGTGATGAGTGAGCGGGGGTTCATTTTATCCTGGTCTGGTTAAAAGTGGCCACAGATGTGGTGACAGGTCATGCTGTTGTCATTGTTGTTTAATGACTTTATGAGCTCCACAAATGTGCGTATAATGGAGTGTTTGCTTTGCTATGTGGTTTAATCTATTATTTGAACTGTTTCGCTTGCTGATTCCTAAATAATACAGATGTCACTATGACGCTTCGAAGATAATTAAAGTTTTTATTACCAACGGTTAGTAATAAGTAATAATTGTAAGTATAATATAGATTGAAGAGTAATATCACATTATTCATTTTTTAAATTCTTATGTATTTATGGTCGATTCACACGTAAAGCAATATCAACCGGAACATAAAGGTTCACAATATTTTCTTTCACTGCCAAACTCGAGTTGTGTTATACGCACGTGAAAATTCAATGACGTGTATCCGAACTTCAACACGGAAACTTCGGATGAGATAAAAAAACACACAGCTGCATCTTGAAGTATATAACCGAGTACCGGATTCCAATCATGTATTATTAAGCGGGTGGTAGCTACAAGGAATGCAGATGGCAATTAATTTAAAAAAAAATACAACATATTAAAATCCTTTAAAGCCACACACGCGTCCACATAACTGTTTTATGATAACAAATTAAAGATTGTAACCCTTATCTATTTCAATTATGAGCATCGCATATCTAAATCTTCCACTTAACAACCCTTGATTGACAAGCTCTTACAAAAAAGTTCAACCCGGGGGTTGAAAGCCACGCGACCAAATTAACTTTATGTAATCCCAATCAATGATAGTTGTTATCTAAGGGTGCATACGGTAACGTTTTTTGTAACGGTAAGGCCGCGTGCAGACTGTAGCTGACTTAGGGCAGGTTTTTAGTATTTTTTTTGTTTTGTAAGGAACACAAACAATTAATTTACAAAAATATTACAAAGTTATAAGCGATGGGCTTTATTTTACTTGATTATTTGTAGTAGGTCTTATGTAGATTGAAGATAGTATGACTATAGTGCGATTCACGATACAATTAAGACCATTATGTAACGAAAAGAAAAATTAAAAACTACGTTGATAGTTGAACGTTGAACATTGTGAACTCATAACTTATGCATACACACATAATTAAGTATTTTAACAATTACAAATGACTCAAGTGAAAACATCAAATTATAATAATCTATAAAAAATAAACAAAAATTACCAAAATAAAGTACACAAAGTTAAAATATGATAGTTAATTTAACATACATACGGCAAATATCCGAATAAAATGAACATTAAATATTTATTATTTAGGTATTTTTGAAACTAAACGGAAGCTGGCGAATGGATGGATGATTAGAGCAGCATAATTAGAGTAAGATTAGGCACAGGGAACTGCCAAATTCTCAACTCCAGATTTACTGATCATTTATTTGACACAATAATCCCAATACCTTTAATTGGCCCAAGCCGACATTTGATACAAGTGCCTTGAGATCTGTCAGCTAAGCAAGCCATTAAACCAACGAGGCGGTTATTCTGTAATTATCTTTTATTTAAATCTATCCTTTATATATCCGCCTTTTTCGCTTACCCTTGGCCGGTGTAATTACAGACATAAAAAATAGTTTTATCTTCATAGTTGTCTGAATTTAGCTTGTAAGCTAAGCTTTTTAGAAGTTTTACAAACAGAGGTAATCTATTGTCTTAGCTGTTTCATTCGACATAATTTATTTTTTGATGTACTTACATTTCATTCTTTTTACGAATTAGTATCAAGGTTTATTTGATTAAATATGTATAGAAGTATTATATAATCATATTATTTCAATACAACACAATATATAAGATTACTTATATCATGCTTTTAATAATAATATATAAAATGTCGATGTTAATTCAAGAGATCTTCATAATTGAAATTAGACTGATTCATTAAATAACAATACAAGTACCTAATAATGAGCTTTTATTTCAGTGACGACTTAATTAAATAAATAATTTCGAATTTTAAATGGCGACGATTTATAATGAGTGAAACTATTTATAAGCATTATTTATACGCAACAATACTATTACGCAAGTATAATGTTAAACTAGCACGACACTCTAAAGTCACCCTAATCCAGCGTTAGCAAGCCGGTATCCCATTGGCACGTTTGTCCCACGGGTGGTCTAGAGACGCACCCCTGACACCGCGTGACAGGTTGATAGGGTCATTGGTTTAGCTTTATTTTGTTAACAGCTTTGTAATTATTATCATTAAAATAAGTAAGAGTACTACTGTTAATTATTGTACTATTGTTTTCGTACTTGATTTTAAAATACTTATACTGTGAATCTGCAATTTTTAAAAAGAAATGTAAACTGTTCGTTATGAAAAATAAGCTATAAAGGCACATTAAAAAAAACTAAATAAAAATATTTTATGTAAAGAGGTGGATTCAAAGCTATACAACCTTATTTCCTTTTATGAAACAAAAAATACGTCAAACTTTAATCATAATCAATAGTGACAGAAAAAAAAAAATTAAGCGTATTTCTTACTTTAGTTTTATAATTACTTACGTGTGGAAATATACTAAATTAGTATTTTCTATTTTCCGATTTTTTATTATTATAGTAATTGACACAAACATTTTAATGAAGAGTAAATACATTGCAATTTATCCGTAAATATTGCAATGATTACTCGTTTACGTGATACAATGTATTTGTAAAAACTCGTCCAAATGATATTGTAAAGCTTATTGTATGTAATGAACGAAATTTTTATTTGCGACGTTAATATTCATGGAGCTCGCTGTCTCAAAAGCCACAATTATACTTTATTATAGGAAAGTAAACACAGATATTTTACTGTATTCCAGTGAAAAAATTAACAGGTTAATATTAATAATAATTTGAATCTTTTTTAAATGTTAACAATTTTTAATTTTTCAAATTAGCTATACTATCATTATAAATGCGAAAGTAAGTCTGTCTGTTTGTTGCTCTTTCACGGCCAATCCCCTGAACCGAATTTCATGAAACTTTTTATGAAGCAAGCTTGAAGCCTTTTAAGCCTAACAACTGACGAATACCCCTAAAACGCGAGCGAGGCCGGGCGTCACAGCTTCGCTCGGGTATGATGGGTCTATATATAAACGTTATAACGTTTATATTTAAATACAAAGACAAAAACCTTCTCGGGAGTTTGTGGAACAACTCATCAAAGTTTCACCAAATCGGAGGAATGGTGAAAGTACGTAAAAATGCAAACATTGCCTGAGTCTGTATTTCCTGATAAGTACATCGTTGGTGTCTTTGTATCTAGAGTTAACAGGTATCTTCTAGGCAAGCATGTTTCATCGCAGACCATGTCGATGCTTAATATCAGGCAAGACAAAAACATTCATCTCTATTTATATACAGAAGAAGGTATTGCTTTGGCTGCGTATAATATATTTATTGTCATGGTGGTACATAAATACGACAAGTTCAATGGTAACCGACCAAACTCTGTAAAAAGCTATCGTTCTCAAATAGACCAACATCCATTTTTATATAGCAAGTGGTTACCGTTGCCAATAATCTGAAACATAAGGAAAATGATGATGACTTCGCAGGAACCTGTGGACTTGAAGTTTGAAGCCCCCATAGCATACGATAATACAACACAACTTTAATTCGATTGGGAAGATAATTCCACAGTTTCTTCTGAATTCTGGAGGTTCCGTAAATATGTTTGGGCTTCGTACTGGCGATGTATTTCTTGGAGTAGCGTTAATTTCTGTCATATGGTCGGTGAATTGTGACTGTTTGGCTGCAGTCGAGGCGTTATTATTTTGTTGTGCTTGGAGTTCATATTCTCCATTCTTAAACTTGTATTCCTATTATTAGAATTTAGAGTGACAAAAATGATCTTCAAATATATATTAATAATTGTCATGTTATGCTATTTTATTTGGCGGAATACAAGGTTCCAAGGTTTCTCCTTAGGACGAGATGAGGCCTGCCTCTATCAATATAACATTGTAGTTTGTTACTTTAATACAAATTAAATAACTAACTTGTCCTATCACTTATTAAATATAAAATGTAAAGATCTACAAACATTACTTGTATAAATACTTGTATACTTCGTGGCTTTCCTATACTTTGTAATATCTATAAATATTATTGCAATAGTGCATTATAAACCAGCCTGTATCCCAATCACATCGGAGGCTGCTTAACCATAAAAAAATGTAATTTCTAAGTACCACAGTTACTCGTATACAACTCAAAATTTCCCTCACGGGCGTCTTTGCCTCAATAAGGAGCAATTGACTTCGTAATAAAATTAACTAATGGCCTGTCATTACGCAGCCGCCTGTACACTTTGATGTAAAAAGTTGCCGCTCTACACATAAGCAACTAAAATTTGCATAGATTTTTGGCTAAATCTTAACCACGTAAATGAGCCTTATACGCAGTGATATGTTATTTTAAAGGTGGTTAAGATTTTATAACCCACCCAAAATTAAATCGTTTTGCGATTTAATAAGCTTTTGATTTTAGTATGAATAAATTAAATAGGAAGGTATTTAAATAAGGCCTTATTTTTAACTTATATTTTATGACAAATAAAATTAGTTTTTATAAAGAACCTATATGTATAATAAATGAAAAAACTATGTAATATCTCTTGAATACCTGCCTCTATAAATAAATATTGAAAACAATGTTAATACTTGTTGCAGTTGTTTGTAGAAACTGAATTATACTATTAAATATCATCCATAGGTATTATATCTAAAAATCTATTAAAATTGCAACCTCCTTAGAAAAAAATATTTAAAAAAATTTTACAAAATACACAAAAGCAAATAAATACAAAACACCCTGTAGTTCAATTACCAAAATATGAGTAGTAAATCAATCGAAAGCAGCATCTCCTTAGGATGTCCTGTAATCAGGCCGGAGCAGGCCGCACAAATTAAAGACCAGTGAGTGCCTCGAGCCTTTAATATCATGTGTAATTGAAACCGATGCGACATTGTCGGGGATTACGCCTGTCAATGTGTAGTGATGACAACATTAATAAGGATTAAGAATATCGAAGAATAAATATAAATTAAATTTTCAACACCACTACGTAATAAATGTATCAATAAATGTAAATCTATCAGACAGATCAGTGCATCTTTAATAGACAAGACATATTATTTGATAACAGATATTTAATTATAGCCAACGAACATGCGGAAACAGGATTCTCTATTTCCTCACTTTAGTAAATTATGGGATGACACGAGAGATACCAGGCATAGGACGACGACTACAAAGCCTTTAGGGGCACGGGAATACTTCTGGGTTACACAACTGCTGAGTGTTTATTTAGTAACATTATCGAGTAAAGTCTGTAATAATTCACTTCGTATCTAATTCGTGAAATGTTGACATCAAACTCACAGTGATACGCCATTTTGATACGTGTCTCCTATAAATTTTATAATGATTTATAGTCAATGTCGCATAATACATTCTGACATTTACTGCTTGTATTCTGCGATGACTTTCAAGTGTCTTCTTACAGAATACTTCTACTGGCTCGGAATTTTAGATCAGGACTTCGGAGTCTGCAGCCTTATTTTACTATTAAACTAACGAGGTTATAATAGAAAATATGTAGACGGTAAAAATATCCATTTCACAAGAACAATATACAAAAAAATATTATTAAACGGGAATTGCTAGCTAGTTGGTTTCTACCCACTTATGGACAGTTAATGTTGCCAAGGGCTGATGGTATTGATATGCGGTTAACATAAATATTTTCCATAGTCGTCTCTTACGACATTTTCGGATAGCTCTATTACACTCTACCTGAAAGTAACATTAATATAAAAGATTACTGGGAGTCTTGTCGTTTCTCTCATTACATTGAAAGGTAATAGTAACATTATATTTGATTAATTTTATAAAAGGACTAATCTAAACAACCGACTTGAATAAAGTATAAGTAGTTTTAATTCAAGATTTTTTATATACATATATTTTACATGTAAAAACAGTGTTGGAATTTTCATATATTTTTTTGTAGAGGGTTATAAAATTATATCATGGCTATTTCCATATATACATTAGAGTTGAGATACATTTAAACTTTTTCGGTTTTGTTTTATATATTTTTATGATTTAATTACCTTTTAATCGATCGAATTTATTTAATAAATTGAACAATATCATGATAGATATCTTAGTTTAGAAAATAAAATAATTTGCAATCAATGTAGCATTTAATCTAAAAGTGACGTGAAAAACGTTCCTAAGGTTTTCGATTCAAAAGAGAATATGAATCAGTAAGTTCTTGAACTTGATCATCAACATACATATTCGTACTACTTCTGATACAATTTTTTACTACTTGCAATTAAAATATGTCACATGATTATAGCTGGTTTATTTAAAGATCAATAATTTAAACAGCGAGGATTTCAATTGTAACTGTTTATCTATTTGGAAGAACCACACACATTCGAGTATTCAGATGTATTTGATTCACGCGTGTGTTTGCTTCAGAGAGAATGTATGTATATAAGTATATGTGTGTGTGTGTGGTTCCTACACATTGTTGATAGAGTTTGCGCAAATGAGGAATATCTTAAAAACATATTTCTCATTTGTTTCATATTAACCATATTCCTTAAAATCATTTACAAATAAAGAGAAGAGAGAATTTTTCTACGAATATTTTTAAGTAAAATATGTCGTTATTCTATGAAGATTGAAGTGCTTTCGAGATTAAAATAAAAATATAAAATATATCATCGAGTTATTGAGTCTGCCAACAATAATAATTTAATTATATTCGTTCGTTATCATTACGGATGGAATAAAAGCGTCCCAATAAAAAACATTTCATAAGTTTTGAAGTCGCATGTTTATGACCTAAAAACTTATAGGAACTTTAATTCGTCACACGTAACTCTAAAAATATCGGTAGCTGATGTACAATAACAATTCACTTAATATAGGATCCGGTTATTAATTTATAAGTTATGTAGGTCATTATCTGCCATCGAATGCACGGTGTGTTTCTTAACGTGTCTTACTAGCATTAACAATATCCGTTTGTATGTTTACGGTATTGGAATAAATATTATAATGATTACAATGCTAAATTACACGTATTAAACATTAGCATCAAACTGTTTTACTTTTTTAAATTTGAAGTTTTTTTTAAATTAAGAACTGTTATTATTATTTTTTAATTAGGAACTATGTTTGTAAAAAAATCGAGAAAGTTGATTTTAATGAAATCGTTACATCGTACAAACTTAATTTGACGACAATTATTTCCTAACAAAAACAGGGACATAATGTCAAATTCAATATAAAACAATGTAGCAGAGGCAATCATCGTCCTCACAAAAATTCAGTGGAATTTATCTATCTCACAAACAAGTCATGTACCATTTTTTTAACGAGCAATTAGTCTCCGATATTTTGAAATCTTGCAATGAGATGTCAATTTCTCGAGAATCGCGGTGGTGCGGCGCCGCCGGCGGTCGGTGGCGATACGCGGAACTAATTCATAATGAATCCTTGATTGGCAGAACAGGACAATTGTTAAAAACTTTGTTAGCACTCCTCTCGAGGACGTCCCTGCAACGACGGCAGTGGCAACGTGTTCTTGAAAAAAAATTCGGTTAATACTAATTTGGTGTGGGTGGGCACCGTCTACATGGCTACCGTCAAATATGGTAAGTGGGTGTGGCGAGAAGGTTCCGTCTCAGTTTTTACATATTCTGAGTTTAATTGTTGTAAACATTTTTTATTTACTGTTCTAAGAACATGATCTGAATTTAAGGGAATCTCATCAAATTACAATTTGAAGTAACATATCATTTTTGACATCAGCTAAGTTATTAAATTTATTACCTTATTATTGTTGTAACGACCTCTAATAGGAGCACTTTAATCATGTTACTCGGTACCGCTGATCATTTCTTAGGTGTAATATAAAACCGCTTGAATCCGAACACCAATCAAAATCGACTTCAATACGAAAGGTTTTTACTCAAAGCCTGAGATGAGACTTCATACATTTTTCATGCGCCCGATGCGACCAGACTGCCCTACCCAACTTAATGTAACAAATCGTCCGTGTAAAAATAAACCTTCTCTCTATAGGGAAAAAGAAGTGCAGTATGTACGGTTAAATAAGTTTGTCTGTTTGATCGCAATTAAAGCGCAGAAACGCACGTCATTAGCGCACACGGCAATATTCCACGCTGTTTCTTGTCGATAAACCGGTGGCTACATTCAGCTGCATTCGTTGGTACTTAAAAGCTAAATTGGAGGCAAACGATTTTGATCTTTAATATTAAGAGAGACGGGCCTCTATCCTATGACATCATTAAGATATAATGAGACCTTTATTGGAACGATGAACATGGAAGTCATTTTTATCGAGATACCGTAACCGATGCCATTGTAATATGATCTGCTGATTGGTATTTTGATGAGATCCTAGCAATTTTATTATTGCTTCATATTTGGAAAGTTGTTTATTAAATTGATAAGTGAATGAGATAAAATCGTTCGGATCGATGATCTCACATTAGTAGTTGAAAGCTTTACGATCGTAAAAACTAGGAAGTTTCAGACAGAACATGAGTTTAGATCGAAGATTGTGTTAATGATTGTTTTTATATTGCTAATGATACTTTCATAGAGTTGACTTTTTAAATTCTGACATGAAAGCAGATAGATGGGAATCGCAAAAAGCAAAACGTTTAAGCTACATTGATACTGCGTGTAGCGAATGCTTTGAACGGAATAGATCGATGCTGTATTAAGTTACGTGACAGTTTTATACTCTAAATAAATGGTAAAGAGATGATCCAACTGTTATCATAATCAATTTTTCTACTGGTCATAACTTGAGGACGTATTACGTAATTCTCACACTAGCATCGCGCATCCAACAGTGTTACTCTATTCTCCTTCATATAAGAAAATTTGAGGGTATGTTAGAGTGACTAATTACTGGCGGTGAAAAGGGTGATTTGGCGTGCCTTGTAAGAGCTCTTAGTCCAGTGGGTTAAGGTGGTGTTGATGATGAAGTATGATATTTATTTCCGTTGAAAATATACAGCTACGAGTTTATAAGACTCTCATTAAAATTACTATTATAATGAACGTTTTTAACATTTGTGGAAATATTTTGGAATTCTAACAATTTATGATTGACACGAATCAAACATTTAATTACTGGTATACCGTCCACGTTTAAATGAATAAAAAGCAATAAATAGTTATCGAGATTCATCATCACGCAGCTTCGACTCATTGATATGATACCATGTTTTTATGCTTGGTTACGGCTGCGTGCCATATTTAATATTATTGAAGAGACTTTAAATTTAAAATTGTAATGCATTACAAGAATGCGCGACAATCTATGATCGACGATACCTCCTCGCTGGGAGAACAATAGGCGGCTCCAGTGCGCTTTTTCTAGAATAAACAATAAGTGAATACGTATGTATGTATATCCTCGCCGCTCCATCATATCTCGATATGTATGAGCGATGCGTAAGACGCTAAAAAATTCGCTGCAATCCACCGTACCTTTTTATGTCTTCTTCCCGTCTCGCATTTTTCGGACAAAACTGATTGTTTACCGGAAAAAATTACGCCTGTTAGCCGAAACGGTGGGTATAAATAAAAGATGTGGCGATCGGAGAATTTTGATTCGGTTGTTTTTGCTATCGGAATACCGAGTGCGGCGAAACGACAAAAAGTCGAACGATGTACGATTGAGAAAGGAACGTGGTGTCAAGAGTGGCTCGGAGATTTATGTGAGCCACTTTACACTCGGAGATTTACGATTTCTAGCATACCTATTCCGTGTAGTCAGTCAAAAGAGATTTAATTATTATTGTTGTATCGTATGTTCTATTGCACTTTATAGTTAATCTTGTCCATAACTAATCTAATATCTGTTTCTTTTGTATGTTGTTTTGAATTGCGCGTAAAACGATTGGTCCACTGCGCAAATTAGTATCTCCAAAATAACCTTTTTTAAGCAAAGATTACCTTAAAGAAGTGTCTCATAAATATATTTGTTTTTTTTTTTATTTAATCTTTTGTCTTATCTTAATGCAAGTGAAATTTCTAATAAGTCGATTAAATAAAATTTATATTATTATTTTTTTCCTTTGAATGAACATTATATGAAAGAAGAAAAAAGCGTAATATTTTATATAATAATTTTCATGTATAATTGTTTCAAATATTTATTTAAATATCGTGTATCGTAAAGAGGACCCCGTCGATTGTTTCAGTTGTGAAATTTAAAGTGTTTTAATAAGCGGTAAATTTATTTATGCTGAACTCTTTATTTGGGATAATTAATAGACTATAAGGAAACACCAAAATAGGGAAAAATATTTTAAATGTGTGAAAGTGATGATTCTTTATACGTGAGAGGAATATTTCACGTAACTGTGAAATTCGACTAAAAAATTGCGTTTAATGTTTTGAAGAACCTTGATTGCAGGCTCTGGAGATGACTTAATATAATGTTATTAATATATTTCCTTATTTAGAAACTTCCGTAACTTACACTACACGCAACTGACGTGACTGAAGAAGTAATGGTACTAGATCCTAATAAATTAATGCGAAAACAAATGTCTGTTTATTTCTTAGCTCATTACGACTTAAGTCAATAAAGCGGTCGTAATGAAATTATTAAAAAATGAGATCTTTAGATATATTTGACAGACTTAACACAGAGATTACGAGATTAATGGAATAAACTACGCGGACTATCTAGTCGATAAAAATGTAATAATAAAAATAAAAATTAAATTGCAGATCATATTTATTAAAAGATATACCGCGCTGTATTTTTAGGCAATACCTACATTATATATAATACCGTACAATAGCAGAATACATCACATTTACGAAAAAAGAGTAGATATAGTTTGACAGAATATATAAATTTCACGCGGGTAAAGTCGTGGGTTCAGCTAGTTCGTTATAAGTAACGAATTATGATATAGAGTATCAAATAATTCTAATATAAAACAACAAAAATCTCCAGCTTTATAGTATAAAAAATCAAGATCACGTGCAGAAGATGATGCAAAATTCTAAACAGTGAGTAGACAGGTGAGAAATTCTTACCACAAATTAAAAAAAAAGCATAGAATTGGGTGAAATAATTACCGTTCGGATTTCCGGACAATCCCCGAGCAAAATAAGGACAGAATCTTTACACGAATTAGAGCAAACTGCGTTGCGTGATTGCGACCAGTCGTTTTCACACATGCTGCCTAAAGGTATGATGTTAGTGATGAGAGTAAAGCGGATGTAGATTGGATTTGGAAGAAAATTTGACGAATTTTACTAAAGATTGCTAGGTAATTCAAATTACATTTTGTTTCATTTATCATACATTAAATTTATCACGTTAGATGGTTCTCGAAAAGTCGGAATTAAAAATTATGTTCTTATCTGTAAATTTTTTTGGTAAACTGTTTTAGTTTCATTCAATTTATAAGTCTTTTTCTATGATATTTTTAAAATTAAATTACGCTTAAAATCTAGAAAGTGAAGTCCTTAATAATAAGTTTACTGATATTGTAGTGAGATATTAACGCGTTGTATTTTACATGTAATATCATTGTTGTTAAAAATATTTATATATATATATACATATTTATATAAATATTTTATTTAATCTTATATTATGAATTAAAAAATCTATATGTTTTATCTATCTATTCTATCCGCGTCCGCTTGATCATTAACAGCGGTCTAAATATTTCTGACCAATTTAGGAGCGACCAAGGTTTTCACTTCTCGGTATTGAGTTGTATTGTTTTGTTATTTCTTAATTGTTGTCGTTTGCAACAAGTCGATGTCCAGTATTAATAAATAAATAATTAATTAGTTATTAGCTGCAAATATATCTTGACGTACATCTAAACACGATTTCGATACATTGTTTAAAAAAAAACTATTTTTTACTGCCCAAAATGGAGTGTTTTATTTTGAGGATGCACGTGTATATGTATGTGATATTTTTATTCCACCAAAACATTTAAAGCCTGTAACAATGTAATACATTAATTCAACCCGGATATGGTTTTTGAATTTTCAAGGGAGATTAATTAGTTATATTCTTAAAATAAGGTGTGATTATTTTCGAAGTTTGATGATGTAATGAGATTGTAAATATAAAACTGAAAACATTAAATATTTTTTCTTTTACAAATGACAAACAAAATGGGACATACAGCTTGAATTGAAATAGGGTGAATAATTATTTATTCTTTAAATAAATTTGTCTTACAAAATTAGGACCACTGTCCAAATATATTGAAATTACATTTTTATTGCAACGAATATGTTATTAGACATCGATTAATTTGATAATTTAAGCACTGAGTTCAATGACTTTTAATACAAAAATAAAATTACATATTTCTAATTAAATATTTACTTTGAGTTGAGATGGCCCAGTGGTTAGAACACGTGAATCTTAACCGATGATTACGGGTTACCACTGAGTTTTCATGTGCTTAATTTGTGTTCATAATTCATCTAGTGCTCAGCTGTGAAGGAAACGTCGTGAATTAACCTGCTTGTGTCTAATGACATATGTCATTTAAGCGTCAATAGCTTAATGTTTTAAGGGCCGCCTGGCGATGTAAAGTCGCTATTTCGATCCTAAACACCTATCACAAGATTTAGGCCTTATTTGAGGGAGGTAAATAGTAATAAAAGGATTTACATATAATGTGGCATTACTAGTGTTTTTTTTAAAATAATCCGAATTAGAGTAGCTTAGAATAAGCTCTGAACGTTGTCATAAAAATGAGATAAGTTAAGCCACAGCAGGAATATTAACAAACGTTTGCTTTAAATTATTTTAAAATTAGCTACAAAATATAATGAAAATTCAAATGTGTTGATAAAAACAATATTTTTGTTACAGAATAAAATGCGTGAAATTTATTAAAATAAAGGTCTGACCAGCGCAACGGCGCAGACAGTTTGCATGATTGTAATGCACGCACTACTCGAGGCTACTTTACACAAATTACTACAGGCTACCGGCATACCAGTATTTAATTGATCTTTTGAATGCGTTCATTTACGTTCTGGTAATTTTCAATTTTAAGGCTGCGTTCGCAGAAATGTTATTATTGAAGATTTTTAATCATTTTCTTAGTTACTTTTGTTAAATTTGTGTAAATAATTACTGCTGCTTAGCTTGAAATATTTTTTGGGACTCGATCGTCAACTGCTATTTCACTCATTCTGCTGATTTACACAGTCAGAATACTGTGACGAACCGAATATTATAAATTTTAACGTCCCTTAGGGCCTTTTTATAATTCCTACTGGCCTCGTTCATACAAGAATACAGGTATATAAAATACTTCTGTTTGTAATGGAATAACTGGTGAGAACTTGTCTGCTTATAATCGAATAAAGAACTTATTTAGAAATAGATGACGTCACATTTTTGAAAATGATTATTTAGAAGCCAGAGAACAAACACCCGTGCCCTTGGTTAACCTAATTGTTAAATCTATACTAATATTATGAATGTGTGAATGTACCTCTGTCTGAATGTCTGTCTGTCTGTTTCTTTTTCCAAGCCACTGAACTGAATTTGGTCAAATTGGGTATGAAGTAAGCTTGAATCCTAAGGAAACTACTTTTTTGTGTGTGTGTCAAAGTGATATTTAGTAATATATATTACAAGTTTTCGCTTATATAAATATTTTTATAGTTAGCAATATAAAAACAGGTTAAGACATGAAATCGCAATGGATAGGTTTTGTTTACTTAATATAGGAAGTATACATACATTTTAATTTAATTGTGTACTATCAATTCAAAACTAAATTCGGTCTTAAGTATACCTTGGTTCATTATTCTATGACCTTGACCTCTCAGTGCATTGTTTTATTACCTTTGAGTAAATACAATGTCTTAATTCATTTTATATTAGCCTTTTAGGTCCTACTAGATTGTGCTATTGTTAATAATTAAAAATGTGCCTATAGTATCGACAGACTAGGAACAATTGTTTTTAAGATATCTCGTACCTTCAAGGTCGCCATCTCATAAAGATTATGTCGCGTGTCAATAGATAAGTTTAAGTGTGGGGATGTGTAGTGCGTCATTCAATCCTTGTTACATATAAATTTTAAGAAAAAATATTAAAACCTAATTTTTTGTTTTTTAATTTTATTTACGCATTGAATTGTAAATAAGTTATTTTTGAACCTTCGATTTCAAATTAATTCAAATAAAAAAATATAATAAAAAACACCACATTATTGCAAGTGTCTGTTAAATAAAAGCACCTTGCACGATCTCATTTATTCGTTCGCTCCTTTTTTATTCTGTGGTGAACAGATATAATCAGTTAAACCAGCTAGCCATTATCTCATATGATTTTATAAGCAATTGCTTGTAATTTGAAATTCAAATTAGTTTCAAAACAAACAAAATTTACTTACTGCCCATTAACTACCTTGCTTACGAGTAAAATTTTGAAATTACATTGTATTTGTAATATTTGAATTTTCACTTAAAAATTTTAAATTGAATATTAAATGAACCACTCCCACTAAAACTCAAATTCCTTTGTTTAATATAGAAGCATTACACTTATTGATTGTCAAATTAAACACTACCACCGGTTCGGAAAAGACAATACCCAGACCTGAGAAGAAACGGCGAAAGAAACTCAGCGGGTCTTTTTTTTGTCAATTTTATTATTTACATATATTCAATAAGAAAACAAATAGCCAGAAAGCGATTGTTTCATTCCCAAGGTGTGCTATCAATCATAAACTCACTAATTGTTTGATAAATTAATAATCTTTCGCACACAAGCGTTCCTTAACAATTTTCCAAAACTGGGCTAAGGTCTCTTCTTCTTTAGAAAAGAAGGTTTGGAACTTATTCCACCTCGTTGCTAAAATACGGGTGGGTGTATTTCTGCGAACATAAATTGAAAAAACATCCTAATTTGTTAAGTAAGCATGTATATTATATGTGTGGTCAATATAACGAAATTAATGTAGCGTTCATTTTTATATCGTGAGAAAATGTATACTTTTAATATTACTTTAAATCCAATTCACGTTATTATCACTGCGTTTATATATATAGTACCAGTCTTGATATCATTTACTTCTGTTTCTTCCTGGGAATAATCTAATAATACTATACACCATTGTAATTAATGACTTGATAGACATATTGAAAAAATATTCTATAACCAGTATTAATTCTAATTTATCACAAATTAGCCACAAATAAGTTGTCACCACCATAGATATTGGCGCCGGCAAGCATTCCTTACATCCAATGCGCAAACAACCTGGGGAATTCATCAATGAAATTGATTATGCGAAGATGAAGTGTCATATTGATACATTTTTAATATCAAATGTAATTTTATTACGAGGGATGCATGATGTGCGACTTTTACTTAACCTATTTAAAAAAAAAACAAAAATTTAAATTCAAATTTGATTTCTAGCAAAAGTCATTATTGTAAGAAGTTTGATTATAAGTCAATCTATACAACGGTGCCGATAAAGATTTATTTAGTCTCTTGATTAATTGAATCCCATTGTTTAGAAAGAACGCGATTGACTACATCCCCGTATTAAATATTTACTTAATCAATGTTTTCATACCGTATAATGCGTGGAGTTATTTCGAATGAATTCGCTCCCAGAATTTCGCAGGAACCGGTCGCCCCGTGCTTCTTGTTTAGAGCTGTGGAGTGAATATTTTTGTTAATTTTATGTGATCGAGACATATTGTCAACGATTTATGAGACCATTTCGTACACTTGATAAATATTTTCAACGTTTAAACTTGAGGCGGTCGATACGTCATTCTTGATATACTAAAAATGTCTTTGGAAGTTTTATTTGTTCTATACGTAGTTGTTGTGATGTTATGGCGTCTGTGGGAGGACGGGCGATTGATTCACCTGGTAATTGGTTACCGCTGTCCATCGATATTGGCAGCGTTTGAAATTTTAACCATTACCTACTTATAACTAATGCGCCACCAAACTTAGTAAATGAGATGTTATTTTCCTTGTACCTCTTTGTGGCTTGCCTGTTTTTGTATTCTACTTTTACTCCAAAATAGGTGTTAAGAAAAACAAATGCTTATGTTTGTTTCGAAGATTATTATGATAGTAAATATCTTATTTCTAAAGGCAACGTACCAATACTATAGTTATTTTCAAAGCCCATTATAGGTACATAGTAACCATAATAATAAATATTTATTTTAAAATAATTTCCATTTATTTTTACAAACATTTAGGAACATAATTAAGTGTTTACTTAAGTAAAGTGGTGATTTCGCCAATATACATACATTACAAGAAATACAAACCAATGCTAACTCCGTCAATATTTCTTGACCAAGAAATCTAAGAAGTTATATCCCTCGTGGCTGTAATTACACTGTCGAAACTTATCCTTCAAACCGGAACACAGCAATACTGGATGTTATATGATGTTGATGTTATTGGTAATTAGTGAGTGGATTGTCTGCACAAAGCCCTACAACCAACTGAAATACTATATATGTACGTGTGTGCGTATTCACATTGCTAACATCATGTTTGATTTAGTGACTACTAAGTTTCTTGCGGGGTCCTCTCGGTAGAATCTACGTACTCAACTGGTAGCTTTGGATTTCATATAATTTTGTAAAGTGTCGATTTTAATGTAGTTGTTAAAACCAGCTTGAATAAAGAATATTTAGATTTTGAGTCCATTTTTAAAATAAATATAGACATGTATTTTTAATATGTTTTTATTTATTATATTATACGGCGTCATAGCAGAATATATGTGTAAGTTGGATTATAGGGTTTTAATTATGAATATTCATAGTAGTGTAGTAAAATGAGATTGAAATGGAACAATCAATCAAATTAAATAATAAATTTCATAAAAGTAAAAATAAACCTCCTTTCCCTTTGAAGAGGAGGTTTGGAGCATATTCCTCCACGCTGCTCCAGGGTCGGTGGATACACATGTGGTTGAATTTCGGCTAAATTAGATACATGCATGCCCCCTATAAAAAAAAATAAAAAAAAAAGGTTTCCTCACGATGTTTTCCTGCACTGTCGAGAAAAAGATAAAATAAATAAATAAAGTATATGGGAATTAGTTTGATGATTCGTTCTAACTACTGTGCCACCTCTGCTTTTCACTTTTCGGCTGCAAATTTCATATTAACCTTTTAACAATATATATAAAAAAAATCTAAATAACTTCCGTATGGTCACGTAATCGCATTAGTGTTGTCAAAGTCCCCCATATCAAAAGCTAAGTGTTGTCAGTCAAGTACATCACGCCCTTTAGCGACACGCGTGTGAACTGTCAAGGATTAACCGCTTGACGGATTCCGTACAAAATAGTTACATACGCGTTTTGTGCGATAGTTGATTTTTGTCCCCGGTTCAGAGACGTGAGATTTAATTTCATTCTGGTAAACTAATTTATACATAAGTATAATAAAACAGTGCAACGCTTAAATATGGGGTGTTTTTTATAGGAATAAATTTCGGATTGACTTTACAATGTTTACCGATGATTAATAGTAATGGAATATATTTCATTCAAAAAATAGCTCACGTAAAAATAACTGGATATACAGGAAGGTGACTTATATTAAAAAATTGGACAACAAGAAACTGTTTTCATATTCAAAATTCGAATGAACGGAAGTGCAGATTGAATGGATCGTAAAAATCGTAATTTATATTTAAAATTATTAATCGACGCCCAGTCTTAGATTAAACTATAAAGACTGCTACGTTTGATGATCTTTATTGATAATATCTTCTTCGATTTGATAGTTATCGGGTGTTCATAAAATAACATTTCTTTACTTTCTTAAAGTAAAAAAGTAATTGCCTGTCAAAGTCTCATTGCTGGACTGTCTTTTGAGAAGACTTGATTCTTATTTGGAACGTGGTGGACACGCTGCTCCTAATCGCTTCAATTCGTCAAGCGCAGATTTTCACACATTGTGTTTCTTCACCACTAAACACGAGAGTAATCATGAACACTAATTATGCACATGGATATTTAGGGATGCTTGCCTGGGATGGGAACACAATGATCGGTTAAGGTTTATGTGCTCTAACCACTATGCCATGTCAGCTGTTATTTTTCTTATTACACTCAAAGTAACAATATATGTATATGACGTTGATTTAAACCTAGTCGATTTCAGCCAGGGCGGCAAATCGCAAGAGAGACTAGGCAACTGCGCAGAATGTATTACACATATGTGTGCGCAAACTCGAATTCCTCACTATGTCACATTATTTGATGGGATGGCAATCTAACACGACCGGATAGAGATCAGGCGCAGGTCAAAGACCTTTCCGTACTTTCCGAGGTATACAATATGAGTACTGAGAATTTTGCTCGAGGAAATAACCTTTTATTCGCCCGACCTGGCGGTTTAAATCCAGGATCATATATTTAGCCACCAGATTAATGAGGTAGTCAACAAAATTTATACATACGTAATATAAACACATAAAGATTATCGAATAGTACCACGTTGCATAAGGTGCAACTGACGGCGTTATCACTTAAGATCACCAAGCAACCTTTGGGCTAAGGTCTAATTACAAATGTATGGGCAGGGGGGCGATAAATAAAGTACACTAATGTATAATTTGATACAAATTAAAAATAATAAAAAACACAACACTTGTACCATTAAACGTGGAGACGTTTTTTTGTAATGCCTAATTAAAAATAACTATTAAGCCTATATAAATAATATTTATACCAGAATATGCAGCTCGTTTCTGAGTATGACTGTCTTTTTTATAGTATAGTTAGGAGGACGGACAAATGGGCCACCTTATGGTAAGTGGTCATCACTGACTATATACATTGGGAACTTTCTTTTAAACATTCCTACATCGCCAATGTGCCACTTTGGATCTGAGACGTTGTCCCTTTAGTTTGTAATTACAGTGGCTTTCTCACCATTGAAACCGTATGGCAATAATACAAAGTATTGCTGTTTTTCGGTAAAATATACGATGAGTGTGTGCTACCTACACAGACGAGCTTGCAGAAAGTCCTATCCTCAAGTTAATAGTCTATACATAAACAGGCAAAGACTGTAGTGACTGACTGACAAAACCTTTTGTATCCTAGGTCTATTAACCGTTTTGATTATCTTGTTTGGTAGGTGTTGTGGTGCTTTAAAATTATCAATAAAAATACGCCAATAAGAGCATAAATAAAATACGTTCGAAAAATACGAATTCATATGTCGTCCTCAAGATTTAAATAATGATTAATTATTGTCATATGATATTCCGACAACTGGGCGAACATTAGTGTACATAATCATACATTAATATTGTATAAATTATACGTATAATCAGACATTAATACTGTTTAAATTATACAACATATCCGGCATACAACATGTATTTAATATTCATAATTTATGATTGATCGTGCTTTTCATAGAGTCGCCATCCACGAGAATATGTTGTTATATTTCAGTGTTGTCGGTCAGGTGGCTAGATTTTAAAGTTGCAGATTGGTTGAGGACCCAATCCAATCCGATTTTTTCTAATAAATATATTTCTACTCGTAGAAGAACCGATGTACAGTGAATCTTGACCGAAATTGAGAGTTCATACTTGAGTAAATTTGAGCAAGCACAACTAAGCTTACATTGGCTTAATTTATGTTTGTATAATTTATGTGCTGAAGGAAACATCGTGATATATCGTTTTGGTTGAAACTCTGTCAAATGTGTATCCATTATCTTGCAAAGTAGAAGCGTGGTGGAGGTCACCAAAAGGGACGACGCTTGTGACCAACAGTGAAACATTACCAGACTTTTACAACTTTTTTTTATAGCATCAAACCTTTAGAAACCCCTTTGGATTGCATGCAAAGGCATCGGGTCTGCACTCGATTGGTCTTGGGTCGTGTTGGATTAATTTACAGCTGTTTGTATTTTTGCGCGGAATATTTGTACAGAGCTCAGTAACATTTTAACATAAATGTTACTCTATAAAGAAATAAGGAATCTTTTAATATAATGTGTTACTTGTGCTAATAATTACATGACAGGAAATACCCGTTTAGTTGCTAAGATGTATTTTATAAACAAACATCTAAACTGTCGCGTATTTCATATAAGTGGTATAATAAAAATAATTTATAATTTTCCATGGCACTAAATATTTCAAAGCTAATTTGAAACAAATTAGTGGCTAACATAAGCTGCTTTTTATTAGGTGTCCCATGCACTTATCCAAACATGCAGCGTTGCTTATCATTTAAAATGTGAATTTATGTTAATTGACGCACTTCACCTTTCTGATTTTAAGTTAATGAGTATAATCGATTGAGAATTAACGCGCCTTCTAAATCGTCAGTGTGGCCATCTGTACCATAGTAATTTGTATGGAATTATAGTTGTTTTGTCAACGCGTGCGTAGGGCAGGTGGTTCCGGAATAGCTATGATGTAACAAACCAACAGCAATGTGTTCACATTGACTAATTATTATACACTGCTTGCTTTGTACCTCGTTTTAGTTATAGTTGAAGTTTTTATATTGGGTAACAAGCAATGGATATTAAAATCTATTTCATCACGTTTGATATGTCGAGTTAGTGTATTTTTAATGGTAATGGTTATGAGCCAGGGCTTTTCTGATGAATATTCAAGATATTTAAGATATAAATTTCTAATGAATTTATTTGTAGTGTCAGTACATATTTAATTAATTTGGATCTAGTTAGAAATTAAATAACGAAAGCTCTGATTAGAATATGTATACTTGTTTTAAACGTATACTTTATGTAGCTATATATGTAGTAATAATTAATATGGTAACACTTTATGCACACTAAAAGAATTCAAGCCATCACGCTACTCCGCTGCTCAAGCATATTATTATCAATATTTTCTTCATACAAGCATAGTAGGTTTTTGTCAAACAGTGCGATTCTGTGAAACATTTCCCTTGATTTAGGGTGATACGCCATTTTGATACCCTCATATCACATTCTGACTTTTCATTCATTCTCCTGTTCTGTGGTGAGTTTCAAATTTCTTCTTATAGAATACTTATACATCACATTTGTGTGCCTTATGTATAAAGTACCAATGACATCATAGATTTGTGAGACGAATTTTTGTTACTAAAATAAAAAAAAGGAATAAATAATTTTTTTTTGCTATCTGTTCGAATGTAATCTATATTTAAATTGATACATAGATTGCTGTAAAATATATGTTATAGTTCGTATATTTAAAAAGTATAAATTAAATAAACTAACGTATTTCCCATCCCTAGCGCACCCAGAGCGTCGCGTGCGCATCGCAGCCGTGGGTCTTTTGAACTGATTTCGATAATATTACGTAATGTAACTTAGTGTTTAGCCTCCAGGCTATATTTACAGAGATAATAAACTATATTTATTAAAAACGACTTTAATAGAATAATGACAAGATTTCTTTTAGTTTACAATATTTATGTAAGCTGTTCGTGGTAGGTTTCTTGTCGTTTTAGTTTGATTTACAATAAATATAAGTTTGTCATTTCAAATACTTTTTCAATTTTATTGATATTATGATGACTGTAAAAAGAAAAATTATCTTGATTGATAAATTGAGTGCCCTAACTGAATAAAGCTACAGTAGCTAATATACATACTACACAATACTTCTTACCGGAAGATACAGAACACTTCGGAGGTTTTATATATGCGTTTACCTATTTACCAGGCACATACCGAAAATTATAATCACTATGTTTTTTCTTGTTTTGTATTGCTTTTGTATGTATTTTCTATATTTACTGTATTGTAACGGAGCAAAAATACACATTATTTGTATTATTTTTTTTCATTTTGACATGATTTTGATTGGACATGATCTCATGCCTTTAAGTAATTGTTACGCTGTTGCTTAAATCTTTTAAAAAAAAAATACACATTAATTAGTGTAAACAATTATTGGTAAACCTAAAATAAATCAATAGCAGACAATCTCTGCCAACGGTTTCGTTCGTATTTTATATAATTATGAATGTTTAAAAGAGTTGTTAAAATTATCTTAGATAACGATAATAAAGACATAAATTAGAATTAATTAGATGTCATTTGCAGTTGTAAGAGCCAAGATGGCCTAGTGGTTATGACGCGTGCATCTTAACCGATTAGTGCGGGCAAGCACCACTGAATTTTCATGTGCTTAATTTGTGTTTATATTTCATTTTGTGCTTGGCGGTGAAGGAAAACGTCGTGGGGAACCTGCATGTGTGTAATTTCAACGAAATTCTGTCTCATGAGTATCCACTAAACCGCATTGGAGCGGTGTCGGGGAATATATGCCAAACCTTCTCTTCAAAGAGAGAGGATGTCTTAGGCCAACAGTGGGAAATTTAAAGGCCGTTACTGTGGGAGATGTCACTTAGAATATTTGCAGGGAATTCACGTTCGTATTTCGAAGTAATAAAGGCTTTGTCTGATTTCTGTTTAAATGCGAGCGATTTTGTTCGAATGTTTGTGGCAACAGAAATACATCATCTATGAAAATTTCAAGTACCTAACTATCACGGTTCATGACATACATACTGAGAGATACTGGTAATAGACGGATAGCGGAGTCTTAGTAATAAGGATCCGTACCCAAAGGGTAATACACCCTTGGGTGCGAATCCCTAAAAAGTATGAAATATATAATTACGATACGAAATGGAAAGGAGATTAATATAAATTATAGAAGACACTTGTTTTATTTAACAATATGGCTTTTAATCTTACAAATATTGTAGCCGAGATTTTGTTGTTGTGTTCCTAATATTCTGCACTTAGGAATCTAGGGATGTGGATTTATGTATACGAGATGGCTCAGTGGAACACATGAATGTTAACCGAAGATTGCGGTTTCAAACCGGACAACGATACTTGGAGGTAGAGCTTTGGGTAAGCCGGTCTGGGTAGATACCCACCCAAAGGCAAAGAGCTATATTTCGTATTGTTATGTTCTGGTTCGAAGGGTAATAGAGTTAGTATAATCTCAACTACAGGTATAAGGAACTTAACATCTGAGTTCGCAATGAAGGCGCGTTTACGATCTAAGGAATAGTTACTCTTTCTTCCAGCACCAATGTCAAAAGCCTTCACTTTAAAAAGTGTGTTGGCTATGAGAATTCACAGACTGATTCTTTGTCTTCTATATAAATGTTTTATTATCTCCGGCCATCCTTAACACAGGTTATTCTAATAATCTAGCTTGAATGACCAAACTGTACTTTAAATCTTTGTTAATACATAAGTTATATCTCGTCTAGATAAAGCAAATGTATAAAACCTTATGTGAAAGAAATAAGTTATTGTTATTTATTAATCTACCTAATCTATCTATAATATCTTTTTTCCTTCGAGATTGAATTAATGCAAGTTGAGTATGGTTTGTGTTTACAAAAATTAACGTAAATTGCCTATAAGGGTGTGTTATAAGACTAACACTTTCCACGCTATCCTTTATTTACAATTTATTACTCATTTCTTAAAAAAAAAAAATCAAGAAATGTGTTAACGATAATGACGCAGTGTTAAACCATACGGGCGCTATTGACACCTTTTCCAATACCTTTTCCCATATATATTTCTAAAGATACCTACGTTTCTCAGAGTTAGCTAACGCGATGCGTCACCCGTATACATCAAGATAATTTGTCGCGTGTATGCAAATTGCCTGTATTAGGCCGCTCTTACTTTCGCGTTGTCTATATTTTTGTTTAATATTCTAAACTTGCACCTGGTACGCGGACGGACAGCTGACACGATCTTATATTACGATGATTACGTTTATTAAGTAATCGTAAAAGTTTAGTGGTTTTCTGAGATTTTTGTTTAAGCGATGACATTCTCACTAACACGCTGATTATTTGCGAATTCATTAAAAAAAATATATAACTCCGTTAACATCTTGTTAAAGATGTAACGACATGGGTAAAATTTTATCGATAAAGAATTATAGACATGTCAGAGGATCAGAGATAGATTTGTGGAACTATGAGCCTGATGATGGCGGACTTAACTCCGAGTTCACTGAGTACCTCCGTCTCCGCTCCGCTCAATTTGCATTAACTTGATTGATATTTAAAAAATCGTAGAGAAATTTGGACGTTTCAACTATAATTCAGCAAAATGTGTGCATTGATGTAAAACGTAGTTGAACACCTATAAAACATAATACCAGGTCTTGCGTGGAACATTTACTGGGTGTTCTTAAAACTTTCATTTAGAAGTAGATTTTACTTGGAATGGTTCGTTTGATCCAACATAATGATGAAGTTATTCAATTTGCGAATATATTTATTAGTGTTGTAACTCGGTGTCCTGTAAATACGATTCTTGCAAATGTTTTGAACAATCATAAAACGGGAAGTTGATAGTGTCGGTCAAATGACGCAAAGGCTATTTTTATAATCTTTGTTTGCCCAAAATTTGTACAATTAACGCTTACAGCAAAGTTACCATATCCTGGCAGGTTCAGATTTAGTCTTCATCATTAAAACAGAAAAAAGGGGGAAATGTAATGAAGTATCATGTTTTGTAAGAAATAAAAATGTAAATCCCCTAATTTGGAATCATCAAAACGAACGCACAAAATTGTTCAGATCTCAATCACGTACTCACACTTCCTTTGAAAGCCCATCAAATTATTGAATGTAATATGTACTTAATTTGGTCGGTAGTCGGTCGACAAATTTAATTCTCTCTTTCGACAATTTTTTTTTTTTTAATAATTGCTGTTATACAATTCTATCTTTTTTGTGTCGTATACGAGTTTTTTTGTATTTGTTGGATGACGATAGGCAAAGGGATAAACTGGGGTGCTATGGATCATTATTAACCTCCTGTACCGAAATTAATAAAAAAGCGCTACTCGAGGCTAGTAACTAGCTAGCTAACGGGGTGCAATAAGGATTTATGCATAGCATATACAACATCATCTATGTGCATATATCGAGCATAATTTTTTGTTGTTTTTCGGCTAGAAAATGTAAAATTCTCGACTTTTTTCTACTATAATTTCTATTCATTATAAAGGATTATATAAGATATATATATGACGCCGCATCACAAGCGCCATCTTTTAAATTACGAGGAAACAAGATTTGACAGCTAGTCGGTCTGGTGAAGCGTCGTATCGATGGTTGGCGGGAAATCTTGAATGCCGCCATTATTGTGGGGTAGTCAACGGCAAGCGCTACCACGTCTGCGACGAATCGCCTTTGTTCCTCATAATTTTTATATTGTGTAATTGTAGTTTCTTACGAAAATAATAAACAAATGGCCTATCCTAATAGAGATGGAGATTTGCCTTTATATATAAATCTTCCTCTTGAATCACTCTGTTTATTAATGAACACCGCATTAAATCCGTTGCGCAGTTTAAAAGATCTAAGCGTATAGACTACGGGAGGCGACATCGTACATAGAAATTCAGAATCATCAGCGTTATAATCAAACTGTTAGATTAGACAGTTATCACTCCACTAATATTACTGGCAACGCCAGAAATATGAACTATAACTATATTGATATTTATACTGGCTCACTCACTAATACGAAATGTTCTCGATGAATCTATAGCACTAACTAACTTATCTGTGCGAATGCGAAAAAGAGTATATATTGATAATTTTTAAAAATTATTGAATATAAATCTATAAATCATATTATATATATGTGGTACAATAAGATATTTAGGTTAATTATTTTAATGTTACACCTCCTTACTAGAGGATTTATTTTTTATAAGGATGATGACACTAGACAGCTGTCAGGGAATGTAACCCGATGTAAGACGTGTTAATTTTGATTCCGAAGTTATTAAAGAAATATTACTTTTTTTAAAACGATTCACTCACAATAATCCCACATGTATTTCGTTCATTAGCTATATTAGTGTATTTTTCTACTCCTTATATTTTTAAATAAATTAATAATAAAAAATAGTATAATTCATTCAAATATATGTATGAAATTAAATGATAACGAGGTAGGTCCGACCACGTCAAGTCACCTCAATTTTTTTGGCCTGAAAGGCTAGAGTTAATCTTGACCCAGAGGTGGCAGCGACCCGATGACTGATTCGCTCATGTAATTCTAACTTTGGGCATCAAATAATATGACACAAAAATCAAATAATCTCCATGGTCTTATTCACAGGCGTCAGTTTACATGATACGGTGCACCATCCTAAATATCCTAACCTAATTGCTTTTGGAATGGATAATATTATAAGATATCGTCGTACGTGTTTTCTATTGTCATGGAAGATTATTATATCATCCTGATTATAAATATTTAAAAAATATTTAAATAAATTTAACCAATATAAATTTATTGATAGAATGCAATAGCCTATTAAATGTCTCCATATTTATTCAAATTTTAATAATTTATTTTCGAAAGAAACTTTTTTTTTCTTTCGTATATCCAGCCCATACTCATGATATTATATGATTCTTCGAATAAAAGTATTCTTTTTAAAACTTTTGGAATTAACTTTAATAGACCACTTGCAGGAAACTGTTCACCATCGCCAATGCGCCACCAATCTTGGTGACCAAGAATTTATGTCCTTTGTGCAAGTTATTTGAATGGCTTCCTCCCTCAAACCGAAACACAACAATACTAAATACCACAGTTTGGCGGTAGAATGAGGTTGGTACCTATCTAGGCGGACTTGCAAAAAGCAATACCAATAAGCATATGTTGGTGTATGTATAATCACAAATATCTTTTTCGAGTGTAAAACGAATCAAGCTCAGGTGTAAACACACACAGCGAATGTGCCAGACGGTAAAATTGTCTCTCGTAATAAACACACAGGAATATGGAGCTTAAATAACATGGCACGCGCCAAAAAAGCAGGTGTAATGAAATAGAATTTTAAAACGAACAGATTTTATATAAACATTAAGTGAATATCCCATAATTAAATTCCCGAACAATTACCCGTCGTTATTAATCGACAAACATCGGTTGTCTTTGCGTTGTAATAAATTCTGCCACTAATTTTACGTCGCCCAATTTTATAATTTGACGTAATATGGTCTCGTAAATTGTTATCGGTTGGAAGACTTTGAAGGCATAATATGGAACTGGTCACTAATAAATATTACTTTTCCGCCAACAAATATTCATAATATCGATGGTTAGATGTAATATATATAATTTTTAGTTTTTGTTGGTTGAAGGTTTTTGAAATTTATAAGTAAACATACAAAGATCTGTAGAGATATTATCTAAGAGTGAACTCGAAAATCAGGTGGGAAATGTCACTAGGTGATATGCGACATGGACTATAATAATTATAAAATTGTCATATAAGTCGTATAAGTCGATTGTCAATATTTCAAGAATGAGAAACTAAGTGAATTCTTACAGAATCGTACAGCAGCATTTAATTCGCTTATATATTCATTGTCAATCAATATGATTGAATACATTTTATCTTAGGATGCATAAATAAATTACACACAATAATTATTAAAATTAATAATAATAATTATTAATATTTACACGAAATGATTTTACAATTATTATCTCCACTCTGAATCTCCAGGAGTTCTGTTGGCATGGCGTTGTGAATGAATGTGATTTTCTCCAAGTGAAAACTTGTAGCAATTACATGAAAAGAACATAAATGATTTAACTCAACATCACAAATATACGTGTGGTTATAAGATTATGTCACGTGGTTTTGTTGTCTTGTACTATTAAAGAACCTTTTGTATGTAATGTAGTGTTAAGGTGTCAGTCAAACCACCAAAATATCGTACCCATTTCATAAAGATAACGATTAATGTTATGGTCAATTTTATTTAAATCATTGACTAATAGTATTACATATTAAATGTGAATTTGTAAATTCGCTTCCTACAATGTGCGTAATACCTTTTGTGATTTATGCAACATATCGATTTCATAGTTTTTTTTTTTCACCTGCAAAACATACCAGAAACCTTTGACCTCTTGTCTAACTTTCTACTAAAATATTGAAACTAATGATGTTTTTATGACTTATTTAGCAAATTATAGCGCAACTGACACCAGGCCGTTTTCTAAAGATTGCATTCATTCCGCTAATCAATAGCATATTTTTTATATAATTTTTAAGTCAACAACACCCAAGGTGTCAATATCGAAATTACTTATGTAAATACTGACACATTAGCTATAATTTTATGTTTTTCTTTATGTATTTATAGATTGCATGGATTTCGTCGTAGCGCCAGTCGTGTATTTATTAGGTAGAACTAATATTTGTAATGCGACAAAATTGCTTAACCTATCAATTGCCATTATTTTTAACAATAATTGTTTCCCATTTAACTTTGCAGCATAATCTATTACAGCTTTACTGACATAAGATATAAGTAAAGTTATAGATATATTTTTTAAAATCTTTTTAAGTAACGAAGAGTTCTAGTATAATATAATTGGAATTGAATACCTTTTATTTTTTTAAGATATTCTAAAATGTTTTATTGAAATTATACTAGAGTACGTTCATGACCTGGCCCACATGTGAAGTGGTTTAGGGTGGTTACGCGTTTGGTACTCTATGCGCTTCTCCGTTACCCTGAGTTCGTGTTTACAAAATTTAATATAAATGATCGGTTGAATAGTTAAGGCGTCTAAGCGTTAAAGTAAACAAAGTCACTTTTACTGTTACATATAATAATTGCACCAAAATTATTAAAAATTGTATAAGAGTTTATCTCATGGTATGTCCTTGTTTTTCTAACGTGCCCGGCGCGTGGCTGGCGCGCGAACCTCGAGCTTCCAACAAAACGCGTTGTGCATCCGTGCTCCCGTAGGCGCTTATTGATGACCTAGTACACTGCACGACGTCCGTACGTTTTGAAACTTAATTCGCACACGGATGAGTACTCGCCTTTGCGTAATATTTAATTTAAGATTAAAAATAAACACCAATTTGACTTATCCATTGTCTTATAAAATACCTTCATGATTTATCAGTTAATATATTATAGTTTCCTTAAGCAAATATTACTTCAGTTACTGTCATTATGTATTAAAAAATTCGTTTGTAAACTAGTATGTATAGTTTTTTTTTAAATGTATACGTCGTGGATAATTTTCTAAATATTATCCAGTTCGCATCGCAGTTTTTGTCAAAATATCTTTCAATGATTAATATTTTATACAAATTGCAACGACGATAAAGAAGCGTGGAGTCGATTTTCATGCAGGATTTTTAAATTCAAATGTAAATAATTAATATATGTATGTTAATTAGTAAAAAAAGAGTGACTACCGAGTGTCTTGCCGGCTGTTCGTGGAAGAATCCACATTCCGAACCAATGGAAGCTTCATTTGTAACATACTTGTAAAATGACGACTCAAAAGTGTAAGAGCCGAACAAAGTGTATTTAAATTTTTACTTATTTAAATAACTTTTTCCTTACAGAATTTTAAAATTCATAGTTAGGTATCGAGTAAAAATATTTTTCTCATATAGGTCAAATTTGTTTTTTTAATTTTTTCGTGCAGAAAAACTCTTACTTATTATTTTTTTTTACTTATTAATTAAGTAAAAAAAAACAATCAACACATACTGAACAATTATCATTAACCCTTGAAAATTTGTACATTTTAATTAAAGCCGCACGTACCAACTTGCAGTATTATTTTCCCAGTATTTCCTGTACAATTACAAATTGCTATGTTTATGTGCGCAATTAACAGGTGTACTGGTTTAGATTAAAATTAAAAACAAAAAAAAAATGTACGTCACCGGTCGCCAATAAAATAGGGATTTGAAACGCGCGCTTATGAGCGCGCTTAGGCATAAAGGAATGTGTACACAAGTTTGTAGATATTTTTTAATGTTTTTTTTTGGACCATGGTCTTAATTTATAAGGAAGATTCGCAAAATAAATTTATAATCTAAATTATTTAGTAGATGAATTACAACTAAATAATTATATTATAAATAATTTAAAACATGTTAAGTACGTCACTTACTTATATCTGTGAGTATATTACAAAAATCATTGAATTATTTATAAAGAAAATAATTATAATTCAAAATCAGTAGAGTGGCTTCATAAGACCAAAGTTAAATGAAATAGCGAAACACGGCTATGAAATGTCAAAATGGTAACTTTAAATAGGTAAGGTAAGTTAACTTTAAGTATCTTCGCTATACCAAATTCTTACTTTGCGCTAGTTTGGTGCGTGTATCTTTTAAATATTAATTCAAAATCGGTTTTGAACAATTCATGAATGAAATACGAAGTATTGCTGACGTCGTATAATTTACCATTGTAATCTCTGTAATAACTATAATCTCATTAGATTATGCACGTTTTATTAAAATAATTTTAAATAATTTATTAAAGCCACGTTGGTCTAATGCCTTCATATAAGGCTGCAAATTCCGAGGGCCTGATTTTAAACACCAGGTCGAGCCAAAAAATCTCAGTAACAGGTCGTAGTTTGGAAAACAGAAGCGTGTAATACTGTGCCTCGAAAAGCACGTAAATTCTGTCGTGTGGGATTTGTCGTACCATTGGATTATGAGATAGCACATTCGAATTTGTTTACGCACTTGTGCAATATAATACGTCCTGCATAGTTGACTGGTCTCAACGATGTAGACAATAATATAATTAGTTAGCAAACCGAATCGTTTCCTCAATTAATAACCTCAGTATTAAAAGAAAAGCTGCTACAATAATTGATAATAATGGTAAGTGTGCAAGTCACGTTGTAGGCATCCGAATGACGGACATTCTCATAAGACAGGTGACTATTACTGACCACGTCTTTGTTCGATGTATTTTTGATCTGACACATCATAATCAACCTCTTTTGCAGTTATCCTTCTTTCTAAGTATTTTTTTTATTTATCTGTCTACGATTACGGTATTGACAGAGCAAGTTTCGCCTGAGCTGAACCAACATATATTAGATTTAAATAGTTTTTTTTTCAATTTAAATACTAGGCTAAATGTCCCAATGCTAGGCTAAGACTTCCTCTCATTTTCTAAGGAGAAAGATAGGAGCTTATTCCACCACGCTACTCCAATATAGATTCGCAGATGCACACATGTGGCAGAATTTTGTTGAAATTAGGCACATACAGGTTTCTTTACGATGTTATCCATCACCGCTAAGCACGAGATGAATTATAAACACAAATTAAGCACTTAAAATTCAGTGGTGCTTGTCTAGGTTTGAACCCACAACCATCGGCTTTAGTAGCCTGTGTTCTCAGCTACTAACTATTTATAAGAAAATTAAATTGCATCAATATCATATGCTATGAGAGGCATAGTAATATCATGGATACCAAGGTTTGCCGCGATTTCCCACAACAGGTCTGCCTTCAGAGTAATTTATATTCTTCAGAAATTTTATAATGACATATTTTACTTGTCAATCTTCCAACTATAAATAAATAAACATATAAACAAACTTATATATGATAAATACTTTGAAATCTGTTGAGAATCTTGGTAGTGTTCTCGAATCTATATTTTAATTTATTAATATATTTATTTACATTAATGTTATAAGTATCTATTACAGTATTGAATGTGGTGAAATGATGAAATGATAGCTTTACTGAAACACATAAACAAAAAGTAAACCTCCTTTTTTGATTAACCTATTGGGTGGAACAAAAAGAAAGTAATCTATTCTTTAAATATATTCAATGTTAATTCAATTGATATACTAATATAACTTATTTTTATATGTATTTCGTGTAATATAAGCAATATTATGAAATTAGGTATTTATTTAGCCTTGACATGTGTAGATTTCCATTTCAAATAAATGGATTCTCGAATATTCGATAAACGTTTCAAATTACACAAAACATTTTAAAAAATTACAATATATTATGTACCGATGTCAGTTCTGACAAATAATGTAAAACGTTTTATGTTTCATTTTATTTTCACCTGTACAATAATATTAGAGTAGTGCCCCACCTACATTGTAAATATTTTTTATCTACACATTGTAAATATTCTTTCTTACTGGTTATATATAGGCCAGATTATAAAATAAAAAGCACATTGAGCGCAACAGAAGCGAATACAATTCAAATTTCCGATGATACGAAATAACGCGAATCTTCGTTAAAACGTCAAAAGTGCTATCACTATAATATTGATTATTGAATTTTTTTTTTTTATTTTTACCACTTTTTGGCTTTTATTTATACCGAGAGGGCACAGATTATTTCGCTAATGTCACGTGCGAATATTAACAATAATAATATTAACAAAAGACGATCTGAAATAAAGGAAATCAATAAGTACTGACTACCATAGAGATTTTTACGTAAGTTTCTTATAAGCAATAATGCTTACTTAAACATTTAATTTACAGATTCAATAAATATATATTATTTTTTATATGATATACATATCTGAATTATATACTCATAACTCATCACGTGAAACCAAACTATTTTAATGCTTGGAACAAAATATCAACACAAAAACAAGACACAAAGACAAGTTTAGCTTTTAATTATGATTTTCATTGCACGCTCATGTAAAAATGTAGAGGAGCGAGGGGCTTGTTGTTTTTTGTTGTTGTTTGTTAGATCTGGAGGCGTCTTTCTTGTGCTTCAATATTTCAAAATTATTTAATAATATTGTATTATTATAATTAGTCTTTAATAAGATTTATCTCTATAACAGTTCAGTAGTTCTAGTTCAGTTCCTAAGGTTGGTAGCGTATTGGTAATGTTGGGAAAGGTTAATATTTCTTACGCCTTTGTCTATGGACGATGGTGACCATTTTCTCTCTCGCATAAATAAAAGTATTAATTACTGTTGTTCTAAATAGACATAACCTTCTGACGTACTGTGAAATATAGAAATAAAAAATAATGTAGATAAAATTAATCAAAGACATTTAGTAAATGCCATAGACAATTACTTACTATTTTTAAACCGGTTAGATATATTCCTGATAATATTATGACATCTCTCAGCTGAAACATTGAACATGTTTTAATATTTTAACTCTTCCTCTGTTAAGCCGAACTGAATGAAGAAACGGAATCGATATTAGTATCGTATTTAACTTTTAAAAACAAAAATGCTATATTACAGTTTACCCTTCATTATATTGTTTGAAGCAATGTTAGACTCTTACTATATATTTTTTTTGGCAGTAGCGCTATGAGTACTTCAATACGGCTGTGATGTCATGTCACGTATAACGAAAACTGATATTTTTTTTAAAATGAACAATCCCAATTCCATATCTGTCAACATGCCTTTTGCTCTTGAAATTTTGTGAAAACAAATTAGGGTAGGTAAATTCGAACTAAGTACATTACCTACCGTACCTTACGATACATTTCAACTATTTAGAATGAGAGTGTTTTTTAAAGTTTTTACTGTATTGTTTTTTTTTTTTTTGTGAATTTATATAATGTTTACAATGTTTTTGGATTTTTCATTTTTTTTAATTGTACCACGTTCGTTTCTCAAGTAAACTTTTCTTATTAATTAATTTATTTAAATTATTTATTGCACGACATATAAGTTAACTGATAACATAAGAGATATCAAAAAATAATAATAATCACCAAATGGGGCGGCAAGATTGTTTAATCACTTATAACGAACCTCTGGTGAAAGATGCTTTGTATAAAAACAGGTAAGTCCATATACGAGAGGGGGGAAATAATTATTACTTATAACATTAGAATATTTATATTAAAGTACAACAATAAATTGCACACAATTACATCCAAAAAGGCGAGAGTGAAAGAGCCGAGATTGCCCCGTGGTTAGAACGCGTGCATCTTAACCGATGATTTCGGATTCAAAACCAGGCAAGCACCACTGAATTTTCATGTGCTTAATTTGTGTTTATAATTCATCTCGTGCTCGGCGGTGAAGCAAAACATCGTGAGGAAACCTGCATGTGTCTAATTTCAACGAAATTCTGCCACATGTGTATTCCACCAACCCGCATTGGAGAAGCGTGGTGGAATACGCTCCAAACCTTCTCTAAGGGAGAGGAGGCCTTAGCCCAGCAGTGGGAAATTTACAGGTGCTAATGTATGTATGGATGTAGAAAAAAGTTCATTAGTTTTCTATATCGTCTTGGGTCTGGGTGTGTGTGGTACCGTCGTTACTTCTGATTTCCATAACACGAGTGCTTTAGCTACTTACATTGGGATCAGGGTAATGTATGTGACGTTGTCCAAAATTTATTAAAAAAAAAAATGTATGTAATGTAAAAATTTGACCCCACCTAATTTGGCCACTTTTTAACTTTAGTCAAATATTAACGAGTGTAGGTATTCCTCGTGTATATAGTAATGTAATATGATACCTACCTACTACATAAAAGTAAAGAAGATTAAACACACAATAATATTTATGACACACACTTCCACGTGAATAAGTTTTGATAACGTATTTTTTTAAAAACAATAACCAAACGCGATTCGTCTCGGAAACAAAATAACTGTCCACATCCAAGTTACATGTAATTTATAATCAATTAGCAGCACCGGTATCGAAAGGTGTCCCTTAATGTGCTTTTTTTACTACTTTACTACTGAGCCACGAGGCAAAAAATGTGTCTAGGATAAAAAAAATGTCGAATGACAAATGGATTAACTACTTAAGCATAAATATGGTGGTTCTTTGTAAAGATTAATGATCACTTTGGTTATAATTATTAACTAATTCATATAAAAAATGTTTTCGTCATTATATTAGCGTCTCGTTTTGCATTGCATCAATTAATTTTAATCAAATCAAAATATTACCCGTATCTATAGTAAATTAAGTACGAACTCATTTTCTACTACCTGATAAGGGCCTCCTCAATGTCATTATAATCTACCACTCTTAGAGCATTACTTTTTAAATAAATAAATAGATTAGTTAATGTGCAATGTTTATTTTCAAGTCAATACATCACCAAAAATATATAGTTTTGTAATTATAAAGAGTATATATATTAAATAAAATAAAAAAGTACTATCTACTGATAAATAAAAACGTTTAAAAATATCTTTGACCTAATACAATTTATAATAGACTCAATAATAATAACTCAATAATGAAAAGAATCCGGCCAATTAAGAACTTTTTTCATTGAGCAGATATAAATAAAAAGCTAATGGATGCGAATTGAACAGCCACGGAGTTATCTATTTGTACACGCCCACCTAAAAGCGCCGCTTGCTAAAATATACCCGTCCCTTTCACACATATCTCCGACATATTTATATTCAGATAGGCATTTGAAAGACAAAAACAATATTAAAATGTCTCAAGAAATATTCCTTACGTATGTAACTAATTTGTTTTAATTACCTAAATGATTTTATAGAGACATTATAACATTATCAACCGCGTTAAATACACTCAATTTTTTTTTTTTGTAATTATACTTAGTTCGTTTTATATGTAAGTAATATTTTTTTTTTACATTTGTAATTAAAGTTTTGCGTAAGAATTATTTGTATACATATGGATATAATTATTGCCTAGAATATATAACCTGTCTCTCCAAATATACAACATTATTGTACAGGTGAAAAACATAAGTATTTAAAACATAAAAATGTTGAACATTATCTGTCATATTAGTTGCCATCTTTAAAAGTTATTGCGGCACGAAGACGTTTTAAAACAATAACTCATTTGGAGTAATTTCTTGGACGTTAATTCTGACATGAGGTCTGGCAAAAGAAAGTTGTTAAAAAATTGCTATATTTTTGTTATTTCCTTATGTAATTGCTACTTGCGTCGAGACGGAAGGCAGATGCGTGTGACTTTTTTTCAAATTTCACGTGTACAATTATTGCGACCACGAAACGTTTCGCTCTCACAAAACTAATCTTTTGAATTTTAAGTAAAAATCATATTTATAGTTTATTAGGATATTATTAATATACGATAGAATGTCATAGTAATATTTATCAGTTTTACCCATTGATATTTTTAATCTAGATAAATTAAAACAAACGACCAAACTTTATTATCTTGGTGTGCGTGACAGTTACGCTTGATACTCGCCAAACGTCATACTACTTTTCTATTAGGTATGCGTGTGCTTAGTGGCCAACTATTGGCCTCTACTGTTGACGTAAATAATCAAAGTTTTTACCTTGTTTAAGTTTATATTCAATTTCGTTCTATCACAATCTAAATATTGTATTCTGAGAAATAATTGCATTTTTTTATCGATATCGATTGTAAGTACAATAATTCCGTACTACCTATTAATGAAATAAATAATTACATTGACATTTAATTACAGCCGTTTTGTTGTATTCGATACGAGTGAATTAAACAAATTCAAAAAAGAATAGGTACCTATGTAAATAAACTTCTTGTCAAACTACTTACTATATTTTTTTGTGATTCTATACCTATAGTCGATATATCGATAAATATTAATTATTATTTTGTTTACACCTTCTGAAGTCACGTTTATATAATAGCTATAGAAACGCAATATGAACATTTTTTGAATTAACTAATTTTTGATGTAACTGATTATGTAAATTATGGATAATTATGGGTATCGGTTTTATTATTATTCGTAATAGTATTAACAATAAGTATATAACATAATTTACTTCGATATCAATTTATTGAAATACCCAACATTTACTTATATCTATAACAATTATTTTAACTTATTCTTAATATAAAGAATAGTTCAAAAGTAAAATTTAATTACATTAACAAAACTTCACTAAGTCCACAGCTTACCCAGCTTTGCGTCCCTCCCAGCAATTCCCCCATAATTCGAGGGTGCCCGCTCGGGTGCGAACGCTGATTGTTGACTAGATAGCACGCGCTTGACATTTTATAGCGGACCAACGGGCAGATCATTTTTGACAGTTCCTTTATTTTTTTATTGGTCGACGACTTTACGAGCGATTAGTGAGATTAGTGATAACCTGAGTTACACTATGATTTATTGGTCTACACTTAATACAAGAGACATAAACAAAACACAAAAAATAGATCGTTTTTGATTTTTTGATTGATTTTGATCTCATTTGTCCGTGATTATATGGAAATTATTTGATAGATTTTTATAGGGAGTTTTTTTGTAATATAACAACCGTGAATCCACATTAAATATCTACACAGTAAAATTATGTGTGAGAATAAATAAAATGATTTGAATATTTTGTACGTTATATACCTATAGAATAAGTATCTACCTATTTTCTATAGCCAAGATGCTATTGGCTACGAATTGCAGTTGCCGAAACTATATATTGCCAGAAAGAAAAAAAAAACGAGAAATATCATACAGGCTTGCAAATTTCTCATTTTCTCTATTAAAAGTTTGGTTAAAAACAATAGGTCTGAATATGTGATGACCTCATAAATTTTGTACCAAACACACTTTCAAAGGAAACATACTTACCTGAAGATATTGTACTGCTTTATTTTATGCCCAAATCCAATACTCTACTCTATTTATTATCTTCCAAGTTGTTCCAAGCTTCTACTTGTACTTGCATACAACATGTTCCAATAACATTCGGTAGAGCATGTTGTCTATGTGAATATAATTGAAATGAAATGAGTAATTCAATGATCAAAATGTTTTCTTAAAGGTTTTTAGAAGTTTTTTAAATGAATATCCGCAATGTTCTTCCTTGGGGTTCAAGATTGTTTCGTAGCAGTACCGATTCAGTAGCTTAGCCAAGAAAGTGTAACAAACAGACAGACAAGGTTACTGACGAATTTATTTATAATATATATTTGTTTATATTATAAACTTTCCAAATACCTATCTCAGTTTCGATCCCAAAGTTCGCCTATTTCGGTACTCCCAACAACTACTATATGGAGTACTACTACTTTATGCTTCAAAGCAATAACATATACTATATTAAACTTATTGCATACCTATGTAAAAACAAAATACGTTAGATATTATTTATTTACTTGTGTTTAAATGATTAGGTATAAATGCAAGTTTTGTTTATAATTAATTTCGTGCTGTGTGGTGAACGAAAACGAAAACATCGTCAGTTAGTCTGCATGTATCGGATGATATTTTTTGACATGTACCATTATTTAAGATAAAAATGCCTTTGTTCAGCCGTGGGGCACTTACGACTGTCATATACTTAACTTTAACGGGGTATTAAAGTGTATTAACATATTTTTAAAACAATCTACGTTCAGTATTTGCATAAAAATATGTTCTAAATGCCACTTTACCTGAAAATAACGTAACGTTTTCACATATAGCTAGCAGGTAGCCATTAAAAACTATTAATTATAAAATATTTCAAACATTAATTAGTGCGTGATAACATATACGTCACAGTACATAGAGAAAATGGGCATATATACCGAGAAATAGGTGCGTAATGTCTATTGTTTAAAGACCATGACTGTCACGTGACAGGACATAGAGCCAAGTTAAACGCGGTAGCGGGTAAGACTTGCTAGTGAATGTTCTAGATACTGTCGTTCAAGAGTAGAGTAAAGTTTACTATTTGATTTAGACAAAACATGTATTTTCACCTCTGATTTTAATTAATCTGTGTCCTTAATAGATCTTTAACGATGTTTGTACAATTTTTCTTAGTACTTAAGCGGTGGTACTCCTACCCCATATTTTCATTATCTTGATAGTTTTTATATTTACCGACCGATCGGTATTACCTAATATAAGCTATAATGCCGCTGAATTCAGGGTTCAAACTCCATATTGCGTCATTAAACCTTATCCTAAAATCTTATAAGTCCTTTACCCTTTTCTAGCCACTTAAAATATATATTTGTGCTAAAGCGCAATTTTATTCATGATTACAATGTGCTTTTACGGTGTTACAGATATTAGAAATATGCCAATACCATAGGGTAGTTAAATAAAAGAAAAAAAATACTTAAACAATTTCAATGAACTTTTTTAAACCTAATTTCCCAGGTTTCGTCTGCCTAAGGGTCCACATTAGTTAGGGACCCCTAGGCAGTTGCTTTACTGCCTAATATATCAGGTTCAGGTCAATCTTCTATAGTTTTCAGCATTCTACCATCGAACAACGAATTGCCTTGAGATCCTAACTTCTTCGACATTTCTCATGTACAGCCAAAACAAAAATAAAGTTCTCCAAGACAAGGGGATGCATTCTGACGCGCTTGTCGTTCCATTTTAGACTACATCAGTATTTTCCATCAGTTAGTATTGTGGTCAAGTGTAAGCCAAAATTTCGCTTCTAACTCACACCGCGTTAGTAGGTAGGTACTTAATACTTATAGACACGTAGTCTCCCATGACGCGAGCCACACTTCGTTACACCTATTACGATTTTATATAGGAACTTTTTATTATTTTCAACGAGTCATATTTATCTTTCAAAGTGGAAATATTAAACATTTTAAAATATTAACGAGATTTAAATATTAGCTTGTACGATGATTTGAATTATATTCAACTCGTCGCCTGTGGATTCGCTCGCATTTTAGTGGGTTGGTTGTCATGTGTTAGCCTATGTCCTTCCTTGGAGTTCAAGTTTGCTTCATAGCAAATTCGGTTCATTGGTTTTGGTAGTGAAAGAGCGACAGACAGACGGACAGAGATACTTTCACATTTATAATATTAGTAGAGTATATATTTAAATGAAAACAAGTATTTGCGTCTGTAACGTTTAATTTTAGAGCCTTCTCAAATTAAAAATAATGTCAAGATCGAAACCTTTAACCAAATATAAGATATTTTTTTGATTGATTGTAAATTCTCGAAAATGAATAAAATAGATTCTTAGGTTGTTTCGTTAAAATTTACCCATAGTCTATTCCAACCACTAGAGGACAAAGGCCAGATAAACATTTTACATTTATTTAACGCGATATCATTGGACGAGAACTGCAATAATAAATAATTAATCTATGATATTCATTATGGTTTCGCGAAAATATGGCATTTCATCGACAAAGCTGTTATAGGAACTTTGGAAGTAAGATTAAAGTGAATAAAAGTATTTAAGGGGAATAGTGTTGTATTATAAATACAGATTATATATATAGTATATATATAGATTATATATAGATATTAATCACGAACTGTTTGTAGTGTACAATATAGCTGAGCTATTAGAAAATGGTTTGTTCTTCTTTATTTTTCTTTGATTAGAATAGGCTTACTATTTAATACCGTACCTTCTTACTGTGCCTTTTGTATATTAATGTTGAAAATAAATAGGTATCCATATTTAAACAATATGTTTTTCGACAGACCATATTATTATATTTAGTATTATTATATTAGTTATAAAATAAGTAAATATTTTTAAAACGTGTACTTTCAATAAATCTATGTGTATTTTAGTAACTAATTTTGTATATTCGTTTAAATATTCAATATTTCTTATAGACTCTACATTTATTTATACACAACTGAAACCTACTACATCCTCAAAGAACATAATAGCACCCTTCTAATAGAAACCGTTTATATCTACTCATACCTACTGGTATTAAATTTTACAAACGTTTATCTTCCCGCCCAGATGCGCCGAAAACCAAACTCATAAAAATATCCGGTTGCTCCTTATTACAACGGTATAAGGTACATTATCAGATAGCACAACTGAAGAGCAATTTTCTAAATGACAACCAGTTAAGCTTGACCTTTGATTTGTCTCCAAAATACCCCGCGCGGTTCTAATATATTATAACATAATAGAGGAGGTAGAGGTCGAGTAAATCGGTTAAGCTAGTAGGTACGGTAAGTGTGAAGAAGCTAAGAGGTGTATCGGTCCCCTCCGTTCCGTGCTATAGTAGGCGGGGCTCCGGACACGCTCCACACCGTTACAAGTGATCCACGCACCGTCACGAGCTTACGTGCCGGGCACTGGACGCCCCGATTCGAATTCTAATTTCAAATTTTTATTTTTCATGTGTCAGTGTTTTATCTTTATATTGTGATAGACGTGTAAAAAGGTTCTATTGATTTAGTTTCTTTATATTTGGACTTTATTTTGAGTTTGGTTTTGGACATTTTTTTTTATTTGCCATTTGTTTTGATGATGTAAAGACTGTTCGTTATACCGCTGTATAACGACATCAGAAATATTTGGCGACATCTATATAAGGTAAGTTCAATTAATGAAATTTTTATTTGATAGTATTAAAAATATTGGTAATATTTCTTAGTCGAGGAGTTTGAATATAAAATTAAAAAAATATTTTCATTGAATATTTTTCGAAGACATAAATATTTATTATAATAAGAAATGTCAGAGAGTTAATATTATTTTACGTTCAGGAAAAGACATCAACGAGAGTATTGTTGAAAAACGTGTTCATGACACTGTATTAAACTTTAAATATATCTCTTATGAAAAGTATTTATCCGTAAAAAAAAAACATCATTTATAATCTTTTTTTTTTTAAATATCTTACTTAACAAATACTAATCATCTATAATTTCTATTAATGTAATTAAGACAAGAAACTTAATAACTTTTAACGTCCATAAACAAGGCTGTATATACTCGTACATAATGTTTTATTTTTAATATTAGCATTCAAAGAATAACTGAATACATTATCTATGAATGCAAGTTTTTTATAAATAAAATGCAAATATCTTTATGATATGTAGTTTAATTATTGTATTGTAGGGGAAGTACGGACAAAATGACAGGGTGTTTTGTTTTTTAATCATATTTATTTATTTAATGGTATTATAATCTGTCTCACTCGTTTTCATTCATCTTAGGTTTATTGACTATCAGTAACACCTTCTTTTAATTAGGTCGGAACTATAGTAAAATATATATTAAGTAAAAATTGAACTAATCACAAAAGCCATGTTGTCCATATAGTACGGACAAAATGACATATAAGGTAAGGACATAATGACATAATTTTTTTTATGAACACAGTTCACAAATAAATCGTTGGGACATCAGCACATTACGCATGAGCCCAAAGGAAACAAGAAATACATCGTAACCAACTTTCTATTTCTTCTCAGAAAGCCTTCAAGCCAGTCAATTCTTGTCCAGCACTTTTCTTGTCCTTGTTGAACGGGTGATCGAAAGAATTTTTTTGACAAGTTCAAAGGCAAGCTCTTGGACTGATGTACGCGTCAAACCAAAAAGTAATGTTTCTAAAAGCTTTATGTGTTCTACTAACTCCTGCTCAATTTCAGAATGCAAATGTTTTCTTGAATCGTCCTAATCCTTTAGAGTTAGAATTCAAGGTTTTGTTTATATTGAGTGCATGTCTTCTAAGAGTAACCTAAGGAACACCAAATGTTTTTGCGGCCAATTCCTATCCCATTTTTTTCTGCTTCCATGCTTCAATAGCTATACTCATGTATTCTTGGCTCCAAGACATGGTATGTCATTTTGTCCATTGTGTATGCATGTCATTTTGTCCAATGTAAACAAAAACGAATAAATGATCTTACTTCCATCAAACAACTAATGATTGCAATAAAGTTAATCGAAATCATGGAGTACTGGCATAGTTCGTTGATTTTTATAGAAATAATTACAAATACCAACAAATAACTTATCAGAAAATAGGAGAAAACCATCTGTAAAATAAACTTTTATAGGAGAGAAACACGTTAAAATTGCTTACTGCGACGCGACTGTGACAATGGCGCACAACATCTGACAGGATTTTAAATATGCCTGCCGTCACGTGATAATGCAGCGGAGACGTAACTAAAACCCCCCAATTTCTAAATAAGGTGACTATGTCATTTTGTCCATACATGTCATTTGGTCCGTACTTCCCTTACTATTTATTGATTATAAAAGAATATTCTTAAAAAAATAAAATAATTAATTAATTAAAGTTGTAGGTTCTATATTATGTCGTTCATTGAATACAGAATGTGTTTGTGTTTAGTTCAAGCTCATTTTCAATTCACTAAGTTCGTTTCCTAGAACAAACATATTAATTATAATACCATCTCTATCTTTTATCATGCTCTCCCTTTCAAAGTTGTAATTTAACTTATTATACTCTTAAACTATTAATTTTTACTTGATAATATATAAAATACATATATAATACAATACAGAAAAAATCTTATACTGTATTATTTACAAAGTTAAAGAGAACATTATAAGTGGCAAAAAAGTTATGGAAGAGGCTGTTATATTTTTCAGACAGTCTTTGAATAGAAAATCATATAGGTAGCTAATAAATTAAAAAGCTAGCTCCGATGTACGTTATTCATATTAAATAATGTCATATTATTTTCATTCACAGATTATACACCTAATATAGCGCGCGAGAGTGTAATTATGCATTTTATAAAAATGCCTAATGATTACGGACTTGTCTATTCGTTATTAAAAAAAAAACTATAATATTGCAAACCGACTACAGTACTAAACACATTATATTTTTATATTCTATGTCTATATTAAATGATGTTTAATATATTTAGTATAATTTAAAACCAAGACCGTGCTCACATTATTAAGACTATTAACAATAATAATTACAGTAATAAATGTATGGAAGAATGTTTTAAAAAAATATATTCCTATCGTACCTCATTAAGAGATTTTAATGTTCTTTATTAATTTATAAGAATAATTATAATATTTATATATATACTTTAATTATACCTATCAAATTATATCTCACACTCTATATTTGAATTTATTAAAACATTCACAAAGTAATGGCGTATTTTATCCTAGAATAATCCCGCCCCGGTTTCGCCCAAGTGGGTACTTATAATGACGTCACTCATCACGTACGTTTTTATAAATGGCCTTTATTAAAATAATATATGTTTGTGTTGACTGGTTTATTAGTCTAGTGGCTTGATGGGTCGCCGATAAAAAGTCAATTTCTCAATGTAATCTGGAATTTCTGAAGAACTCATTCTGCTCATGTTGTATTTGCCATCCAATCGAATTATGAGAATGAGGAAATAGAGATCACCTGTGTTTGCGCACAGACTGATGCAATATAAATTTTCTCGTCTTTCTTGAGATCGACCGCCGGAACCGAAATCGATCAGGAGGACATCATCATCATTAACAACGATAAATACCACAAAGTTCACTCAATATGAATACAACATTCACGGGACATTATTCTATAACAAGATGCTACCGCGGAGTTTTTAATCGTTCTAATAAAACAGGAATAACTTAGGCAGAAGCAAGTAGGTTATATATGTAGATCATAAAAATGAATAGTGCTTGTATTTGATAACTTGCATGGAGGATATATAAATTTAATTATATGTTGCTTACGTCATTATATTTGAGATGTACTACTTATTGCCGGCTTATTTCCGGTCCTTCTCAGGATGATCTATTCCTAACCGGCACTAGTTTTATATTATATACCTACAATCCAAAACAAGATCTCATTGATTGTAATAAGGTAGACTATGCTTTGTGCTTTATAAATAATTTCATTGTTGATAGCTTTACTTTTCATAAGAAATTACAAACAGATTTAGTTTAGATAGATATACTGGGAGCTCTTTTAGATATTTGTGATTCTATGATATTTGATGTAGGTAGGTAGATTGAGTACCTTTCGTATCGTAAGTATAAGTCAGCGTGTGTTATGTATATTGCTCTTAATGACTCCTTCTGCAACTTGAGCACAAACTTAGGATATATTTACTAAATTTTAATATGATATAATTAGGTTATGCACATAAAACTCCAGTAAAATTATGTATATATTTCTAAACTTTATATCATAATAAAGTTATTTTAAGTAAGCACACACAGACACAGAAGACAAGACTAGCTTATACTTCTAGTTCTCCTTGTAACAAACATATACATGATAAATATGTACATATATAAAACAATCACCGAATATGGCGATTTTTGAAAACATATTGAAACAAATAATATCGTAGTTATATTCCTCTCATTAAAACATGCGTCGGAATAAAACGTTTGATATTAATGGTTTATAATATTAAAATATATTCTAAAACTTGTTAAACATACATTGAATTTTTTTGTTACAAATAAATAATACATGTTTGCACAAGAATTTCATATAATGCAATACTAGTGTCTTCACATTCCTTATAACTGTATGTGAAATGTTTTGAATATAGTGTTTTTTCTGCTACATTTATTGCGAATAGAAATTGTTATCTTGTTATTGAGTCGTGACGAAATAATAATTACCTCTCTAGTTACTGCTACACCCGTGACGTCACACTAGTAAAGTTAATACTGTCTGATAATTAATAATACATTAGATAGCTTAATAATGATATCAAAAGCTAAATAAATCTTGTTTCAATAACGAAGGAGTAAACCTTAGATTTACGCGACACTACAGATTGCATACGGTCCGCTAATAGGTCTGCTGTATTATGCGCTGTAAACAGTTCTTCAGTAACATATATTTATATATATTTAGCTGAAACTACGGTTTTGACCGCACGATAGTTATTAAACATTTTCAATTTATTTTTTAATTTTACTCGAAGGGTGAATTAAGAAAGTAGCCTATGTCCTTCCCCGGGGCTCAAACTATCTCCGTACCGAATGTATAAATCAGTTCATCGGTTTAAAAGTGACGAGGTAACAGACAGAGTTACTTTCGCATTTTTAATATTAGTGGAGATATAACACCATTTCACTTAACTACGTATTTATCTATATATTCAATTTTATTAATATTAAATTTAAATAATAATAATAATAAATACTTCCAAAGTTTTGATAAAAAAATTGCCGTGTTTTTCAACAATTCCTTAATAATTAAATTATCACAGATTATTCAGCATATCGACAAATTATATCAAGTTAATACATTGCTATTTTGTATATAGAGAAAACTCTAGTCCTTTTGTAATTGCAATGGGTTAAAGATATCTTTGGCAGTTATGTAGAGCCTATACATCATACACACAACTTTGGCTGAAAACTAAAAAAATAAAAATCTTATAATATCTCGAAAAATTCTGTCACCAATTACCTACAAAATGTAATTGTTAAAATTTTATGGAAAATTACATTGAAGTTTCACATGAACTGGATTCGTATATTTTGTATAAAACAGATAAAACAACTTCACAAAATTAGTACGATGTTATTGTAGCTTTTTACTCTTGAAGCATGATTTTACATCTGCATTAACGTGGCTGATTATACTAAATAATACAATCGGAAAATACATTATATTTGCAAGATCCGGCAATAAACTCGCTAGTAGGTAACCCTTTCAAAAGAAATTGCAGTATTCACGGTAGTTATTGCAATAAAATTGACTATTCTACCCATTGCTTATTCACAATTAAATTTATACATCCTGTATAAAAAATACTAAATACTATTTCCACGCTTCTTACCAACTAATAGATGATAATATTTTTTATGACTAAAGATAATTCTTCAAATACAAAGCATCCGTGAAATTGTGTTATTATGATTAATTTAATTTATAGTTAATTTAATTCAATTAAAAAACATAATATCGAGAACAACTTAAAAATAAAGCAAATTAACGTAAAAGTTCTAATTAAAAATAATTATTATAACACCATATAATTGGTGTAATTGTTTTACAAATTCAAGCAATGTGTGTAGCGCTATGACCTGCTGAGATTCAGCATTTCTAATAAAAACTTAAGAATAAAATAATAACTTAAATGAAAATAGTATTTATTTCAAAACTCTAAGGTTTGTTTTTAAATGAAACGATACTTTTGATCTGGTTTTCGAAAATCGTGTTATAACACAGGCGTTTAACAAACCTAGAGTTATTTGGCGTAAACTGCGTTTAATTTTTAACACGCAATGTTTAAGTTTTGTAATTATATGTGATTAAAAAACTCTAATAACGTATTTTTAAAATGCATCAATTATATTTCGAAAGCTATAGGGTAAAAGTAGAAGCGTATCTAGTGAATCTTCCTAGGGCACTATGAGAATAACTACGTGTTATTCTCAAGTTGAATCTCGGTGTAATTGTATTACATTGTATATGTTTATAATGTAATTTTTCGTAAACTTTATTACTTCAGAATAATGCCCATATCAATATTTTTTAATTATAGATTTTTTTTATTACAAAAATAATTATTAACAAGTACCAAACATAAGTGCGAAATTCAAAGTAGTTGAAACGCAACGCTATTAGCCCGATCGAATGTGACGTCATAGTCTACAATATTCATATTAACAGAGCACAATACTTCTACTAGTACTTCTAGGTTACTAGTTAATTTTTATTATAGAATGTGACGTCACACCAAGCGCGCCAAAATGGACGCCGTTCAAATTACCCGAATCTGCTGATGAAAAAAAAAATCCTTGATAAATTTTTGTTTTTTGGTGTTAGGTATTTTTTTACAATTATGAAAATGATATAAGCTATCGCATAAAATATAAAAAATACACGCATATCCCCTATTATTTTTAACGTTTTAAACGTTATTGACGTTTCAAATATTTTATGTACAGTGTATTTTTTGTGATTTAAATACTTTTTATATAAAAAATCAAATGCTAGTAAGTTCAAGTTATTTTTTTATTATATACAATTAATTATGTGTATGTATGTATATATTTAATGTAGTTATTACTCATGTAGGTAATTGTATCCAGTTTTGTTACTCTTGTTAACGAAATGAAATAAACAAACTTCTACTTAGAACTTTCTACTACGAAGATATTTTATAAGAAGAAGATATTTTATTTGAAACCCGAATTATTAATCAATATACATAATTGATATTTGTGTAACAAACGTGTCCGACGGCTTGATGTCCGAGCTCTAGTAGAGCACAAAGACAATATATTAAATCGGATATCAAAAATAATTGCTTTCTACAAGCTTTGCGTTCGTCATTATATACTTGTAGTAGATTTATCTCGTAACCGAATTGTATTCAATATTATTTCCAATCAATAAAGTATTTTACTTGGTAGTAGGGCTTTGTATAAACTCATCATATATTCTTAGTATGGATGTGTTCCGGTTCATAGGGTGAGTGAGCCAGTGAAACTACAGGGAAAAAAGACATAAAATCTTAGTTCTAAAGGTTGGTGACGAATTGGCTGCAAGGAATTTGAATTGTATGTGAAATTAATATGTCCTGTTCGTATATATGTATTTATGATGCTATATATTATACTATAAAGTAGAGACTTTATATTAGGTCCATCGTAATTTATTATATGTGTCACGTATAAAACTATGATGATGATGGTGAAATGAATGATGAAAAATTTTAATAAATAATTCAATATTTTACCAAAAACAGAAAAACAAACCTTTGTAACAATGGATATTAATTCAAATGAAAGCGCAACGAGACCGTGTAATTATATAAAAAAAAAAAAAACGTAAGAGAGCTACAATCGAATAGATATGTTATCGATATTAATCGAGTTATAATTTATATCGTGAGCTCACATAATAAAAAAAATTTAATACATTTGTAGACATACAAATTAAAAAAAAAATACAAAAAAAAAACAATGTTTATACAAGATTAAGTATAAAAGAGATAAAGAATTTGAAAGGGATTTCTACTCAGCAAGGAAATTATTAGAAAGACATAATATTGTGTACGGTGTACACTTGTGCCGTTTTTACTTTTGTAAACATATAAAATCGAAAAAAAAATCTAACTTCACCTTAAGTTTTACTCTGGTCATCCTTCTCACGAACCCCAGCAAACGTTTTCGTGTTATTGGCATATAAATCGTACGAGGGTTAAAATTTAAACCGCGTATAACATTGCATGCCTAGTTCACCGTGTCACTTTTAGGGCTAAAATTATTTGTTTGATTTATTTGTATTATATTTTTATAAATCGCGACGGCATTGCGGTTTCTAAGGCACGAATATTTAATTTATGAAACGCTGAATTTCGATAAGATTTTAAGTAAATTTTATATTTAATTTAATGTTTTTGTTTTAAAGGTATATATTGTATTAGGGAATATCGTTAACGCTATGAACTATTTATTTAAATGTAAATTAATGTTAATATATATTATATTAACATTGAAATTAGTAAAAATAACTGCACAGATTACGACCTCCGACTGGGTCGAATTGTGGCAGGAACGATAGCATCAGTTTCTCATTCGGTCTCTGCTCCGATTCTTTGAAAAAATTAACCAATGAACAGAAGAAACTCTCTAGGAGAGGGGTATAATTAGAGTCCAAGTGTTTTAACTGTAAATGGCTAAATAGCATTATATATCGTTTTAAGAAAAAAGCTATATTAACAATAATATAAATATTTGCTAGGTGACCTTAAACTGTAGAGTATATTTATGAAAAAGAAGACTTATAATTGTGATAACTACTTATTACTTTATTCTTTCAAGTACGTTTTTGATTTCGACGAACAAAATCAAATTTTTTTTTTTTTAAATCGAGCAAAGTATACATTTTTCTCTAAAATAGGGAATAAAAGTTATGTTTGGAAAAATTTATCTCTATTACACAATAATATTTATTAAATGTATTAATTATTATCAAACATAAATAACATTTACTTTATTTACAAGTTTATCATTTTAGTCTAAGCTAATGCTTGAATTATCAAATGTCGTCTAATTTACATAGGAAAATCATAAATTAATTAACTTTATTCTTCTGTTGTGACAGCGAACGGTAGCTATTTCATTCATTACTGAGACCACATGATTGAAATTCTTTATAAGAGAATTATCGAGTACGATACCATCAATTTTACTTTGATATATCATTCGATTAATTTTTGAAAATCGATTAATTTCAAAAAGCTTATCGAATACAGTTTAAATGAAAATATTCTTTATGGTGTTGCTTTAAAATTTAAAATGCTATGACAGTATTTTATTTGGAATGTAGGTACGTCGTGAAATATAGTTTCATAATTGTTCGTGCTAGAATATTAGGCGTCAATCGATTTAGCAACTGTTCAAATATGGTATGGTTTTTATAATTTATTACCTGTTACTTTATTAAAATTATATATTAATCGAATTTTTATATGAGTTTTATTTAAGATTTTCGGCTAGGGGTAACATTGGTTTTTTTTCAATAAAAATTAAAATTATAGTAATAAAAAATAATATTCACGTACAATTTGGTAGTCTTGTGCTGGTTAGCAATAATATAGTTAAAAAGGGATTAAAAAACTCAATTAAAAATAATAAAATAGAGTTGTATTATTTTAATATTTATATCAATTATTTTAGCTGTATCGACTACGCTACAGGCTTTTCAAAATATAATTATACATTATAAAATATATTTTATAAAACAATAAGGTACATTGGAGCAAACTTAAAAAAAAAACACGCCGTTTTACTGCCTTACTGATTGTAGGATTATTTTTTCACCTACAAAAACAGACATGTACTCGCATTTAACGGGGAAATGTGTCTAGCATTTTTACCACGATAACACTTGGTTTTAATTTGTAAAGGTATTGCGTAGTTATTAAAATTCAGGCAACACATAGGGCAGCTGTAGATAGGATTTCAATTGCCGTAATTGATTACTAATAAAATATTAGATGCGATTCGAAGCATACGTAGGAAAATATAGGCTCAACTGGACGAAACCTTGTCACTACAACAATAAAAAAATTCAAATGTAAAAAAAATGACATTGATTTTCAAGTTTGACATGACGTGTGTTGTCATTGGCAGTATGAACGTATACTATGAATGTTACATATTAAATATTATGTAGATAAATCTGTATCTGTTAAAGGTATCGTAGTGTGTGTAATGTTTTTTTTAAATAATTTTAACGTATTTCTAACGCATATTTTATTAAAATATTAGCGTTTTGTACGCCTTCTCCACATAAACTTTAACGGTGCAAAATTTGATACATCTCCGTCCGCGTCTTATTGGAAAAAAGTACAAAGTTATTGTTTCACGTATTAATATATAGATTACTATGTTACTTTTGACATAAAGATAATGCATTACATCAAACAGTAAGTATTTGAGTTAGTCAAAATAAGTTTTATGACTAACATTATGATATGAATGATGAATACGCAGGCTTTTGATATCTAAAATGTCCTTAAATATTATTTTATGTGTGAAATTATAATATATACATTAATAAAAAAAAAAATATAACTATTTCGACACCTACCAATATTAAATATATATTAATTCAAAAGATATTTTGAAATTTGCACCATTTATCTGTGAATGTGTAACACCAATCAATAATTCACATAAAATAACAAAATAATTTATATTTATTGAGAATGTGATAATATATGGATCATTTAAATTAATTCGATTATTATATGTTACAGATTCTCTAATATATTCGATAGTGTTATGAAATATTAAAGCCATTTGCATACGTTTTTTATTTATCGTTTGAAAATTGATTTCATTCATATTTATGGTTTCCGTTGATTAAGTGTAACTTTAGGTGTGAAGATGTGTGTTGATATACACCAGTCTATATACAAAAGAGTCTATCTTACTATTAATAATACAAAAACGACCGTGAGTTTGTTTGTTTTACATCCTTACTTCTCAACCGATCATCTTGAATCGCATATGATTTGTCAGGGATACAGAAAATGACATAGGTACCTAACACCTGCCCCGCTTTATTCATATGCGGGCAAAGCCGGCGGAAACTAGTGTTACATGTAACATCATTGTTCACAATTAAAATTATTACTAATACTGTTCGATTTTCAAGTTTTTATTTTATCTTCACCCATTAGAGAGTAAAATCCCAGAACGGAAATACACGCCACTTCCAGATGTTCAAACCAACTGTTTGAGCTAAAATTTTACACATACTTTAATCGTTGATGACTATACAAACTATAAGAAAATAAATTTTGCTTATTCTGCACACAGATCGTATTAAGCATTTAATTATATATTTATTCATTACGTTATTCCACGAAGTGTTTTTCAAGGAAGTAATAAAACATCAAGTATTATTATATATTTAAAAGCTTTTTAACGCGATAAAATATATTAGGAAATTTAACACAAGTTTAATACCGCATAATACTATCCAACGGAAATTTGCTAAGGTGGTAATGAGACGTGTAATCAATTCAGGGGTGTTAAACTCCGAACATATCGCGTGTCCTCGCTTAACAACTCTATAATGAGATGTTGATGAGCCGTTTCATTTTACACTCAATTTTCGCACCTTCCACCATCCCTGTAATTCGCTGTAATTAGCTTCCAATATGCTTACAATGAACGCACGAATTGAAATCGTCTTCTCTTTCACTCTTATATGGAAATTCATTGGTATGAAAGGAATGGTTTTTCGGAAAATGTTACGTTTAATTTTATTGACAAAATTTGCGGCTAGTTTCGTCAGTTTTAAACGATATTAGAACTTAAGCCAAAGGAATAGAGTCGTGCATAATTTTGACGAAGGAATAAAAATAGGAATAGCTCGAAGGCATTTTTGTAGCATCGTATGTCAATGAAGCTCCACTTAATTTGAATAAATGAGAAACTGAAGAGGTGCTAAATACAGGTACTTAAGGGTCTCTGACTGGTAGATTGCGAAAATAAAAAATATTCGTAATAACCGATGACACGCGCGTTGTGCAACTGCTGCGGGATTTTCCACGAAAGCTTTGTAAATCAGTAGCTATGGCCATTAAATACAAACCATTTTAGATAATGAGGATACTTTGCAGAAGTAATAACTTATAAATAGATCAATTTGTAAACGCACATTTCATTATAAAAGAATGTACTAGCTTAAGTCTGCTTAATAGCTATACTTGACAGATGTCTAATTTTGCACTATGTTCGTAAGCGCTAAGTGCTCGTTGGTATGTGAAAATATAGTACTTTATCTAGGTGAAAATAATATATTTACTATAATATATTGGTATTAAGTTTGAAAAATAATATGTTAATACTATGGTTCAATAGAATATAACCCTATGAATAACTCTATTATTGATACTTAAATAACTTAAATAACTACATGAATTCATCGCTCAACGTCTCCACGTAGTGTCTTGTTTTATCAATAGGCATACTTTACCATTTTTATATGCAAAATAAAATTGTTACGCAGAATGTTATGCGCAAAAAACGTTTTTAAATACTTTAATCGTTATAATTTAATTAATAAGATTATAATTCTTAAAACATAATATATTTTAAGAAAATATATATTACATAATATTATTTACGAACAAAAAAAATCTTAATAACAATAATAATTGCTTATTATGACAAGCCTAATATCCCATGGAACGGTTCACCGCCGTTAAAGAGAGCGATAAAAAAAAAACTTATCATCCCAATAAGTTCAGCATTAAAGAAAATTACAGCAAGCGGCACACGCCATCTGATAAAGTGCCGATATATCATCACAGAGGACGACGAAAATTAAAATGGCGGACGCTAAATAACGTCTTCATACCAGATATTGTTATTCGATCGTACGTCATTACCCTGTCCCACCGATCCTAATTATTTCAACGAGACGCGAGGCAACTAATTTGTGTTAAAATTGCAACGCGCACGGTAATATTCGAGCGGAGAATTTTGATGACCATGATATTAATAGTCGTCAATATATAATTTACTAATTTTTTTGTCTATTGTGTAATACTAAAGTTATACGTTATTATGTTTTGTAATATATTTTTTATAGTTAACCAGATATAAAGCAAGCGAAGGAAATGTTTCTGGTTATCATTGTTTTTTTAAAAGCGTGTTGATGATAAAATTGTATGCATGTCCATTCGCTTGTAATTTTTTATACACTTTTTTCCAAGACATTTTATGAGGTATTTGAAATCTAAAGCACATTTTTATTAAACACAGTATAAATAATAACAAGTTAAGATTAATAAAAGTACACAATAAACATTAAAATATTTGAACGGTCATTTAAAAAAAAACAACGCTTAATTTCCGTTTCATACTATGTAAGCTTAATAATTATCTACATAATATATTTTAACTTTTCAATTTCTAAAATATGAATTTTTATCAGACTAGTTGGCCTTCCCGGACTTCCTACGGTTGAAATAAATTTTCTTTTTTCTAGAAACAAATAGTTCAGAATCCAATCTAAATTATCCAGATACCTATTTGAACACACACAAAAAAATTATCAACATATGTCCAGACGTTTGGAAGAAGTTCGGTGACACGCAAGAACAAAAAAATTATATACAAAGATATAGTTTGTAAATAATATTTTTCAAAGACTAATAACGAAACGAAGTAGCATCCGTACTTTAAAAAACGGTAAATGATTACAAATATAACTTAATTTTATTAATATTTTTTTACTTTGATATTAATCGTCTCACACACACTAAGACATCTTGTTAGTACAAGCGTCACACTAATGCAAGCCGATAATTTGACGCCAAGGGGCGCTCCTTCGTGAGTGAATATCTTATATAGATATAGACAATCGATGTAAATAAAATATATATTTTTATATTTAAGTTGTATTTTACATACACCTTAACATATCAAGTAAACATTGAATTAATATTAATGAACAAATAATATAAACGTAACGCTAACCTATAATTTAACTTGAAACTTACATAAACATGACTGTGTAACCTGAAGTATGTGGATTTCGCTATAAATATAATTTTTGTGGGAACACATAAAAATTGTTGAACGAATAAAACATGATATCAACGTATTTCATGCAACACGAAAATGCAAATGTTACGTTATGCTGTTTTTTGTTTCAAACCAAGTAATGAGTTTGTTTTGCGGGAATTCAAACTACGCAGTTAATTAGGCTATGCTTAACCCTTGACTTTGTATCGAGTCGAGTCGAGTGGAGTCGAGTTGAGTTTAAGCAAATTCTTGAATATTTTAAATGTATCAATTCCTGAAGAATGTGTTTAAAAGTCTTACAAAAGAGTTTTGTAAATAAAACAGATTATCTAAGTTGTTTCATTATTTATTTAATAACTTTTCTCACACATTATTCCAAATTGAGTATAGCATTTTAAATTTGGAAGAATTTAAAATGCTATTGAAACAATCGAGGATTGTTTATATATTAAAGACTGAATGGTGCAGTGTAATACATTTGTCATATTTTTCGTTTTGAAGATTACTCCCGATTAACAATTAAAAAATTGTAATATTCAGCGTCATATAATTTGCTAAAAGCGCTTAAGTTTAGTATAGTGACCAAATAACTTAACTCCCATTATATTGTCATACAAACATCAGAAGTAAATTAACCTTTAAGGGGACGCAATTTATGTCAGTTACATCAAATACCTTGCACGCCGTTTTTCTTAACATAAAGCTACGTGTTCTATGATGTATTTATTATGGAAATAGCAATAGTATTGAATAAATAACAATTACTCCATTACAACGTAACTGAAACTGTAAATACTTGTTTATTATTTCCATTTATATGCAATGTTTACATAAGGCAAGGTGAATAAATTATAAAATAATAGGTAAGGGTAATTTATTTGGTAGCCATTTTGAACAAATTATATTTAGAATACCAGATTATATTATCGACAGATCTGTGTGTGCAAAATGTCAGCGCAATCAGATTAAATTGGTTTGAAAAACAGTTGCAAGAGAAACCGGTGCAATAAAATAAAAACATGTAAATAACTAACTAATTTAGACACAAAAAGAAAAAGAAAAATAATAATAAAATGATATTTACTATTAAACAGGGAAATATGATTAAAAATATTAATCTAAAAATATTTGTCGTACTCGATTATGAAAATATATATTTAATATATGTCAACGAAAGCGTAACAGACAGACAGAGTTACTTTCGCTTTAATAATATTATTATCTAGAATCTGTTATTGTGCAATCTAACGATAGAAGAGTACATCAATTAATAGTACTATAATAATTATTAATTTCGCAACTTGTATAAATATATATTTAGTCTTATTAATCTAAGGTATAAACTATATCTCATTAAGATCGTCACCCGCTTGATCGTATTCCTATTTATCTGGAATTGGCGCCGTTTGTTAACTTCGTAGAATAGATTTAACAGACTTCACCGGCTTGCCCAGCAGTCAAAGACTAATTTTCCTTATGAATACTTTTACTAGTGATTCGATCCTTGCCGCCATACAGGTTATTGAGGCTTCCGAGGCTATAGCTTCATTAAAATCTATTTATTAATCACTTAATACTGCAAGCATCTCTAAATAGTTTAAAACAAAGTCGCTTCCCGCCATCTGTACGCTTTGATATTTTAAACTACGCAATGGAGTTTACTTTGTTTTCATCTATGAACAGAGTGATTCAAGATGGAGGTATATATGTATAATACATGCATATTAAAGGAAAGCAGGAAATGAAGAGGAAAGCCAATAATATAAATTTTCTTAGCCGAAAAAAAGAACGTACTTTTATCTTTACATTTTTGTTCACAGCTCTAAAAGTTTTATGAAGTTTTCTTTTTTTTGTTTTTTATATCCGTATGAAGACGGGTCTGGTAACTAGACTACACTAAAAAATAAATTAAAGAGTCAATACGTTATGAAAATTATGAAGATGTTTCAAATAGTTCATATACGAACAATGATATGAAATTCACGTTTCTGACGACTATAGTCGAAATTTAAAGCTATTGAAAATACAAAGCGCAACTACTATAATAATATACATAGGTATATACTTAGACCTTCTCCGAATCGCGCCGCATCTTTTAGTATAAGTTTTTTTTTCTTTCTATATTACAAATTAAACGTTTCCACTTTTACTAGTATAAATAATATATATTTACTCGGTTGTAGTGCTTTGTGCAAGCCCGTCTGGGAAGGTATATACTCCTCAAATATTCTACCGCCAAGCAGCAACAGTTCGTATTGTTATTTGAAATGTGAGCGAGCCAATGTAGACTAGGAACATTACATCTTAGTTCCCATTGGTGATGTAAGAAATGGTTAGAATTTCTTACGTCTAATGTCTACGGGTAAAAGGATATTTTTTTTACAATGCCTATGTTAACGGAAGATGACCACAAACTCTAGTTGTCAGCCAATTATTTTTTAATCAATTAGCCTTTAATTTTAATAAATAAAAAGAATCCGGCTCAATGGTTTATTTCTGTTCTAGTTCAATATGTTTGTTACATTTGCGTGAAGTCTCTGCGTCCACACTAGCATCGCTCCGCTTGCTCCAACCTAAGCCTTTCAAAATGGAATTCAAATAGGCTAAACCTATTTCGCTGAACCATTATCTATTAACCGAGAACATTATCTACACGGCTGGCACCGTGTAGGCCGGGATTGAGAATATTATTTAGTTAAAATGAGATAAGTCGAACCGTTAGATTCAACTTAGTATTTGAACTTCTTAATAAAATCAAATCTCACTGCATTTATCATTTGATTATCAAGATAATGAGTTTAATCAAATTAATATAATATATCAATTTTCAATACACGTGACAGGATTGAAACATTTTTGACACGTAAATTTTACGTACAGAAATGATGCGTTAAAATTTTGTATGCAAATAACTTTCCTAGCATACAAAGAATATTACTTACAAACATACATACACGAATCACAATACGTTCCATACGACACTTAATATTAATACAATTTAAAAAAAGTGTTGTAAAAATGTTTTATTGAGCAATTATTTACCAAATCTATTATAACAATAGAACCGCAACATACTATATAATCTGCTTTTAAAGTCAAAACTTAACAATGTGTTTGGCGTGAAGGCCAATGGGCTTGGCTTGGCAAAACTCTGAATGTATTTAGGCTATATTTTCGCAAGTAGTGATTATGAAATCAACACCCAAGCACATAAATAATGAATAATTTTATAGCAAGCCAGCAGAACTTATTTTATCCCATTGGCCGGCGAGGTGGTCTTTCTGTGTGGCGATGCAAATGCGAGGTGTCGCTGTCTTTATCTCAGACATGCGAGGCCGCCGGTCACAACGGAGTGTAATGCGGTATGCGGTGCTTATGAAAGCGGTGTTTTAATACAATGTAATGACATTTAATAAACTAATCAATTTTCTTAATTACATTTTGTTAATTGATTGTCGTTAATTAGGGCTTGTTTTTTAGACTGTGTTTTACTACATTAATTTGCGTGTAATATAATAATATTTTTTATTTTTTTTCCTCCATATGTGGCCAAATTAATATTTCTAGTAAAACCATTGAGTAGCCATTAAGTATTTATTGAAAAATCATATAAATTAATTGATAAATATCAAAGAATAAAAACTACGTTATGTATTTCAAATAACAATTAGGTGACGTACATTTATATAAAATATTATTTGTCTTTGTTAAATTTAATAGCAAAATCATAAAATAAAACTACTCTATATGTAAAACTCATTATAATTTTGTAACAGTGCTTTGGAACATGATAGAACAAAATAAGTGGTGGATGTATAGAATGTCTTACGCTTCGGTGTGATAGTGGTTCCCATTATACCTCCCCGTTCGCAACTGAAGTTAAATGAAGATATATTCCACCGTTAATGTGTTTAAATGGCGTTTCTGTTATGGAACCTGTTATCATTTACCTGATATTAATTAAGGTTTTAAATAATAAAAAACTATAAAGATTATCTCTTATAGCGCATAAAAAGTCTGTAAAAAACAATATTATGTAAATAAATAGATTAATATATGTGATTAAATTTTTTATCTGTTTAGATAGTCTTGTGGAAATTGCTAATGTAATAATTATTCTATTTTTTATTCGCTTGTCGTTGATTCATTGATCTTTTATTTAATGAATGAAAAATAAGTTTTACTGAATTTTTTTTTTTTATAATTTTCTACAAATTTTAATTTACAGTAGTTTATGTTGTGTTGGTACGAAAACGTCCAATACTTACGTTTAATTATATATCTCTTATAATCACCTTTGAATTATAATTGTACAAGTTTTTTTACAAATTTGTAACCACTCTAGCGAGCGCTACCAACTCTGGCAAGAATGTATGAGTACAATTAGTAATTATCACTAATGGAAACATATTTTTATGAATGAAATCTAAGCTGACTTGGCAACAAGTTGACTTGGGTTAGTTTGACTTTTATTTTAACAAAAAATATTTTTTTAAAGAGTTTAATAAAAAGTAATAGATTATTTTATAGTTTTTATTAAAATTAACAGTTCGCCAAACACATAAAGTAAATATTAAATGTGTCTTTATGATAGACATTTTATTATTTAATTTTATTAAAAAAATCCAATTTAACTATAATAAATATATATTAATAAAAAAAATGGGCGTATCCATTATAAAGTCGCATAGGCACCGCCTACACTTTAAACATTTAAGATGATAACTTTGGGATTTAAAATGAAAAATACAATATGCTTAATATCTTTCAACAACACACACATTATGCAAATTTATTCATTAATAAAATGCCATCATTACAAAGCGAATTGACATAATTATGTTATTTATAATAATAATAAATAATAACATCCCAAAAAACACAATATAAAAAAATTAAAATCTCTTTATTAATTTATTCGTTCCGTATATCCGTAAATCTGGTACGACAGTTTCAATTCAATTTGCAGCACAAATTACAAAAATTAAAACTCCAATGTATTAAAAGGCGTCTAGTATAAAATTCAGCAGAAAATAAAGTCACCCACACAATCGCGATAAGGGCGGACGCACACCGCGCGAACAGACAAGTAGTTTAATTGAGAGTTGTCGCTGGGGGGTCCTGAGGTGTTGCTTTATGCTAATCAATTCAGTAGTTTGTTTTTTACCCGCTATCGCCACTGGAATCGGGCCCTTACTTTTTATTTGGGTTCCGCACTGGACGATTGGAATATTTGTCGACTTGAATTTTTCGGTTAGACGAGTTTTTTGTCCCCTAATTACATTAGATATCTTTGACTTGACGTCCTGATTTTTGGTCGAGTTTTTTTAAAGTTCCTTCGGGATTACATTTCTTCCTAATAGATAAAGAGTAATTAATATAATAGTTTAGTATTAAGATAATAACGAATTGCCGGTTTCTGTAGCTCAATGATTAAAGGGATTGTTTAGGGTTCACAAAAGTTTGAAATACGAAAATATACATTGTTTATTCGTCCATGCAAAGAAACTAGATCTTAATACTATATAGGCTTACAATATTTCGTGTAAAGTATATCCATTCTAATTTATTTATTTGCGAAGTCGTAAATACAGTTTGAATATTACCATAACTTTGAGTTCAGCCACAATAACGACAAAATGTTATGCAAATATATCATTCCTAATTTAAAGTGACCTCGATACATTCCAACATTTCACTATCTTAAAAATACCTATTATACTAAAAATATTTTCTTACCAAATTCTTGCGACAAAATTTAAAATAATTTAAGTTTTTTTATTATATAACGCGAAGTCAACGTATACATTACCTATAAAACTAACGTAAATACTTACAATCAATCCAATATACAGAACCTTTATATTGCAAAATAAATACTTCTAAATTTATTTTTTAACGGAGCGTATAATTTAGCCCTGTCGTCGTCGAGTTAAGATATCTTAATGTGTTCTCCGTAAATTTATTTTGACCATCCTTTATATACATTTTTATTTACATAAAAAGATTATTTCTTGAAACATTTATGAAATATTGTATAAATGAGCATTACTTTATACACAATATTCGTAAACCTCTGCATACATGTATGTTTCATTTATGCAAATAAAAAATATGTATGTTTTGTTCAATTTTGCATATTTTCGAATGTGTGCTGAAATTAAAAGGGAATTTGTTACTTGTTTATGTTGCTCATGACTGTTAACTTAATAATTGTTTATTGTGGCATAGGGTATACCTTGTGGATGACCTCATATAAACTTCCAACGACAAAAAAGGTCCAAGGCTTAAATAGGTAGAAACACGAGGGAGTCCTCTATTGTTTCGTTAGGCGGTGATGTATCATTTGAGCAGCCTTAAGCTAGAAACAAATTTACCGGTAATTATGTAAAAGATTTTTATTTAATAAAAAAATATTTGTTCACCTATTAAAATTTTAAGGCTAAGACAAGATAATAATATATTTTGACTTAAAGATTTTCTTCGAAGAAATTAAATAAATTGTTTAAAGTGTAGAATGCAAATTTTAATTTTATTTGTTCATAATAATATAATTACACACAGATACACAGCCGAAGTAGAAATACAATAGAATCGAGTAGCTCGTATAAGGATGCAGACTCAGAAGTCCTAGGTTCTCGGACCGGGTTAATAAAGCATATTTGGATTTTTTATATAGAAAATGTATCTCTAGAGAATTTAGCTTAGCACGTGCTTCAGAAAGGACATAAAGCCGTTGGTCCTACGCCTGATCGCTATCTTTTGTCGGATTGAAGGAAGATGTTGCAGACACACTTGTGCACAAAAATATAATATAAACTACGTAGTTTCTGAGTCCAAGTTTAGAATGTTCGCCGTGACCGAAATTGGTCAAATCACTTAATCTTCATTAACATTCTATACCATTTTTAAGCTATGTTTGAATTAATCAATACCCATATATTAATTCAATATGAGCCATGTGGAAACTCAGTTTCAAAGACAAAGTAAACACATAAAAAACGGATCAAAGTGAAAATGTATTATGTCATAGATCCTCTGATAGGCTCTTTTATAAGTCTGTCTTTCCATTCCGTTCTATTACATATTTATTAAATAAATCGTTCTTTTGTTGAAACTTCTTTTGTTCCCCTAAAATTTTGTCAATAAGCAATTGTCTTCATATTACTAGATCCCGCAGGACTGTTCTGTAAGATTTCTGTCTTAACGTCTATCTTTAGATTTTTTTTTTATGATATCGGTAGGCAGACGAGCAAATGGGCCACCTGATGGTAAGTGGTCACCACCGACCATAGACAATGGCGTTGTAAGAAATATTAACCATTTCTTACATCACCGATGCACCACCAACCTTGGCAACTAAGATGTTACGTCCCTTGTGCCTGTAGTTACTAGTATTATATATTACAATTAATTCCGCATATCACCTTATATCATTTTACGAAAATGTTGTGTGAGTTTCGACTTTCGAGTTTGTTCTTACAGAATAATCCTCCTGAACTCTGTCGTCTAAATGTGTCGTGTCACTTGCGACCATATCTAGTGAAGTGATTTTTATTAGGGTTAAGCCTCTCACTTTACTACTATGTCAAGGTTAGGTAGACCTACTACCTACCTAATTGGATGACACGTATATCACTGTCACACGTCTGTCGGTATGTCTGATTGATAACCGATAACAGGACATTGAATAACGTTATTATTATCTGTATTAGTATTTGAAGCGATTAAAAAACATATGTTGCAATTATATACACATTTTAATTAATATTTGAAAATAGAGTCTGTTAGAATCAACAAAGACAACGGTTTTGGGTTTCTGTCTTGATTTTATTAAAAAAAATGAGAAAAAAATAAAAATAATAATAAATAGAGTTTTTTAATCTGTATGTAGACATACTTTTCGTTCGTCATATTAACGTTCAATTAAATATTGATAAGATTATAGTAGTATTTGTAGTATTTATTGTTTTTTTTTTTAAGAGTATTGAATTATTAATATAATCAAACTTTATTTATCGTTAGCATGTACTAAAAATTTTATATACTTGTTACTTTGGGTATACATAGTTTATTTATAGTATAATTAACTATTAAGTTTTTCGCTAAAACAATTTCGATGGGTATAAAGATTGCTCCCCGATGACCATTGTCAAAAAATACATACAAGTACGAATATTTACTAAGTAAACACGATTAAAGCGGCGACTTAACTTACGATTCGTAACTATCATGTGAAGTTAATTTCGTAATAAACGAAAACTATAATACGGACGTAAAAGGATTTTTTTTTTCAATATTAATGTTATATTTTTGTTTTATATTACAGTGTTTATAAAATTGTTTGTTTCCCAAATAAATAAATTAATTAAATTAAATAACTTCGCATCAATAGTGATGCATCTTAATATCCAACCGTATGTCTTAATAACCATATTGTCGATAGTGTAATTGTATCGATTAACTCATTTACACGGTAGGAAATATGAGGTTTTCCTCGCACAAAAGTGGCGTGTTCACGGAGCACGATTGTAATATGCCGTTTTGTCGTCTAATATTATGTTAATAGGCACAGTAATAATTTTGATACGGTCGCCCTAACACCGAATCGGTCATGGACACGGGCTTTTATAGAACAATTTCATAAGTATATAGAACCTTTTTAATTATTTCCATTATTGGTTACATTTTTATAAAATAAGTCTATTTAATCGATTAATGCAACAAATTATATGAATACGAAACTAAATATGTTCATCAATAAATCAATATCATTCAAAATCAATCAAAGCGTTTGCTATAATTTAAAAAATATTAAATTTATTTAATGTTTCAAAAAAAAACTTGTTGATAATAATCTATGTAGATTGTCCAAAAACTATTTTTAAATCGTTGTTTATCGATATCGACAGTTAATTAGGCTAGCGCGTCACTAGACCATCTTGATATGCAAAACGAAGCATTGTTTATCTGATCGGTAACGAGTAAGCGCGGTCACACTTGGCGTTTGGTGACGAATTATTATTTTCCACTCCCCTTGAACTTTTTTTTTATTATGTCCCATATTTTTGAATATTTGAATAAATAATGACAACAATGATTAACAAGGTTAAATTATTTTAAGGTAATCAAAAATAAATGCCATGCAATTCAGTACACGTAGTATAAGTTGAATCTGTTGCGTCACTGACGTTTCACTTAAATGGCTCATCAAAAATATTAATAAAAAAATTCTTGATGATAGGACTTTTGATTCTGGGTAGGTACCACTTATGCTATCTTTAGCAGCACGATTTAGTATTATTGTGTTCAGGTTTGAAGGGTTCGTGTACCAATGTGACTACAGGCTTATAACAACATTGTTCCTAAAGTTGGTGGCGTATTGGCGATGTATGTGATGTTTAACATTTGTTTACTATTATCTATGGTAGTGACAATCAGGTCATACCAAATTAAAATACGTTTTACGTTTTAGTTTTATTCGTGCCTAAACTTCAACAATATTTTAATAAAACTTACAAATGGTATTTATGATAGTTTATGTAAAAAATCTAAGGGTATAATTAAATCATTTTAAACTTCCAATGCTGACCAATAAAATAATTTATTTTTGGACGTTTCAAAATATTTATGAAATTTGTGATTTGAAAAGTGACCGTAATTTGATTTAAAAAAATCACAAATTCAAATATCGACATAGTTCTCCCGTCCACACTATTTCGATGTAGGTACTTAATACTTAAAAAGTGATATTCGCGTGTAACACAATTTTTTATTCATAATTTTTTGATTTTCACGGTGATCGGCCCCGTTGATACCATTGATTTTTCGCTACGGGCACGCACTGGCTCACTTAATTCCTGATTTAGTACCGCATCATATTTTGATAAGTATTTTTAATTTGAATAAATTATGTTTTAAGCGTGCTATCGGTGCGTAATGGCCGGTTTAATCATAAGCGTGGTGGCTTTATGCTAGAATGTCACAGTTGAATATTAGGCTGTTTTGTGCACGAACTTTCGTGGCGATTACGAAAAAAAAAAAAACGATAAAGATGTCACGTGGTTTCATATTTCGGCGCCGCGCCGATCGCTTTCCGAGATTGCCTTTTTTACGAGTCGAAAATCTTTTATTGTTTTTTTACATATTTTTTTCGGCCCTTTTTAAACTTTGCTACTGGTTTTAAAGTGCCGGTTTATTTATAATATTGCGTTCGTGCTAAATTTATTGTGTTTCGTTTTAAAGTTAAACCGCCTTCGTGATTAGATAAAAGGCTGTTTTTTTTAATATTTATGTTTATTTGCAACTAAATTTCTATTTTTGTTCTATACTCAAACAAATTTTATATTCGTGTAACACCTTCTTTTTCATGCCTGAAATATTAAACTTAGTCACGAAATATTAAATAAAATTAGGGGCACATTAATTAAAGCATTATTTTTTAAATACAACAAATCATCGGTAGCTACCGCAAATAGGTAGTAAAAAAATACCTTAAAATACCTAAATTTAATCTACATAATATATTCAAGACATTTCGACTCAACTGCATTACAATAACTTATTTCAAATATATCGAAATGTAAATAAAATATTTTCTTGTTTCAGATTCGCGCCGCAGAATGCCGCATACAGGTAACCGAAATCACGAATTCGTAAAACAATCATCAATCCACATCCACCCACGTATCGGCGAAACTTAAAGCGAAAACCTAAAAACCTTTAAGAGACCTCAGATCTTAATTAACTCGAACGACAACATTAAGAAACCGAAGCTTAAGCATTTTACAAGATTTTACCTCACGCATTGAAATCATAAGCGTTTCAAAGAAGTCTTATCGGTCGAGACCATTACGAGTAATTAAGAGAATCGAGTCGAATCTCGTATCGAGATAAAATCGGATCCGTATCGGCCCACCCGGGCAATGCTGGGTTTCTAATTCATTATACATGCTTAAAGTTACATTAGCCCTTCGAGGTGACTATCCACGTTACTTCCTTGTGCTTTAGTGTTCATTATGCTGTGATAAAGATAACGCTTGTTCATTTGTTCGTCTTATTATCATTTTCGTTCTATGGATACGTTATTCGAATTTGTTTCATATCACTTCGTTTTTTTTTAAATTTTGTTCATGATTTTTGACTGGTGAAAACCTGCTGTTTTGTTTTAATTTTGATAATTTTTTGCAAAATTATTTTTTGGAGGCCTGTTATGAAATTATATATTGAATAACTTTAGATTATTGTTGGTTGCTCGTACACATAGTGCCGTTTAACTTTGATATTTAGTTATTTATTGCTTAAATATTTCTATAGCTTTCTATGAATTTTAACATTTAAAAGAGGCTCAAGCAAAATAATATAAACATACAAATACGTCTTGAATACGTAATAGTTAAAAGGAAAAAAAATTTTTTTTTTTTAAACACTTTTTTTGATTGCGAGTAAAAACCCATACCTACACCACCAACTTGTCCTACCAATAAAAATATATTCGATACCCTACTGTGACAACAGTTTGGATGTCAATCTTAATTATTTAAAGGCTTAATAAGAGATTGTTTCAATCTTTGATCACTTTAATATAGCAATGGTGATAATGTAACAAGGAACCGAAGCAGCTACTAAAAAAATAAGCCTAGCTTTTTTTCTTTCTGTTTGTTGTTTCGGGAGCGCTTAATAAGCAATGTTGTGTGATGTATCAGTAGACAAAAAGAAAATAATGACAGATAACATTTTTTTAACTTTTTTTTGTTACCTAAACTTTGAAATGACAAGATACCATTTTGGAGGATTTTCATCCAAGAAATATAACACGTGAAGCTGTGGTTTCAGCTAGTGAGCACCATATTTTTTAAAGAAATAACAACTCTTTGTGGCGTTTACCATTTTACCGTTGATACAATTAACAATCCAGTTTTTTTTTATAATGAACACGAGTTAAAATCGTACCAATTGTCTATGGTCACTGAATATTTAAAGCTATTTCTTGTTCTAAATTGGTAGTCAGAAAAATTTAATTATCTGTAATAAAATTTAAAATTTATCGATCTCATATTTGATTCGATTAAATTATACCAAAGCGTAAAAATTATCGTTGATTTGATTATGAATAGAATATTCTTATGAGATCACACACGAAGCTTCCGACTTAGCGAAATACTAATTAATATTATTATTATAATTTCTAACATCCGTGTTAGCTGAATACACAATGTCCTTTTAACAATATAAAAAAAAATAAGGTTTGTCTTAAATCAAATGCTTTAAATACTAGTGCATGTGTGTTTTTACGTTTATTAGTATAATTTTACGAACTTTAAATTTGAACATCAGTGTAAAGAAATATTTTGACATCAATGCTGAGTGCATTGCCATATAGGTTTTTCTCTTGTCAGTTGTGACCAAGATATTTTTATTTGTTTTTTTTTTTTAATATATAGGTAGGTGGACGCGCAAAGACGCCACCTGATAATAAGGGGTAATAACTAATAACCGCCCATAAACATTGGCGCTGTAAAATATATTAACCATTCCTTACATCGCCAATGCGCCATCAACCTTGAGAACTATGACTATATACCTTGTTTCTGTTATTACACTGGCTACACTACAAATCGGAACTCAATAATACTGAGTACTGTAGTTTGTAGAATATCTGTTGAGTGGGTAACTACTCAGACGAGCTTGCAGCAACAGTGCAAAACTCTAACACCAAGTAAATATGGTTTGAATAAACACTGGTTTATATTAAGAACAAATAATTTGAATCCATAATAAATATATAACACCGACACACGCCAATAAAATACACATACATTAAAAAAAACATTTCCTTTTATCTATTGTTAGTGGCACGGTTTACTGCTTAAGGAATTTATGCCACGGTATGTCATCGTCATAATTATTAAACAACAGTGGCACATACGGCAATAGTGACATTGCTCCGATACGGACACACAAAATGATACTTATATATCATAGCAAGGTACTTTGTGACTATTAAAATTGAAGCGTGAAAATCGAACTACGGATCTCTTTAATATTATTATACAAGCAATCCTTTTTTCTCTTTCCTTCAATTATCTTTTGTTTTTTATTCTATTTTAAAGAAAAATATATTATTATTCATACAAAGCTAATAAAATATACATTATCTTGGATATGAGTAAGTAATTGACGAAAAATAAACAACTAAATCAAAATGGCGTTGAAATGAAAATCCGATTCGAAACCAACGAACCTTATCTATACAACACGTTGAACACTCTTACATAAGATCTATGAGTTAGAAAATAATTCACAGATTAAATATTGTTATAAATAACATAAAAACAAATATGTAATGATAACATCACATGAATTTTAAATACGGTTGTATTAAATTTTTTAAATATTTATCGTTTTATTATATCAAAGTTTCACCATATACGACGAGATTCTTAGATAATTAATTATTTATTTACATCCTCAAACACTTTTAAGTCTAAGAATCACGTATCAAACAATGTGATCTTGTATCTTCGGGCTGTCGCCCTCGACGCGTCTTCGTTTCTTTACGCCAAATTACCTAGACGGCCGTCAATCGTTCGATTTGTATAGACATGGTTTCGAAACTATTCTATCTTTATCCGTTAAAAAAATGGTGTAAGTTTGTGCAAGCTTTGGTGTGCATCTTCATAATTAATATATTCTACCGTCAAATAGCAATATAATGAGTGAGCCAGTTTACTACAGGCATAAAGGATATAAGATCTTAGTTCCCAAGGCGAGCCGCCACATATTTCTTATAAATCTAATATTTATGAGAGGTGGTGACCACTTACCATAAGGCTACCTATTTGAACGCCTACCAATAGAAAACATACAAAATAAATATATTGTATTAGTGAAATTATTCTACAAGAAAAGTCTACAAAGTACATAATTAGTCCCTACCAAGTACCCATTCGGATGATTGCATATTTTAGTAAAATGAACAGAAGCGCAGCCGCAATAAAACACTCAGAGGCTTAATAAAAATCGGTAGTTAAATAAGTATATATATTATTTTATATTTATAATTTCAACGTCACTGTTCAGCTTGTGATGTTCTATTACTCAAAATAATGCAGGATGCAGATTACGGTAATATTCTACAGTCAAATACCCATACAGCTTTCGAGTAAGATATTAAAATTGTTCCTTTTAGTATATCCATACTCACACTACGTTTTGGTGGTTTTTGTAGCAAAATATTAAATACATGTTTTTATTTTAATTTAACTTCAAGGGAATTACAATTGTATAGATACGTTGTAACTGGTCATATTATATCTAGAACCAAGTTTTAATATATCATACAATAGATATACAAGACAATATCAATATAATTTGTGAAATATATATTGATATCGTAAACATCGATCATGTATAGTATTGATATGTAATACCATATCAATATAATATATTGTCATGTCCATATAAATCTTACGTTACTCTCCAAATGCGGTTAAAATCAAATGAGCCTGGCATCAGATCGAATTTTCTAGTTCGGTGTTTACAACTGTATTACAATCTTAGATCGTAAGCTTTTATATTTTATTGTTAATTAATTGAAATGGAAAAAAACCGATATTTTGTGCGGTCGTAAAGTCAGATTAGGCAATGGTGCGAAATGATTGAATTAGATCAATTATATCCTTAAAATTAGTCTATGAATACATTTATATTTTTATGGAATATAGAAACTTGATAAAATTTTTTTTTACTAATCTTTGTTCTCTTTTTAAATTATTTTTATAACTCGTATTATTACGATTGATTTCAATATTATAGATAAAAAAATACATCAGAAATTTTTAAAAATCGAATAAGTATAATTTTTAAAATTTTAAGTATCTGTGTGGGTAAAATATTGACATGTTTTTGCCCTTTTAGAGTTGAGATTAAATCGTGATTCATATTGCGTAACGTGAACTTTATATTCGGTTTTTAAACGTAACTACATTTATTTTTGAAGTTTAAAGTTGATACGACAATTGTCATGTTATTGACATTAATGTGAAAAGTTGACTTCATAGTTCATGTTGACACGTGTGGCAGTAGCTTTATAAATACGTCTCGTTTTCCCTCCACTTGATCACGCAGATGTGTTCGATCACTTATAAGGCAAAGGTTAAATACATTACCGAAAACGATAATTAAAAAATGCATGAATAACATTGTAAGCACATTCATTAGTTATCTTCACACCACCTACTCGAAAAAACTAAATAAAAATACTAAATTGTGTTTAATATAATTAGCTGATACATGTTTTAATTACTTAATGAAGTTATAGGAAATGTTCAATGAAACATCTTTGTTTATTTCAATAAAATAAATAGTTAAATTTTACCACAACAATTTTTAAAGCAGCTTATATTACCTGTGCCATAAGGGCTTTTAAGTTGAAATATTATTTTACGCGCTATTTTGTGCGTATCGACTGGCTGTAAGCTGGAGCTTACAAAATAACAGCCATAAGTATCGATCCACTAGGTACTGAATTACCTCTTGAGGAGTAGATTTGGAGTTTTAAATTCAAATTTAACCCCAACGGGGTTTGCAGCATGCAAGTTGTCTCAAGATGTTTTCATTGAGGCAAGATCAATTGTAACCTCAAATTAAAATCGCCTGAAAATCTGTAGAGCTTGATAGATTTGAATACGATGTTCGGTTAACAACCCCTTATTCTATCCCTGATATAACACAATGGAAGATTGACCCATCTAACATCTGTGTATTAATATAAACAAAATATGATAAATTTTATAATTTTTATTGTAATTTTATATTTTTTTTGTGTTTTAATCGGCTCAACTACAATGTTAATAATTGGGAAATTTGCATAGTTCGATGGGCGGCGTATTGTCAAAGTATGAAATAGTTACTTTTTCTGACTGTGCCGCGCCATACGCGGTGAAGATCAAATAAGTATAATTTGCATTCCTATGAAACATAAAAAAAATATTGTTTATGGATAACTAAGCCCTAGAATTTTAATCTTATAAATAATTACGGTATCTACTGCACAGTGGCCGCTGATATTATCTCTGAATCTTATCTTTATCTCATATTTAAATATCTGTTAAACGAAGCGTCATGTCAACCACTTTCGACTTTCTCTAAACCAAAATCTTGTCTAATATATAGCCGAGTTATCTGCTTTGACTAATTTAAGTTTGTTGTTTTAATCGATAATGATATGGATTTACATATTTTAGTTTATTGATATTTCCAATTTCTTTTCCTACACTTAAAAATCATACCTATATATTTTTTTACACGCGGAAAATCAAATTAAAGATAATTAGTCATTTGTAATCAATAAATGTTTATGGTAATTATAAACATTTTAGAACAGTCATAGATTATTTTATCATTAATAAAAACAGAGAAACAACTTCGTTCGCAGGCTGGCCGTTTTAATTGGATTATTAAATAAGTTAAAAATAGAAAAAAAGGGCTTTTATTTGGCGTTCCATTTAAAACAAATTGCAATAATAAGTATTCTTGATTGAATTGTCTCAAATGCAAAATTGTTATCCAAATGCAATCCAACTCACAGATACACAAAAAAAAGTTATTTAAATTAAAAAGATTATGTTTATAATATGTATACTATAAATATATTATAAACATAATCTGTATATATGCTATTCATATTATTTTAAAGATATTTTTTTTAATTTACTCGTTACATAAAAGCTTGTTAATAAGTTTGAATTTATTTTTATTTTGTTCAAGTCAAGACATTTTTAGGTCTACTTCCTTACTGGTGTCATATATTTACACCACATTTTCTCTATCTTGCGACTCTGTGGTGTTAATTGGTTCTCTGATAACTCATGAGGTTCATACACCTTTGTTGCTTTTGGCTTGCTGAACTTTAAATCTTCGTAGTCAACTCCATGTCTTATCCAATTGACTATGTAACCTGACTCTGTAACAAAATTGTAGCCTGTTACAAGAACTGTAATATAAAATTATTCTGCTTTAAATTTACAAATAATTACGAAAGAATTTCATAATAGGTACATATATGATGAAAAATGTATCTTTGAACAAATCCTTCATTTACTAGCTAGTACAGGTCATGTCACGGTAGCATGCGAAACCGACGGCGCCCGCCGAAGAGACGGAGAGGGTTGGTTTTTTCGTGGGTATTCCGGAGTACTAGTCGCTCTGGGTAACGATGAGTTCCACATACCCACTTCACGTGGGGGAGGGAGAAAAAAGGTACAAGGTAAGAAAGAAAGTAACAGCTGGTAAATGAGCCACAGCTGGGCTAAGGTCTGAGTAGGTTATGAGCTCTTTTCACGTTGCTCCAGGCCGGATTGGTAGATACAAATGTGGCAGTTTTTTCTTTGGCAAAAGTATTGCATTAATATATTAATTTTCTGATAGTATGCAGTACCTACTAGAGTAAAGAATTGTTAAACTTACGATTATAGTTCTCAATAATATCAGGTCTAAGTGTTCCAACCGTATAGAACTTTAAATTATCCACAGCAGCTCTGTATTCTTCGCAACGACATCTATCCATTAATAAAATAATATGCTCATAAATAAATATAAATATAAAAATAACTCCAATATTGACAGAAAATTTCGTATGAAAAATGAAAAAAATATACGTTTTCTTACAAATAATATTAATTATCTATGGGTGTACTTAATAAAAATATATCTAAGGAGTTCAATATGTATAACACTGTTAATTAAAAACTATTTTTTTGTATCTTATGAAAGTAAATGTTGAACAATGTTGTTATATTTTTATATAACTAAAGTTGCATTGCTTTTTAGAACAAGTTAAAATATTATCTAAATACCTACATAAAGAATATACAAGTAATTAATTAATTTAAGTAAACTTCCATCAATTAGGCAACACGATTTTTACCACAGATAAATTAAACTTTGTAATAAAAGTTGCAAACGTTCAAGCAGACAAAAAATACTTTACGTCAAGTTGACGTTTCGAATACAAATAGGGATCTTACGAGTAACTGATGACATAGTTATATGAAAACTTTTTCTCGTCATATGTAGGTAGTTACGGCGTCCACAATCGCAATATTAGCATTTTTGCTTCATTTATTACGCATTTTGATAGAGTTTAGAGCAATTTTAACGTATTAATTGGCAACATTTATTATTATTCTTTCTTTTACAACATAAGGCATTAAAAGCGTGTTTTTTTACTCATAAACTAATAGTAAATGTTCTTTAGTTCCTTGAAGTTACAAACACGTTTGCAAGTATATACATTTTGTACTTTTTAACCTGTCTCTTAAACTCTGGAGGTTTAATATATTATTCTATAATACTTACTTAACATCTATATCACTTGGGGAAGCTTCGGTCATATTTTTTTCACATTTTATATTTCAACACCCCTATTACTTTGCTATATTTCATATAATATATAGACAATAATGATTATAGCATAAAATGATACCAATCGTGAAAAATAACATACTAAATACTTTAAAAAAATATAATTGTCTATTGCGAAAAATAACATACTAAATAATTAATAAAGTTATTAATGGTCTATTGTCTTTTTCATGACTCCTTCAGAATTATTATTAATAATCTATTTGCAATTTTGGTTACCATATTTGCATTTAAACATTATATAATAATAAGTATTAATTTATAACAAAAAAAAAAACGTTCGAAGGTTTCACGCCGTGAGTGATTAAACACAAATGAAGACCATAAATAAATTTATCGCTAAACTTGAAAAACGGCGCGATAACATGTAAATAATCACGTGCATATGTTTAATTTAACAAATTAAATTACCTATTACCATAATTATATTAAAATAGTATTCTACTATCTATTAATACTGATATGAAGAAAATAAAATATTTAAAAATAATCTTTATGATACTTCATCAAGATTATTATAACCAGTTGCCGCTAAAATTTTGCTTAAAATGAATATCGTGCTTAGTGAAACATCATGAGGAACCTCACGTGTAGGATGTAACTGTCAAAATTTCAAATTGTGTCAAAACCCATCTTACGGTGCTGTCAGCACTGGATTTTGACTGCAGTGGAAAATTACAGGATGTTATTTTATTTTAATTTTTCATTACATATGAAAAACAAAGACAAAAATTGATTGCGCGTCTATTTCTGCACGAATGTATGAAACATCAAATATTTTTTTAGAAAATCATAAAACTGTACAGGTTTTATTTGAAATTAATATGTATATACATAATATATATCTAATATTACATTAAGAGGCAAAACAGAACAGCCAAAACAGGCTTTATAAAGTCAACGTTTTCAACCACAGATAACAATATTATTAATCAAATTATAAACCGTCTTGAATAAAACAATAAACGTAATAACATATCTATTTTATATCTATTTTTTATTATTGTACAGTATTCGATTTAATGATTGCTAAATTGACCTTAAATTCAAGGAATCCAAAAATCACCGCTCCCGTTCCCTAACACCGTTGTAATTGACGGAGCTATAAAATTAGTCACAAGTTGTAAAGATCGCAATAACTTGCGCGATATACGAGCGATATTCTTTCGCAAAAAATCGTTTAAATAACCTTTTACGATGCGATTGTAAAACTGGGAGCATAATATTAGCGTTGATCGGACGCGCGCAATTCACTCCTTTAAGAACATTTCCTTGAAAGGTAAATCGTAAACTTGGAATACATATTCAGTGCACATAGTTCTTATGAAATTAAACACAGAGTATGTAATGCTATAAATGTTTAATACAATGTTATTCGCGTCTAGCAAACAACATTGTTCGGAATGATTCTTAGAAGTTTTCAAATATTGTAATTAATGATGAAAAAATCTGATAAAATATATTAGAAGCGAACTCTTCGTTTCGGTTTTCATACTAGGAGTTGTTTATTTGAATTTAAGGACTTATATCATACGACTTTTGTGTCATACAGTCTTATACCAGAAAACTTTAACGACAAAGTTTAAACTCAATCAGATAAATGACGAATGAACACATTTGTCAGATCGCGAGACATTTTCCAGATTCAATAGTTTTATATCGCAAGACTCAAGAGTTGCTTGTCATAATTCTCATTCTCATATTCGCTTTTTTTCTGTCAAGTATCGGTACGATTTCTAGATTTCGTATAATACGAATCTTAAATGTAGATACATAACAACAAAATTACAATATATTTGACAGACATATTTTGAAGAAATTATAATTATCGAATCCAAGTGTACCAAAACAAATCGAATACATAGCGTCAATAGTAATTGGACTTTCTTAACTCCTCTTTTACAACTACCGTGACCCCAGAATTCTCGAGCAAAAATAATCTTTGTAGTGTTAAGTTTTAAGTATGTTTCACCGTGGCAAATTATGGCAGTCCAGTAAGAGCAATCGTAATGCGAGGAAAGCAATTTGCAACCGTTCGAATCGCGGTGGTTTTGAATGACAATACCCGTGAAATGGTGTGGCGGGTGTGTTAAAAGAAATAGCAATAAATACTAATCGCTACAAACAAATTACAACTCTAAGTTTATGGTATTAAGATGATAAATCGCTCGGCTCGAATGTTTTATTACTTTACAATGGCAGTAACGGTAGCCGTTAAGTTCGTAAAGGATTTAATCCTAGAATTTAAGCTGTATAGAAAATCGACTTGCTATAAAGCCTGATTAATCATTAAACTGTTAATAGAAGTAATTTAATGATCCACCGTAATGTTACGTCGAAATATATTTTCACTTATTACTTTTTTACTCTGCGACTTTAAATAGTTGTCTTAATAAACTTTTTCTTTTCTTTTTTTTTTACTCTGCCCTTAACCGAAACTATTTGGGGTCGACGAAATATGTCTTTTCCTTCCATTCTCTTTAATATATAAAAAGTATAAAAAAATTAATTAATTAATTAATGCTTACTTAAATTTATAATGATATCATTTTTGAAACTTAATTTAAATGAAAACAAATAACGTAAGAAATGGAGTTAACTCACTTGATGATTTACCTATAGACTTTAAAGATACCGCTAGCAAACGGTAGTAAGTCGTAACTCCAACCGATCTATTGGTACCACTTGTTTGCTCGGATTGACATTTCAGTTTACAGTAATTTCTAGAATTTATGATGTTGTTAATGTCAATTTCACTATTAAATGCGTATACCATAATAAAGTTAACTAATTAATTTTGATCCTTCGCCTTTTTGTTTTTGTTAATATATATTTTGTGATGTTTATCAAAACAAATAAAATTTTAAATTATAATGACGGAAACTATCACATAATTTACCGTAATGTCAAATTTAAAAATCGAATACACGAAAATAATAATATTTATACAACGACTATAACAAAGTTCATAATCGTTGTTCAGGTAGGACGTATTGATGTTCGCATTTGGCAATCAAATAAATATTAGTCCAAACGAGACAGGTGTACCGCAAAATAACTCAATGAAACCTTTGTTTCCAATTGACAGATAAATAACCTCTTCCTAATGAACGTAAATTATGATTGTGGTTTTTTATTACTTTTAGATTACATTTGTATCTCTTTTGTCTATTTTCCATTGAAAAATATTTCGTAATAAGTATTTGACATAATGTTTACGAAATTCCAATTTGGTTTAGAAAAAAACTAAGTTTATTTTTTAATGTGATTCAAACCAGCCAGTCTTTTGTCTGTCTGTATGTCTGTGTTCTGTTATATGTTTATGACACGTTATGTGTAGTTTAGAAGTGACATAAAATGCTTTCGAAAAATAATAATTAAACTGTCCAGGACTTTTTATTAATAGTTTTATGTACTACGAACAGTCTGAAGTCAGTGTCAATTTTTTTTTGTTGTATATTTACATACATGTAAACAAGCTTAGTCCAAAATTAGACATACGTGAGTATTTAAATTCCAATGGCATTAACCGGAAATTGCGATTGTATTTTTACAAAACCACAAAGGAACTGTGTAATGGAAGAAGAACTAAACACTCCCGCTACTCAAGTGACTTCTTAACTTCACTACCTTTACCATTCCTAATTCAACCAAATAGCAAAAGATCTTTTTTATTTATGTTTTAGTACATCTTAGGTCTATAAAGGTCTTCATAATTAAGTCATAATTCGAACTCCTTTTATCATCAGCTCATCGCAATTATAAACAATGTACTTACATGTATTTGTCAGTTAATATGTTTTAATCAAAGCTTGCGACTTAATTTTAAAATTGTGCTCAAAGCATACACCTTTGGCGCTAGTGGTTTTATATATTTATTTAATTTTAATACTTGGATAAGTTAATGAAATAGGTCTACATCATCAAGATTATAAGCGATTCAGAGTGTTTGAAATAAAAAGGAAATAATGCAAGTTATATAATAAACTGATTTCTTTTTTTGCCAGTTGCTAGTAACATTAAATGAAGGACTGGATGGATGAACGTCGCAATAATCTATGAATAAAACAAATTGAATATAAATTTCAAAAAAATGTAGACCATCATTCATAAGGTAAACTCAAATTAGAGTGACAATCGATAAAAATCGTTTTCTACGGCGCAATTACAAAGAGTCAGAAATCGTTAAGTTTTTACAATGAGTTACATATTATTCGTTTATTCATAAGACGTGTCTCCTTTCCAGGCCAGGCAGGCGTGAACCAGCTGGGAGGCGTGTTTGTAAACGGCCGGCCCCTTCCCGATGTGGTCCGCAAGAGGATCGTCGAGCTCGCCATATTGGGAGTACGGCCATGTGACATCAGTAGACAGCTACTCGTGTCACATGGCTGCGTGTCCAAGATTCTGACAAGATTCTACGAGACTGGCTCGATTCGACCTGGATCCATCGGCGGTAGCAAGACTAAGGTTAGTTGAAGATTTTTCTTGGTTAAATTGCTGGTGAGTAAGTACCATTATTATTCTAAACGGATATCCGTTGAACTTCATGTTATTACCTCGTTTATTTTACAATTAGAAAAGATTAAATTTCTTATCTGTTCTTATAACGAAAAAAAAAACATAAGAATAGATACCAAAAAACAACACCATATTTATAAAACAAAAGTTTTTCAACATTTAATAAGTTTTATTTCATTTACTAAAATTTCTAATGCAAAAATAATCGAACAATTTTCACACGTCGAATCTACTAATTACTTACGGCTATAAATCACTATTTCGAGTTCTGCATTGCACAATTTATTTGTCATTTTAAATTTATTAGGAAGATTAAAAACAAGGATAAAAACAAAATAAACATTGCAACCGTGGGGATCGTTCGGAGCGGCGAATCGAGTGGGTCACGGCGGCAATCAGGTGTAATTATAAACTATAAAATGACCTGCCTTTCGGCTTCTTATGGTGGCCTTTCGACACGCCCGACAAGCAGTGATATGAACGTGTGAGGGTTCCGTATTAACTACCTCATGTCCATAATAAGTTACAACGTAACTTGATGTGATTCGGGGTAGGAAATTGTAGATTATTTCAATTAATTATGATTTCATTATCAAACATTTTATTAAATTATAATTAATTCAGTTAGATCGATTTTCAGGATTTTTCAAAATATACAAATTTTTATTTTAGTTTATGACATTTAAAAATACGTATTGACAGTTTAATGTCTGATGAATACGTTCCATAAAAACAGTTATCAGACCGTTTTTAGTCACTCGTATCTCAATCGATGTATCCTAAAACCGAGTGTGTGTAAAAATCGCTCACAATCCAATGATCGTATTCATCGACCTCACTAAATTCGGTACGCCAATAAAATCTCCATTTTAGTTGTATCACAAACGAACGCCGACGTCAGAAATTGATTACAACAAAATACTTTGAATCACCGAATACTTTTATTGATGCTGTTATGGGAATGCTTAATTGACTACTAATCAACTATATATTGCATGGATCGAATGATTTCTGAACTCGACAACACAAAAATGAATTCATATTGAACTCTATATATAAGGTTAATAGCTGTATGACCGTTCGGAAATTTCTTAAATAAAAATATTACGTATTAAAGCTCTATATTAGTATTCCTTTGCCAATTTAATTTAAAAAAACAATACGATACATTTGTACCTACGATTATGAACATATTCTATAATATACTTATAGGCACCGCTTAGCTGAATAATTAATTTCTTTATTGAGTAGTAAGAGTTCCAGCCACATTAGAATAAATCGTGCACAGATACAGCAATGACATTATCGTGGTTATATATTAAATTCCAAGCATTAAAGAAACTTTCTAAATTAAAATATAATTTAAAACTCATAGTTTAGCCATATTAAGACTTTGAAGCAAGCGTTAAAATAAACTGATTTAATTATTAAAAAATCAATATGGAAACAGTCATCTATAAGACACGGATACTTATAATTGTTTAATCGGTATCATCAACCTTCGCCTTAATACCTAAGGTTGCGAATGAAGGCACCTTGAATTAGGAACAGGGATTAAAACATTTTTATAATCTTTTTATTAGTAATTCAGTTATCTGATAATAAAACGCAAACACAGCGATTAAGTTACCTTTTTCATGCAAACATTAATTGTAAATTAAATTAAACATTTAGTATGTTTTCTTAACTGCGTCGCTAGCATAGTGGTTAGCTTGTAAGGCTTAAATACGCAGTCTCGAAAATCTTCATTCGGTGTGATAAAAAGTTACACTTCCAAGTCGAAGCAATATCGTAAAGCTATTAGTTTTGCGCCTGATGTCTCTCAGTTCTTGTCGGAATACTGTCCCAGATAATGAAAGTCAGAGATACATTACACATTAGAACACAGGCGCTTTCCCTAGCATCTTATTAGTGTTTACGCACATATTTCTGCTCTATAACATCTCCTCAAATTTCTATAGAAAATGTTGAAAATGAACTTTGGAAGAAAATTAACTGAAATTTCGTAAATCGTTTTGTTTTCAGAGATTACATATATAATACACATCATTTTTTTTTTAATCTTCCATGAAAAGTTGCACAATGATTGATTACTTAATTTATTGCCTTACAAGTTACCTATCGCGTTGCTAAAACGTACCAATTATCCGGTAGAAATAATATAACGCGTTTTAACTAACCCGACCGCGACGAATCCACACTGTGGGAAACCACGCTATTGCGTATATTGTAACAAATATTTACCGTTACAAACATGTGTTACGAATAGCGAAAATCACATGAAAATTTACAGAATACATTCGTCTAACCATTAAAATAACACACGCTAATTAAGTCTTAATTGCTTTTTAGTAAATGTTCGAAAACCGTATGAATTCATTTTAAAAATAACCGCCTACGCTTTAGATCTGAAGCCGTAACGATTAGAGCGATATGACACGCTTTTTCTTTAATAATCTGTGGTGATTACAGAAGCGTTTATACTCTATATCGGTCGAGCTTCCATTTGTTATAATTCATAATTGTACTCGGCAATCAATCGATTTCTACTTCGTAATAGACTCACGAAACATTTATCTCACGAGCATTTAATTTTTCAACTTTTATTTTATGATGTTTCTACTTTTTTTTTGTTTTGATTATTGATGCTTTGATGGGTTCGAAAGAATTTATAAGCACTATAGTATAATGGTATACCTTTAGTTCGTAATTTTATTAAAATTAAATGTTCAAACCATAATATGTGTTATGTTTTTAAAGTTATTACACTATATTCATTTCAATTGAAATTAAACTCATTTGCCTTTCATTTGAAATATTTCTCGGAATTTATTCAGTTACTTGTGTAATTGTTTTTACTGTTAAAAATAGAATATTTTCTTCGCTTTTAAAGATAATTACATATATTTTAATACAACATACACTTATACTAGTCTTCGCGTAAAAGCTTGTTTCTTTGCATAATAGCATAATGTCGTACTTAATTGATACCAATACGCGACAAGTTATGACTGTAATGGTGACAGATTTCGATTGCTTCTGAAATTATTTATATTGAAAATATTATTAAGTTGCCTTAAATAAATTGTTATGATACTATTATCGCTCCGTATTTTGCAATTAATATATACTGATGCTGGAACACTTCCATTATTCAAACAAAAATGTAGAGACTTTTTAAGTTTTTTCAGAAATATAAATAATATAAATAATTTTGAACGATAACGCTTCATTATCTCCAAATGAATTGTTATTTATAAGCACAAAATAAGCAAGTGCAAAATTAAGTGCTTCCTGGATTTGAACCAGCGATAATCGGTTCACATGTTCTATCCATTGAGCCGTATCGGTAAATCAAGATCTCATTAAAAAATCCTGCTACCAAAGAATCTCTTTGAATTAAAATAACATAAAATGTTAACGGTAGGATTTGTATATTGTGCATAGGTGCTACATTTTGCGCATTCGGATCTTGTAATCCACGTTTTACGACCACGAGTTATGGTCTTTATGATCGATGACCACCATTTATGATCAAATGACCGTAATTAGAGCCGGCACCGCTTTATGGTCATGAGGGCGGTTCGCTATTGACCACTTTCACACTGAATTTGTGTGTTCATCGAATGGCCCTGTATACAGTTGCTGTGTATTTATTTTTTAAAGTTAAGTTATTAATATACATATAAATTAGTTTTGTATTTTTTTTTAATAAATATTAGTCATATTCATCAATAAGAGATCAAAATATAATCTAAACGCATATGCAACCTCTACGGGGTTTATAATCATGTATTAATAATGAACGAGTCTTTGTGTGTCTTTAATAATATAAATTTAATTGTAACTTATTCTTTATAACTGAAATGGTAGAAAGAACAACTACTGAGTTTCTTATCGATTAAGTCCGTCGAATCTATAATATATCCCGAAGGTAGGTTAATGCTGTAAAATGACGAATGAAACGTGATTGTTAAATTCTACTAGAATAACTTGTATAATTACTTGGTTATGATGCAAGCCCGCCTGGGTAGGAACCACCTACTCATCAGATATTCTACCGTAAAGCGGTAGTGCTCGGTATTGTGGTGTTGCGGTTTGAAGGGTGACTGAGCCAGTGTAACTACAGGCACGAGGGACATAACAACTTAGTTCCCAAGTTCGGTGGCGCATTCGTGATTTAAGGAATGGTTAATATTTCTTACAGCCCTATTGTCTATAGGCGGTAGTAATCACTTGCTATCAAGTAGTACTGAGACATGAGAATAACCATCAGATGAAACTCAGCGGGACTTTTTTTTTAATCCTTCTTGTAATATTAACTAAATAAAGAAATATAAATATTGGACAGCATCACATACATTACTTTGATCCCAATGTAAGAAGCTAAAGCACTTGTGTTATGGAAAGTCAGAAGTAACGACGGTACCACAAATACCCAGACCCAAGACAACATAGAAAACTAATGAACTCTTTCTACATCGACACGTCCGGGAATCAAACCCGGGACCTCGGAGTGGCGTACCCAAGAAAACCGGTGTACACTCTACTCGACCAAGGAGGTCGTCAAATTTTATTAACTAAATTTATTTACAATGCCAATTTGCGTATATCTATTTGAAATTACCTGAAGATCGATTTCCAAGAGGTGTTATCATTTAAGAAATAATTTATCTAGTTTTATAATGGTCTTTAACATAATCTTTTTTTTTTTGTAATTTTACAATTGAATCCTTTTGAACGCGTTCTGGGATACTGTTATAAAATACATTGTCCAATAAAGTAACTATTAAATAAAAATGCAATTTAGAATTGGGTGGATTGCACCAATGAATAAATATTGATGATAAACTTATTACCAACCCTACCAAAAGCTATGTATGTGCGCGTGTCAACGTGTCGCCGCGCAACAATGAAAAACATTTATATACAAACACATTGTATTCAATTTTATGATTAAACACGTAAAACAACACATAAATATTGGTAATAGGAAAATTATTTCCTTTACAGCGTAGCGTTATGACCAATTAGTATGTTGGCAAGTACTCGCGAAATTCATTCACCATGACATTTTGTAAGGTTAGAATTTTATGCTTATGTTACAATTAGAAACAAATTTATACTCATTTATACTTTAAAATTATAAAAAATACATATTTTTTTTATATTTTAATATAAATGATTTTATATTAATATATAATTCAAAAGCTTTTTTTTTGTTTTATTACTTACGTTCTAAAGTTAACGTTCTGGTGCAAACTTTTGTTGTCTGTGAGATATCGAATTTTTTTTTTTCCTTTGATATCATTTGCTCTTTATAATTAAAAAAAAAAACTGAAAGGTTCTTGAACGTAATTTCACTGCTCTTCAGAAAAGTTCATATAATGTCAGAGTTGAAAATATAATTATATAGGAAGCATTGTTGCGATCAAGAGAACATATATTCATGTATAAATCAAGTATAGTTATAGCCTGTAATAGTACCACTTGCGGGCTAAGGCGTGCTTTCCACTTGTCGAGATACTTCGGAGCATATTCCACCATGCTTCGACAAATGAACATGTGACAGATTTTCATTGAATATTGCTATCGACGTTACCATTCAACGTAGTTCACACTATGAATTATAAAAATATATTAAGCATATGAAAATACACGTGCTCTAATCCTGGATTCGGTTTTTGTGAGATCGAAGAGGGAAAATAATTGCTTATGAATTAAGCCAGTGGCACTCGGGATTATATAAGGATTCTAACGATACTCCATACATTAAAATCTTAAACAGAATTTTAAAGTTATACGCGGGATAATGATTAGAGGACTTATTTAATTACCAAATACATTATTTATAAATGTAATAAAATAATATTTCGAAACAATAAACTTATAAATAAATACATAATAAGCATGATTGATAATAAATAATTCACATTTCATTCACCGAACTAACCGTTCAAACAAATTTAACCCTGCCCTACCAATTAAATACTAATTCACCCTTATTTCCGGACGAACATTATCTAAATAACATGTTAATACATCGCAGCGGGGTTAAGTTTTAACATGTTAAGAATCATTATATCTTTATATCATCATTCCGTTATTTGATTTGGTTCGTTTTTGAAATAAATGAAAAATATGTTAAAAGGGGTTATTCTTTTCTAAATTCAAATTTTACTAATGATTTTATTTTGAAACTTGTACATTATGTGATCTTAAAATTTAAAGATAGAAAAAGATATACATAGTTTCTATAAAATATTATGTTATGGCTGAACTGCGGCTTTACCTAAGTATATCAACAAACCGTCATCCAACATTTTACCTCCTCGAGGTATGTATTAAAAAAGTAGCCTATGTTTTTCGCTGGTCCCTATGCCCTATGTTCATACTGTCTCCGTACTTTAAGTTTGAAAAAGTAAACTACTGAACCAATTTAGATGAAATTTGGTACCTATGTACCCATATACCTATGGTATTTATAATATTATATATAATATATGTTTCTTATCATAAACTAATTGTGGCTAATACTATTATTCTTAACATAAACCTATTTAGGGAGATAATCGTTGGACCGTTTTTTTTTTGTTATTGTTTACTAACATAGACCACACTACACACACACACACCATGACCACAGATAAGTTTCATACAAAGAATTTTTTATGGTTAAATTTGAAAAATAGAGCTCGATTTATCTGAATTTATATCAGTAATACTCCGTGCTCAGATTAAAGAATTATTCACTCACGAAGGTGCCCCTCCACAATTAAGTATCGCCGTTCATTAGAATGAGTGACGCTCGAGCTTACAAGATGTCTTAGTTTGCGTAAGACAAGAGTAAAAACAGCAAAAATACTAATTAGACTATGATTTACGGGTAGTTCATCGTGTTGGAACTCCTTCACTCATGAAGATGCGCACCTTCATAACGAAATACGTTTTAAACTAAGAGTAAGTTAAGGAAATAAACTATTTTAGAAGTTTTTTTTTAATAAAGAACGCAAATTAAAATAATAGCTAAGAAAGTTTTAGTAATACAGTGTGTAGATAAAAAAAAACCATCGAACGTGTTGTAATGTGCGATGGGTCATATGGGATCATATGTAAAAAAAATATTTCATAATATATTTTATAAGGAAGCCAAGTAGTAGTATTTAGTATTCTTGTTCCGGTTTACCATGAGTGAACCAGTGTAACTAGAAGCCCATAATATCTTGATTCCTATGTTCGGTGGTATAGTAGGAACATTGGTAATAGATTGAGTATAATTTGTTCCAGTGCCATTGTCTATGGGCGGTGGTGACCACTAACCATCAGGCCCATTTGCCCGTCCGCCAACCAATGATACATTTATAAAGTATATACTATTACATGTATGTAGATAATACACATGAATTGCTTACTTTTAATAAACCAAATACGACTATTGTTAATACAGGCAAAATACTTCGATATTAAATACCTAAATATACGCTTATTCATACAACGGGAAGTTAAAAAAAAATGTTTTTGTTTTTTTTTCGTACACAACGATAAAGCCAGAATTAAACCTATACTAATAACACCACAGATGTATAATTAAAACCAATAATAATTTGACGTAATTAAATCGAATGTGCCACAACCATTATCCGTTGAATATTTAATCGACAATTAATCCGACCAACTCAATTACAACAAAACAAAACTGTCCACGATGAAAAATAGTTCCGATTCACATGAATTTAAAAAATATCGTATATTATTGAAAACTACGATAAGAATCGACACAATGACATGCCAAAGTGACATTAACAGTAATGTCAAACAGAATGACGTGAGTATGAGGCGGCAAAACACGTTAGACATGTTTAATTGTGCAAGCAACACCGGGGTAAGAGTTTGTTTATTTTATTACGAGTAATACCCATGACTCCTCGAACCATTTCCTATTTTCCGTCACAAAATAATTACTTAATGGGATGGAAGGGAAGAATTCACGTATATGTTCTAAATTTTTCGACTTTAAGTACTTTAAAAGGTAAGCTTTAGTTTTTTACCAATTAATTAAAAAATATATATACTTAATAAATATATAGCAATATAATAAATATATTAATAGTTTGTTTTATCTTCATAGTTAAATTATTTATTTCAAGCATTTAACACATACATAATATTGGTTACTCGGTTACCATATATTACATTTTATTGAAATTTGTTCATTACAGTTATTCAGAATTAATGGTTTTTTAAAGTATTATTTCTAATTTCGGAAATAAACAGAGAAAACGCTTAAAAAATTGCGTGTTTGTTAATTATATAATTGTATCCTGAACATCTCCAGCTCCGGTGGGCTTAAAAAAAGCTTGTCTCTATTAAACGTACAGGACATATTACAATAATTCAAGTGTGCGAGTCAACTAAACTCCACTGTCTAATCACTCATTCTCATAATCCGATGGAACGGCAAGTCCATCGCCACCGGAAAGAGTTCAGGCGCAGGACCAACGGCTTGATGTTCTGTAACTTGGAAACCTAGACATTTCTAAATTCCAAACTGCTACTAAGAATTACCTTCTTCTCTTCCGGGGGTTTAACTAACTAGACCAATAAATCAGTTATTTTATTAATACAAGTACAATCGCAGAAAGTTTTTATATTGTAGTGACGATAATTGAAATAAATATAAATTAAACACGACGTTCATAAACAATAGTTTTAAAACAAATTACACGAACAATTCATGCGTAACTAATCATAAAATATATTGTAATAGCACTTTAATGTAATTCCGATTATTTTAATTTCATACATGTATAAATGTGATTGAAGCGATGTACATACATTGTTTCAATGACATTACAGATTTATTATTATTATATTAACACAATACCTCTTAATGTCTATATTCTGCCGAACGAATGATTCGAATGAAACTTAGTAGGTACATCATTTTTATATTTATTTTAATTTACCTAGGTATTAAAATAAAATTGATATTGATATTCGTCACATATCTCCTTTTTTATTTATTATGTAATAATATATAATATATTTTAAACTAAGTCAACCTGTTCGATTGTATTGCTTTCACCATCAATGCACCGCCAACCATTAAAACTAAGATGTCAGTATGTTTCTTCTGCCTGTAATCACACTGGCACAATCTTAAAAAAAATCATCAAAAGAAAATATTGCATTTATGTGGTAGAATAAATGAAAATAGTATTCATTCGTCTGGTGCCCATTGTGCAATTGCTCAAATTTATATACTATATATTATATACTCTAAGTATATAGTTACAACATGATAATCCGGGCATGGTCATGTCATAGACAATACAGATAATATTCATATCAATACTAAGATACTAATCAGAAACATATACGAGTACTATACATATGACTGATCATTTTTTACACTTATGTCTATAATCTGTTTCTTTGACATTTCACGGTATTTTAGTTCTGTAAATACAGAACTAAGTTGTCATCTTATTGGAATGCGAATAATCTGGCTTCTTGACCCCTTAACAGTTTCGTGAAACTCGTTAACCTTTTTAATAATAAATATAAGCCTCGTGTCACGATATAGACCACAATATATTTATTTGCAGCTCAAAAAACAGCTCAGCCCCAAAAAAACACTAATAAGGAAAATATGTCTGGGTTTCTTATTTCAATCTTTTTAAAATTTTGAATAACAAAATAAAAATAAATAAATTAATTAAGAATAATGTTTTTCAATTATTAAATATTACAAAAAAAAAAATATCTTCGAATTAAAGGAATGCGACGTTCCGAATTCGAATAATTAGGTATATTCCGAACACAATCGGAACATCGAGGTAATTTGTAACAGCGATGGCCATCGAGTCGGGTCATGGGAGCGGTGAGCACCTGTCAACTGTCACCGCCGCTATCTGTTAATGCCTTAATAACCACGTAGGGTTGTGAAAAAGTATAATATATCTCGAAGCGATTGTTGTGATCGTGATAGATAAATTGTATTTCATTAATTTACATTCTTGTATATTTTTTTAAATATAGTATTAATTTGACACCAGATTAGGATTTAAATACTTAAACTCTATGTTTAATAATAAAGATAGAAAATTATTTATTGCGTACGTCATGTTGTGTACTCATAGGACAAATGACGCAGTGTGTACTAGCCGTTAGTATTCCCGTAACTTAAGTCGGATTTGCACCGATAATATACGCTTTATGGTCGGCTCACGTGGATTATATTGTCAATATTATTACTCGCCTCTTAATACCGTAAAGCTGCTTCATAAAACATATTGGAAATTATATGCGATATGTCGCGTTTATTTCGCGTTGGGTATTGCCGCTTTTGAACGCTATCTACACAGTATCCAAACGAGTGGTATTTACAAGAAACTTCCTATAATCCTAGAATTATTTATGCATTTTTAACTCGCCTTTGTTTGATAAAATATAAATGACATGTGAGTTATTTAGACGATTTATTTAATTTGACGTCCGTAGAGATACTATTTATCTAAACATAATGTATTGAAACATATTAGAGTGTTCATTATATTATTACTCTCTGAAGGTCGGTTGGAGTCGATGTTACCACTTTTCTCAAGTCTTGTCTTTCGTCTAAAATATTTTGTTTTTGTTTATTTTCATTTTACACAATTCAATGTAATTTTATTTACGACTTTTATTTTTCTTTCACACATACCGCTTGTCGTAAGTTCATTCAGCATTAATAAAATAAATATTTCGATGTCTTAAGTGGATATATTAAAAAAAAGATGGTGCACGTGAGTCATCTCAGATATACTTCAAATCAAATATTCCATATTCTACTCCAGAAAAACTTCTAACCAGTTTTGAAACGCCTTTCCGTCTGTAAGCTAAGAAATGGTTACCTCAGTATTTATATTTATTGTATTCGCGACATCTCACTCGCGAACGACAAAACCATATTTTAACATACATTAATACGTAGTTAAGGATTATCATAAAATTCTGACTGAACATGAATATTAGAATACATATAAAGATATTTTTAAAAGGTTTCTTAGGTATAATTATTGCATATGTCCGAATTTAACTCTTTTCTTGTTTATTTATTCATGACCAATAAAATATGTGTACCTAAATGCCCTTTTCGATGCCCTTAGCTAATTTAGATAAAATATATAAGACGCTTAATGTTAAATGTATAAATACTTAAGGCCCCATATATATATATATATATATTTCACAAATACGTCAAAACCGAAATCATTGTTCATTTAAAGAAAAATAGACGTAAATTATGTGCTAAGATCAATTGCTCGTTCGGTTATTCTAAAATAAACTGATCCTATTCATTATACACTAACCTATAACTATAGTATATAAGTCAGTATTAAAATATATTACGATGGTAAACATGTAAGAAGATATCTCATAAGATCTTCAGTGTGACGTATTAGCACAGTACACGGGTATAGATCATTATGATTGTTTTATGAATAATTTGATTGTAAATTACAAATTCCAATGCCATCTAATATAATAACTCTAATAAGAGCACCTATTCTTGCCAAGAATAAAGTTATAAACTTAACTAATGAGCTAACTAGAGTTAATATAGCATTGCACTTTGAATATATTATAAATCAAAATATACTTTATTCAAGTAGGCTTTTAAAAGCAATTTTGTGCAATATTAAGTGAAGCTACCACCGGTTCGGAATGTCGATTTTACCGAGATGAACCGGCAAGAAACTCAGTAATTACTCTTTTCCAACATTTTAAATACAGTTATGTTAGTTAAATCTTCTTCTTCCTAGTCGTTTCCTCAATACTGAGGGTCGTGACCAACATGCGTGTGACTCTCCTGTACACTTCGCACCACCTTCCTCCATTGCCATTCGTAGGCAAGCCTGGGCACTGGATCCTGTAGACGCCTTTACTGTGTCTCACCGGGACGGCGCTCTTCCTCTACCTCTCTTCCTCTTCATCGATGTTAGTTAAATACAATTATATAATGTATTTAAAAAAAATAACAGTTTAGTAATATAACTTTTTCTACGTTGCTATTCATTTCTACGTTTCAGATTTCTAACAGTTTCGAAAAGCTTACAAAACCTGTAAAATAAAACAACCTTATTGAATTGTTTTTCACATCTTTAGTACATTTACTTACGTATTTTCTATTGATTTTATAAATAAATAAATCAATGTATTTAGTATTGCAATCGAAGGCATTGTGGCTGTGTAGCATCAGCTTAGCTAGCTTAATACTTATTTAATTTCTTGTTATTCTTGTTTTCATAGCTCGTGCGTATATAAACAACCACAGATAAATCAAATGACATAAATGTGTAACGTAACATCATATAAAAACTTTTTTATGTAAACATCGGCCTTCAAATTACATTCATAACGTAACCTTTCCAATCGCGGAAATCACGAACTTATCGTGTCGCTAGCCGTTTTTTTATTACAAAAAGCTACCTAGACAAGCACCTGGAGTACATTAAGCCAATAACGGGGAAACATCTTCCTACCTCGAATTAATATCGAATCAATCCGTCATTAAAGCAACGGGTCTCACGCCCCGGCAAATTATCTTTCACCCCATCAGGAAGGTGGAAAGTCTAATAGAAATCGGTAATAAGAAACGCTAATCGTGCACGCGCTTGACAGTTATCAGCGCCATTTTGTTGCGTAGCGGATTGTGCGGGGAATAGTGAGGTGATACAAGTGTATGGAAAAAATGTTTTTTTTTACTCGACGTTCCATTAAACCTTATTCCTAAAGTTTAAATTCTAGACTATTTTACAAATTCAATGATTACTGAAACATGGAAATACATTTTCCATTAAAAACATACGGTATGAATATTATTCGTTTTAAATCTAATCAAAATGTAAATCTGAAATCTCCAATACTATTATAATTAATGAAAGATTTATTTTTAAACAATTCTAAGCAAGACGTATGGTTGGAAAATATTAATAACAATTTGATTGTGAGTTAGTTGATATTAAATATTAAAGTTAATTAGAAGTAATATTATTTAAATAATTCTAACTTTAATAACAAGTTATCTATCAACTATTATCGTACTAATTCACCAATAGAAACTGTCCACTAGCCAAGTTAAATGCGCAAGCCTATCGTGCAAAAACCGATATTGGATGTGTCAAGTGATGATTGATGCGCGTGCGCAAAAAGCATCGCGTCCAACGGAACGGCCGTCACGCGCGGAATCGCTCCCTGTGCGCACGTTTCATCATCTCAGCTTTGTTTACCGTAATATTACGATTTTTTCTAACTTATTACCAATAAGTTTACGATATATTTATATACACAGAATAAAAAAAAAGATTACTTAGTAATTTGAAAACAACACTAGCGAGCAACTGCTTATAAGTTGTGTGCTACACTGCTTTTACAATACACGTGATAAATAGATAATAATGCATTTTTTTATTTATAATAAAATAATTTATAACATTTCAACGAAGTTCTTTTACATGGCTTAAAGTAGAGTGAACTTTACATAATGAATTTAAATAAACATACAGTTTAGTTTAGAATATTAATAAAAAACACAAAATTACAAAAACGCCTACACTTAACATACAAACAATTACAGCTATGTTTTGACAAAAGATTGTCGACACTCGAATGTAGAATGCAAAAAAAAACAATTCTAGTTACCGCCCGCAGCTTCGCTCGCGTTTTAAGGGTTGGTCATCATCTTTAAGAAGTTGATTCATGATATATTTCATTAAATTCGGTTCAGTGGTTTTGCTGTGAAAAAGCAACAGAGAGACAAACAGATATACTTTCGCATTTATAATATTAGTATAGATAATTTGAACAACTCTAGGTACTCAACATTTGGTTAAGAGTATATAAGATAGTAGTTTTTGAATACCTACTTATATTATGCCAATTTGTTTTAAATTTATTTATTTTCTACCAGTATGAGTAAGTTTTTTCAGAAAAATTGAGTCTATATCTATCTGCGCTAGATGAAAGCTATGATAAGTAGAATTAATAATTCTCTTGTTGCTAATTAGAACTACTACAGCTTTGTTCTCCTTATATTAGATATTATGTCATGCGAATTGGTTTTAAATGTATTTCTTTTCTACTAGTAAGTTTTCTAGTGAGTAAGTTTTTTCAGAAAAATTGAGTCTATAACTGCACTAGACGAAAGCTACGATAAGTAATATTAGGTAATAACTCTGCTGTTGCTGATTAGAACTGCTACTACTGTATTCTTCAATCAATTGTTTGAGATTGATTTATAGTTAAACACAAGTTTATTCGTATTTATTCAATAGCATGTCTTTTAAGATTTAATAACATAAATACAAATAAATATAAAACTAGAAGAGGTAGTCAATTTCGAACGACGTTTATCGATAAACTAATAAGAACAATTTATAAATAACAAATTGACGATCGTACGAAGGAAACCCCAAAAACATCATAGATTAAACAAGATAGTAGACAGTAGTTAATTTGAATCTGATCGATACCACTTCACAGGCGACTAATGAGCAAAGCCAGCGGACTAAACAAGTCATTACTGATGCCACCTGTTATTTCGCACGGACTTTCATTTCCCTATATTGCTATGTGAAGTGTCGTAGATATGTCGTAATGAATTCCTACACTAATAAAGTTTGTTTATTACGTAGCTTTGACAGTTATATTAAATACATAAAAAAATAATTGGTAAATGTTAAGACGATTATAAAAGAATTTGTTTAAATTCCTGAAATAAAACTTAAATAACTTTACCCTTTTTTAGTATTTTTTTTATTTGATTCAAAATAAGGATAGAGAGATATTATTACATATTACTGAAGTAAATACGTCAGATTTATAGCATTTTCTTTAAACTATTTATGGCAGCATGGATAATTTTGTTTTTTTTACGTTTAAACGTATATATTTTATTATTAAAGATAATGTAACAGATATTTCAGTTATAAATTTTAACATTAAATATTTAAAAATAAAACGTTAAAAGACCATATTATTGAGGATTATATAGGTAAGTATATATTAAAATTGGCGTGGAGTTTGTATTCAATGAGACATAACTTCAGGGTGAATAAAAGCAGCTTTGAGTGAAAAAAATTTAGTTTTGAGTATGAATATATGTTAGTATATAAAGGGATTCGTTTGTATGCCATTCCTAAATATAAACACCTTTTTTTGTTAATATCACAAGAAAAAGGTAATCTGTAACAGTACATGGTTTTAATGAAGAAGTATGTAACATAATCAAATAGTTCGACTTCATTTTAAGCGGGTTTTTTATGTTTATCTTTTTATATTTACATAAACATATTATAAATAATATAAAGAAAATAAAGTTTATAAGAAGAAAAAAAATTATTAGATATTTATCTTTCAAACAAGACTAGTAGATGCCTAAAATAAACATTTTTAGAATTTCACTACCCGCAGATGGCCACAAAATATTTTGACAGCAACATTTCTGAACGCATCACTATAATTACAGTGTAACCTGTGAAACGCGCCCTTTCTAAACGCATAAAAAACATAGCGGCTTTCAATAGTATCGATTGTGGATCTAATGGCGTAATAACTAGTTTCCCGCCAAAATTAACGCCTTGTGATCACGGTAGGTTCTTTACACACTCCAATCCGAAAGCTACTATTTACGCATTAGTTTTGACAGGGCGCTTAAAAGTATTATAATTATTTAAAGCGTGCGTGAGGAAGTGAGATTTTGAAAATTATTAAAGTCATAATGGATTTCTGAACATATGGCTAACTTTTTTTTTTTTTTTACTTAGAAAAAAGTAGCAGCTGAGTTGCGCTTTTTTCAATTAAATTAAAATACAATTATTTACTGTTTATAATTTAAAATGATATTATATAATACTTTTCAACAGTACGATTGAATTAAAATGCTGCATAAAAATGAATACTTACGATGTGCATTTTAGTCATTACCGTCTCGTTGCATTGAAATCTTAATTTCATTTCGACATTAAAAACAAATTACTTTTTATGTCAAGTAAATAAGACGTTTCTCGACAAACAGACGAATGGATTTACGTCATTATTTTACAGTCATTAAATAAAATATACCTACCTCTTGTATCCGCCATGTGCATTTGTTAATTGTGATTTTACGACTGGACAAGTATTGCAATTCTTAAAATTACACAGCCGTGAAGAATTGAAATGCTAATTATAGTTTATAGCCTCTTAATGACTAATTTAGTTTCATTAAATATATTGTTATTAACGAACTATTATTATACTACTTAGGGAGTATAGTACTGAACGTAAAAACAATGTTTTTGTTATTAAATTAAAATTAAATAGTAGAATAAAAATATGTTATTTATGATCTCTAAGTTGGTCCAGTACTTATCATATCAATTGATTGTGTTGAAATAGACATCAGGAAGTAAAACAACATATCCATCCCTTTGTACATATTTTGTAATTATAAGAAGAATCCAAGATTAAAATATATCTATCCCTTTCCAGCAAGTAGCGACACCAACGGTAGTTAAGAAAATACTTCGCCTTAAACAAGAGAATCCAGGGATGTTTGCTTGGGAGATCCGCGAGAGGCTACTCAGTGCGAGAGTGTGCGAGCCGCACTCTATACCTTCTGTGTCGTCTGTGAACAGAATCTTGAGAAACAGCGGGCTGGCGTGGAACGAAGATGAGGCGCGTGGTGGACACGGTAAGTTAAAAATTAAAAATATTTCAAGGGTCTACGTTATACAACAAAATGTATTATTTAAAGTATCACTTTAAAATTGACAATCAGTATTCCGTACAAATAATTATAGAAAAAGAGGCTGAAATAGTATGAAACAAAATTAACTGACCTTGAGTAATTAATTTCATTTTTAATAATAACACACTAATTCCATTTTTTAATATTACCTAAACAATTTAAGTAAATTATGCGTATGCGTATGCTTACTTCGGCCATAAAACACTATTTATAATAAAAATAAATATTCGACATTGTAATCTATAACAAATAAGTTGGAGAAAAATAGCTTTTTAGTTTATGACATTTAAATAAGCATTATAATTATATGCATAACGTATTAACTAATAACAAACATTAAAACAGTCATTGCACCAGCCAGGTGCTTCAAGATAAAATAAAACTATTAGTTCAAAAAACACAGTCCTATGCATAATAATGAATTGGTCGACATAAGACGTTGCATTTATGGTTTTTACTTATAATTAGAAAAAATTAAAGATGTCAATTAGCTAAGCTTATAATTATCAATTTGTGTGATGTCCAATAACAGTCGGTGTGTGGTTGATTTTTAATTTTTATTACCTTAAAATATCTTAATATTACATCTAATGTTAAAAAAAAATAAGTATACTAGGTACTTGTTCTCATTTTTTTTTTGTATGTTATAATATGCTCATATACATTCATAATGTTATCGAAAAGTGTAAAAGGTGTTATAGGTTAAGCAGATGGTAGGTCAATAGTTCTTTTTAAGATTAGGAATAAAATAAAAATTAATTAAATGTGCAATATGCAATGTCCGAAATAGTAGCACCACGTTTATCCTAAGGCTCTCATCGCTACTGTCTGAATGCTCCATCTAATGTAAATGCACCGCGACCCTTTATCCCGCACCTGAGGTTTTACCTGTATGGGAATTTTCAAATGCCGATGTTCTCAGATATCTCATGTTGATGCATCTTGCGTCGAAACCTCTGTTTTTAAAAGAAAACTTCACTTTACTGCCTCATTTAAAGGATGTATATTTAAACGAGTAAAATCTTTCCCAACGAAAAGAAATCAAATACTGATAAAAAATTATAACATGAACATCTTACTCTGCCTAGTTTGTAGCCTATCCCTCGTTCTATTAAAACGGTCAAGTGCATGTTGCGTTTACAGTAAAAGATTCCATAGTAGAAAAAAACGATGAATTCGTAAATATAGTAAAAAGTTATGAATGATTTATAGCTAAGTTGAGCATATAATCTAAATGTTACATACATTTATTTATTTAGCAACTCTAATAAAAGCTCAACTCGTACTTGTATTTAGATGTCTATTTAAAGCCTTCGTTAACCTGCGCTTTGAGTATTTTGTTGGATTTAGAAACAAAACATTATTCTCTATTTATCTACTTCTATACACTGTTAATAAAACATCTGCTTCTTTAAGAATAAACAAAAAGTTTGCCTAAAATATCCCACAACTTTTCTCGGCGATAAGGTTTAGTGATTTTCCACCGATAAACAGTAATATTTAGTATTCTTACGTTCTAACAGCCAATGTCTTAGAGAAATGGTTAAACAGAATAGACGAAATAACACGATATCCGTATAAACCACAGTCACTACGGAACCCTGAATGTTACTTAATAAACATGTTAAATGTTAATTTGCATTATTCAAGTAAGTACTTACCAATCAATTAAAATTTAAAAACTTTTCAATACCTATGTAAAAAAATATTCTTAGAATATAACATTCGTGAACATAATTAATATACCCATCTAATTGGTCTTTAAATGCCTTAATATTCGATTTTAATACGATAAATGTTTTCATTTAATAAATTAAATCTTGATTTATCATATAGATAAGTTTTTTATATTTAAAAATTAACAACATTTTACTAGCTATTAATTTAGTTGAACGATAAATTGCGAAAACAATGAAAACAGCTGTTTTATTGATTTGATGTGTCTGTAATATATTTTATTATATTAATTAGGGTTGTTTAAATAACTAGGATATATATTTTGGCAACGTCTTTCTACCGTTTTGGAGTATTTTTTTTATTTTTTTGCGAGTTTTTCTTTTTCTTAAGCGGCAGGACTAACGACCTTATATGCCTTCCTGACATAATCAGAGACAGCATTAAGTTAATACAGGGAAATATAACAGGCATTTACAACACCACGGTTAATAAGGACACAATGACAAATGTAGAAAGAAATAATTAAATTAAATAATAACAAAACTAGTAAAACAAAACATTTGTTATATAATAATTCGTTATTACAAGTGGTTCGTAAGATCGACTTACAACGGCTACATCAAAATCGCACAAAACCCCACATACGTAAATAAATTTAAATCCCCCCTTACTTACATTAATTAATATTTGATGGTAATCTTAACACCTTAGCTAACTTACTTAGTCTTTTATTTTCCTTCAAATTAAAAATTCGGAAGTTGATAGCAATCGTCGTGGCAAAATTAGTTATATGTCCAAAATGGGTTAGATAGCTAGATAGTGCTGTAGATACGCAAAGGTATATATTATTTATAAAAGAATACAACCTACATAAAGAAAACCTTGGTTTTCGTGGCAACTGCCTCTTGAAGAATTTATAAATTAAGTTTTGAGGACATGTACCAAGTTCTACCGGCATTTACATTTTTACGGGATAGAAAATATCCATAGAAATTCATGTTCTTAATAAAATAAAGATAAATCACAATAAAGTATTTTTCTTATTTCCGATTGTTATTAATTTACTTTTTCTTTTCAGAACCATTTCCGCCGCCTGAATTACCCCCCAACATGGTCGACTACATGACAATGAAAACATCGCTACCCACACCAATGCCTCAACAGACACCATATTTTGCTCACACATCTGTCAGATTACCACAACCTTCAGAACCACATGCATACGATCGAAGACTCGCCACATCATGGCTCCTAGCAAACCAAGTTCAAGCTCAAGGACTTCTTAAACCTTATCCAATTTCTCCTTGGCAAAGAGTCATGATGCCTTACCCGGATTCGAAGAATTTTTCCCCCTATGCATTAAACTTGCATAGCGATCTTTTAAATAGAATAAACCCTGAAGAAGTTAAATCAGAAAGTTCTGAACACATATCCGTAGAAGCGAGCGATGACAGCACAGACCGGCCAGATACAGACGAGCAAGAAGTAAAAAGGCCGAGTGAAAAAGAGAAGAAAAAGAATCCTTATTCAATAGAGGAATTACTGAAGAAGCCTGATAAAATCGTTAATTCTCCGCCCGTAGCATTTCAAAACTATCTTCGACAACCTAGTGGCAGTATGATTGAATATAGCCAAGAAAAAACTTCAAGTGATAGGAGTTCGCCAGCCAGTTACTGTTCAGTTCAAAGCGGCGTTTCGAACGATTGTTTCGCTGATTCTGCCAGTTCGGAAATTAAAGCGGGAAATTAAAACTTTAAAAAAATCTAGTCAAAATTTTATTAGAATTAAAAACAACTGCGTATTTATTTATTAAGTGGGAAAATAAACCTATTAAACATTTGTTGTTTTATTGTTGAGTAAGAGTCGCCATATTTGATGATATTGGAATATTGTAACAACCAGAAGTTAAATATTTCAATTAAATTTATTTTTTAAATAGTTAATAAATATTTTAGTATAAGTTAATTAGATGTATAAAAACCATGTAAATCATTTTATCATAATAAATTAAAATCACAATTAGTTAAATGTATGTATTTATTTATTTCTTCTACGAATTTATTGCATTGTAAAAATAATTTGGCCCTTCATTTCATTTAAGTCTACCTATCAAAACGCAGTTAAGAAACATTATTTCTTAATGTTTACGTTATGAAGCAGTAACATTGTAAATATTGTATAGAATTATAATATATTAAGAAAAGGTAATTCTTGAATATGGATACTGACCCTTTCAATTAAAAAACTATAATGGTAGTCCAACCAATAAAAGACAAAAATTAAGGATTTTACTTTTAAGTTGTTCTATATTTAAAAAGTATAATTTAGTAAATACGTAATGTGATTCTGTGATATTGTACATTATTAGTAACTTATAAAAAATACTGGCAAAAAAAATAGAAAATAACTGACGCCCTATGCAAAAATGTTTAAAACTATAAGAAAAAATAAGTATAATTTATTAAGCTTATGTAACTGTATGAAAATATACATAGGTATTGTAATGGTTAAGATAAGTAGGTAAAATGAGTTGGTTTTGTTCTATGATTTCTATTTAAAAAAAAGTTATTTTTTGGTAAAAGTCTAGGTGTCTATGAAAATTATACGATAACGATTAAAATGTTCATCATTAAGTAAATGTATATAATTTAGAACAATATAATAAAAAATATTTAGAAACTTCAAACGCCATATAATATAGATATGCACTAAATAGATAGTTGTTTATTTGAACGGCACAATAAACCAAATATACCTAATCCAGTCTTTTTTTAAACCTTCAAAAATTTAATTTCAAACTTGCTGTCAGCTAGTTTTTAAATCACATATTTATTTCACAATGTACTGGACATATTATACGCTTCGTTTCTTACAATGCACAATAAAGGGATAAATTAAAACTAAGTAGTTTAAATAATTACACTTTCGGTTCTTATCTGCACTATTTCAAGAAACGTATGCAAATATGTTAGTAATATGTGCATTATGGAAATGTGAGAGAAAACTCAGTAATTTAATTCAAAAGCTAATTCGCGTCATTACGACATGGTACTAATGAAAGCTTATAATACGCTTTTTTGAATTTCAGTGTAAGCAACTAATGATTTCACAATGATAAGTAAAGAGTGAATGATTAAATTGAATGATAAAATGATAAAAATATTTTAGAAATGAATCTAAAAAAAAAACCTGGATACATTTTTTATTTTATTAACTGGTTTTGAACATGACAAGTGGCGGAAAAATACAAGTTGCTATGTTTACATTGATAACATTGATAAAAATTAAATCAATTAATTAATTAATTGATTGATTAAAGTAATACCAATATGCAATTGTCATAACATAGCAGGAAGGCTGTAATCTAAAAAATAAAATGAATGTAAAGCCACGAAAACACGTAAACTACGGTTCAGACTTCTGACTTCAGAATTAAGAAAGGTAGGAGAACTCGGCAGTTACTCTTTTGTAGTTATTAAAATATATTGAAATAAGTTAAAATATAAATAAATATAGATCCATTGGTATTATATATTTACATTCGGTAAGGTGTAAAAATCAAGAGAATATACCTACTAATTATATACATATAGTAAAGATAAACACGTACATATCCGTGCTGTTTTATATGTACTCATTCTAGGGCCCTAAAACACAAGACAATGTGGGACCTTTTTTATTCATAGGATGAAAAACACTAAACTATTGAAATTAAAAATTTCAAAAAAGCAATTTTAAAAATGAAAAATAATTTTAATATTATAGTACAAAATGTTAAGTAAATAACTCTGTTTGCCTACGTGTTAGTTGGATAACGAAGACAAAAACAAAGATGCATGGATAAAATCAATTAACAATAATTATTATCTAATGTTGCCTATACTTTGACCAAAACCTTATAAACCACGTGACAAATTCAATTTTTTGTAAGATTACACAGTTAAGTAAGATTGTAGTTTACCTGTGGACACATTCACTTTACAGGTGCTAGTGTCAGATGTTTATGTTTTAGTCAAATGTCAAATTAATGTCAATTCTATTGAAAAGTGTAAATATTTTACATTTCAAATATATTATTTAATAAAATTATTATTTCAATAATAATTATTCTGATAAATAGAAATTGTATCACACTATTAGCAATATAAAAGATCTGTGCGATGGATACTGAGAATTTAGCAAAACAGGTATACTCAATGGTTATTGTATTATCAAATCACAATATACATAAATAGTTTTCGCTCGCTCGTTAGGGAATTATAGGCATAAAAGAAAAGCTTTGTCCATCCTTGTGGTTCAAGCTTTATACCACATTTCATTAAATTCGCTTCGGTCGTCTTTGACACAAAACCAGACGAGTTACTTTCGTATCTAAAATAGAAAATAGATGTTTTTTTTTGTAAGAATGTACTTTAATTTTACTTTTAAATCGCGATTCTATACATCTGTTAAGTGCAATATAACTATCCTTATTTTTCTCGGTTCATAATAAATAAAACAAATTGATATTTCCAGGTAGAAGAAATAGAAGCACTTAGTTCAATATACGGTGAAGATTTGATTATAGAGAGTGAAGTCAGTAGATCCTATAATATTAAAGTAAGAGATAATAAAAATGAAGTGATCTTATATGTTACCTTAAATGAAGGGTATCCTAGTAAAAATCCACCAAAGTATGAACTCTCAGCTCCGTGGATGGACAGAAAGGCAAAGGAAAATCTTCATTATTGTTTAGATGAGATTTATTTGTAAGTATTACAGACTTAATTCGAATTAAGATTAAGTTCAGGTAGTCTAAAGGTTGACTCCTATTCAGTTACATTTTATATTATTTTATTTAATATCTCTTTTGTTATTTTGTTTGTTTCTTTGCATGCTAAGGTCTCTTATAAAGTTGTATAAGCACACTGTGTTCTAAGAAAATTGATCAATAGGTTATTCATAAATAAACAAATATTTATAAAATATGCAATATAGAAATAAAAGAGAAAACTCCGTATTTTAATTGTAAGATTTAATTAATGAGTGATAGAAATTTTAGAAATGAATGCAAAAAAATGACTATATACTAATTTTTTTAATGATTTTTATTCTCACATACTTCAATTGTATTCTGCAAAAAATATATCCATAAACTTGTATTTAACATGACATGTTTTTCTATATGGGAATATCTTCTTGGAGTTTGATAATATATATTATATATTTACTTGGTTTAATTTCAGAGAGAATATAGGGGAGACAGTTATATTCCAATGGGTTGAAAAAATAAGGGAAGTCCTACAAACAATAAAACCAATAGAACCAAAGAAAGATGAGAAAAATTGTGTAGAAAAAACATTAGATTTTTCACAGGTATTAAAGTTTTGTATTAAATCTTTTTAAATATTGAATAGACATTAAGATTTCAATGTCAATAATGTTGACTATGTTATCTTCAAAATACTCCTATAGAAACATTATAACTTCACAATACATCTTGTCTTCTTTTATCAAGATATGGGTGTTATAAACTAATAATGTAAAAAACAAAACAAAATAGATTTATAATAATTCAATAAAACCAAATAGATTTAAAATAATTCAATTTAAATATGCTTATTTGTTTGATTTTAGGTTTTGAACATTTTTCGATTTAATACTTAGCTTAGCTATAATCATCAAAATAAACTCAATTCCATTCATCTTCAACAATATTTTTATAAGTTTTTCAAGTAATAACAGTAATTATAACCAATACATTTCAGCTAGAAATTAACTGTCCAGATATCACCCATGGAGAAGTGATCATTGATAGGAAAAGTTCATTCCAAGGTCACGCAGCTGAAGTTCATAGTGCAGATGATGTAAGGTATGTATGTGTTAAACAAAGTATCACTCACTAATCACTCATGTTACTACCAAATTATGCCAACTCTATGTTAATCTGTAATTTCTGTGTTTTGGATACTAAAATGACATCAATGAAAGTTTGGTTGAGATTGACATTAAAATATATTTTTGAGACAACAGTGAGTGAATTATTGTGACCATATTGTTTGTATTTTCAGTGCAGTGTTAGCCAAACTTAAACAGAATAAAAAAATATTAAATGCAACACACAACATGTATGCATACAGGATAGAAAAAAAAACAGATAAGGGAACAACAATGCTACAAGACTGTGATGACGATGGAGAGGCCCATGCAGGTGGCAGGATGCTACATTTGTTGCAGATACTGGACCAGAAGAATACATTAGTGGTTGTATCTAGATGGTATGTTTATTCCTAATATTTTATTTGGTCTTGCCATACATAGAAAGCTGGAGGTACAACAGCTGCTTTGGGTGGTACAACTAAAGATTTGAGGGTACAACAAATTATTTTTGGGGGTATACTACAAGGTGTATTGTTTTCATGCCCAATAAATAAAGCAGAAATGTAAATTTCGGTAGTATAAAATTCGAAAAGTGGTAATTACAATTACGGATTCGTAAATAATTATACAGTAATTTCGTACATGGAGAACATGTAAATTTACAAGTTTTAGGTTATTAAAATAGTTCAAAATAATATTAGAAAAAGTCCAAAATTATCTTATCTTCGTAAAATTTGCTATTGAAGCAGAAGGCGGAAACTAGTAGTTAATTTTTTTTTGTGTGTCTGTATTCTAGGTATGGTGGTATACAATTAGGTCCAGATAGATTCCGTCATATCAACAACGCAACTCGGCAAGTCATTCAGCAAGCTGGACTATTAAAGAAATGACAGAAGTAGTGCTACAAATGATAAAAGGCTATAAGATAAAGCTACAGGGAAGAGATAATAACAAAAATTTTAAATGATAATGTTATAATCATAACATTGTATTGTAATTGGGATTTTTTATTTTTTAAAAAAGACAATTTTTTTTTTAGTATCTTAACATTGTACATAAAAAATATATAACTTAAAACTGCCAGAGAATAAGTTCTGTATCTTCGAGATTTTCAAATACTGACTGCACTTATAACCGTAATTAAAAATATGTATGTATTAGCTACTTAAATAACTTTATATATAAAATATTTTATAAGATGTAAATTATATGTTAAAATAAAAAAATTAAAAAATAAGTAAACAAGATTTTTTTTATACTAGCAAGAAAACAATTTCTGGAAAATGGTATAAAATATATTAAACTTTAAATATTAAGAGTCACAATCTAATCTAGAAATTGGTTAAATGCTATGATTTTCTATTCCTTGAATTATTATCTGTTGTCTTAACTGTTATGCATTTCTTGTCCATAAATCTTAGAAGATCCTGTAACAAAAATAAACATCAAATGTATCTGTGTTAAACATATTATTTTGCAAAATTAAGCATATTTTATTTTATAACGTACTATTAACTGGCTACTAGTATGGAAAGAGATCATACAGCCTAAAGTGGGATGTGCGGAGGTAGGGTGGGTCTTTCAGAACTTAGTTTTAGATCTGCTTAGGCAGAACTAGCACTTGGCTAATCTGGATTACATCATTCAGCTTCTACATATTGTTATTTCTACTTTACAAATTTATTAAAATAAAAGTACTATGCTTTTTTTGTACCTTAGGATTGTATTTAAATCCGTAAGAAACAAGATCTTTATGTATCACATCGATATTAATTGGTTCATATCGTAATATCGCTTCCCTCAGTAGTTGACGACATGAAACGTAGTTGTGAAAAGCAATATGTAATGGAACTTTGCATGAATACACCTGAAATAAAAGTAAAATTTAATACACGTTTGTAAAGCTAAGATGGCCCAGGAGCTTGAAAAAGTGTATCTTAAATCTGAGTAAGATTCAAACCATGATAAGTACCACTATGTTTCATGGGTTGATTTTTTGTTTTTAATAAATAATTGTGAGAACATGCATTGGATAAAATCCTGTCACAAATGTAATTTGTATGTGAAAACCCGCATTGGAGCACTGTCGTGAAGTTAGCTCTAAACCTGCCCAAAAGATTAGCTTAGCCCAGTAGTGGAGCATTAACGGCTGTAACTACTTTACGATTTTAGATAACAGAAACTTTTATTCCTCTTAAATTTTAAGCAATTATTAATTAATTAAGTCCAAATACTGGTAAAAATTTACAATTTCAAATTGCTAACAAGTTGGTTTTCTTAACATACCTTTGCTTTCTCCTTCTTTTGGAACACCCACTCATCTGGAATACATTTAATTTCTCTTAGATCGGGAATTTCTTTTGTTATTGCATACAATGTATTTTCCTTAATAATATCCTCAAAACTGGCAGAAAGTTGTTTCCTGGGAGACTCTTTAGACTTTTTTGGTGAATCGTGTTTGGTTCCAATTTCGTATTTTCTTTTCTTAGATGGTGATGAACATTCTTCTACATCACATGATTCTACTACTGGGTGAGTTTGATTGTACAAATGTTTTAAAAGTTGTATAGCTGTAAAATTAAATATAATTATATATACATTTGAATGATAACAATCTAGTGAAGAAATATTGAGAACTAGGTAGGCTGACTGGCATGGGACACCTAAAGTTCCTGGCCATCACTGCTAGATAAAGGTTTTTAAAAAATATTAAACATTCCTTAATTTTCCTTTATGAACTAAAATGTTATATCCCTTGTGGCTGCAGTTAAACTGGTTAACTCATTCTTCAAAGTAGAAGACAACAATGAGCATTGCTGTTTGGTGTTAGAATATTTGATTATTGGCACCTTCAGTTGATAGACCGCTCACCATCAGCTGGCCCATTTGTTTGGCCACCGAACAGTGTTATAAAAGAAATGATATAAGAGTTGTTAATCTTACCTCTTTTTCTTTTAAATGGTTTAAGTCCATATTTTTCTAATTCTTTATTTCTTTCAGGTGATGACATTGATTCATAATCCAACATTGGAGTTACATTCATTGTTTTTATTATGTATTCACTATTCCCAGGAGTTTGTTGAATTTCTTTGATTAAATGTTCATTTACCACAGGTGTACTTGTTTCAGAGGCAAAACTGTTTGATTTAATTGGTTTAGGTGTACAAACAGATATCTTGTTAACAACAGTAGATGGTAAGTCACTATCACTAAGTGATCTATTTAAAGATCTAGAATTAGTACTTTTATTTAAAGATTGCATTTTGGAATCAGAAACATTATCCATTATTGATATACCACCAATATCAAAATTGTGTTGTGACTGTTGCAAGGAATAGTTAAATTCTTTGTCAGATATTTCAAAACAATCTGATGTCTTACTAGGATATGATAAATGCTCATAATTTGAGTTATTAGCAGTATTGTCAGATACTTGTGAGACATATTTACTTCCTGTACTCATAACATCATCAAACATTTCATCATAATCTATAGAAATATTATCTTTTTTACCAAGGCTATTAGTATCATATGTTTTTGGATGATGATGATTCTCTACAACTTCATTAGATGAATCAGATCTTTGAGTTAAATTAATATTATCAATTTCATCTTCAATGCATATATCTTCAATAACTTTATCAGTATTGTTTATTAAATTTTTATGACTATCACTTGTTGAGGCACCTGAATTGCAATCGGGGAGTTGATAATAAGATGAGCTTTTATCGTGATTGCTTTTCCCAAAGGATGTATTTTCTATAAGTATTTCCTCTTGGGTTTCATCTTTATGTAAACTATTCTCATAGTTATAAATGGGAGAGGTATTATAAACATGGTCATTAATCCCGAAATCTTGTCTCTCATTGTTATCTGATTCGTTTTTTTCTTCAGATTTATTACAATCATTATGCATAATTTCTGAATCTTTTTGTAGAAGTAATAATTCTTCATTAACCACAGGACTTACAATGGATTCAATATCATCATCAATCAAAACAGTGTTTTCTACAGAAATTTTCTTTCTCATACTACCTATCTCTGCTACTTGCCCATTATCGAAATTTAAAGGCTGGGTTAAATCTATTTCTTCTATTTTTTTATTTTTATAATTATCCTTGTTTGAAATAAGGTCTCCATAAAATTCTGAGAATAATTCATCATTGTTTCTATATTTAGTACACTCAGATTCACTTTTAATACTACTCTTATATTCTAAATCAACTTTCCATCTATTAAGGTCATCCACATATACTGTTTTTTTTTGTATAGGTAATGTTTCATTTCTACAAACTGGATTTAAATCAAATTCAACATTTTCTATAATTACAACAGTTCTGTCTATGATATGTCTATGATCCTTCTTTGTATGTATATTCTGTGACAGTTGGAAGTCATCATCAGAATGAGTTGATTGCGTTAAATCAATTTCTAGATTGTCTGGTTCCGTTAAATTATTCACAGTATAAAGTTGGGAAAAATGATCTTCGTTTTCATGAAAACTATTTGTTAAACTACAATTTGTCACATTTTCTTCATTGATCTTTGAAACACAACTTTTTAACTTATAAGAGTCAATACTTACAGCTTTTGGTGTCATCTCTGTGTTCAATTTATCATTGCTTGGTATTTCATTTGAAATTACTTTAAAGCTTTCATTGATTAAGACAGTACCGTCTAATGAATTTTCATCGTTCTTGCCAAGTTTTATGAGTGAATGGTTGTCATCAGTATTTGATTGTGTTAAATCCATTTCTAAATGTTGTTCTTTAAATTTATTTTCATCACTTTCTCTACTTAAACTGCCAAAGCTCCGAGTTAGATCAATATTTTCAATAGGATATTTTTGATCAGTAGGAACACATTCAGTAATTTCCATTAAATCATTTGATTTCCTTTTAGTTTCATTTATTTGTCTTTGTGAATGTGTATATATACTACTACTTTCAGGGGCATAGTTAACACATTCCGTTAAATCCATAAAATCTATATTACTATCAACTTTTTTTATACTTTGATGCAATAATTGAATTGATTTTGTATCATTTTCTACTATGAGGGAAATTTCATCATCAAATATATCTGGGGATACACTTCTGACTTGTGATACCTCATTAGCAATATCATTACTTGTGTGTTTCTCTTTATAATCAACTTTAACTAGACTTATATCTCTATCATTTATATCCATTTTGCAAAAATTGTTACTTAAATATTTGTTTTTAATAATATCTTGTGCTGCTTGTACTGAACCACTTAAAATACAATCTAAATCATCTTGTGTACATTCAATATTGTCAAAGTTAATATTACTTACTTCTCTTGTAGGACTTGCCGGTCTACCCGGTATTTCTGCCCAATCTCTTAATAAATGAGATTTACATAGAGGCTTTTCAAACAAGTCGTTAACATAAAATGCATCATCATTTCTCAAAAACTCATAACATATATTACTAGCTTTGTAAAATAATTCTCGACTATTATTGCCATTGGATATATTCTGTTTTAAAGGAGATCTATGTATATTTGTGGCTAGAACTTCGGCATATCTATCAGAAATATTTTGATGTTTCTCTTCATCTGATAAAAGTAGTAACTTGTATTGTTTTTTAAATTGTTTATTTTTCCGAGACTTTTTATTTATTTTTGTGTTTGGCACTCGAAATCCATACTCTTGTAGAGTGGTTCTTATCTTTGCTGTTTTTTCTGCAAGACTTAAAGGTTTTGATTCTTGACTATCACTATAGCATTTTATTTCTGGTTCTGTTTCGTAAAGTGACTTAGATAAAGCTATAACTAGCTGCAATTGTTCTGAATCAACATCAATGCTACTTTTCTTGCACACTTGATCAAAGTTTTTTGAATACGACACCAGTTCACTGTCTTTATTTTTAACCAGAGACCTTATATCTTTCTGACCTTTTAGTTTCTTCAATTTTTTCTTTTGTTTACTAACTTTATTCTTCTGTACATTCTTTGGTCCAGTGTTACATTTTTTTTTCTCCTGAAAGTCGGATAAACTATTATCCATCACAGGTTTCTTTGGAAAATATTCGCTTACGACAAGGCATTCACTGGCAATTAAAAAACAATTTTAGTAACTAAATGATTTATTTACACATTATTTTACTACAATTTACTAACCCACCTACTAGTATTATCTATATTCATATTATTTGTCTGGCAAATCCGTTCTAGCTTCTTCTTTTAACAATTTTCTAATAGTGTCACCTGTCCTATTAGGTAATCCCGTTGCGATTAAAAGCTTTCTTTCAACTTCTTCTATTGGATCAGAATAAAAGCGCTTTAGGGCTTGCCTTAATTTGCTTGTGGCACTAGAATATCTGAAACGGTAGCGATTTTTTATATTTTATCCTAACCTAAAATTTTGTGATTGTAAACAAACAGTTTATTACAATGTTTCTTTAAGTGCCACTAGGAAACTTACTGATAAAATACACCACACAAAAGTCCGAAACTTAATACACATGCACCAAGGATGTTTACAGCTTTAGCAGCCGGAGTTCCAGCTAGTTTTCTAGGTTTCCATTTTGACGAATCGATTCCAATCGCCATTTTTCCAGTTGAAAATTGAAAACTGCTGTCAAAGTCAAGATCAGAGAGTTGTAATCAAACCAGAGACGAAAAATACCCGTGAATACTCTAGATTTTTTAATTTATTTATTAATATTTTTATATCAAATAAATTATATGCAACTCACAGATGGCTACTATACAGGTTCTCTTGTCAAATTTAGCTAATCTAAAAATCTATTTTATTTATAATTATTAACATTAAATTATTTAAAGTATCTACTGAAATTGTATACTACATACTTTATATTATAAGTAAACATAACTAAAATTCAATCTTTAATTCCGTCAGTTCACAGTTATTTTACCTCTGGGCTATTAAGCTGGCTAACTTGTGCAATGTCTTGCTATAGCTAGTTTCTAAAATTCCTTTGTATACAATTACAAAGTCGTGATAGATGAGGAAATATTTGGTGGTAGTGGCAGAATTATATAAAGCTGTCCTTCCTATAAAATACCTATTTACTGCCTGAGCCGAATGGAGAATTATATTTTTAACCCGTATACAGTGGTGGTCATATACCTACATAATTCGGTGCAACCGGTGGTGGTAGCTAGAGGAGACAGGCCTGTAGATGGATGTAGACGTGGCGTGGCGTGTTATACATATAATTTTATCTGTACCAATGCTCCTATGCTTGTATAGTCATAAACATATTACATAATAACATAATCAGCCTGTAAATTTCCCACTACTGGGCTAAGGCCTCCTCTCCCGTTGAGGAGAAGGTATGGAGCATATTCCACCACGCTGCTCCAATGCGGGTTGGTGGAATACACATGTGGCAGAATTTCTTTGAAATTAGACACATGCAGGTTTCCTCACGATGTTTTCCTTCAACGCCGAGCACGAGATGTATTATAAACACAAATTAAGCACATGAAAATTCAGTGGTGCCTGCCTGGGTTTGAACCCGAAATCATCGGTTAAGATGCACGCGTTCTAACCACTGGGCCATCTCGGCTCATATAAACATATTATTGTTACTATATAATTATTTTTTGGTAATAAATAAAAACAAGTAAGGATTGGTCAAAGCTTTTATTTAGAATAAGAATGATCTAAATGGACATTATTAGAAGAGAACGAATAATCAGAAGAGCTATCAGACTCAGTATCCGAGCCATCGTTTACTTGTATAATATTTTTTTCAATTTCATCCTCTGCGTATTCATCTGTTTAGTAAAATTTATCTTTAATATGATAAACATGTTAACATTGCTTTTGCTATTCCTCTGTAGTAATTAATTGGAAAGCTTCATCGGTCAGCTTTACTATATTTTCCGCTAATTTGTCTAGATGTGGAAGCAGCAATTTCACCTTCTTTAGTAATAGCGCTGATGGTTTTCTCAGACAAACCTGAAATTTAAAAAGCCTTAGTTAATACACCTACAACATTTAATTTACACTTATAAATAATTTTCACTATTCATTTAACGACTTCACTTCTACGCACTTAGAAAATACTTTTACTATATGTAGTGTATGCGTGGATGGAAGATGAATAATACCATGACGCGTATTGGTACAAATCTATTCATTGTTAAAAAATAATTTTATACTATAATCATTAATCTGATATTATAACATATCACTAAAGAAGAGAATTATTTTTCAAAATACGGGAATTGTTTAATAGTAGGTAATATTATTTTACATATCTGTCATTGCAGCTACCCGTTTCAAACGGAAGTATAGGACCTTTACTAGCTTTTTCCTTTTCACAAAATTCACGCATAGCTAGCAAGATCTTTCTTCCACTACGCTGAATTTATCATATAACTGGAGGAGCTCTGAACACACAGTTAGTAATGCCAACCTAAGCGCAGCCTCTTTTATAGATGTCAGAGGTAAAATAACTCTGAACGGGCTGTATGAACATTGAACTATGAAGCATTTGATTTGACAGTTTTGACACACCTATCAAATTGTAAATCATATAATATGTAAACAAAAAAGGATAAGCTAATCAGATATGTCTCTATTGCAAAAATTATCTTATAAAGAATACAAATACGCATCTACACTCAGTATTGAAAAATGTGAAATTATAGCAAAATTAGCTGACCTGAAGTGAGTACGCCTGCTTCACTTAATTTAGCAAACGAACTATTTTTTAAATGTAAGTTACTGATTTATAATAATGCATATCTTTTTCAGAATGTCTTTCAATGATAGTAAAAAGCCAGGCGAATTGCTGATAAAATATCTTGATAGATGTGGCTGTTCTTTACAACAATATAAAAGTCTGATCAACTCTGTCCTTAATACAAAAACAATAATTACATATTACCATCCACTTTCAAAAGTAGCCATACTCATAGCAAATGAAAAATATGAACATTTGTCTAAATTAGCGACACCATCTATAGATTGTGATTCATTAGCGTGTAATCTAAGAAATCTTGGTTTCATCACAATTACCATAAAAAACACTAAAATAACTGATTTAAAGGATATGATAGCCAATATAATTCTAACAGTACCTGAAGACTCTTACTGTAAGTAAAATATATAATGCATAAAATAATTGCAATTTGTTCCTGTTTTATAACAAAACAACACAAAAAGTAAATTTAAAACTTTTAATTTTAATACTATAAGTTTTTGCACATGTTCTCATGAACAAGACATTCGTAGATAATGTCGAAATATCGAGCTCCATCAAATAAAAATAAATAACATGGTAAATATCCTGTTTCAGATACTTATAGTAATAAAAATAACAATATTAATGTTAATTTTCATTTTATAATGAGCATAATATAAATTATAGAAACAATTTAAAAAAAAATTTAGAATTAAGAATTTATGTTGATTAACATATTATAAATTATCAATTTTTGCAGGCTTCATTTTTTATGCAGGCCATGGCTGTGAATTATGCAACACAAAATGTATACTTGGTATAGATTGTCCCACAGAAAATATAAAATTTAGTCACTGTATCACTGAAAATTGGCTATTAAGAGAGGTAGCAAAATGCAAGCCAGAGACATGTATTCTTATCATGGACATGTGTCGGATTAATTTAGATAGGTAACTAGATATTGTAATTTATAATCTGTTTATATGCTACTGGTCAAGATTTATACAGTAACTATTTTTAGTTCATATTTAAGCAGTAAATGTTATCAATTCTTATGTATATAAGTAAAATGTATAGTAACAGCCTGGTACTTTTTCAATGCTTAGACTTTACTGTGGACTAACACGGTGCTCCAGTGTGGTAATCTATTTAAATGTAAATTGTATTGTAATTTACTTTTTTTGTAGACACAAATATTATTGTTACTTAAAACTGTCACCTGTATTACATATTATTGTGTAAGTTGGTTATCAAATGGTTGGTTAAAAAATATTTTTCATTTGAAATATAACAACACTTTCATCATCAAAAAGTTTATTTATGAATTGGTGAATTATTGATCATTCTTAATTTTTTTAGGAATACCAATTCCAGCATATATGCATCAATGTCAGATTTGGAAGATTATACCATACACAATAATCTTTTTATAAGTTATTCTACACAGTCCTCCCAAGCAGCATATGAGGTTCTTCAAATAGAATGTACAACTACAATTGACAATGATGTTACCTATGAATTAAAGACTGGCGACACAGAAAAAATTGTTCCTGGAGCAAGCCAATATGTTAATGCTTTGTGTACGAGATTGGTTGATAATTTTGATATAAGTACATTATTAGATAAAGTTCATGGAGGTAAGCAGTTATTATTTAACACAAATGAAATATTAAACTTGTGTAATATAGAAATTACTATGTTATTACCCTTAGATGAGTATTTAGAGATTTATCAAAACCTATAATTGCAAAAGTGATATTGTTTGTTAACTTTGATTTGAATTTTTAGTTATGAATAAATATGCTTTTTTTTAGATGTTGAGAATTCAATAAAAAAACAGAGACCTATCAAAGTTCAATGTGGAGTAAACAAGAGGTCATTGTATGATCCTGTCAAAGGTTAGTAGATATGTATAATGTAGTATTTAATAAAAAAAAATTTAAAAATAATACAATGTTTATCACTTTATTTATTTAATGGGACTACATCAAAGAGTTTGTATATTTAAATTGTAGCTTAGCAGTAGCTTAACTACTTAAAGTATTCTTATAATTCTTAGAAGAATTTATTAATGTATATATCTTGATAGTGATATCTTCTCTGTTATTGTCTATTGCATTATTATCATTAAAATGTATGTTGTTTTAGGTGACACTAAAGAACTTCTAATTAGGTTAAGAGATATTTTACAAAACTATAAAGAGAACTGTTCTGTATTTTGAACTATAATGAAATTTTAAGAGAAGCAACAAGACGAAAATTAATGGTGCCGAAAAAGTGATAAATTAAAACATAATTATAGCAATAACAAGAACATTTTTATTTTATTTTAAGCTTTTCTCCTATATTCTATAAAGATTACATATATCTACATTTAATTTCTCTTTAATGTGTGCGGTTGGAAGTGATTTACAATATTGACCCACCAGCTGTCTTCAACACCTTTGGTGAATTCTCTTATAAATCTATAGTTGAGAATAAATATTTTGTCTTGGTACTCAGGCTGCACTCTAAAAACAAAAGAATGGTATGAAATCATTGCAAAATTATTAATATATAAATCAATGAAATTCTCACTTTTAAAACAACATGCCTAACACATAGAATTAGAATTCTACAGATTACAACCATAATCATAATGTATTTTATGAGATAGTGACACAATAGTGACATTGTCTCACTGCAATTATAAAATGTTATTAAACATTAACATAATTAAACTAATTAATTAAAAATTGTCATGAAATTATCATGTTACACTATTCAACATCAATGTTAGTAAGCATATTATGTACATCAGAAAGTATATCCACAACTAGTTATAAAATGTAACATGTTGCATTTGCATCAGTGTGAGATAGATATTACCATCCATCATGTAACAAAATCTTATGCTTTATATAATTTATTTTATTTTTATTTATTAAATAATTTAATCTTATACATAATGTTTTAAAACATTTTATAACAGCATAGTGCCATAAGAAGGTAAAAACAAATTGAGTTATTAATTTATAATTACAAGCATATTATCAGACATACCCTAATGAGATTGGTGGCAAATCTCCAGTTTCTTGCATTTGTTTCATGCCCTTCAGAACATGATAACACATTGTGATTTCAACCCAACGTTTTTCAGAGTCGTCAAACATAACTCCTACCTGAAAATGTTTTACAGAAATTAAAATTTATTTTTACAGAATTTATGAATATGAATAAATAAGAATATGCAATCATTTATATGACAAATTCATAAGGATTAGTTACGACAGACAAACAACAATTGTTTAATTAAATGAAAAAAATTGTTAATAAAACATTTAAAAAATGTATTGGTTTAACTAAGTTGAAGGTGTTTTGTTACCAATTTAAAATTTTTAAATTATAAACATCACTAATTACACTAGTTATTATTTAAATTCTATTTGACCTGATAAGGAAAAGCATAGAAAATATCTTCCTTATTAATAGCTAGCATCTGTCTTTGAGTAACAGATAGTTTAGAAACAGCCTCTTTTAAAGTAACAATTGCATCTTTGTCAACTAGTCCTTCTAGTGCTTTAAAATTACTCGATTGTAGACTTTCTGAAACAACCTAAGAAAATGTTATATTAAAATTTGCAAGTATAACTACTAAGTATGTTAGTAAATGAACAGTTATGTTTGTTTTTCATCAATTTTGTAATTAAAATTATACATAAAAAATATGTAAAATTTATACAGACCTCTACAGCATGTTTGGAGGCTTCGATGAAATCGTTTAAGCTGAATTCTGATTCAAAATACGGTCTGATTATAAAATTTGCATACATCCAATTCTTTATGAATTTTAAAAACGAAGGCCATACTATTGGTGGGAAATCCATTAATTGTGGCAACCTTCTCGCTTCTGCTCGGTCTTCGCAATATTTTCGATGTTGTATAATTGGACATTTTGTGGCTACAGGAACTTGTAAATATTTATATGAAATCCTATCATATAACCTAAATGACCGACTTGTCAATACTGTCCTAATAGCTAAATTCATATTCAACTTTATAAAGAAAGGGCAATTTAAAAATATAAAAAAATGCAGTACATGTATTAATTCACTGTAAATTAAATATACACATTCCACAACAACTTTCGATTCTTACTTTTTTTTTAAGATGTCAATTTTCAATGTTGATTTGCGTTTTGTTAATTGAGCATATAACACTGAATATTATTGTTATTCGTAAAATGCTCAGTATATTATTATACTAATGGTTTCTTGTAATCTATAATATACGGGAACTCAAATTTGAAGAATACAGAAACTCAGTAACGGTTTTTTAAAGAAACTACACATCTTGTTTTTATTGTAAATATACTTTATACATTCATTTTCTTATCTTATCCTTATTTTGTTTTGAGTTTTCGCTATAGTTTTCTCATTATTGTTTGATTTTGTTAATTATAAAAACATAAATAAATTCAGTATAAATTATTTATTTTGAAATGGTGTATGATAACATTTTTGAAACTTGTACTTCTGTGGTTTTCTTACCACATTTATTACAAAGTAATAAATGTGGTAAGAAAATATAATAATATAAGCCTATCCTATGAATATTAAAATATATAATATTATAAGTGACATGGTAACTTTAAATTTTATTTTAAGCTAACTACAAATGTCATGTCATTGTCAATGTGTCAAATTGAGTTGTTAGTTTGTTACTAGTTCATCGAAGTTGTTGAAAAAAAAGTTTAAATTTGTCTGAAACTATATGGTCATGACAATAAGTACATAATTTAACTACCTCTGGGGAAAATATTTATTCGCAGCCATGGATGATCAAGCTTGTCCGCGTTGTAAAACAACTAAATACAGAAATCCATCTCTGAAATTGATGGTAAACGTTTGTGGCCATGCTTTATGTGAAAGTTGTGTTGATTTATTGTTTTTAAAAGGTAATGTGATATTAATAAAATATGTATATACTTCAGAAACTTAATTTCCTATTATATATTTTGTTACAAGCCGAATAACATATTCTTTTTTTCATATCAAGGTTCCGGTTCATGCCCAGACTGTAATGTCCCTTTACGCCGAAGTAATTTTCGTGTGCAATTATTCGAAGATTCTATGGTAGAAAAAGAAATTGATATAAGAAAACGAGTTTTAAAAGATTTTAATAAAAAAGAGGAAGATTTCGCTACACTGAGAGAATATAATGATTATTTAGAAGAGATCGAAACAATAATATTTAACTTAGCTAATAACATAGATGTTGTAGGCACAAATAAAAGAATAGAACAGTATAAAAAAGATAATAAAGAAATAATTATGAAAAATAAAGCTAAAATAGGTATGTACAAAGCTTTTTATAAATAAGATCAAGTATTAATTACATCAAATAAAAGTGCTTAAATATTCAGGTGAAGCATGTGATAACTAAGTTATATGACGACATTGTTATAGAATGGTAGATAAATTCAGAAATAACTATATCATTTCTGTTTCAGGTAGAGAAGAATTAGAACTAGAAGAAATATTGGAAATAGAGAAACAAATGGAGGAACTTCGTAGAGCAGAAGTTATAAAAATGGAAGAAGAAGCAAAAAAACAAAAGATAAGAGAGAAAGAGGCTTTGATTGATGAATTAATGTTTGCTGATGGAGATGCAAAAGGAATATTAAGTACATTTGCTCAAACTGTTGCTAATAAGCAGGAGGAAGCCGTACCAGTCCTACCTAAAGTAAGTAAAAGTATATTTCTACACTCTGAACCAGTGATCACACAAAATTAAAATTAATCTTGTGCATTGATAGAGATAATTAAAGCATATTTTGATTGATAAATGTTATTAATTTTTATCTTTGTATGTTTGTATAATTCTTTTGTGTGTGTATGAAACTGAACTCCATCTAAGCGGCTCGATAAACTTCAATGATTTTTTTTGTATATTAGATTTTTTTGTTATTATTGATAGTGAGATAGTTTAGATTGGACCCAGTAGGTGGTACTACCACCAGGAAGTACGTAAAATTCTAATTTCATATGGACAGAGCTGATGGATGGGATGGGCAGCAAGTTATTAAAATAGAAATCTTGTTTTTTAAATATAAATCATTCATCGCAAAATTTTTTCAGGTGACACAGTTCTCATCAGGTGTTAAGTTTACGAGAGGTTCAGGACAGCAGCCACTGCCATTCATTGAAGAAGGACCGTTGTATAAATATGAGGCCCCACCTCAACCAGATCGAGTAGGACCTGACCCACCATCTGTGCAGGCAATTGTTAATAACGGGTATCTGCGTCATGTTAGGTGAGTTCAATGACTTTTGTTAAGTAGGAGCATCATTTTAATGAAAGAGGTTATACAATCCATAACCTAATCCAATAAAATAATGTTTATCTCTGTTTGTCTATGTTCCTACAACAATCCTACAAGTAATAGACTACAAATAAAGTCAAACTGTTATCTAGTAATTTTGTCTTATACAATTAAATAATTCATAACTGAAACTATTCCAACCCATTTTAATGGATAATCCGAAATAATTTCATATCTGTAACCATATCTGAAACTGGTAAAATACTTACTTCTTAGATGCTAGGGTAGGTAGGTAAGCTAGTAAACTTATATGCTCAATGGATTTAAGTCATTTTTTTATAATAGTTGTCTAGATGAGTATAACATGCATTGTACTAGACTTGCGGTAGTAGGGCTTTGTGCAAGCCCACCTGGGTAGGTACCAACCTCTGATTAGATATTCTACCACCAAATAGCAGTACACAGTATTGTTGTGTTATGGTTTGAAGGGAGACAGTTGGAGGTACAAGGGATATAATAATTTAGTTTCCAAGGTTGCGCATTGGTGGCACAATGGAGATGTACATTCGTTACATTAAAATTTCTCACAGCGTCAATGCCTATGGGCAGTGGTGACCACTTACCATCAGGTTACCTACTTAATAAAAACAAAAAAATGTTCAAACTCATTTTACCTACTAGTTGAGTGTTTGCTAAACAAATTGCATAAACATGGTTAATATATTTCAATACGAGTATTTATTCTTTGAATTTACAGGTTATCCATATAAGTCAGATGAACTTTTTATTTTTAAGCAATTATAAATAAATACTTTTTTACAGGGCAGAAACAGAAACTGAAAAGGCGGGTGGGTACTCCTCAACATTACCCTGTCTACGAGCTTTACAAGATGCACTCTCAGGGCTCTATCATGCTAGCTGACATAGTGAACAAGTTGTTGTTGATACTATTGTACTTGATTAGCACTACGTTAAAAGCGATATATTGTTTACATGCTATCTCTTTTACTCATTCATATAGCCCATGAATGTAAGCTAAACATATAGCTTATTTCAATTTAATTAGTTTAAATGAGAAACCGACCTCAATAGGTATTATTAAAATATAGCACAGAAGCATAGCAAAGGGGTAAAAAAATAATTTACGTTCTTTTTCTTATTACTTAGTTTGTTAATATGTTCAAGAAATGAGACTGATAGTAAATTTTAATATCTTTGTTGAAAGTATTTTCCATATAAATAAAGTATCTGATCTTTTAAACAGTATGTCGCTTTTCAAGTAGGGTGTATTGTATTAAGATAATGTGTATATATGAAATGTAAATATGTATGTTTATATATATAAGTACTAAATTCAGGGTAGTGATAAGAAAGTTAAAAAAAATACTTTTTTTATAATACAAAAATATCTATTGCTCTACGTTCAACCAAATGTTATAAACGAAACTTAAAGATTCTAAATCAGTAATGGAAAAAGTATTGTTGCATTCTAATAATTGTTTATTTTTTTATGCTTTAACTTAAAAATTATTCATTGAAAAGGTTTTAAATATCATTTTAATTAGTATCTATTACTAATCCATTATGATCTTGTTTTTTTTTTTTGTGTCATGCCTCGCAATAAAATATTTGTCTGCACAATGATGATATTAATAATCTCTAAATATTAATTTTATTTCATTTCGAGTTTTTGTTAAAGTTAAGGCCTTTTTGTTATGATTGTGGGCATTGATTGTTATTTTGTGTATAAAATGAAAATTTGATATTATTTTGTTTTATTTCAAATGCTTTAGTTTTTAATTATTTAAAATTTGTAATATTCTATTATAAACTACAGTTATTAGTGAAACATTTGAGTTTCGCATAATTTATAAGGCACCGGTTACACACTTAGTACATAAAGACATTATATTTACATACATTTTACACTATGTACTAGTGGGTCGCGCGCGAAGCTTCGAGTTTCAAAAGTTTTTTTTAGCAATTTCGTTACCCATGACAGGTTTTATTTATTTTGATTTAATTTCCACTTAAACTGCAAGTCGCTCATCTAAATTTGGCGCTAAAATTATAAAACCTTTTTTAAATTATGTTTTAATGTCAAGTTAAGTATATATAATTAATGTCAGGTAAATAATAAGAGAATCCGTTGCTTGGAAGATAAGGACCTCAAGGGTAGACAGCGTGTCGATTTTTGTTCCTGTCACGTAGTCCGAAAGATAAATAAATAAAAAAAATAAATGCAAATTAAATTAGTGTGTAAATTAGATGGGTATCTACGAGGATTTCTCCACTAGTCTAGTCGCATTTAAAGGCTCACTCCGAAACCAGAGTTGCATGTCGATGGTCCAATTTAATGAAAGTATATTATTGACTCTAATGCAGATTTACTGCAATTACTAAGCCGAGTCTTATAAAGTTATATTCAAGTTATATTCAATAAAACAACAAAAGAAAAATTAAATAATTTATTACCTAAATATATATATATATATTATGTATATTTACAAATCATGTTTAAATACAACTTTTCCTAATTTTCCATTGGGTACATCGATAGAGGACAATGTTTCAGTGACTATTCCGGTTGCAACAGTCACATTATTTTCTCGTATTGTGAAAGGTTGGCCTTCTGTCATGACCATGCCTTCGAGAAGAGTCAGATACACCTCGCCGTGATCACCGGGCATCATCATGTCCATAGTAGGTTCTAGAAAATGAATTCCAAATTTTAACAGACTTGACAGAGGCGATCTTATAGTCAGCGATTGTGACTGCATACATATCTAATTTTATAAAAGGGTAAAGATTGGGAAAATTTTAATTTAGGTGAATTGTCATATCTTATCAAAATATATGATATATAATTTAATTAAATAGTTTTCTTTATATCTAGATAGACTTTTGCCACTTTGAAATTAGTTTTATCAATATGACGAGGTATTTTTTTAAACGCTGTAAAAATATGAGAGGCGCGTTGTATGACGCATTAGCACTGTATGGGCGAATGTTTAAATCTCATTAGCTATTAAAAATAATGGAAAATAATGCTTATTTACCAGTACGAAAGCAGGGGTGGGCAACGAGTTAACAATTACAAAAATAAATTACCTAAATCAATTCTGCAAGCAATATTCCAAGTACCACTGAACATTTGTTGGGAATACTTAGAAAATATCGGTTTTTTTCTGCCACCTTCGCTTCTCGACAGAAAATATATCTTCGCTTTGTAGTGGTTGCTTAGTTTTATGCTTTTCGCGGCACAGAGGAGCATGCCTGTTTCAACTGCACGTATTTTCATCCCACGGAGTAAAACTCCGACATTATCACCCGCCAAAGCCTACGAAATATATTAAAAATAAAATGGACAAATTGTACAAGCTCCTCTGGGTAGGTAAAAATTATGAAGGCTCAGTAGGGGCTCGTAAATTTCTCACTGGGTAAAGATCTTTATTTCAGGTTAGGAAAAGGTATGGAGCTTATGGTTCTTGTTGCCAATTAGTGACTACAATGTTTTTTATTTTTTTAGTAAATTTCCTCAAGAAGTTTTCATTTCGTGCTGTATTTGAACACAAATCAAGCATATAGACTCAAGTGTTTCACTGGTTTTCAAAATGTGTTCTTCATTTGAGATCATTGTATTTTATAAATCACTTAAATTTATAAGTCTTGCTCAACTATTATTCACTAATGTACGTAATTGTTATAACAGATTTATTTGGCCTACTCATACATAGACTTCTGGCGCACAGGTAACTCAAATACAATAGGTCCTATAATAGATAGAACTAAAACTAATTAAAGCTAATTACTACTTTTTACATATTTCATGTTTTCCAAGAATCTTCTATTTTGGAGTTTTTCAGCGCAAATTTATTATTCACTAATAAAACACTCACAAAATAAATTAATGGTAACACATAAAATGAAAATCTAATTTCCATATTGTAATATTTCGTATATAAAAATTAACTTGTATAAATACTTTTTATCGGATAAAATTAAAAATAATTGTCAATATTACGATTATAAAAACTCAAAATAGAGAATATAATATTACCACATACCTCAAGGACACTTGATCTAAAAATCTGAATATCAGACAATGTAGTTTTTGTGTTAAATCCGAATCCCATTAATTCAGCCTCATCATTTTTCTTCATAATACCACGTTTAATCGTACCAACCACTACAGTCCCTCTGCCGGGTACCGTGAATGCATTGTCTATGGGCATTAAAAATGGCGACTCGAGATCCCTGATTATTGGCGGGACGTATTTGTCTATGGTATCTAAAAGTTTTCTTATTGATGGGGCACCTATGAAATTATGAATTGTTAATACTTCCGACCGAAAAATAACTTTCACCAAAGAATGAATGTATAGCGCATGATAAGCAAGACATTTAATTGGAAATATTTAGGAAGCACTTTTTTTTCAGTAATGGGCAGAGCTTAAGTTTGCCTCTCCTCTTTTTCGTTTTTTTTTTTATTATAATTATTTATGTATTTTTAAAAAAAATAGTGTCAGATAAAGTTAAAGATAAAGTTTAAAAGCTTTTTTTTAAGTCTATAATAAATTTTATTAAGCTTTTGTATCAAATGTTTTTTAAAGATCATAATACTGACCTATTTCTGATTCATCCTCATTCAAAGCTTTTAGAGCAGATCCAAAAACCATAGGTACAGTACTTCCATTGTAGCCAAAGTCTGACAACATTTCCCTCATTTCAATTTCTACAAGTTCAATAATCTGAAAAATATAATTCATTTTGATCCTTGGATAATGATTCTTAAATCAATAATTATTTTTTAACTGACATGGTGATATAAATTTATGGTATAGCATTTTTTAAACTCAATTTCGACAAAATATTTTTATGTTTGCATCTTTGTACTCTACCTTTGATATGAATTGAACATTGATGATTTTATAATTAGCATTAGGATATTTTGAAATGGCAACTCACATCTGATCCAACTAAATCCACTTTATTTACATATACTATTATATATTTAATTCCAACTTGTTTAGCGAGTAGCAAATGCTCTCTAGTTTGAGGCATAGGTCCATCATTAGCAGCTACTACCAAAATTGCAGCATCCATCTGAGATGCACCAGAGATCATGTTGCGGATATAATCAGCATGACCGGGACAATCTGTGTGAGCGTAATGTCTGTTTTTTGTGCTGTAGCCAACATGAGCTGCATTTATTGTAATGCCTGAAGAAAAAATATTGTATATTGAAATTATGAATGATAATTTTAAGCACAGGTATCAATATTTATTCTGTAGTTTTGTCCTATACAAATACAAATTTGTTTGTTTGTTTTTTTTTAATTCTTAAAAATCCAATCATATATTAGAAAATAATAGTTTCAGAAAATATAACAAAAAATTCTTTGTGACAAAAATTCAATATACTTTATTGTAAATCTCCAATATACACATTTAGTCCAAACCCATGTTTTTTCTTTTATTTTGATGGAATGTAGAATTTGAAGATAAGAGGTTGTTGTCTCTTTCTTGCAGTTCCTTCCAAGATTAATCTTATACTTATGTAATAATTTTAAGTAGATAATTAGCACCATTCATATTTGTACAAATAAAAAATAATTCAATAGTTATTATTATACTATTTTATACTTCTTTAATTTTTCATAATATTATATATTTCAGAGTGCCAGAGAATAAACAGAAATTAGCTTACCTCTCGCCTTTTCTTCCGGCGCTTTATCAATTTCGTCGTACGATACATATTTTGAATTACCATCTTTTGACAAAACTTTTGTAATAGCAGCTGTTAGTGTAGTTTTTCCGTGATCAACATGACCTATTGTACCTATATTACAATGTTTCTTTTCTAATGGCTTAGGTTTATGCTTGGTGGAAAGATTACGAACCTCTAAACTAAAAGCACTGGCAAATTTATAATTAGTTAAGAATTTAGGTGTAAATGTACTGTTATGTGAAATATTACGGATTATACAATGAATAATAAGTCTTCCAGTCATATTTCGTTTTTAATTTGGATTATATCATTGCTTTTTGAGGTTATATTTATATGAATATGACATTTGTCATTGTTATTTTTTACTCAGTGTTACTGTCGTTGTCCGCTGTCGCAGTGACAACAGACAATGACATTTAATCTCATCCTCATTTCTCAATATATTTATTTCCCCTAGGATGAAATGAGCCAAAAAAATACTTGTAGCATTTCCAAAAAATAAAATTCAGTTTTGTTTTCAGAACGAAACGCTAGCTTAGATTTGAATTGAAGATATTTTTTTTATAATAGGTAATACTTTTTTAAATTCTTTTTGAAAACAAAACATATTCACAGAGCGCTGACTCTAATTTATCGCATTTGACATTACCGTATCGACTATCGACAATCTTCTAAACTAATGTGTTCACAGTTAAAGCTTCTTGAAGAGGTTATCGCTCTTATTATTAATGTGCCTGCATGTTACCTTTTTCCCATTAACAATCTTAATAAACAACTTGTCTTCTTTTTAATTTGAACCGTCCCAGGTTCCCGATTAATTTCAGCATAAAAACTAGCTTCGAAAACATTTGGCCGCGTTTGCACCTCGTAGACTCGAGAAAGTCTTGCATGAATTACTTACAAACAGAGCCGGATCTACCATATGGGTTTTTGGGCTTCAGTCTAGCGCCCCGTGGATTCAAGGGGCGCCCAGCTAAGTCAAAGTCAAAAATACGGACGAAACGATAATGCGAAAGAATACATAACTTTATTAAATTAAACAGATCGTATGGTTTGCAGTCCTGCGAGTCCTGCAATTAATCAAACCCATTCAATTAATTTAATTCAAGTCTACGTTCAGATGTTTTAGGTGGGACCCTAAGTAGTTTTAGCCCAGGCCCCCCTAAACTTACATTTATGTCGTTTACACATCGTACTCATTACTGCAATTTAGATTATACTATTGCAGCGCAATCGCATATATGAAAACATTAATAATCCATATACAGTAGGCAAACGAGGTTAACGAGCAAGTGACGTCATCATAAGTCCGACCAATCAGGAGCGTTCTGTGTCACGTGACAAACGTTTAAAAGATTGCATTTTTATTTATAAATTTTTGAATTTCAACTTTCGTTAATAAATAACCATTTTTAAACTCATAATATATACTGATAACAATAAATGACACTTTATTTTTCGCATTGTCAAATAGCCTATTTGGGAACCTTCAAGAAAAAAGCTTACTAAATCCTTAAAAGTGGTAATCACTTTCCATAAGGTGAACCTCCCGCTCCTTTGTCACCTATAACAAAAAAATAATGAATAATGTAGTTGAATTTTAATCGATAATATAGTAAGTCATTGGTCCGGATATTCGGCAGTAAAATTTGCCACAAACAATACCAACTTACTTTAACCTTCATTCAATAAGTCTAATTCCAATATGTCAACATCTCCTATTAAATTATATCAATTACTATTTAATTTGATATTTTTTGCGTAATTAATTGAAACATTTTTATTTTACTTTCCAAATTTTAATCATACATATTTGCCGATGTTGTATTACAATTCTATTATCAAAATTAATTCTCATTTTACCAATCGAAAAGGTCAAATTTATGAAGATATATTAAGTCGTATCAAGCAATATGAACGTTTTAGTTATTTTTTTTTTTCTAATAATATTTTGCCAAAAATAAATAATTAATTACAATCATATAATGACTTGTTTTGTCCTTTTAAATTGATAAAATTAGCCGCTGAAATTATTAGGAACAACACGGATCGGCCTTAACTATATTATACAGAATGACACAAAGAAACAATGTTATTTGTGAAATAATATACTTTATTATAATTTTGTATGGCATAAGATTATGTACTAATCGTCTGCATTTAGTATCTTTTACTGACTTTTTTGTGAGCCTAATATTGAATAAATGTCTTTGAATATTATAAATTTCGTTTCATATTTCATAACTCTAAATCTATCTTTATATTCTGTATTAAATTACAACTTTTTAAATTTCTAACAAAAACTAAACCTATGTTGCCAGTTCTTATATAAATTTACAATCATATTTTAGAATATTTGCATATATAAAATTGTTGGCGTTCGCATATAATTTTAGGCAAGAATATAGTATTGTTAATAATAATTGTTTAGGCACAAGTGATAACAAAAATCAGAAATATATGAAGGTATATTTTCTACACTTTTACTAAGAGGCAACACTCATCAAGGAATGTCGATAAGAAGTTTCGTAACATTTTTTACATTTTAAAAGCATATGAAATATCGATTATAATTCATACTCATTTATTCTTATTTTTATAAAGATTAAATTATCAAATAACCAATATTTTTGTATTAGGAATATTATTTGTCACATATTGTATGAACATTGTTGTAACCAATCATTTTTATAACTTTCGTATTGTTTTCATGTATTTGTTTGTAATAAATTTAGTATTGACATATATATAATTAGTCATTATAAATGTCTTCCTGTTTACATCTGTGTCTTATATCCTCGTTATGGAAACACTTAACACTTCACTTGAAAATATTTTGAATAGAACAGCACTTTTTCAACTGTTTATTGAACTTCACAATGTATAAACCCGAATTTCATTGTTTCAGAACTCTATAATGTAATGTAAATTCAACATTCGATTTCCAGATGAAGTGCCTGACGGTCCGGAGGTCCATGTTGGGGTCCAATACCTGAATTATAAAAAAATATAAATATTTTAAGTGTACAACCAAGTTACAACCTTGAGCCAATGAATATAGAATATCAAATGAAAAATATGTTACAACTATACAACATATCTCTTAGGTACAGCAAAACTTTGTACTCCAGAGATATGATTGATTTACGCGTGGTTGATGTGTTTTATTTTAAATAAATTGTTTACTTAATATTTTTTTTATATATCATATACAATAAATTCAATTATTTTTTGTGTTGTTGAAACAAATATGGTCTCCAGCATATTTATATGATAAACCGTTTTTTGTTTTGTTGAATATACTATGATTGAAAAGGTCTTGTCATGAATTTGAGCTGTTTTCAAGGTTTCATATGGAATCAAGTTAGTTATTTTTGGTGATAAGTTTTCTTGGGGGTCACATAGTGACTGCTGGTTGCTATTTATTACTAAGACACTACAATGATTGAGAAGCCAAAGAAAATAATAATAAAAGCATTTATGAAAATGAAACTAAACCCGCATATTTGAATTAAAATAAATGTATAAGTGTAATTACTAAGATTTTTTGGTAAATGTAAGTTCCTGTTCAAAGTTCATCATAATTTCTCTTTTAATAAGCACAATAGACTTCTAAAACCATAATATATTTAATTGCTTCTTAAAGGATATATAAACAAACACTTTCAATGATATAATGAAACAATAATTGTTCTGTGACAATTTCCCTGTTTAAATGAGTACATACAGAAAACAGCCCAATATTAAAGTAATTGAATTCTTGCAATTTCAGGCCAAAAATTACATCTATAGTATTATTAGTTAGTGGAAGTAAATTACGTAGGGAACACATTTGTACAAATGAGACTTGTTGAGTTTCAATGATTGTCTGATACTAAAGAAATTATAGACCTTTTCACTCACAAAGGGAGGCCCCTCCACTTTAATTTTTTTTTTGTGTTTTACTCTTAGTCTTATCCTACACAATCACATTGGACGCACAAGTAAGTTAGTGTTACATTAATGCACGTCAATGATAATGAAATGTGGAAGGTTGCGTCTTTGTGAGTGAGTAGACCATCTATCAACAGTAATATTGTCTTAACTGAGGTAACTTTCTACTAATTATGTGTGAAGGTATGGAAGGAGGGAATGTTTTGCAATATTTATAATTCTTTAGGCATATAATGTGCCTCATGGTTCATTTTATAGCAAATTTTAAATTATAATAAAAAATATATAATAATTTCTTTTGACATTTGACTGATAACACAGATTTTAGTTTTTGTAGCAGTAAAGTAGTTTGTGCCACAATAAAATCACACAATCTATACCATATACAAACCACTTGAGAAATATTGATTTTAATTATTATAAAATCAAATTGATTTAATTAACATATTAATATGATTCAATTTTAACAACAATAAAAAGTTCTAATCTTACCTGATCACAGCACAATAATTCCACCCTCTCTTCTGGAGAGTCATTTGTGCTGTCTTCGCTGCTCTTACCAGCACTTGCTCCGTTAACATCACCACCGCCTACTATTTTCTCAACAACGTGTTCCGCTACCTTCCGACATTGGATGAAGTCATTTGCTACAAGGCGGTCCTGATTTATTAAAAAAAAAATAATAGATTATTGATCATCATCACATCACATTTATAGGCTGTTGCTAAATATAAATACGTAGACATCAGGCAAGAGCTATGTGCTCAATAAAATAGGAACTTATATACCTTGTATATAATATATAGCAGGAATATAAAATAAGTATAAATAGCAATAGTATTTAAAATAATTAGAATCTTATATATTAATAGCGTAAGCCAATTTTTGTCCCAGTGATTATGGCGCGATAGCTGCATTTAAAAATCGGTTATGGTCTTATTTTGAAGAGCTCCAGCCTTAGATGCAGTAAATTAAAGAGGATTCTTGATGGCATTTTACTAAAAGTTACTGGCCGCTTAGAGAGCGGCGCTATGAATGTATAAAAAAAGTAAAACTTGCAAACAGATGTAGTTAGTTTACGTTGAAATTAAATTGTTGATTTAATTTTTATTTTTTAAATTATGGTCTTATGTTGAAGTGCTTCAGCCGTAGATGTGCAGAAAATTAAAGAGGATTCTTGAATCCAATTAAAATAATTTAGAATAATAATAATACTAAATTGTTACGATATATAATAGGGATATAGGAGAAAGCTACTGGCCGGGTAGAGAGCAGCGCTATGGGTGTATAAAAAAACAAATGTAAAACGTGCGAACAGACATCGTCAGTTTACAATGAAATTAAATCAAAACAAAACCTGTAATAGGTTTCGAAATTTGTAAAAATCTGTTAAATAAACGCAGTTTCGCATGCGAGCCACTAGTATTAAATTATTTACAGTTAAAACCGACGAAAACACATACGAATTTTATAAATTAGAAAGTTTTAAATTTTATAATAAATTAATAAATATATTTTTGAATTGGTACCAACCAAACTTAATACCAAATATTAAATATTATTCTACCGCCAAATAACAGTACTCTGTATTGTTGTGTTCCGGTTAGAAGGGTGAGTGAGCCAGTGTAATCACGGGTACAAGGGACATAACATCTTAGTTCCCAAGTTTAGTGGCGCATAGGTGATGTAAGGAATGGTTAATATTTCTTATAGCGCCTTTGTCTATGTGTGGTGGTGAGCACTTACCATCAGGTGGCCCATATTCTGCTAACCAATGCCATAATAAAAAAAATGATTACATACTATGTTTCAGAAAATCAGTGATTATAATGATAATATATATGGGACTTTTTAGAGATTAGCTTATCTGAAACTAAACAATATACATTACTGTATTCTAGTAATAGTAGCGAAACAGTAACCCTAATTACAGACAAAGTATACAGATGCAGTTCTAATGAGTTGATTTTGGCTCACTGTAAGATAAATTAACTACAAAAAAATAACTGATCTAGTAACCTTTTTCTGTCTGTCCTGTTTGCTCTGACAAGTGGAGTGTGGCAGTAAGTAAAAAGGCAATTTGTTTAATTTAGGGGCTGCCATTTCTATGGCAACATCGACCACCCACGATGGCACCGTCTCAAGAAGTAAATTTCCTTCTGTTTCCCCTCCCGCATCACCTACCTGGAAAATGTTATGTGTAAAAAATATATTAGATATTATAGCTTGTTAAATAAATTATACCTTCAAAGTTTGTTGATTTTTTTCACATTATAAGATGTATTTTTTATATAAGTACAATTACAATTAACATAAGTAAATAAGAAAATTTTAGATAATAGATTTACATAGTTAGAAATGCTATAGTTTATATAAAATATATCTAAATAATATTTTTACTGTTGGTCAGCAGGAGATGCTTTATTCTTTCAATGCATTTAATATTTTATAATTAATTTAAAAAATGTATGCACTTTATTTTTGTGGCATTTATGAAAATATATAATAAACAATTACAATAAGTGAAAATGTTTCCTGTTTGAACATATTATTGGCTAATAATGCTGATTAATGTTGATGTAACTATTATTAATAGTTACATAAATACTCATTATGCTTATATTCAGCTAATTTTAAATCCTGTTTTGTTATGTAATTAGATTAACTGATACAATAAGGAACTAATACAAATGTTTCAGTGATATCAATCCATGATAAATTCAATACAACCTGGTAATTTGAGAAATATAAGCCAAAAATTTGTAATACAAACCTGTAACCTATAAAGAGTTCTGCCGCCTACTTCACTAAATATAAGAGGTGTGTGTAGGGGAACACTGAAGAAATTATTTCCTATCACCTTCTGGCCTGCTTCATTTACCCTATTTGGGTGATTCCAGTGTTCTAACAGGGCTTGTAACAACAATGCCCCAAAGTTAACTTTTTGATCATTTTCTGTCGTCAAACCAGCTTCTTTAGCACTTACCCAAGCACTAAAACAGTCTGTCTCATCTTGACCTAAATGAATTGTCAACATCCCAGTTTTTAAATCTACATTAAACCAATTTGGTACATACACCATTTTGAAATGTTTTTTCAATTCCTCCTCATAATCAACTTCACCTAAATCTTCAACTTTGCTTGCTTTTAAAACGTCATATAAGACAACATTGTTTGTTGTGTCTTTTGTTAAAATATGACGCTTGTCATTTAGTACTGTGTAATGTTTAATGGCTTTTCCACCAGCAATATTATGTAGCGGTTGTGTTTGATAAACATTATTTGTGTTGTAATTATTTTGGTTGTATGTATCTGAGTTTAATGAATTAAGAGCTGGAAGCTTCCAACATCGAATATCGGAGTCCGATGTAGCTACCCATACACCTGACTGATCGGCAGTGAAACATAATTTAAGAATGGGTGCAGCCTCTTCACAAACTATCATAAAATTGTCTGGATTCCTTAACTCTGTTATAATGACTAGACGGTCTCTTCCTCCAGAAATAATATGGGTGAAATTCTCAGTGGCTAAAAGTGCCCAAACTGCTTCGGAATGTACACGAATTGTTGACACACATCTCTGCTGTGATAATAACCACAGCTTTATGGTACCATCAGAACTCCCAGAGACACATTGAGAGCCATCCCTACTAACAACTAATGCTTTTACATTGTCCGAATGTCCTTTTAATTTCATAAGACGCGAACAATTTCTAGGATCCCAAACTCTAAGGACTTTCTCTGTTGAACCACTAACGAGAATAGTGCCAGGTGGGTTCATAGCCAGACTGTATATTGATTCTTTATTACCAACTAAGCTTGAAGTCGTTACCGTGTTGTTACTAGCAGTTAAAGCAGTCAAAGTATTAACGTCCCATAGGAAAATCGCGCGGTCTAAACCAGCACTAGCCACTTGCTCCTTGTCTTTAGCGTAAGCCAATGTTCGCACGTAATCTTTATGGGTGCGTAAAGTCGACATGCAGAAACCTTTAGGTGCATTCCATACTTTCACAGTTGTATCGGACGATGCACTTATAAGGTTTTTTCCGCCGCAACATAGGACAATATCGTTCACCCAATCTGTGTGATGTTCCATACTCTGGATGTACCTGTCCTGTGTACCACCACCAGTGTGCCAAACTCGTATAATCCCATCTCTGCCGGCTGAATACAACCTGCCCTGTATTGGATCCAATTGTAATGAACTAACGCCATTTTTATGCCTCCTCTCCTCCTCGTCTCTGATAACAAATGATACTTGGGTCTTTTTACGCATGGTCGTGCCCATTTTCCGACATTTTAAATTGATAATTGAATTATATTTAAAGGATTTTAATGTAAAAAAGGTACTTGAGGCTAGTTGTTTCTCATTTGACGTAAGAGATTTGACGTTTTCGGTTTGACTTTTGTTTTTTTTTTATACTTGTCATTATTTTCTTTATTTATATTGGAAACAAACGGTATTATTAGGTACTCTGAATAAAACAAGATATATTTAGAAAATTTAATCAATATTAAATTCCGATAATAGATTAATACAAAATATTAAAAGATAGAATATGTAAAATATAAGTCAAATTATAATAAAAATTTACAAATTCCATAAAAGAGAACAAGAGAGACGCTGTAGGGTCAAAATAAATTAAATAAAAAACAATTACTACTAGAATAAATAATCAAGGCAATATTAAAAGGTAAATAACATTAAATATAAATTTATTATGAGCGAAATAAGATATCTTATATACATATTGTTGTACTGCGCACAGCTTCTATTAATAAACCAATTATTTGGCAGTTTTAGCTGTAGAAGAATAAAAAGTTACTTTATGTATATGGTAATTATTTTGTGAACATTTGAAAATGAATTTAGAAACTAAATAAGATTACATAGCTTATAGAAAATTGAAAGAAAACTTTACCTAGCAGAATACGTCGGTAAATCAGCTAACATAGGTTCAACAAACACACTCCTACAAAGAGCTGTACCCGATGAACCAATCCGTAAAAAAAGCGTCTCGCGCGCGGTTGGCCTGATGGAAATTGGGATATCGCCTAAAAACCCTGACGTGCAAGGCATTTAGACAACGTTGCTGGACCTCCTCGAATGGGGTCTCATCCGGTGCTCTTGATCGGCTCGTGAAAGTTTGGAGTTCAAATTGCCGTACAAACAGCACCACCTCTTTACGCCTAAAACCGACACCATCAATACCAGAACACCATCTTCTTCTTCTTCTGTCCGCCTTACTTTTCTTATTTCTTTTTGCTAACTTACTACTATCACCAGATATGATCGTAATCGTGATACACGAACCAACAACACCAATAGTAGATGTCTCCGAACTTTCTGTACCACGACATCTGTCGGTGCAGACATTCGCAGAGCAGATCATTCGCTGGACATCCTCTCAAGGCGCCTCATTCGAGGCGCATGATCGCTTTTTGAATGAACGGAGGATCCAGAGGTGGTCGTTGCACAGGCCAATGGGGTTATTCTATGAGCATAATCCCACTTTAACAACCCGTTCGTATTAATGGATAGCATACAGGATTTCGCAATAGATGTGGTCGTAGGAACTGCCGTCACCATCGATCGTGAATGCTTTCGATTTTATAAAGATTTTCAATATAAAATCGAAAGCATTTCAAACAGGAGGAGAAAATAGACTTAAGCTAGCTTTTAACAACCTCTGTGAGTTGATAAAGGCTTAAACTCTATGGATATCCTCAGCATAAAATCTAGCATACAATAAGCTTTCTTAACTATTAAATCGAAGGGATAACCAAAGATCAATTAAAAGTCAATCAAAACTCAAAAATAACAATACTAAATCTTCAAATTATGTGCCATTTAATTTTTACACTTTTTATATCCAAAAATAAGGAATTTTTGGTACCGCAATCACTCCGTATTGTGTACCTAGTGTGTCCATAGTGTACCGATTAGAAGGATGTATGAGCGGGAACCAGTGCAACAAGGACAAGGGACATTGGCGATGTAAAAAATGCTTAATGTATTTTACAGCGACAAAGCGGTGGTTACTATCGGGTAGCATATTTTACCCGTTCACCTGGCCTATATGATTAGTTCGGGACGTCGAAAACCATTATACCACAGGAATCAAAATTCATTTAAAACAATCGGCTATGGAAGGAGGTCTCCAAAAAAAATCTTTTATTTCTCCTGCGTAAGTGATGGCAATTGTTTTTTGGGATAGCAAATGGGGTGCATTTTTACGTTGCGTAAGGACCAAGGGTTTTGTCAAATGTGTAGGAAACTATTATTTTCAGAAAAAGATGCCGATTACTATTTCATGGATTAAAGAGTTGCGAGCATCACTAGGTGTAATGTGTATATTTACGAAAAGGCTATGTTGAAAAATGAATATTAATTTGAAGAAAAAATGTCTTATATCTTTCATAGGTTGGAAATTTATCAGACCGACCTAGTACCTATGTTATTTCATTCCCGAAGTAAAACCAAATATGTATTGTACTTTTAAAAAGAAATTTTACTTTACGTCGTAGTCAGCGATATTTATTTTTCATTATACCTACAACGTTCATATCATGCAAAATCACTAAACAAAATATTATACTGAAAAGAAAAAAATGTTATTTTTTTGCAATAAGTCTTGTGTTCAGATTATATAAGCCAAATTGATCGAAAGGTTTTCGCAAAATCTTAATTTTCTAAGCTTTCTATTGTTAATAAAATTAAAATATTTTATTAAATAAAATAAGGTATTTATAGCAATAAATATGACATATACATATATGTACAAAACTAGGTACCCACTTTAATTTCGTACCAGTATATTTAGTAAAAATGCTTCTGGAATTTAAAAAAAAAACACGAATATTATATCCTAGAACTACGAACAAAATCAACGAATTCCAACTTTGTTCATGTGTGGAAAGGACAGAAAAATTGATCCGAATCGTGCTGAAATATTTCGAGATAACGACGAAGATAATTTTTTTTGGTCAACACTATTCAGAATCTCAGTAAATCAATTAAATCGATAGAATGGTACTAAATTATATATTTAGCATCTAAGCTAATCATTTTCTTCTGCCTTCCAAAATCAAATCCTTAAAGGTGAAGGCTGACTTTAACGTGATGTCATATTTACAAATCCACTGCTCCATATACCTGTTTTAAATCTCGCAACTTAATAATAATAATAAGTAACCGTAAAATAGTGTAATAAATACAGAATATTAATATAGTATTATAAATACAGTTCACAGAATCTGTTTATTTATTTGTTTAATTTTATAAACCTAAGGTTGAAATAAAATCAGAATTGATGAATCTCCCATTTCTAAGAAATCGGTGACTGTCATTTTTTTATTTCTAATTTTACGCGTTTAACATCTTGTATTAATTTTTAAGGCCATAAGAATAACGTTCTGAAATAGAATACACTTATTTTTACATGTTATTTATTCAGCGAAAAAGTACCTAATACAATTTAACAGGTACGGTACAAAGATCAATTGAGTTCACCATCGCTGTCGACATTAGGTAAGAAATGTTATAAGTGGTCAAACTTTAATAATTAAGACATACATTGCGTAAAACTAGTGCTATATTTATAAATAATATTTATTTCTCTTCTAATTAAGTGTGTAAAAATGTAATACAGTGAAATTGAATAACAGAGCAGAAATTTTATATGCTTTTTTTTGTATAAAGAGGTTAAAGTTTTAAAACAAAATATAAATCCGTGAAGTTTGTAACGTGTCCACAAGATGAAACAACTTCTTCCACAGCATAGGTAATGCTTAGAACATTTATACCATTTATCCACCATTACCATTATTTGAGTGGTATAAAATTTGGTAATTATATAAGTTATTTCTCGTCCATTCTTTATATTCAGTCGGTCACAGCTTTCTTGCATTCATTCCTTACTTAAAATACCCTTGACGAAAAAGTTATACTATGTAACTTCTAGAAATAAAATGGAGACTAAGATATTGACCATTATCCAAGTAACTATCGATTTTAGTGCGCTTCTAGGTTCGGATTTGAGCACCCTTTTCTTTGCGGTATTTATTAATGACCTTGTTGAATAATTATCCTTACCACGTCTTCTGTAGATTAATAATCTCAAAATATTAAACCAAATCAATATAAACTGGCATTGCGTATATCTTTAGAATGATATCAAAATTACTGGAGTTATAATAAAATCGCATATTTATGTATGTAAATAAGTATATTACTTTTTAAACTTGTTCTCTAAAAGAGTATAAACGATGTATTTAATTACAATATTTATGATCCACCGTCTGAAAGAAATTTAGTTATCCATGACTGCCTCATTGGTCTAGTGGGTAGATATAAACACGGAGTACTTGACTACAGGACTTTTCTAATGAAAAATTTCTTAGTAACCCTGGAGTCAGAACTAAAATGCATAGTCATCAAAAATTATAAAATTTGGAAATAACACTTGCCAATACAATTTTTTTTTTATAGAAAAGTAATAAAAATTTCAATATGTTATTTTATAAAATTAAACAATATTAAAAATTGTAGACCTAAATGGTTTTTTTAACGTAAATATTTTTTCACCGTAAAGACTTTTGTTCTGGAAATTTGTTAAGAAAACAATCCTTATTATAAGAAGAACGTGTCACGTAATATGGTGAAATTACCAATTTGGATTTCGATATAGATATTTTTAATTTACGCTTGTCGATAATTCTCATTAAAGTAAATAAATCATAAAATTTAAATAAGCTATTTTTTATACAATATGTTGATATCACATATTATAATATCACTGGTATGTTATGTTATGTACTTATCTACATTACTATACTATACATATGAAATTTCATGAGTAGGATCGTTTAATGAGTAGAAACATGAATCTTTATTTTTGGGATACTGATTAAAAATGAGTAGATACGTATTTAAGGGTTTCTGCATATTCTACCCCTTTGACATTTCTTATATAGGTGAGTCTGGAAGTATGTAATTTTTTTAAGTTAGTTAGTTAGTTATTATATTAAAAATATAAACAATAATATTTATAAATTATATTTACTAATTTATCTACTTCTAAATATGCATTGTTTAAAAGTTTTCAGTTGAAATGAAATACGGATATTTTTTATGTTATGTTTTTGCAACATCTCTTCTGTATGTAATCACTCTAACTCACAACAACGAAACATTCTATAAGTTCTATATATACCGCTAAGGAGATTACTCCTTACCGCTAAGGAGATTACTCCTTAGCGGTAAATATATATAGTTATATTTTGTTTGTCGAACTCAATCAAATGTCAAAACTTTTTGTCGCTGTTTACACAAAGGAAGAAAAAACATGATTACATAACGTACAAAAGAAAAATGTTTGAAAGTTATTTTGTTAAGTATATTTATATATTTCTCGAACATTGTCATGTTTGATTTATATTTGAACATATTACAAAAGTATAAAGGCGTATGTCAAATTTTGAAATGATTGATATTTTTGGGAAAACTTTAAGAGCCGTTATATAATAATACTGCTTTCTCACTTTAGTATATTAAGCAACTCGTTTCGTTTACATTATACGTTTTACATTTAAACGTATCTTTACTTTAAAAACCTAATAAATGTGAACCTATAATGACTCGCTGTTGGTTTGTGTAAGGCTACCTTTGCATGCTATTATATTGAATAGGAACTTATCTGTAAGAACTTTCATATTATTTTTGTAATTAGCTGCATAAATGTTTTATTTATAGCCTATTCCAATGGAATTTAGAAAGAAATATATATAAACCTTAGATTTATGTATTTCATGCGACTTCCTAATAACTCGGTTATATTGTGCACTACTAAGAATTATTGATTAATATATGATATTTATTTATAATACAACACTGTTACACTCAACCACTTATTTCCACTTTAATTTTACTTACAAAATGCCGATAACAGTTTCGTCCACGTTAAAAACGCCATTATTTCGCAAATCCATGGTGAATATCATAGATTAATCAAGTTCTCGTCCAATGATATCGAGTCAATTTGCTGTCAAATGTTGTTTATTTGGCTTTTTTCCTGTTATGGTTGGAACAGAGTATATACGTTATACATATATATCGGACTAAAGACCATTGATCTCTGGTTACAATATTCAAGAAACGTTTATTTTTGCTTACGATTGGAACTGTATACGAAAGTAATTTAAAATCGTTCCAATTAAAATGTTTCGAAAGATTCGAGTATTGATGTTACGCATAGTAACAACTTTAACGACTCGTTACTCGTAACTGAAAATACGATCAGTTACTGATTATTTTAATCATATATTAATGATTATAAGGATGGGGATACATAATCTAACCTTAGGTACAAAATCCAGGTCATGCGAAAAAAGTTATTAAGTTTCTCTGTCAAAAAAAATTTAGTAGCAGCTCAGAGTTTAGAAGTTGGTAGTGTGCTCACAGGAGGACCACCCTTAGGACACACGTACTCTGAGCCTTTAAATGAGGTCCTTACACCAGATGTGAGTATGTAACACGTACTCCCGCTCGATTATGCTGTAGGTTATAAGGGCCAACGGCAATACACAGTCGGAAAAAAAATACACATTCCGGAAAGCATGTAACAGTTCTTGCTCTGCAACTACTGCAGGTTGTGCCGAATTCACGTCCCATAGATTTATGATAGTGCGATGACCGCTGTTACCGAGATTGCGAAACTTTTATCAAACTGAGTTATTTTAGAGAATGGAATATGAAATTACTTAGGAAATAACATATACAAGAGGCATAATAATTTAGTTTCTCTTGTTGCTAATACATTGACAAAATGAAATCTTCTATCTATACTCATTATAATGATTTTACTCTTATTTGGAGAAAAATAGCAATATTAATAATGAAAAGAAATTATTCCCCACAAAGGTTTACTTACTATTGGCGCCATTAGCATTTATATATATCTGACGCCTTATTAACGGCAACAAAAACAAAGAACTGCAGCAGATCTGATTTAGCTAGAATTGTTGGAAGAAAGAATTTAAAACACATTTTTTGCTATTTAAGTTAGGACTTTTAGCAAACTTGCAACAGGTCTAAGTAACGTAAGTAGTCGGATCAACTAATTGTAATTTATTGTAATTGCTTTGTATATTTTTAGCGTGTTTGTGGACTCTCGCTGTGTATATATTGTAATTTCTTTCATTCTCTTCTCAAGAAGTTGTGTTTTTACGTTGGTACTTAAATGTAAATAATTTGTAGAACTTTGTTAAAACATTATTTTAAAATTAGAAGCTATCTTTGGAGTTTAGGCTTCAAAAAATATACGTTATAGCTGTCTTGGGGCATGTCATTTTTTGACAGCAATAGTATCGTGTGCTCGTTTAATGATATTTTCAATGCCATTTCATTTTAATTTGTCTTAATATTCAGATTGTCATATGATTTTTATGAATTCAGATATTTAATAACAAATACAATCGTTAATTACATCTGAACACTATTATATACGTACATACTAAGAACTGCTATTTCGGCTTCCCTAGTGGCTAGAACACGTAAACCAAATATTGCGGGTTCGAACCCAGGTTCAAAACACCACTGACTTGCTGTGCTTAATTTGCATCTCGTAATTGGCAGTGAAGGAAAATATCATGAAGTAGACTGAATGTGTCAGGTTTTTTATAGCATAGGTATACGCAGTGGCAAACGGGCCACCTGATGGTAAATGGTCAGTACTGCCAGCACATTGGCACTGTAATTTTTTTTAACGATTCCTTACATCGCTAATGTGTCATCGCTAATGCCAACCTTGGGAACCGCGATGTTATGTCTCTTGTTTCACTAGCTTGTAGTTACACTGGCTCACTTATCCTTCAAACCGCAATTCAACAATCAGAAGATTTTCTGCTTGGTGGAAGAATATATGTTGGGTGGTTGGTATTTACCCAGACGGGCTTGCACAAAACATTACCACCAACGAAAGTAAAGTAAAGGCAAAGTAAAGTAATAAATTTGAAAAAAGATGTCGATAATTTAATCATTAATAAAATATAATAAATTCACTAATTTGATTTAATTAAATTCCTGGTTAATTTTATCCAAAATAAATTATTAATTTATAAGCAAAGTTTCCAAGACTTTAACCATATACGAATTCACTTTTAGGTTCTTTACTATTTCATAGACGTATGCACTAAATTAATTTACATAGAGTTAGTAGGCAACAAAACAAGTTTCACGAACATTAAAGTTGGTCCCACTGGAAGAAAACTTATCACAATACGCAAAAGCAGAGCAACTGTTACTATTTTAATAACCCAGAAAGTTAGTTATCTGGTCTTATTCCAAGCTCTTTCCCGAAGATTATTTTGCGTGTTATTCTCATTAAACTACTTGATATATATATGCTTAGTGTCTATTGGTATCCCCAATTTTATACCATTCGACTAAATCAATTAATCGAATATTTCTAGATACAGTGTCGCAATGCTCTTGGAGTCTACCACTAAGGGGTCAAATTCATTGTCTTAGTGTGCGAGACAGCTACGCTTGATACTCGCCAAACATTACAATACTTAATGTGGTCATTCTCTTCATATAATATTTTAGTGTGCGTGTCAACTGTTGGCCACTCATTTTTTCGATCCGCTTTCAGTTTCGACAGTCTATCTAGACATATAATCAAAGCATTCCTATTACAGTGATTATTGTTAATATATATGTCCAATTATAATTAATATCGAAAAATACTTTTTAAATTTTATATTTTTAAATCATTATGTGGTTTGCGCTGAATATATTGAGTGGAATTTATTATGTAGTACCCTATAATTACGGCCATAATATGAAATCTATTAACAATAATTTTTGGTAATACTTTGGATATATGGTTATTCTGGAAAAAAATATATAATATTTTGTTAATGAACTATTATTATTATGTATAATATTTAATGCAAATGAGGTGATTGATAATTACGTTATTTTTTATTATTACCGATAAAACAATATAATTTAAAAATTGGATCACGCTATTGTAAAGCTGGAAGCAGGTGGGTACAATCGTTAAGCTCAGATACGATTTGAAATTGGAGTATGATTTCAAACGATTTCACAGTTGCGAGTAATGTATGAAAATTTGAGTTTTATTTTTAGTTTGCCCTAAAAAGTTACTTCTCATAATAACATTCTTAATAGTGACATTATCAAACAGGCGTATTTTTTTAAAATGAAATAGTTGAAATTTATTCTTATTATTCTATTCCTTGTAGTTTTGGATTTATAGAAACTCACTTTTTTATATACATAAATGCTATTCTACTCCATTTGAAAAAATTGAATTCCACGATTTCCTAATCATTAAACGCTGGGCCGATCATTACTATAAATAAAATAATTTCTGGCATAATTATTTTGTTTTCTCAGAGGATCTTCTCTTATTACGGAGAAATCTTAATTAGACCATTACAGTAAGGCCGATCTCATTATAAGACTCTGTTAAGCAATTAACGAATTTGTCTAAAGGGGCCCTTGTTTTGAGCACAATAAAGACAATTGTATTAACATTCATTAAAAAATCTAAAAATTTATTAGAGAGAGAGGGAAAATATTCTATAGAGCGGATTCTTCGCCCAGCATTGGATATTTGCAAGGTCTTACTAAACTATTATTTTCTATGAATTTATCATATTTTCTGTGTTTCGAATTACATTTTATTTTTCAATTATATTTAATAAACGGACATTAATACCATTACCCGCTATTTGATAAAGTATTACGGTCCTGAAATCTATATATTATATATTATATATAAAAGCGAAATACCATTCACTGATTAATCACGAAATCTCAGAAACCTACAAACTTGAAATTTGGCAGGTAGATTGCTGAAGATATCCGCTAAGAACGGATTTTACGAAAGTCCACCCCTAAGGGGGTAAAACGTGGGTTGGAAATTTGTGTTTTATAAATAATGCGCGGGTAAAGCTGCAGGTTCAACGATATTATTATAATTGTGTAAACACCAAAGTGCTGTTTTCTTTTAATTTTATTTTCCAAATTTAGCGTCCCTACTCGGATTAGGCAAATGGACAAATATTCTCTTAAGCAATTGATGAGTTTTCCTTATAATAATATTTTTTCTGTAGATATGTATGACAATGAACTCCTTCTAACTCCTGGATTAGATTATTAAAATATGAAGACGAACAAATGGACAAGGAGATATATATCAAGTTTTTTCTCAAGGTCACGGGCACTGTCAGAATTATAAGCCACTTTTGGCAATATTAATGTGCCTATTACAGATACTAAGATGTTGTCTAAAAGTATATCTATATATATAAAATAACATGTCCTGACTGATTCATCATCGCCGAGTGAAAACTATTAAAGTTAGGGCCTTGAAATTTGGTGTGTAGGATGGTTTTATTGAGTAGACACCCATTAGGGAAGGAATTTTAGTAATTTTACCCCCAAGTGGGTGAAATAGGTTTCGAATATTTGTATGGAAGTCCGTCATTTTTTAAGTTCGAAAATTAAACTTTATTTTTGGGATAATGGTTAAAAAGAAGTAGATACGTATTTAAGCGTTTCTGCATATTCTACCCCTAAGGGGTGTAATAGGGGTTGACATTTCCTATATAGGTTAATCTGGAAGTCCGTCATTTTTTAAGTTAGATGATTGGCGTGCCAATAATGTAACTGAGGAATTTAAGATCTTCAAAATTATGCGACGGCAATTTCAATTATTCTGTAATGTAATCAATTTTCATGCGAGCAAAGCCGCGGGCAACAGCTAGTGAGAGCTATAGATATAGATCTATTTAGATATTAGAGGCATCATCGGTCAAAACAACGGTCTAATTGTTGACTTTATTATTTGATCTATCAAAATAGTGTACTTTGTCGTTTCATAAATTCAAATAATTCGTAAAAAATACACTGGTAAAGAAGGCATATTATTCGATACAAGATTATACAGATGATAAAAAAGCGTGGCCCTAATACTTGTTGACTCCCAGGCAGGATATATTACATACATACATATATAATTGTATTTAACTAACATGAGTTTGTATTTTTAAATATTGAAAAAGAGTAACTACTGAGTTTCATGCCGGTTCTTCTCGGTAGAATCTACATTCCGAACCGGTTGTAGCTTCACTTAATATGGTTTGTTAAATGACGATTCAAAAGTGCTTGTAAAACCCTGCTTGAATATATAGATTTTGATTTTTAAGTAATATTAATGTTAGTTTTATCCATAGTTGAAATATTGCTTTTCCGATTTGCTTCGCGTTAAAATTTATCATAGAAATATATATTTTTTTATTTTATATTTGGAATATTCCGCTTAACAAATTTTGATTCGCTACAATGATGTACAAAATAATACACTTTATTATTTAAATTTAGTATTTAAATTAAAATATATATATATATATTCGTTGTTTATTTTAAAGTTACGTCATTTATTTTTAGGTATAATCAATTGTTCATTGGTATTTATATTAAGGTTATTGTTTAAAATGTTTACGTCATTTCGCCTGTGGGTAGTTTCGGGTATTTATATATTTATTTAATTTAGAAATTTACTAGTATGGCTTGTATAACAAATTATTGTTTTCCTAGTTAAGCGGTCGTATATGTTGTTATTATTTATTTATACTCTTCTTAGATCACTACATACGATAAACCGATCTGACTGAAAACGATAAATGGAATGGTCCTCTTCATAGGATAAGCTAAATAATATAAGCACGCCACAAAAAGGGATCCTGATCGCTTATTAGTTATTTATTCAAGACAACCTTTTATTAGTAGCAGTGCGATTCTGTAAGAAATCACCTCGTATCTCACTTGTGAAATGTTGACAACCAACTTACAATGATACGCCATTTTGATACGTGTATATAATTTTATAATTATTATAGTCATCGCATACCTTCTGACATGTCACGCTCGTGTTTTCCCGTGAGTTTCGAGTTTCTCGTTACAGAATACTAGTAGCAGACAGATTTGAAAATCGAAATGGGTATATAGTGTAATTATTTTTACGTACGCACAAACAAATGATTATGAAATAAATACGATGAAATATACTATATGAAAGTATACTTACTATGTATAATCTATATACATAGAATAAAATTTGATTATACAAAATATGATTTTAAAATTCGATTGATAAAGTATTCTCTGGCCAATAGTTCAAGTGAGTTTTAGATTATTTTACGAAAAAGAAAGTAAGTACTTACATTTGGAAAAACATGTATAGCAATACAACCAAAAAAACAATACATTTTATTTTGACGACCTCCGTGGTCGAGTAGTGTGTACACCGGTTTTCATGGGTACGCCACTCCGAGGTCCCGGGTTCGATTCCCGGCCGAGTCGATGTAGAAAGAGTTTAGTTTTCTATGTTGTCTTGGGTCTGAGTGTTTGTGGTACCGTCGTTACTTCTGATTTTCCATAACACAAGTGCTTTAGCTACTTACATTGGGATCAGAGTAATGTATGTGATGTTGTCCAATATTTATTTATATTTATTTTATTTATGGATGTTCTTAGTTTATTTGCTTTAGGTATCAATAACCATATATATATATATATTTATATATAGATGCGACTTATACAATATATATATATATATATATATTGTATAAGTCGCATCTATTATAGCCCTCAAATTAATTCAGATCGCTCGTGCCCAATCAAAATATAAACAAGAAAAGTCTATATTTTGTGGTGTTAAGATGGATTGGAAGTGCGAACTAATTCTCATCATTGTCATTTCTGTAACGAAATCCGTATTCCGTGCTAATAAAAGTGCTTCTACTATTTCACTAGATGGCGCAATTAGCTTATTCAGGTAAAATAAAATAAAATAGTCATTAATAATAATAATCATATTGAATGGTACAGGAAGAGTTGTAAATTATATCTATATTTATCTATCTACAGACTACATACATCTTTTGTAACCAAAGCCTTCGTTGGCGACAAAAAAACACAACAAAATAGGATTAATAGTATAGGAATCCCTAGTGGATAAATATACATACATACATTTTTAACGATTAAAATTATCTTGCCAAATTTAGTTGATGGTAAATGGTCACCACTACCCATAGACATTCACGCTGTAAGAAATGTTAAAGCGCTAAAAGTGATGACCTTTGTACTTGCTCACATACTGGCACCGATATTCATACACACACCTGTACACTGGCTCACTCATTTTTTAAATCGGAACACAAAAATGCTGGTTAAAAAAGGATTAGTACTGGCGTATTGATAAGTATAATTATTATAAATACATATATATTTTAACACCCCTTATTTTATTAATTTCAAATTTTCTAGAATAATGATTGTCTGGAATAAGTCTTTACTAAGAGATCAGTATTATAAAAAAAAATAACTCGAATATCAGCTCATAATAAACTCGAGACTCATTCCCCGAATACAATAGAAATGTTAAAATGTTATACGAGATTTTGACTGTAATAATTATAATATTAAAATGGCGTATTCCCGAATGAAAAACGAAGCGTGTTCTTGCAGAATAGTCCTGCTGGCATATGTCTGTGTCTATTTATGTTATGTTCAGCAGTCATCGTATGTTCATTAATATTAATAGCGTATTTTTATCAAAATAGAAATTCAACTTCATTATACGTGAAAGTTTATTTTTGTTTGACTTGTATATTATTCTTCCTGTTATTTGGTCTTCTTATATCATTTCGTAAATGTAAACATTGTATAATTTAAAAAAAAGTGATGTGTAATATTTTAGAACATTTATAAATTTAATAATAATAATTATGACTTTAATTTTACTATTAGTACTATATTACTACGATTATTTTGAAAAGGCAATTATAATGCGTTAAATTAAATCTCGTTTTTACAAAATTACGTTAAACTACTTACGGTGAAGGAATTCCCAAAACAGAGAATTTTTGTTTAATTTTTATGTTAATAAGATAGCATTAAATTCCCACGGTTGTATTAAAAGAAATTTAATACTGCAGATAGTCTGCGAAACATACCTCAGTATAACTTCAAAGTACCGCCGTCAGAGGGCGACACAGCGTTACTACGCACAGTCGTAGTCCCTCTACGGACGTAGCACCACGTTACTGTCGCTACGAAAACTACGCGGACTTTTTCGATACGAAATATTTTCGAATGTAGTACGGTGAAGTGAAGGAGTGCTCTTTTAAAAAATTGGAGTGTTTTATACATTTTATTTTAAAACAAAGTTTTCTAACAAAAAGTGTTTTTTTTTTGAGTGCAGAAAAGTTGTGTCTCTGATAGAGTTGGTGGATCGTGCGCTGAATGTGAATTGAAGTAAGTACAACTAATTTAATTGAATAATAAGTAGATTATTACATGGTTAGGAATTTATATTTAATTCCTTAAACTTTATGAATACTTCTTTTTAAATAATTTTCTCCAATTAGGTTTTTAATTGGGAACATCTTCTGATACAGATTATAATATATTTATGAAAATACTACATAAAAATTATCCTGAATTGTCTTAAAGGTTTTTTTTTATTTATTATATTTTTTTACAATATAAATAAAACATATACATAATGACGTAAATTGATTTAAGACAATATGGTTATATTTTTATAATTAACGTTAATATATTTAAATTGTATAAGTCCCCCATATACACATACACATATACGAGTGCCTACGTTAATAATTAATTATGCGAAAATTTATATCCTAAAAAAATATTAATATTATATTTAATGTATTTACGTCAATTATTGTACTGATGCAAACATCGTTAAGAATTATATGAAGTTATTTACTAGTATTTTTTTAATATTAATTATAATAATAAAATTAATAATTTGAAAAGAATAAAGTCGAGCCGCCCGTTAATAGGAAGAATAAAATAAATGAATCGTAAAAGAATTAATATTTTTTAAATTTATTTTGCTTTGGATTTCCGAATTTAATTATATTCTATGCGAATATATTTTGAAATATTTGGATATTTCATAGAGTAATAAAAACATTAAGAAGTTCAGTTAAAGTGAAAGTTCATAGCTTTTAATTGTTATAATTAACAATTATAACAATTAATGAATAAATGTTGACTTCATTTATAACGTTCCGAACTGTTACACTCAATTCTATATAACAATATTTCGTTTATATTATTGAGATGCTTAATAAATTTTGTATAATGTATAGATCGATACTTATAATGTAGAAATCCAAATATCACTTATTTAACTCTAGATATAGTATCCAGGTTAGGTATATGATATAGAAAGACCAATGGTAATGATGATCTGCTTACAGATTAGTTATAACTACTGTGATGTACAGTTATTTATTATTCTGATTAATACGTGATAGCTCTGAATATTTGTAAGTCTGTAAAAACAGTCACTGCAAGTGATTTTTTTATGTCGTAGATTTTTTTCGTTTAAATCATAAATATAATACGTAATGTTCACAAAGGAAGTTTTTCATTGTCTTTTTGTGTTTGTTTTGCGCGTGACAGATACTAGGATATATAGGGATATACCCGTGATATACTAGGGATAATGGCAAAATTATCGTGAAAGGGTAGAACTTTTACATTATACCAAATGATCTAAATATTCTTCGCTACATTTAAGTGTAATCGTAGTCGTCGTATTAAATTTATTACATCGTCAAATAATCTTACAAATTTTAAGAAATCCTCGATAAATGACTCTTGAATTCGTTTGCGTCAATTGAAGAAAATAAATTCAATATAATGAAATTCATTAAATCTTTTATTCGTTTTGATCGTAATATTTTTTTACATTTATATTCTGTTTAATTATCTGTAATTTTAATTTATTAATCTGAAACGATAATACAACATTTGACGTAAATTCCATCAGCAAGACAATCGATTGATTTCTTTGCTATTCTGTAAGAACATTTGGCATTGTTGTGCTACGATTTAAATATGAGTAAATATTTGCTCCCAAGATAGTTGACGCATTGGCAACGTAAGGAATGGTTAATATTTCTTGCAGCGCCAAAGCTTATGAGCGGTGGTGACCACTTACTACTAGGTGGTTTATTTGTCTGTCTGCCTACCTATATCATAAAAAAATTCTATCCTATGAAAAAATAAACAATACTATTAGTGAAAATATAACGTAACATAGAACGAGTGGAAAACAAATATAGTTGGATATTTTGTTTTTTTTTTTTCTTTTACTTTACGAGTATAATAAACAATCCATTAAAAAAAAAAAACAATATAAGTTGCCAATCGAGGTAGTTACCAATGTATACAAGGAAAATTTTTTTGCTGAGTTGATAATCGCCTTATTTTCCCAAAGCCAGCACCCTAAGTGTGAATCCGATTACAGTTTAGGTTAAAATGAGATCGTCCTGACTGATTTCATGCTTGCCTTACTTAAGATACTAGCCAGCTGCGCACACATAATATGTGCACAGGTGTGTGCGAAAAGAGAAGTGAATTGTCTACTCTATCACTTTCATTATCTGATTGGACAGAAACTCAGAAACGAACGGAAAAAGTTCATTTACTAGTTTGTGTGGTACGGGAGTATATAAATACTGCCTGTATATAATATTTCCTTAGGGCTCTTACTAAGAATTTCTTTCTTTAACATTACATTTTACAATAAATGTAAAAATATATATCGCAAAAGTTTAAATTGAGTCACTTACCCTACTTAGTACTAGTGACAAGATTATCGAAGGTTTTAACCTTTTCATTGTCAGTGAGTTGTCTCCATTGATAAGGTATCACTGAAGGTGAATTATTGATATGATGTCCATGGGCGATGGTATTCACTTTCCATTAGGTGAGCATTCTGCCCGTGTGCCACCTATACCATAAAAAAGTCGTTGTTTTACCATTTCATTTGCAGAAAAGACCCTCATTCATATTTATTATTATCATCAATATAATGGACTAAACGTTACATATTGACAGATTGGTCCCTTTTCATATCAGGGAACCAATCTTGAGCGGAAAATTTTGAAGTCATCAAAGGGCTCAAGTATTTCGAATAATATGAGTTTCGAGTATGTAAGTACGAAAATATTCCTAGAACATATAACACTCGAGTTCTTATAGCGTATCATTCTATTCACCAGTGACAAAAGATCTGTTTTATATTTCGTTCAGGTAGAAAAAAATATGTTTGTATTTTTGCTAATAATTCACGTGATCATAATTTATACGGTAACAATTTTTAATAGTAAAGTGTACATACGTCCTTAATGTAAATGATTCTTATATAATTACATGTTTTAATAAACACATATTATGTGCAAAATTTCTTTGATCACTCTCATAATTGTTATCTACAAAGCTCCCAAGTGATACGGAACTAACATTAGTAGCTAATACCGTCATTTTGCGGTTCTTGTTTCTTACTAATTTTCCTGATAAGAGCTGTAAGTTCTACTATACATGAATATGAGTTTACAATATAGCCGTGCTATGCAACGCGATTATATCTTAATTTATTAAAAATATGTATATCTTCGTGTATCTATGTAATATTTATTGAATTGCTTTACTTGTTGCTAGGGCTTTGTCCAAGCCCGTCAGTACTCATATTAATATATTCCTGTTAAATGTTGTTATAATTAGACCTGTAACTATGCTCGTTGACTGGAGATACACAAACATTAAAACTTTTAGTAATGTATAATGTATATCTCTTATGTGTCTACTCTTAAGACTGTAGCGTTGACCATGATGAGTTATCTTCTTCTTCTTTGTCGAAACTTCATGACTGGGTCGTGTTCACGACAAGTCGCTCCAATCTGCAGTGTTCTCTAGGCCTGTAGATCTCAGCCTTCCTTTTTCTTTAATTTCCGCAAATTTCGATCCTTGAAGTTTGGGAAGTGCAACCTCCTCAAGCGCGTCAAACCAGCAATTGAATATTCTGCCTCTCTCTTTCTTTCATTCCACCTGACCGACTACACTACATATATAGATATAACATATAATAATATTTATAATTATTTAATAATCTATCTATTAACAATTATAAGAGTAAATTAAAGTAACAACCTTTAACTTACCTAATGCTGGGCTATTTTCCTTTTGATGAAATTTTTAATGCTGGTTTCTGGGATTTCATGTTTAAAAGTTTCATGAGATGAATAATAAATACAAACTAAGCATAGTATATCCAACTCTGTGATGCATGTCCAGATTCGAACTCACAATTTTCACTTAAGATTTCGTGTTCTAATCACTGAACATCTCAGCCATATAAAAGTATATATACATATACATAGTTATATTTATTTTATCATATCCAATCAAAAATAAACCCTACCGTTGCGTCTTACGAATAACATCGATTCGAATCGATTTTATTCATAAATGAACAAAAACTTTAAATTAGGACAAGAAACGTTCAACCTCTCGTTACGTTGATAACAATGGCGGTTGATCAATGATAACAGTGATGCCACAAGAAACTTCCAGTTCCAAACTTGTGTCAAGTAAAATATCCAATCTTAAAAGTTACCAAAAGGCGACGTCCTTTATTCTTTAAGTTACTTAGGCTTAAAATATTTACTATCTAACGTTCACTTCATTAGGTTCCTGGGTTTTATATTTAAGGTTGTAAAAGTAAAGATAAAATGTAGATTACTCGCAGATATAAAATAAGAAAAGTTAGGTGATCAATTTTATTGTTTTGTTATGTAATGCAATTGTTTATTTTGTACGTTTAATTTACAACATATTTTATAATTATTCATGCGTTAACTGTCTCGTTGGTATATTAGTGGCTTCAAACTATTAAATTCAAACACAGTCGAGAAATGTTAAGCAGCGAGCTGGAGTTAGGAAATAGTTAGTGTCAGACTTACGATCGTCTGATGTGATCGAAAATTTGGCCAGAGGAATATCGTTTTTGTTTTGGGACTGGCTAGTGAAAAAGTTTTTGGGTTTTTCTGTCGAAAAGTTCTCAGGCAAGGAGATAGGAATTTATATTTGAGTTTAAAATTACATTTATTTTTATCATTGTTTATTTAGTATTTAATTATAATAGATCGGATTTTTTGTAGTCTAAATTAAAAAATAAATATCTTCATATATAGATATAATTATTCTGTTTGTGTATATGTTACGGAACTTCTAAACGGCTGAACCGTACTTGATGAAGATTTTTGTGTTTGAGTTCTTATGATTGGTTGGCGGTGGATAGTTTAGATTGGACTCGGTAGTTATATATGTATACAACCTTTGAATTTTGCTGATACGCCTTTTTGATGCGTGTTTCTTTTAAATGATAGGGTTATAAAAGCTAAAATCGTATATCACTTAATGATATTTTACGATCTTGTTCTGCGATGAGTTTTGGGTTTATTGTAGAAATACGTTGAAATCCACTTTCAAATCTGTATGGGAACTAAAACTTTATTACATTTCTTCGCTGTATTTATGAAGTGCGACAATGAATGGGAATTTCAAAGACTAATTGTTAAAACTTTCGTCATTTTTCTCAAACCATTTTGTTTTCGGATACTTAAACGGATTTGTAGGAGACTTGAAACAATGTTGCGAATGTATCCTTTGCTAAACTCTAACCAATTTATACACAAATAGAAACGTGAACTACGAAAATTTTGCTCATTTTATTTTTTACTTTTTTTGAAATCAAGCTTTTATTTAGATATAATATTATATTGAACTAAAACTGTATTTTTTTATTTTGATTATTAAGATCTTATATGAAAAAAAAGACAGAGGCGATTTATAGTTATTACATTAAACATGATTAAATAGACAATATGCTTTATTTTGTGGTAAAGCTTTGTATAAGCCCGCCTGGGTCCTCACTAGATATTCTTCTGTTAAAGGTGAGTGAGCCAGTTTAACTACAGGCACAAGGGACATAACATCTCAGTTCCCAAGTTTGTTGTCGCTTTGGGGATGTAAGGAACGGTTAATATTTCTTACAGCGCCAATTTCTATGGGTGGTTGTGACCTCCTATCACCAGATGACCCATTAGCTCGTAACTCCTATATCATACAAAAAAGGCGTCATCCAAAAAAACCTGTATCTGTACCTAGAATGCTGACGCTATTACCTTCCTGAACCGCTAGGCTTAGTCTTCGAGCTAAGTAAGCGTCGACTCTTGGGTCAACAAAATTGGACTAGTTTCTTAGAAAAGTGTTTTATTATTATTTCATATGAATAGATATAACTATACTTTAAAGTGTACTGGTATGTAAGTGATGGTCAAGAAAAAAAAATAATGTCGTATTTGTTGCACCAAATATGCAAATTACGATCACACGAGTCTCTCTTTACTACTCATAATATATTCATGTTAATCAATACTTTAGTAAGTAATCAAATATTAATTTCGAATACAATAGTTTCAATTTAATTAAAATTAATATATGTGTATGAGAAGCAGAAGTGCAAGTCAGCGATAGCATCAATTAGTTATTCTATTCCCAGACATGAGTGAGCCAGTGCAATTACAGGCACAAGGAACATAGCATTGCATGATTATCTCTATATGACTACATCAACTTCGCATGAGCTAAATATGGACTTAATCCCTAAACTATAACACATAAATATTCGCTGGTCGATTCATTCTTCCGTACTGCGTTTATACATCGTTTTTCCACATTCCTCGTATTTTTTCACGCGTTTGTTAAAATATCTCGTCACATTCTAAAGCTACTAGTTGAAATTGCGAATTGTAAAAAGCAATATTTGTCTCGATAAAACGTTTTTTTTTTTAATTGTTTTGATAAGTGTTAATGTATTTCGACCACAGATTTAGACTAGAGATACTTTAGTCTATAAAGATGCCTAATTGTGAAGTTATAAACTGTAAAATCTCTTCTAGACTTCCGTGGTCGTGTAGTGTGTACACCCGTTTTCATGGGTACGCCACTCCGAGTTTCCGGGTTCGATTCCCGGCCGTGCCGATTTAGAAAAAGTTCATTAGTTTTCTATGTTGTCTCGTGTTTGTGGTACCGTCGTTACTTCTGATTTTCCATAACACAAGTGCTTTAGCTGCTTACATTGGGATCAGAGTAATATATGTGATGTTGTCCAATATTTATTTATTATTTATTCTAGAGTAGAAGATGGAGGTATAACCGTCCATTGGTAAGTAATTTTGTGGCTCAAAAAGGAGTAATTAATTTTAAAATATTTTTATGATGTTCAAGTATGGCTGGGATACGTCATGGTAGGTATAAACAAGATGACACGCTCGGTTTCTTTAGTATTTAATGAACCTGTGGTACTAGCCTACTTTAAATCTGTTATTGTGAAAATTAAAGAAAACTTTTCGTATTTTTTTTTAATTCGTGTGAATCAAAAAGAAAATAATAAATATTTGCAATACAAGATTATTTAATGATAAATCTATCTCGTACAAATCAAATCTTAATAAAATTAAATATTGAGATAAATTTTTCTAGTTTAGTTTTTGCACTAGAACCAATGTTCAAGTATTTACTTAAAGCCATCTAGTTACTCCGGAACTTAAAATTACTCCTCAGTCTATTTACTGTTATCCAGATCATTTGGAGAATGAAGAACCATTATGATCGTTAAAATAATAAATGAAGCTTTTGTTTTAAATGAATTTTAAATGAAAAAAAATGCCTTATGATCTCGTCTTACAACACAAATGATGTATACGTATGTAGTATGTGCGTATATCAGCGTTGTATATTATCACATTAATTGGTTCCTAATAAGTAGTCGCATATTCTTCGAACATTGATATTGATTTGTTGAGTGAATATGTTAACATTCTGATTTCTTTCATGAACCCGTGAGTTTCGAATCGAGGTCAAGATCGACATGCACAGCAGAATCCAATGAGTGTTAGTTTATATATTAAATAAGACTGTAGATCCTGAAGTCCAGGAATCGAACTTGTTTGCTGTTTGTGTGTTGATGATACCTCATACCTTTTATTTTCCCATCCCATGGTTCTCAATCTGTTATAATTTGACCATTGTCCCTTGTCATACGTCCTCTCCATGCCCATTTCAACTGCCTTACTTTCTCAATTATATGCTCCACCTTTGCTCTTAGATCTTATTTCTTCTGAATTTGGTATTTAAGTGTGATCCTATTATACTTGTTTCCATTCCTCTCTGCAATGTTCTTAGCTTAAAAACACGTTTCTGAGTTATGCCCCAAGTTTGGCACCCATTGTATGATACATGAGTTGAACATCTTTCTCTTTTCTGCCATTGGAAAATATTTACTTTTCAGTATCTCTTTTAGTGACCAATATATTTTTCATGCATACGTAAATCTTTTCTCTATTTATTTTACTGTCTGGTCCTTGAATTATATTATTTGCCTTAAATATGTGTAATTCTTTACGTATTCAATATCTTCAGTGTCTACTTCAAATAGGATTTCTTCCCTGTTTGCATTACTTTTGGTTTTTTGATTTATTCATGGTAGGACCAATTATGTTTGCATGAACTAGCTGGTTCAGCATACGTTGAAGCGTATGGAAGTTATCAGATATTAGGACTGAGTTATCCGTAAACTTAAATGGTTAGGTCGCTTCCCATATAATCCTACTACAGTTTTGTAAATACGCTTTCCAATATTGCCGAGAAAAGTTTTGCGGACAGCGAATGAGGTGTAAGACAGTTAGTCCCGTCTTTAGTCGAGTAAGTCGGCGTTTAGCTATTGGGAATTCTTCGCCGGTTATTTCTAGTTTTATTTGTTCTGCACCATGTCTTACATTTGAAAAATAATGAATTAATTATTATACACATAAATATTGTTATTGTTTAAACTAATTAGTATTATGGACGAATCGTTACAAAAAACGCGATATATGTATAAAATACAATGACCAAGTAGCCCAAAAAAACAAACGGTTAAATCCCGACTGAAGCTGAGATTAACAAAGGCATTTTCCAGGTAACGTGGCTTACAGATTCGACGTAAGATAAAAACTTTGCCGTGAACCGCAAAGAAACTCCACGATAAAGGAGATTAGATTTTGTTGAAACTCAGATTTAGAAAGAGGTTACTTATTTGGATTGAGAAAATTTCTTAAAGTCAAAATTATATTGAATGCATTTGTATGTTTTAATTGATTGCGTGTTATATATGTATATAGTTGATAGTATTTTTCTTGGAAGCAAAAAGTAGATAGTTGGAAAAATACTTAGTTTATAAAAATATAGGCTCTTTTACTTTTGATTATATCACTATGTTCAATCAACTTCAATTACATACCGGTAATTATTATTTTTATTTCTTGATTCTTGATGTCTTCTGAACTGGTCTTTTAAAACATGGTAATTGTTTGTTTACTTAAGTAGGTGCTTATATTATATTTAAGAGACATAAGAGAAAAATATCTTACATTTAATTTTCTAATAATCGTATGACGATTTAAAATTATAACGGGTCCACTTTAAAAAAAAATATTGTTTGTTTTTGATTTCAAACGGAATACTAGCAAAGGCTATTCTCACGATATTGCAAATATTTCTATTTTCCAGTCCATCTAAGCGGTAAGCTTGTAGGAGTGTGACAAGGGCCCAAGAGGTTAGGACTGAATCTGTTATTTTCACATCGTTTGATCAGTACACCATTAAGCAAAACCTCAACTCATTGTTTCTAGAAATATGACGCAGGAATACATTTTACATTTTCAGAAACATAATTATTATTAGTTAGTTAGTATATAGTTTACTATTTTTTAAGAATTCGTTGGCGTACTATACTTATAATGGTTATTATTCGATAAACCAATTTTTCACACTCTCCAAGTCTCCAAGGAGCCACAGTGACGTGTCAATAATAATCGATCAGTAAGTCTATCCTAATAGCTGCATTAAATGTCAAAAGCGACGTTTAGTTAGGAAAGTGTTTTTAGTAAAAATAATTGCGACGGAATGTTCACTATAAAACGTTCTTAGTGGAATGAATACATTCACAAATAAAAAATATGACTGTTTTGTTTGTATTCTAAGAATTTTTGTATCATTGAGTATTTTTGTAAAGTCATACTTTGAAATCGATAAAATAATAGGAGTGTCATAAGCGTCACGGTTGGTGTACCGTATCAGAATATTAATTATAGATATTGCAATGCGTGCTGACTATTAAAAAGTAAATCTTTATTTGTGTATTATGGTATTTATAATAGACAATGGCGCTGTAAGAAATATTAAGCATTCCTTACATCGCCAATGCGACACCAACCTTGGGAACTAAGATGTTATGTCCCTTGTGCCTGAAGTTACAATGGCTTCATCCTTCAAACTGTGCCACAACAATGCTGAGTACTGCTGTTTGGCGGTAGAATATCTGAAAGGCAGCATAGTAGGAGAGTGTCTCATGAGTCCGAAAATGCTATTTAACAGATATAGTTTTATTGAACAGATTTAATACGAAATTTAAATTATTGTAATGGGTATGTATATATTACAATTTTATTTAATAAATAGCATTTATGTGTTATCATTTAGATCGAGTCTTACAAAAACATTAAAATGATTAGTACCAAAATATTTCAAGGTCATTATATTTTACTCCGTATCTCATTATGTTCGTTTGATTTAATCTGATTAAGCATTATGGGTGGGTCGTTAGCTGTTAGGTATAAAAACCTGTGTCATTCCTTGGAGTTAAAGCTTGCGTCATACCAAATTTTATCAAATTTGATTAAGTCGTTTAATCTTGAAATAGCAACAAAGGGAAAGAGTTACTTTCGCATATATAATGATAATATAGATAACAAAATGTCTTTAAATACAATTTAACAATATACATATAGCAGTACCGCCTTTCTGGTATTGGGTTTTCTTTAACTTTTTTGATTCGTTTGTAATGGGGTCGGGGTTATCTAGGTGAGGAAATTCTTATTTAAATTGATCCGTTTTCTGTGCCTTGATTGATATCAACTTCAAAAGCTATGAGCAATTATTTTCAAAATATTTTATTTAATCGAAGAGATAATAGTGATTATTCTGGTTGAGGGTAGCAGGGTGTTCAGGATAGCATGATTCTTGAAAATCTTTTGGAACGTGTTTATTTCTATAATTAATTATAATTTATATATTATATATATTTTTTAATTGCGTGTACTTATGACACATTTATATAAAATGTATCGATACAAAATTATGATATTGCGGTATTATTTTTTTTAATATTGGACAACATCACTATATTATTCTGATCCCAATGTAAGTAGCTAAAGCACTTGTGTTTTGGAAAATCAGAAGTAACGACGGTTCCACAAACACCCAGACCCAAGAAAATATAGAAAACTAATGAACTTTTTCTACGATGGCCGGGAATCGAACCCGGGACCTCGGAGTGGCGTACCCATGAAAACCGGTATACACACTACTCGACCACGGAGGTCGTCATTTTAGGTGATCGATTGTGATATTAAGAAAAAATATTTATAATAGCGAGTGGATATCATTTTAGTTTTTAGAACACATGAATATTAACCAAGGATTTACATTTCTTCTTTACTGTCGTACATGAGATATATAAAATAACAGCCCGTTAATCTCCCACTGCTTGGCTAAGGCCTCCACTTCCTCTGTGAAGTGTCTCACATTTTACCACCACTAATTACAAAGACTTTAATTATAACCCAATATAATTTCTATTCACCTAAAACTTGTACTCTACAGTACATTGCGGAATATGAGTTGAAAGTTGCTTGTAATGTAATATTGGTACTTAGGTATTAATGCCAACGCAGGAAAAAAAAAGATTCTGCGAGCTCTCCAATATAGGTTAGATTTTTTTTCTTTTAATAAATTTTAATATGTAAGTACCGTAATATTCATTAAAATTTGCGTGGGATTAGTGTTTATATTGTAGACTGTTCAAAATTAGTGTATAATTAAAGTAAAATCAACGCAAGCTAGCAATAAATTCGGCTTGTGGTTCCTGTGGTGTAGTGCAGGCGATTATCGTTCTAGCCTATATTTTGTATTACATGCCATTGTTATTAGAGTTTCATTCGAAATTTGCCATAAACATTGCATATCTTAACTCAGTCGATCGAATATATATATTAAATTATTCGATATGTTAAGTGACATTCATAACAGATTTATTCCTCACGATGTTTTTCTTCAACATTTTAATTTTTATTATCTAACTACTGGACCATTTTCTTTCCATATATTTGTAATGTGCACTTCTATAATATTCAATTAACTAACTATGATATTGCATATAAGAGGTCAAGGTGATTTAGAATTTCCCTGTATGTGGATTACAGTTAAAAAAAGGTTAAAAATCGTCATCATAAGGCGACATGGCACCTGATTGGTTCGTTGATTTATGTAACTCTTGTATATAACATGAACAGTGGTTCGTGATATAAAATTTTTAGAACTTATTTTACACTTTAAAAAAAATTTTTTTATTTTATCATATTATATAATATGATAATATGAAATAAACAATTAAATATTATTTAATTTAGATATATATATATATATATATATATATATATATATATCAATAAACGACTTATGATAATGTACGTATCCTCTATAATTGAGTATTGCCACTATTGAAAATGATTATTAATTATAAATTCAAATATCATTCATTGAATGTATTCAGTGAAATTACAATTTAGTTGAAAGTGATCTGATCTTTCATATCGTATGAAATTACGATCTAATAATACGAGAGATATTAGTATTCAAACTTAAAAAAAAAATCCTGCCAAATGCGAATCGGACTCGCGTACCATTTTCTATAAAAAAGGCAAAAAAACATATCTCTTGTATTTTATTCTGTTTTTAGTAATTGTTGTAATACATCATCTGTTACATAACGGTTCATGAGATACAGCTTTGTGACAGTTAGACTGACAGACGAACGGACGGACAGCGAAGTCTTAGTACCTAATAGGGTCCGTTCACCCTTTGGGCACGGAACCTTAAAAAGCACTGCAATAAAGACGCTAATTACGGTGTTAAGTTTCTTTTCATAAGAACTAAACGCTGTTCTATTAATTAGTAGATATTTAGTACCCCTTTTTTAAAATTCAAAGCTAGACTTCTATGTAATTTGCTTCTAATTTCTAGTCTTTATATTCTCGTTATATGAACAAAATAACCCGCGGTGGGTTAATTAAGAGCTCAAAACAGGAAGGCGAATTTTATAAAGACAAAGTTCTTTAAAATATACTCTGCTGGCATCTCGCCACGTGAAAATATACTTTGTCACAATTAAAATAAGCCCTATATTAACTTTCCAACAATTCGGACTTAATGCAATTTATATTTTAGTTAATTTATCGTAGAAGTTGCATAGCGCACGATCTTATTTTTATTTCATATATATTTTTATATTATTTAGGTTTTTACTTTTTTACTTTTCAAAAAGTTTGTTTCGTCTGATTTTATTTATTAATGGTATTGTTATTGATCTATTTCGGTACGATATCCTACGTAGTATTATTTTGTATCTTACAATAGTAGGAATGCAATCTAACCATTCCCGTAAACCTATCTTGGTTTAGGGGGATAATAGATTGACATAGAGAGATTGCTTTCCGATCACAATGCTTTGTGGTGAACCAGGCACACGTTGAGTTAGAACAATATATATTTCTACCGGAACTATTAAAACCGCTTAAATACACGTGATACTAATAAGTTGCAGCACATCTATTATATTTAACGTTGAAAACAATGCTTTGGCAATCTCTAATTAAAATGTAATATTCTGGTAAACTGTGATGATATTTTATGATATTTGATTAGTATTAGCTCGCTGAAGTGGAAATGGGTTGGTCATGTCTCCAGGCGCCTTGATTGCCGATGAAGTTAACACTTGATAGAGTGGAGATGACGCTTAGGCAAAAGTAGTGTAGACGCCATGTCGCGAAGAAAGTGGCAGGGACGGGATGGGTGCGGTCTGCCCAAGATCGGTATGGTTGGCGTTCTATGGGAGGCTTGAAAAATAAAATAGAGTAGGCTTACTAAACCTCGTTTCGGTTATATATTTATCTTTGAAAGATAAAATTGAACATTTACATTTTTTGTAAATTCTTTGAATACGAATACTGACTCTTCGCATTTTTATTATACATACAATCGAAATCGATCATGTTTTGAACTTTGTAAACTTTGCTTATATATTAAACATGCTAAGAATTCAGACAAAGAATAATAGTCTTATTCCAGAGCACATAGGTAACTTTTTATCCCACAACGTAGCTAACCTACATGCCCTCTCTCCCATCACATGTAAACATAAAAAAAATAATATATATTTATTCAGCTTATTACGGTATACACAGTAAAGGTTGGAGCCTTCTTTTAAGTGCAGCAGTGCACCTGTGCCAGAAGACACCGCTCTTCCATATCAATATTTTACAACAGCATATGTTATAAGCGTGTGTGTTTGTGTGTGTGTGCGCGCGCGCGCGCGCGCGTTTGTGTGTGTGTGTGTGTGTGTGTGTCATGCACCTACATAAATTATATATACATGCATATATTATTAAGTGTGTACATTATAATATGCGTTTTAATAGTGCTTCTACCTCATAATAATTGAGGGTTAGTAAATATTTTTTTAAGATGTCTTTGCAAGCATGAAGTTTTAACATAACCGCGGATGAAAACTAGTTAAATAATAAGAGGGTAGTACCAATCTCTTCTTCCGCGTATAATAGCGTGGTTGCAGACGAGCAATCCTCCTGAAGAGATTGCAGGAATGCAGAAATGTTTATATCATACAAGCTTTTTAACTACAATGAAATGAAACTTCAAATGGGTATTCGAAATATTAAGCAATGATTATAAGAATATATTCAAAGAGTAATTATATCAAGATTTCCACACCACAAATATAATGACATCGAAGTTACAACGTAGCGTCTATTCGGAACACATTTATCTGAGTTTAAGTGTGACCAGTGTGAGTTACACAATAAAAAAATAAGCTCTGACAAAGATGGCATTGCTAGTCTAGTGCTTCCGCATATATATTTATATATTTAAGCAAATAGTTAAGCATTCAATATCAGTCCATCTCAGCATTTTAATGTTTTGCAATTCATCAATTCGTGTGATTAAAATTAAGGACTAGAATATTATTCAAATATAATATAGATTTTAATGTATCCAAAACGCAAAAAAATATTACTTAGGGCTGGTCATTTATAGATATATTTAATTCAAAATGTTCCGAAATCCTACAAAATTCGGTGCGTTTTGTTCTTAAATGTGAACAATTCTAACGTGTGTATTTTAGGTTTTAGGTATATTTGCTAATGGAACTAGTGAAATCATTTTATGATCAAGCATACTCTGTATTTAAGCACAATAAATTGATATTAAATTATGTGTATTGACATTGATATTACTTGATGCTTAATTAAATGATAATAATACATTTTTGTTTAACATTGAACGCTTAATTTTGTTTCAACGATCTTGAGTATTTGATACCCTATTTTAAAATCTTTTTGCTAGCATATATTTATTGCTACCGTCTGTGAGAAAATGGCATTAATTCAAATTTCGCATAATTTGTATTACCGAGCGGAATAAATTTAATAAAATCGCTTGAATTTTGACTGCCTGTGTTGGATATGGAGGTAGCTGTATTAACCCTTGGAAACTCTTTTAATATAAAGTAGAAGAAAAAATAACTAAACATGTACTCTAAGATCTGGTTATTTTTGCGTTATAAAAAAAAACATCAAATCTCTATAACGTTGATAAAAGTCAATGTTCTTAAATATATATTAAATATTAAGCATTGATTATCGTGGAAGAATAAGAGACGCTCGGGGCTTAGACGTCATCGCTTCGTCGTCTTTATGTCACGTCAGTCCTTCTAATTGTTTTCATATAATATATATAAACGAATGTAAATGGACCACGATTTCTGGTGGTCACCAAGGCTGGTGGTATATGTTATGACAGGATGGTACCTACCATAGTGCAAAACCTTGCCACTGGATAATTTAAATAGTTTCTATTAAGCTTTAATTCAGGAAATGATGCAGTCATTGTTTCTTAAATCGGTTTTTTCTCTTGAATGTTATTTTTTGTGTAGATCAACTGATGCCTATTTTTTATAAGGTTTACATACGCCTTTTATTAATTGTGAAATATTCATATCTAAAATATAATACTTTTTTGTAGATAGGACTTTATAATTGCTGCGGCTTACCGAACTGATAAACATATTAAAAAAGTAAAGTAACTTTATGTAAATGTCCTGCTAGGGTAAGGATACTAAACATATTGGAAGACAAAAACATGATAATCTGTAATGGAACACAGGTTACTTTTTACCACAGTAATGTACCTAACACGTGTACCCTCGCCTCACATGTGGGCGTAATCGCTGACGAGAACTAATTAAATAATAAGAAGGTTTTATGTCAAGTGTGCATACATAATTTTTTATTGTAAAATATCGTCCGTGTTTTCTTATTGTTATTTCTTGTAAGGCCAAAATAAGTCGTCCTTGTTACCATAATAATTGGTGTTTTTCATGTTGAGTAGTTTATGTACTTAGTGCTTTTTATATGTTATCAAATTTACTAATTTTGATCGTTTACATTCATACGTAAACGATAGAACATTTGGCCTCCAATTCATATATGAATATGTTCGATTTCAGGCAGAAAACCTTCAACATTATTTCGTGTTCCCCCAATATTAATTGCTCATTATGAGAACAAAGTACGTTTCATTTTCGTTAATTAAAGATACGCTTTGTAAGCTGGGATAATATTTATATATAAATATTTGGCTCTCTTTAATTTCTTATTCTACGCCTTAAGTCGATTAGATGAATGTAGAAAGGCAATTATTTGCCCTGTTTCAATGACATCATTTGGATTATGTCGTGCTTATTTCTTGTTTATAATTTTATTGGATATTATTATTGTTTAGCCGTTAAAACATTGAAACGTGTGTTCGAATACAGAATATTGTGTTTGAAAGTACATACATTATAAAAAAAACAGTGGTAGCTTTAATTTTAAATTTAATTTAACAGTGTAAAATAATGATCCAAAAGTGCATTTATGAGCCTACTTCAATAAAGAATATTTTGATTTTTGACTCAAATATTTTGTTTACACCTTTCTTGATGTCATATATAAACTGTCTAAACAATTGTTATCCGTTTCATTGATTCTTTTAGCAAGTACAATTTAAGTAAGACAAAAAGTTAATCACAGTTGTACAAAGGTTGTTTTGAAGGGCTCTCGTGAACTGAGATAGTCAGAATACGTAAATTCTAACCGAAGATTGCTGGTTCAAACCTGTCCCTGATATTTTATGTGTTTGTGTTTATAAGTCATCTCATACTCTGTGAAAAACATTAGTAAACTTTCACGTGCCTCATGAAGATCTTCTACACATATTCACCAACCCATATTGGAGCATGGTGGCGGCGTAATCTCCAAACCAGCCTTAAGAGAAAATACATACAGATATTGATGAGCAATCGTTTTTTTTTAATATTAGAGTTTTAATGTAGAGAATTTAAAACAAAATATAAATCCGTACATAAATTTAATCCTGGCAACATTTTTTCGTCCATTGATGCCGATAAAAAAGTAAGCGTGAAAAATTGAATGCTAGATGGAGCCGTCGACGAGACTGCTAATCGAATCAATCGAGAGTGAATACCAAATTATCGATCAGACTTGGATACTCTTCACTTACTAAACTCAATTCAGTATACTCTGTGCAGCCAGACTTTCGGATTTAGTGTACTCGAAACAATCGACAAACTCTCGATTCGATGTAAAACTCGATTGGAGATTTGAACAAAAGAGTTATTCGAATTCTGTGATATTTCTTTTTAAATTTTCCAAGTCTATTCAATTTACTGTTTACGACATTTAAGTATGGCGTCTAGTTCATGATGATGATATATATATACATTTTGACAATCCAAGCCCATATAATAGTTAAACAAAGAGTACATATATTTTAACAGCACATAAGTTACTATAATTATGCCCGATAAATGTACAATACTTAATAGTTATACACTTCCCTCGCGCAGCCGATGCCGCAGGCGGTAACTGGTATATTATATTTCAAGATAAATATTATGATATTAATTTAAATATTTAATGAACATACTGCTCATGTGATATGTCTAAAATTAATTAAAAAACTTTTGTTGCGTGGGTGATCGAAATATGTAAATTAAATGAGTTTAGGTTTGCGATAATACTACAATCAGAACATCCAGTTAAGTCAACTACGCGAGATTAGTAACGCACGGACGACTACAAAATGACTGTCTCCGTTAATATGGCTAAGCTGGCTTTAGTTTGCTTACTGTATTAAATGACACAAGTTCATTTAATACGGACAACAAAATACCAAAGCTCAAACGCGCCACGCGATCGTAGGACTTTGTACCTACAGGCTGGTCTGGTTAGCTATTACCTCTTCCATCGTGAAACAGCAATAGGTATGTAATGCTATTAGAGGGTGATTGAAAACACAAGGGTCATAGTCATAATTCTTATGGTTGGTGGCACATTCATGATGTAAGGAATGATTGTAGCACATCCTGGTTTTTAGTTTCTTTCGTCGAAACTACATTTCAACTCGGTGTTAGATTTAAATTTGATTAAATCCATTAACAATACCAATCGAAATTGCTTCTAAGATAATACTTTTTTTCATGGGTTTGGTTATATTTCGTAAAGAGTAAATGTCTATGGACGATACTTGGTGGTAGGGCTTTGTGCAAGCTCTTCTGGGTAGGTACTACCCACTCATCAGACATTCTACCGCCAAACAGCAGTACTCAGTATTGTTGTGTTCCGGTTTGAAGGGTGAGCGAGTCAGTGTAACTACAGGCACAAGGGATGTAACATTTTAGTTCCCAAAGTTGGTGGCGCATTGGTGATGTAAGGAATGGTTAATATTTCTTACAACGCCATTGTCTATGGGCGGTGGAGACCACTTACCATCAGGTGGTCCATTTGCTCGTCCGCCTACCGATATCATAAAAAAAAAAAATCATCATTCATCGTCATTGCTGCGTTCTAATTTTAAATATATAAAATATATTTGATTGTCAACAAGATAAATGCTTTCGATATTTTGTATCCACGTAAAATGGAAGATACGATATAAATCAACTACGTTTCTCAATCTCCATGCATCATGCATGTCATGTGATCGATCAGTGTAAGGTTCCATATTTGAACAAATATTTTAATCGTTATAGTTATATCTGACTGCGTATAAAAAAAAACATTGTTATTTTTGTCTCTTAATATTGGCTTACATTAGCGAAAGATAGATTCAATTAATATATTACTAATTTTGCACTTGTAGTGCCATCATAATTATTAACCTGATTTATTTGCATACATAAACTACCAGACACTTACGTAATGTATCCACGTTATAACAAACTCAAATACAATACATGTATGTTACGTAACACCAAAATAAACAGTCATTATAAGGCATGTTCGCTCGTAATCATACACACATAACACACACATACAACACTAAGTTATAATATCATTAAAGATCCATTCACTCATGAAGGCATTAGTATAAGTGATGCTCGTGCTTCTAAGATGTGTTGACATAAGAGTAAAGTAAATAAAACAATATAAATTATATTAAATTTATAAGATGGCCTCGCCCTCATAAGTATATCTATATAAAGCAATGTCGTTCATTATCAAACACAGTACAAACTCCCAAAGTAGGAAGCAATGTTTCGAAAACCATATGAAATTATTCCATTAAATTCAAAACTAAACCTTTGTTTAATAAGTTTGATCTGAGTTACGAACAATTTACTTATGTATTATTATATTCTTAAGCTTCAAGTGGTTTGCCTCACTTGCTTAGACTGACTTAACGATGAATCTCATCACTCCTTCATCCGTGCACCACTCCTCGTATCTGTTTGTATCAACGTAGCAAGTTTATAACACACTGACAATACATTGAATTATAAATTTCATGTATATCATTTATTAAACAACCGTTTAAGCGCTTGTGTGCGTGGGGCATGCTCTATACATTTCGTTGTTATGTATTATTATAATAACAATTAATAATTATTATTAATACTTTTTGTATACCAGCTTGTTTGATGTTTCGGATTGCCTGGCCATAGTTTATATCATATCAATTATTTACTTGTGGTCAGGGCTTCGTGCAAGACCGTGTAGATAGATACCACTCATTTTACAGATATTTTATCACAAAATAGCAATATATAATATACTTGTGTTCCGGTTTGAAAACTCAGTTGACTAGTGTAACCACAGGCACTAGGGGCATAAAATCTTAATTCCCAAGGTTGTTTGCCCGTTGGCGATGTAAGGAATTGTTAAAATTTCCTATAGCAACAATGTTCCGACCACATGACTAATATTTTAAATCAACTTGCCTTGATTTCGTTGACAGTTCGACACTGGTACCAAAAGTAACTTCTAAGATATTTAATACCAAAAGATTTTATCTTGTATATCCTTTCGTCTTTCTAAAGTTTCTTCAGCTTGAATATAAATGTTATTATTAAGGTTAAAGCTTAAATGTTTTCAAAGATATGACACCCCGTATTATTGTCGTGGGAGGTCTAGTAGATTTTTGCTACCAGAGAATTAGAGTTGCGATTAAATGAAGAAATGTTGCTAACATTCTGTCCTTCATTTCACGCGATCACAATTGGTACAGCAGCTTTTTTAATTACATTGGCATATATTCAGGACTCAATTTTAATAAATATTATAAATGACCTTCTAGAAACATTTTTGATTTAGATGAAAATGCCTTTATGGCGCAGTAAATAAAGTCTTATAAATACATTGCTTAACTGAACCTGTGCTATAAAAACGCAAAAAGTTATTTGTAGTCGGCCTAAAACAATTTGACTATAGACATATGTACTCAGGGCTTTCAGTATTTGTTAACAGTTTCAATAAAATCGTTCAGGCAGTCAAACGTTTAAAAAGATTTAAAAAAATGGATAAATCCAATAGTGCATGACTTTTAACGTTCATTGAATCAAAAAAAAACATCTACTTACTTGTATACAAATGTCAAAATTAAACGATATATATTTATATTCTCAATACATATATATTTGGTTATTTACTATTATATATAATTAAATAATAATCTTCAAGCCATTCGCAATACTGAAACCTATAATTACTGAAATTATTTTTTTACAAGAAAATTGAAAAAAGGTTACACGTTAGATTGACGGGAAAAGCTATTGGGCTGCTTAGATGCTTTTTTACGGTAGAACCGTAACATTAAATGAATTTATGAGAAGTACAAAATTGGTCTCCATTAAATGATCTTTACATAATTATCATACAAATAGTTGCCGAATTTTTTTCTTTCAATAGTATCTTCTTCCGCCGCCGCCTTCATGGTTTTCTGTTTAACCTAAAGGTTGACTAGCAGAGAATGCCTTCAGGCATTAAGTCCACCTTTTGTCACATTTACTTTTTGGTAGTCAATAAAGTATTTAAATTAAAAAAATATATATATATATATATATCTTGTATATTTAAGTAGATCGTCGTTGTATTATTAATTTAAATTTAAATTTAGAATTAGTTCGGAACGTAGATGCACAAAAATGAATTGGTGACTGTCAAGCTTTATGCAGTAACTTATCTTTATGCAGTAACTTACTTATCTCGATATACAACACATATACCTGTAGAGGAAAGATACCGATCGATTGATTATTAACTGCAAGTTAAATATAGGACACACACACAATGCTGTTCGAATTGTCCGAATCCAAACGGACTGCTGTCCGGTTGGATTCGGTTTTCTCCAATCCGAATACCTTTCCTATATAAGCGAAATACCACTGACTGACTCATCACGTGATATCCGAAACGATTGGTCCGATTGACTTGAAATTTGACGCTCGCTAAGAAAGGATTTTTAAAAATTTCAATTTTAAGGGGGATTTGGGATAGGTTTGTATGAATTTCACTAGTACGAAATTAAGGCCAACAGCTAATTTTATAATAAAGATAATCACACTTGTGATTTTAATTCTGATTAGTTTCTAATATACTTAAGCATGGCAAAAAATCCAAGATGGCCCAGGAAGGCGTGCATTTTAACCGATGATTTCGGGTTCAAACCCAGGCAAGGACCACTGAATTTCATGGGCTTAATTTGTGTTTATAATTTATCTCGTGCTCGGCAGTGAAGGAAAACATCGTGAGGAAACCTGCATGTGTCTAATTTTAACGAAATTCTGCCACATGTGTATTCCACCAACCCGTGGTGGAATATGCTCCAAACCTTGTCTTCAAATGGAGGTGCGCCTTAGCCCAGCAGTGGGAAATTTTACAGGCTGCTAATGTAACGGAAAAAAATCGGAAATATAATTAACATCAACATTATACGATAAATGATTAAACTACAACCTAATGCATTAATTTTCTTAATGTATTTGGAGACTAAATATTGTACTAAGTGTGTTTTGAATGCATTAAGTGAGTGCATGCATTTTATGTACGACGGAAGTTTATTTTGAAGCGGTTTCCTTCAAATGTATATGTTTTCTCATCCTAGGTAAAATTAATAAACTAGCTCGTCTGTTGTTGCTTTTGTTTATCTGTTTAAATTTAGTTTTGATGTTTTAGAAAATTTTACAGTGAAATAAATGTTCCTTGTCATATCCATTTTTAGAATCGGTTCTCTATCTTGGGTTGTCTGTATATTCAGCAGTGTCCGCTCCAGATTCTTGATAAAGATTGTCTACCACGTGCTTAGCGGGCAGCCTCTGATTTTTTATTCTTTATTGCCAAAGCCGTCTTTACGGTGTAATCTTCACCATCGTAAATCATCACGAAACTATAGCATTCGAAAGTTATAAATCTGGCTTAGAACGTAAATAGCCAAGGCTAGATTTCGAGGAGGGAAACCGGAGCAACTGTCCTAGGGCCTCCACAAGAGAACCCTCTAAGCGAGATTTAAAAAAAAAAACGTGATTTCTACGAGCTAACAATTTCAATGTAATATTATTATATATATTTGTAGATATTATAAAATTCAAGTATGACATCTGTTTTTAAAAGCTATTGATAGACAAAGAAGAGACGGAAAGAAAAAAAGGGGTCGTCTTTAAAAATATATATATTGTTGAAGAAATGTAATTGTTCAAATCAATTTGTAAAATATGAATTGGAAGCCTCCACTCCTTTGTGCCCGAGGGCCTTCGATCCTTAGGGAAATAACTTAGGATCTTCTGATGTACTCATTGTAAGCTTTGTTAGGATATAACGCCTGCTGCCTCATGTCATCTTCATTTCATTCTCGTGCAGTTATGTTCGTGAGTTTTTTTGACCAGCAATCTGCACCATACGGCAAGAGAGGTCCTAGAGACGTTTTGTTTTCCCACTAAAAAAAGGTAAACAAATAATATAGTAAGTAATACTTATAAGTCTGTTCAATTTAAATTGAAAATATGTAATAGGTATGATAGTCAGAACGTTTCTGTAAAATGTAAATTGCATCCATTTGACGCCAAAGCAAAATGTTTTCTAATAGGTATTCAATGTTGCTAGCTATGAAGCTTGCACCAACGCGCTGATGTTCGTTTGAGCCCTTCAATTGTAAAGCACGAGCTATCGGAATATCTGGAATTAATTAACAATTTCACCAATAACGGTTTTCTTTGTAAAATAACTAGTTTTTTTTTTGTTAGGATAATAAGAAGGCAGATTGGAAAATGCTTACCACTGCCCATATTGTCAGTTCAGATCTAATGCCGGTACAAATATTTCAGATTTTCAAAAACAAGTTTTCATACGGTTGTGAAGACACAAGGATATGAAAATTTTGTGCTGCTCGCAAGTACAAACGCAGCCTTATCATTTATATATCAGCTTTTATGCCTGATTACTTTAATTTTTCCCTTTTTAATGACAGCACGGATTTTTTTCTACCATGATGCTCACTAATGATTATTGAGTAGTCACCAACTACCTCATTTTAAACCCAAAATTGAATACAGGAAAAAACTCAGTCATCCGCGGTCTTCCGGCATCTAATGTCTATAAAATATATAGACGAAGTTAATAATCTTGGTATAGGACATTCATATAGTCCAGCTATTCTTAGTACAATGAGGGATCAACTTATATGTCCAGCCTGTATATATGATGTATATTGACCTAACTGCTCGTGGCTTCATCGCTCGTTGAACGATAATATCGTCTTCAACTTAAAAGGAGGTCATGTTATAAGTCGAGCCTGTATTTATAACGATTTTTTGAAGTGATAAAATACATTCTACGAATACCATGTATAGATAAAAATATTTATAATAATAATAATAATGAATCCTCAAACTTAAACTGTGATGCTGTCCGGTAATAAAATATACACGCACACAAAAATAAAAAAAAAATTACAAATTAAAAAAAAGGATCCACCAAAGGCTCGGACAGCATGTAAAACAAATATAACTATGAAAAATAGTTAACAAGATTATAATGAATTATCATGTTTCTTTCGATCAAAATATTCAATATATGAATCAAACCTATGAAATTACATTTTCTTAAATTACGATTTTTATTTGTATGCAATCTTCAACTTTCTGAATGAATTGATTACATTATTTACGTAGTCTGAAGGCTTCATTTTGACTTGAACAAATTAATTGCGTTGATTTATTACAATGTTTTGATTATTATCAAAGGATATTGATAGTAATGTATAGCAACATTATATATATATATATATACTTCTTTATGATATCGGTGGGCGGACGAGCAAATGGGCCACCTGATGGTAAGTGGTCACCACCGCCCATAGACAATGGCGTTGTAAGAAATATTAACCATTCCTTACATCACCAATGCGCCACCAACCTTGGGAACTAAGATGTTACGTCCCTTGCGCCTGTAGATACACTGGCTCACTCACCCTTCAAACTGGAACACAACAATACTGAGTACTGCTGTTTGGCTGTAGAATATCTGATGAGCGGGTGGTACCTAACCAGACGGGCTTGCACAAAGCCCTACCACAAAGTATACGATTGTTATAAAATATATCCATACTATATATTTTAGAACAATCATATAATCGTACTAGTATTATTATATAATCTGTTCGTATAGAGTATACCGTTCCATTCTTTTTATATATCTTTATGCAAACGAAAATTAGCATTCGAAAGATGCTGTATCGAATTTCGATAAAAAAACTGGAGTGCATTTCGAATAGTCGCTACATTATTATGAATAAATATTTTATATTTCAATAATTCCAATGGGATACCACGACATAATTTAAAAAGGCAAATTCGGATCTTTAAAAAAAACGCATGGCACTTATGACTTTTTGTTATAGGGACTTGATTGCAGATTGCGTTGACCACCAGGGTAACATAAGCTTTAAGTAGAAATGCAGATCAACCGTTTAACTTTAAGTTGTGTTTGATGAGATCCACTTGGTAGGTCATAAGTTTTAAAACGGCATTTCGGAGATGGTTATCAAATATATTAATGTATGCTCTTTACCTATACGCCAAAATCATTAATAGTTTGAAATGTTGTATTCTGATGTAAATGGTGAGTAAGCTAATACAATAGCTAGATGTGTATTAACAGTATAGACAGCGCGTCAGAGCTGTCCAGATGCTAGAAGTCGTGAGTTAACTGTAGCATGTAATATCAAATGTCTGAGTTTTATTATTTTAATTTGTGTTCATAATTATTGTCGGGTGGAAAAGAAAATCACCGGCATATCTGTATGCGGAGAATATTATTCTGGCACATGTGAGCTGTGTATCCTCCCTAGTTGCTGAACAGTGCTACTTATAAGGCTGTGATATGTATGGCTAATTTATTATATTTTTTGTTTAATGAAAAAAAATCATTTCATAAAATTCGTAGAATATGTAACTTGTATATATGAAAGTTTGATGTCGTTCCACTAGCTTTCAATCTTGTTATTGATGGTCGGTTCTGCTCCACTTACGTAACTTGAGAGTGACAATTACGATAGTTGGGTAGTTCCATATTGTTTCGTAAGCTGTTATTAATATAAAAGATCTCCTAGTGTTTCAAATCTATTTATGTTTACGACTTAAATTATTGCAATTATCATAAGTTTTTTTTTATAGGTTTGGATTGATTAATTTGTTACGTTATGTTAAGTGGCTACCGCCACCTATAGACATTGGCGCTCTAAGAAATATTAATCATTATTTAAATAACCAATGCTCCAAAACTTTGGGAACTAAGACAATAAGTATCTTGTTCTTATATTAACATTGACTTACTTAAACTTCAAACTGTAACACAAAATGATCTTGAAATCTGCAGCATAATTAAGCTAGACACGAGACTAGCAAGACAGCCAAACATCATACATTAAATAAACAAAAAACGGTGATCCGTGAGCTGAAATATTCAGAGTCAGGATAAACGATTCACTGGACGAACAGTTGGTTGTGACTCAGCCGAGCGAAAATGACGCAATGAGATGGATTGCTCAATTGGCCTCCACACGGCTGATGTTTGGAAGCACAAAGAGAAAATTGTGGAGCAATAATAGCCAAAGTTTTCTCCAAAATTGGAAGATAAATACCATTCGATATATAAGTCGATGTGAAGATTAAAAGCAAATATTAACGTGTGATTTCTGTAATTGTCAATTGTTTTTTCTGGAAATTGTTGTTTTTTTCATGGTGAACTTTAGTGAATTAGAATATCGAATATTATTATTTGGTTATTAAATATAATAACAGTAACTAACTATGCAGGTTAATGCCTGAAATTAGATACATAATAGTTAAGGTTTCCAAGCATAATTGAGTAAAAAAAACTAAAATTTTAAGCTGTGGCAAATGTCATTTAAGGATTTTTGTGTCAGGCTCTTCTAACAATACCATAAGTACAAGAGGGTTACGTTGCTGAATCCTTAATCGCGATCTTCAAGCAATATAGTCTATACAATTATAGTTGATGCTTCTAATATACACCCACTGTACATCAAAAGCAATCGACGAGAGGCATCTCGCCCGAAGTCGTTAAGGAAGAGCGAGATCGCCTGACACGTCATGTACTTTGATGCTGCATAGATCTAAAAACTATTTGTAACTAGGTCAGTAGAAGCAGTGATAAATATTTATATATTATGACTGTTACTTTTATATATGGGCAAGCAAATGAACATGATACTGATCTTTGTTAAATAACTATAATTGTAACTACAGGCACAATGGACATAATATCTTAGTTTCCAAGGTTGGTACATCGGCAATTTAAGGAATGGTTACGCCTATATCATAAAAAGTTACTAAAGTTTTCAGCTATTTTCAGTAATTTAAATTTATTATTCTAATTGGTGTAATATTTGATACTATCAATATCAGTGCATACATTGTTTGAATATATTTGTATAATTAGTCTGTGCAATGAAGTCAGTTGCATTGAACTGACATCAATATAACACTATCATTTTACACGTGTTACATCTTGTTTATGACAAGACATCGTATACCTGATCCTGTCGGCACCAAATCGAATGTCAATTGCTATCAATACAAGTAACGCTTAATTCAAGGCAATTTATTTCTTATGTATAATGTTATAAGAGCTACACTTTGTTAACAAATAACGAAACATTATGTCGTCCTAATCTTAATTAAATCTATTCAGGCCTATACGAGGCCCGTTTTGGTCGTGGTTACCACAAATTGGGCGCTTTGTGAATAGGTCTTTATTTGTGAACTAAAATTTGTGTAGGACATAGCATGAAATATTACTTGATGCCTTAGAATAAAGTTTAACTGTACCAAATAGAGATCAGAATATTTGGACAAGTGGTTTGATTTAAGATGAGAAACTTAAAATTCTCGATATAGATACCATTTTATGATTTCTTTTCCGAAATAACTTATTTTTAAAATGTATTTGATTTTTACAAATTATTATAACATAATATATTTTATTTTATGCTATACTATCAGAATAACTTTTGGAAACCCATTGAAAGAAATAGGCTGTATTCGTATAGAAATACGGACTATTTTAGTTTAGAATTTTAGAAAAATATCAGAAAATAATGATGTGTATGAATAACAGTAATAATTTGTGTCTATTCTATTCGAATACTTGACTTTATTATTTATGTCGACTACAGTATAATGAGTTTCGTATTCATTAGATCTGGTCTTTTTTAATAAAACATAATAATTAGGTTCACCATTATAAATGAAGCATATATTTCGTCGGATAATTGAAAAAATGAAGGATATATTTCGTATTTAAATAAAAATGCGAACGCCAGGAGCACTCGGCTGATGTATTTTACAAAGTATTTTCAATTAAATAAAACTGATAAATGAACGAATATCAATGATACAGAGACTGGATATTCAGCCACGACGCCCGGGACTTAAAAGATAAGGCGTAACCTTGGGTCGTGGACGCCTGTGGTGGGGGCCACCTCTCAAATTTCCTATTCCTTGTTGGGCGAGATCACTTTCACTTCCGAGCAGAGCTCCGCCGAGCCAAGGGGAGTACTGCACGTAATGCGTTATATCGGTACGATCCCGCAGTCTCTTCGATCCACGCTGAGGACGGCCAACCCATCGATTTTAGTGGGTAGGAATGGAATCTTAACTGGTTTCCTCCCCCCAGGGGCCCAGGTACTTTTCGGAAGGCTTCCACTGCAAAATAAAATTGGCCGCAATTTCTGCGGCCCTGGCTTCAAACTCAGGTCGGACCGATAAAAGTTCATTGGGTTTTAAATGAAGATCAAGAACAATCCGTAAATGTTTCACTGTTGAGGAAAAGCCGCTCATTCCTCGAAAGTAGAAGATTTAGAGCTACTTTTCCTTAGGGGACCTAACCACAAAGGAGTAGCGTATTTGGTAGAATTTAATCAGGCACATTCCAGTTTCAATCAAGATCATATCAATCAATGATGCGTCAAACGCTTGTTCAATGTGCTGTCAAAACGCACCTAATCGTAATATCGTGAATGTGAAATTCTCTGCTTATTCACGGTATATAAAGTCTAATCTGATTATGAGTCGTTTATGCTATCTATAATCGAAGTGTCTTCGAATTTCAAAAAGGGCTACGGATTGGTCAAATAGTCGTCGCATTGTAATGTCATTGGTGCTTATATTTATTTGACTTAACAATATTCTCAACTAAAGAAATGTGAACACGGCATAAAGAGATATATTTTCAATACGATTTTAATATTTTCCTAATTACCTATATTCCTATGGTCATAAGGTTAGTATTTATATTATAACTTTATGCTGCTGTATTATTTAGAAATATAAGTGTGCTAGTGTTTTAATTACAAATATGAAAAAAATAAATGTCTTATTAGAATCGTGGTTTGTCACGTTATGCCTTTTCCTCATCTTACTTTCCTTCTAAGCCTCATATTATCTAATTTACTTGTCAGCCTTATAAACTAAGCGGATTAAGATTCCTATGTAAACTAACTACGGAGTTTTTTTTTCACATTTCAGCTACAGGTAGATGAATATTGAGTTCTATACTATTGATTGCTGATGATTGATTGCTGATGATGTACAAAATTATATGAGCCAAAAATATATTGATTTGATTTATTTTAAGCAATGAAACGTTCGTGTTGCAGTTGGTTCAAAATCCAAGGTGTCTTTGTTCTATAGAGTCATTTTTATGTTCCCTTACCGCGTTATTTGATATGGTTTTGGTATGTGGAATGAAGAAGGCGGTGGCATTAGTGCAGGTGTGTATCAGTACTCATTCCATGTGAGGGTATGAAACGTGAACTATCTTCTCGTTGAATTAGTTTACGTATTATTATTATTCGGATAAGGAGTCTGTTCTAATTAGGATTTTTTTATCTATTTATTATTTAATTCTCACTAAAGTAATAGTATGATTATTACAAAATTGAACTTTTTATATTTATTAAATTCCGAAAAATAATATACCAGTGAAACAGGCAGGCATCTTGTCGTAACACAAATTACAGGCAATATACATTTTATTTCGGTAAAAACGTGTTAATTAAATTCCAATACACAATAAAAAGGCAATTTTTTTGCAATTTTATTGAGATCCCTTTTTCATAAAATGGCACATTTTAATGGGAACAAGGAAAATATTTTTTTTTTCTCTCATATCAATTACCATGGATTGGGGGACTAGATGAATTAGGGTTACAATGTGGAAAAATAGCATTTTATTTTTTACATACCTACAGGCTGGGGTGGGCTTTATGACAACAGATGTGGAGTTCGTCATAATACTTGCACAAAGCAAACATTTTTTGTGAACTACAAAAGTACTGTCACGAAAAAGTATAATTGATGCTATTCTAAATGTATCTCAACTAGCTGCTCAGCGCGTCTTCTCACGTGTTAAATGTTACTGCTTATGTGTGATAGTTTATTCTCATTCTTAATATATGAGCTGTCTAATGTAGACAGTTTTTTTTAAATGAATTGATTGGCACGTCAAGCTCTTCAACTTTAAAGATAAGTGTAGACATCCTAAAAAGTGATATATTTTTTAATCACTTTAATGTTCATGTACTTGAGGAAGCCAAAGAGTCGATATGGCCCAGAATGTAATGTAGATCTTAATCAAAGGTCACGGATTTAAATGCAAGCACATCTGATTTGTTAGGTATTTAATTTTAGTTAAAAATTCATATTTTTACCACCGAATGCTATTAAATTTAGTAAATAGATCATTGAAATGTAAAAGGATATAAAATAAATAGTTCTGAACCCTACATATTTGAAACTGTTTAACTCTAACGCTCTCTAACGCCCTTTGAATTTCATTATTCTTTATATTAAAGTATCTCTTTTCGGATCTCAAACAATATGATACAACAAAGATTTAATCAGATCATTTTAATGATTTCTTTATTGCAAAAGAAAGTTTATTTCCGCTCTGAGCTTCACAAATAAGTACTTTTATGCTGGATTTGTAAGAGGATTATGATAAGAGAGCGATTTCTCTTTTTTTTATAAATAAATCGGCGTTTTTGGGTAGCGTTTCGTTTCTGCTATTGTTTTCAAGATATATAATTCAGTCAATATATTGCTGTATATTACTTTCATAACTTATAATACTATGTTTCGACGAGCCTTTGTTTCGCTAAAAAGGTCGTTCTGAAAATATTTCTTACGTCGTAACTTATAATGACGTAATATTTTCTAGAAAGGTCTGGGTAGGTACCACCGACTCATAAAATATTCTACCGCCAAACAGAAATACTTAGATTTGTTGAGTTCGGGTTTGGTAAATTAACCAACTGTAGGCACAAAGGACATAATATTTTAATTCCCAAGATTGGTGGCGCATTGGCGATGTAAGGAATGGTAATATTTTATACAGGGCGATGACCATTTACCACCAGGTGACTTACCACCAGGAGGTCCGTCCGCTTTATATAATATATATAAAATTGTATTTTGTTACTGTTATTTTTCGTATCTTTTGTTTTATTCGATCTATGATTCGTAGAATATCGATAGAAATAACGGCTTTAAGGAACTATATTTTAAAACGGTTGATAGTAAGGAATATGAGTAACTTTAAGAAATTGCTCTATTAATTTAATTAATATCTTGTTTGAGTATAAAAAGATACCTACTTGGATAGCATAGCATACCATAGATAGAGGGCGCTAGTGAATATTATAGAAATATTGAAAGATCAAAATAAAGTGGCGTCAAGTTCCTAGACTGAAACAAAGAGAAAACTTTACCTAATGGTTTTGTCTATATGTAATGGAGTTCATCGTATTTAAATTAAATTAAAAAGTATTTTTTTTATTTTTTTATTTGATGCGAGTTAGTGTATTCGCTGTTAGAAGAATTTCATTTGACATGCACGATGTTTACCTACAAAGCCGAAAAAAAAATATGACGGTGCATGGTGTGCCATCTTGTTTATTTATACTGGTTGGAAAAGAGTGTAAATGGTAGTTGAACGGCGCTCTAGTGAAGCGTCGCGTCGATGGTAGTTGGGCAGCCATCTTGGATCGACGGTTACATTCAAGATTTCCCGCGCACCACGTATGCGACGAATCGCTAATTTCCGACATTATCTTTATTCTTTTGAAATAGATTCAGTGATTTATATGTGTTTGTGCATATGATATTTTAACGTAACGATATTTATGACTATTGTGAAATTATCTGTGTAATTGATTTGATTAATTAAAAACTTCCTGAATTCGTTAATAATAGTTTAAAATGTTATAATAGTTTAAAGGCAATAAAATGTCTATAGATACATTTTAGACACATGTAAATTCAGCTGTGCTTGGCCGGGCTTGCACTCGAAATTGCGATTAAGATTTTCATGTAAGCATTTCGTATGAATATTGGTCTATACTAATAATGAATGTCAAGCGATATCGTTTTTAATAAAATACAAAATAAAATAATAAGATTGTATTTAAATTGGTATTTTGAAAGTAATTTTAAAGGGTATCACTTTATGACGTCGCAAAAAATATTATGGCGCGAGCTATTCAATTTACAATTTTTATTAGTCGCATAAAATTTATTTTGTAATTTATGAGAAATTATTATTTACTTTTAGATTAAGCTCGAGATTGCGGTAGCAGATAATTGACGTTTTATTAATATCAAAATATTTTAAAAACGGAGACTATGATATTATTTTGTTACTAGCGATCTACAGCGGTTTCTCACGGATGATATTTATCAAGAAACAAAATTATATAATTTTTAAATATTATATAGTAGGCGGACGAGCACATGGGCGACTCGATGGTAAGCGACTTTATTTATACAATAATGATATTATCATTACATAGTATAAAACAAAGTCGCTTACCGCTTATACCGTGTATACTTATATACTTATATAATTATATTATTATACTTAGATCTTTAAAATTACCCAACGGATTTTGATGCGGTTTAATTCAATAGATAGATTGATTCAAGAGAAAGGTTTATATGTATAATACGTACACAATATAGTAGATAAACACTGATTATTTTAGAGGTTTCTTTTTTTCGCTTAATAATAAAAATATTGCATGCGAATTCGTTACAATTCCTGTCATTCCGTTCAGTACAGCCAGTAACGAAGTACAATTGATTACTGGTGTAAAAAAAAAACGCAATACGAGAAATGATAAAAAAGTTTTTATATAAAAAGAAATAAGGTACCTAATAAATTGCCGTCTCGTCTCGTAATCCGACTTTATCTATATCAATAAAGTCGACGGGCTGTCTGTTTACATTGTTTTCGTTATCACTTTGAGAAAATATACATTTTTATCGTCAACTACTTATGATTCAGTAGTAGTTTATTATAAGAAGTATCTTGCTATTAGGGGTCATATCCTAAATCGCATAGATCCATATGCGTAGCGGAGGATCAAAAATGGCTAATGATAGGGGTAATAGGTTGGGCAAAATTATTTTTTTTATGCAATTATCGATTCAAATATGTACATTCGAATATAATTATTATCACCATCATTATCCAAATCCCTTTGCTGCTTATAGGCCTCTCTGTAAGCGATCTACGTGGGTCGCGCCATGCTCGTCTAATCTGGCCCAGATTCCATCCGCGTCTTTGAGAATATCCTCGATCCACCTTGAAGGAAGACGTACCGTTTTTCTGCCCTCGGCCACGACACCATCAACGCCCCTTTTCACTAGTTTTTACGTCTCAAATATCTTACTTAGCTCCACTTAAGATTTATAACAGCAAATCTGACGTCTCATTCTTTGGTTCTTCATCGTGTTATCGTGCTGCGAAGTCGGTCTTGGAGTTTGATGCCAAGCATGAACTTCTCTAAGGCTCTCTGTTTTAGTTTGATTTAGTTTTAGTTTGATTTAGTTTAAGTTAGCGTCTATTTTTTTCACTTAACGAGAGGAGTTTTCGCACAAGTGGCGTGAATCAATTGTGTATTGTGTCACTTTGATTTTCTTTTAGCGGGGTGTTATGATATTGATTATAAGAGAGTCTCCAAACGCCTTAAATGACTTAAAACTTTTTTTTTTATGATGTCGGTAGGCGGACTTGCAAATAGGTCACCTGTTGGTAAGTGGTCACTACCGCCCATAGACAATGGCGCTGTAAGAAATATTAACCATTTCTTACATCACCAATGCGCCACCAACCACGGGAACTAAGATGTTATGTCCCTTGTGCCTGTAGTTACACTGGCTCACATCGGAACCCAACAATACTGTGTACTGCTATTTGGCGGTAGAATATCTGATGAGTGGGTGGTACCTACCCAGACGGGCTTGCACAAAGCCCTACCACCAAGTAAAACATAAGTATAACATTACTTAACTATAACATATAAATTGATTGTTGCATCAGTCACCATATTAAATTTACCAGAGGGAACAGTTAGGCCGTGTGGATAAAGAATTTGCATCCTAAATTTAAATAATTAAAAAAAAACCGTTCACTTTTAGATATATGTGAAGTAACCTTGCATTTCGATCCCAATCGCTATAAATATAAGATACACTTTTAATATACGGAACAGTACTAATTAGGTGAATTTGGTCTTGCTAAACTTATTTTCATTAGAAATTCTTAAAAACAAATTTCATCTACTATTTTACGGCTTATTTAATGTAGAAACAAACTGCTAAATGCAATTTAATTAAAACTTCTTCAGACTTTACGGTCGAGGTGATTACACTTTTATGTTTCACGTGACATCCTTCAAACAGAAACACGACATTGTAAAGTTTTGATGTTCAGCGGTCACCGCAAATCACGAGTCGGGTCAATATTTTATCTTGCTAAAGTTGACAAAGGATATAATTTTTCTCAAAAAATTATCAGTATCTTGAGCCTGGGGAAAGATATGGAGCGATATTTGTGTGATATATTATACAATTTAATTAAATAATATGGATATGTATATGCCATGCCCATTTGGTTCTATACCCAACGTTACCTGTAAGAAATTTATTAGAGATAATGGTCTGTTTACTAAAAGCGATCTCTTGCAGATTTACAGGTTCAAGCAGGCTCTTTACATTCAATTTTATTTTCTCTTTTCCGTAGAACTATTGTTCTGTATAGTTCAGTGTGATAAAGTTGTAATCTGTCAATATAGCCGTATGTATCGTTTGCATAGGCTAGGTCTTGAGATTAGTCACCTCGGTTGGAATTAGGCATATGTAATCATTTATTTATATGTTTTTTTTTTAATTATTTAATTAATCAAAATATGCTTTGTTCAAGTAGATTCTCCGTATTTTCCACGAAATACTTGCATTATATTACATATACCTATGAATATATTGCAAGTGATATATTAATTTAATAAAATTAAGTTTTTATAGTTTTTATTTAAAAAATAACAATAAAAAGATTAAGCGCTTTTAATCATTTACATAGTCTCGCGTTGAGTTCTATACATAATGTACATAAAAAAAAAAAAAAATTAAATTTACTATATAAGTAGATTTCTCTACTACTAAAGTAACTATTTCATATTATAAGAAAATATTTGTTTAATAAGCACTAAACACGTAGCTACAATTTCATTATTCTATCGAAAACAGCTGTCACCGCAGTTGTCAACTTGTCCACTCGAATATTGCTCTCGCAAATGTTATTTCTTATAACTATTTAAGTTAATCAAATAATAAATCATTGAAAGCTGTTTCATCTGGAATTACTTGGTGACCGATATTTTCATTTTCTTATTTAATATTAATTCTTATAATTTTAGTGTCGTATTTAAGTTAAATAGTTCCTAGTTGATTTGGATTTATAGTTGCTAATGTCATTTCTGCATTGGACAGGGATTTTGGGGAGGGCAAGCGGGGCAACTGCCTTGAGGCCTCCACAACAAAGATTCCGACGAGTTAACTATTGTAATGTAATATATGTTTATATATCTATTTAGTCAAATTATAATAATATTGCTAATTACTGGCTTAAAAGTCACTGATACAGAGAGTGAAGCTCTAGGGTCTCCACTCCTTTACAGCCCCAAGGTCTCCAGGACTTTTAATCCGGTTCTGGATGATATTGACGGAGGGTACTGAAGGATGACGTTAATACGTTTTATATTTCGAATATGTTTTGTTATAGAATTGTAAATTCCAAGTAAACAAATAGTAACTATTCGTTATAATAAATTATGTGTTTTAAATATCATTATAGAAATAAAAGATTCAAGAATTGAGAGAAATACTTATTATTATTTTAATATTATGCTGTTAATTATAAAAATCGATATTCAATATTATTTCTTCATAAGAGTTTTTTTAAAGTTAATTTGTTAAAATGAAACTCTATTAAGGGTGTATTCGCAGTGGGATATAATGTTTCGACAATTTTTTATTTTATTTTATGAGCTTATATGGTGATAAGCTTTGCAAGCCCGTCGGATAGGTATCATCTATATTCTACCGTCAAGCAGAAATATTTCGTATTGTTTTTTTATTGTTTGTTTTATTCCGGTTTGAAGGGTGTGTGGTCAGTGTACAGCCCGTCCCCCTACCGATGGCGTAAAAAACCCCAATAAAAGATACCCATTGAAGAATCATTCATAAATTTAATCAATGTAAGTTTTACAAGGACTGTCTTCAGTCCAGTACACCAATTACCAGCTCCACCAAATAAAAATAAAAAACATGGTAAATATCCCGTTTTAAATACTGAGAGTAATAAAAATAACCATGTTAATTTAAAATCTTATATTGTTATGGTTATTTTATTTAACTATATTTGTTCGTATGTGTGGGTCAAATCTTGCAACTATTGCTAGGGGTTTGTAGCTACCACCCACCATTACTTTGTTTTCGTTTAAAAGACACAACATCGTACTTCCCAAGGTTGGTTGAGAATTGGCGATTCCAGGAGTAGTTTATATTAGAGTGTGTCCATGGTACCAAAGGCTATGGTGATGCCCATTTACCATCACCATACTATTAGGTGATGTAATTATACCTATTTCATAAAAAATCAATTTCACCCAAAAAATTTACTCGATGTTTGGGCCTTACTTTTAGTGTTAGTGGCAACTTTAATTAAAAAATAAAGAAAAGCTTTTATGTCTTCCTATTAAGGGACGCAAACTAAAAAAGCTAAATATTTGTATTTATTATTATATAACATCGTCAATATCAGGTTGAAGGCCGATCTTATAATAAATCACCCAGATTTTCTGTCTTGGCGTAATTCGTAAATAAAACACATCATAAATTTTACGATGAACGACTCTTTGAGATCAATTTAATGTTTCCTTATAGAGTTTTTTTTTTTATTAAATTTGTCGGACAACGTTTTCTACTTGCGGGTTGGTCTTGGGACAGTGTTGGCTTGCTTATTAAAAATATTTATTATGAAAACGATCCACCTACGTTGTTAGCTTGCGGCTAAATAAGCCGGGTTTCTTTTTAGGATTCCGTAACCAAAGGGTAAAAACGGGACCCTATTACTAGAACTTCGCTGCCTGTCCGTCCGTCCGTCTGTCATCAGGCTATATCTCAAGAACCGCGATACCTAGACAGCTTGAAATTCACAAATTATGTATTTCTGCTGCCGCTATAACAACAGATACTAAAAACAAAATAAAATAAATATTTAAGGGGCGCTCTCATACAACAAACGCGATTATTTTTCCTTTTTTGCTCGATATCAATAATGGCAACAGATAGGCACTTGAAATATTCACAAAATACTCATTTGTATTTTTACTTGAATAATAAATAATTAAATTAAAATAAAACAAATATTTAAAATAAATTAAGTATTTTGTCCTATACAACAAAAAAAATGTCTATTTTGTCTCGATATCAATTGTTATCTATTGTTTTTAATCGATATCTATTGTTTTTAATCTAGTCAATGGTACGGAACCCTTCGTGTGCGAGTGCGACTCGCACTGGGCCTGTTTTTTGAATATTCTATCGGTATTTATAGATTATTTATACACAATTTCTTTATTATATCGACGACAGGCCCAATTATTGGCGCCATAAGGTTTTGTAATTTAAATATATTTTCATACAACAAATGAAACAAATACTAAATTATTGTGCTTGTAAGATTTCCTATTTAATAATAAATAACATATTTAAAATATTCTCATTGACAATCAAATATAAATTAACATAAGTTTGAATCATGGCCCCTATATATATATATATGTACTATCTGTGTCCGTGACTTCGTGCGTATTTGAATTTAACAAATAAGTTATTGTTGTAGCCTAAGTTACTCCTTATTACATCAGCTCTGCAGCATCTGCCAGTGAAAGTCCCGTCAAAATCGGTCCAGCCGTTCCAGAGATTAGCCGGAACAAACAGACAGACAGACAAAAATTGAAAAAATATATATTTTGGTATATGTACCGTGTATAAATACATATGCATTTAGTAAAAATCCATTATTTTAATATTACAAACAGACACTCCAATTTTATTATATGTATAGATATATGATAGTTATATGTAAGATTCATATAAAGATGAAAATTTGATCTTAATAACGGTATATTAATATGTTTTTTAAAGAATATTTTATTTTTATAAATAAATGATTTCGCTATAATTGTTTAAGAAAGTCATATTTAGATAAAAAACTAATTTAAGATATTTTTGTAGTAACTATTTTAATTCATGTATTCCAAATTTTGTTATTATAGCTCAAATATATTTAAAGAATTCTATGTGGCTTGGAAATGTTTGAGTTCTTGAATGAGTATTTATGCAACTAACAGGATCAGTATCAATATAACAAGACAACAAAATAATTCATTTTATTATAGATTATCTATTATAGTATTAAAAATGTCATGGAGTGTATGTTATTTTATTTTATTAATTTGATTGGATTATTCTACCATTAAACATGAATAATTTGTATTGCTGTTATATAATTCTAAGGTTAAGTGAATGTAATGAAAGGCAAATCATAATGTCTTAGACCACACGGTCAACACCGCATTGATGTAAACGTTTTGCAGTACCAGTTGAACGAATGAAATTGATACATTAAGTAGTTCGCTCACATTCTGATGTTATATTGACTATTACGATTAAGTGCAATAAAATTTTAGTTCATAACACAGAAACCACCGAAAATCGTTCTGGTCAAGTGACTTCTGTCAGTGTCAAGTGACAACTGTCAAGTCAAGTGTCAAGTGACAACTGTCAGTGTTTTACGTAAAGTGCTTAATATTTTCCTTTCTGTTCCAACTGCAGTTATACTAGGATTAGAAAACAATACGGGTCAGAGACGAGCCTACAATGCGAGTCGCCACTCAAGCCTCGAGGCTTCTACAATTTAAAGCCCCTCTTGTTTGAAGCTATTGTCTGATAAATTGCCGGAACAACGGGCGTGGCGCTATCAGTTTTAACATTAATAGCGAAGATAAAACTGTACAGTTTAACGTGTAATATTATAACATACTGTTTTTAATTCTCAGTCGTAGATATATATTTTTCAAATCAGCCTAGCGGTTAGAGCTTTATCTTAATCAAAGGTTGCGAATTCAAATCAAGGCAAGCATCTCGGTATTTTCGTGTTGGTGAGCGTTTCTCTAAGTTGGTAAAATCTTTTAATCACATATTGTATCAAATATGACCATCGAGAAATACACCAAGCTGTATCTAATAAATTTCACTCAATTCTTCATTGGCATCAAATATGTTATATAAATATTTTGATAGTTGAAAAATTATGATTCCGTTTACAGGCTAACCTTTCCTTATTCAAATACATTAGTTTATAAAAGAAGTTTATTTTAGTCCTATGATATTAATGACTAGCAACACGGAAACATCGATAAACCTGTATTCGGTCGCGTCTAGCAAGGTTTATCCGGTTCCATCTAGTATAAACTGGTTGTGAATTTTAGTTCTTTTTATATGTCGACTAACATGTAAAGTGATTTATCCGCTGCGGCTTTAGTATTGGATTTTAGATTGAATGTATTTTAAATATCAAATGAATATAACTGTAATTGTCTATGTATGCCTATCCACACCATTATACAAACAGGTAAATCTTTAATTATAAAATAAAAACGCCTAAAATATTGATTGTAATTGAGACTTCATTAGGTATTTATTATGCGTCGCTTAATAAGTACCAGAATGGAATTAATTTTACATATATAGTATGTACATGTGTTCATTGACACACACACACACACATACTCGCACCTACACACATACACATGGCCGTACACGAATGGTGAGCTCATAACAATGTATACTACTATTGAGGGATAAATTATCATTATGACGAATTATTAATAAAAATATGTATGAGTAACAGCTATGTTGGATGCCTCTATAATAATTAAAACATATATAATGAACTAGTAGTTATGACTAATTACACTTTTCAACTAACCATTTTTCAACGACAGATTCCAAAGTACATGTACATTTTGTTGATGTTTGCTCCTCTTTAGATTATAATAGATATTATAATATAGAAGATATATATATATATGCATTAGGTATCGTCTACAATGAAATCGTATTAAATTCTGAAACCTTTTAATGTAACTTTAAACATGACCTTATTATTGTGGTAGTTGTTACATATTGTAACTGAGCTGAGTAATCATAATACGGAGAAACAACATCGAAGGTTGTTGTTGGTAACAATTGATAAGAGTTCCCCGTTGTGCTGAAAAGTTATTCAATTATTATTAAAGATTATGGCACCCGAGCGTCGTGTTCGTGTTCCTTATGTAATTATGACGTTATTATCTTGGACTAGATCTGTATTATCCATAGAATCTTAGATGTCTCGGTCGGCTTACTCAATCAAAGTGCAGTACAGCAACAAAAATGATGTTTGACGGTAAAAATTGAGGGTGGTTTCTATTAGAATTAGGTAACCTTTTTACTCCTGACAATGTTGATAAAAATATCCTGTTGATCATTTGGTAGTTAAGACGTGAAATCGTAACGGAAAAACAACTTTGGCATTTACAAAATCAGTGACGTATCAGTATTAATTGTTTTTTTTTTTTTTTTAATTCATACGACGATATAATTTGTTTTGACAGTTGACAATCGACAGTCAATTTAAATTTGAAACGAGTCATGGACGATACATTTTCAGTATCTTGACATTATTTCGTGAGGATTGTGATTGCGAATCTGCTTGATTAGTCCAGTAGTGTATAAAATAGCTTTTGATTTGACTGGCACCATAATGGCTTTCTTTCTGAGGTAACTAATCTCAATAACAATTTAGTCTAGTTATCGAAGTAGGTAAGTTTATACATATAGTGTAACATAATTGGTACATAAAAACAAAGTTCACAAGATTCATCCAATTATGTCAACATAGTTGAGCACAAAATAGTTGATCTTGTTATGTGGCGAGCGTTGGCTAATCTGTTACATAGCGTTCCAACTTTGCGTTGAAAAAATTTATATTTCAAAGATTAAGTAAAAATATAAAATCTATACTAATATTATAAATGCGAAAGAAATTATGTCTGTTACGTTTTCACAGTCAGAATTATGGTATGAAAGCAAGCTTAAACCCTAAGGAAGTACAGGCAAATTTTTTATACTTAACCCCTGACGATCAACCCCTAAAACGCAAGCGAAGCGTCGAACAACAACTAGTAGATAATATATTTGCTACTCATTTAATTATGCTTCCATTCTATTTATTTCTGTGTGTATTTTAAGAAAACTGTCACATACGGACATGATAAGTCTTTTCTCTCATATATATGTATATCTCTTATATATATAGTGACGTCATAATGAGAGAATTAATATCAAAGATTGTATATTTCGAACATTTTTTTAACTAATATTATTTTACTGATAAAAAAAAACTCGTCAGTAGATACCGAACATAATTAAAAAAAAAAGAAAATCTGTTGACAAAAAGCGGAGAGAAGGGGAATTGAATTGAACTGTTTTGTCGTTGCCTATTTACTTATGGAAGAATATTAAAAGTTGAAAATTTTAAATTATTATTTACATAAGAATGTTAAAAGTTAAAAATTTTACTAGTAATTTGTTCTGGAAATAAAGGTATTAAGTTCGAAACTTTGAATATTCTGTTAAGAAACTGTAAGTTGAGAGCAGGTATTTAATTAAAAATTTGCAAGAAATTTGCAATGGAAACCTGAAGGCTTATACATGTATACTTCGATATTGGTATTAGAATACCTATCATTCTCGCGTGATCGTTATGATAATCGATTTAAAAAAAAACATATAATTAAGTGGTATGTATGAATAATCGGTATAATTTTATTTCATGACGTTAAAACTGTAATAAAATTGTTTCGTAAATATCAAGCGTTTAATTGTATAACTTTACATTACGGTTAGTTAAAATGAAAAACATAAAGTTAAATCAAAATTTTCAAGTCTTTTACAAGTACATTTGTATTATCATTTAACAGAATTGTATCAAATATAAAGCTCTCACCGGTTCGGAATGTAAATTCTACCGAGAAAAACCGACAAGTAACTCGATATTTACTCTTTTTGACAATTAAATACAATTAAATTTATAAAATATATCCCGTCTGAAAATCAACAAGTATTAGTTAAATGCGTTTGTTATTATTATATTTATTCATGTTAAAAAATATTAACATAAGCTGAATTCAACACAAAAATAAATAAATAAATCTACATTCACTCGCTGAGCTGAACTAAGAATCAAAATATTAAAGCATGTTTGCTGTTCTCATTAAATAACTAAATAAAGAAACGAATATTAATTTATAATATTTTTATTTCTTTGTCTGTATATGAAGTGTCATTAAACTGCAAATTCGTCTCTGAGGATTCACTGTAAGAAATAAATATATGAATTAATATTAAACAAATTGTGTTTCGCTATAAAACTTATAACACGCCCATGAATCCCATGCGCTCGCTAAATTCGTACGAACTTTTCTTTACGTGTATTTTCAAATTAACTGAGGCACAAGAATTAAGTATGAACTCTCAAAGTTAATTAATTTAAGGGTCTTTTCTTGATAAGTTAGGGAAATATGGTTAACCCAGTTCTTATTCACTTGTGCTCATACATTACACTATAACCTTTTCCAACCAAAGAGAACTTTGACATTGAAATAACGCGATGTCATTGGTCGAGATCTGGAATGATCTATGGTACTGGTAGTATTGGAACTAAAATTAAAGTGGATATTAGTGAAATTGAATTGTGTTGTATTATTAGGAACTGGCGACTCAAAAACTTCGCAAAAGAGTAATTAATTAATAAGAGGCTCGTCCCGATTTTGTAAATATATTTTATTTTTTGAATGCTTTTATGTTAAAAAATGTTATACCGCAGCGCAACTTATCGGGCCCAATTTAAGCTATCAATCCCGTTAAAACATACAAAAATATCGGATCCAGCGATAACATGACGATTTCATTCTCTATTACTTTATGTAAGTATATAATAAATGAGAAATAATTTTATTGTGAAACAGATTAATAAATGAGTACGCTCTTTTCTCGAAAATTCTCAAGTCGCATCGGCTCGGAAAAACCGCCGGCGAAATACTCTATTTAAACACATCTGCAAAAACATCACTTACATAACATTTTTGTCCAAAATTTTGAACTGTGTTTGGTGTACTATAGATTATATGTGTACGTATGTCTTAGTCTTAAATTATTATTTAGTATTATATAATAATTAACAGTTTTGTTACTGAAATATAAAACGTCCTTAACGACGTCTAAGTTCTGATTCGAGCAAGCGTCACTTGTATTTCTTGTGTTTAGTTTGTATTTATAATTCAACTAGTGCTCAACAATTAAGGAAATCTACATGGAATGGGTAGAATTATGTCATAAGTGCAACTTACCAACATTGGAGCAGCGTAGTGGGATAAGTTCGAACATTATGTACTTCTAGAAATAATTGCATAATAAATTAAAATGCATGTTTGTTTGTTTATTTGTTTGTTTGTTCGTTCGTTCATTTGTTTGTTCCATAATATGATGATGATTATGTCGTTCTGATTGATTTTTGTTACAGTGGCCAATATCAAAGGAAACAAGTTGTTTTATTTCTTCTTAATTTCACTAATGTTCTTGATCCAAAGCATCAAGAATCAAGCAAAGCCTCTTATACCCGACATTCTTAAGCGCTCAGTAAGTAAATTTCCAACTGCTCGTTACCACGAAATTTTCTTATATCACCTTTGACTTTTAAAACTTTTGAATCAACTTCAGCTCTAATTTTTCATACCGCCTTTTACGGGCTTAATGTTTTCTTATTCGCGAAGATTATTTAAAATGTTATTTCAGAAGTTAATACGCAGTAAAGTATCCGAGACGGAATTAATCAATATAAATAAGTTCGTTTTTGAACGAAGTTCTTTTACGCGGATTTCAGTAGAATGAACAAGAGATCATCTGTTACTCTCATATCAAATCACGTCAATACAAAGTCAGCGTCATACAAAGCGGCAACGCTGACTAGCACGTAAGTGTTTCATGGATCAATGGTGATACTTTGAACTTTGTCATAACATTGATCAATGTATCGGTGCAATTGTCAACTTGTCATTCTAAAAGACTCTAGATCAGTATATTCTCTATAAAAACTTTTTATAAACAATAGTGAAGATGTTCGTGTATTGATTGCTGTGTGTAATAATGGAATAAAGCCCAATTCAGCAAGGGTCTATTTTCTGAAAACTACTTTTACTTGGTGGAAGGGCTTCATGCATGCCCGTCTGGGTAGGTACCACTCAAACTGCCACACAGCAGTACTCAGTATTGTTATGTTCCGACTTGAAGGGTGAGTGAGCCAGTGTAACTACAGGCAGAAGGGGTATAATATCTTATTTCCATGGTTGGTGGCGCATTGGTAATGTAAGGAATGGTTTATATTTCTAACAGCGCCAATGTCTGGAAGGTGGTGACCACTTAACATCAGGTGGCCCATTTGCCGGTCCGCGTAACTATTACATAAAAAAAATATATATAAAAACTTTTTATTTGCAATAGTGTTCGTATATTGATTGTTATACATATAATGGAATAATGCTATTTAGGTCCGTAAAGTTATTTTAAGGCGACTTTTATGAATGACCCAAATAGTAAATCAATTACACTAAATAGGTTATATTTTGGTGTTCTGTTCAGGCTACAGTTTCGTATCGTCCATTAGACTTTATGTCGATCCGACTATTCACAGTAATGGAAACTACGAGATTATAGAAATTCGCTGTTATAGCCATTAGTAGTCTGAATGGGTTCGTTCACTGAATTATCAATTTTAAACCACGGAATCTATTTGATGATAGTGAGTAATATACTTTATCTATAGTAAACATACCTAAAATTTCAAATAAAAATTGCTGAGCAAGGGTCCATTTTCTAAAGAAGGAGAAGATCGTTTAGGAGTTTATGCTGACATGGTTCTGCAATACTAGTGGTGGTGGACACATGTAAATATCCTCAAAGTGTTTTCCTTCATCGCCGAGCACCAGATATAATAAACAAAAATTAAAAATATTAACATGTCTTTGTAAGTATTTGGACCCGTGTCTATAAAGGTTTTAATAAAATAAAAAAAAAACACTTTTAAGAAATATTTATATTTTGTTATTTAGTTAAATATACAGGCAAAGTGTAACAATCAATTACATAAACAATTGTTTTTCTTATTCTCTTTATAGAGAGATGGAGTCTTCAAAAGTTTAACGGCATATCTACTATTAAGCAATGTTGAAGTCACCAGATCGAAATTCAAAAATTTACTTCAGACCGACTTTAGACAGCAAAATGTGCATCATACGTAGGAACGTATGATGCACATTTTGCACATTAATTATTAAGGAATTAAGCTAGCCCTTTATTAATAAATATTTATTTCTTTAAAGACTTTATTGACCACCGCAAAGTAAATGGAACAAAAGGCGGACTTAATGCCTGAAGACATTCGCTGTCAGTCAACCAGTCAGTTTTCTGTTTGACCTTAATCAAACAGAAAACGATAAAGGCCCGTATAATTGACAATACACAAAAATATACATACTTATATATAAAACTATAGAAGAAAAAAAAATATACGTACATGCACATAAAGTATCTATAAAATAAATATCTGTCTGTAAATAAATATACATAAATAATCGTGCATTATTATAGATGTCTCCAGAACTAGGGGATTTCTGACAATATTTGCTCAAGCAGGCGAGTCTTCAAAGTAAATTTAGAGGTAGTTTTTCTAATATGTCCGGATATTTGGTTCCATAATCAGACAGCTTGAACTGAGTAAGAATTAGAGATGAAACCGGATGTATGAGTAGGAACAGAAAGAGGGTAAGAATCCTTAGAACGTAGCTGACGATTGTGATTATCAAACAGTATGTGGTTATCAAACATGTATTTCCGTTTCAAACAATCAGAACGTATAGGATCAAAGATAAAAGATGAATGAGATGAAAGTAATCGGAACTTAGTAAAATAATATTATTTAACTTTAACTAAAACCAATTTAAGGATTCAAGTCAAACAGAATGACCTACTTTGTAGCTTCAACACAATCAGCGTAAGCCTAAGGTTTGCCTGACTGTCACGAATCTAACTAAGTTTGACTGATTTGTGTTCCAGTTTTCGAACAAGGAGTGGTTCATAAGCATAACATTTTATGATGAAATTTTAAAAGTATATCTATAATTTTTTTATTTCCGAGATGGCCCAGTGGTTTGAACGCGTGCACCGATGTGCCTTGTTTCATGTGCTTAGTTTGTGTTCATAATTCATCTTGTGCCCGGCGGTGAAGGAAAACATCGTAAGGAAACCTGCATGTGTCTTATTTCAATTAAATTCTGCCACATGTGTATCCACCACCCCGAATTGGAGTAGCGTGGTGGAATATGCACCAAACCTTCTCCTCAAAGAGAGAGGAGGCCTTAACCCAGCAGTGGAAAATTTACAGGTTGTTACTGTGTGTGTGTTTAGTGAAATGTATGTGACTATTATTATGAAAGTTAATATCTGTCTATTTACATATACACTTCTGTATATAATGGTTGTAGGTGCTCCGGTGGTTGAATGAGGAATTCCTAGCTTCAAGGCTGTAAATCCCACATTGCTAGGTTCAAATCTTGGTTTGGACTTATAAGGAGTTATTATGTTTTTTTATCTTTGTTCGGGCTTTAATATTGCACAATTAATTGGGTCTTTCATATTGATATTCAAGTCCCTTATGATGTAAAAAAAATTTTAAGGGCAAGTCTAATGTTATTTATAAAGACTTGGTCCTTAAAAGGTTTTTTTCATGGCTCATATTATGTCAATAGTATTTTTAAAATTTGATGTCTCATGTTCACTCATGAGTCAATTTGCAAATGCAAATTACAACGATATCTTTATCTTACTACCAATTATATTCTCTAATTACGAACGGTAAAAAGAAGTCGAAGATTTCTTTCCAAGAATCCAACTGTGACGTCAAGAGTTTTTCAATATTAATGATACAATATAACGACTCACATGAATGCATCTGATTTCGCTTTATTTTTAATTTTCATATTTCGAACATAAATTCATTGTTGCAAACTCCTAGCATGACGCAACTCAAGAAGTTTGTTTGTGGATATATAATATGTTTATTCAAATTTTATTTATTACAGACAGCAAAGCTAAGTTCAATTTCCTAATCGACCTACTTTAAAGTTTAACCACACTCAGTGCAACGTCTGACTAGAGCAAGAATGTAACTAAGTTAAGCTGACTCGGATTCAGACTTGGAGTTGATTTCTACTATTCGAACGTGTCCTTATTGGAACTTATATAATGCAGAATACATATATATTACTCATTGGTTTATTCTTTTTTTCAATAATGAAGTTGCTTTAGAAGTTAGATATATTATTTTTTATATTCACAATTGCGTCATTAAGTGCTATCATAATGATAGATTTCAAATCTATAGAATTAAAATCTCGGAAATAAAAAAAATATAGATAAACTTTTAAAATAGCTAGTGCGTAAATACGTAGAAGATATTCTATGTTAATAGTGAATCGAAAACACAGGTGCACTCAAGGGTACAAGTATCAAGACTATATTTTTATAGGTTGGTCGACGAGCAAATCGGTCAAATGATGGTAAGTGGCTACCACCGCCCGTAGACAATGACACTAAATATTTACCATTCCTTACCTCGCCAATGCGCTATGCACCTTGGGAAGATGTTATGTCCCTTGTACCTCTAGTGACACTGGCTCATTCACCCTTTGAATCAGAATACAACAATACGCGTCGAATATGTAATCGTGTATTTATAATAAAACTAAAAATCTTATACACGATTTTTTTTATCTTCGTATCTAAGCGACCGCTCTCAACGTAGTCAATTGCACAGGAGATATTTTATAGTTCAAGTGCATGCATATACATGAATGCGCTTCTATTATAATCCGATAGGATGGCAATCCAACATACAATGGAAACAGTTCAGTAGAAACACTTCATTGACATTGAGAAGTTCTTGATAAGAAAATCTGGCAACTTAGTACCGTCCCTGACTAACATATGATTGTATGTTTGTTTTTTATGGGTTCCTAAACCTTTCACCCGATTGTGAACCTGCAATCAGTTATTCTACGTACGTTGGAAAAAAAATCCTAGCAGAAAAACAAGAATTTTCCTTTGCATGTTTGTCCTTCAATATAAATGTTTTATGTCGACCTTTGTGCTACCCGTGTGAAGCTACGACGAATATAAGACGAGCTGGTCATTTAAAAAAAACGAAAATATATGTTTCAATATTCAAATATTATTACAATATAATATCTAAACGAGCCGAGATGACGTTTGAACGCGTGCATCTTAACCGATGATTTCGGGTTCAAACCCAGGCAGGCACCACTGAATTTTTCATGTGCTTAATTTGTGTTTATAATTTGTCTCGTGCTCGGTGGTGAAGGAAAACATCGTGAGGTAACCTGCATGTGTCTAATTTCAACGAAATTCTGCCACATGTGTATTCCACCAACCCGCATTGGAGCAGCGTGGTGGAATATGCTTCAAACCTTCTCCTCGAAGGGAGAGGAGGCCTTAGCCCAGCAGTGGGAAATTTACAGGCTGCTAATGTAATGTAATGTAATATCTAAACTAAGATCAACATTTAGATGAGGATTTATTTATTCCTTTTAGCGAGATAGGGAGATTACCTGCCTCGTTTATCATTAATACGTGTATCTGTATATAACATGACCACATAAGATTTTAAATTAACATGGTTATTTTTATTACTAACAATATTTAAAACGGGATATTTACCATGTTTTTTATTTTTATTTGGTGGAGCTCGATATTTGGTGGAGTCTTGTTCAAGAGACTGATATATCGAGCTCCACCAAGTAAAAATAAAAAACATGGTAAATATCCTGTTTTAAATACTGTTAGTAACATGACCATATTTCATTACACACAATTTTTTTTTGGAATTTCGAGATTTTGTTTCATTTCATTGTAAACTGCAAGTTACTCATCTACATTCGGTGAAAAAATGATAAAACCTTGTTTAAATTAAATTTTTAATGTCAAATAGTATACATTAGTTCAGTTAGAATTGGAGTTTGTCGATAACAATTTACTTTAATTATGTTTGCGTTTTTCATTTTTTTCCTTATAGGCCCATAGTACCGCACTCTAAGAGGCCAGCTGTTTCGCTGTCTAAAATTAATTCTAATAAATTTAGTAAATTACAATTAAGAATCCTCCAATTAATAAATATGGAATCAAGTAAATAATCCATAGATAATTAATATATTATTCTTATTATTGTAAATAGTAACGAAGTAAATAGTATACGTGCTATGCATTCATAGGGGGTAGAGTATGGCGGGGGCAGGGGGCAAGAGTCGGTCTTACTATTGAGGTGCGCCAATAGAGGTGTCGAAAAGTATTTACATCACAAATAGCTGTTGTCACCCTAAGAATTAACTAGGGGATCAAAAACGTCGACACGATCTCGAAGAAAACGAGGTGCGTCAAAAGCCAGACCCTCAGCGGGCATCCCCTTTAATTACGCTGGCTATTGACGTGCCGCAAATGCGTTCGTACCATTGTTAATAAAATAAGGGTACAAAAGTACCTTAGAGCGCATCAGAGGGAAGGTAAGTCAAACTCTCAAATAATATAGCTTGCTTGTTTAGTTGAACTGTCGACATATATGAAATCGCAAAAGAAATTAACAGTAGGCTCATTTAAAAGACTGCCTACCTAACTACTGAGTTTTTTGTCAGTTCTTCTAATAGAACCGCGTAACTTTTAATATAGTTCTGTAAAATGACGATAAACTGAGAGGAACAAAAAATGCTCCATCCTATCAGGTAATGTCATATATGCATTCAGTTTACGGAATCCATAAATCTATTTAACCTAGACTAATAGAAGTTCCTCAAAGCCAAATAAAATCTGAAGGCGATATCGGTTCACTTGAATAGTGAATAGGAGGGACTGAAAAGGAATGAATAAAGGATTGAGGCTTCAATGCATTTCATTGTAATGTCGATTTTATATCGTTCCATTCATTTCTAATCCTGTATACTTCTATTTCTATCGTTTTGAAATCAGCTACTGTCTGGTAATGATGATGAGGGTATTGAAATATATTATGTACTAGCTATCGCCCACGGCTTTGCTCTCGTTTTAGGTTAGCCGTCAGGTGTTAGGTAAAAAAAGTAGCCTATGTCCGTCCTTAATTGGAGTTCAAGCTTTCAAAATTCGGTTCAGTGGTTTAGCTATAAATGAAAAACAAACAGACAGACACATAGATATACAGACAGACAAATATACAGACAGACACACCGATAGACAATCAGATAGACAGAGTTACCTTCGCATTTATAATATTAGTATAGATTACTCTTGATTTTTGATCATGAGTATACAAATATATACAGTTAAAGTAAGTTAATTCATCAACGTTTTTAATCTAATTTGTCCAACATTCATGAAAAAATGTATTTTTGATTACGCTGAAAGATATAACTCCTATTAAAACTTTGCTTCGTGTTTTGACAAATAATCCTGTATACTTATACAGATCGACTTCGATCTTTTTTACGTTAATAAGTCCAATGATAAAGTTTTACAAAAAAATATATTTTTTAAAACAAGACTTTAAAATAAAAATATTGTTAAATACATAATAATTATTAAAATTAAGGCCTTAACTATATACAAATCTGAATTAAAAATAGTATATACTTTTTCAAGTAGGTTTAGTAGGAAACTCCGTAGTGACTTTTACAAAATTTGAAATACAAAGTTGATACAATCAAATGAAATTAAAATGTTAAAATATATCCTGAAAGTCGACAAACACAAACTACACGCTTTTTTACCATCTGTATAAACAATGCAACATTAGTAAACGGGTATTCCATCAGATCTACATGGGATAAGGATGCAAAGAAAACTTATTAACATGCACGCATGTTTAACAAATAAATGTTAGCGTTCTGCTCTTATAAAACATGAATGTGCTCTATGTGAATACATTACATACATACATACATTTCTTAGTTTTAAGTTTGCTGATTTCATACAAAATACACAAGAATTCAAAATTACACTTTGTAAAATCGATTAATATTTATGTCTATCAAGATCTTGATTCGGTTTATCATTTACTTTTCATATTATTTTTTATAAACGCTGTGATAATCAATCATCTATATTTTCTATTTAGGTGGTGAAAACTAACAATAAATATTCTTTACACAGCTTTCTGAACGCACCGTAAACGTCAAACATGGCCGCTCGTTAAACTGTCATGTCATTGAATTTCATGGATTTAATATCGAAATATCTCGATTATACGGTCGACTAAAAATTATTATTTTTTTAATGATCTATAATTGTGGATAGGTTTCGATCGGGTCTATCGTAGATATGCACGAAATTATTATTATAGATTTTGGGAATATTACCTGACAACCAACTCCTAAAATGTGATCGCAGCGGTCGAAACCTAGTCTTCAATATCTGAGTCGTACATTAGATCGAAAGTGTATTTTTCACTGTCAGAGTTACACTTGAATAATGAGATGTCACGAGATTTGATAAACTAGAAACGTTTGAAAGTGTTTGAATCGAAAGATCTCGAGAGGAAATGAGTTTTGACTCAAGGGATATAAAAGGTCGTTTAAATTTACATACATATATACGTTTAGGAGGTGACTTGCAGTTTTTGACAGTAGGATTTGCAGAAGAAAAGGGCGATGTGAAAATTATGAGAATAATTATTATATATTATACTAGCAACCTGTCTTGGATTTGTATGGGTGGAAGTGGAATTTTATAACATTTTGTTACTTAATATATATTTTCCTACCAGGTTCAAGAGTAAATCTCTTAGGGGTTCAAATCATTAAAAGGGGTTCCAGCCGTTAAGGGGAAGTTCAGTGGCATACGTACAGAACCGGGGATAGTATATCTCAACGCGAATATTATTCAGAACTCCACCGATTTTTTTCAATTATTATATTTTTTGGGAGCCTGCATTGTACATTGAAGATAAATCAATATAGCAGAAATAAATATATACTGTTATTTATCTCGGTCACGACATACTTTAATTGTGCTAACAAGAAAAATATCAGACGTTCTAATATTAAACTACGTTACGTTATTTACGTTATATGTTTTTAATATAATATATGACGAACATTTAAATGTTATTTAAACAACATAAATTATGTTTTTAATGCATTCAGAAAAGCAAACTGATAATTTCAATAGTGTTTTTGAATACATCGTTTACAGTTCACAATAATAGCAATGAAGTTAAAAAAGGCATTAAATAAGTTTGTAGAGATTAAATATAAACTTTAAATATAAAAATAAATTCATATACATACATATATATATATTTATATATTAGAAGGTAAGTAATTCAATATACCACAAACGTAGTACGTAGGTAGTGTACCCACGACACTTTTTCGTATTATGTGGTTTCAAGATTTATAGTTTTTTTGCTCCTATTGATATCTTATTTCATCTTTATCATATTTAACATTCGTGAGATTTTATCGCCATATATGAGTCGAGTTAAAGAATATTATAATCCTAAAACTATTAAAAATGTTACTTGTTCTGAATTATGTAGGGTACGAGTGCCATATGACATCGACTGAACATTGTAAGTACCTTTACAAAAGCTATTTATAACACAGATTATGAAAGAAAAGGCAGACGAAGAGCGCGGAGCATTAGAGCCATAACCTATCTACGCGATAGGTCGCACGCTGTAGATCTACGCGCCATTTTGATACGCAGTAAGAAACGACGCCAAAGAACTAGATTAGAACGATATTTAAAATATATTAAGTAATGGCATATTTCGATTAATGTAGATTATATTATGTTATATTATGTAGATTATAAAGAATTTGAAAAGATTTGAAAGTCTTCAGTTACTAAAACTAAAAATAAAATTTTATTCTTCCATGCGTCCAATCAAATTGTGCCCGTTGAAGTCGGTGTTCGTTTTGGTTTGTGACATGACAAATTCACACAGCCATCCTTACATAGAAAATATAACATGTGACAATTTTGGTATCAATTGTAGGCGTTATTTTTACGTACACAATTGATTTAAAGAGCACGTACGCTGTATGTATTTATGTTTTCCTTGAAGTATTATATGATTTACGTGACTTTGTACATTTTATTTTATTCTGTATTTAACCTACATCGTGGTTTACATAATATATAGGATTAAAATTTTTGATATAATCGATCAACCAGCCAATCGCAATCTACAGCTGGACAAAAGGCCTCTCTCTAGGTGAAGATTCTGGATGATTATTTATCATAATGTTGAGTATCTAAAAAATCGCATTGGAGCCGCGGAGTCCAAAATCTTCGTCTCATAAATGAAGAAGACCCAGCAATGGAACGAATACAGGCTGTTGATACTATCTTACAATTTATGTTTATGTTCATTACGTAGATACGAGTGATGTGATGATATCTATAATTCCGACTGTTCTTTTCTCTTGTTAAGAATAGTTATGTTAGCTCTGTTAAATAAATCCTGGCAATGTCCAGCAATTTCATAAAATTGCAATTTTTAGATTACTTGGTGGTAGGGCTTTGTGCAAGTCGTTCTGGGAGGTACCACGGACTCATCAGATATTCTACCGCCAATCAGCAGTACTCAATATTGTTGTGTTCCGATTTGAAGGGTGAGTGAGCCAGTGTACAGACACAAGTGACATAACATGTTAGTTGCCAAGGTTGGTGACACATTGGTGATGTAAGGAATGGTTAATATGTCTTACAGCGCCATTGTCTATGGGTGGGTGGTTACCACTTATCATCAGGTGGCCCATTTGCTCGTCTGCCTACCTATATCATAAAAAAAAATTGTCACCTACGAGAATATTATCATAATATATCCAAAGTTTTGTTTCTTTTTCGCCAAGTTAAGTGTGCAATATCGTGACATAATAAATTAAAGACGATAATAATCTTTGCTACTAGCAGGCCTGTCTAGAATAGGATATCCAATTTAGTTTATATTAAAAACGTTATTTTTAAAGCGATAGAAATAGCAGTCTAGGAATCAGTGAGCTGCCGCTGTGGAGTAGTCGAACAATATTTGTTCTGACATTGATAAATTTCGCTTTGTATTTTATACCGAAGCTACTAAAGCCTGCTCTGGATTTGGATGTTTGTTTATTGATGTATGTTCTGTTGCTGAACAAATTCGTCTTGAATGATCTGATTTATTATGTTATTAAAAAGAAATGTTTTAAAAATATGTTTATTTTCCTTCGCAATGCTTATTATAGTATGCTTATGACTTATTATTATTTTATTTAATTCATGGGTAATATCCTAAGTTTGATTTTCTGAAGAGTATACCAATTTTATCAGTAAACGTATCGCAATATTGGCAAAGCAGTTAAGACAAAGATAATTATGTGAACATTATTATACATTATGTATATTAAGATAACATCATAATGTTTTGAGTTCACTGTATTTCTTGATTAACAAAAGGATATTTTCATATGGGAAATTTTATATTTATTCGATTTGTCTGTTTGTATTTGTAGTTTTTGTCAATTCCAAAATCGCGCTTGAGTAAATTGATACAAGACAACATATATACATTGGTCAAGCCTTAACCAGCCTAAGTGTGGCCAAATAGATACAAGCAATTTGTAAAGAAACACTGCTTTGAAGCGTTAAAAGTCGTAGCCTGTTGCAAGGTTCACATACCGAATCACATATGTGTTGGTGCTCGCCTGTACTTGTGGGCTATATGAGACACCACTTCTCCGCTTTAGCTAGCTCGAACCAACATTCCAACTTTATATTAGAAGTGGTGCACGCTCTCCACACATCTGCAACGTTCAAAGTTATATCTTTATAAGTGCGAGCATTGCAATTTTAATTTTGATGTATTTATTGATGTAATACTCGTTTATGAGTTTCATTACACGAAAATGCTCTTAGTGAATATCCTGTATAAGGCGAATCGAGATTTTTATATCTATACATAGTATCTACTATCTATAAATACGCGTTTTTTTCTGTCATATAATTATGACTAGCAATCAATTCCCGACTTTGCATGGGTTGCAATTTAGTAACGATAAGTGCTAAAGAAGATCCCTTTGCAAAAATAAAAGTTGTATTTTTATAACATGTTCTTAACTTAAGGGGGTTACACTATGCTTGTATCAGTCAGCTGGAATTAATCCATTTTTTTTTACCAATATTTTCATACATAAATACTATTGTAATTTCCGAAGTTTCCGGTGGATTTTTCAAAAGTCGTTCTATAGTGTTGAATTTCATACGGCAAATAATGTTATCTATCTATATTATTTAGATAAATGTTAGTTGCGTTACCTTAAAATAATATTTAAATTGTATTTCAATATGAAAATAGATAATTTACGAAAACGATTGAATGCAACGAAGTTCGCGAATGTTTGCGAAGAGTCGTGCATACTTGTTAACGTACTCGTATCCAATGCAAATATTCAGTCATTCAGTCAACCTATCAATTACCTAAACCTACCAAATAGAACGAAATGGATAGAATGTTTAATGATGCATGTAGAATATGCGTTTGCAAACTTGTTAATTTTTTCCATTCGAAGTTAAATAGAGAATCATACCCATTTCCATAACTGCCTCGATGCTTTGGTAATGGCGGCAGGTGCCAAGATTCCGGACCCAAAACTCGGGTTAGGCCAATAAAATTGATCGACTTTTCCATCGAGAAATTATGAATCTGGAGTTAGGAAATTGGTAACATACACTTCCAAACCTCGGAGAACACGTAAGCTCAATCTTTATTTTAATCTTCTTCTTAATTGAATGTTTAAAAAGGAATCATATGTGAGTTTAAATATCTAATGAATTAATATAATATTTAGCTTTATCCACATAGTTTAACTAAAGCAAATTTTGCGCAGCGCATCTATTCGTGCACGTATGCGCTTCAAGCGTATAAAGGGGAACCAGCCTTAAAGCAAAAGCATTCCTATGGAGAGTTGGCGTCAGACAGGCGGTCGGCTGTAAAAGTCTACCAAATTCTTTCCTTGCAGTTTAAGCACTGAATCGATCATAAATAAATGGGTCAAGGCTGATCAAATTATTATTCATTTGAAAGCTCACGATTATTACGGGCGAGTTGCATAGGCATCATAAAGTGCCTAGTATAATTATGTCGGAAAGTTGTCGGTTATGTCGGTATTTTTTGACAAGAAACATTATTTTTAATAATATTTTTAAACCAGAATAAAACAGATTTGCACACACTGTTTGGTCATAACCTTTCTCAATCGACTGCGATTCGGATTATGTGACAGTATAAGTAAATAAACACAATTAATTACGCTAAAACTCAGCGCTCATTGGTTGTGTTCTATTCATTGTGTAGTGTTGACACGAGAAACAGTGCCTCAGTGCTTATTTTGAAACATGAACTTACATGTGAAATATCTATTGGTGAGCCTCGACTTGAGAACAACTTGTACGCCGTGACGGCATGATGCTGACTCTTGAATACTAACCGCCGCTCTCTTAATAACCAAAAAATTCAATGTTTCACATTCATCATCTGCCGAGCGTACAGTGGTAGCAACTTTTAATAAAGTATATTCTAGTCCTGCAAAGTTTCTTAAGATGACTGGATGTACCGATTCTTTTACCGAGGTAACTTATAAGTTCCCCCGGGCCACATTCCATTAAACCTCTCGAGTTCAGTTTGAGTACACATTTAAAGTCGAATGGATTTTATCTTGATTTATTTCGCAAGTGCGGGAGTCGTAACCGCTGATGTGACATACCGATAGCGTGATCACAGCTTATATTACCGGGTGATCTGAGCTCAGATCTTCGTTTTGACTTGGAGTTATGGAAATTCCTTTATTTGAATTTACCAACGGACGATTAAGAGTTTGTTTCAAGTTGATAATAATAAAATACATCTTTTTTTGTTCCGTTTCTATAGATAAATTACTTTGCTTTGTTTTAATAGGTAGTTAGAGTGCCTACACGTTTAAATCAAAAATGGAAATACATTAAAAGTGACGATATAATTTAATATAAGGACGATATAAAACATTTGAAAAAGTAAGAAACTAAATATCCGATTTTCTAAAAAAATTGATTTTAGTTTAGTACGTATTCCTTCTCTAGATTTAACACCATTCACTTGCTTCAATATTCGATAAATTGAGACCTGAATATTTACTTGAAAACTGCCAAGAAGCCACATCATAAGGTTACCACCATTTCCATAGCGAACGTCACGTCCGCCCGGATCATTTGTATTGTAAGACCACGCCATATTATCACTGTAAAAATCATGAACTCCAAGTGGTATTATAACGCCATCTTTATATTTAATGTTCTACCAGCTTAAGTTCTTACATAACTGCCTCTCAATGACGTCATCACACGTTGACTTGTCGTCGTAACGTGACACTGCAGATTGCGTCCTATTTTTCTTTCCAATGTCGGCGATTCATTACTCAAGTGTTATATCGGTTGACAGTTGCAAATATGTTTTCTTCGAAATAGCTCGATTGTCTATTTCATGACGCAATAGAAATCGCTCGATGAAAGTTTGCGTAGTAAAGTATCGTATCGTATCTTTGAATGCGTAATAATAAATTCATTATATAATTTTAGGACGTACTTGTATCACGTATGTATATCAATTTTATTTTCGTCACGTATTTGAGAATAACTGTTGAATTTCAGTTTAATTTTCTTCGACATTTTTTTTTATTTTACACTGAATATACAAATACAGTGCATGCTATATATACTGCTGGACAAAGGTCTTCTCTCCTTTGAGAAGAACTCTTGGATCTTATTTGACCACGCTGCTCCAATACGGGTTGATACACATTATCGGCTACAGTGAAGAACCGAGTTGGCCCAGTGGTAAGAACGCGTGCTTTTAAACCGATGATTGCGGGTGAAACCCAGGCAAGCACCACTGAATTTTCATGTTCCTAATTTGTGTTTATAATTAATCTCTTGCTCGGCGGTTAATGAAAACATCGTAAGGAAACCTACATGTGTCTTATTTCAAAGAAATTCTGCCATATATGCCATAGTGTATCCACCATGTATATGTATATGAGAGGAGGCCTTCGCCCAGCTGTGAGAAATTTACAGGCTGTTTATTGTGTATTGTGAATACACATTTACATACATAAACATAACATAACATAAGCAGCCTGTAAATTTCCCACTGCTGGGCTAAGGCCTCCTCTCCCTTCGAGGAGAAGGTTTGAAGCATATTCCACCACGCTGCTCCAATGCGGGTTGGTGGAATACACATGTGGCAGAATTTCGTTGAAATTAGACACATGCAGGTTTCCTCACGATGTTTTCCTTCACCGCCGAGCACGAGATGAATTATAAACACAAATTAAGCACATGAAAATTCAGCGATGCCTGCCTGGGTTTGAACCCGAAATCATCGGTTAAGATGCACGTGTTCTAACCACTGGGCCATCTCGGCTTTTTTTAATAAACCAGAGATAGTTAAAGCTGACAGACAGCTTCCTGATTTTTTATGTATGGATTGTTAATACTTAAAACTTATAAACGTCAAGCTGCTTTTGAAATTTTCTCGTACAACTTTTATTACCCTGATCTGGGACTTGAATTCAGATCCTCTGGATCTTGAGCATTACAAGCTAGACATTGGATCAATGAGTTACTCCGATCGATAAACACTGCTATTGGGCTATTATTTATATAGTGGACTTTCTTATAGACATTTTGGAAAGCCACATGTCCCCAAAACTGATGTAGTACATAGTGTCCTCATAAAATAACGATATATTTATACAAATGTACAAATTACTTGGCAAAAGAAATTGGGATAAATATAAGGCAGTTCCTGCTTGCCAGAAAGTTAATTAAAGATACAAAGATATATTATGATGGAAACATAGCGATTTACTTAATTTCGTAATCGAAAAAGATGAATTACAATCATTTCGAACAAAATAATTTCACGAAGAGTTGGAACAAATTATGGAACATGTTGATCTTATTTTGAGGATTAATGTTTTTAATTTGTACTTGACGGTAAAAAGGCTCCGTGAGGAAACCTGCGTGTTTCGATAATAATTGTGTTGTTGTTGTTGTTGTTCCTTTGTTTGTTATTGGAAAGTTTTTTTTTTAATCATTTATTTTAAAGTGGGATTTTTCTTCAAGAAAATGCCACCCTCATAGTGCTTGCAAAACATTCAACTTAATATATCGTTTAATTACATCTATTCTTAAAGAAACCATCCACTAACTTGTACAAAGCCTGCGCTAATTCTGATGTCTGGGTCAGTGAGGACACTATCGCATGAATCATCAAGCTTAAAATTATACAATATTAATTTTGAAGGAATAAGCAAGTTCACTGGAAACTCACGGAAGGTCTGGTTCCCAGAGATTCGTTGGTAGAAACTGTGTACTGCGCAACATAACTAGATTATAAAATGAATTAGTATGCAAGTTATTAATCATCGGATAATAGTAGTTTTATTTGAGAATAACTATCATTTGGAAGTACATAATACTAATACGGAAATTTTAACAACTACTAGACCTATTTTATATGCAAAAGGTCGACATATTATAGAACATAATAAACAATTATTTATTCAATTATTAATAAAAAACTGATTTCAGGTACTGGTTGGTTGATAACATTTAAATTCTCCTTCATTTCAAGGTAAGCTTTTTAGAATTTACATTATGATTTTATATACATTTGCGTCTGAAGACATTTTTGATTCTTAAACAATAAGAATGACGTAACATTTATTATAGGTATGACTAAATAATTTTAAAATCAAGAAACCAAACAACAATTTTATGATTAGTGTTCCTAGATTATGGAACTACCCGACCCTATTTAATAAAAATATTTTTGCGGTAGACAGCTTTGTCTCTGGATACTGCCACTGGACGAAGTATAGCACTTCTCAGTTCTCTTACATATCTAATTAATAATGTCCATTGCGCCTGTAATTAAAACGGGTCACTGACATCAAACCCCAATATCAAGTAGTCATTTTTAGGTAGAATAACAGATGAACTATTCATCCACATGGATACAAACTAAGGTCATACATAAGGTCACACCAACCCATTAGAAATAATAATGATGAAGTAAATTTATTATTTTAACGTTTGACACTTTTCTTACTACTGTTACCAAATACAATAAAAAAAATAACAACGCTTGAGAAACAGGTAAGAAAAATACACTGAACAGTTTTCTCTTTGCTCTAAATTCGTATTATATAAAATTATACCGATTAATGTCAATAGATTCGATAACTACATGACGCACATCTTAAAACTGTCATCCTAGGACATTATAGTATGTTAATAATATCACATTACAAAGACGTAAAAAGTGGCCAACTTGAAATTTAATTTAATTAAACATTTAATAATTAAAAACTTTTTAATATTAAAAATATTGCGTTTTAAAGAAAGGGTTAAAATTTAATTCAGATGTAATCTTTGTTCCTTTATTTTCTCTGATATTGTTTGTTAAACATTTTGTGTACACGAAAGGGAGGCAATTATATAAGAGAATCTTAAGACAGGTTTTAAGATAATGAGTGCCCCAATTTTAGTGAAATTACAACGTATTTTACAATAAAAGGAGTGAAACTACGTAAATAAACAGCGCTTCTTTTATATTTACACATTGGGGACATAATAAAAAGAGAACTTTAAATGAAATTAATGCTCTTTTGTTACATTTTTCTCGGAATGGATTATATTTTCAAAATGTTTTCGTGAATATTCTCAGTAGTTGAATTAATTAAAATTTGTATTCAAAATAGACGTTGGTGATTGAAATTGGAAGGTTTCTTTATTGTTGAATGATTATCTAACTTTCTTCATTGATTAATTTCTTTAGTGACTAAATTATCAGGCGCTAAATCCAGAAGATATTTTCAAGAAGTTCTCAGTATTTGCCGGGAGTAAGAAGTTGGCAGAATTATATTATTTTGTCTCAGATTGCACTTAAAAGGTCAGATCAAGAACATAACCTAAAATTGAAATCGAGTGTACCTTCACAATTATGATTTCAATATCTCTTATATAGTTGAATCTTGAGATTTTGTTGTAGAATTTCAATCCGAAGGTCTTCAAGATTGTCTTCAATATAACAAGCGATAGTTTACCAACGTGAAAATATCTTCTTAATCTATACAATTTTTGTTTAACGCAATCTTATCTTTTTTTTTAGCCTTACATCCAATGAATATTTCATCGAGTTTGTAAAGCGAAAGTATATTTTGATGTTATTTCTGATGTACTCGCTGCTCCGAGGACAGGCAGTTTTAAAGATGACTATGAGACAGGCGACCTTGACACATTTTCCTCTCATGAACATATGTCGCTTGTATTCGAATAATGATATTATGTAGCTGTATATGCGTGGACTTTTAATTTCGAGCCATAGATATCTAGTCCTTTGATAAAATCCTATAAATGTCCTTATTGGATTAAAAGCGTAATTCTGCATATGTCTAAAACTAAACTCTATTTTAGTAGCCCGATTGTTATTTACAAATCAAAAATGTAATAAAATAAACATTGTGCAACTCAATACGAGTGATAGAAGTTAAACATATTCATAAACGGCATTTAAATTTAAATTTGTTTTTGTAATTTGAATCTCATTAAGATGAAGAAAATCATTTAAAAAAATATTGATTTGTAATTTAATGTTATTATTAGAATATTTAATTTTATCATATCCATAGACTTTATTGCACTTAGTGAGATTTTCTTAAAGAATTCAACTAGTTGTTTTATTTTCATTTTCTTCGTCGTCTCTCGCGTCTCCTTATTATTCTTTCACGAAGGTACAAGTTTAATATTATCTGGCGTCTCGTAACATCGTCAACATTGTCATTACTTTATTAAGACAAAGATTTATACGTCTGTCTAAAGAGCATACGTCATACTAGAAATTACATTAGAATTGTGAATCTTTACATTCACAGAGTTTTCTTATTTTAATTAAAATAGTATTACAAATAAAATTTTATTAATGACTTAATATTTCGTTGTGAGATATTGAAATGAAGATTTATTAAACATTTTCTTGAAAATATTCTTGGTAACTCAAAGATGACCCTCTGATATCACTAATGATTTTGTTGAAATACCTAACAGGGATAACAGAAAATAAATTAGATATAAAACCCGAGCTACGAGTAGGAACTGAACCTAGGAGCAAATCCTTTGAATGTAGCCTGTCATTGTTATTGTCACAAAGGAATTTGAATTTCATCTATAAATATAATTATTGTGAGATTTAAGAGTATGGAATGAAAAATTTTAATATACACATATGTCACCGAAAAATTGTAAATACCGTTAGATTATAATCTATCTCGCGAGATTGTGAACTGTCGGTAGATTGCAAACATTTAACATAATGCTTACAATTTAACGAATTATTTTTTGGTAGATTACAATCTAATATCAAAGTGCGTTATTTCAGTTAAATTGTAAACACTAACCTAACCTAACCGAAATATCATATCCATCTATATTTTGACGTTTTATTTTGAGTTAAATCACCGTTCACAACATTTCAGCAAATAATGCGTTAAATTGTAAGCATTATGTTAAATGTTTGCAATCTACCGACAGTTCAAAATCTCGCGATAGGTTATAATCTAACGGTATTTACATTTCTACGGTGATATATATATTATATAAGACAATATATCATTCTTAAGTATTATTTATTTATTTATTAAGGACTATCAGATATCGCTCCATTGACACGTGGTAATAATAATACTTTCAATCTGATAAAATAGACAATATTGTGAACTATATTTCTATGAATATAAATAATACAATACAATTTGAAAAAAATTAAACGAATGAATTGAAAAGAAATGAAAAAATAAGAGCAAAAAATGTCGATTATCTGTGCTATGCCAGTTAACCGATCAAGCTATTTAGAAAGAGATAGATCCGTACATACATTCTAAGGTGTAATTATTTTTGAAGTGAAAACTTCTTATGGGAGGGTAAACCGCTTCGTTACGCAACGCGCGCCACGGCGCCAGACTGTTTGGCTTCGCTTTACTTTCGCAAACGGCAGCGGTAGGCAGGCAATATTAATACTAATAATGTACACACACAAAATTCGAATGTACACATTCAAGTATTGATGATGAACTAAGATTAAAATATATTCTATAATCAATAAAAGATTTTATTAATATATAACCTTTTTTTACATTAATAATATTAATATACATAAAATTAAAGTAATAACCTAAGCTTTTCTTAAGTTAAACATATTTCAAACTTAAATAGTTCAACTTAGACTAGCTTAAATTATCACTGTTGTCGGGCGTCCCGAGATGCACTCGTATTTTTTTAATGTTGAATGACTTTATTTAAATTTCTATTATATTTTGGCATGCACAAAAGCATTTCCAATTCCCTTACATAGTCAATGGAACTATGTAAGGGACCACCAAGTGAGTTATGTCCCTTGAGCCAGAAGTTACATTAGCTTACTTACCCTTCAAAACGGAATACAACTATACCGACTAAGTTAAGTAAATGAGTGAGGTACCTATCCACACCAACTTGTTCAAATTAAATTACGGAAGGAAGGTCTTTTTTAGGGTTCTGTACCCAAAGGGTAAAAACGGGACCCTATTACTAAGACTTCACTGTCTGTCCGTCCGTCTGTCTGTCACCAGACTGTATCTCAAGAACCACGATAGCTAGACAGTTGAAATTTTCACAAATTGTGTATTTCTGTTGCCGCTATAACAAAAAGTACTAAAAACAAAATAAAATAAATATTTAAGGGGCGCTCCCATACAACAAACGCGATTTTCTTGCCCTTTTTTGTTCGATATCAATAATGGCAACAGGTAGGAACTTGAAATATTCACAAAATACTCAGTTGTATTTTGCATTAAATAATAAAATAATTATTTAAGGTCTCCCATACAAAAAACGCCATAATTTGTCTATTTTTGGCCGATAGGCACTTGAAATATTCACGAAATACTTAATTGTATTTGTAATAAAATAAATAAAAAATAAACAATAATAATAATAATGGCACGGAACCCTTCGTGCGCGACTCTGACCTGACACATGGAAAAAATAAATAAACAACGCAACAACATTTACAAGTTTGATATATCCAATACACACACTAGGTATTCCTTTATCGTGGGTGTCTATTTACAATTTAAGAATATTGTTTATTGTTGTAGCTCCCTTTTATATTGGACAAACAACCCATCATAATTTATAAACATCATATATACGACATAGCTTATGTAACATGAGCTATGTTACACCTCATAAAGTCAAAGTAAAAAATCTTTATTCAATGTAGAAGTGCTTACACATGCTTATTGATAGTCAAAAATCTACCACCGGTTCGGAAATTAACACCTCGGACCTGAGACGAACCGGCGAAAGAAACTCAGCTGGATATATATTTTTTTCAATTTAAATTTTACAAATTTAGTATATTTCATGTACAATAATAATAGACACATTTTCGTTATTTGGAACAGCCTGTAGGCGATCATCTCATTCCCATGGTGTTCAATCAACTAAAACGTTATTAGTGTTATAATATCCTTTAGCACACAAACGCTTTTTAACGGTTCTTTTAAATTTTACAATTGAATATTTTGAATGTTTTCTGGGATCCTGTTGTAAAAACGTATACATTGCCCCAAAAAAGAGTACTCCAAGTATCCGATTACACAGGGTTACTAACCCTGTATAATCTTGGAGTAACAAGTTTATTCTTGTTCCTAGTATTAATAGAATATAGTTAATGAATCTCCATAGACGCGCTGTCTGTATTGTTTTTGTTAATTTATAATTCAATTTATGTTACTTTAATGAACGTATATGTTTTTTATTGGCAGGAATCACAAATTAAATTTAAATTGCAAATTGGTGATAAAAGGATTGCATTGTAAAAGGATTGCAAGGATTGTTTCACAACGAAGATCGTCTATTAAATTTTATTGGACACAATAGAATGAGGAGATTAAAATTTTGATTTCAAATGTCGGAACGAGAATATATATATTTTGTCATTATTAGTTGTAATTTCCTTTTGAAGGAGTTTCGATACACAGGCCGTTGATTTGTTTACGTGATATTAGTGGCGCTTAGCTGTTCGCACCATCAAATTGTACCTGTTACAAGCGGGTTATGCATTTCCCAATTAATTTCCGACTTAGCCGACGACGCGATTTGGATGCGTCCGCTTCATGATAATGGGAACTGTAGTCATCCCGAAATATGTCAAGCATTATGTTTAAATAATTCGAGTGAAGTTATATAATGAAATAAAATTTAGAATATTTATATTTTGAAATATCAAGCAGTTTAAGATTTATTTCTGTGATGATTATCAAGAAAATCAAATTTCGAATTAGCAAGGTAAGAAGTAATTGCTTCCGAAAAATGAAAGGATTAAAAATTTTAAAACGAGTCGGTCTTGACCACCGAGCATTTCTTTAACTAAAGATGTGTACACGCTATAAATATATATTGTAGAGGATGGAAGAAGAGTGGGGAAAACATATAAAAAGCAGCGCCAGCACCCGGCGCGCTCTCTTTGCTGTTCGGCTGTTATCGAGTCAACATATCGGCAACGTCATTCTGTCCGTTGGGTTTTTCGTTAGATTGTTCCGTAATTGTTGTAATAGTTTCAGAGGTCTTACATTTTTAGTTTTTGTTTAATTTAATTTTGGTTTGTTAAATTTAATTGTTTTCAAAGTAGATTCGTTTTGTAAATTGTTTTCTTGAGGGTAGTAATAAATTTGTATTTTAAAAAAATTACTTCTGGTCTTATTTCTAGGAATATATACTTAAGAAATCACATTAAAACACTTTATTTCTTTTAGTTACTATGTCGAATGACATCAATGTTTTCAAAACACGAGGAATGAAAGTATGGAATTTTGACATCTTATAGTCTTTTAACTCGTTATAAGATTCTTATAACAAGTTAAAAAACGCGGTCTAAACAGCACTTGCTATGGTTTTACTTTTGACAAGGTCAAGCGGAATACTATTTTTTCAGATTATGTTCAGTTTCTAAGATAACTTCAGAAACTGCGCGCTGATATAAAAATAATAATTGTTAAAAAATATTGGTTACATTATACAACGTTAAAAAAGATTTAGGATTTGACGTAACATAGGACAGGGTTCCATAATTGTCAGGGCGTCACGGTAGCATGCGAAAGCGATCCTGAAAGTGGCGTCGACTGAAAAGTCGGAGAGGGTACCGCTGGTTTTTTAGGGGGTATTCCGGTGTACTAGGGCGCACTGGATCGTCCTGGGCACCGGCGAATACCACATACCTACTATTACATACTACCGCATACTGTACGTGGGAAAAACGCGTTATGCATTTTCCCGGCGAGGAAAAATAAAAAGGGGTTCCATACTATAATGGGCATTGTCTTTTGTAGATGCATATTATAAAAAAATTGAAGGTACATACATCAAAAATATATCTAATTCAATCCAGATTTGTTAAATCGAAAAGATCATCGTATACATCATAAAAAATATTAAACATCTGTTTACGCTTGTGCCAATGAAGCCATTTCTCTCAATTCAAAATATGGAACGTCGTTGAAAAAAAAAGTTCTAAAGTCCTATGAGGGTCCTGTTTTTTACTTTTGATGTAATCCTAAAAACAAATTGAAATCCATCCAAATAGGCAGACATAAGTGTCAAACTTGTAATTTGCACTTGGATTCAACACTTAGGGTTAGAAAAATAAAATAAAAGCAATCAATACAATGCTGTTAGTTGTTTTAGTGCGTTTATTGGTATTGTTTTAGGCTTTTATTGCAGCTGTTATCTTTCTCTTTTGTTAGAAACGTTAAAATTTTATTGTTACAGCCTGTTATCCGACCTACCATTGTGCAATGAACGATTTTTTTGTTGGCAGATAATTTGAAATCGGTGATATCTCTTAATATATTGTAAGATGACATTCGTGATAGCTCTGCTAATATACGTGATTTAAATGTATACGTATACCCTGTTTGCTATTGCTGAATGCTTCAGATTTCTACCAGTAAAAAAATAATTTAGAATTGCATAGTTAGTAACAAACTTTACTTATCTATAAAATTAGTATAGATTTTAGAGAAACCTGAAAATGATTGTTGACTATACTTCATACCAAACCGGAAAAAGCAGCGCGCGCAGGCCCCCCTACAAGGTGGACTGACGATCTTGTGAGCGTGAAGTTACTGGATGCGGGTAGCTCAAGTCCGGTAGTCTTCCGACAAAGATGATGATGCTTCATCTTGTTTTCATAAAAAGTGAGGTATATGTACACCAATTTATATATACATATATATCCTGTTAACATCCTACTACTATGTTAAGAAGTCCTCTTATTGAGGAGACAGTTTGAAGCTTATTTTGGCGATGAATACAGATTTTAATCCGATATATTTTTCTCACAGATTTCCTCTAGTATTGTCCTTCACCGCCGAGCATGAAGTTAATCAAATTTTGGCGGTACTTCCTAGGGTTTGAACCAGCAATCTTCTGTTAAAATCCACGTGATCTCACCACTGGTCCATATCAGCTCTTATATTTTTATAATATCTGCCAATTACTATTTTGCTAATTATTGCAGAGGTGTCCCGATTTTATAAATTGGAACTTGACTATTATTTTAGTGTCATATATCCACTGCCTACTATCCAATGGTACATACGTTATAATATACACATCTATTAAATCATATGGAATACGAAAATCTAAGATTTATTTTAAAGGTAACAAATAAAACAACTCAAGATAAACAAATGAAAGTCAGCATACGATACTTTTTACATGAGAATAAAATTTTCCAGCATGTTCAACTCAAGCGTATAACACATCTACAGTTTTTCTTTTCTTTGAGGAGTACGTAATATGAGAGCAAATATCGCATTACTTGTGAAATATGTTGGATAATCCGGCTTCAGTATTTCGTACTATTGAAGTCATTATTGTTTTCTAGACAAATAGGGATCGGATTTTGTAATACTTTGTTGAAACATCGAAAACGTAGATTTTTTTAATTAGTACATATATATACACATATATACATATACATATATACATATACAATATATATACATATACAAATGTGTACTCGTACATGTATTTGAATTTGACTTCAAAAGTTCTTATTTAAATTATTAAACCTGTTAGAAAGTACTTATTTTTATTAAGTAAATTTGATTTGATGTAATAACAATTCATGAACTCTTGTAATCTAATTATATGGATTCATATGTCACCGATGTTTGTATGGTATTCTCTAGACTGACACATAAGATCAGTGTTAATCTTTGGGTCATAATATGCTCCCGAGTATCAAGATAAGTCGTGTGATCTTTCTTTTTGTGTCGATATATATAATATAGTGAGACTTTTTCTCTTTTTAATATATTATTCTATTGCGTATCAAAAATAAAGTCATTTCAATTTAAAGTATTATACATTGTGAATTGATTATTATAAGTCAAATAAAATGTCAGTATATTTAATCCTGGAGGCTGCAACTTTTCAAGACAGTTGTCAGTGGCCCTTATCATCTCATTAAATATGTAGTCGCATTACTTCTTAGGAATTATTATTCGTAATCATCGTATACATATAAATGTATGTATATATGTACAATACAAAATATTTCAATAAAATAAACCCATTTATTAAGAAAAAAAATTAAAAACAACCCTAGATATCACTTTTAAAACTAAACTATTTGGATTGGACCATGATTTGAACTAGATTTATTTAACAAAGAGCCGAGATGGCCCAGTGGTTAGAATGCGTGCATCTTAATCGATGATTTCGGGTTCAAACTCAGGCCAGCACCACTGAATTTTCATGTGCTTAATTTGTGTTTATAATCCATCTCATGCTCGGCGGTGAAGGAAAACATCTTGAGGAAACTTGCATGTATCTAATTTCAACGAAATTCTGTCATATGTGTATTCCGCCAACCCGTATTGGAGCAGCGTGGTGGGATGTATGCTCCAAACCTTCTCCTCAAAGTGAATGGTGGCCTTCGCCTAGCAGTGGGAAATTGACAGGCTGTTAATGTTATGTTATTTAACAATAGTTATATTAAAAGTTACTGCACATTTTTGGATAGAAATCACTTGTTAATTAACAACAGAAGGAGTTTTTAAATGCAAAGCATATTGGCTGCTGTGCTGACTATCCATCTAGATTGGTCAGCAGTTCAGGTCCAGGTAGCGCCGTCAGTTATTATGTCGCGTCTCAACATCAATTAGCCTCGGAATGATCACGCCTTTGTGTATAAATACCGTTTTAGTTTTATTTATCTATTATATAAATATATATGTTAATGATTAACATTGAATTTAAATATTTGCGGTATCTTTGATGAAAGAACATTCGCTAAGTATTATATAAAATGACTAGGCTTTACTCGCACGAAATTTCCAACCCCGTTGGGGTAACCCTTGTGGGTGGACTTTCATAAAATCCGTTCTTAGCGGATGTCATTATAATTATTATTAGTTGTGTTACAATTGAAATTTGTAATTATTGTCATGATTTTTATTCAAAAAGGATTTTTTGAATACTCTTATTTTATTCCAAAATACATATATTTTTATCTCAAGTGCTGTTTTTAGATTTTTGTTACAATACAACATAATATAATAATCTTAGATTATCATTATTTTTTTTTTAATGATTGGCGTCCAGGGGATGATGTATGATCCAATATACGTAAAAATTTAATCGGACACGTTGAATATTCATTATTTAATGAAAATGAGATCTCCAAAATATTATAACATAACAAGAATACATAATAATTATCTTATGGAATATATTTGATTTTCAAATTAAACGACAAATTAATAATTAATAGATATATATTTACTGCCCGCATTACATGCCCCAGTTCGATTGGCACCGCCCAAAGTTATAATACGAGTCCATTAGTCCCGGTACTATAACAAAAAAATCTCCCATATTTATGAAATGTTTGAAATCATAAACCGTACAAAGAAGTTCAACTTTTAAACCAGACCGCTGTTAAACACAGCGAGTAAGAATGATGGACTATTAAGTTATCATGATTTGGTACATAAATTTTCGACTGCGCCAAAGCCGGTTCGAATTTACAATATTCATGCGAATTTTGGCGTGATTCCAGAAGATATTTTACGGTTCAACATTGCTTTTTGTCGAACTCTGTTTCACGGTGAATGTATGAGCTACTAATAATTAGAGAGCGTGTAGCTGTATACCTTTGTAGCGATATAAACTGCCGTATTTTAATACTGATTTCCGCCCGTGGCTTTTTGTCAGAGGGAAGGACTACTATGAAAGAAATACGTAACTTCATTTCAATAATGAACTTACGGTAATGATTATCTAAAATATGTTTCGTTTTATAATGTTATCGTTTGTACAAGTTTTTATTTTGCCTTGCTTAATAAATTAACGTAAACTTTACGAAACGATGCCCAAGCGACACTATTTGATTATTAATCCATTGACGTGTGTACCAAGTTTATGTTAGACCAAAGCAACACACATATTGCTACCAAAATAGTTATCTAACAACTGCACGTGTTTCATTGATAGCGTACGAACCATGCCTTTATCCAATAAGAGGATACAGAATACGTTTGACATATATGTGACTTCATTGAACTTTGTTGGACTTTGTCAAATGTCTGACGTTGGTGACAGAATATCGTTCGTTGGACGCGACATAATGCTGCAAAAAGTACACATATATTTTGTCGTATGATCTTGGTTACTTTTTTATTTATAATATATAGGCGGAGTGGCAAATTAGCCTGATGTTAAAGTCACCAACGTTCATAGACATTGGCGCTGTACCAATGCACCACCAACCTTGGAAAGTAAGAAGTTATGTATCTTGTGCCTGTTATTATACTGGATGTAATACGTAATAGAACGGCAACACCTAGACATATTGAAATAGGCTTAATTCTAGTAATATTTATCATTATATTCAACTCTGCGAATTTGATAAATCAAATCAAAATATACTGAAAGAGGCTTATACTATAGAATCGTCATTTAAGAGAATTGAGTTAAATGTAAAGCTACCACCAGTTCTGAATGTAAATTCTATCGAGACGAATCGGCAAAACAATCAGTAGTTACTCTTTTCCAACAGTTGAAATTCAAAGTTATGTTAATCAAATACGTAATAAATCAATTATTATTAGATGTACGTTTTTTTGTCATCAATATAATCTAATGTTGGATAAAGTGCTTTTTTGTGGATTTTTGTTAAAGAAACGATAACTTGCCACGGGAAGGATTTATTGACTTCGCGGAGTCGGAAACTTGGCGTTATAATCCTGTGATAACTTCTCGTGTTTCTGCAATGGTTTTCGCTGATTCAATCGAAGTGATCAATGCTATTGTGAATAGACCTACATTTTGAATTTCTAATGTCAAAATACGCGCGAAATATCTGAAAATTTTCTTCCTTGCCTATGGATATCACATAGGCGGGGAATTTAAATTTTTTATCATATTTTTTTTTAAAGTTATTTGAATATTAAGCTATTAATACTTTTACTACAATAATTTAAAAATATATATTTATATGTAACTTTTAGTAAAATATATGTACATTAATTAAATTTTCAACTACTGAGTTCATAAGCACAACTAAGAGCTATGTATGTAGAGTAAGTGACAAAGTTCAAAGAACTTCTGATTCAGATATTCACCTACGTGACATTTGTGTAATAATCTGCACTAAAAACTTTCAAGCAAAGTATGAATGAATTTACTAGACGCATTCGAGTATAAGTTTAAATGTTTAATTAATATTTTAAAGTAGAGGATACCTATGTATATACATATTTTTAAATGATCTTTGTTGACATTATTTTATTCTAGATCATTTTTTGTAACCGACTACAAAAAATGATGTATTTAAATCGTCTCTATGTATTTTAGCATTTTTGTTTGATACGTACTTTATTAAATGCTCTATTTTTCATGACATTCTATAGTGAATATTTGCTAGAGAAACGCCTATTTAGGCTATTAGTGTATTAATAATATTTTGTTAAAATCAAAATACACTAAAATTTTCGAAAATACTCGATATAAATCTTATTGTAGCTTAAATTTGATAAAAATTGTTGCGTGTTTACGATATTTCGAGTAATAATCTGTCTTACACGTCGGCTGTATTAGCGAACAATCTTCGAACATGATTTTTATTGTTTTACCTCAACTTAACACGAATAGAACAGAAATACGCTTGTTTTAAAACAAGAATTATAGAACAAAAAGTGCTGATCTATATTAAGAAAATGGTGAGACGTTTTTTAATATCAAATAGGTATTTAGAATATACTGCTATATTGGATTTCTAAACGATTATAGATAAAACTTATATTAGAAAATGCGGTGCTTTTAAAAAAAAATAAGTATAGAATATTATTATTCAATTATCTTCGCTTCGCATTGTCGCCAGCTTTAAATTTTTTCATGCACCAAGAATTAGACGAAGGTATGTCGGGAGATTTCAATGCAAAAAAAGTTTTGATAAAAAAGGACTTTATAAACAATGACTTAAATTATAGAATTGATCGTATTTAATAAATATTGTTATGTCTTTTATTATTAACTGGTTTTCTATTTATATAGTGGAAATAACTTGCTGGTTATACGTCCATTATATAAAACAGTTACATTATTAAAACGCCAGAATGACTTAAAATAACTGAAGAATAATTATATATAAAATACTGAGCAATAATTAGTTCTGTAAATAATTTCGTTAAAACTGTAGTAGTTCGCTCGATATAGCTCGAAGCACTATTATGAATATAAGTAATACGACCTTACCTTAACCTGGTTTTGAATTATATTTCATACAAATTCTTATTGAGGATGTGTTTGCATTAATCAAGTGACCTTATTAACTTCCGAGCCAGCTTAAGTATTTTTTAATTTATAACAAAATCAAAATATATTTTATTTAAGTAGGCATTTACAAGCACGTTTGAATCAATCAATTTATAAGGTTTATTTAAATATTTAGCTACAACCAGTTCAATAGAGCTATTCTGTAAGAAGAAACTCGAAACTCATCACAGAACACGAGTTTGAATTGTCAGAATGCGTCATTGACTACAATAATCATAAAATTTATGGGATATACGTATCACCGTGAGTCGGTTGTCAAAATTTCACGAGTGAGATACGAAGTGAATTCTGAATCGCATTGGCACTGTAATAAATATCAACTCTTACATCGCCAATGCGTTGTGCAAATTAGAGAACTAGCACGTTACGTCCCTTGTGCCTGTAGTCACACTGGTCGGTAGTTAATCTGAGTAAAGCGAAAGTCGTGGGCCTAGTTTCTCTCCGTTTTATAAGGGAGTCAATGCACTATATATGTAAAGTCGGCTATTAAATTATTATTATTAAATAAATTATTATTATTAAAATTTTAAAAATATTATTTCCATTCTGGAAAAGAGCCCGATATTTTAGTTGGTTTTGATAATAAATACAGCCTGTTTTATTGAGAGCGTTCATGTCTATAGTAAGTATAAAAAAAAAATCAAATTATAAGAAATAAAATTAAGAGTTAAAATTAAAATAATGTTTTATTTATAAATATATTTTTTTCTGCGATAAACTTCCCCTGAATTCCTGAATATATCCCCGAAAGCTGAGAAGATAACCCGCTTACTAAGAAACGTAATTTTCAGTGCATCCTATCTCAAACATAATTTTGTCTCCATATCTTATTACATCCTATTCCGCTTAGCTAGCCGGCTAAATGCAGCTAGCCTAATTTACTTTAGCCAACCGAATTAATTAGGCGAAGCTGGCTATTATTCTGGTTTATCCATCTAATAGTTGTCTAGCTTGATGAGTTTTATGCAGCTCGCTTGTTTAGGGAAATTCTATTGTTTGCTAAATAATTTTTGCTTGATAATCTATATCATATATTTAGATACGGATCTACATATTTAATATTATAAATAATTTATTAGGACATAGTAGTATATCTATTCAATCTCAAAGTGTGTTAATCTAAGAACAAACTAAGGCAAGGGTATTCAAAAATCGAGCGTCAAGCGTCGATCACTCGTAATGTGGTGAGATACCAACTTACCAGAAACCATTTCCAAGGGTTGGCAAATTCGGCTCTAAAAGTTTGTTCAAACGTTTGCAAAGTAGGCGTAGTTTACATTTGCAAATGGCAAAACAAGTGGTTTTTTAACTGAAATTGGATAACTGAGTTTCCATGTGCTCAATTTCTTAAATTTTTGCCCCATACAATTTACCCTACTACTCTCAGATATGATCCGAAATTAGAATGAATTATTTTCTTCTGAGTCGTTACACTCTTGGCAGAGCAGTCGTGGTATTATGAAGAAGTAGTTGATGTCAAAGGATATTACGCCATCTCTCCCTGTATGCTGTCATCCTAGTACATTGCCAGTAGCTTTACTATAAAGCTGTAGAATGATTCAAAAGTGTCTGTGAAATACTACTTTAATAAAGAACATTGATTTAAATCAGTTCAGTATTCAAAAGAATCACATGCGTTATATTTTATACTATTATAAGTTAAGGTTTATAAAAAAAAAATCATGGATTTAACAGATAATACGATTCAGGGAAATCAATCTATATTAAAATAAAACTTTTATTCCCATATCAATTTTATTTCTACGATAACGCGACTTTGTTATTAACACAATGTTGGGAAAACAACAGCAGTTCCTATGAAATTTTAGGTGTTTAATTAACTTGTTTACTTAGTCACATTTATAAATTTTAATACAAACATGAAATGCTAAAGTATAAAATATTTGTTCATGAAATAGAAAGGTCAATAAACTTATTATGTACTTATTTTATTATTGTTACGTGTATTTTTATCTCTACAGTCAATGCCTTCGTTGTATCTTATTTTTAGTTTGTAGTTTTTATTTTAGTATGCCTGCATGTTTTCATAACCAGATGGCACCTCAAACTAAGTATTACGACTAGAACTATTTATTATCATAATATGGTATTCGTATGCAATACAAATATAAGTCTGAATGAGTTCTTGAAGGGGTGTTATTTATCATTATGAGATTCTGGGCTCCTTAGACGGTCTAGACGGAATAAACTTAATATTTAGAAATGTATTCTTTTTACCAGTCAATTGACATAGTTAACACGTTGTAGAAACCACTGAACGGTTATAAAAATTATTGTCATTCAACTGTGATAGATTTCATTTTATTTTATTAAATTTCAATTGAATTTTCGGTAGAATTGACATTTCGAAACGTAGTTGGCTTACTTGTTTACAATTCAAAATAGCTTGTAAGAACCTCTTCAAATAAAGTTTATGTTCATTTGAATATCTAAATTAATTATTGATATAATATATAATTCCAAAGATATAAGTCCTGTTCTTATATCAGTAATATTATATATCCACAAAATTTAACGACTTATGACGAAAAAATCGTAACGAAAACTGAATTTATTTTCGCAAACAGAAGAAATGCACACGTCAAAATGACAATTGTAGGGCCAGTCGGTTTCAGTTACAGGCATTGTCATTGCAAAAGGTAGAAAAGGCAATTTCACGAGGCAAATCTTGTTATACATAGTGCTCTGTTATTACACTGGCTGATTTAACCTTAAAAATCAACTAGCTAAACCTGCGGGTTTACCCGCGCGAAATTTATAAAACATAAACTTCCAAGCTCCGTTTTACCTCCTTAGAGGTTGAGTTTCATAAAATCAGTTCTTAGCGGATATCTACACTATCACCCTATAAGGAACCTACATGGCAAATTTCAAGTTTGTACTTGTTATAGTTTTTTAGGTTTCGTGATTAATCAGTGAGTGGTATTTCGCTTATATATATATATATATATATATATATATATATATGTATATATATATTTATATGTATATATATATATGTCTATACATATGTATATACATATATATATAGATAATGTCGTTCATGGATTGTGATGATTGATGATGATGTATTCCTGACTGTTTTCGGTCACGACGGTTATTTTCAACTAGATATTAAAGTGGTGAAATGTTTGCGTAAAAAGAGGTGCACTCTTATTAAACAATGGGTAGAGTTCAAGTGCAGGTCCAACAGTATTGTGTTCTTTCGTACTTACCTAAGCAAGAGAGTATTAACTATCAACTTAAGGATACTGAAAATATCGTGACAGAAAAACCCCAAATCTTTTTCTGAACCGAACCGGGCTTTGAATCCGGGTATTCCCATGGTTACCGTCGTCGTGATTATGTACAGAAAATTATTATTAGTTAGAGCTATGACAGACTCGATAAGCGTGTTTATGTGATTTTGCCAGAGAAAATATGTTTACAATTAATTCGCTAGAATTTATCGAAAAATGCGAAAGCATTTTCTTGATTTGACAAATGAAAAATTGTGTATTGAAATTAGCATGGAATGGGAACCGTAGTCTTCACGTAATTTCACGATCATTTCTAGACAAAATATAAATTCAGAGGAAACTGGAACATTCCATTAAAATAATATTATATACACGCCTCATTTAGCAATAAAAGTGTATAAAATTGCTAACATTTAACAAATGACCACATTCCTTAAGGCCTATTTATCATTAACCTTCCAAATAAAGAAAATAAAATAAAAAAACTAATCTACCTCATTAGTAACTAAGCTTTATGCCAGAAGGTACTCACACAATTATGCTAAACTTACATTAAATTTTCATTTAAATTATTTCAAGGATATAACATCGTATCGTGCGTAATTATTTCAACGTTTAGCCATTTATTATGAATAATCCACCCTTTAAACTTTCCACAGAGTGCGAGCGCAATTAAACGCAGATAAAGCCAGCGAGCCTACGATTAAATTAATAACAACATTTTATTTGTGTCTTATCTCGTCGCTAAAATATTATTAATGTTAATAGCGTTTTAATATGCCATCGCTGGGCAAAGGTCGTTGTCCTCAAAATTTTTTTTCGTTAAAAGATTTCCAAGCGTTAATTTAATTCTTTTAATGCGGCGAAGTGAATATTGATGTTTCGAAGTATTACTTAAGGTATAATGGGAATTCTGAGTAATGTTATTTAGTACAGACACGTTTTTTTGCGTTGCCAAACTGAAAACTACTTGGTGGTAGGGTTTTGTGCAAGCCCGTCTGGGTAGGAACCACCACTCATCAGATATTCTACCGCCAAAGAACAGTAGTATTGTTGTGTTCCGGTTAGAAGGGTGAGTGAACCAGTGTAATCACAGGCACAAGGGACATAACATCTTAGTTCCCAAAGTTGGTGGCGCATAGGTGATGTACGGAATGGTTAATATTTCTTACAGCGCTTACCATCAGGTGGCCCATATGCTCGTCCGCCAACCAATGCCCAAAAATAAAAGAAAAATGTACTACACGTACGGTGCGAATGTTTTCCTATTGAATAGCACTTTTGCTAAAAATGCCATTGGAATAGGACGAAATAACTCTTGTCTTTTGCTCGCTTCATTCAATTATAATTAAAAGCCGATGGATTAAAAAGTTCCACTGTTTCCCAGGTCGGTATTTCGATAGCTATTTTTAAGCTATTCGATTATTAAAATTTTTATCAAAATGGGTCGATTGTTTCTGTGTTTAACGCTCTAACATTTAATATTATTTTTTAGCCGAGATGGCCCAGTGGTTAGAACGCGTATCTTAACCGACGATTTCGGGTTCAAACCCAGGCAAGCATCACTGAATTTTCATGTGCTTAATTTGTGTTTATAATTCATCTCGTGCTCGGCGGTGAAGGAAAACATCGTGAGGAAACCTGCATGTGTCTAATTTCAACGAAATTCTGCCACATGTGTATTCCATCAACCCGCATTGGAGCAGCGTGGTGGAATATGCTCCGAACCTTCTCCTCAAAGGGAGAGGAGGCCTGTAGCCCAGCAGTGGGAAATTTACAGGCGGCTAATGTAATGTAAAAAAAACTGTTATTTTATACAGATTTTCTCTTTTTGCAGTATCTTTATGTAAATATAATATCATGTTCATTGAAAAAAGGCCACATGACCACGTGATTAGAATTAGAAATAGTTAGGTAAAGTTCGAACGTAGACAAGAATCACAGTTTTCTTTTGACTTTGTGATGTTAGGTTTTAACATACGAGAGTCCACCAGCTCGCACTGACGTAGTGTAATAGGAAGTTTAGAACTTACTTTTTAAAATCAGAAAAGATAGCCCAGCAACATTTTTTTTCGAAATTCAATGGTACAAAACAATTGTAATATGCTTATTTTTCTCAATTAGAATCACTTTCATAAACCAATGGTTAAGTTTTTTAATTAATTATCAACAAGATACTTGTAAAAATGATTGCCAAGTACGCCAGTGTGTGTACGATAAAATTGATTTTGATTTAAAGTATATTATTAACAGATTAATTAAAACATCATGAATAAACACTTACCACTTCGCTACAGTTCAAATGAATATAATATAATTAAGAAATTTTATTAAACATATTAATGAAGACATTAATATTAACACAAATTGCGCTTCGAGCTGATGGTGTTTTCCATACAAACATATGATATAACAGTAACTTCGTTAAGTGACAATTAAGCTTTATTGAAAGTTGATTATTTTTATTTAAGTAGTGTAAATTATTTAAGGCTATGATCATGGTGACTTCTGGAACGCTTTTGGCTAATGCGTTTATTCTTATTGCCTAATTTGACGGACAACAAATTTGACATGACTGGAAAAGGTATTGCCAGACCTTTACATTTTCCGAGACACGAAATTATAAACACTGCCAAGTTCCAAGCTCTGGCCTACTGAGAATCTCGACAGACAAATAATATGTTTTTCTCGTTCGATCCTGGGTTTGAATTCTGGACCTCGTGTTTTGCGGCTTTGTAAGCTAGTCATTAAGATAAAACATACTAGTTTCTGCACGTTGAGGCTCCTCTATGTACCTCTGACAACAAGTGTGTAAATTTAACGGTGATCGGTTGAGTAATTAAATTAGAAAAGCGTAAAAAAGAACAAACAAATTGAATTTTGCATTTACAATATTAATTAGGATATACGCGTACACGATGACAATGAAGTTGAATGCATTGCTTACACCTACCGCTTATTAAAGAAAATTGGGGCTAGCGAATGATGATGAGTTATAAAAATATATTTGAATTTTAACTTGTTAGTGTGGGGGGCAAATATAACTGCGCGTTTGTGGTAGGGCTTTTTGCAAGCCGGTCTTGGTAGGTACAACCCGCTCATTACATAAACAAGCCTCCTCTGTCTAGCCTCCTGTCTCTGGAGGATGAGGCTTGGAGCTTATTACACCTCGCTTAGTTTACGTTTTCTTAAAATGTTATAAACACCAATAATAGCGATTTCTTAAATTGCGTGATATTTTATCATCTCACAGAATAGTCATAAAACGATATCCTCATAAAGAGAGTTTATGACTTGCAATAATCCTCTATGGCTTAATTCTAGTAGCCAGGGGATTTATCGACCTTTCAGGGATTATTGTGAAGTAACTTAGCAATTTAATGACTATTAAATGGATCTTATATAGCTTACGTCACGAAACTAAATAAACCATTACAACGCTTACTAAATATAATCGCGCTCATTTGTTGTATCTGTATAATTCCATTTTTAAAGTATCGTTTCGAATGTGATTATGAAATTATTTATTTGTTGTTTTGGCTGTAGGCTTATGTACTATAAGTAGCGTAGTGATAATCAGTAATCTTTGCATAGATAACTAAGATGATCTCATGAATGGAATACGCGAATTCTCACCGTAGGCCGTGGTATCAAATCTCGGCTGTCACCAGTATTTTGACGTAAGTGGTAAGAAATATAAGATATTCTTAACATCGCCATTGCTTCACTAACTTTAGGTACTAAGACTTATTGTCCATAATTAGTATAAAAAGTAAATGATGGTGGGTGGTACCTACCCAGACTGTCTCGTTGGTCTAGCGACTATATATATAGCCGCAAATCCCGAGATCCTGTTTCCAAACCCCAGAACGCCCCATAAAAAGTTATTGGGTTTTCTATTGAAAAATCTTCAGTAACAGCCCGGAGTCTGAAATTTGGAAGTGTGTAGAATCCCGTGTCTCGGAAACCACGTAAAGTCGTTTTGTCCTAAGTCTAAACTGTTGCCGGTCGTGTCGGATTTGCCATTCCATCGTATTATAAGACTGAGAGAATAGAAAGTGCGCCTGTGATTGCTGACACACTTGTGCATTATAATATGAACTGCGTAGTTGGCTGATCTTCCTTAAGATTGGCCGCCATAGATGAAATCGGTCAGGACGACATCGTCAACCTCACCTCCCTAGACGGACGCAGGCTCACACACATGCCGGTTATTGGGCTTGTGCAAAAATGGATACAACTAATATATAGGGGGGGGGGGAATAGTGGTGTACAGCATGTAATTGGTGAAATTAGGTCACAAGATTATCTACCAAATCTCACTGTAGCGTGATAAATAAAACATTATCATATTTCTCACATCGAGTGTTTTATTTACGCCCTCTTATTTATTTGCTTGTTATGTATGCGACTACCCTATGGAGGTACATTAGGACATCGCGTTCGCCGAGACCACCTACGACGGCCCGGTACCAGCAACCCTTGCGCAACATCACGCCGCCCAACAACGGTTCACACCGATCTTTCTTTATAATTTCTGTGTCTCTTAGAATTAAGAAAAGTATTAATATTATTTTATAATAATTGGTTCTGGGGGCAATCTGTGTTACAGCCTCAACACATGAAGTAGTCTAATTAAAATAGTATTAATATTTGTAAAATAAGTTTGTGAATTAAAATAAATTCACTTTTAAAGTACTTTCGGTTTTTTTAAAGTCCTTCGGCAGCGAACGACGTAATTTACTTCATTCACTCCAAACAAATACCATTATGAGGGTACTGAGTATTATAATATCAGAGATAAATTATGTTCTTTTTTTGTGATATTTAGGCGGAGTGGTGCTGTAAGATATATTTTTCAAACCTTGCGCCTCTTATGCTCACTCACCATTCAGCCAGGTTACAACAATACTAAGTATTGTTGTTTGGTAGAAGAATATCTGATGATTGGGTGGTACCCACCCAAACAAGATAGCACAAAAGTCTACTACCAAGTTAATTGAAGTCGATCAATGTGCTAAAAATATATAAAATCGATCTAATAATATCCTATGTTATTGGATAAAAGTACTTAAATAAGTACTTTTAATTAATTTATCGCTAAAAGATAGACGTATACAATCGCGGACTTTTTTGAAGACCTTTTTAAGGTGTACAATACTCTAGTACTTTATTTTGATTTAACTTGTAGGGTTCAGCCAGCATTTGCAATGTAAGCGCAAAAAATCTGTTCATTTACGACATCGCATTAGAAACCTCTGAAATTATAAGTGTTTCTCTACTATAATGTGCATGTATTATTCTTACAAACCTTCCTATTGAATCACTCTATCTATGAAAAAAACCACATCAAAATCCGTTGTGTAATTTTAAAGATATAAGCATACACAGGGGCACACAGACAGCGGTAAGCGACTTTGTTTTATACTATGTAATGATGATCTGGTAAAATTAAAAAAAAAAGTGTTCAACCTCTTTTATGTAGAGCCTCCTTCAATAAAGAATACTTTGATTGTTTAATTTAAAAAGATAAAATCCTCATCTGGTGTGGTCACAACATAACCCTGGTATTTTTAAAATTTCTACACTATCAGAGTTCCATTATTGGTAAACTAACCTTTGAAATTAGTATATGAATACAAAATACTGATGTTTGTCGTTACAATAATTTTTTTGCACTCAGACTGGCTTACTGACAGACTGGCTTGCACAAAACTTTAGGAACTAAATAATATATTGTATCCCTTGTGCATGTTCTCTCATTCTCTCTTCAAACCGGAACACAACATTGTTAAGTACAGCTGTTTGGTTGGACAATGTTATGTGATGAATCTACCCACATGGATTTGTTCAAGCACCAAGTATTATAAACGCATATACTGTAATCACCAGTTAATAAACCTTAATTTAATTTGAATATTGCGCGTGAATGATTCATTCATTAATTTAGGATAATACTCATAAAAACTCCTTTGATAAAATATTTACAAAATCGTATATTAAAAAGTTAATATTCCTAGCCTAAGTAGTTTCAGCTCGGCGATTATACGATGTGAATATCACAGATTAGTCATGTGTTCCTTTATATATTCACAAATTTTCACGAATAATATTGACACATTATATTAATTTAAATAATTAGACTTAGTTACTATCAATATCGAGTCGAGGAATCAATACTAATATTATAAATGCGAAAGTAGCTCTGTATTGTTATTACTCTGTTGCTCTTCCACAAACAAACGACGGAACCAGATTTGATGTTTGGTATAAAAAAAAAAACTTGAACTCCAAGAAATGATAGCTTTCTTTTTTGCATAACACATGACCACGCCCAAATCCTACAACGCAAACGAAGTCGCAGCCGACAACCATACCATATAATTGTTTAATGTAAAAAGTGTTTTTTTTTTTTCAAATAATTTGATGTGAAATTTCATCGAATGCAAATTATCGACTTTTTCAATATTTATAATAACATAAAAATAGAAATAGTTACTACTTTATTTCAATATATGATAGATGTGGACACAGACATAATTTATCGTAGACTTTTCTGTAGATACTTTAAAGAAACACAATTTCCTTGTATACGTCTTGTCCGGACTGCTACTATTCTATTTTTATGTATTAATAAAATTTACTATTTATTCAACAATGCAATATAGAAACATAGTTTATAGCCTATGGCTATCCTTAAACTATGAAACGAACTATCCGATTGTGAAAAGTTCAGATTAATTGGAAAAATAGTTTTTATGTGAGTCCAGCAAAAAAAAATGTATGATTAAAACGTTGTATAGGCTCGCATAAGTAAGTAACACCCAACCAACATATATTCATCCGCCAATCAGCAATACAAGTACTGTTGTATCCGGTTAAAAGGTAGCGCGAGTGAGCCAGTATAACCTTAGTTCTCATGGTTGACGCATTGATGATGTAAGGAATGGTTAATATTTCTAACGGCGACAATGTCTATGAACGGTGACCTTTTATTATCAGGTGGCCTATTTGCCCGTCCGCCTATCACTTTGTTTGTGAGCATACATGTGAGCATTAAAACCATACTAATACGTCCGACGACTGTCGACGTATTAGTATGGTTTTAAGGAATGCCTCAATAAATAGTACATCAGGCATCACGGGGCATAAAAGTACCCTATAATGATGTTGAAACCGCGTGCAGTAACTAGTTATACTATAACTTCTTACATTACAACATTCACCAAGAATTAATATACCTACTTCGGCACGACAAACGCCTTTTTAAGACCATGTCACACCTAATTTTCGTCGATATTACATCAACATTTCATATGATAGGTTAATGGAACACGGTTGTAAAGTCTGCAGCATGTGTGGCGTAATCAATTTTGATGGATGGGTCAATTTGGCGTGGAATTTATCTCAAATTGATGTTATGTAGACGAAGTCTTGACTTTGGTTGAAAATTAAGAAAACGGAACGTTATTAACTAATGGAATAAATGTTCTCTACAAATACTGTTATACTGTAAATAATACTTTATTAATAAGATTGTTAAAAAATTATAGTCTATTTTTTATACATGGTGTGCAAACAGTATTAACAAATATTATTTTTTAATATATTAAGTATAATATATTTTGCTTAACAATGATACTTAGTATTGTTGTATTCCGGCTTGAAGTGTGAGTGAGCCAGTGTAATATATATACAAGCCACTTAACAACTTAATTCCTAAGATTGCGCTCTGATGATATAAGGAATGGTTAATATTTATAGAGCGCCATTTTCCAGTTGGTGTCATTTGCTTACATATTTTTAATAAGAATATAAAATACTCTAATATTAACACGGGCAAGCATTTGGATATAAAATGATAAATTAAGTATTAAAGTGTCTGTTTAATGAAAGAATTAAAATATTGCACTCTCCTGTCTAACGTTGTCAGATTTGACGTTCCAATATGAATTCGTAGTTACAGACGTATGTTATGAGCATTTTATACGTCAAACATTCATGTTGACGTAGTTTTTCAGAATTATCTGACGAAATGATTAGGACTGTGACGTATTATGATTCATTAAGCATTAAATATTGTGATCTACGACTTATGTTTCAAACCAATAAATGGAATGAAACTCTTTTACGTCCTTGCGGTTTTGTATTGCAGCGTTTAAAAAAAAAAGGCAAAGTTACGGTTCATTGACTCGTGTCTGATTCTTCTGCTGGTGATTAATGCAAAGCTTAATTTATAAGACGGAAAGTAATTTTTCTTGACGGAGATATTTAATAGAAAATTATTCATCTATTCCAGACTCGTGGTTGACCTTTTTATTATGCTGGAAATGTTGCAGCGGACTAACGATAGAAGTCCATCGAACGTAATGTTGATAATAACTATGAAATCCATACTGAATATACTTTTGTTAGGTAATTTATTTCCATACCTGCCTGACTGCCTCATTAGTCGGGTGGCTAGATATAAGGCCACAGATTCCGAGGTCTAGATCCCAGTAAGGGCAGATAAAACTTATTGTTTTTTCTAACTAACGGTTTTATGAGATTTGAGAGGCATGGTTGTGCAAAAACTGCTGACTTCCGCACTCCAGCCTGCAACTGAGAATTTTTCGACACAAAGACTTGAAAAACATAAAGACTTGCTTTGGTTTTTTGAATCGGGGTTTGAGCCAAGAATTTCAGAAGCTGCGGCCGTATAAGCTAGCTACTAGTAAATGATTAAAACAAGATTAATGAATATTTTTTTAGCACCATATATAGCATCTATGTTGTATTTTGTTCTTTGGCAATTAAAGAAGACTTTTCTTTATAAGAATAAATATGTTTTAGCCTGAATCTTCTTTCATTTTTTATAGAATATCTCGTTTAGTTTGACCGAATCAAAAGTATTCTAGAGTTAAGAAATGTACAGATACAATTTTAAATTTATTTATAAAAAAATAATTTCAAACCAGTAAGTTAAGTAAGTTCTATGAGAATACAGTGAAAACAGTGAATAATCTCAGCAATCTGATTTAATATAATGATTATAACATTTAAATGGCGCATTCATCAAAATAACGCATCGCCTTGTCGGTTTTCAACACGTAACGAGTGAGACTGAATGAGCGAGAGAGAGTGAGATACGAAGCGAGTTTACAAAGAATAGCACCGCAGAACAGCTTACTTTAGTTACTTTAGTTTTTTATTTTTTTTATATAATACTAATAGATATAATAATATGTTTTTTCTTATTTTATTGATCGTAATATTATACAAAACATTAAAAATAACTATACTCATGAGCTAATTATGAAACTTTATACGTTTTTATCTTTTTTATCTAAATAACGCTAGAATAAAAAACAGTAATACAGCCACGTTTAGACGCCATCTTCACGCCGCGTTAACTTGCTTTGCGTACAAGCGCCCTTATTAAGAGCAGTGAATAATTTTAAACAATATATGCATTGTGTTAAATTTACAATATAGTCGCGAACAATAATAAGTCAAGGCCGTTTGACTTCAGTAGGATTATCTCTATGAAAATGATAATTTTAACAAAAGCAAAACTAGTTTTTTTGTATTAGAAAAAAAACATATTAAAAGAGTTATTAGTTTATTTTGCTTGCGTTTATTTTTTTCTATCTGGACTTAAAATACTAAAACGAATGTAAAAATATATTCCACTTAATTTTAATACAAAATTGAAAATAATAGACATTATGTTATGCTTTGTAGTGTCAACAAGATAATATTTATATTTATATTATGAGTTAAATGTTGTACAGAAGAAATTTCGAAACTGGAGTCCAATCTAATAATAGTTTTAGAAAACTGTTCGTATTGCCTTTGCTATTTTTACAATGGCACAGGTCGACAATTTTAGTTCCGTATCAAAGAAGAACAACAATACCAAGTCTGAGAGCATTAATCTTCAATAGGAAGTTCACTTAGCCGTATCCTTATTCGATTTTATTTCATTAATTTGGGTATAGCTACTTTATTTATGAAAATGATATCGGAAATTTTAATGTATTAGTTATATTTGTTTTCGTATCTAATTAAGAATAACAATGTCTTTGGCGTGTATTTAAAACTTTTGTAAACGTATACAATTTTGATACTTTATAATTGAGTTGACAACTCATGTTGTATGAAAAAAATATTCAACGTTCATATTTTTTCAGCGGTTTATAATCTTTTTTTTTTATAAATTAACAGTCTTTATTTTATAATTTATTTGTACATATAAATTATTTATTTTTAATTATCCGCGTAACGTATTATACGAATATACATAGTTACTTAGCGTATTAATTAATTTCATGTTTACGTTAACTGTTGATGAAGTTTATAATTTGATACTCAGATATTAATCTTTGAGCAATTTATAATGAAATTTTATTTCTCATTTGAACAACATTCTTTCACAAAATTTAAAGACTCATAATTTTAATTTCTAATAAAATAAACATTATAAAATGAGATATAACAAAAAATACAAGACGTGATTGATGGTGAAAAATGTCAAATACAATTAAAATGGCCGGATATATGTCACTCGTTTTTGTTTAGCATGAGTAAGTGAGACAGATATATAAGGTGTGAAGTTATACATTTCGAGCGGTTTGACACTTAATTAATTTGGTTTTACCCTGTGGGTGCATCACAAAAAACAGTCTCACCATTTTTTGATAACGTGCCTAAACAAGCATAACTTCAAAAGATATATCAATAAACAGGGCGATAAAAGATTATATTATACACGAATCAATAAATGATTAAAAAGTTTGAATCACCACGTGGTCCACCACCCTTTAGTCACCACCACCCAAACCGACTTACTTGATCTTTAAGAAATATTAAACATTCCTTGCATTTCCAACGTAACACAAATTTTGGGATACAAGATGTTATGAGTAGTACGAATATAAGCCCATAGTTACACTGGTTCACTCATTTAAAATATTACTGTTTGGTCGAAAAATATGTTGTACCTACTTAAACTTGCTTGCATACATATTTGATAAAACTCATTCAAGAAAAACGAATACGGACATCAATTTGCAAATAATTTCGGTGCTTGTTGATGCACAGATTGAAGCCATTCGATGGGCGTCAGACGATTAGAATTGAACTCTCTACCGGAACAGCGCGGCGCTAATCATTGTGGTTAAGTTCATTAGTCTGCCCAGGAACTGTGTCAAGTTAAATGCTAACATTTAATGAAGGGAAAAAATGTACTGATCATTGCAAAAGTGGACTGTGTTGATACTTTCCTGCCATGGCGGTGGACTTAATATTAATTTACTTATTTAGCATTTTATTCTACGCGCAATTATTATAAATTGAAACACAACAAGTTTTAAGAGTACTTCATATTTAGGGCGTGCTTATCCCTGCAAGTTCGTCTGGGTAGGTACCACGTATTCATCGTATATCCTACAACCTTAAGTACTTAGCACTAATAATATTTAGTATTGGTATTTCAGTTTAAAGGTTGAGTCAGCCTGTAAATCTACAGACATAAGTCCCTTATGTCTATTTATGTAAAAAATGGTTAAAATTACATATCTTTGATTATAATCTATCTGTAAATATTAAACGCCGATTTCATAACTTGTAAATATCGCCATTTTTATTAATTATGTATAAATATTCTTATATGATATCGGTAGGCGGACGAGCAAATGGGCCACCTGATGGTAAGTGGTCACCACCGCCCATAGACAATGGCGTTGTAAGAAATATTAACCATTCCTTACATCACCAAAGCGCCACCAACCTCGGGAACTAAGATGTTACGTCCCTTGTGCCTGTAGTTACACTGGCTCACTCACCCTTCAAACCGGAACACAACAATACTGAGTACTGCTGTTTGGCAGTAGAATATCTGATGAGTAGGTGGTACCTACCCAGAAGGGCTTTCGCAAAGCCCTACCACCAAGTAGATATATGGTAAATATATCTACGAAAGTTAGGATAATAATATTAATGACGTAGAGTTATCTATAAAAAACCTACTCATATATAATACTAAATACTTTAAAACTTATTTACCACTGAAAGTAAATTTTATAATGACGGCTAAAAGCTATTTTTTAATCCATCAAGTGTTAGTAAGTCGATGACGTAATTAACAAATAAATTAAGTTGCAATCGTATTGATTTCTACGTGATGGAAGTCCAGAATAAAAGTTAGCCAAGGAGTAAATAACAATTCGAAACGGAGTACAATCCATTCAACTCCAATAACGTGCGGGGCATACAATTGTAAACTATTTACGACTGTTACTAGTTTCTAAAGATACTTGATGGAAAACGTTTTGATAAAGTTGGGTGTTGCTTTAAACTGCTTCCCATTTAGTGACAACTTGCTAGCCGTCGGTACAATGGTCTTTGTACCATTTTTAGATTGAAGAATTTTATTACGTTTTTTTTTATGTGATAAGTGCCATCGAGCAGGAGGCTCACCTGATGGAAAGTGACTACCACCGCCCATGGACATCTGCAACACCGGGGGGCTTGCAGATGCGTTGCCGGCCTTTAAGGGACGACAACGCTCTTTCCTGAAGGTTCCCAAATCGTATCGGTTCGGAAAAACCGCCGAAGAAAGCTGGTTCCACAGAGTGTTTGTGTGAGGCATAAAATGTCCTCTGAAAGGTGACGTTCTCTTCCTAGACCATGTCAGTTTTCGTTCTACAATAATAAACATAAACCTTCCTCTTTGAATAACTCTATTTATGAATGAAAACCGCAGTAAATCTAAACGTACAGACGGCGGGAAGCGACATATATGACACTGAACAGTATAGTTAATATCTTACTGAATTTGAAATTGGTCATATTTTTTAAATATCTTGCACTCATTTATTTTAATGAGGCTGACATTTGTTTTGACAAAGTTCCACTCTTTTTAAGCATTTCTATCTGATATACTGTATTAATTGGTAAAACCGACTTAAACAATTACATTAATTTAAATAAAAAAAATAGTAATCATATATTTACTTACATTTTAATCTATGTACAGAAACGAATAAAATTTAGTATACCACTTTGTATTGTTGCCAGGCTAAAAATGTGTGCATTTCAGCGGTGCCGATTGGTAGAATGGAACTACTTTAAAATTCCACACATACTAATAGTTGAAGCTAAATAAATAAAAGTAAGTACAAAAGGTACGAGTGAGACTTTCGCGAATGAGAACTGCACTCTTTTACCAATTTTCTGTTTATATTTAGAATTTTGAAATTTGTATTCAGAATAGAATGTAAATTAATTAATTGTAAATTATATTCATAATGTTAAACTCATAATATTCATAACATAACATAATAATCAGCCTGTAAATTTCCCACTGCTGGGCTAAGGCCTCCTCTCCCGTTAAGGAGAAGGTATGGAGCATATTCCACCACGCTGCTCCAATGCGGGTTGGTGGAATACACATGTGGCAGAATTTCGTTGAAATTAGACACATGCAGGTTTCCTCACGATGTTTTCCTTCACCGCCGAGCACGAGATGAATTATAAACACAAATTAAGCACATGAAAATTCAGTGGTGCCTGCCTGGGTTTGAACCCGAAATCATCGGTTAAGATGCACGCGTTCTAACCACTGGGCCATATTCATATAATAAAATTAGAGTGTCTCTGTGTAATATTAAAATAACATTTTTTACAATTATTGTCTGTCTGTCTGTTTGGATTTTAATCTCTGGAACAGCTGGATCGATTTTGACGGGACTTCCACTGGCTGATAGCTGATGTAGTAAAGTATAACATAGGCTACTTTTTTTTTAGAATTATATATAAAATAATAATAAAATCACGCTGCAATGTCCGAATACTATCCAGTATCGCGTGCAGTCCTCGCCATTACACCGCCGTCACGTCGGGTGCCACTCTCTTAATATCACAAAAGCTGACTAATACAGAATTGATAAGTTTAAGAAAAATGTGCGAACTGATCAATAACTTTTTGTTAAATTAAAAAGTCGCGGGCACAGCTAGTTTCAAATAAGCTTAATATGACAATCGGGGTTCAGTATCGAATTAGAATTATCACATTAGTAATAGTGCAGCAGGTCAATAACCTGTCGAGTTTAATGATAAATGAATGAATGATTTCATTTGTATGATTCTTTCTTTTCTTCATAAAAATGAAGTAAAGATTACAATAGATATTTGTCAGTCGGAATCTCTGTTGGCCCATTGGTAATGTATGTATATAATCTAACTGAAATAGTAGGTTTGTTATAAATTTCTAATATAATATTCATATGATATGTATTATGTCCGTATACTACTGAGAAGTATGGATGTAGTTTATTTTTATTTTTTTTAAATAATCGAGTTTATATAGTTGATTTGTTTTTAACCGACTTCAAAAAGGAGGAGGTTATCAATTCATCTGTATTTTTTTTTTCATGTTTGTTACCTCAGAACTTTTGACTGGGTGAACCGATTTTGATGATTTTTTTTATTTGAAAGCTAGTGCTTCCCGTATGGTCCCATTTTAATTTGGTCCAGTTTTAATGATGGTATCCATAAGAAAACCATATAAGTCTTAAATTTGCATTAAGTATGTGCGCGACAAATGGGCGAATAACTCAATATCACGTCAACCAATTTTGATAATTCTTTTTTTATTGGAAAGCATATAGTTCAAGGATAGTTTGGTGTCAGTTTGGTTAGGTTCGGATCATGGGATCCATGACAAAGTAACCGAACTCTTCAATTCTGAGGAGCAAATTAATGAGACTCGGTGGAATCTTTTGTTGCGTCAAATCTGAAGTTTTTTTTAAAATTGTAACATATAATAAAAATTATAAAGCATTTATTTTTTGTATATCAGCATCAAGTAGCTTAGAAACATAACATAATTTGAGAAAATTGTATTCCGCTTGACTGGCAAGTGCTGTTTAGTCCGCGTATTTTAACTCGTTATATAAAAATGTCAAAACTCACGCTTTCATCACACGTGTTTTAAAAACATGGATGTTATTCGATGTAGTTAGTAAAAGAAATAAGGTGCTTAATGTGATTTCTTAAGTGTATTGATAGTTTTTATTACACCTAAGTTTAGTTCAATAAACTCACGTGGTGGTCCCTACCACCAACTGAGTTTCTCTTTATGCAAGCCCGTCTGAGTGCACTCATTACTCATTCTACCAAATAGTAATACTGAGTATTGTTTTGTTCTAATGAAGGGTGAGCTTTAACTACAGTCACAAGGGACAACATCTTCGGTCCAAGGTTTTTAGCACATTGGATATGTAAGGAATGGTTAATATTTGTTACAGCACCAATATGTAAGGGCGTAGGTAACCGTTTTCCATCAGGTGGCCCATTGTTTTTTGAAAATATGGTATGCATATATCATTTGTATTTGGTTGAAATAGGTTTTAAAATTTTTCATTAAACAAAAGCAGTCGTTTACAGTTGATGATAAACTCAAACTCGAAGTGAGTTTGAGAGTTTACACTAGGCATCGTAAATTCGATTCTCTCGGCAAATATTTGTATTGACAACACAGCTGTGGCTTGGATTTTATTTTTATTTAGTTGTGTCGTAGGTGCGGATTCATATGTCTGGATATTTCGTATGGAGATAGACATTTTCACTGGCTCTAGGAAACTCCTGCTGACTCGTATAAAATTTATGTTCTTCATCTCAGTACGTTTATTAATAAGATCCCTAAGACATTTTGTTGTATATATGTATATTTATTAATTATGTATTAAATAATAATATAATTATATATGTTATTATTTAATGTGGGTTATATATATTTCATTGAATAAACAGTCACGCGCAGTGCGATTTTGTAAGAATTCACTTCGTATCACTTTAACGAAATTTTGACATATTTAAATGTTTTGATGTCTTACGATGACTAGAAAACGGTGAGCACCCCTAAGTTCAGAAGTACTTTTGTGTATATGGTATTCGGTGGTGAAGGAAAATATGGTGAGAATATACATACAACGTCGAAAATCATTATATTACAAAAGCAATATTTGTTAGCCGTTTTTTGGGTAGAATTTCTTTTACGCGGCTTACAGTAGAGTGAACTGCGTCATGTTCCCTGCAGACGACGTTTACCTGTCCTTCGGCTTTTTAATACACATGGGATTTTTAAAAACATTTTTTTTCTTGCATATTATAATTCCCGAACGTTGTCAATTTATTAAGTGGTGTCTATTATTTAACACATAAAATACAAAAAAATACAATATATATATATATAAAAAAAAAATGTAAACTAGGTTAACGGGTTTAAGTCTCAACTCTCAAAATATGTTTTAGAGAATACCCACATTTGTAGCGATTAAAATATATACAGCGATTTATATTCTGATTATATTCTATTCCGTTAACTAAGTACGTGTAGGCGAATAATAATTTTATTGTTACATTAATCATATTATTCTCATGTAAGTGAATCTGTCTTGAGAATAAACTCTTAAACCTTATAAATATCGAAAGCGACACCGTTCCAACGAGGTGTCCCAAGACACCTCTCGTTTCTCTTAAACCGATTTTGTGTTCGCACTGATAACCATTTCATAATCAAATATCCGAATAATATTTTGTATCATTTATATTAACGTTGCTATATATGTATGTGTTGGTATGTAGTTCACGTTAATTAGTCGCTTTGTGTTATATACAATCTTCAAAAATAACTATGGAGTTTATCGATTAATTATAAAAGTCATTTTTCACGGGGAATGTTCCGAGGAATTGCTTGGATTAATCCCGGCTGCTGAATTTTTAAGGCATTTGCTGCCTCGCACAACCGCTTGGTGGAAACAACTTTCGAAAAATTAACCTGTTAAGCCTGTTGCCAAATTTTAAAAAATTGTTAAGGGACGCTTATTTGCGCTTCTATTATACAATTAGTGAGTTTATGATTGATAGCACACCTTGGGAATAAAAGCATCACCTCCTATTTCTATTCATAATCAATATATGTAAAAAATCTTATTTATTACAGGTCAGGGTATTTTCTTTTCCGAATCGGTGGTGGTGTTTACTTTGACTTTCAATAATTAAGTGGAAATATTATTGAATAAAGGAATTTGATTTTGAGTTTGAATTTGCCGGCGTATTTTCCGAATCGATACGACTTGAGAATCTTCGAGAGAAGAGCTTACTCATTCCTTAAAGGCCTGCAATGCCAGATGGAAGCTTCCTGGTGTTGCAGATGTCCATGGGCGGTGGTAGTCACTTTCCATGACGTGAGCCTCCTGCTCGGTTGCCATCTGTTTCATAAAAAACGTCAATACGGCATGCCTTTTCCTAAATATTACAGTTATAGTGTCTAATTTTTTTCTGGCTGACAAATTTAATCTGTGAAGTTAAATAAAAACAAATTAAAAATAGAACTATACAGTTCGGATACAAAGAAACTTTTTAAAAGGGAATGAGCGAGCGTGTTAAAGACACAAAGGTTAATATTGTCTTGAAGTCGAGGCAGCGACAATGTAAGGACGGTCTTATACTTTACACTAAGGGTAACTTACTATGATGAAAAACAGACTCAGAAGGCGTAAATTTTCAGAAGGTTCTGACATGGGAGCACTACAAATCAAAATCACAATGTGACCTCACCGTGACGTCACACTGAATTATATAATTGCAAAAAAGATTTATAAAAGTATTTCCATTTACTAAATGTAAATAAAAACAAGCAGGACTAAACTTGTTTTGATTTCTTTATTTTCGTCTAATTCATATTTTTATTGAACAGTTTGACAGATTTTTTGAGTGAACTTATTTAATCTAACCACTAATAGAGTCATATATTAAACATTCGAAAAACATCGGTGTACACTAAATTCAATATGTATATTTAAAAAACGGGCTTATAAATAGGTAAAAATTTAATAAGTTACAGTTAATACCTTTTAATATTTATAAAATTAATTCAGTTATTATTTAATTCAATATTGTTTAGCACAAGTATTGCGCTGTACCCTAATTTCATAGGTCGTAACCGCAGTACGTGTCCGAATATACGAATACGAAAACATTAAATTGGTTTGTTTTCTGAAAATGACCAAACATTTTGTCGTTGAAAAACAATGAAAATTTTATTTAATCAGAGTACATTTTGTGAATTGGAGATATCTATAGAGCTATTAAATTACTATAAGGAATAATACGAAACCTCTAAAGGAGAATTTAAACCCTTATAAGATCACTTAGTTGTCTATCTATCTGTCTCTGTGTCTGCCTGTCCGTCTAGAACTTTTTTCTCAGGACCGCGTAGAGGTAAAGGTCCTCTTGGAGTTGTGACCAAGTAACCTCTAAGTCTACGCACTTTAAGGACATGGCTACTTATGTATTTCTCATACGTTTACGAAGAAAATCAAAACCTATAGGAAACTTCCTGTTGTATCATGAACTTTTCCAAGAAGGCTATCTTTTTTTATGATATCGGTAGGCGGACGAGCAAATGGGCCACCTGATGGTAAGTGGTCACCACCGCCCATAGACAATAGCGTTGTAAGAAATATTAACTATTCCTTACAACACCAATGCGCCACCAACCTTGGGAACCAAGATGCTACGTCCCTTGTGCCTGTAGTTACACTGGCTCACTCACCCTTCAAGCTGGAACACAACAATACTGAGTACTGCTGTTTGGCGGTAGAATATCTGATGAGTGGGTGGTACCTATCCAGACGGGCTTGCACAAAGTCCTACCACGGAGTATAGAAAAAAATGCAAAAACCGTTAAATCTTTAGTATTGTGTGGTGTTACGGTAATCCAATTTTTTATTTAATGTAATATGTAAATTATTTTTCCTTCTATTATTTGACGACTTTCTTGTAAAAAGTAAAAGAGAATATTAACGATTGAATGGAGGCTTATCTTTGTTGAGTTCCCGAGAGATTGACTTTTGTATGCTCAGGAGGATGTCTGGGGATACGTTTCGAATTCGTCAATGTGTCTTTCGCCTTGTGTATCTTGAGAAATGATGACTTCACAAGTCATTGTTGGTTGTAGATTTGTTAAAACTAATTATATCCGAATGGCGTTTTCTTATTAGACAATATACATTTTTTTTAAATATTTTATGTAAAAGGTAGAACAAGGGGCGACTGTTCCACCTAATGGTGAACGATCTCCACTGCCCGTAGACTTTGGTGTGTAAGAAATATTCATCATTCCCGTCATCGCCGACGAGCTACCAACAATGGGAACTAAGATGTTATGTCATTTGTGCTTGTACTTACACTGGATTACTTACCCTTCGAACCGCAACACAACAGTACTAAGTATCGCTGTTTGACATGAGAATTGGTGGTACCTACCGAGATACCGGACTAGCACAATGCCCTACAAAGTTAATAATATTGGTTATTATACCCAAATAGGTTTTAACAGCGATCATACCGATTTAAGTATCGTCTCTAGAACTCAATTTCGGTAATGTTTTACAAATTGCAACTTCAAAAATTTATTAAAAAAAAAGTTTCGATTAAAATCTACTTTTTTCTTCTGATTTATGAAAATGATTAAACACTGGATATTTTTCAATATTTAAACAATAATTATAAAGTGCGAGACGGAAAACGATATTATTTTAATATTTTTTTCCCTCAAATATGCCTGAAAAACAAAAAAAAAACTTTATGAAACTCGTTCTGCAGATTATTTTAAAAACATAATCGTTTAATTAGCTTTCCGAGAATGTATAAAAACTAGGAATTTATTTCAAAGCAACCGAAATAAAATGACCAGAAAGGACGCTGGTGGAAATTCGTATTCGAACATGACCGAATTCGTACTAAAGTTCGCTCTTTAAAATTCCCACAAAATTGATTTAAAATAATGTCCAATGTAAAAAAACTTACTTATTTACTTAACTTACTTACTTAATACAAATTTAAAATTAAATTTAGATTCATAAACAGTTCAGTAGCTAAGTTACAATTAAGATATTTTGTATTATCATTTATTTTTATTTTATTTTATTTATTTATAAACACTTTATTGCACACAAAAGACAAAAGATACAGTGTACATAATAAAATATCATTCTAATCATGTCTTATCATTTCAATTCTGTGCACGTTATTTACACGTTATTTGCACGCGCACGGTATTTCATAATGTTATGTAATCTCTTATGTTTGGTCTTTCTCCTATTTACTGTAAAATTAAATAAATAAATAGGTCCTATCATAGAGGCGGAGCCGGGCAACCTTAGTGCAGGGCAACCTTAGTGCAGGGCAACCTTCCTTAGTGCAGGGCAAATTTCGGGTTCAAACCCAGGCAAGCAACACTGAATTTTCATGTGCTTAATTTGTGTTTATAATTCATCTCGTGCTCGGCGGTGAAGGAAAACATCGTGAGGAAACACGCATGTGTCTAATTTCAAAGAAATTCTGCCACATGTGTATTCCACCAACTCGCATTGGAGCAGCGTGGTGGAATATGCTCCAAAAACCTTCTCCTCAAAGGGAGAGGAGGCCCAGCAGTGGGAAATTTACAGGCTGTTAATGAATTGCAATTCCGATCTTTTGGGCAAAGAAAATACCCTAAATGGTTTTATCATTTATTTGTTGCAGAACCTTCAATTTTCTCATACAATACACGCTTAACCTTATTATCCTCATATAGCAAAAAAATGTAGGTGCCTACATAAATATTATATCGCACGCCTGCTACTAAGTTCGCCTCTATCAAAGGATATATGTACCAAATCCTTTGTAAATATTGTACATAGATTTATGTATGTGTGAATACAGTGTTGCTCAATAAGGCAGGAACGTGCTTTTATATAATGGGCTTGGTGGAAAATATTTTAGCATCACTAAAGTAACGGCGAGATATCATTTGGTAGCGCTTTTGCGATACGGCGCCGGTCCATTTGCAGTATTTAGTTGACATATTATGAATTAGAATTTGCATTGTCTGTGATTATATTAATATTGACTTGACAATTGAAATTTCTAATTATTCGTTCTACTAGAGAACTTACCCTCTCGCTTTATTTGCTTTACCAAGTCAACTTTATTTGAAGAACTTCAAGGACTAATATATTTTAATTACAATTATTCATAACTAGATATTTTGCGCGACTTTGCCCGCATCGACTCCATGTTCTAATTAATTCGGTAATTTTTATGCCTGACTAGTTAAATAGATCTCAGGTTATGTCTATGTTAAATTTAATTATGATCGGTTCATCAATAGATGAGGTAATAGACATACATATAAATTTTCTGCTGAATTCCACCTTCGGACATCTCGTCAAAATTGCACCACTTAGATGTCCGAAAATCCACAACAGCGCGATTTTTAAGACATTTTCTTCCTCGCACAACCACTCTGTAGAACCAGCTTTCGCCGGCGGTTTTTCCGAACCGATACGATACGATACGAACAGAGCGTACTCCTTCCTTAAAGGCCGGCAACGCACCTGCAAGCCCCCCGGTGTTGCAGATGTCTATGGGCGGTGGTAGTCACTCCATCAGGTGAGCATCCTGCACGTCTGCCACCTATCACATAAAAAAAAAATCTATCTAAACTGATGTTATAAATGCGAAAGTAGCTCTGTCTGAGTGTCTGTTGCTCTTTCACTTAACTGAGATTTGATATGAAGCATGGTATGATGGAACCCCAAGAAAGGATATGAGTTACTTCTTTATACCTAGCACCAGACAACCAATCCCTAAAACGCAAGCGGACAACGCTACAACTAATATGTATTTTTATATAACGAATTTATTACTGTAGTAAGTGGCGCGGCATCGCACATCCTATATTTTCTCTGCACATTAATTATTCATCGTCTTGTCTACTTGAAGAAATATCGAGAGATAACATTTATTTTGCACTCTGTTTATACTCGAGATTGTTTCAACGGTATAATTATTATCTTGCTCGCTATGAGCGAACGAAAATATACAACAACAAGAATTATAGAGTAGAATCGGATGTTTGTTACAATCAACACTCGGCGCGCTCATTTGTAAGTTTATTTATTTATAATAGGAAGGCATCCAGGCGATTAAACCTGGTAAATGGTCACTAACTCTCATTGGTCTTGTAGTGTAAGAAGTATAAACCTGACTATAAATGGGCCAGCGGCAAAAAATGACAATTTACTTCTGAGTGTATTTAAACTAAGTCAATCATTCTCGAAACGAAATTATTGAAAAACAGACGGATGTGGAATTGCCGATGAGCACGTACAAAGCCCTATAACCAAGTAAAAATATCCTACCGCTTTTAATACTTCTAAAATTCGAGTCAATGAAGCCGTAAAACAGGAAATCTTCGAAAGTCCTCAGAAACAGCTCCAATTTTGATATATATATTTTATTCTGGGTTTTTTATAATCAAATTTTAGATCAAATTAAATTAAATATCAAAAACCTTTTAAAGGGGGGAAATAATTATTTATATTTTCTAAACAATATGTATGATTATTAAATAAGGAAAAATGTTTCGCTTCATTATTTTTTTTAAGACTAAAAACAATACAAAGCAAATAACTTTTTCAATGTTTGTTTTTAATTTTACAAAAGAAATTTCATTTTCAACAATATTTTGTGTATTTGCAACTTCATCTTCTTCAACTTCAAGTGGTGGATGATTGTCACAGTCACTTCCACTGCATACAATGCAAACGGGTGAGCAATACAAACCACTTTTTCTGCACCGCAACCCGTTTTACAAGAGCAAAATATAATTTTCAAGATGTTCATTGATGCTGCAGGTTGCGTCATTTTGATTGGTTTTAAGTAATTATCTAATTGCCAACCCCAATTTTTGGGAGATATTAAAGTATTATTTTTCCATTGTTGAACTTGCAGGTACAATATTTTAACATGTTGTTTTGCTGCATCCTCTGTTGGAGGTTGCAGCAAAACAACTGAGTTGTATGATCTGAATTGTACGCTCTTGTTTTTTGAAGCTAATGCTATAAAACGCTTGTATCGCAGTTCATTTAAGTTTTTGGCAGTTTTAGCATCGTACACGTTGAGAATACAATAAATACTTCCATTAAAAAGTATTTCTTCACTTTGTTCTTGAATCATAAAAGTTTCAGCTGCTGCACGTAATTTCTGATCATCATTGAAAATTTTAATAAAATTATTTTTTCTTTATTATAAAAAGCAGATGTACTATCACTTGCAGTGAATGCATGAATGAAAAAGATATGTTTTTTGGTAATATTTGGATATGTTACTAACATGGTTTTTGAATGAACTCGTTGCAACACAATATTGTTGACTGGTTTTAAGAAAAACTTTTCTTTATCATACCTGATGATAAAGAAATGTTTTTCTCAAGCAATCAAAATCACTAAAACATCAATGTCCTCTGAGAAAGAGCTGATTGTACAATCCAACGATCAGCATCACTTTCGGCTTGACTCCGTTCAATATTATTTTCAGTCAATTTTTTGCAGAAAAGATTTATAAATCTATTTTTATTTTTGCTGTTTCCTAAAAATGTATCTTTAATTGTATTCAGAGACATATATTCTTCAAACAAATAATCGATTGAAGTATTACTTATATTTCTGCGATTTCTCTCGGACGCGTTAGTTCTATCGTTATTGTATCCATCAAAAACAACTTTGACGTTGGTACCATAGTTATTACGGAAATATCTGGTATACTGTTGAAGAATATTCATAAACTTTTGATTTTTTTTCTCATTTTAATCTATGAAGTAACACTATCATCGATAATGTAAAAAAAATTGTAACATCATTAACATCCGTTTCACATTTTTTTTCAAAAAAACCACACAGAAATTGATTTCTTTATATAAAAGAACGTATTGTTTAAACAATATAAATATTTCCCCCCTTGGAAGGTTTCTGATTTTTATTATATATATAAAAACAAATATTATCAAATAATTATCAAAATCGGAGCCGTTTCTGAGGACTATCGACGAAAAAGCTTCATTGACGCGAGTATAAGAATTATTATAATAAATGGAATGCACATATACAAGAATTAATGACTTTATTTATTTATATTATATGTAAATTCTCCTGCCTGCTTATTCTTTCATTGCCCCAGATATTTTTTCATTCTGCCTTGGGCTTGCAAGATGCAAATTTTCTCATCTTCTTTAAATCCTGATTCTTGTAATGTAAATTTCTGAGATTGACTACTGTGAAGTTTGAAGCGGTTGCTTGTTATGCTGAGATAAAGCCATTTCGTATCTGCAAGTACTGTTCTGAATTAAAACGTAACTTAAAATTTTACTTGAGTTGCTCGGCGCGTCGAGATAGCTTATAATATAGAACGTTATCACTAAGAAACGTCACGGATACGAGTTAGGGCGACTTGCTCATAATTTTTAAAGTAAATAATAAAAAAAAACTTTTATTTGCAAATATTCTTAAACTTATATTAGTTTATTGAAAAATGTACTTGTCTTGCTTACTTGGCAAAGTTCAAAAGCGTATCCATAAAAACGTTTCGTGAACTTCGAAGTGGCACGTATTTGACGTAAAATTTTATAGAAATAACGTTAACAGCGCCGTAATCGTGACTAAAAAACTATCAGTTACTGATATGCAATCTAGATTTATTTATTGTAAGAGCATTGCATATGCTGACACTCGTCAGTAACGCAGCATGGTGGATCAAGCTCAAATAACTTTAAAATACGAAAATATTTTCCAGTTGTGGATAGTGTTCATGTCCGTAGTTTAAACAGTCTTGTGATCATTTAAACAGAAATAAAAAATATTTTTAGTTATTAATTGCTCTGCACTGCTAATTGAAATAGTTGAGATAGAACTGTGTCCAAAAATTCTAATTACTTTTTACACAAAAACTCTTTTATACAGAAACTTTTAGTTGAACCAAAAATTTGCAATTCAGAAAAATGTGTCGTACAAAATTTTGAAACAAAAATAATTCATCTTTAACGAAGAATTGTTATTTTAACAACGATATTATAACAAAAAAAAACGATGAAATCTGTTAGTTTTTCTGTCCATCAGTTAAACTCAAGTTGTTAAAGGCCTAGTTTTCATGAAAAAAAAAAGATCTTTAACATTTAAAAACGCGCTTTTATCCGTCAAAGTCATCATCACCATTCGCTGTTCCTTATCCGATTTATTTGGGATTCCCGAAGCGCGTTTTTAGTGTCGTATATAATAAGATTTCGCAAACTTTTACGTCCTGATAACACTAACCTTACTTAGGAATGCTTTTACTGCTGGATTGGTAACCGATATCTGATTGAAAGGCTTAAATTCTCGATGATATTTATATACGTATAACAAAATAAAAACTATAAGACAACTTTGACGATAAACATACATTATGTGAAATGAGGTAACATTTAGATAAAATATATTTTTTTATTTCAACAAATTAAAAAATATCACTTGGATAATTTAACGAGACCTTAAAGAGGCTGAACTATATACAATATAGCATACATAGAATATGATTATTCCTTCGTAGGCGAATTGAGAGTCACAAAGTGAACCGAATATTAATGTATATTTAAATTTTGAAAGCGATCAAGCCTTCGTATCTCTACCCGAAATAAACACTAGTCAAATACAATACCGAGGTTTCAAACACCAATACTATTGAAAATAGCAGTATGAATTTATTACGATGATTTAAAATTAAAGACCGTCACTGAGATCTGTTTGCAGTAAGTTATTTGAAAATTACTTTTAATTATTATTTGCATTTTATGGTTCATTTTTAAGCTAATAAGATTTCCTTCAGTTTGATATTACTATGAGGTGATAAATAATTTGATAAAATTCAATATTAGGAGAATGAGAGTATTGCATAATTTCAAATGAATAAATAAAACTTGGCCAAATGGGAGTTGGAGTCGCGCACGAATGCTTTTGTAATCACGGTTCATGAGAAACAGCCTGGTGACGACAGACATACAGCGGAGTCTTAGTAATAGGGACCAGTTTTACCCTTTGGGTACGGAACCCTAATATAGGTAAAATAGGTATCAGTGAGGTGTTAGATAGACCAGGCTGTGATTTTAAAATACAAGGTGGAAATGCATTTTATATTTAGTTGCGTTATAATAGATAGAATATTGAAAGTATAAAGTCCACTTCAAATAAGAACAAAGTGGAATAATTGTGGAATTCATCCTACCATCACACGAATGCTGAGAAAGTTTATAACAAATTGTAAAAATATTCTAAAGTGAAGTTTGAGGTGAGAACTCGAATAGAGTAAAATTTAAATTAGGGATAATTTTTACATTTTAGCACGACTCGTGATGCGCAGCATCAGAGACTGCTTTATGATCGCTTTTTTTATTTTCATTATTTATTCGGCGAATATTTTTATCATTATAATTTTGTTTGTATATTGAAATTAAGATAGTTTGTACATCGAAGTAAATGTTTTTTAATGGATATCAATTTTGTTTCAATATATAAATTATAATAGAATCGTAAACAACATAAAAATAGTCCAAAATCTTTTCGCGTCGATCAAGTATCTTATCAAGAGTTAGAGCTTTTGGGTAGGTACTACCCACTCATCAGATATTCTGACCATCAGCAATTCTTAGTATTGTTGTGTTCCTTTGTAGTTATTAGTTTATACCAATTTACGTGTGTATGTGTGTGTGTGGGGGGGGAATGTTATGTAATGGGCGTCATTTTCTGTACCACTGACAACATTCATGTAAAAAATCATGATGATAATTTAAATAGTTAATACTTGAAAACGTAACAAATAAATACAGTTTCCCGTTTATTATATTAGAGTTTTGGTCGAAAGTTAACCGAATTTGAAGGTTTTACTTTGCGCAAATATAGCTGAAATGGGCAGAATAAGGTACGTTGCTTTTATTACTACTGGATGTTACTCAGTAGGGTGCTGTCCAGGAAAACTTTGAGATCGTTACATTACCGTATTATTCAAAACAGGCAAGTTTTGGAACTTTGGGAAGATTGTTAATTTGAAACATTTCGTGGAATCCTCAACAAATGAGGATCCGAGGGACGAGTTATTGCGGTCATTACTTACCCCAGAACTTCATATATTTTTTTCCAAAGTTATTTTGGTGTATTGTTTTACATAAAGATATTTAAAAACAACAAACGATTATTTACAAGCGTAAGAAGATACTCGAAATGACATTATGACTGATTTAGTTTATGGATGTCGCGTATAAAATTTTATTTTAGTATTTTTGAGGCGTTCTCGTTTCGTGTATACCTTTGTTTCAATTATATTTTGCTTTTGCGATTCTTTGTGATATGTCAATTTATCAGGCCTGTATATGTAAATTAGTTCAGAGCTACAATCTGTTTGACTATAGAATATTCATATGTTTACCCCGTTATTATAAACATATAAAATGTAATTAAGAGGAATACCAAATTACTCGTTCCTAAATATTAGGAACAAAATATTTTATTTCAAAATAAAAATTCTTTTCGTAAAATGTTTATCCTTTTAAGAACTACATGTATGTATTTAAAGCAAAATCGTCTTATTGGTACCAGAGAGGGAAAATCTGTAGTTTGAGAAATGGTCCCAGCATTTTTGTGTCAGATTTATGAATTAATATTATTTTTATGAAGTAGTTGATTTAATAGGTTACGTTCTCTGTGCCTGTAATTATTCCAAATTGGAACATAAAAGTAATGCTCTTTAGCGATATAATAAGTGATAAACTGTCCTTTTCCATGCCGTGATAACTTTTAATTGAAACAAAACTAAGCTAAAAATGTAATTACCTTTATGTTTAAACTACAAATGGTGTATAAATATAAATATAAATAAATATTGGACAACATCACATACATTACTCTGATCCCAATGTAAGTAGCTAAAGCACTTGTGTTATGGAAAATCAGAAGTAACGACGGTACCACAAACACCCAGACCCGAGGCAACATAGAAAACCAATGAACTTTTTCTACATCGACTCGGCCGGGAATCGAACCCGGGACCTCGGAGCGGCGTACCCATGAAAACCGGTGTACACACTACTCGACCACGGAGGTCGTCAAAATGTATGTTCTGTAAGTTGTCCTTAATAATAAAAAAAAAAAAAAAAAGTGGGTGGTTTGAACTTAACCTAGCTAGAAAGGTATATAATACAGTGATATAATGGTAAATATAAAAGTGGAACCACTGAGTTTTTATACACTAAATATATATTTCAAATTAATCTCGTTTGATCAGGTGAATTAAAACAGCGTAGAGAAACATACACGGAAACAATTGAAACATCTGTTTTTTTGTAGTGAACCATAATAGCGGAATAATCTTTAGATTCCTCTCAGTAAAAGAGGAGAAATGCATTGTCCCCATGTAATTATACTAAGTATACTATATTGTTTTGTTTCATCTTAATACATAAATGTAAATAATAACAATAACATCTTCTCGATGTCCCACTGTGGGGTATTGTGTTCCTCTCCTCTTAAGTAGTATGTATGGAGATCACGACGCGGCTCCAACGTGGGTGGGTGGCTACACATTAATTTCAAACACACATGTAGATTACACAGGTATAAATAATTATGTATGTTTCCCACGATGTTTGCCTACACCTCCAATCACGAGATAAATATTATTGTTAACACAAATGAAGCACATGAAAGTCGTGCATTGAATATTGATATCTCGCATGCCTGGCTTGTCTGCGTTCAAAATATCTATAAACAAATAAATAAATATTAGACAACATCACATACATTACTCTGATCCCAACGTAAGTAGCTAAAGCACTTGTGTTATGGAAAATCAGAAGTAACGACGGTACCACAAACACCCAGTCCCAAGACAACATAGAAAATAATGAACTTTTTCTACATCGACTCGGTCGGGAATCGAACCCGGGACCTCGGAGTGGCGTACCCATGAAAACCGGTGTACACACTACTCGACCACGGAGGTCGTCAATTAAATAAAAATATTATCGTATTTTCACAGATATATTACAATAAGTAAGTCTTTGGCCTGTTATATGTGTTTTTATTTATATTTACTTGTAATGTTTTTTTTTTATTTACTTCAATTATGCTTGTACTGTATACGTGGAGAAAAAACACATTACTTGTACAATTTATTTTAAGTTATTATAATTTCTATTTAATCATATTGTGCACGTGGAGTTGGCCGTTAATTTGCACGGTGACTTAGTTAAAAATAAATATATCTATACTAATATATAAAGCGGAAGAGTTTGTTTGTTTGTTTGTTTAAACGCGCTAATCTCAGGAACTACTGGTCCGATTTGAAAAATTCTTTTTTTGTTGAATAGTCCAATTATAGAGGAAGGCTTTAGGCTATATAACATTACGCTGCGACCAATAGGAGCGCAGCGACAGTGAGAAATGTTGCAAAAACGGGGAAAATTATTCACATTTATGGACTTTCGATGCGTGCGCAGCATAAACGTTTTAAGTTACTCAAAAAATGTGTATGAAAGATATATTCCTCTTTTAATAATAAAAAAAAGTCCGTGACACTATATGTCTATTTGTTAAGAGTGTGCTAGCAGGCGGGGCGCGGCGGCGGCTGAGGGGGAGGCGGGTCAGCCCCGCCGCCGCGCTCGCCACTCTCACCCGCGGGTGTAGTTCTGCGAAGTAGCAATGCACATAACGACTTAAAAAAATTAACATTCTTAATAGTTAAATTATTTATCAAAATTAGGTTTTGTTATCAGCTTATTTGCTCATTATTTTTTATCGTTTAAAATCGGTTACATTTAAATCATAATCTGCTGTAGTTTTAACTTACGATATAAGATAAAATTTCAATGAACATTCCTTCGTACTTTGCAAGTAAACAATTCAAACGTTTCACGGTATAAATAAGGTATAAAAATTACATTACACACGTAAAAAAGTTCAAAATGGCGAGCGATACTTTCACCGATGCAGATTAATCATCACTGAGAAAATAAATTATGCAAATAAGCAAATAGGTGAATATCGTTTAAAATGACTACACAAATAAATTAGTAGTTCAATATTTCAAGTAATTTCTATTACGTTCAAGCATATTCAACACGGTTGTACTATAATCACCTTATGAAATAATAACACCAAAGGAGAAACAAATCTAAACTTCTTATTGTTCGGTTTGTTTATCTTATTACGTTTAAGTTAATATTGTTTGTTTTCAACCGACTTCAAAAAGGAGGAGGTTATCAATTCGTCTGTATTTTTTTTTTTTATATGTCTGTTACCTCATAACTTTTCACTGGATTTTGATAATTTTTTTTTGTTTGAAAGGAAGTGCTTTCCGTGGGGCCCCATTTTAATTTTATCCTGTTACGATGATGGTATCCTTATGAAAACGATATAAGTCTTAAATGTGCATTATGTATGTGCGCGATAAATAGGTGAATAACTCAAAATTGTGCCAACCAATTTTAATGATTCTTTTTTTATTATAAAGGATATACTTCAAGGGTACTATGGTGAAAGTTTGGTAAGGTTCTGAGCATAGGATCCATGACAAAGTAACGGTACGGAAGGGAACGGAACAATTCTAAGGAGCACGTTAGCGATACTCGGCCGAATCTTTTAGAAACAAAAATTTTGACAAAAAAAAACCGACTTCAAAAGAGAAAAAAAATAATATGCTCTAAAAAGTAAAAAATAATTGCTTATTATTCTACAACTTAATAATCAAGTAACTTATTCTACTTACCAATATGTAGGTACGTTCTGTGTTTCCACGCAAGGAGATATGTATGTACCTACCCACTTTAAATCTAACTTAACACAAACCTATGAATAACAAACAATGATCACAATATTTTTTATTTTACATAAAATGAAATTAAAAATATTTAGACTATTTAAAAGTCAGCAAAGTTATTACGATAACATATTATAGTTAAAATTATTGTTATTTTTGGAGGCGGTGTCAGCCAAGGTAGGTTTGTAAATATATGATATACTCCAAATTTGTAAATCTGGTCTATCGATAAATACACTTCTTCTTGATGTTTTTTTAAACCCTATACGTACATAGTGGTCCTATATAATGACAGAAAATTGGAATCAAAATTGAGTGTTTAAGCAAACATGTCTACCGTCAGGTATTACAATTCATGAACTTTTCTCCTAATCCAAGACAAAGAAAAGTCATTCAGATTTACTATTACATTTCCTGTTGAACGTTTTGTTTGTTTTGGCAGAGTATGAATTTTGTTTGTGATTTATTTATTTACAATTGACTTTTTCTTTTGTCTTACATCCAGATGTCGATACACCTGCATCGAATTGTTAACAAAAAAAATATTCGCAATCGTACACTATTGTACAATATTTCTTTTATGTTTAAGAAAAGGGTTGTCATAATTGACCGTATAACAATAAGCAATAAAAACACAGATGTTGGTAATTTATTTAGACAAACTTTACCGGTAATTTTAAGAGGAACTAGAGCAGACATTGTAAGGTCTTGCCTTAAAAGTTCACCGTTATGGAAATTTGTCCATACCTTAAAACTATCTACGAATATGAGAGCACATTTGGGGGGAGGAAGTACAAATTTTCCTTCAAAGTTACTTTTAATAGGAGATGGAAAAGTACCTCATTCTGAAAATAAAATTGAAATTGATCGCGATTTAGGAGAAAAAGTGACTAGCATAGAGGATTTAATATCAAAAGTTTACCCTAATATCGTCGAAATAGAAAATAAAGATTACCAATGGATGTGTCAAAGGGCAATATAGGCGGCGAGAAATAGTAGCGTTGACGAAATTAACGACCTAATTTTAACCAAACTTCCAGGCGATATAACTACCTACACATCTATTGATAATGTAATGGATCAAGAAGATGCTGTCCATTACCCGCAAGAGTTTCTCAATTCTTTAAACCCGAGCGGCCTTCCACCACATTCCCAGAAGTTAAAAATAGGTGCTGCGATAATTTTACTCAGAAATCTTAAACCACCAAATTTATGTAACGGGACCCGCCTTCAAGTAAAATACCTTCGCAATAACGTGATCGTTGCAACAGTTTTGACTGGTCCGGCAGTTGGTCAAACAGTGCTTATACCTCGCATCCCAATGATTCCAAATGATTTACCTTTTAATTTTAAAAGAATTCAATTTCCCATTAAGTTATCTTTTGCCGTAACCATTAATAAATCACAGGGCCAAACATTTAAACACGTAGGAATCGATTTACGTCAAGACTGCTTTTCACACGGCCAACTATATGTCGCGTTGTCAAGATCGGGTTGCGGGCAAAATCAGTATGTTCTTCTACCACAAGAAAATAAAACTAAAAATATAATCTACGCTGAAGTACTGTAAAAAATATTATTAAATCTTATTGACGATTATAATAACAAAAACCGACGTGAGCAATCAAAATCGTTTGAATCATGATAGCGTTTCCGACAACTACGCGAACGAAGTCGCGGGCACAGCTAGTATCGTATATATAAATTAGTGTTAACAATTGTTGGCGCACCTATATAAATAATAATAATAGTAATATTAGTAGTAAAGACCCCAGCTTCATACGAGTGTGTTAGATTTTTTATAAAGACTTAATATATTATGTTAGGATATTTTAAGATAATTTCTATTTCTAACAGTATTTAAAACGGGATATTTACCATGTTTTTTAATTTTATTTGGTGGAGCTCGATATTTCGACATTATCTACGTGAATCGACATCATCTCGTGAACAAGACATTCGTAGATAATGTCGAAATTTCGAGCTCCACCAAATAAAAATAAAAAACATGGTAAATATCCCGTTTTAAATACTGTTAGTAATAAATATAACCATGTTAATTTAAAAAAAATCTATTTCTTTATTATATTTTAAGGTTATAAGACAATAAAAGATTATATATGAAACACAAATATTTATTTAACCATGTACTTTCGAATCGTCATTTAACGAACTATTTAAAGTAAAGCTACCACCGGTTCGGAATGTATATTCTACCGAGAAGAACCGGCAAGAAACTCAGTAGTTACTCTTTTCCAATATCCAAAAATACAGTCATGTTAGTTAAATACAATTATACTAACTTTGTATATTGATAATTGCAAAAACACAATTCATATATTCATCAATAATTTAACAAGCAATAACAATTATACTATATCACAAAATTATATCGTACCTTAAATGTTAGCAGCAACTTGCTGGTCCAGGATCAAAGTGAAAAGTAAAAAGTCAAGTAAAGTATTCTGTACCGAGCTTCCATCACTTATATAAGCCTCACTACAAATTACGTGACTCCCAATATTGAACAGAAAAGTCAAAGTACCCTCTTATTTATTAAAAATGTTATCGATACAATTCAAAAATAACTTAAATTAAAATATTATTATTACAGAATTGATTAAAACATAAAATACATAGTGTAAGCCTTGTTTGTAATCGTCTAATTATTTATTTATTTCTTACATAATCTGGCAAGTGCATTTATTAACAAAGGAAATGATATTTTTAGAAATATAAATTATAACCCTATAGCACAAAACCAATGTAGATTTCTACCAGTATTTTTTTTTTAGAATTGATTTTAGTAGCGTATATATCCCCTACACACAAACAAATCTTTAAAAAAAATTACCTCTGTAATATTAACATAGACCAATGTGACCTTGTGTTATTATATCATCAGTTCAATAAGACTAATATGTATTATTACAAATATTTTCGGGTTAATAAGAGTAAGGCGAAAACACTGTCAGAGCAACATGTGACAAACGCAATTTGTGATGTAATTACAAAGCCGTATTTACAGAGCGGCCGAAAATAATTAACTCGTGAAGCGTAAATAATTAAAAATATTAACTCGTTTAACTCAACAAAACTGCTGGAAATTATCTCTTGTTAATTTATAATAAGTTGCAGGAAGCGACTATGTATATTGATATGTATTTTCCTTCGTGTATTATATTCATAATATTAATGGATCGTGGTGCATTGGCGATTTAAGAATTGCTTACTATATTTTCTTAAAAACCAGACCAACCAGGTAGCCCATTTGATCGTCCGCCAAAATATATGTATATTATTAAAAAAAATGCTCTAGCCTAGCTCAAAACCTTCTCCTCAAGAAGACAGGCTTAGGCCGAGCAGTCATACTAACGGACTGGCAGCAGCCTGTTGTAACTTTACATTTTGCGAATTCAACTAACAATTATATAATTTGGGGTTTAACTATTCAAACACGAACCGTCTAGACGAGTCATTCTACAACTGAAATTCGCGCAGAAGAGAGACTGAAGGGATGAAACCTTAAATAAAAACGCACATTTAACACAGCAATGCGCACAGATAAAGAAGCAATGATGCTGAAGGTAATGGGCGAATGCCAGACAGTCATTTATAACCTACAGAATAAATTAGATAGAGTCAAATGAGTTTTTACTGTTACATAAATACAATGTCAAAACTTTGATAAAAATTGGTCGAGTTTTATATTTGAAAAAAGATATATATCCTCGAGATCAAAGTAAAATATTATTATGAATAAACTTTATTCATAATAGAGAGATTGAGTATGTAATAGTTACAGAAATATTCTTCTATATTAAGCCTCTTCCTTGATTGTTTATTTCGTTTAATTTGTTTCGTTCTTATAACCCATATAATTATTTTATTAAACAACTTAGAAAATAAATACAATATTTATTTGTCTATATTATAATTGAGATCTCAAAAATTTTTGAATACTTAGATTATGTGTTTGCAAATCATAGAAATCGTAATGTTATCGATATGTAATGGATACTGTTTTGGGTACGTTCGATCAACTGCTTTAAGACCACGACACAATGCTAAATAATAAAAAAAAAATTAAAAAAAAAAATATTCCACAATTTCTACAGCCACACTAAAATATAGAAAAGTAAGAGAATGTGTAATTCAAACTTTTGGGCTGACACCCATTAGTAGGATTTATTAAGTTTAATCCATTACACTGCAACATAAGTTACGAAGAAATGTCAAAACAAAAGAACACGAAACCTAAAAATTAAAAGAAAAAAGAACTATAAGCTGTAGACTATAAATAAGTTTTATTTTCCAAGTAATGCGACGATCCAATTTATCTGCAATTAAAAATAAATTCGAAGGAATTAAATTCGCTGTAGGGCTTCGTATTTCGTGATTGGAATTTCGCCTTAATAAAATATTGTTGGCATAACAACGAAGGTAACAATCCGTAAATGTCTTATTTAAAGTGGATAGTCAAGACGGATCAGAATTTGTTCCGAGATGTGCAAGTATCTTAAAATTTTCGGCGTTGTACAAGAGATTAAACTAAATGTCATATTGCGTATTTCCTAAATTTCTAGTAAAGATTCCATCACATCTTTCAGTATTTCTTTAATGTTCAATCTGCTTCGTTTGACTGCCTCGTTGGTCTAGTGGCTTGGAAAGGTATGAGGCAACAGATGTCGAGGGTTCAAACCTCCAGTCAGGCCAGTAAAAAAAGTTTTTCCTATCGAAAAATTCTCAGTAATAGTCCGGAGTCTAGAAGAGAAGTGTGTCCACACCCGTCTCTTGGAAAGCGTTTAAAGCTGTTGGTTTTTTATGATATCGGTAGGCAGACGAGCAAATGGGCCACCTGATGGTAAATGGTCACCACCGCCCATAGACAATGGCGTTGTAAGAAATATTAACCATTCTTTACATCAACAACGCGCCACCAACCTTGAGAACTAAGATGTTACTTTCCTTGTGCCTGTAGTTACACTGGCACTGGCTGGAGTACTGCTGCTTGGCGATAGAATACCTGATGAGTGGGTGGTACCTACCCAGACGGGCTTGCACAAAGCCCTACTACCAAGTAAAAGGCGTTGGTCCTGCGTCTAAACCCTTTACGTTTTTCTCGGATTTGTTGACCCATCGGATTATGAGAGTGAGTGAAAAGAGAGTGAACCTGTGTACGTGCATACAATTGTGCCCTATAATATGACCTGCATAGTTGGCTGATTTCCCTAGAGATTCGACGTGGGCGAAATCGGTCTTTTTTTTTTACGCTTAAAAACGCATAACGCGTTTCCCCCACATGCTGTGGGGGGGTATGTGTGGCTCGCCGGCGCTGAAGGCGCCGGAATACCCACTAAAAACCAGCGGTACCCACTCCCTCTTTTTGGGAGACGTCACGGGATCGCTTGCGCATACTACCGTGACATTCTGACGGTAGGCCCAACTCTGTGGGCCTCCAATTCCTAGGGGGTTCTTCCCGGCGAGCCTTATGGCGGGAGGAGAAGTTGTCCATAACGAAGACGCCTTCTTCTTCGGCGAAGCGGGTCGGCAGTACTGTTCTCACGCTCCCGCTCCGCGGCCTCCTTCTGTGTCATCACGTTTTCACAGAACAAGACCATTTCCTTCCAGCATCTCTCGCTGTCGATCATAGCGTTTATCACGCTCGGCAGCGAGAGGTCTCTGCCTACAATGGCCGCCAGGGAATGGCGCTGAGGCCCCCATGCGGAACACTTAATCAGGGTGTGTCGGGCCGTGTCCGAAGGCGCGCCGCACTCGTGGCAGGAGGGTGTCATCTCTCGCCTCGCTATCCGGTGCAGATACCTACCGAAGCAGCCGTGCCCGGTAAGCACCTGCATCAGCCTGAATGAGAGTGTGCCGCGTCTTTGTTTCACCCAGCGACTCAAGTGGGGCCGGATAGCCTCCACTGTCGCCAGGCCTGCCGAAGGGGACCCCAGGTCCTCCTCCCACCTTCTAATCAAGGCTCGCTGGGCTAGAGCCCTGACTCGCTTTACCTCCACCAGTCCTGGACAATCGCCGCTTGAACTTGCTTCCACCCGGAACCGGTACACTTCCGCAAGCGCTTCCGCCTGTAGTTCCCAGGGCGGATCGCTCGCAAGAAGTGTCGCCGCCGTCCACGACACCGTACGGTAAATCGGGCGAAATCGGTCTGGACAATGTAATCATCATCACTTTTCATATAACAAGTTTTGAATTCAAAAATATAAATTATAATTCTGAACAAGCAATATCACTTTTGTGTCAGCTCTTACAAGTATTCACGTAGCTTTAAGGTATCCACGCTATCATGACATATCGTAAATTTATGGTGTACGTGATACAAAGTACATGTTATTGTTATTATGAAATAATTGTGAGCTGAACAACGTCGCCTTTCATGATTAAACAATAAATATAAAGGAAGAAAAAATGATTAGGTCGTACCCATCCAGATTATGTAAAAGTAAAAAAAAATAATACATGTCTTTATGTCTGTATGTATTCCTCAAAATCATTCAAAACTTCTGTTATATTATATCATACAAAATACAGTAAGGAATATGAGTCATGAAAAGAATACATTCTTTTCATTACAGAGACAATTATGGATTTTCTATGATGTCTGACGTAACGTCACGAATCAAACAAGACAAGAAAACGAGCTCTCAACAGTACACAATGCGTTACTTAATTGCTGTCAGCCCTAGTGCCCTTGAGAGTGCCATCGGGGACAATAAGAGTACTGGGACTCGGTTGAAAGAAAGAATGCTCATTTGATGCCTTTAAATTAGAAATGACGTGCATACTTAGGGCTCTTTGTTAGAACTTACCTCGGCATTTGTATATGAAAATATATTATTCCATATTTTGAAGTATTTTTGTTTTAATTATATAGGATGAAATCCGAATGTTTAATGATGTGGTATTCGTTAGTCATCCCTGAGATTCCTTTGAGCAATTCACATTTAATAAAAACTCTATAGGTTTTCCTGTAAATTTTTATTACATTATTAAATATTTATTAAATATATTTCTGTATTGGCATTATTAAAATTCCCGCGTAATGTACGTAAACCCCTTTGGTACTGCACCCGAATTCCTTTCAATGTTCGTGTAGAATTTGTCGATGTCGGTTAGGAGACATTAGTCATCAACTTTAATAAATAATATTAAGACATTAAATCAACTGTTGACGTAACCTATTTATGAATATATTTGTAAATACAACTTTTAGTCAACCCTGAAAATAATTTACGATAGTAATAACAATTAAATAAAATTTTAATTTATTTAAAGTTAAATGAGTTGTGTCGTTTCTATTCAAATTATTCCAACTGACTTTAATTAAGAGAGAAATTGACTTTTATGAAACGTTCTGAATTTTCTCACTGTAAAGTTTGAATTGTAAGCTTAGCATATTATTATGTCTTGTATTTTATATTATAATTTAAATGTTGCAGTCGAAATTGTTATAGATAAAATTATATTGTTCAAATAATATTTAATAACTTTTATCGAAGGTTTTATTTGAAACATCTATAATTGGCTCTTCAGGGTCTTTTGTAGGGCCGATACGTATGCCGTGAAGGCACACGACTTTCTTATGTCGCCATACTCTCCGACTGCTCTCGCGCGTCTATTATTATAATACGATATTTTTATTCTTTATTACTTAAATTTTCTAGTTTTCTTTTAATTCTATATTATTACTCTTATAATTTTTTTTTTAATGACACGAATTTACCCATGTTACTTACAATATTGGAACGTTTACATCATGATTAATTTTATTGACGACCTCCGTGGTCGAGTAGTGTGTACACCGGTTTACATGGGTACGCCACTCCGAGGTCCCGGGTTCGATTCCCGGCCGAGTCGATGTAGAAAAGGTTCATTAGTTTTGTATGTTGTCTTGGGTGTGGGTGTTTGTGGTACCGTCGTTACTTCTGATTTTCCATAACACAAGTGCTTCAGCTACTTACATTGGGATCAGAGTAATGATGTTGTCCAATATTTATTTATTTATTATTCTTTGAATCAAAATACTTCTGAAAACTATAATTAAATAATAACCTTGATTTGATTTGATTTAACAATAATAATAATATATACACCTAACATACAAAAAACAACGCCGTTGATTTTTGCTAACGGATAGGTTACCCATGTCTGCCTCTGTGAATCTGTATGTGGCACTGTAGTTTTCAAACTACATATATTTGTAGGAATGTTTGATTAACTTTTTTTCCTGACAGAAGTTGATGTAGGATTGCTACGTGTCCCTATTATTGATCATGGATGAAACACTACATTTACTTTAGAAACAGGGAAAAACGTAAGTTTGGTGCGTATCCCCTCGGAATCCCTTTTTCTTGCAACCAAAAAACTCTGTAAGCTAATTAAGAATATAAGCAAATTGTTTATGTGTGCAGTTTAGCTCACGTGTACAGAGAGCGTGGGGGGGGGGGTGTTAGGTAACAGGTTCTCTATTGCTCTTAACAACGTGACATGTAAATTCGGTTGCGTACCAAACCAACAAACAAACTAATTTTCTCATTTATATTACCAAACCAACAAACAAACTAATTTTCTCATTTATAATATTAGTTAGGATCAACGTGCCGAGTTTCATTATGATTTATTTACTGAATATACTGTTACCTCTCCTCGTTTAATTGCGGCATTATTCAGAAATATAATAAGTTTTATAAATTATTCCTGGTCAATTTTGGCCTAAACAGCCATTCTCAACAGACATTATAGTACACCAATTTGTAAAAAGCCACTAGCAGAGTCCAAAACATTAGTCATCTTACAGAACCAGAGAGAAATTAAGTTTGATACCGATGGTTTCTGAAAGCACGGGACTATAACATTAACAGCTTCCTTACTTTGGGTGGTTACTGATATGATGGTTATGGTTATAATATAAATGGTTTTTTAACAGTGAAGCACCACATCTGTTAGATCTACCCGGACTTCATCCCGAGACCTCAGATGCTTGATGTCTCGGTCTAATCAGCCCAATAAGATTGGAAGTTCATTTATTCAAAAAAACTACTTGAGTGAAATCGTATTAAGCAGCTGGTATTGTTATAAAATGCTAAAAGTTTGTTTGCTTCAATGTACAAATATCAGAAGCTACCTGTCTGATTTGAAGAAATCTTGCATTAGAAACCCACGTGAAAACGCGCGCTGTAGCTAGTATAATATACACAAAATTTTGTTTGAAAAATGGTGATCGTGTTTTCGAGAGAAGGTATATTAATATCAATTACACGCACGACATATTGCTACAGAATAAATGACAAAAAAATCCATACTTATATATATTTAAAAGCAATTAATTTCCACGGCAAACAGGATTTTAATAAATGGACAGCATCCCACTGGAACAGATAGGCTATCAATAAACTCAATTCATTTCGAGCTTCAACGCTTCGGTTGGTACTAAATTAACAACTGCGCCCTTTAAAAAATGCTGAAATATGGGGGTTCAATAAAACCAGTGTTCTTTATTATGAAATTATTGGTTTTGTTCGAAGTTTCGCCATTTTCACTTACGGCATTTTACACATTTAAATTTTTTTTTTTTTTTCGCTTTGCATTGCATTGAGCTCTTTCGAACATATAATAATCAGATTGAAAAGTGTAAACGGTAGTTTTATGGTAACGGTAGTTTTTACATAAAATATGTATGAAATATTCTGAATATTGTTGACATTGTGGTACTTCATGATGCTGATATATTAGAAATTTTCTCATATGTTTTTTATAACTATTAGGCAAGTGAGTAGGTAAATGGGTCATTTGGTAGTTAGTAGTTACCCATAAAAAAGGACGGCTATTAGAAATATGAACCATACCTTACATCGGCAATGCGCCACCAACCATGTAAGTTAAGATGTTATATGTCAATTGTGCTTGTAGTTATACTGGTTCACTCACCCTTTTAACCAGAATACAGCAATGCTAAGTATTCCTATTTGGCGGTATATTATCTAAAGATTGGTTGGTACGTAGTATGGTAGCCAGATGTTTTCAATTGTAATACAAAATCTTGGTTTGACAACTGGCTTTGTTGGAACTATTCTGGAGAACAAATTCGAAACTCAACAAACCAACGAAACTCAATGATGAATGATGCCAAATGAGAAAATGATGCGAAACTGATAATAATTTGTGGCGCATTAATGAGATGCTGTGAATGCTTAATATTTTTACAGAGCCAATGTCTATTGGCGGTGGTGACCACTAAAAGCCAGGTGGCATATTTTCCCGTACGCCTACCTATTACATAAAAAAGTTGCTGTAAAAAATACAGACTATACTTCTGATTATCTTTCAATCGGTTTTCAAACAGTGACCAGATTATTTTTTCACTGGCATATAAGATAATAAATTTATGCCTATTTATAATAAACATAAGAAACAAGAAATAAATTTGCACTTAGCGAAATGGTTTCGTAACATTTATTTCTAGAATAATAACTCTAGTGCGATTTATGAGAGTACCACTATATAAAAATTGATTTTATAGTGCACAATGCGTGCGTAAAAAAAGTAAACCCTCTATTCCCTCACTTTCCCAATCCTCAACCGGAGAAAGTTAGGCTTAGGATGGCTTACGTGTTTTCTGAAACACGGGAGTGAACACTGCCAATTTTAAAGCCGTGAGCTGCTATTGGGAATTTCTGGACAAAAAACCTATACGTTTTACTGGCAGTTACAGTACATGTCGGCATGCATTTGCGTCCATATTTTGTGCGAGATATTTTAAGTTATAATAAATATCTTTATTAAAAGAAAAACTATCTACATACTTGTATAAATAGTAATATAAGCTGTAGTAATTAGTTTCGAAAAATGTAATTGTAAATTATATATAAAAATAGTGAATACGAATTCCTTAACCGTATACATATTTTGTCTTAAATAGTAATTTGTCTAGTAAAATGGTTGTACTGGCCCCACTGTGCGCCAACTTAACTGGACCCCTGCCAAGTATGAAAGAGCGTAAAGCTGAGGTGCCAACTGCCAAGCCATTTATCAGCTATACATAAAATTTGTGGCTAGTTCAATGCATCATACGTTTAAAAAAATATAATCTTGTTTGTTTTATAATTTATTTTAGGACGTTTACAAAAACACCGAATATAAATTGATGATGAACACATACATTCTTAAAAAGGAAAAATGATTTATTTAATAAAATAATTTCATTTGTGATATTTCACATGAAGATGAAAAAGGAATATATTTTTAATCATAAACCAAACTAGTAAAACGAATTCCATGCGGCCGAAACTGTGCAAAAGCATCCATTAAATATATCCAAAAAAACAACGAATTCACCTCGAATACTGTAGACTGCAAGTAGCGCATAAAATTGTGAAAAATTTGAATGTCCATTAACGAATCTGTTGAAAGCTTAAATTTATTCAGTGAAATCTCTTCGTCATCTATAATCAACCGAATTCTACTTCAATCGATTGTGGATAATTAAGAGATCCCAACTAAATGTTAACGAACATTCTGCAAATGGTCTACAATGTTTAAAACTTATTTCATTTTACCTCTTATAGGGATGACGTGATCATGGACAGGATCGCTGAACACTGTCCAAACTAGCCCAGGATTCCATAACCCCACGAAGTCTACTGGAATCTCTTTAAGAAAGCAAGATAATACCAGAAGAAGGCGAAATGTTACAAGGTCAAAATTTAATTAAAACTTGTATAGCTGTCGGTAATTTTAAAATTTTGAGTGTGAAGCTGTCTCGAAATAAAAAACAAGATTTTAGCGTATTTGTGCACTATTAAAACATACACTCTCAGAATGATGAGAACGGTATTCCACGATAAATCCGACACCGATAGATTGCCGTTTATATTATATCTAACAGTGAAATAGCTGCCGTGGTATTAGTAGGAAGACAATCTCAGCAAGAACGTGATGTTTTATAACTTTTAAAGAAGTCGAGCAAAATAGGTAGGTAGTAGGTTTTTAATTATGGTCTAGGTATTATACGTGTGCATAATACCTAGACCATAATTAATATATAATAATTAAACATTATAAAAAAAAAATCGTATTTTCTGATACAAAAAAAAATTACTAAAATTTTACTTCATAAATTGATCATGAACTCTAAAGTTTTAATTGTACAGCGTATATGCACCTACATTTGGTCATAGACCTCAGTCGTCTTAGTTTTTAAAATATTCCATTTCCACCATTATATTCAAAACAACATTTGTTGTTCTCGTTTGTTATAAGGGACGTGTATCTGACTCAGTTATACGCAAAATATTCTGCCAAAATACCAAAGAAAATTATAGCTATATATACATATAAAAACACAATAGTACTAGAAAAGCTAGAAAAGAATTATTTAAAAATAATTTGAATAGACCATATGAAATACATGTTTTATAAAAATATCGTTGTCTCCGAATTATTATATTTTGTTCAAAACTATAAAAAAATATTTTTCCAAGCTATGTTCATAGTATACATAGTGTTTTGGTTAATTAGAACTATTTATTTATACATTTAAAAAAAAACTCATGACATGACTCAAAAAACTCATGCATTACGAGAGAAAGGGGCCTTTTCCCAGCTACAGGATATTTGTAAGTGTTGGTTTATGTTTCTGAGAGTGTGTTGAAAGTGTTTAAAATGAGAAGCTGAAAAGACAAGATCAATCTTATATAAAATTCGCATTTAAATTTCTTTTGTATGACCGCCTAACATTTCAACTCTCGAACAAAGAAGTTTTTATATTAAGTTATTTCAATTCCAAGACTCCATTCCTTTAAGAAAAATTCACTCATGAAATTCAAGAATTCTTCATATGTAAAATTTTACGGTGTGTTTATATTAAATACTTGTCGACGAAAATTAAAACACATCACATTACGTGTTTAAAAAAAATCAACGGAAAAAAATGGATGCTTAATTTGAATTTCATTAATCTTTCAGAAGCTTAGATAATTTATAACATTGTTCAATTATACATACATAAACATAACATAATCAGCCTGTAAATTTCCCACTGCTGGGCTATGGCCTCCTCTCCCGTTGAGGAGAAGGTATGGAGCATATTCCACCACGCTGCTCCAATGCGGGTTGGTGGAATACACATGTGGCAGAATTTCGTTGAAATTAGACACATGCAGGTTTCCTCACGATGTTTTCCTTCACCGCCGAGCACGAGATGAATTATAAACAAATTAAGCACATGTAAATTCAGTGGTGCCTGCCTGGGTTTGAACCCGAAATCATCGGTTAAGATGCACGCGTTCTGGGCCATCTCGGCTAGTTGTTCAATTATACATTCCCATAATAAAAATCGTTACTATAATTTTAATATAGGAAGTTAAAAGTACATTTGCAGTCCACAATTTACATATGAGTACATTCGGCCACTGTAGTTTATCAAAAAGACCTGTCGACTGCATAGTACGGTGCACAAGAGTGTGTGACATCCGACACTCCCGGAGATATATTACGCGTATTACTAATAGCTTCACGTGATATTCGAGGTATTGAAATGAAACACCTTCAACTCACTAACTTCAAGCAAAATATAGAGTATTTCTCGGCAAACAACTGATCCGGAATTCGACTCCGAGACCTTGAAATCTGCAACCGTGTAAGCTTTCAACAGATTCGTTAAGGGACATTCAAATTTTTCACAACTTTACGTACGAATCTTGTAGCAATATTCACAGTTAATAAAGTACATGGAAATCAGTCTAATCATATGCAAAGTGGAACTTGTTTGAATATCTCGAAATTTATTGAAAACTTAAATTCTACCGTCCATAAGATTTCTGAGAATCGACTGCACAAAGAACAGCGGCTTCCGAACATAATTTTTAGAAACTGGAAAAGTTTGAAACGAGTTCGCTTTCAGATCACAAGTTATTTTTGGTGAATTTTGTAACTTCAGATCTATTTTATAGCAATATTAATATTAGTATTTTTATTCATAAAACTGTTTGAACGGATATTATATATTGTAAGTAGAACTGTGATGGTCCAATGGATAAAATAAGTGAAACCAAGTGATTACTTAACCTGAACGCAGGTATTAAAGCAGCCAGGCGATACTGAGTTGTGAGAGAAGTGCTAAATTTGGTGAAAAAAACGCTGTGAGATGTGAAATAGCAGGATTACATCAGACACGTTCTGATGAAATTCAGCTACATGTTTATCTATTAACTATTAATTCACAGCGGAGCAGAATATGAAGTAAGCACTAAACCATCAGCATAAAAAAAAATAGATTTTTACGATACCCACAAGTGAAGTGAGGGTTTTTCTATTCTACTTTGCAGGACTTCATGACAAATTTCTTTAAAGTAGTTGCTGTCGTGTTAAAGGCCTTAGTCTAATTTGTTGAGAATATTATGGTCCAGAAGGAGAAGGCGAAATAATATCGGGAAAGGGTAATAAAGATGTAACCGTGAATGCATAGAGATTGCTGCTGCGACAGACGGACAGAGGATGCGTATGTTAAAATAATCCTACAGCATCTTCGATCCCAATCAAGGACGGCTATCTTCACCCGCTGACTTCTTAAATCGCGAACCACAAGTCCAGTAAATGTTCTGGATCACTTACCATTCACCAATTTATTATTAATAATACTTTTAATGAACGTAAAAATCAATATATGTACGAAAAATACCCAAATGTGTTTTTTTTAATATTTACCGCTACAAAGGCTCGTTTGTTTGAGAATCTGAGTGAAGTTCGTAGCATATGGACGTAATTGCATCATACTTCAGCATGATGAAGTGTTCATTATGGCTCAGTGTGGAAGATATGGTTTCAAATTAACTTTCAAAATGGGTTTAATTTTGCGTTGTGGTTATCTTATAGATTCCTTCTTGGAATTTTCCTCGGCGTTTTATGCAAATTACTTAACTGGCAGAAATTTTTTGTTAAGTATTTTTTTTAAATTGCCTTTTGTTATTACATGTTCCTGTGTATGGTGGTGGTGTAGTACGAGATCTTTTTAATTGAATTTTCTTTAAAAATGTTAATTATGTATTTATAGATCAATCTTTTTGAATACAAATTAGGTAGGCGGCCGGGCCACCTGATGGCAAGTAGTCGCCGTCGTCCATAGTCATTTTTACTATAAGAAATATTACACCTTACGACATCGACCTTGGGAACTAAGGTCTTAAGGCCCTTATGCCTTTTAAGCTGTTACACTTGGTCACCCATCCTATTCTGATCCAAATCACTCCAGGTCCTTATTCTTACTTATCCAGATTAGTGGCAACCTCTATGTCAATATTGGCTATTTCAATTCAATAGTTTAGTCCTGATGAGGTAACAAAGAGACTGTATCTGTCAAACTGTTATTCCGCCATTTACAGTGTTTATCACGATATTTTCCTTGCACTAGATAAATTTTAAACATTAATTGAGCAAGCGAAAAGCAACTGGCACTTTCAAGGATTTTCATCAACGGTATTCGATTAAAATCCATGTTCTCTATATTTAATTCCAATATTGCGTTTATTCGTACTTGTCATGCTATACAGTATCACCTTCGTCCGCCCCGAAATGTATTATATAAGAATCAATCAATAGACAATCGTAACTGAAATAGCGAACATTAGAGTTTTGCGCAACATTAATGTCCTAGCTTGTAACAAATGATTTTTTCGCTTATTTTAGTGATCTTTCTATACCAATTTGCGTAATATATCAAAATATATATTATATTAGATGTACTAGATATTTAGAATCTTTATATTCATGAAGAACATTTATCAAGTGCGCTGTTTCTGACAAAGGTCTAATCAGGCTGTACTTTATAATAATTTCTAAGTCTGAATTTAATTTAACTTGGGATGATGATAGATGATTTCTCAGGCTAATGTTCACATTGTCACTGTTTTGGATTGATGTTGAAGAGCAGCGAAACTGTATTAAAAATTTTGCTTTCGTAACCAACGTGTCACAGATAATACTGGCTTATACAGTTTTTACATAGTTACAACATTACAGCTTAGTAAACAAAATAACTATTCAAGTATATTCTTCTGCCAAATTCGTATCACAGTGCTGCCAAAATCGTTTAAAAAATTCGAAGGTGTCTTCGGAAAACTGCACAAATAAAGTTTTGCAAACGGTGCGAAATCTCGGCTAGGTCTAGTTTATGGTAATACAAATCGTGAAGTTTTACGTGTATTTTAATAAATAATAAGTTTTATTAAATATATTACCGTTTCTAACTCCTCTGGAAAATGCGGGAATACAAACGACTATCTTCAAAGGGAATTTGTCACGACAAAATATCCAGTGAATTTTCTCAAAATAAATAAGAATATTTACTTTTGAATACAGAACTTCTCTGTAGATGTTTATTATGTATTAATTTAAACCAGAGCTTCTTTTAACATCATGATACTCTACGTTTTCATTTCTTCGTGTTTCTGTTTTTAAGTTGACATTGTTTTAATTTGAAAGATATTTTGATATAAATAAGGTATTCTATATTTTTGTCTAAGTACTGTGAGATTAGGGACTTGTCATATTTTTTTTAGCGAAATGAAAAATTCTCTGATGTTGTCTACTCAACCTATCGTAGTCTAAATTATAAGTCCATTAGTGGCGCAAATTAAGAGAGGGTAAGGTACACCGAAACCTGGTGCATCGAAACTGAAAATTGTAAACACGCTTTGCGTTTGCCTCTCCGATGGCTTATTAATATTGGAATCGACGTGTAGATATTGGATATGAAAACATTTCCGCAAGGGAAATGTTTATACAAAAACTGTTCATTAGATAATACAATATCTGATAAAAGATCTTAACCAGAAGTCTTAAATAAATTGGAAATGTTTTTCAATAAATACAATATTGAAATCACAATATCTAACAGATCTTATATACGTATCTAATATCATACGTACAATTAATTGTAATGGAAAACAGACACTGCGTAATTCAGGAATAATATTCATTAATTTTTCATGTATAAATAATTTAATTAATATAATTGAATGTGAATTTAGTATGAATTATTTAAAATGGCTATCCGATTTTTAATATAAATATATTTATGTTATGCTTCAGTAATTATTTAATATATAAATCGAACCGAAATCATAATTGAGATTTAAATATTTTTTTTTACTATGACGTCTTTTCTGATTTGTCATAATTAGGGGATGTCGTTGCGATCTTTGCAAAACCAAAACTTAAAAATATGCGTGTTATTAATATTAAGCCTACGTCCGTATTATCTTTAAAAAAATGTAAAAAAAAAATTATCATTTTAAATTAAAAAAAAAGTCATGATTTTCTATGATCCACTATCAAGTCAATATAGCTGGGAAAAGTTTTCTTAAGCAAAGAGGCCCTGCTTAGCTATGAGATATCTGAACTTATATTAAAAAAAGTTAAAATATTATGTTTGTTTGTAGATGGCAATTTATTAATTACGTAAGACGATTTTTACTGGTTTTTGACTTCCTCACCCCCTAAATAAGAAAAAATAAGAATAAGCCCTCGGCTTCATATTACGTAAGAATCTAAATAAAAAAATGAATATACGCTTGATTGGTTTTGTAAAGCGGCATTCGACGAGGAGGTCATGGTTAAAAAACAATAAAGACATTAATTGACACAAATTAATAAAATAAGTTCACACACTTTTATAATTCTTAACTGTATTAAATTATCAACGCCATAACGAGTATCGTTTACTCAAACAAATGACGTCTATTTCACAAGCGGGGAGTACCCGGGAAGTTCAGTGCGGATAGAGCGGGTACGTTGCCATGGAATTAATTACCTTAACCTCGGCACACGCGCGGTTACCGCGCTTTTTAAAATCTTAACTTTGCGTATAGTTATGATCTTACGTAAGAACTATGAAGAGCTAGCCTCTTGTAAGAAAAAATAAAATATTGTCGACCCTGCCCTTAAATCATCTTACGTAATAAATAAAAAGTACTGCCACATTATAACTGTGTGTTGAAATATATTTATTTCGTCCGTGCGAAGTCTGGATGTTTTGCTAGTATCGTGTAAGCCGTTTCTTTTACTTGAATTTGATATTGTGAATGTAATTACGGCTAATAGTACGGCTTATAATACAGATTTCCGTTGTGATTTACAAATATAACATTATACCTTTAATAAACGCTATTTGAATAAATTATAACTAGACAGGAGATTAGCTCATTTTCCGCTCAGAGAGTTGGAATTGCAATTCAACTGGGAAACTATTCTATTATTCTTACTAACATTTATCGCATTTATTATGTCTTAAATATGTTTATATACACACTATTCGTTTAAGCTATTTTTATATGTAACTGAAAATCACATTATAATAATAACACCTACAAACTTGAAATTTGGCAGGTAGGTTCTTATATAGAGAGTGTAGAAATCCGCTAAGAACTGTACAAAACTCTAAGAGGGTAAAACGGAGGTTGAAAGTTTGTGTTTTATAAATTTCGTGCGGATAAAGCGGCAGGTTAAGCTAGTTTTTAATAAAGGAAGTCGATTTTAACATACGGTAATTATTGTATTGATTGCACACTTTCCTTCGCTTGATATTCACTGAGAGCGAGATCGTCCCGTGATTGGAACTAGTGTATCTTAACTAGCTACTGAATTGCATATGTTTAATTTGAGCTTATAATTCATCACGTGCTTAGCAGTGAACAAAAATATCGAAACGTATGTTTAATTTTAATGAAAATCTGGCATGTGTATATCCACCACCCGCATTGGAACAGTGTGGTGGAATTAATAGGGCTATTTGCGTCGAAATATAATCTGCATATATCTAATGATGGTGCCAGGATGACAGGAGACATTCGATTTCGATTCGAGTTTATGATTTGACAATAAACTTAAAAAGCATAAGTTTTTTTTATATTATATCATTTACAAAACCACAGATTCAACCCCAGACCGACAACGGTTAATTTTCGTGTGCTTAATATAATATGTGTTCATATCTCATCACTGAATTAGGTAAGGGTTCTGGAATAAGGTTTAATAGGAGAGGTGACCTTAACCCAGCAATGAGACATTTACAATCTGTCACTTGACTTATTTTTCAACAGTTATATATTCCAACGTAGTAACGCGTATTTTTATGAACGTCTTCATAAATATATTCATTACATTAGTAATGAATATATTCGCTATTCATTATTCATAAGCTTCAACAACAAACCTTAAAATAGTACACCAATTACGGATGACTAATCTTCGGATAAAATTAGTATACTCCAAGAGATATTAGTAAGATTCTTGGGATATCTCAAACATTAGCTTTGTTCGTCGGATAACATCAAGTTTCACTTTGATCCATTCACATGATAATCCTTGTAACTTTGTTTTAATGCAACTTCAACCTTTGTGAACTTATTATAAATGGAAATAATTCGTCTGAAACATCTGAGAGTACTGAGTGTATCAATATTAATTGCATTGTTAATATTATATAATATGTAGACAAATGAACTTGAAGTTTTTGTTGATTTTCATACAGAACATAGAAATTTAATTGTACATGCTTGCTGAAAAAGTAAATGTTTACTTTCTTATTTCTTTAAGAGTTTCTTTCTTTTGATGGAATTTACATTTACGGTTCGGAATTTATTTATAAACATTTTTTTTTGTAAATGTAATTAAAAATTTTGTCCGAATATTGAAACATTGATTTATTCTACTTGCAAATCTTCGTGTTTTGTTACGATTCGGTCCGGCGATCCGTTTTATTGGGCTATGATGATGAGGGAATAGAGAACACGCCTGTACAAACACACAATCATACATTACATTACTTTTACAGAGTCGTTCCGTTTGGTATAATTTATTAATGTATAGACGAACGTTTCCAAACAATTATAATATAATTATTGCTATTTATTTTTATTGAAATAAATAAAGTACATACTAATATTATACTTGTGAAAGTAACTCTGTATTTATCTGTTCGGTTGGCTATCTTTACGCTTCATGACCAAACTACTGAACCAAATTTGATAAAAGTTAGTATGAAGCAAGCTTTAAACCTAAGAATATGGCTATGTTTATACCTCAAGATTGAAGAGAAAATTCTAAACCGCTGGCGATTACTAGTTATATATATAAATACGAACATAACATTTCTAAAAAATCACTAGCAACACTCGGAGTAATATCTCATTAAAACCCAGCTTTCGCTCCAAAGGGTGATGCCTTACTAAAGTTTCTAATAAATAAAATAACAAGATAAAGTTGACGTAACGAGATTGCCTTTAGAATTTATTTACAGTTTTTTTATATGGGGCAGATGCAAATAGTCTCATTCCTGATTACACTTCGGTGGTGTAATTAGTGTGAAATTACTTGAAAGTAAGTATATTTGTCGGGACTATTCAGTATTATATTTTCCGTGTTATTTTTCTACGACTACGGTGAAGCAAAAAGGTTTTATATAATGTTTGCAGCCTGTGTAGTTAGTATGTTAATTTATTATATATATATATGTACGTATATGGACGAACATCATCGAATTATCGACGATCAAGCCCTTTCTGATCTGCTTAATCCTTTGGCTTGATCTTTTGGCTTTGGCTTTGCGTAGAGATGTTGGATCACTCTGCATCTTCTAGCGAATTTTCCACGGAGAATGTTCCGAGGAATTGTTTGGATTAATCCCGGCAGCTGAATTTCAACTTCGGACATCTCGTTAAAATTCTAAGTTTCATCCTCGCACAACCACTCTGTGGAACCAGCTTTCACCGGCGGTTTTTCCGAACCAATACGACTTGGGAAACTTCAAGAAAAGAGCGTACTCCTTCCTTAAAGGCCGGCAACGCACCTGCAAGCCCCCCTGTGTTGCAGATGTCCGTGGGCGGTGGTAGTCACTTTCTATCAGATGAGCCTCCTGCTCCTGCAGTTTGCCAGCTATAACATAAAAAAATAAAATAAATAATAAAATATTTTTATCAAGTCCTTTAATTAAAAGTTAAATTTTGAATTACTTATAGTATTTTTTAAATCAATTTTGATAATTTAATTAGCAATCTGGATTTTAAGTTATAATTATTACGACACAGGAACATGTATTTGTCAATTGTCAAAGTCATCAAACATCGCTAATAGCATGCTCTACAAGCGTGCCGTTTATTTTTATGTTTATATACATATTTGCTGAGTGAAATGTTGTGTCTATTTTATGAGGCTGTTTTAACGAAAACTCTCATCTCAAACAAACATCCACGCGCACGAAGCCGTGTGTATAACCTAATATTTAAAAAGTGAATAATTATCTTTACTATTCACTAACAGAGTATTCTACTATGTTTGAAAAAGTAATTAAAAATGTTGATTTTCCTAATAAAAAGCCTCGAAAAAAATATATTTCGGCAAAATAAACACGTTTTCTTGCCATAAAATTAAATTAAAATTTAAACCTTTTTTTATTCCCGCTAAAATGTTGTCAGTCATTTTGGTGACATCATATTGATAAAAACAACCGTTGTCTATGTACGACTGCCACTCATTTTTTTTTTGTTTTTGTTTGGGAAAATAATTAATTACAATAACTATCGTTTGTCAAAGGTTTGTCAAAGTGCCAGATAATATTAAAATGTCAGTTTTTGCCTATCTGACGCCACGTCATGGTGGCTCGTATTTTAGGTCACGTGATATACAGACTAAAAATTACGAGTGTTAATTTCAATATAATAAATTAATGATGCGCTTTTATGACTCGAAGTCAACTACATATATTGTTACATATATTTTAATCTTTATCAAATTTCATAATTTATTATTCACTACCGAAAATATTGGGCGAAATATGTCAAGGTCGATAAATTTTCTTTTCCAGCTTAATAAATTCCACAAAAAAACACGATATTTTACAATTAATTAATAATATAAAACAAAAGCTTTTTACTTTCTAAAAACGAAAAAATATACATTGTATGTAATAACATTCATTATTTTGTTTCATTATACATATGATTTAACATGATATCAAAGTATCATATTAAAGTATGACATTTAACTGCATTTTACATACAAGTATCAAAAATAATTTGTTACGTTTTTTGTTGTTTTCGAATGAATTTCAGAAAAACATGACCAACGTAGTCGCGTGTGGAATGCAGTTTAATATTTAAAACTACCGTGTCGTGCTTCCGAGTGAGCGAGCCAATTTGTTCACAGTTTGTTCCAAGCTACATTCATAATTAGCTTTTGTATACAATTACACTAATTTGAAAAGCGGCTTTAACCAAATTGACCATGATTAGTAAGAACGGAAAATGGGAATTGTACAAAACTATTGATTGATTCGTTGAGTTGATTTATTAATTACATCAATTAATAGAACGTATTATTTGTTTTATATGTGTGCTTCATTGGTTTACATAACATAACATAAACAGCCTGTAAATTTCCCACTGCTGGGCTAAGGCTTCCTCTCCCTTTGAGGAGAAGGTATGGAGCATATTCCACCACGCTGCTCCAATGCTGGTTGGTGGAATACACATGTGGCAGAATTTCGTTGAAATTAGACACATGCAGGTTTCCTCACGATGTTTTCCTTCACCGCCGAGCACGAGATGAATTATAAACACAAATTAAGCACATGAAAATTCAGTGGTGCCTGCCTGGGTTTGAACCCGAAATCATCAGTTAAAATGCACGCGTGCTTCATTGGTTTAGTAACTAAATTATACTAAACGCAAACCCCAAAGACCTGGCTTCAAATCGAGAAATTCTTGTATACAGGATATCATATTATATCTTCTTTGAATGATTGTCGTGGCTGAAATCGGTCACGAAGACATCATCTGTTGACGCTGATCGTGCAATTGATTTCCTCTCGCTTAATTCCAGATTCATATTAAAATTTAATTTTTTTATTGTTATATTTGTATTTTAACAGACACGTTGTTTGTGCTTTTGGTGTATTTATATTTCATTTGTTTCTTTTTTTTGCGTGCCTGCGTATTTTATTATCAGACAGCATCACATTTTAAGTTTGAGGATTAATTATTATAACTATTCTTTTTTTTACTTTTTTGTCTGTAAAGAAGTCGTACATTCCAGGCGGACATTAGAAATGTATTCTTAAAGAGTGTTATTTATCTTCTCGGGATTCAGATTTCTTGGCCGGTCTAAATGCTGTTTACTATCAGACCGTCCCTTCAAAGTTGCTTTGCTTAGGTCTTGCACCAACAAAACATATCGGCTTCACACAAATACAAAAATGAAATGAGGCCAGCTTAGGATATACTAATTCATAATTAAACATCATATTGTACCCGAATAATTTGCCCACTTCACTCATAATCACGGAGCGAACGTAATTAACGTAGTTTGATTTTACGGACTGGCATTTAGAAACATTAGCCGTGACTCGAAATAAACTATCATTAGTGTAGTTATTAATGTTAATATAATGGATTAATGTGAATCCGTAATCCGCTGTTGAAAATAAAATGATGAACGCTTTACTTTCAAAAGGGATTATAACATCAAATTTACTCATTATAACATAAAAACAAAGACATTGTGCTTTTCGATAAGATTACATATCCTGTCTAGAAAACGAAAAATGCTAAGTCCACGCTTTTTTATTTTTAATATTATTTTACATGAGCTTTATTTTTTTTTAATATGGCAAGTTAAAATAATAGTAGACTTTAATTGTTATTATATACCATGTAGTAAATATATGATATATATGTTAGGAATGAATGAACGGATCCGCAGAGTTTAAACAACTTACATGTGGCAAAGATTCTGTACTAATATTCCACACAAATCTTTACAATCTTCCTCTAAGAGGGTAAACCTATAAACCTATTTTTTGTAAATAGAAGTTCCGTGGTGTTTTCAGTTTTTTTCAATGTTTAGGTGAAATTAAATCATTATTAGTAGCAAAGGAAACTGGGCTGCACATACCCAGAGCGGTTTTCTAAAACATTTGTAAAAAGTCAGTAGGTTCCTCAGATTGACGACCTCCGTGGTCGAGTAGTGTGTACACCGGTTTTATGGGTACGCCACTTCGAGGTCCCGGATTCGATTCCCGACCGAGTCCATGTAGAAAAAGTTCATTAGTTTTCTATGTTGTCTTGGGTCTGGGTGTTTGTGGTACCGTCGTTACTTCTGATTTTCCATAACACAAATGCTTTAGCAACATTTTTAATAATTCTTCATTTCAATTCAATTCTTAGTTTAATAGTTTTAGTTGTGCCGACAGGGCGATTTTTAATAATATTTACGGTCTAATTTTGACACTGTCAACATTTTTGACAAGTCTTATCGTTTTTGATTCGAATATAGAATTCGAATCTTTAGAAAATTTATGTGTGTACGAACGTATATTGATATGTTCATTTCGTGTTGCAGAGCAAATGGCAATATTGGATCTAAACTCATTACATCCGACGCGTAATAGGATGACGGAAATCTGATTAAACTTATTCAATTAAAAATTATTTTAGTCATTTGGCAGTTTGTAGTTGCAAAAATTTATATGTCCTTTGGGCTTAAGATAATTTACGAATTTAATTGTGTGAGTAGATCAAGCTGCGTACTGACCATCTTATTTATTATAATATTTAAAATATACATAACTTCCTATTGTCCTAATTCTGTGTTTAAATATGGTTTGTGCTAGAATTTCTATTCGACTACATTTTATAACTTTTTTACCTATGGAAACAATTCTCATTCAAACACTCTTATTATAAGAAACATACGTATACTTGTTTCCACCCGCGTGTGCAGGGGGGGGGGTCGTGGTTGTATTAGGTACCTATGTTCTTTTTGACAATGTGTATGCAAGATTTCATGATGATCAGTTGAATAGTTAAGCTGTAAAAGCGTAACAAATAAATAAACCTACTTACGCATTGATAAGATTAATTGATATATCTTGTATTATTCCAATAAAGTATAAGGTCGTAATCTTTTTTGATAAATGATAAAATCGGTAGAACTATAAAATGAAATCTTATTTATTGGTGAATAAATGCCGATTTAGACTGTTTGGAGGATAAACGTGCTTATAATTTAAAACGCCACTAACTGTTATTTACGCGAGAATCTCATGGAAAATGCATTAACGGTGCTGTATAGAGGAAGTGATACGGTAAATTCATATTCTTATGTTTTTCTCTCTTAAGATAGTAACGGCGTTCGAGGCAACATCGGTTACTTTGTTTATCTTTTATGCAACAAATATAAGAAGCGAGTTTTTAGTGAACAGTAAAAATATTAAAATAACATTATTAAAATTATAAATAGGTTTATTCGATTTACGCGCTATCCTCAGAATGTATTAGGCTGATTTGAATAAATATTTATGTATTGAACAAGGAATTAATAAATATTAAATATTTGTCTAATTATTGGAGAGACTAGTGACTTTATAACAATACGGCAGGATTCATGTGATCCATTAACGATCGTGGGAAACATGTAAAAATCTGGTATTATAAATATAATAAGGATCATATAATTATGGCTGGAAACTCCCATATACCTGAATTCAGTAATTTCTGCGAAAAGTATCTTTGTAAACAAAAATCGCATCACAAAACTGTTTTTCTCTCTTAAGGTGCGCACCGGAAGATTGATCCAAAAAATATCTATCAGAATTTAAACTATCTTACATATTATCATTGGCTTGGATAAGAACTTAGACCAAGAGAGACTTGAGAAGAACCGGTAATTGTCGGTCGAATGAATATTTATTTTGTTTAACTTTATAGTTGTTTACGATTTTCAATATTTAAAAGAAGTTGTCATGAATACAAGTAAGAATAATATGACTCAATACACTAATTGGTTTTGTTACTGCCGGTAGTAACTTATTGTTTGTAATTTAAAACAAAGAATAAAATTCGTTGACATAGCCAAAAATGGCAGCCGAAAAAGAAGTGAAATCACACCATCGTTGAAAAACGCCGGAAGAACCAGAAGTGTCAAGGTTGTGGCTATTGATAGAACGAGAGTGTTAGCCCTTTTCCTCGACAGTAGTGTATTTGACAAATTTTGCTAGCTTGTATAGCTCGAAGCATCTCACTTCAATTAAGCATTGTTCAGTTTTTATTTGAAGCGTACATTGAGGCATATATTTGGATGCAGTTTTTATTTTTTTTAGAAAAAAAAAAAATCACTGATTTTTTTATCTAAAATAATTATTTATATATAAATCGAACACAGATAGGACTTAAACTAAGGGATTTTCAAAATGTTATAAATATAAACGTCAATATTAAAAATATATACGTTTGTAACAGATGGACGTAATTTGTAAAACAGAACAAATAAAACGAGGTTGTTGACCTTTTCGCCAGTAATTGTACCGATACCTAAAGTATTCTTATCTGAAACGGTTCTAGATTAATAACTATGAATCATTTAGTCAGTACGTCAGTATAATGTCTTCTTTGTTAAATTAAATAAAAATGTTCATCCATTTTTTGTCTAAATAAAAATGTAAATGATTTTAGTGAAAGAGCCTGTATCAACTAACGTTTTTATGAATAAAGCTCACATCAAAATATCCACGAAATGTTTTACAAAGTGACGTACGTCGGGAATTTTGTTTACAAAGAGTTAATATTAAAATGCGGTATATTGAGTCATTTCAAAAATAATTGTAAATTTCAGAAGAAACCTATTAATATTAAATATTATAATTGCCTTTACTTTGTGGTAGGACTTTGTGCAAGCCAGTCTGGGTACGTTCACCAGGGAGATTCTAGCGCCAGAGAGCAATGCTTAGTAACATCGTGTTGCGGTTTGAAGGGTAAGCCAGTATAATTGTAACAAGGGACATAACATCTTAGGTCTAAAGGTTTTCGGATTGGTATAATGTATGAAATGATTAACATTTCTTACAGCACCAATGTCTGTGGGCGGTGGATGCCACTTACCATCAAGTCCCTATTACGTAACATATGTATTTATTAAAAACGTATTCCCTTATTAACACATACCACAAATAAAGTAAAAAAACTTAATTAATTTCGATTAGTTCATCCACCTTACCTTACTTATTTTTATTGAATCGGGCAATTACCGAATATTGTAAAAGTTGCTTATTAGATACAATTTAGTAACTATGTCAGCAAATTAGTTTCGTTACAATATCATTACGGTCAATCGAATTTATGTCTAATATATTTATCGCCTACATAACACAATGTTTAGAGGATATTTTAGCATGCAGCTCCAATGCGGTGAGTGGATTTCCACAAAGTCTCAAAATTATCCGATACATGCAGGTTGGTTCAAATTGTTCTCGTATAAGATTAATTGTAAACACAAATTAAATACGAGAAAATAAAACCAATCTACTGCTATCTCGAATGGTTTTGGTTATATCAACCAAATATTGTAGATTGCTACAGATCTCTCTGCGTTATATTAATAGTATTTTTTTAATTAATATAATTTTATTTAATTTGTATTTATTCATAGTCGTCTCACGCACACTAAGACATCTAAGCACGAGCGTCACTCACTCATATAAATGCATGGCGATGACATTTTGAGTGAAAAATCTATAAAAAATTTGTTAAGAAAAAAAAAGGTTTATTTGTATTTACTATCTGTGTAAATAAAATCCATAGAACTTCATTGTTTACTTTACACTAACTCGATTACAGATATACGATGTTTTAATATTTGTATAATTTCCACCATATAGTTTTTACTAATAAATATATTTTATTTCAATGATAATACATGTATTCTGAAGTATGTTTGTAATACAGATATTTAAACCAATTGTATCGCGTCTCCTCTCGTACAAAACTAAACAAACTTTCTTCTTTATAATATCAGTACGATAATTGAAGTATTTGCATTTGTTATAATAATTTGTAACAACCTAATTGAACTTTAGTTAAGTTTCCTTTGTGTCTGTTTATGACATGAATATTGAACAATTGCCAAACTATAATAAAATATTTCATTTAAATTTATATTGTAAAACGACGAAACAATCCCACTACTGGGCTGAGGTCCATTGGTTTGGAGTTTACTCCACCAGCCTCCTCCGATACTGTTTGGTATATAACTACTTGTTAAAATTTCATCCGATACATGCAGGTTTCCTGACGATGCTTTCACCGTAGAGCACGATTTGAATTACACACAAAGATGCTTGTAAAAATCCTCAATAGAATATCCTCACACAAGTGAAAAAAAAACTGTGTTTTTTAATGTTGGCTGCAGAAATTACTTTCAAAAATAAGAATTTAATATATCTTATATGTTTTTATCATCTCTAATGAAGCGTTGAATAAATAAATGATATATTAAATTCAAATAATCTGAATTCATAAAGCGTTTTCATGTAATAAGAGATCCTCCTGCTACAAGCTCAGACATTGTCTCATTGTAAGGTATACGCTCTGTTATTGCAATAGATTACTTCCAACTTCAAAATTCTGAAGCGTTATGGAAGGGCTTACTGAAGCCGAGAACAGTGAAACTCCTCGAGAAATAGTGTCATCTACATATTCGTAGTATGTTCAATGCTTATGATCTACATTAATAAGTACGTTTTTAAAATTAGGTTTTAGTTGTGAAACATCGAAATTGAAGGTCATTGAAATAATTAAAGAAAACCAATAAGTAGATATGGAGTAAAATAAATCGTGACGTTATATGACAGCGGCATGCCGACGTTAATTATATCATATTGAAAATAGCAATTATAATATTTGCCAAGAGAACCGACGCTTAGTACAGACTGATATATATATAATATTCAATGAAAATATAAAATAAAATGTTACCACTAACATGAGATGCATTTCAGAAAAATATTTATAAGATAAAAATCCGACTCACCATATAACAAAGTCATGTGCAGTTTATTTTCCATCAATAAAATTGTACAGCCGAGATGGCTCTGGTGTTAGACCGCGTGCATTTTAACCGATGATTGCGGGTTCAAAACCCAGGCAAGCACGACTGATTTTTTTTATAATAATTATATTTTTTATAATTCGTCTCGTGCTCGGAGGTGAAGGAAAACATTTTGAGAAACCCGCATGTGTCTAATTACAATGAAATTCTGTCACATGTTAATCCACCAACCCACATTGGAGCAGCGCAGTGGAATAAGCTTCAAACCTTCCCCTCGAAGGGAATGGAAGCTGTGGGAAATTCCACACCTGAATTGATAAGTGTTGTGTTGTGTCCTTTACATACTGTCAAGCGTCATAACCATTTCATCCATTTTAATCGCAGTTGTTGTTACTGACACTGAAGTATGTATATCTATATATATTTTATTAATGGCTTCTAGTTGCACCAACACAGAATATATCCTTTAGGTCATGGATGAGACATGATCGTGCTCCAGTCACAGAGAAGGCATGATAGAGTAATACTGAAGTATACAAGATTCTACGTCCTATGTAATAATGTATACCGCGACAGCCTATTTACACATTAGACCATCTCTTTTGCTTGTCTTGATGGTGGGATGACATTATATAGATAATTATTTTGTTCACAAATCATACCCATCGATTTCAAACTATAAAATCCTCGGTAAATATTCAAAATATGTCTCATTTTATTAGTTTTCAACAAAAGAAAAGCAGGAAGGGAAACCCTGAATACAGGAGAAAGGAACTGGTTTGTTTTTAGTTTCTATATTGAATAAGATGAATTTGAAGAGTAATTTATTTACCTAAAATGGTTAAATATAAGCCCGTATGTGTTCCACCTGTGTATATATTCGTAACCGCCAAACAGTAAAAGCTAAGTACTGTTGTGTTCCGGTTTGAAGGTCGAGTATGCCAGTGTAACTACAGATACAAGGGACATTACATTAATTAAAATTTCGGCACTTACGTATTAACGCCAACGCAACACTTTTTTTCCCCAAACCGTACGGCGGAATTTTAAACCCAAACCTTTTTTTGCCGCGGTAGCGTAAATACCAAAATTTCTTTCAGCGCTAATGTGTATGATCTCTTCCAATGATGGACCATTTGCATGGTCACCGTTTCAAAACTAATACAACACAATGTAATGCTCTTTAGTTCTTAAATATTAGGCCAAACCTTAATCAAACAAAGAATACTCGTGATAGTACACCAATAAACACATACATAAATCTCATTCAAGAAAGATGCACAAGAGAGAGTAACCTTATTTAACTAGCGAATACTATATAAACGGAAACAAAAAATATATATTTACCGAATGAAAATACGGCAAAATTGCGTTATTAAACATAATTCAGCTAAAATCAACAAGATTGTAAGAATAATTTCTGTTTCTTTCGTTTCTGGAATAAATATTTTTAGCGCTTCCGCAATTCGGTCTTTATGAATAATGAAATAAATCTTGAATGTATTTAGTTTTATGACGTGATGAGCTGATTTCTGTTTGTGTACGTTGAATATGAATGTAGGTTTTATGGTTGCCCACTTGTAATCTATTTGACCCAGTTATTTCCCTTCCCTATATATATGTTATATTTTTTATGGTAATTCTCATTAATTATTTATTTTTATAGTAATGATTGAGTGTTATTTTTGATATTATGCAGTCAAATTATTCGTTGTTTTTCCTAAATGATACTCAAACTACTTACCAAATAGTTGTGCATAAAATCACTTCGATATAATTATTTCGTTTATTCTTTTATTTCGTTTTTAGTCAATTGTTTAAATCTAAAGTAACTTGTTCTCAATTCGTTTTTTATATATTATATTTTGTTTTTATAAAAATATCTTACAATGTTGTTTTCCAATCGATTTTGACGGTTATATTTAAATTTCTAATTCCATGTTTCAAATAACTAAAATATAATTATCATTGTACATGGAAAATGGTTAAAAATATATATATATATATATATATATATCCCGCTGAGTTTCTTTCGCCGGTTCTTCTCAGGTCCGAGGTGCTAAATTCCGAACCGGTGGTAGATTTTTGACAATCAATAAGCAAGTGTAAACACTTCTATATTGAATAAAGATTTTTGACTTTGACTTTGACTTTGACCATTGTTAACATTTTATTGGAAAGTATGTATAGTATGAATTTAGGCGATTTAATTTGAAGTCATTTTTTATATAACCTAACCTATCACTATACCTCTCAGCGTATCAGACACGCCGCATTAAACGTAAAACTTAACTGAAATAATGAATGGCAATTCAACGAAACCATACTCGTGTTTCAATGAGCAATCGTTTTCACCTCACGTTTATAAATGTGCAATTAGCTTGTACAATTAAGCGAGAGGAAGCGAGAATACTTGAATGGTAATTGGTAGTATATGTAGGGTAGTATTGTTTTTATATTCAATAAAGTATTAAATAAATTAAAATATTGTATTTAATTAGTTGAGTATTAATCTTGTGCTAATAATGATACACTTTATATAACTTTTTTAGCTTTAATATAATCTTATCTTATGTATCAAGCATGAGCTTTAGTTTGTTTAATAGGCCGAGTTATATAATATATATATTTATATAACTTAAACCTAACCGTTTTCAAGATATTGGAATATATACTTATATCAAGTTTCATCTAAGAATAGTGATAAGACCCTAGCTTGTTTTACCTCGTTGGATAGCTGCGAAGGATTTTTCATTTTATTTTACTAAAAAAAAAAATAAGTTTAGATACCTGCAGTAATAAACAATGTCATTATGTACACAAAAATCGGAATAATAAAAAAAATCAAGGTATAAATAACAAGAAAATGGCCAATAGTTAAGAAAACGGTATATTTTTTTGAAAACCTTTGAGACCAATATCTTGAAAATGGTTTGGTTTAGGGTGGGGTGTTTTATAGTCAAATCAGTCAGGATCTAGGTCAACTTAACCAGTAATCCTGTATGATGTATTGCATTTACAATGCAAGTAGATCTAAAATATACCCGTAGCCGAAAATATAAACATTTCCATTAAGAAACAGAGTATATTTCCTTAAGGGATAAATGCACAAGGTCAAACATAGGCGCATTCTACCTAATTGGGTCACTTACGTCTTAAGCTAATAAATAACGTTCCTTTTGGGTATCATAAATATCATAAATTATGTGTACGATATATATATGCTATCAACTTCTGTATGTATTTTATTTTTCGTACATACTTTTCATCTATGTTTATGCTAGAGGAGACCTTAGGGCTGGATGAGGCTCGCAGTAAGCTCACTGTGAGCTTTGCGATCTACTGCCGACTACCAGCGATCGACGCTGACAGAACTGGTATCTTTGGTGTAACAAAGTCAACAGCAGTGTCTCCTCGTCGATATCCATTATGTATATAATATGCCCGTGGTCCTAAATGGGTATTCAGTTGAGCATCATACCTATTCAATTTTAAAAAATGTTATATATATATAGAATTTGATAAAATTTGTTAGGTGAAGCAAGCTTTAACTACAAGGAAGAACATAGACTTAGTTTTTATAACTAAAACCTACGCACCCCTTCCCCCCCCAAACGCGGACGAAGCCTTGAGCGAAAACTAGTGAAAATACTCAAGCATGTCAGATATTGACAGTTTAGTTGAATAAAAGTGCTTATGATAACAAAGATATTCTAATATACCACCGTAGCGTAGAGTAGCCGAAGAAAGGGTGGAAAATGGAAAACAAAACAATCATACAGAATAGCGTCAGACATTCAGTTGTTAAGTTAACCTTAAAAATGCTCCAAATCGAAAGACTGACGATTCGGAAGTGACGTAAGCGCGTAGTGAGTTTATTTTCATGTTAAGCGCACTTCTCATTTTTTTATTAATAAATTGCAATCGGGCGACGTTGGGGCGCGTCGGTAGTTAATTAAAGCAATAATGTTTGTTTGCAAGCAAATTTAAAGTTTATTATCTTTGTAATTAATATACAGTTAAAATAAACTTTGTATAATCAAGGATGGTTCTGCAAAATTTGTTATTACATAGAAGAGAACAACATTCATGAATAATCAATGAATGCCATTACAATTACGTCACAATAATAAACAACAACAATTTTTTTTAAAAAAATTATACGCGTTTTACCCTAAATAACATTTCACGAGTGATTCTGATTTACGAAGTGGGTACAGAACTTATTGTCTGTAGTTGGTTAGAACCTTGATGAACAGTTATAGAATATTACATCGTCGTAATTCCAAAGTTTAACAGTCTGAAGTAAGTATTGAGTATGATATTAATGCTCGGTTTGCGAACTTCCACCCTACGGTTTCATCGGTTCAACCGCAGTCCTCTCTAAGAGCTGGTTTATATACGGCTATTTTCTCGCTGGACAAATTTTCATTAATATTCTTTTTTTTTTTAATTGACTATCTTCGGCATTTTGTTCGTGATATTTTGATTTTTACTTTAAGTGTTAATCGATTCGCTTAGTTGATTGCTTTAAATATATAAACGCATCTATTGCGCTCGAAGTTATCATTATTTTGGGTGTTCGTATATTCGGGGAGCCATCGCAGAGTCAAATTAAATTAAGAACCGCATCCATCGGTTCTAGTCAGCTTCTTTAGTCTTCGAAATCCACTATGTCGTTAAGGCGGCACATATTACTTTACACATCGATACATCGTACCTACTTTTAACATTGCAATACAAAACTATGCTAATGATAGTCCGACCGGACAGTTTAATCGTAGCGGTAAATCGGGAAATGCATAGTGATCGATAATTTTAATGGATACCACCAATGCAAAATGTGTTATTCAAATACATTGGGTATATTTGTTGGAACGATAAATCTGTGTGTGTGGTGTCTGACTGAAGCAATGCACAGTTTTAGATATAAAGTCATTCTTAAAATTAAATATCTAATCGTTTAAACGTTTAAGGTTCCGCATCATGCCAATGTGTTTGAGTATGGTCGGGCTTAGATTCTCCCGTACATCACTTGCGGACCAATTCAGGCCGGCCGAAAATTAAAAACATTTATTACAAATATCTACTTAAATATAAATTATCATAAAAACGCATAAACATATTTATTCTAACTTTTGACGACACTGCTAATATTTAAGTATCACGTAAAAATATAGAAATGTTTTATTTAAAGAATTATATTTTTGTATTCATAAATAGTATATGAAATATACTATGATTTAAAGTAATAATTAATTCTGAGTATTACTATTTTTATAACATTTTGTTTATTTTTGTTTACAAAAGCCGTTACCGCTGATACGAATGTGTCGGGAATGATATTTAAAATTTATTTACACACAGTAATTATTAAAAATGATTTCTTAAAAATGTTTAATGTAATTTTATATTGATAATAGGGTTGGTAAAAATTTTAAAAATACATTAAAGCAAAATATACTTTACTTTTGAATAATTATTTTACAGAACTACATTAAACGTAAAGCTACTGGTCGGAATGTAGATTCTACTGAGAAGAACCAGCAAGAAAATCAGTAGTTACATGAAGAAATTTTGGTTAGCAATATTTGTGTGAACATTATTTTGTATATTTGTAAACACTTTTAACAATTGATCAAACATGATATGCGGAACATACGTTGCCGTAATTTATATGTAAAATAAAATTTACGTAGAAATAAAAATCACGCTGAGCTTCGCCGATTATTTTCAACATAAGCGTTTATTTTTTAATACAATAATCATATCTTTTTTTATGGCATATATTGGCCGACGAGAATATGGGCCACCTGATGGTACCAAAGTGTTAATATTAACCATTCTTTACATCGCCAATGCGCCACCAACCTTAAGAACTAAAACGTGTCTCTTGTGCCTGTAGTTACACTGTCTCACTCATGCTTAAAATCGGAACACATACTACACTGAGTACTATAGTCTACACACAATACTACAGACTACATACAATACTGAGTTTGTCGGTAGAATATCTGATGAGTGGGTGGTACCTATCCAGACAAGCTTGCGCAATGCCCTACCACCAAGAACATTTTATATATTGATGATTTATATATTAGGATGTTATTTTGACTGAAATCGTCACGCATCATTGCATTTTGTTTTACTAATTTCGGAATAATATATTAATTCTAATTCGGGTTCTGCAGCATACGCATTATACACTGACATGTACGAGTATATTTGAGGTTAATGAGAATGCTAATTAGGATATATAAATTAAGACCAAAGAGAAAATTAACTGTATGGTAAACATAAGAAAATATTTTATTTTTTTCTATTTAATATAACTTTATGATACTTTACTTTTTCCACTGGTGACAGGAGGGCTGGTTCGTTTTTAGCCCAGATGATCGGAATTGCGATTCAACGGGGAAATGCTGCTAGCATTCTTGCCTCCATTCCACGCGGTCAACATTTATACAGTAACTATTTTTAATTCATATTTGTATATATTTAAGCGCTTAATGTTATTAATTATTTTGTTAATAAATCACTTTATGATTAAACGATATACGAATTGTAATTTTCCATGTTTATTTTTTGAACAAGTTTTTTTTTTTTTTATTTATCTCACATTTTTATATAAATAAAGAACGTGGATAGTAATGGAATATAAAACAAATCATGGCTAAATTGGGATCCATATTTATACGTGTATTTTAATGACTTAGGTAGGCGAACTGGCATATGGGGTCTGATGTTAAGTGATCAACACTGCACTGTATATATTTATATCGGTACTGTAAAATTAATTAAAACGTAAACATTTATCAAGTTTGTGTACATGCAAGTTACGTTAGCTACAATCGGCAGGCCGTAAAAAAAATATTTGAAAACAAATTTAATTAAGTATAATTAATTTTGATACTCGATGTAAGCTCACACAATATAATGAAAGCGAGAAAAAATATAATAAAGAGTCTTAATTCAAAATTGTAATTTCGCATTTCCGGTAAGTGCATATTATTGTTCGTTTGTCTATGTCAGCTATCACCTGGAGTGTGTGTGCGTAACTTGCAATATATTATTACATTTACATTAACAGCCTGTAAGCTTTCCCACTCCTGGAATAAGGCCTCCTCTCCCTTCGAGGGGAAGGTTTGGAGAATATTCCACCACGATGCTCCAATGCGGATTGGTGGAATACACATGTGGCAGAATTTCGTTGTAATGAGACATATGCAGGTTCCCTCACGATGTTTTCCTTCACCGCGAAAATACGAGATGAATTGTAAACACAAATTAAGCACATGAAAATTCAGTGGTGCTTGCCTGGGTTTGAACCCGAAATCATCGGTTAAGATGCACGCGTTCTAACCACTGGGCCATCTCGGATCAACTTGCAATATATAGTGACATATAAAAATTGTGAATATAAATAAACGCACACAGGTAAATAGTATTAGAAAATATACTCAAATTTGGAATGTATTTTTTCTGTTGTGTTTGTTTCATTAAAGTCTTTTATATGTACTATGAAAAAAAACTCTCTCAGAAGTCTGTCACTACGGTATATGATTATAAATAGGTTCATCCATACTATATTGCTGAACATTAACGACGACATCTTAGTAGCGGGTTAATCTAATATGTAAAAGAAATGTTATACTTCAAATTAATTTTGATCCATTTCAGCCATTTTTGAATAATTTGTAACCATTTATAAAAAAAAAACTGTTTATTTAAAAAAAAAAAATTGATAAAACAGCGAATACGTACACACGTGATCGTCGCGTACATCACTAACATTCCAAACATACATAGATATAAATATTTCACAGATAAAAAAAAAGTTTTTTTTTTTTATTTTAATAAATGTAATAAATGCGAAGAGCAGTAAGGTAGTTTCGTATTCTAATCACCTGTACAAAGGTTTCAGTGAGACGTGCATGTAGGTATACTGCACTTTATAATTAGAGCGGTCTTTATTCTCAGTCATTGTTGTAAAACAAATGTACTTGTTTTATATGAACTTTTTGAACAATACAGCCACAGCGTGTTTTAATGCATGAGAAAACGTGAAACGTAAACGCTTTAGGAAAATTTAAAATGAATTGTTTGTAATTAGAGACATATTTTTAACGTTATGTTTAAAAACAAAACGCACACACACATACAATCCCACACACGTGCACGAACACAAACATACAATTTATTTTTATTTCTGTCTAACACAGTATCGTCTAGTACCAGTACTAAAATCTATTAAGGAGAAAAATATATTACATGAATAAATATAGCTATAATAGTTATTAAAATCTTAATTTTAACTTCTAAGAAATGCATATCTCCATCTCGCATTAACTCCATACTCCGTGTAAAAATTGGCGTCATGTATTCGGTAGGCACTCCTACCTAATTCGTAGGATTAATCAACTTAATGTGAATTAACGGTTACACATTCGTTAGATTACGCACGGGTTCCCGGGATTGCTTTATCCCTTGAAGCCGAAAATGCCACAAGTAATTCTATATTCATCTCGTTTTTAAATGATCTCAAAACCACTTTTCACGCGTTACGTCCGATTTAATTCGTACCGTAATGAAACGTTATTTAATTTATATCTTTATGAACACTTGTTGTGCCTCCTAATTTTGTATGGGTAATATTCAAGTTTAACATATGTATATATATTTTAAATAATGTACGAAAATAGAATACGAACGAATACAACTATTACTTAGACACTAACTCTGAAACTAGGTTCCATATAAACTAAGCGTACCGTTATGATATTTTTTCTTTGTGATAAATGATGAAATATGAACCGAGATGGCCAGTGGTTAGAACGTGTACATCTTAACCGATGATTTCAGGTTCAAACCCAGGCAAGCACCACTGAATTTTCATGTGCTTAATTTGTTTATAATCTATCTCGTGCTCGGCGGTGAAGGAAAACATCATGAGGAAACCTGCATGTGTCTAATTTCAACGAAATTCTGCCACATGTGTATCCCACCAACCCGCATTGGAGCAGCGTAGTAGAATATGCTCCAAAACATTCTCCTCAAAGGGAGAGGAGTCCTTAGCCCAGCAGTGGGAAATTTAGAAGTTGTTAATGTAAAATGTAAGAAATATGAACCATTCAATACATTGCCAATGTACCGCCATTGGGAACTAATATGTTATTTCCCTTGTGCCTGTTACTACTAGTTCACTTATCATCCAAAAAATAACACAACAATACTAAGTATTCCTACTTGGCGGTAGAATATCTGATGAGTGGGTGGTCAGTATCCAGACGGACGTGCACAAAGCCCTATCCAGCACTAGAAATATATAGAAAGTCGCAATAGATAACACTGATATAAACATAGGTACAGACCAATGGATGAAACAACGTGGCTTCAAATATTCTTTCGGTGCACAAAAATTACTATCACAGTCATTCACGACAGATATAACCGTCGAAACGTTGATTAAAATAATAAAAAATATACTACCGTAGTTAACAGTGGTTTACACACACGCAACAGTTTGAGGTGTACTTGTACCGTTTTTGTATGAATAATAATCATACAAAAATGAGATGGATCGTAGGCCACCCGGTTGGAACATAGATATAAAAGAACTAATAAAATTACAATTGTTGTGAATTTTTTGACAGCAATTTTTAGTTAACATTAAGTTTTTAGGCTTTGTTCAAACACGTCTGGGTAGGTACCACCCACTGATCAGATATTCTGCCGTCAAGCAGCAATACTTGGTATTGTTGTGTTCAGGTTTGAAGGGTGAGAGCCAGTGTAACTACGATTAGGGACATAACATCTTGGTTCCCAAGTTTGGTGGCGCATTGGCGAAGTAAGGGATGGTTAATATTTCTAACAGCGCCAGTGTCTTTGGGCTGTGGTGACCACTCAGGTGGCCCATTTGTCTGTCCGCCTATCTATTACATAAGAAAATTAACAATTTATATTATATAAAAACGTGAATAGAAAGAGATAGAGAGAAAGAGAACGGACGGTGGCGTGAAAGGGACATAAGACTTTATCCTTGCGTGACGATTTATGCCAGTTCACTCTCGTGTAATCGGCATGAAGGAAGTTCGTTAAAAAATGACGTCTAATATTTAAACCATTAATTTTGCCCAAATATATCGAAGCACTAACATATATTCTTAAAAGAATATTTGACGACTTAATTAAAATGGTAACAATCAAAGTTTGTGAGCAACAAACGTATTTAAAATCTGGAGCAGACCATGAAAATAAACCTTATTGTCATACTTTTTAAGTATATTTTACACAGTCAGATATTGACCGATTGTATACATGACGCTGACTGTACGATATTTGTTTACGGTCATTGGTACCATTCAGACTTATCCTTATGTCACCTAACGAAAATTAGAACAGAGTATTCGACATATACATTACAAATCTTATATATTAAGTTTTCGTGTATCTGTTATAGTCTTGGCAGCGTTCGCTTGGAAAGTTACCAGACCCACAATTTTCTCTCTAACTACATTGACATAATAAGATCTCAAAAAACGTACAATATAGAAAAATAAAATTTGAAAACTATTAACTAATAGTTATTATATAAACGCTTCAAATAAGTCTCAATCGGAAGAGTAGTTTTGCGTGAATTTGGAAAGTTGTTTAGCTTCTATGATAAAGGTAACGGCTGGGAAACAAAATTAGGTATTCAAGAACTTCTACTAAATGCTCCAAATATTCTTCTCGGAAGAAAGTTAGGTGGTGAATAAGGTTAGCAGAAATACATTGCGCGTAATATGCTGATTGGCTCACGACGTTTCCTTAAAGATAGATTAAGAACATGAGGACTGAGTGCTTATTGAGGTTTGAACCAACAATCTTTGGTGAGTACCCTAACCGTCGAGATGATCAAGTGGTCATCTCGGCTTGTACTTAGTAGATATTCGAGACAGCCCAGAGAACACGTAATATACATATATACATAACGGGCAAGTACTACTAACTTTGCAGGCACTTAATTTGTATTTATAATACATTTGAGGAAATCGTCGTGAGGAAACCAATATACATTAAGTCAAATGAAGTTTTCCTACTTGTAAATCTTCAACCCAATATATTATAACTGCGTAATGGAATAAGCTCATAAAACTTATTGAACCGGACAAAAGGTCTGGATCAAAGAAATTTTTACGGAATTATATTTTTTACGAATACACAAACAGCCTCAACGAAATTTTGTTATATCAATTGTAGTTTATATTTGTGAGCGTTACAAAAGCGCCCGGGGCGTCCAATTCTGTTGACATCGTCAGAATGATGTATCGGTATATTTTACTCAAAGCCTATGTCTAAAACCACGACAAATCGTTATTTACTATAAAGGCGTATGATTCAATCGAATTAGTAGTTTTTCCTGAATCCATCTTTACACGAAATAATATAATTATTGTTTTGCATCAGTAGTAGGACGACATATATTTTATGGTTACGGATCTAGGAAGAGAAATAATGTGAGGAACCCTGTCGATTGAAATGCGGTCACATTTATATCATCGATCCGTATAGGAGCAGCGGAGTAAGCTCAAAGCATTCTTCTCTGACATTAAAAAGGCCAGAGCCCACTAGTGGGATGTTCACGGGTTACTTTATTTACTATGTAATTTGTATGTTTGGATAAATATATTATTAAATAAAAAAATATCTTCTAAGTCGGTGACTTCGGTAGAGTGGTCATGTTATATGATTGGTCTTTTGATACGGCTTTTGAGATTTACGTTATAAAAAAATAGTCTTAAAATGTATACTAAAAGAATATATTTGTGTTAAGTACTGAATTTTATCATAATCATAATCTGTGTGTTTATTATGAAAGAGATGCCGAATGATTACATCGACTTTATAAAAGAAAAAAAAATGATATCTTAGCAATTTTCTGTTTGAAAAGTTTGTTGTGTACATTAACGTATATTAATAATAATTTACGCAATGTATTCAATAGCATTACTTGAATACAACTTACGAAAGTTGATACCATTTTATCCTTTGTAAATTATTATTATTTGAAGGTAATTCGACTGTCTATCTAATTTGACTGTCTGAAGCTGATTTGATATTATTGAGAAAAGGTTTTTTTTTTTCATTACGTAAAAGTGAAAAAATACTCGTAATAATAATTTTGAACTTGAAATACCTCTAGTATTTAAGATTTTTGTTTTATTTAGTTATACTAGGGACTTGCCCCAGCATGTGTACTAACTAGCTGCAACGCGCGAGTTCCAACTTGCGTTAGACATTCCCGCTCAGATCCCGCGGGTCGTACAGTGATATATGACATACTCAATAACCTTTGCCTAACCTTTTTAATTTAGCCTAATAATACATTTAAATCTCAAGTCAATAAACATTGATAATTTAGGTATGTTACTCAATATGACATTATATCAATGATAAAAACGTGTGTAGTTAGTATTTGTTGATATTCAACCAGGATGTGTGTAAATGTAATTGTTTTGATATATAAATAAACTCCGTAATGAAACTGGTGTAAAATATTTTGGTGTAAAAAATTCGAATAAAGAATATTTTTACTGTGATTTCGATTTCGAATAAATGAGCCATCCAAAACAAAACGTTTGTTGCAAATCGGCTGTTCAATCAAACAAAAAAAAAAAGCTTAATAATAATTGTTTAGATAATCTCTTTCAAGATTGAGGCTCTTGGTCCGAAAATCATTGTCTAATCGGAGTAACGGAACAGCACACGACACGCAATTACATCTTTACCCAACTGACTTTTTGTACGAGCCTTCAAATATTCTTTTCATATAAAAGATGACGATTTCCAGAAATGTTTTAAACTATGTGTGGTTAATTTTAATTCTTGTAGTGTTTTACGATTCTTATAAAACTATGAATCATTGTTGATATTGTTTATACAAATCAACCACATGTCCGTATTTCTCTGTAGGTTGACTTATTTGTTTATGGATCAATTTAAATCATAGCGGTGTATGTTGGGAAGAAGTGAGTGAGGGAGAAAGACACATACAGTCTCGTTTACTTATGAAACTAGTTATATATATGTATATAAAGCCTCTAAGTAAAGATTATATTTAATAAGAATAATACAACGGCCATATTTTTTTAATTCCATTAATGATAATACAAATCGGAACCATCTATGATTGTAATATTTTTCGTGAAATGTTATTAGGAAATGTCCCAGTTCCGGAGTTATTTGGGTTGATGTGTTGCCATATATTTTTCCCTTCTAGATTAAAGTGATAGAAATAATAATAACAGCTACATAATGAAAATAGTTTTGATAACAATTTGTAATTAAGTCCTTAAATATATACAAATATGAATTATGAATGAATTATTTTTTATTTTATTTTATTTATTTGACAACACCAACAAGTAGTACAACAAAAATACACAGTAAACCAAAAGTCATAATAAGTAAATGGGTAATTGCCTATTTTTTTACAGGTGCTCTAACTAAAATTAAAAATATTTACTGGATAAATTATGACCGCGTGGAATGGTAACACAATTGCCAGCATCATTTCCCCATTGAATCGCCATTCCAATCTTTTAGGCAAAAATCGAACCAGCACTCCCGTGACTATAGGGGCGATAAGGCGAAGTGTTATATTTTGAATGAGGCTTTTTGTACTGTTACTCCAAGGTCCACTCCAAGCTCAACGGCAAGGAATCGGATCTCCCGTCTCCCGCGTTACAGGGGATACTCACCACTATACTACCGAGGATTATATTTTATTTCTTTAATATTTTTATATTTTATTTTTTTAATATGCAGCTACTAAAATATATTTGTAATTTGTGAAATAGTAAATTGGTAATTTATTATTAATAAACAATAATAGCTTAAATGCTGATAATGTTTATCAAAAGCGGAATAACTAAATCTTATGGTAGAAATATCTATCGCGTTTAACAAGATTTCGAGGGAACTAGTTTAAAATTAATCTCTCTAATAAATATTATGCCTTGTAGCAAAATGAGTGAAATGTTTACTAAATTAAAGAAGAGACAATTGTCTATTTCTTATAAAGTTATACCTCTTTAAGTAAGAACCAAAGATATATTTCTGATTTAGAAAATCGAGTGTGACTTTATCTAGGTGATAAAGTCGCGAGGGAATGATGCGTTCTAAATCCAAGGTCGCGTTATTTGTTTACAGCAAATGGGGATAAGTGACTCAGTGTTTTACAGGACAGAACTACGAATCCAAATGCGAGTTTACGAGGGTTTAGTAATGGAAAAATCTGCGCAGGCGATGTCGCAGTTAGTTAGATGTTCTTTTATTATTTTTATAGTCGTAATATTATCAGATATTTTTAACGGACCGAGATTACTAATCTTATTATATTATTGATTATAAAGATCTTCGAAATAAAAAAAATATTTAGTCCTTACTCATCTGATAGATTATTATGATATACTAGCTGTTACCCGCGGCTTCGCTCGCGTAGAATATGAATATATTTACAAATTAATTTAAAATATTACGTTAATGTAAGACCTCTTTGTATACCACATTGGAGTGTATTTCAACCCTTAGGGTAGAATATTCAGAAACGCTTAAATACGTATCTACTTATTTTTAATCGGTAGCCCAAAAATAAAGTTTCATGCTTCTAACTTCAAAAATAGCGGACTTCCAGACTATCCTAGATACGAAATGTCTACCCAATTTCTCTCCTTAGGCGTATCATATCCAAAAACGCTCAAATGAGAATCAAGTCAATTTTAATCGGTAGCCCAAAAATAAAATTTCATGCTTCTTACTTCAAAATGACGGAGTTTCATAAAAACTTTGAACCCTTATTTTACCCCTTAGTGATAGAATATCAAAAAATACTTAAATACGTATTTAATCATTTTTAATCAGGATACCAAAAATAAAGTTTCAGGTTTTTAACTTAAAAAATGTCTGACTCATTTTTTATCAATATCCCAAAGATAAAGTTTCATGTTTCTATCTTAAAAAATGACGGACTTCTATACAAACTTTCAACCCATATTTCACCCCCGTAGGGTCGAATATGCAGAAACATTTAAATAAATATCTACTTCTTCTTAATCAGTGTCCCAAAAATAAAGTTTCATGTTTCTAACTTAAAAAATTACGTACTTCCATACAAACGTTCAAGTCTATATTACCTACCCCATTTCACCCTTTTCGGGGTAGAATTTCCAAAATTCGCTTCTTAGTGGGTGTCATAATATGTTAGTTTATAAGTGCACAGCCTAAAATATAAGCTTTTTGCTTCTGGTTCTAAAAATGACAATACTTTCAACAACTTACAACCTTTCATCCCCCTTTTCAACCCTTCACAGCACTTTTTTCCAAATAAAAATTAGCCTATGTCCTTTTTCAGGCTCTAAACTATTTGTGTACCAAATTTCATTTAAATCGGTCCAGTAGTTTTGGCGTGAAAGCGAGACATACAGACAGACAGAGTTACTTTCGCATTTATAATATTAGTATGGAAGTATGGATTGATAATACTAATAGATCATTGAGGGTAGGTGTAAAATTATTTTAAGTAAGTCCTATACTGTGCCAACCGAGATATAAAGAATTGTGATTGGTCTCTGGGGACAGTGTTGGTCTTGCCGACGAAGTGACTAGTTCTAAGTTAAGTACTCCAATTATTATTTTATAAAGGCTGTTCATAACATGGTTACATGACATTACAGTTCATGATTGTTTGTATTAGTTTATGTATATGTATATCTTGGTACTTAAAGGAATCTTGTATAGTTATAGAATAGTTAGCTATAAGTCTTTTCAGTATAAGATTTGACAAATAATATATGTATATGGTGGAAGATAGATCACATAATTGTTTGTAAGATTTTATTACATGCAATAATTTTGACGGCAATTAGGTTGATCTAACGGACTTTAAGAATGAGGTTATATTTTAGATGTGTCTGTTTTGTATTTTATTATTTATTGGAGAAAGGCAAAATATAGTAAGTGTATTTGAAGAGTGTCCAGAAGAGTTAGGTTTCGGCGGTAGAGTATTTGATAAGTGGTCATTACCTTGGAGACGGGCTTGGACAAGAGCTATCGCAAAGTAAAGTTAGCAATAGAAACGCTCTTGGAATAAGATAATCCGATGGACCTTGACCTGGATGTGTCTCGAGTCTTAACTCTCACCAATCTTGTCGACGGATTCGGAATCATCCCCATCGGATTGTAAGAGTGAAAAATTTAGTGATTACATCTGTGTTTAAGCAAGTCTTCAGCACAGCCGCCATCATTGTCGGAAGGAATTCAAGTTTTCCTTCGTGCGTGGTAAAAATGAAGCAAGATAGCATTTTGTGTGTAATTTATCATTTACAAGTACTTATAAAAATAAAAAAAAAATTAAATCATATAAAGCGATAGTATCAAAGAAGTACCAGGAAACCATATTGTCATAAGAGAATTGAACAGCAAATGTAACTCGGGGGACAGATAGCGAATAATATATTTGCCTTTTCACAGTTCAACAAAGAGCTACGCATTGCGGCATTATGCAGAAAGGAACATACATGGCCATGGATGGGATTGCGCGATTTGTATCTCATATATTCGGAAAAACAGCGAGAGAAATTGCCTTTCCTCTTACCGGTTTAACTGTTTGTAGGGTGTAACGAATATATAATTGTTAGGGATTGTACATGAGTGTCTTGATAAGAGCTAAGGAGTCGCATTATAAGTAATATATAATGAATAAGCACTATAACACGCCTTTAATAAAAGTCTTTGATAAATTTCGAGTCATTAGACACGTTTAAAAATATTATATTTTGTCAGGTATTTCTTTTTTTATACATTTTTACGAATATCAAGTTTTAGCATATTTTGCCGATTTTCAGAAGAGGAGCGCGTTCTAATAATTTCAGCTAAGTTTAAGTTCAGTCAATATTGTTTTTAACTGGTAATCTAATATATAAAACAAGGTAAATATTAACTGTCTTTGCCTTTTTGTAATTATAATTTAAAAAAAATATATGATTTGAAATATTTTATTAAAAAGAGGAATAAGTCAAAATCGATTAGTTGGCTTTTTTAAATTATAATTTGTCTTTAAAAATTATAAATTGAAATATTTTCTCAAGTAATTAATGCCTTAAGAATATAAATTAAAAATAATTTTATTTTTTTAAAAACAATCTATTGTTTAAATGCGCTAAAATGAAAAAAATAATCTAAATACATATTTACACTGTATATACATATCTATACTAGTGGGTCTCTCGAAACTTTAACGCGTTTATTCAAAAGATTTCATAGGAATTTCGAAACCTGTGACAGATTTTAATTTCATTTTATTGTAAACTGCAAGTCACTCATCTACATTTGGCGCCAAAATCATGAAACCTCTTTTAAATGAAATTTTTAACATATGTATATATATACTTATTAGTACAGTTAGTATTGGTGTTTGTCGAAAACAATTAACTTTAATTTTGTTTACGTTTTTCATTTTTTTCTTATACATCCTTAGCGCTGTTCTCTAGCCGCCCAGTAAGCTTTTTCAAAAGAAATTCTTTGTTAATTCGAAATATTTCACCTGTACATACTTACATTGCAAGTTAAATAAAAGCTTGTAATTATGAAAACGAGTACAATGTCTCTACTAATATAACATAATTGCAAAAGTAACTCTGTCTGTTGCTGTTTCACGGCCCAACTGCCGAGCCGTATTCGATGTAATTTAGTATAAAGCAAGTTGGAGTTCTTTAAGTTAGAACTTAGGTATAAAAACTTATATACCTAAAACCGGGCAACCAACCCCGAAGCTGCGGGCAACATGGTTAGTTTCATAAAAATATCTTAAAACGTATCAAAATATTTTATTAACCCGTTAGATATTGAGCTTTATAGTTTAATAATCATGTTAAGTAATTTAAATAGCTTTACCGAATCTATACCGAAACTAACTGTAACTCAGCATAAGATTAGTCTGAATCACTTTCATTCTGAACTGTGTGATATTTAATTACGTTAAGGTTTACGGTACAGAGTAATCGAGTTAGTATAATAACAGGCACAAGAGACGTAACGTTTAAGTTCCTATGTTTGGCGGGGTATTCCCAGTGAATGATTAATTAATATTTATAATTGTACCAATGTTTATTATCTGTGGTGACTTGTCATCCTGTAGCTCATTTGCTCGTCCACTTTACAGTTCCAAATTTAAAATGTAACATTGGTTCTCCAATATTATTTTAATATTTTTTTATTAAAATGCATCTATTCGTATAGCCTAATTTTCTCATATATTATGCCTTCAAAAAAGAAGCACAGCTCTTCTGTTTTTAATTTGAATAGCTTCCTATTCATGGATTCTGAATTACGAGGATATTTAGCTTCTTTTTTTTTTCGGCGGACGAATGCAGCCAGTATTTTTCTACTTTTCATTTAAATTATTGGACTCTTTAATGGCGAGTACTTTGAATTTAGAACCGATTTCATTGAGTTCCGTGAATTATAATGAGGTATTATCAAGTATTTTCTGGTTTAATTAAGTTTAAAATTTTCATTGAGTCCCGTTTGTTCTTTTGTTCCAGAATACTCAGCATTAAGAAAATTAAAATGGTAAGTTTTGAGCAGCGAAGAAATTTTCTCTTTTTTAGTTTGAGGTAAAATTTGGCTCGGTTATTGAGTATCGTAAAATGTCCCAAACGATTTAAATATCTAGATTGCTGTTATACAATTTAACTGACAAACTTCAAGTCAAACTTCAATAGAGTAAGTAGACTTCGATTTCGTTTTGTTTCATTCAAATGCGTTATTGGCGTTATACTTCTTTTGGTTATGAAAGTTATGAGAGTAAATTTTTATAACACGCGGGTACAGAGTGATATGAAAACTACATGACGAAGTCGCTCGCTAAGCCGCCAATTACGTGTTGAGTCGCTCGATATAGACTAGTTTATTTTATTACGAATTTAAATTGTGAAATTTTAAATTTCTAAATGAGTATTATTAGTAGTGAAAGAAGAATAAATTACAAATATAATAATTATTATATATATTTTTATTAATATGTAGATTAATTAATACAATTATTTAAACAATTTTTTTTTGCCACCTGATGGAAAGCACCACCATGTAAGAAATGTTAACCATTGCTTACATCAGCAATGCACCAGCAACCTTGGGAACTATGATATAATGTTCCTTGTAACGTAGTTACACTGGCTCATTCAACTTTCAAATCGGAACACAAAAATATTGAGTACTGCTGTTTGGTGGTAGAATATCTGATGAGTGGGTGGTAGCTACCCAGATGGGCTTGCAGCTCTACCACCAAATTAAAAAAAAAACCATTTTGCTATCATACGATAGCGTTAAAATAATTCAGTGACACATCTTGACTAAAATATAAAACAGGTTAATATGTTAAGTTCAATAAATTAAACATTTTTTTTATTTACATCTTTAATAAATTTTACATTGAAACGTTCATTCGTATACCGTAATTTACCTTAAAGATGAAACTAATTTGGGTCAAAATATTAATTAAATAAACGAAACAAAAAATAAATACTATAAAGCAGACATTAATACTCCTAAATATAAATACAAAAACATCTGAGCTGATTAATTATGAAGATGTTGAATATATTAAAACTCCTGTTCTTATAACGTTTTCTCCATAAACGTCGAATATTAATTAATGGAAATTAATACAGTATGAGCCAAAAGTACTATTATTTAATTACTTAGTTTTATGCGAATATACATTTATCAATATCGCATATATATATATATATGATATATATATGTTACTACAGGCACAAGTGACATAACATCTTCGTTCCCAAGTTTGCTGACGCACGACGCGACGCTGACCAAGTTTACAGCGCCAATGTCTATGGGCGTTTGGTGAATAATTACGAAAATGTGGCTCATTGTCCGTCCGATTTCCTATATAAGAAATCACTTCCCGTCATTACGCGATCGTGTTGTGAGTTTCGAGTTTGTTCACATAGAATAGCGCTAAAGTTTATTAAATGTGTTAATTGTGAACACTTATAAACTACACTTGTCGTATTTATATTTAAGATTAGTCCATCTATAAGACCTCTTTCTATTTTACTTAAAACTCTCCCCCCCCCTCTCTCTCTCTCTTTCTATCAGTATTGTTTTATCATACGAAAGAAAAATATACAGCATAATTTAAGTAATCGCACCCATTTATATGTACGACGTTTAATTTTGAAAATATAATTTATTGAGAACAAAGATTAGACGATTAAAATAATGTTTCTCTGACAAATTAAATTAAATTAGGATCGAGTCCAATCATCGTGTCCGTAATTACTGTAATCCATTCATTCAAATCTGAAGAATATTAATGAATGAGAGTTATTTCATATTGGTCGACATTAATTATTTTTGTTATTGGAATTTTTATTTGTGTCCTCCATTTTTTATAATTTTTTTAATAACTTTTGTATTAATTTATTTTATTAACGTAACTTTTTTATTCGTATTTATTTATGAGTTTCTTTGAGATATCTCACATATGCTGGGAGTTCTGTGCATTTTAAAAAATAAACTCTTTTAAAGAAGCAATATATCGATGGTCTAGAAGACAAACACGTTAATTACAGATTTGGTAATTGTTCAGGAAAGCAATTATTTTATGATTTTCAATCATAGCCTATAATTTAACATTTTGTATTGACTGTTTTGAGAATTCAATGAAAAAAAAAAACATTACATTACATTCACATTAACAGCCTGTAAATGTCCCACTGCTGGGCTAAGGCCTCCTCTCCCTTTGAGGATAAGGTTTTGGAGCATATTCCACCACGCTGCTCCAATGCGGGTTGATGGAATACACATGTGGCTAAATTTTGTTGAAATTAGACACATGCAGGTTGTCTTACGATGTTTTCCTTCACCGCCGAGCACGAGATGAATTATAAACGCAAATTAAGCACATGAAAATTCAGTGGTGCTTGCCTGGGCTTGAACCCGAAATCATCGGTTAAGATGCACGCGTTCTAATCTCTGGGCCGTCTCGGCTCAAAAAACAGTTTAACAAAAACGGTGTCACTTATAATTTTTACATTAAAGTTACACCACTATGATTGTCACACTAATGTCACATAACTTTATTTTTCAGCTTAAACGTTGCTGAGTAATAATAACATTTAGATCCTTTTGTGAATGGTGAGGACAGACCTATGATTTGTTATTCTCACATTGTCATTAATTTATTTGAACCTACTTCGATGACAGTTAAAACAAATGCACGCTTTAAAATATGGCAGAAGGAGACAGAATTTTGAAATACCGATAAGGGTGAAAGAGCACGATTTACGAACATTTTTACACTTAGCACGTTTGTCTTCTAGACAATTGATATACTCAATATCAATCACAAATTCATATATCAATATTCACTTTAATAATGTCCTATGCGGGTTAGTTACTAAAATGTAGACAATATAGACGATATGACTTCTTTTGTTTTTTTTTGTTCATATCAGCCTAATTTTGGCAGTCTACCAATGAATACAAAGACTGTTACGCCTGGAGCCTGTTATTGCAAGAGCGGATATAGGTCACCTAAAATCACTAATTAATAATACCATAAGTGTGATAAATTAAATATTTACAAGCTGATAAAGTATATTACTCTCAGAAAACCATGGTATTATTAAAGAGTTAGTACCACCTTCTAGTCACATGTTTTCGCGGCTTGAAGGTTGTGCGAGCCAGTTTAACTACACACAAGGAACATAACATCTTAGCATAGTTAATATTTATGTTCTCGAAAGATCTATGAGTGGTGATCACTTACCAGCAGTGACCCATATTACAGTCAGCCAACCTATATTTAATGAAAGTAATGTTTGAAATCCTAACACGTAATATAATCCAGATCAGTTTATAAACATAGTAGTTAAAAAAATGCCATCAGTTTAAATCTAATTGAGGTCTAAAACTCATTACGAACAGTCATGAGTATTGTTTGTAAACAGGTGCAAAAATAGTTCGCAACTGAACTCTCTAGAATAAATTAACAGACAACTGCGCACCCATAAACGAAATAAGCTGGCGCTTAAAGCGCTTTTATGTCTTAAGGATCCAACGAATACAATTATATCCACCAGCAAAGCGCTTGTTAGCCAAAGCCATACACCCACTGTCCGTGTAATACAATTAACGTACGTATACGCCTCATTAGCTTCCATACCAGTATATTTGGAAAGCGTCCAAAAGGGACACTTTTTGTCGGGAAAATATTATTTTATTACGGTACCACAGTTCACGCGACTCTGTGGGATGGGTTAGGAGAGCGTTTCCATTTAACAATATCATTTGAATACACAAGATAAATTTATATATTTTACCTAATCGTTATTATATTTACTGTATTTACATAGTGGTAGGACTTCATACAAGTCCGTCTGGGTAAATACTACATCAGATATTCTACTACCAAACAGTAACACAGTAACAGCCTGTAAATTTCCGACTGTTGGGCTAAGGCCTCCTCTCCCTTTGAGGAGAAGGTTTGGAGCATATTCCAACGATGCTCCAATGCAGATTGGTGGATGTATGTGGCAGAAATTTATTGAATTTAGACACGTGTAGGTTTCCTCACGATGTTTTCCTTCATCGGCGAGCACGAGATGAATTATAAACACAAATTAAACACATGAAAGTTCAGTGGTGCTAACGTCTATTGGCAGTGGTACTAAATCATCATCAGATGGTCCGTTCACCTACCTATATTTAAAAAATATATATTTATATTATTTAAAATTATTTTAAAACTATTACATGCATATTAAAAACTGAAGTTAAATTGTGATTTTTAATTAAAACAAACCAGAATAATTATTATCATTTTACCAATCATCATTGTTTTAAGAAATAATAAATAAAAATGTTTTTCATAAAATTCGTTTTGGGAAATATGACCAATGAAAATAAACCATTATCTATGACGTAATTTTGAGACCTAAAAAACGAATACGAGATTGTTTTATTAATTAATAATTTATATATATTATATGAGTCGAGACGGCCCAGTGGTAAGAACGCGTGCATCTTAACCGATGATTTCGGGTTCAAACCCAGGCAGGCACCACTGAATTTTCATGTGCTTAATTTGTGTTTATAATTCATCTCGTGCTCGGCGGTGAAGGAAAACGTCGTGAGGAAACCTGCATATGTTTAATTTCAACGAAATTCTGCCACATGTGTATTCCGCCAACCCGCATTGGAGCAGCGTGGTGGAATATGCTCCAAACCTTCTCCTCAAAGGGAGAGGAGGCCTTTAGCCCAGCAGTGGGAAATTTACAGGCTGCTAATGAAAAAATGAATATATTATATCCGAAAAATAACCATAGAGTTGTAGTGGGAATGTTTTCTCATACAAAGTATTCGGGCGACCATATGTTAGGTTTTTGCGGCCAATTTACTTCGTCCCTTTTGTACGTCGTGTGGTATTTTTTTGTTCTTAATTTAAGACGGTTGTGGTATGAAAGAGAACCTTTTTTGTACGTTTTGCTAAATTTTCTTTTAAATTATTCTTGTGTACAATTTTATAGTACAATCTTATATTATACTTGCTATTCCCAAGTCCGTCTTGTTAGATATACCTATCACTTATTTTATTGCTAAACAATATAACTTTGTATCGAGTTCAGGTTTAAAGAGTTCGTTCATCAGATATTCTATCGTTAAACATCAATAGTTAGAATTTAAAAAGAAGGTGTGAAAGATGATATGGCTGGAAAGAATGTTACTTGTGAGATGACGTCAGATATCAGACCCCAAGTAAATTGGTATAAGGGCAGGAGGATGATGATTATGAGTTAGAATTAAAAAAAAACAAGAGGTGTTTTGGGACACTTGGTCGGAACGAAGTTGCTTTCGCTATTTGTATTAAATAACAGACACAATAAAATCAATTAAATTTTGATAATAATTACATGCCAATTAAAAACTATTATTAAAAATAAAACATTACCGTCTGAATTAAAACAATAACAAATAATAAGCTTAACAACAATGGAAAGACACAGAGAGAATGAGAAAGAGCGGGAAAGGTCGCTCGGAGATCACTCTGCTGTGAGCCGCGTAAAAGAATTTCGTTCCAAAAAGTTTGACTATATATTTTTCTCAACTATTAATAATTTAGCTGATAAATACTATTATTAAATATTTTTATGAAATCGATAGAAAAATATTTACATTATTATTCCAGTTGTATAGAGACCATGGTTACAATAGTCAATTTACTTGCCAAGAATATCTTAGGATTACGAGTCGACGCCGCAAGCGGCCATTTTCATCCAAGTGAGAAGTGAAAATTCCATTTAGAGTAACTGATTCTCCTCGGTGACCACTTTCCATTGGATTCTTGGAATTGTTTAAAATCGTGACCTATTAAAAGTAAAAATAAAGTGGACGAAAGCCTGTAAGTATCCCAATGCAGATGTATGTTTTTTCACGATGTTTTTCTTCACCATCGAGCATTAATTATAAACACAAATTAAGCACACGACAATTCAGTTATGCTGGTCGACAAGTGGTTTCAACCTGCAATCATCGGTTAAGATGCACCAACTGCGCCATCTCTGCCCAAAACCGATACAATCCAAAACTAAATATAAAATGAATATCAAGTTTGACTATAGTTATATGAGGCCTTATCGCTACAGTAGCGATCTTTTCCACAATATATTTGGGCTTAGAATATAAAATATGAGGGAAGGGACTAAAGTTATTTGTAAATTATAAGGAAATATTTAATTTAATACGTACAAAAGAATTAATATATCCAGACAAATAAATAAAGATATTCATGTTAGAACTGAAGTTATAAATTACGAGTTTATATAACTATAATGGATTTAGTGCTAGGTATAAATGTAATACTAATACATTTTTATTATTTACAATCGAAATATATAAAATAAATAATTAACAGGCCCGTGATATAGCGTCCCTTTTCATGGTGATACTACAAAGAAGTTTGGCAATAACTGAAAAGGATTTGGTCATCACTGTTGTAGGGTTCTATTTATAGGAACTAATCTATTTAACAGGGTCAAACATGAAAATAGTTATATTTTGTATACATTTACTATACAAAACCAACATCAACTAGACTCTCATTACTTTTTATGACAATGATCAAAATCTAAGAGTATGTTAACATTTAAGTAATTAGTATTAAAGAAATAGTTAGACGCAACTTAAATACTCGGTAGCGCAATAGGATTACAATATGGGACAAATATTATCATTAAAAAAATATCAAATCTTCTTATATAATAATAACATAAACCGATTTTTGTCCCAGTGATTATGGGACGATAGCTGCACGTAAAAAATCGGTTATGATTTCGTTTTGAAGAGCTCCAGCTGTAGATGTTCAGAAAATGGGCATGAAGAGGATCCTTGATTACAATTTAATATTTTTTTACGATTTAATTTTTGGAGTGCGGTGCTACGGCTGTATAAAAAAAATGAAAAACGTGCGAACCTATTACGACATACCTACTTTGTATCGTAGTACACGAGTGGCCGATAGATATTGTCAATATGTGAGAAGTTTCAATAGTGCACAAATTCCGGCGGCACTCGCGAGGTTTTTGTAAGTACATACATAGAAGTATTTAATTAAAGGGAAATAAAAAAAAAATTAAACTTAGCAGATTAAATTAGTAAATTACATGGTACTAGTTAATTTACGCGACAAGCATTTATGATTAAAGAAATTGTTTATAATGAGGTTATAAATTGATAGTTAAAATTTTAAAGGAACATTTTGTTTTCTTCTTTTTAGAGAATTTAAATAAAAGCTTTTTTTAAAAAGTATTTTTACTTTGAATTTATTTTTTACTTTTTAGTTATGACTGTCTAGGTTTCTGAGTCTATTCATCTCATTCAACGCATCATTGTTGCAAGGTCGTTTGCCGGTTAATTTCGAACAGTCTAAATCTTTAATAACAAGACCCTCTAATGATTTTACCCTACTTAAGGCCACGTATGCTTGACCAGAAGGAAAGAACTTCTTGCCTAAATAAACAACGGCGTGATCGACAGTACTACCCTGCATTTTGTGTACTGTGCAAGCCCAGTATAATATAAGTAGCAGCATTCTTCGTTCCACGGTTCCGTGACTATATTTTGCTGGAAATTGCACAGACTTGGGCTGAATGAGGTGAACACCGTCTTTACCGAAATCTATACGGACGGATTGTATATTGGATTAAGAGTGATTTTAGCATATTTTTCAATTTATTCTTGACAACCTCTTTCATTTGACACCCATATTACATAAATGCATAAAAAATAACTATTCTGCCATCTCGAATGTTCCACCATATTGGAATTAGAATGACGTCACATTATTTTTCGAATTACTCACATCGAGCCATTTCATTTGATACCTATATTGTAGAAGTGCATAAAAAATTACTATTCTGCCATCTCGAATGTTCCACCATAATTATTGGACTTATAATGACGTCACATTATTTTTCGAATTATTCACATCGAGTCCTATCCTTTGATACCTATATTTTAGAAGTGCATAGAAAATAACTATTCTGCCATCTCGAATGTTCCACCACATTGGACTTATAATGACGTCAAGCAGCTTATCGTGTATTGTCATCCAAACTTAACGTGTATACAAAATTTCAGTCAAATCGGTTAAAGATATCTACTTCAAAATTGAGTAGCAAGATTCCATCCGCACATACATATATACATACATTGCAAGTTAAAAAATAAAAAAAATAAATAAATAAAAAAAATTAAAAATCGTTTCATCGTTTTGGTGCCAAATGTCGAGTTGACTTACAGTTTATAATGAAATTAAATTTAAAAAACCTGACTACAGCCACAAGGAACACAACATCTTAGATTCCCAGGTTGGCGGCTCAATACATATGGACAGTGGTGCCCACTTACAATTAGGAGGCCCATTTGCTTGTCCGACAACTTATAACATAAAAAAGTATCACTGCTTGGCTTTAGAATATATGATAAGACCACCCACCTGCCCAGACGAGTTTGCACCTATATATCCCATGTCCAAAAGCGTCCTTGAGCGTCAATAGCGCAATGGTTTACTTGTCGCCTAGCGATGTAAAAAGTCGCAGGATCGATCCTGACCCCTTGGGCTATTGTCCCCACTCCTAACACAAGTGATAAGCTTAAAAGGAGGGGTAAATAGGAATATTAGTAGTTCCTTAATTAATCTGGGGCATTCGTAGTATTCTTAAAAAAATATCTATTAAATGATAATCTTTATGAAATGTAAGCAAAAATCATTATACCATAATTTTTCATCGAAAATAAAAAATATTCCTAATTTAATAAAACTTCTAATGTCTACACAGAATTGCCTGTTCAACGAACTAATAGCTGCGGGGAATAGCGTTACCACGATCGTATTCTGGTTTAACCCTTAGGTACTTTTCTTGCCTCTGTGACACACAAATTCCATTTAGGGATAAATGTCTCTTTTTACTTAATAAGATTGAAAATGTAATGGATATAAGGTTTTATTTTATTATAATAAGTCTATTAGGTTAGTTTCTTTAGGTTAGGTTTGTTTCTTCATGACTACTAATGCAAAGGCCTAGTTATAATACTAATATAAGTTATAACGACTAATTGGTTAGTACAAACACGTGAATCTTAACCGGCTATACCGGATTTAAGCCCAGGCATGCATTATTACATTATGTTGAGCTCGCCGGTACCGAGTGCCTTGGAATACCCACTAAAAAACCAACAGTGCCCATTTCGTCTCTACGGCAGGCATCACGAGATCGCTTTCGCACGCTACCGTGACGTCTCGACTGTTGGCATGCCTAAGCAATCTCCTAATACTTGTAAAACCCCTACATCCCACATACCCCTACACCCCAAGGTACAGAAAACCCCTAGGGGGTTCCCAAGGTGCAGGAAACCCCGTGGAAGACATTTTGGTGGGTGAGTCAGCGGAGACACTTTTCTGTCGCATCTGCTTCGCGGCTAAAATTTTAGTATTTTAGGAGACATTCTCTTTTGTTTTCATTCAAAATATCTCGCTGCTGGTCATATCTCTGCGATAGAGTTCGCAAACAGCACAGTATATCAGGGTATGGTTCGCCATGTCCAAGGGTGCATCTCACTCATATCAGGCGGGTGTCACTTTCTACTTGGTTATTTCGTGAAGGTACAGGACACAGTTTTATCCGGTAAGAACTTGCATCAGCCATAATGTCAGCGTGCCGCGACTCCTCCCGATCCGGAGACTGGTGCAGTCTGTTGCGGACTGCTGCTTTTTGGACCTCTAATCTTCCTCCAATTTACGAATCAAGATTCGTTCGGCTAGAATCCTGTTTTTAAAAATTTGATGACTATACGATACCCGGACGTTATGCAAAAATGCGTAAATTTACAGGTTTACCAAACAATACTTAACATTTCCATTTATATCAACAGTACGAATTTCATTTATATTGTTTTAGTATAAAATACAAGTTTATAACAATAAAAGCGCTAGTCTAAATAAATATCACAATGAAAACGAACTAATTAATTTAAATGAAACTTGTCACTGCTTCGCATTACAAGTCCGCAGTGGCCGTGCGAACTTGTAATTTGATGAATAAAAGACAAAGAACCAAATGAGAGTTGCACTTTTAAACATACTTGTAGTTGAGGAGTTTTATACGCAAGTTGAGGAGTTTGTTTTAACAGGTTTTATCACTTTATAACATTTCTCGATGGAGTTCTAAAGTATGTTGACTTTTTAAGGAAACGTATGGCGATGTAATTTAATTCGATAGTTTGTTTTATATATTTATTACAGCAAAGTTTAAATTAATACATGACTAAATTAGGAAGGTCATGAGTATTTGCAAAATTAGTGCTCCACTACTGGGCCAAGAATCAAATTACAAAAAGAATGATGAGCATGAGAGTGGAAGGAAGATCTAAGAAAAAATGGATGAAGGGTGTGAGGAGGGATATGAGAGAGATGTATGTGAACGATCAGATGATGAATAACAGAGGAGAATGAAAAAAGACATGCTTCGACGACCCCAAGTAGATTGTACGGCCGGACACGAGCAGGGAAAAGAAAAAGACTACTGGTCCAAGGTATATTGATTACGATGTATAAGAGACTAAAATTTAATTCAACAATGCAATATGACTATTCAAAAGTGAGTCTACTTGAAAGAATATTTTGTTTTTCTATGACAACTGCCTATCAAGCTTCCGAGTCAATGAAGAAATAACGGCATAGACTTCAGCAGTGCGTTTCTGTAAAATTATAATTCGTGTCTCACTCGTGGAGAGTTGAGTGAGTTTCGAGTTTCTTATTACAGAATTCAGTTAAACTATATAGTAATATTAAAGTCCTACTTAAAATTCCAAAAAATGTACAATTAGCTTAACTACTTACTAATGTACTATTACAACTTACTAATATATATACAAAGAATTTACAGCAAAAACGTAATCACTAAAATAAAATAATATTTCCTTAGTTAAAAATATAATTCCCACAATAACACTTTTAATCAGAAAAACAAACAAAAGTCGTCTAGTTTTCCTTTTCACTAAGTAAAAAGGACACTCGACATCACTTGTTCGCTTTCATTTATAAAGGAAGGAAAGAGACGGAAAACTCATTACATCACCCTCCACGCATAAATCCTTCGGATGATCGCCTCACATATTGTGCATGAAAGTAAAATGCAACTAGGGTTGTCACGCATTGAAAAAATATACCATTAAAAATTTTATAACGATTATAATACGTGAACATGGAAAATGTATGACATTTTTTTATCTATTTCTTACTCATCGTGATCTGTAGTATTTGTTGTATCATATGAAGTATTTTTACATATACATAAGTAACCAAAGTATAGGTATAGGAATGTATCAATGCTTCTGATCCTTTTTTCCAGGGAATATCGAAAAAAATACAGAAATAAAGGACAATACCCATTTTAGTATGGAGCCCCGTCCTATGTTGCGTCAATGTTGTATCAAATCCTAAGTTGTTTTTATATTAATAATATACGCTTTAACAGACTATCCGATATCAAGACGTGTAGAAAAATAATGAAAATAATTATTTTGATGAAAATATTATTTTTATGTACGGGCGCGAGAAAAACCGTTACCAAGAATGGGCATTCTCCGCTGGGCAATATAAGTGAAAGAAAATCTTTATGACCCAGTAACAATTACACTTACATTTTGTAATTGTGATCCATTTTGAATTTGGAAACGAGATGGTCTTGTGGTTTGAAGGCGTACATTGCGGGGTTAAAACCAGGCAAACTCCACTGAATTTTCATGGGCTTAATTTTTGTTTATAATTTATCTCGAGGGAAAAATCGTGAGGAATCCTGCACGTATCTAATTTCAATGGAATTCTGCCACATGTTTATCCACCAAAACGCATTGGAGGAGCGTGGTAGAATAAACTTCAAGCCCTCTCCTCGGAGGGAGAGGAGGCCTTAGCCTAGTAGTGGGGCATTTTCTTACTTAACTTTAACACGTTTTTAAGATTATCCCGCACAAATATACGCACAGAAAGAGAAATATTTTTTGTTTGATTTGTTAGGTTTTAGTAAGTTGTCAGTACTCATAGGCTTACATATGCAGTTATTATGAAATCACAAACAAATACATTAATTTTATTTATTGTTTAGATAAAAGCAGGGTATGGGGGAAATGAATCATATTATTTTATGACTGTACGAAAATGTATCGTGCCACAGACGGGAATAAAAATATAAGGCGAATATTTATGTCACGCAATACTGGATAATTTATTTATCAATTAATCAGAGTACTTTTTGTAAGTTTCTTTTAGTATCAACTTTTAAAAGACACTTCTCATCACTAAGCTGCACTCGATAACTTGTGTTGATTTTTTAATTTTATATTCTCATTTTGAAAAATGTATCACTTGGGTGACTATGTTGCTCTGGTAGGCTACACGAATATTCTTATTTTTACATTGATTATAATATATTGTCTAGTTTTGCTTATTTATATTTTGTATACTATATTATATAAATGTAACCAGGTCTAAAGTAGGAATTGCAAGATAAATATTACATTTGAGGAGATTTGCACCTATGAATATTTATATAATAGTCTTTAACAAACTTGTGAATTTGAAGATAAATTGTCCAAGTAATAATATATATTTTTAATTAAGTTGGTAGTAGGTTAGGTAGGCTTAGGGTAGGTAGTTTTACTTGGTGGTAGGGCTTTGTGCAAGCCCTTCTGGTTAAGTACCACTCACTCATCAGATATTCTACCGCCAAACAGCAGTGCTCAGTATTGTGAGTGTGCCAGTGTAACTATAGGCACAAGGAACATAACATCTTAGTTCCCAAGGTTGGTGGCCCAATGGCGATATAAGGAATGGTTAATATTTCTTACAGCGCTTGCGATGGTGACCACTTACCATCAGGTGGCCCATTTGCTCGTCCGCCAAACGATATCATAAAAAAGAGTAATTAAACTTATGTTAACAACTATAATATGAACAAAAGATTATTTGTCCTGGTATATACCAGTACGTAATTTATTGTATTTATTTAACATAACTGGAAAAACAGATTTTTTAGTTTATCTAAAATTGCAAGACTTTAGAAATATACCAAAATATTACATCAAAATAATCTACGATTATATTTTAATTTAAGTCACGGGTACTATATTCTAATTCTTTATTGGAAAGAAAAATATATTTATAATCTTAATCTATTTGTTATTAACAGTAAGTTTTAATAACATCTTTACCTACGCATTATATTAGGCAGTTCTCATAAACAAATGTTTTCACTTTGTTCATCTATTTCTTTTATAATATATTATCTTTGAAGATATAATAAAGTGTTACAAAAAGCATTTGAGAACAAATTTTCTTAGGTTTGAGGAAGCTTGGCACGGTATTCATTGTATTTTAATATTTGCATGACTGCGTCTAGTCTAGCTCTAACGGGATTAGTATCGAACTTATAAGGCTGAAAGCTCGAGGGTTAAATCTTTGGTTCAATCTTCGGGCTGGAATATATTCGTAACATATAAAAATAACTATTTTTATAGGGACAAAGGCGTCTAGCCAGATGAAATCTATGGCGTCTGCTAGCGATTGACAACATGACGTCAGCTGCCCTGCTCGTCTTCAGCGCACTACTCACCAGGACATTATGCGTGATCGCTCCCCAAATACCAGGTAACTATAATTATTGTTAAGGAAGAGAAGATTATTAATATTCATAGTTATTAATTATTCTATGTACAGAACTGTTTCTATGGTACTTTATTACTGCTTTAAAGCCACTCATCAAGTTGGTTTACAATGCAATTGTTGGTAATTATTATTTATTAATGCAATATGGCCACTATTATTAGGAACAACATTAATTAGTATTCGCTCATTCAAGTTCTTTATGTTTAGATAATTCATAAGAACGTATTTTGTTTTGAATTTGGAATAAGATATTAGTGACGTTATTCATAGATTTTATATCGATATTCACAACTTAAAAAAATAATAAATAAATCTACAATCAAATCATTTAATTAGGAATTTAAATTGGTATTTAAAAAATATGAAGCTAATTTATTAATATATTAACTCTGAGTATTCCAATTACAAAGAAAATAAATCCTTAACTCAGGTTAAATCCAAGAATATATTGGTCTAATTTTATGTCCGTATACTGAGCCTAAATAGCTCATTCCACTTAAAGTCATTCATGTTCTTGACCCCTTGGGGTTTTATTGTATCCACTCGTACAACATGTTTACAAGCAAGTTGGAGAAGAAAATTTGTAATAAAAGTAAAGAGACTAATTATTTAACGACAGTTTTTTAGCTCAGAAAGTGTTTTAAATTTTTTTTTTTAAATTTTAGTCTTGATTTTAAACGCGTGTCCTTTTTTTAGAATAAAAATAAATATTTTACAGAACACTAAAATAAATATCACTTAGGTATATTTTTATAATTCAATTATAATAATTAAGTGTTTATTTTTAAACGTTTTATTATGATAGTCAAGACCTGTCGTTCCCGATAGTGCTGTTATAGAATTTCAATTCAAATATAAAACAACATTCGTTTTAAACGAAACATCCTCACTTAACTCTGTAGCTTTAAATTTTCTTTCCTCAACAAATATTAAAGTGTCCATTTTATTTTTGTTTAATATTCGTTTGTCTCGCCTTTCGCAATTTTATACGAGCATTCTCGCTTATTTCTGCTTTCCGGGAGTCTTCAAATGGCAAAGTTGAAAAATAATGTGACGCTTAGAAAATTTTCTACTGAGTCAGTTTCAACCGTTTACGTTATAAAAATTTACGGTATTTTCGTTTATAATAATAAATAAAAATATATATTTTTGTCGTTCGAATGTGCTTCTTATATTACATCAAACGAAAATTAATCTTTTGCCTTCTTTTGTCTCTACTAATATTATAAAGAGGATTGTTTGTAAGGAGTAATCTCCGGAACTAATGATCGAATTTTAAATATTTTTCACCCGTAGAAAGCTACGTTATCCCTGAGTACTATTATATAAATTACATTATGACGTAATACTTTTAATATTTACAAATTTTGCATTTCGTTCAGATTTCAAAACCGGTGACAAGAATGTGATAAAGGGGCCGTTTTGGAACGAAGTCTTCACGGAGGTGTACGAAGATCAGGAAGAAGACATTTCCACGACCACATCGGAGCCATTGCCTTTCTTTGAAGATGACGCTTCCACGAACAATGTAACTGCACAGTTGGGAAGCCGAGTCCACTTGCATTGTCGAGTGCATGATTTAGGCGAAAAAACCGTAAGTTTACTTCCATAGTGACAAGTGATTTGTGACGCGTTTGCATCGATACAGTCGCGATGCGGTCGTTAGCTGTGGGCTCTCACACGCGTAATCACGATTCAGTCGCGATGCAAACACGATACCGTCTCGCTTCTGTTGCGATGTAAACGCGATTCAGTAACGGCAATATCTCCATTATTTTCAACAAACAAACAGAAACAGTCGCGATGCAGTAGCGCGGTAGCAGCACAGCGATCACTTCTATAGTGGGTTACAAATGCGACTAATGCGCGTTAATAGCATCGCTGCAAAAAGTCGCCGTGGGTGAGCGGCTTTAGTTTATATCTAATACAATAAGTGTCAACTCAAAGATATTTTACACACTAAATTTGAAGGCTTGGTATGCTATTCTTATATTATACAGCGTAGTGGTTTACGGGCCACTTAGCGTTGTAAAAAGTCGGAGGTTCGATCATTATCCCTCAGACCATTGTCATCCCCAGTTCTAGCACAAGATTTACTTTTAATGGGAGGAATTCCTTAAAATTATCCAATTTTGCAATATTTTTAAAAAAGTCATAATTTTCGGTGGTATACTTTTTTTCGTAACCCAAAAGTTGACTGACATAGAATTATATTTCGACAAATATTCATTAAGTCCATTATTTGTAATACGAATTATCTGTAGTCAATAAAGGTTAAATAAACGATTAATTTAAGGGACGACAAGCCGTTTCTCAGGAGGTCAAAACGTTGCTAACTATACAATGTAAGCGTAGATCGGTGCTTACCGTGCGAGCTGCTGGTTTATCCACTATGAAACTCAATCAAATCAAAATTCAACAACCATACAATAATTACGAAATATACAAAGCTGTAATAATGAGTGATACAAGAAAAATACCTTGGTGATATAAATATAAGTAGGTTTATAATAGTTTCGACACACTTAATGTTCATTAGCAGCCTGTAAATTTCCCACTGCTGGGCTAAGGCCTCCTCTCCCTTTAAGAGAAGGTTTGGAGCATATTCCACCTCGCTGCTCCAATTCGGTTTGGAATACTCATATAGCAGAATTTCTTTGAAATTAGACACATGCAGGTTTCTTCGCGATGTTTTCCTTCACCGTCGAGCACGAGATGAATTATAAACACAAATTAAGCACATGAAAATTCAGTGGTGCCTGCCTGGTTTTGAATCCGACATCATCGGTTAATATGCACGCGTTCTAACCACTGGGCGATCTCGGCTCATGTTCTATATTGACTTCACTTCACAATCACGTAACTTTGATCTTGGAGTAATCGTGCAAGAATATTTAATGTAAAATAATAATAATAACTCTTTATTGTACATACACGAGAAAAAAAAAAACTTACATTCAATAACACAATATTAAAAAAAAAAAGAATAGTACAACAGGCGGTCTTATCGCTTAAGAGCGATTTCTTCCAGACAACCAGCATGGAGGAGTTAATGTGAAAAAGCGGAAAGCGCGTGTACAGCACAGAAGTTAAATACTATATGAAATTATATTTATACACAAATTATTACACTAAACAAGATAAATATACTACACAAATACATATATATCAAAACATATAAAACATACATACATACATATACAGATATATACATACATAAGAATAAACATACATACATACATACATATATAGATATACACGTACATATATAAAAAATACACATACATACATACATATAGATATAGACAGCATGTCATAAACTTATGTACGAGTACAATCGAATACAAATATGAATAGCTAGTGATAATGTAATTGACATATACCGCCTCATTGCATACACCGGTGACAAGAGCCGGATTATTTTTCACGGAGCGCGGAATTGCAATACGACGGGGAAATGCTACATATAGTATAATTTGTTGTTTTCTTGTTAGTATAGTTTGTTGTTTTCCTGCCTAAACGCCGAAGTGCTCAGACGCACCAATGGTAAAAAAGTTGTCAGACCAGCCCTTTGAAAATTAATTGTAGCCAAATAAAAAAAAAACAAAAATAATTAAATCTCTAGTTACTACTGAGTTTCTTGCCGGATCTTCTCGCTAGAATCTGCATTCCGAACCAGTGGTAGCTTTACTTAAAATAGTTTGTTAAATGACAATTCAAAAATGCTTGTAAAAGCCTACTTGAATAAAGTATATGTTGATTTCTTTCTTTTCACAGAGAAGTGCGATTTAAAAACACCTTATTGAATTTATTAATTTTGTCGAATAGCTGAAGCGGCATGTGTTGAAATACTGATATTTTTTTATGAAGTAATCTATACGGATCGCGCGCTACCTATTGTACGTTGATGGTACTAAACTTTCACTAAAAGTATTAATAACAACTGTACAAAGTCCTAACTCAAACGATCCAACGGGAGGACGCATAGAATACAAACAAAATAGGCATTTATTTAATATTTTGTGTTGACATCAAATTTGGTTACCCGATTTTGAGGTAGCAGTTCGTTTTAAAGTATAGATTTTAATTAGTCGTAACAAATACTTAAAACTGGGCTTTCATTGGATGAAGAAGGCCGAGATCCTTTGGCTTATCTTAGGAGAGTTCTATGACCAGCAATGGAAAAGGATTGGCTAAATGATGTTAACAAATATCAATGGAATATACTAACATATTTTTATTTGAATTTTTCCATAGATATCCTGGGTAAGAAGGCGAGGAGATGACCTGCATTTACTTTCGTTCGGTCGTCATACATACTCAGCAGACTCCAGATATTCTTTGGCGTTTGAACATCCTAATGATTGGCGCTTACTCATTCAGTATGTGAGTGAAAGAGATGAAGGATATTATGAATGTCAGATGTCGACGCATCCTCCCCTCGTGAGAAGAGTTCATCTCGCCGTCGTTGGTAAGAATAAAATTTTATATAATTACTTTACACATATTATTAAATTGATTTGTTAAGAAAATACGGCTGATCCAAGATAGTTTGTTGCTAATTTATTTCTAAAGATTCACATTGAACCTTGACGTGTCACGTTGTAACAAAAATTGCTATTCCGTCTTAACCCGTGAGTTTCGTAAAAGTCGATTAGTTTACACGTATGGAACTATTCGAAATTTAATTTAAAAAATAATAAGTTACACTTATTACACCAATATCAATACTACAAAGATAAATATAGATAATATAAATATTTTTTACAGTCTATGTGAGTGTACTTATCTCAAAAAAAAATCGTTTGTTGGTGTATGTATTGTGATGTGTGTGTTAAACTTTTTTTCCTTTTTTGTATCACATATTGATAAACGATTTGCGCGCCACGTAAACATTTTACCATGATTGTATGGAAGTCAGATAGCTTCATGACACCAGAGTTTAATTGAAATCATACAAATGGAATAGGAATGCATACATATAAATTATCAAAAAATATTTTTTATGCATAAATTCTCCACTTCTGGTCTAAGGCTTCCCATTGTTTGACGAGAAGATTGGGAGCTTATTGCGTTTTGATTCCCAAAACAGCTGATTCCTTTAACGTTTTCTTTCAGAAACGAGCACGATATGAATTATAAAAACAAATTAAACTGCAAATCCAGTAGCCCAGACTGTATCCTTAAATCCCTCATATAACTGTTACTAGCAAAGCATACAAGTTTATTGAATTTTCCACTTACATAAGTGCAAACAATTTAGGAGTGGAAAAGCCAATACTCCAATAGGTCAGGATCAATAGCCAGCTACGTCACGTCACCCTGCGGTCCAGAAGCCATCGAGCTATTGATGTTATAATACTATAGATATAATGTCAGTAATTGTAATCAGTTACCTTATCTAAGGTGTATATATTTAAGTGAAAGCCTCCGATTTTTCCTCTTTTTTTATTTAACACGTATTTTAATATGTGTGAAATTAATGAAATTAGAACGCGCTCTAACTAGAACGCGTGCATCTTAACCGATATTTTGGGGTCAAATCCAGGCAAGCACCTCTGAATTTTCATGTGCTTAATTTGTGTTTATAATTATTTTTAGGATGAAACTCGCATTTGTCTTATTTCAATTAAATTTTGCCACAGAATATTGTACCAACTACAACAAAATAACAATACAGCAAAAATAAGCTCCAAAATCATCTCCTTAAAGGGATAAGAGACGTTAGTCCAGTAGAGCGACATTTTTAGATTGTTAATTTACTTTCTATAAATAAATCCAAGTAAACTTTAACAACAGATGGATTGTAAACTTTTCTGAGAATATTTCAGAGTTATACAAATCTTCCATACAAAGTTTTCAGTTATAGTTTTGTCAGCGTTTGCGGTTAAAGTAGCTGGAAGGGTGATTTTCTCAAAGAACATTTATAACCCAAGTATTGCTTCAAAACGTCTTGGCGTGTTATTTAACTTGTTATATCTCTAAATTGGTTGAAATATATAAAAATACCCCAAGTACATTATTTGCCGTGTTTACAACGAGGTCGGTAAAATGCGACCTTATAATGGCTCAGGTGTTTATTCTTTTGTATAAAATGTATTGCATGAAAACGTCTTTGAATATATATTAATGTATTCCTTTGAAATAGTTGAACTTTATAAATTCATGGCCGTATGAATTCAAATAGCATACCTAGACTTTAGACACAGAAATCCCAAAGTCGAAGGACACTTGGTCCACTAGTTTAAAAATAGCGAGTAAGGCAGAAGTGGCATAAAGGTTCTACCTAGTTAGATCTCCAAGTTTTAGCTGATGTCTTTCAAATAAAATGTTCTATTTCTCCATCGACTCGACTGCATCGAAAAACTAAAGCGAGTTTAACGAAGTTTTCTTACCATTTCATTCGCAGGCGGATTTTATTATACAATATTTTATTTAGATAATAAAAATAAATTTAAGTAATTCTGGTTTGCCATATTAAAAAAAAAAAGTGCTATCGTGTTAAACAAGATTAAAAATAGATTGCGTTATGTTTAAATTAATTTGGAAACATAAATACACATGGATGCAATCTAATTTTAAACTATCATTATCATAAACATGAATGAGAATAGTTAGTTGCTAGTAAAAATATATGGCGCTCTATAGTATTAATTTAAACTAAATTGAAAATATTAGCATTCAGACTTGTTGCTGTAAATTGGTACATAATAAATATATAATTCTATAAATGATATTTTAATATGAATAATAAATACAATCAGTATCTTTACTTGGGGTAGGGATTTAATCCCGTCTGAGTAGATACTCAGACGGGTGGGTAACCACCTACTCATTATATATTGCGCCAAGCAGCATACTTTGTATTGTTGTGTATGGCTTAGGCACATAAAAACATAGATCCCTTGGTTAGTGGCGCATTGGAGATGTTTAAAGGTGTTGGTGACCACTTACCATCAGATGACCTATTTGCCTATATATTACAAAAACAAACTTTAATTCTGATTGATCGATGTCGTTTTGACGGCAGTCTTCTTAGGTGATATTGAGTGTGTGACCAAATGTTACCCTCAACATTCTTTCACTATTATAATCGTCACGGCAATAGGAAAAGACCGGGCAGAAGTAATTTGCAGGAGCAGTAGCTTTATTTGTTTGGGCAAGGCCGTGTGAAGACTGCCAAGTTATGCCACACTTCGGACTGCTGCTGTAAATTTTTCCTGTGACTATGTTCACTTTGCGGAGAAATTATCTGCTGAGCAACGTTTTATTCCGTATTTACTTATTGGACGATTGTATAATATGGCCGGATATGACTTAAATTTTTTTTTTATAAAATATTAATATTTTGCAAAAATAAGCCGAAGGTTCTCTCGGTATTATATTATTATATAAAATAAAAAATCTTGTAATGGAAATTTTTGGAAAAAGGATCATAAATGCGAAAACAGAGGGTACTTCGTATATTGCTTAATATTATTGCTAATTGTTTTTTTTTTTCTTAAGCAAATTGACATTACTTTTCATTGAAAAAATTACATTTAAAAAAAGTTTTTAATAGGGGTTACCGAGAAAAATTTAATGAAATCCAAATAATGTCTACCTTGTTTAATATAATTAAATTCACGCTTTAATGATTTAATTTGTAATTTTTTTATTGTTCTTTTATACAAGAAAAAATTTAATTATATTCGTGAAATGTTATATTCTACACCAGCTATTGTAAGACCATTTCTAAGGTAGTCTTTATTCTTAGGTCAAACAATGAGAGAGATAAAATTCCAAGCACAATTCTCGTCTAGATAACAGAAAGCTAATCTTGCGTCGATGGCCAGCGAATAAATAACAAAAATATCTTAAATAGAAAATGTTACCAAAATATCGTAATTCGAAAGGTTTTGTTTTCTAAGTGACAAAAGACTTTTTCGTTTGGTCACGAATTATCTTAATATATCCAGTAATGTGATATGCGTAATGACATTTACTAGGGTGGCTTTGAAAGAGCTGATTTAGGTCGTGCCTCGAAGGTTAACCGACCATGTGAAGGACGTCTATGAAAGTCAAAGTGTAGTGTCTATAAGGTGTAGGTATAAAATCCGTACGATTTTAATACGAACGTGAATTTTTCCCATAAAAAGAATAGTACAATCTTACTTATTATAATAAAACATCATAATCTTACAATTTCAATATATAATTTACATAAATTGTAATTTGCGCCATTAAAATAATGATTGAGTATGTGTTTGCGTTTGTATCCGTGGGTTTGTGCGTGTAATATTCATATATGCGTTACAAGATAAAGACTCTAAATAGTATTTTTTCTTTTAAACAGCATATTGAAGAATAAATGATAGAAGCGAACTTCAGAACATCTATCTATCTATCGTCTATCTATCTTTTGCTCTACAACAAATACAACACCCCCCCCCCCTTTTACAATACACAACCAAATGGGATGGGGTTGCGGGTGGAAATTACAATTTAGGGAAGAGTGAACAGGAATTTACAGCATTTAATGAAATATTATGATCTATTTATGTTCAGTAAATAATGTTTCGCAATCATCTCACGACTCTGAGTTTTCATAATAAATGCATTCCAAGCGTTCCCAGTTTTTTATTCATACGAGAACTCACGATGCCAACATTCCAGACAGCAACGGTACGTTTTGCGGTTCAATATCATGCCAAAATAACTGTATGAAATCAAATATTTTCGTATATTTGGTCGGTATTTTATCGCAAATACAATTTATATTTCGATGACTGAATACTAACAGGTTATAAGCATGTGTAAATAATATACTGATTACAATTTTACGATTTAAATATAATCATATAACTGATTATACGATAAATCAAAATAAAAAAACATTTAATATTTGACTTTTACTGCAAAGTTTATATAAGTCTCTAACGTTACAAGGAAACGTTTTACATTACATTACATTAGCAGCCTGTAAATTTCCCACTGCTGGGCTAAGGCCTCCTCTCCCTTTGAGGAGAAGGTTTGGAGCATATTCCACCACCCTGTTCCAGTGCGGGTTGGTGGAATACACATGTGGCAGAATTTCGTTGAAATTAGACACATGCAGGTTTCCTCAAGATGTTTTCCTTCACCGCCAAGCACGAGATGAATTATAAACACAAATTAAGCACATGAAAATTCAGTGGTGCCTGCCTGGGTTTGAATCCGAAATCATCGGTTAAGATGCACGCGTTCTTACCACTGGGCCATCTCGGAAAAAGGAAACGTATTTGGTGTTAAACTTAGTGTGCTGTTCGAGGTAGGAGACCTTAAGGTCTGTTATAGCTTACCACGCAACACTTATAATAATCATCAGTAAGTCAATGACTATTTGATGCAAGCTTTAAGCTTCTTAACTTTAATGAACTTAATCGATGCCGTTATGTCCGTTATGCCTGAAATTAAATTAGCACACTTTGTGTTCAAACTTTATGGCGTAATATTTATTTTTGGCGGTAAATCATTGACTAACTAGTTCCTATCCACAGATGGACCTACAAAAAGCCCTACTACTGGTACATAGAGCATAGGTACTTTAGAATTTATTAGTATTTTGAAGATACATTAAAATATAAACTAAAATCGTTAGTGATAAAATTATATTACATACGAATATACGTGAACCGAAATAGAGTTGAGTCATAAATTTACTAATGATCCTATCAAAAACTTTGTAATAATCAGCAGTCGTAAAGACAATACCCCTTGAAGTCGAAGACTACCCTCGAATCAAAATGGTATGTAATAGTTATTATCTTCAGATGTTGAACGGTGTGATCGTAAAGTCAACTAAGTATGTAATGTGATATTTTTATTGCATTGTTATTGGTCCTTGAATAGTGGCAGCTTAAGATATTCTCTAACGCATAATTTACGCATTGAGAGACATGTACGCATTTTGAAAGTTAATGAACGATAAGGAATGAAAAACACCTCTACGTATTCCAATTGAAGTAGGAAAAAAGATAAACAAACCATAGATTTACGTATTTCATGCGATTCGCTAATAACTCAGCTATGTTGTGCACTACTAAAAGTTTATGATAATATATCTTTGTTTATAACACAACACTATTACACTTAACTACTTATTTCCAATTTAATTTTAATTCCAAAACATTCCGGTAACAGTTTCGTCGACGTACAAAACGTCATTTTTTCGCAAATCCATTTTGAATATCGTTAATTAATCAAGCTCTCGACCAATGATACCGCGTCAATTTGCCGTCAAATGTTGTAATTCGGCTTTTGTCCTCTTATGGATAGAATAGAGTATATATATTTTATCAAATTCACGCAATATTATATAAAATTAAGCCGATAATCTTTAGTTCATATAAGTAACTTTTTCCGTACAATTTAAAAAAAGGTTAAATAAATAGTTCAAAAACCAATGCTAGAAGTTTGAAAAAGATAATGAGATTTAACTTTGCACGAATACCCGACTCAAGGATTAGAGTTTAAAATTATGGTCACTCTTATACCGAGCATAATCCGATCTCAGTCTACAGTTACACGTCTATGTTCTGCTAAGAACCGAGATTAAAACAAAATATAATCATCATACTAATATTAAAAACGCAATAATAATTCGGTCTGTTTTGTTTTTACGGATAAGCCGTTAATTTTTACTGACGCTGACAAATTGATACTGTCGCTGTAATATTTACAATTTCTTACATCGCCAATGGGCTACCATCCCAGAAAGTTCTGTTCCTTGTACCTGCAGTTACATTGGCTCAGTTACTCTATAAATATAATCGGATCTGTCTCCTCAGATTGACGTGCACAAAGGCCTATCTCCAAGTAAATTCTATAAAATAATCTTAATAAGGATTAACAAAAACTAAATACTAACTTACCTTACTGTATGCAATTAAGGATTTCATACAGGTTTTGTTACCCTTAACACAGATTTTAAATGTATTACGTTTAAGTATATTTTATATGTAAATTGGATTAGTTATCAAAATTTAAATTTTATCGGTGTTTGTAATTACTCACCTAAATTAGTTGTGGACTTGTATTTTGCTTTTCATTTTGAGTAAAATGAGATTATATAAATAGTTATGAATTTAAAAATCGAATGTAATGAAAAATAAAAAATATATGGAAATTGAATACTTATAAAAGATTAACAAATATATATATATATATTTTATCTTTTATTTATTTCACACAAAAAAAAACATCTATAAACTATTATATGATTGCACTATGAGTAAAGACTTAATGTGTAATATAATATGGTCATCAAAAGAAAAACAGGTCAAGTACTGGCTATCCTAGCTAGGCTAAATTAAATAGGCTGTGTTAATCAGTCCTCTCCCCGAAAGTTGAAATAATTAAAATATACAAGAGATCTATCGCCTGGGTATTACAAAACGTATCTTATGTAAAATGTTTATAGGTAAATAATGAATTAAATTAAAGTAGGTTATAATTAAGTGTTCTTTTTTTGTTTTTTTTGTGGGTGCGGGAGTGTTCGTGCGTCTTACTGTATATGCGTGTGCGTGCGTGTGTGTGCGTGCGTGTGCGTGCGTGTAAGTGTGTATGGGTCAGTTGAAATTAGGTTATAGAAGTAATATATTTTTCTGTTTCATCGTACGTCTTGTTAAGCAGGAAAGCAAATACGATTTTTTTAAACTGAGCTAGTGGCAATTTATATATAAACAGTTCTGCATTCAGCTTATTATATACTTTTAATATATTAAAAATATAAAATAAATATTGTGTAATGTAAGTAGCTAAAGCACTTGTGTTATGGAAAATCAGAAGTAACGACGGTACCACAAACACCCAAGACAACATAGAAAACTAACGAACTTTTTCTACATCGACTCGGCCGGAAATCGAACCCGGGACATCGGAGTGGCTTACCCATTAAAACCAGTGTACACACTACACGATGGAGGTCGTCAAAATATTATTTAACATAGTATTTGTTTTTATTATTGCCTAGAACGTGATTACTGTTGCAAGTATTCGCTCAGTGGTCAAAATTTACACGACAAGTTTTACAAACATAAACGTATTATAAAAATCAACCTGTTTCGAACATTCTTTTTTCAAATAATAATTCTTTTTTTTTTTGTTCAATGGTTACAAAAGAGAACTGCTTGTCTTTGTCTATTTATAAATACACTAGCTGTTCGCCTTGGCTATGCTCCTTGGACGTTGAATATATTAACGGATTAACTTAAAATATTATGTTAATTTAAGACCTCTTTGGTGTGTATTCACCCCTTAGGGTAGAAGATCCACAAACGCTTAATTACGATCTACGCATTTATAATCAGTAGCCCAAAAATAAAATTTCATTCTTCTAACTTCAATATTGACGGACTTTCAGACTAACCAATATACCAAATGTCAACCCTTGTTTTCCCCCTTAGAGGAAGAATATCCAGAAACGATTAAATAGATATTTACTGATTTTTTATCAGTATCCCAAAAATAATAATAACAAATCTAACTTAAAAAATGACAGACTTCCATAAAAAACCTGCCTTTATTTATATTTAATTATTAATTAATTTATATTTAAAATTCAACCTTTATTTCATCCCATTAGGTGCATAATTTCAAAATTCCTTCCTCAGTGAGTGTCTACTCAATAAAACGATCCTACTCACCAAGTTCCATAGCCCTAACGTTAATAATACGCTCGGCGATTATGAATCAGTCAGTCAGGACATGTTATATTATACATATGTATACCTTAATAAATATACATGAATAGCGTAAGTCGATTTTTATCCCAGTGATTATGAGATGACAGCTGCTTGTAGAAGATCGTTTATGATCTTATTTTAAAGAGCTCTAACAGTAGATGTGCAGAAAAATAAAGAGGATTCTTGATTGCAATTGAATAAATTGTTACAATTTAACAAATAATAATTAATTTTAGAGAGTGGGAAAAATGTCACTGGCCGGGTAGAGAGCGGCGCTGTAGCTGTATACAAAAAAAAAAAAAAAAATGTAAAACGTGCGAAATGAAATCAAAACAAAACTTGTCATGGAATTCGAAATTCCTAAAAATCTGTCGATTAAACGGGAAGTTCCGCGGGCGCCCTACTAGTATAGATTGATTTATTGTTAGCTTTATGTTTAATTCAATCAGAAACATAATGATTCAAGTGCTATATGAGTTTACTTGAATAAATAATATTTACATTTTATCCACGTCATTCGTGTCCGTTAGGACCCGTAATTTACATACCTTTGTCCTTAACCGAGCACCAAACTATCATCTCTATGTAAAATTACATTGTGAACGGTTCAATTTAGCCGTGATACTTTCCAACTTACAATATTAGTTCGATGATTAAGTGCTAATTGTTCTTATGATTGGCAAAAGAAAGTACAAAATACATTGTATGGACAGTGTGAGAGATGGCCCATTGGTTAGAACGTGTGCATCTTAACCGATGATTTCGGGTTCAAACCCAGGCAAGCCACTGAATTTTCATGTGCTTAATTTGTGTTTATAATTCATCTCGTGCTCGGCGGTGAAGGAAAACATCGTGAGGAAACCTGCATGTGTCTCATTTCAACAAAATTCTGCCACATGTGTATTCCATCAACTGGCATTGGAGCAGCGTGGTGGAATATGCTCCATACCTTCTCCTTAAAGGGAGGGGAGGCCTTAGCCCAGCAGTGGGAAATTTACAGGCTGTTAATGTAATGTATGTATGTAATGAGCAATGATGTGCAGAATATGGTGAACTGTAACCGAGTATATGACTAGAGCGAGAGCCTGTGGCTACCTCGTTGGTCTAGTGACAATAGTACGGAGGGAGGGGTGGGTGATCACCTTTGCCCACTGAGGAAAGCTCCGCCGAGCCACAAGCAGAGCAATGCACGAACGGGGCCGCGGATGCGTTACATCGCCACGATCCCGCAGCATTTTCAATCCATGCAAAGGACAATCGCAGTGGTATTAGTGGGTAGGGGTCTCACATAATCCGGTTTACAATCCCCCAGATTTGGTAGTTTCGGTGATAGGGATTTGTGCAAGCCCGTCTGGGTAGGTACTACCCACTCATCAGTACTAGGTATTGATGTATTTCAGTTTGAACCATATGAGATAACATCTTAGTTCCCAAATTTGGTGGCGAATTGGTAATGTAAGGAATGTTAATATTCCTTACAGTGCCCTTTGTCTATGGGTGGTGGTGACCACTTACCATCAGGTGGCCTATTTGCTAGTCCACCAACCAATATCATAAAAAAAAGTTCTGCCGGATTTTCCATCCCATTGGATTATGGGAGTGAGTGTGTGTGCCTAAATTTGCGACCAAGCTTGAGCACCTTAAATATAGTGTATAATTCCTACACAGTTGACTTATCACGTTTATTAGGCATCGTGGCCGAAATTGTAAGAAATGTGATCATAGTCATAAAATGAAATTTATGAATAAAAGAGAAAAACATCTTAAATCAATTTGGGGCAAACCTTTACACCAGGCATTCAAAAATAATATGACTAAAACCTGTATCAGGTAATTTGACTAGAGATTAAATATTAAAGAAAATCTTACTACACGGTTAGTTATTCAATTGAATGTGTTTTTTTTTTCTTATAATTAATTTATAGTCTGCCAATAAATTAACCTACTATATCACATGCCTCTACATAACTAATAATATCAGCTTAAATTAAATTCCAGGATCCAAGATGATCCAATAGTCGTTAACATTTACTTCGACCTTAGAAAATATTTATTCATAATAACCGCATGATTATTATTTAAGCTAAATAATTTATTATTTTGTCGTAGGAATGTCGTTAAAATATAATATAATCATGATTATATTGACATTTTAACAAGTAAAATATTACCATTTTTGTTGGTCAAATATTTTCGTATTATTCGATGAAACGAGGACCGTTAGATTTATTATCGTCTAGCAATGTTAATGAAATTCCATTTTAATAAATATTGGAATAAATTTGATGTATATTATGTCATACTACCGACATATTCTTTAACTTCGTGAAATCTAAAACACTTTCATCGAATTGCAGCTTTAAAAAAACTTAAATGAAAACAAAACAAAACATTTATTTCATCAAACAAAATTATGAATTGGGTCGTTTGTTCGTTTTGTGTTCAAATAATTGTAAGTAAAACGAAATTGTATCAACTTTTATTATAAAAAAAATAACATTGTTTTTTGAATAAGGCGCTTTGTAATGTATAAATCCGATTACAATTTAAAACAAAATGTTTATGAGAGTGGTAAATCGTGTAAATTCGAGTGGACCTGTATTTATATAGCGTTACAATTGCCAGGTGAACAATACTGTACATTTGCTTTCCGTGTTTGTTAATTCTGGGCTAGTGTCACGTTTCGAAATTTATTGGAGCTTACGTAAATCATATTGTTTTACGTGTTAATTTACGGATTATTGCTTATGAGAGCTCTAACTAAACATTCGCACTTTAAACATTGAGATCATTGATAAATGGGGCATAGATATACTCATTTTACATTTGTTTTTACATTAGCAGCCTGTAAATTTCCCACTGCCGAGCTAAGGCCTCCTTTCCCTTTTAGGAGAAGGTTTGGAGCATATTCCACCAATGCGGGTTGATGGAATACACATGTGGCAGAATTTCGTTGAAATTAGACACATGCAGGTTGTTTTCCTTCACCGCTGAGCATGAAATTCAGTGGTGGTTGCTTGGGTTTGAACCCGAAATCATCGGTTAAGATGCACGCGTTCTAGCCACTGGGCCATCTCATTACAGTATTATATAGATTATTATGTTGTATTTCAATAACAAACCAGCTATATTTTTTTAAAGAATATTAGGAAAAGCAAGGTCCCTTTACGCTTTAAGCTTGTGGTAGGAGTGGAGAGGATTACCCCAATGGTACAAATATGGGTCAAAATCGAACTTGCGACTTTTACATTCCTAGGCACACCGGAAACAATTGCGCTAACGACTTTTCAGATTTTTGATGTCATTTGATTGGTAGAAAAGAATAACTACATAGTTTTTCCCTGATTGACCTTGAGGTAGCGTAGCTCACGAGCCTACCTGAATAAAGTAGATTTTTATTTTCCTCATATTTCTTATGCATGCAGAAATTAATAAATGAGACATAAACTGAGATCTTAATTGTGAACTTAGAAATTTATAGAACGACAAAATTGTCACAAGCAACCTAGTCGTGATATAGGACTGTTCTATATTAATAAACAAAGTTTATTTATACTGGTAGGATAAGGTGGGATAAACTAGTTTCAACCAGTTCTAAGAATTAATTTCGTTGTTGATTACCATAAGTTTATGTTTCTGTTTCATCCCAGATTTAAAGTCTTTGGGTATAATTAATGCGTTACTAACATTTCCAGTTAAATATAGAAACTAGATTTCACCCGCGCCTTTGCTCGCGTTTAAGGGTTTTAGGTATAAAAAAGTAGTCTACGTTAGTTTGCTTTTACCAAATTTCATCAAATTCCGGTCAGTGATTTAGCTGTGACGGACACACAGACATACAGAGCTACTTTCACATTTATAATAAAAGTATCGATAAATAAAATTTTTGCCTATCATAATCAAAATACAATTTATTAAATTAACCAATTTTACATTGTAATTTGACCAAAATAAAAAGCGTCAGACTACCGTCAAATTTATATTCTACCGATATGACTCAGCAATAAATTTAGTTTATACAGTTTATTAGCGACCCGGCCCGGCTTCGCACGAGTGTAATGCTGATACTACAAACCGCTATGGTAACCCTTTATTTGAACCCTTCATTTTAAATCTGTAATATCTTCGAAAATATGCATTTAAATTACATGCTGTAAAGGGCCATATTGATCTATATTAAATGTTTAATGTTTAAAATCGATGACCTAAATATATACATGAACAGACAGAGAGCGGGACGCGACTTTGTTTTATACTATGTAGTGACAACTAATTAAATAGTGTATGTCCATTGTTTATGAAGAGATAACTTTACTCTTTTTCAAGCATAATTATTGCGCGCAGAGATTTGCTGAACCTCATTTTATCCGTCTGTTGATTCGAAGTACCTTATACTTTTAATAACAATCAATGAATACGTATAAAAATCGATATTTTTTTTTGTCATATGTGTTATAATCTTGTATTAATATTTATATTTTTGATATTTTATGAAATTACCAGCTATTTCCTATTCGCACGGATAAAATAAGGGTTTACATGAAATCTTTGTATTGAAGGAGAAATACACAAAGAAAAGTGCTAGTTTTTATTTGGGCCACTTGTAATATAAAAAGCCTTTGTGGGATTTTACTATCGTGTTAAATATCATGGAACCGAGATATTCGAGTGGCATGTGAATCTTGACTTTTTATGTGGTTAACTTCTAATATATACAAAGTAAGCGTATTAAAGTTCATTTCGTTGACAAGGAAGACACCATAGGGAAATCTAACAACATTTTTGAATCTGGGGTTGTTCCTAAAGTTCAGTTATATAATGTTTTGAATACATTGGTTTTACTACCATTTAATGTTCGCTTAGGATTTTATTGAGACTTTATTTATACAGAGAAAAAAGGAACACAACTAGACTTATAGCTATGCTGTCTGGTAATAAAAAATGGCACACTTAAATTAAAAAAAAAAAGATAGAAATTAAAGTGTTAAGAATAGATAAACATCAAGCGCACGGACAACATGTGTGTGCGAACACAAATATAACAATAAAAAAGTATATATATTTATTTATTGAAAAACAATTTTGTATGAACGTTCCTTTTTAAAGTATAATAGCTTTGCCTTGCTGATGTTTCTTTATTTGTCCTAACAGTGCCAAAAGTTGAGATAGTGGACGAACGTGGTCGACCGCTACAAGATAAATTCTACAAAGAAGGGTCGATCATAGAACTGAGATGCGTGGTCAGCGAAGTTCCACAACCAACGCGGCAAGTCAGCTGGAAACATGGAGGCAGATTGCTCAACTATGATACGAAGAGAGGAGGCGTTAGGTATGTTGATATTGATTATATTCGACTTTGATATTTTATTTGAAGAACTATTTGCATTAAAGTTGTTTGGTTGAATAACAGAGGTTTTGAAAATTTTCTAAATAAAATTCAAGGTGTATCAAAACTCGATGACTGTTTCAAGATGGAAGATATTTTGGACAATTTTAGATTCGGATATTGACTTTATAATAATAATAACTAAAACGTTAGATAATACATATTTCTTTAATGTTGTGTGTAGTAATTAACAATTTGTTAAAACGTCAATAATTATTAACGATTAAAGTGAAATTATTTAAGATTTACGTGTATTAACCAAAACACGCATCATATTGCAATAACGGGCATTTATCTTCGCTTTTGACTTTGTATTCGCTTTTGTTGCTTCTCTGTGATGCTCGCCGCACTCCATCTGCCTTTAAAAACTAAAACACTCGTAATTCTTCCGAGATGTATAGTCATTTTTAAAGCGTAATGATTGCTCATTAAATAAAAGCGAATTCGATATAATTTTATAATATATATGTATTTAAATAAAAACCGCAGACCCTTAAATATTACATTTGAGTTCAGGAATTATATGCCGTAATTTATAACGAATCGTTTCGATTTATTCAATAGGTATAATCTCGTTCATTATACAGTATTATGTTGTAGGTATGAGATTAAAATCAATGATGAATATGTCTACAATTAAATTGCGTATATTTTTAAACATGATTTGTAAGTCGTTTAAACTTTCCAGTCGTTATTGTTCTCACATCGCTTTAGAACACGAATATGTATGAAAACTTTAAATATAAAAGTAGTATGAAATATCAGCTTTAACAATATTTTTTTTACAGCGGTAATTGCTAAAATCATGTTGTCTTCTACTTTTGAATATCAAATCAATGATGTCAGAAAGGGAGAAAATTGAGTTTAATTAAACATCGTCCCAATGTATAAAAACATCGTCGTGAATTCCTTAATATTTCAAAATACTCTATAGGAAGTTTTCTTTTGATCAGTGGTCCATGAGTGGAAGAAACGTGACTGAATTAAAAAAATAATATATTTTACAATAAAACCTTTTTAAATATGCAATGAAGTTAAAATTAAATATATATAGTTTTTAAAATATTTATGTTATATTATAATGTAATCACTGGCTGTGTGTTCGCTGAATTATTTAAATTTATTTTTATCATTTGTTGTATGTTGTTTCAAAGATACAAACATATGTATATTATTTTTATAACTCCCGACCAAAACTATGTAAGGCTGACATACCAATGCCGCGCTTTTTCGCTTTTGGGTTTCAGGAGGAAGGTTTTGTAGAATGCGGTCACGCATTCATTGCCCGCCCTTTTGTACACAAACGCGTTTTTTAAATTTTTATTTAGATATGTCATATATATCATCGTATAATTATTTTATATAGTCATATAAATAAACCGCCAGATTATAATCTATCTCGCGAGATTGTAAGCTGTCAAAAAACACAAAAGAAAACGTATTTAATTTCGATTGTTTATAATCTTTCGGTTAGTTTCGTTTTTATGATCTAATAGTACATACAATTTAACGGTCACCTACAATTTTTAAATACCTGAAGTGACGCTCATATGAAATAATTAGGTCAAGCTTATTTAAATTCATAAAGTAGAACATTGAGAAAAAAGAATAAATAAATGATATGATGATGATTTGAGTTTCTTACCGGTTCTCAGTAGAATCTAAATTTTAAATAAGTTTTTATTCGTTGGCCATACTTTAATTGAATATATATAATATTTTTATCTTAATATCAATAATTCGCTGCAGACATTGACATCTGATATGTTATTGTTATGTATCAAAATATTGTCTATGTTTTATAGCTACAATTTGTGTGTGAAGCATGTTTATGGATTTGTTAGAAACAATAAGTATATTTGTTATCTGTGTGTGTTGTTGTCCTGTTTATATAACGGGACACAATAAAGTTTTTTGTTGTTTGTTAGTAAAATAAATATTATTAATTCAAATTCCTTTATTTATTATATAATAACATCAATTACGCATAACAGTAAATAAAAATGAAAATATTGTGGACATATTTGTAATCTATGTACGATATCCAGTAAATTCGATGTGCAGAAATCCTGTCCTGTAAAGTGTTGAAGCTTAATTCTCCACGCTGTTGCCATATGACATAATACTGTGAAAATAACCAAAATATACTAGACACCGCTCGTCTATATCAGTTAGTTGTCTAACTTTTCTAACCGCGTATGCTGCGGAGCTGAGTCTTCCTGTCAGGGACGATAAATGAGGACTTCGCTGAAGTTTGGAATCCAATGCTATTCCTAAAAACATCGTAGTATCGGCTACATCAAGACGGCCATCGTTTAAAGATATATTATAATTTTGCTATCTAAAATTGGGTAGGGTAAAAGCCACACGTTTTGTTTTTTGACCATCAAAACTAAATTATTTACTGTAGACCAATCCTGTATCTGTGAAAATACACCGTTCACATCTACATACTCAGTTTTTTCCTGTCGACCTTAAAAATCAGTAAAGTATCGTTAGCAAACAACACTATACCCTTAAATAGAAAGGGACACAAAATTGATCCTTGTGGAACATCAATTTTTAACGTAGATCCAGAAAACTTTATGTCATTAATAAAACTTGCTGGACTGTTTAACTTAAATATGAAGCAATGAGATCAAGACCTTTAATACCGTTGTATTTCAGCTTATAAAGAAGCGTTTCGTGTTCTACACAATCAAATGCTTTAGACAAATCACATAATACTCCAATAGTATTCTATGATTTTTCAATTGAATTTACATACGCAGGTTGCCTCACAACGATATTATTGAAAAAATACCAATGTAAAAATTATCAGTATTTTTCCGGATGTGTAACTGGAATAACAGAATAAGATCTATTCTTTGTTCAATTCGGTTCAGAACCAAAGCGATATAGTTTCAGTTAATACGATAAACAGTGATAGTATTTACGTATTCATATCAAGGAATCACCTGCCACCTTTATTACTATCGAACATCATTACTTTGTATGTTAGTGAGTGTAAAAGGAACATTTTAGGCAATAAGTACATATTATGTTAAATCGAATGGTGTGACGTCCCATAAGAATTTCTTTTTATTCTTTATACAATTGTCTATCGCTAAAATTTACCTGTTACCGTCAGACGGCATCTTGTTTTCGAACAATAAATTAAAAAAATTATAATTAGCAAAGGAAGTGTAATTAAAGTTCTACGGAATGATAATTCCCTTTTCTATTTAGACTTAATGAATACAATCGCCCATAAATCTTAACGGCTGTTTAAATAAATAAGGGCAGCTTTAATTTAGACAATTTCTTGGGAAATAAAGTGTTTTGTATATATTTGGAGAAATTTAGTCTTATTTACTTATTAAGTTAATGACGTAACATATATGCTCTGTTTCTAGGCAAGTAATATGTATGTAATGTATACACTAAAACAAATATAGATTACATATGAGAAAATGATGTTTTAGTGTATGCGTGATTTTTTTTGTGATTATTTCATTAAGAAAACTATTGCTGCTATTTCAGTTTCAAAATTAATCTACTGAGCAATGGGCCGCGATGGTAGAAACCAGTCAGGATGACATCATAATCATCATTAATATTTTTTTCTTTTATTTCGATAACGCTTCTAATGATTTAGCTACAATTTTGTATTTAGATAAAGTTTTACTTTTAAAATTCATTTACATAAGTGCATAGTACTTTTCATTATTAAACGAATTTAAAAAAATCAAATTGTTATCAGTTTACCTTTTTTAATGATTATAGTGTAGAACGCGTTGTCATTACTTTTATTATACAATATATACTATCTATATTAATATTATAAATGCGAAACTCTGCCTGTTACCTCGTCACACTTAAATCGCTGAACCGATACAAATAAAATCAGCTAGTACAATATTATATGAATACTCTTTGTTATACAGACATAATACTTATACATCTAACGTCACAATGAAAGCGATATTTTCTACACAATATAGCAGGGAAAATGAACGAAACATTACATAAAGACATTTTATAATATAATCAAAAAAAACAAAATATATTCAATTATATTTATGCCTAAAATAACATTTATAACATACATTCGGAAAACAGGCAACAGCTTAAATATTTAATCTTATACAGAAAGGAATTTTAATCATATTATGAATATTAATGTAATATTTTATTATTAAAAAAAAGAATTCTCATATTGTCCTTAAAATGATTTCATAATTCACTCTCTACGCCGTAGGAACATTTAATATGAAGAGCATAAAGCTTTTAAAAAATTAAATACATATTTTTTACGTACGGTTTTATAAAAATTAAATACAATAAGTCTTTTTTTTTAAACGATAAATTTTACTTTGTTTGAATATAAACTTTAACATTGCGTGAGTAAAGGACGTTAATTGGTCAGCTTATGATCCTAAGCTTTGAATTCTCTCCAGTCGACGCGAGTATCTGTTGCTTTTAATGGCAACATTTTATACGAAATAATCGCAACCGTGTCTACAGCTGTTGATAATTTAAAATAAAACATGTGCGCTTAGATCAAATACATTTATTATCTGTGGAAGCGATTAATCACTTTGCTAACTGATGTCCTAACTGACGTCTTGATTTGTGGTCACTTTATCTGATGATACAGATAATAAAGATGGTATTTATAAAGAGCGTCGTGTATAATGTAGCAGCTATGAAATCAACTGAACGAAACTGAAACAAAGAATTATTACACAATTAAAAATATAAAAAACGAACATTTTAGTCCGAATCCGTACAGCCGATTCCAATCGAAGAAGAAATGAATATAAACAAACCTTACATTTAAGTAGTCCATGCGATTTGTTAATAGCTCATTAAATTTGTGGACCACTTATTCTTCTGACTGTACTTAGTTAATATAAATTTATTTATAATATTACAGTGTTCTACTTAACTGCTTATATCCATTTGAATTTTACTTCCAATGTTCCGACAGTAGTGTCAACGTTGAAACCGATTTTTTTCGCAAATTTCAATAGTCAGTTCGATTTTAGATATTGTTTATTTGGCTTTTGTCCTCTTGTGGTTGAAATAGACTATAGTGTTATAGCTTCGACCATTTCAATAGTAACTTACCATTAGGAGCCCAATTTACCAATCCATTTACCATTTAAATTTATTTTTAATATTTATTTAATAAGTGTTAAAAAATTAAGCCTTTCAAATTTGGCAGGCGCCCAGGGCTTAGCCGCTGAATAATTTAATTGGAGCATATTTGAATTACTAAGTGATTCAAATGCTTTTGACTTTTTGTCTTTTTTTATCATAGAATGCATAGTTTGAGGCTGATGATAGGCATTTTTTAAATAAATATTTTGTAACAACTGTTTTTTTTTATCAATTCATGATTTTGTTTTAGCAATAATTCCATTTATTTCGTTTTCCAACTAACTTATCTTTAGTTGAATGATTTTTTTGAACCAGCGTTACTAATTTCGTTATCAAAGTTATTATTAAAAATTAATCAACTTCACGTAACAACGAATATCATGACAGTGCAAGATTCACGGAACCACACGTTTTAATTTTAATAAAAGAATACCTACAATAGGATGAAAACACTAGGATCAAAAATCATAATTAAATTTGTTAATGGCATAATATAATAGAATACACTTTTATTTAATAAAAGTATAAATACCAAGCAAAAACAAATGAATACTTTCTTAAAGCTAAAAAAATAACTAAAGGAAATGCTGAAATAAATATAAATAAATAATAAATAGATTAGTGTCTGTGAGATCGCGGGCTAAGGTTCTTAAGGTTAGGTGGTTAACAGGTTCCCTGAAATCCAGTTAATCCCTAAAACAAATCTTTTCACAATTTCATAATAAAATTCCGCAATACTCAGAATCGCTTTATAAATATAGTAATAAACGCTGTTGCCAAATTGTGCTAAAATCTAAAACGCGGCTTAAATAGAGCAAGGTTACTCGTTCTTTTGTTAAAATTGTTATATTATTCAATCTCAAACGAGAGCGACGTTCGGCCACCGTCGCTAGCTTCTGCGAAAAACTTCACTCTTGAGATTTGTTAGATCTGCATAGTAAGGAATTGTGTTGCGATATTTTTTTGTATGCGGAGTATAATTTGATTGAAAACATTTGTTTTAAAAAAGCAAAATCCATGTCCTGAAAACTGACTTTGTAGGAATTACTAACCACTTAAATACTTTACCGTCAAATCGATTGTAATTATAAGTCCTAAGATATCATATTCCCTGTGCGTACAATTACACTATATCACTAAACCTTGTACCGAAACACAATTCAGCACATTGATTTTTGGCAGCAGGTAACTAATAAACGAATACAGGTCTACATAGTATTTCACTAAAGAGTTATAACTAGTTTAATAATTATAGTCAATCGCATAAACGAAGAATATGTTCTATACCAATTAGACATTTTGGTTCAAATAGAGCGAATGGTGATGCTTACTCTTAATTGACTAATTATTATTTATTTTGAAATTTTATCATTATAGGAAATATACAATATACAAACCAACAATATTATAAGAATAGAAACACGAAATCCCCGACGCAATCAAAAGGAGTTATAGAAGTATATTGTTTTGCGATCAACTTTCCTTTATCCGGCTCGACGGACCAATAAACAGAAACAATGGTATCTGTAATTGAACTGAGCCCTATCACGAAATTCCATGAAACATAACGAAAAGGATAGCCGATCTGAGCGTTAATTTCACTGCCAATTTGCATCCAAGAAACTTGAACAAAGAAATTGTTTGCGGTCCTTTGTTAACGTATGTGGCATTTTCGGGGGCAAGTTTTATTTGAAAGAAATATTGCGGTGTTAAGTCTCGTGAATTTTGTTTGAGAATTATAAAAATCGAATAAGTTTAATTAAAACACTGATTCCATATATTTCTAAGACGTTTCCAGGTCGTAAGTGTCATTACGTGTGACTTGGCACGTTTGGAAAGTTATGATCTTACAGTTTGAAATGGACCGACTTTTATATATTATTAAAAATGTCAAGAACTTTTAACCGAGGTAGTTTTAGCGTTATTTTATAAAATGTATTTTTAAAAATAGAACAGTGGCTTTTTTTAAATAAACAGACGATGAAAAATTGTATACTGTATCTGTTTGCAGTAATGTTTAAGTTCCATCGAATTATGACAGCAATTGTGCAAATATACAATATAAAACATGCGTATATTTAACTAGAAATAATGTCGACAATAAAATTTTAATGCCATGTATAAAATTAATAGTAAATGATCTCGTTTCAACAGTGTCAAGACAGAAGCCACATCTAACGGCGCCTTGTCAAGACTCTACATAGCAAATGCGAATAGAAATGACTCCGGTAACTACACGTGCTCACTAGCGGATGTCGCAGCTTCAGCAGTATCTGTGCACGTGCTCAGGGGTAAGTATTTAGAGTAAGCATATTCATTAAAAAAATAACCCAAGCAATATTCTCTTTCTCTTGTTATTGAGGTATATTAATGACATGAAATTTCCTAGAAGGCTGACAAAATAGCCTTAAATAATAGACAAGGTGAAGAATAACAGTCAACTATGTCTTTATTTACTTTCTTTTCCAAGTAGTAATGTAATTTAAAATTACTATAAATGTTTGTCATAAAATGCATAAAAAAAATTTCAATGCAAATTTTAAAGTTAATCAAGCTTGGATTCAGGTTTGAAGGTTGTGCTTAAACCTTTGTAATTACAGCCACAAGAAACATGACATCTTAGATCCTGCGGCTGGTATTATATCGGCTATTTAAGGTCAATGACCTTTTAGTAAGAGTGACTGCCTTTCTAAAATATTCAATTAATTATATTTAGAATAATGGGCATTCTTATTAACGATTTTATATCATACGGAATGTCATCATTATTCTGATTCATTTTAATAAAATTTTTTTTCTAAGTAATTGAATAGTATCCATTCTTTTTATTGACGTCAAAGAAAAAAATAAGTTTTAATTTTTATGTTAAATGTTTATACTATAAGAACACACAACAATTTTTTTTCGAATATACATTTTTACGAATTGTCAATTTATTCAAATCGTTACAGGCGAGAATCCGCTAGCAATGCAAAGAGGAAAGGCGTCCATCTTACATCCATCGCTGATTTTGTTTGGCAGTTACATCAGCTGACATATAGCCAGCGCGTTATGTACGCGCAACATTCTGTAAAAAATAGACTAGATTTAATCATAGTATAAGGACAAAGATTTTTGTGGAAATTTTGTGGTTATTATATAAATTTTAAAATGTCTCAACTTTAAATAACTAATTTTAATTATTTTAAATGAGGTAAAGAATATTCGACATCTTTCTGACTAAACATGATTATTAATTAAAATTCAATCAAGCACCTCCTTATTTAAATATTTAATCTCTATTTGTACATATAAATAAAACCGTAACTGATCGAAATTTGTACACAAAACATATTTGAGAAAAAATTGTACTGGGGGTATTTATTAACGCAACAGATAAAAAAAATATGTTTGTTTTAAGAATTTTTGTCTGTTTGTCTGTTCGTTTGTTAGCGCTAATTGCGGAAACGTCTTTACCTATTTGGACGCGGTTTTCATTGATGTACTGTAGTAAACTCGGGGTAACATATAGGCTTGTTGTTGTTTTATTAAAATCAGTCCACAAATAAAAAAGCTATGACAATTTAAAAAAAAAATACATTTAAATATTCATTGATCAACCATATAATACCCTACTACTTTTTAGGCTTAAAGTCACGCGAACGGAGTCGCAGGCACCAGATTGTTTGAAATAACATCGTGCATAAATTCACAGAAACTATATGTCAACCAATATTGAATTAGTTTTACCATCAACTTAATTTGAAAAGTGTTCATTTATTTGTCACTTTGGTCATATCCTGGAAAAAACAGTGAAAGGATTATAAAAAATAAACAAAACATTCCAAATGGACGGGTGACATCCATATTTATTATACTATTGTCAATATTTGTTGTGTAGTCATTACTGCATTCGAAATTCAAAAATAAAAATATCATTCGCACGTTGTAGTCGTTTAAATTTGTCTCCAATGATAAGGTACGGTTGGTGCTCGTGACGAATATTTGCTAAAGCCATACACGGATATTTATTGCGGCCAGTGTAAGTGTCGTCTATGTATGCGTTATGCGTATTTCAGCTTACAGTGAATAATTAACAGTCAGATACTTTCCTTCCAATATTTATAATTTTTTCAGAAAGAAAATAATAGTTATGTGATATATGATTGTCACTAAATGCATTGGTTAAATAAAATCGCTTCTTGTTTGGCTTAAACCGTATCTTTTCACGTCAAAAGGAACTTTTTTAATTTAAAAATTCTACGACAAGTATGAAACTACTTTATTGCTAAAACGGCGTCTTCCATTTCGAAATGTAAAGTGTCATAACACTATCTTACAGCATTCGTTTTTCTTCCGTTTCACATTGTTTTCTCTAGAACAACGTGTATAAATTTCGCATTGCCGTCTAACTGCAACTGTTTATGATGAAACTCACTCCACTCGAGATTAACTTTGAATTTCAACGAATATAACTCGACTCGTATTTCCTTTGCCTGGTGAAATTAAAAAAAAAAAAAACCTCACGAGACTTTCAAGTAACGTAAAATAAATGTTGATTTGAAATTAAATAAAATATCTCAACGTGATGTTCATTTTTTAGCAAACTGGAATGGTTTGTGAGCGGTTGAAGTTTGTATATGATTTGCATATATTATGGTAAGAGTTGTTTGGGCTAATAGTAAAAATTGCGTCATAATTAAAATGAACCATTAAAGTGACACGACGGCGTAGTGGATAATGTTAATATTAAATCATTAAAAGATTAATCTGGTGTTATAGGTTTACATTTAAAACAAAAAAAATATTATAAATATCATTGACGCAAATTAACTACGGTGAATATAAAAAAAATATATATTTTGATGTAGCTGTACGTAAACATACTTTGTTAAAAATATCCCCATGGAGTTGTCGAGCATTAAGACTATAAATAAACAATATTGCTCTTTTTAGTAGAATGAAGGTAAGTTTCAATATCTGCATTACCCAGATATATACGAACGATATAGCATTAAGAAAAAAAAAAAAAAAATTGAACAGTATCAATATCAATTTGTGGTCTTACCTGTTGTTAACGTCTTGGGCTGTTAAGCTGGATGCGTGGAGTTAAAAAAGAAAATTAAAAAAAATGTTTAAAAGTATCATAGTAAAAAAAAGCGAATTGAAATTTTTCGTATTCTGCAAGTTACACTAAAACAAATGAACGTAAAAAATAATATTTGTATTCATTTCCCTATCATTATGTTAATATTTGTTTAGGACGATCAGCCTCTGAATTAGATATTGTAGAAGATGGAAGAAGAGTGGGGAAAACATATAAAAAACAGTGCCAGCACCCCGCGCGATCTCTTTGCTGTTCGGCTGTTATCGAGTCAACATCTCGGCAACGTCATTCTGTTTGTTGGGTTTTTCGTTAGATTGTTCCGTAATTGTTGTAATAGTTTCGGAGGTCTTACATTTTTAGTTTTTGTTTAATTTAATTTTGGTTTGTTAAATTTAATTGTTTTCAAAGTAGATTCGTTTTGTGAATTGTTTTCTTAAGGGTAGTAATAAATTTGTATTTAAAAAAAATAACTTCTGGTCATATTTCTAAGAATATAAAATTATTGTTACAAATTTACAACTTTAACTATCGTTACACATGGCAACACTGTGACGGAATATATCAATTATCAAATACAATACCCAATCATAAACCGAAATGCTTATCCACTTCGGTTTTATTATTGAATTTATTTTTCATTTAGCTTAGGCTTGTATATGTATGCGGAAAAACGCGTATGTTTATTTTTAGTATATTATATACCAACAAATAACACAATAAAGCAGTATAAAGAAAATCAAAACATATGGGGTAAACCACACATAAATGGTGTCTCAATTTAATCAGCATTTAGAACGGGCTTAGTTTATAATAACAGTTTAAATTACGTCAATTGGAGTCATAAGAATGAAACATTTAATAAATGGTTTTTTCCGAAATCTTACCTAAATGAAATAAAAAAATAGGTGTGCGTTTCGGGACGCCCGATTAAAAAAAAGTCTGTCCGAAATACGGCTATCGCTGTGGGTTAGAGTGAGAGAGGAATAGCCTGCCTACCGCTGCCGTATGCGTAACAGACTGGTGCCGTAATGCGTTACGTAACGAAGCGGTTTACCCTCCCATAAGAAGTTATCGCTTCAAAAAATAAATACTAAATAATGACAGTTTAAAATGAGTACCTACTTCTTACAAGAAATAGTTCGTTTCCTAATTCGTTTTTTAAATATGAACATCACTATTCCAAAATTCCACCTAGACCCTGAAATATAATTATAATTAATGTTTCATAGTAATTTAGATGGCGGATATCTAAACAAAAAGGTTTAAAAATATATATTTTTTTTTTAAGATTTTCGTCGTAATTTTTTTAATTTATTAATTATTAAATTGGTTTTAGGAGACTTTTAGTATTGACTTGTTTTAAAAAATCAAAATCAAAATATACTTTATTCAAGCAGGCTTTTTTGATGCGTCATTTTAGAGAACTATATTAAAAGTAAACCTACCACCGGTTCAGAATAGATTCTACCGAGGAAAACCGGCAAAAAACTCAGTAGTTAGGTACTCTTTGTCAACATTTGTTAATACATGTTTAATATTTGTAATTAAAATTTCTTTGATATATTTGCAGCAACAAAAGTACTTGCAAGTATTTTTAAGTTAGTTGGCTTTAAATATTATTTCATTAATTTAAACGATAACCTTTCGAAAATTTTGTATTTATTTATAGTTTTGATAATTATAAGAGAAAATGTGTTATAATTTAAATACATTATATTTACGAATACAATATGATAAAAGAGATTTTAAAAATATCTATAAAATATTAAAAATGAAATAATCCGCAAAATTTCCACAAAATATTATATGTAAGATATGCAATCTAAACTAAACTTAGCAATTATAAAATAAAATCGGTTGTTAGTATATCTTTCGTTAGTTTCCGAATAAAACCAAATACCAACGAATTTTGATTTATTATATCAAACTCAAAAATAACGCTAATTCAATTTTATGATTGATTTATTGTAATTGAAATTCGATCTGGCAACACTGAGCAGTGTTATTTTCATTTCAATCGTGTCGGCACTATCGAAAGTTGTTGCCCGCTATGAACATTTGTCGCTTTGTAAAGTCGACTGATCAAATACAGTCGGTCCATTCGCATCGTTTAAAAATTCTAAGAATTATATACATGGACTATATTAAGTGTTTGAACAGATTAATAAACTTCAAAGGCAAGCAGGTTTCATATTATCACTCTATATTTTTTAATTTTCCTCTCAATTGTTACTTGACAGAATATTATTTGAATATCATTACAATTTTAAAAGTTCGACAACTTCGTGTTGAAACATCTCGTAAAGTTTAAACAGATATGAGTAAATTAATTTAAAAAAAAAATCGCATTTCAAATTATGTTGAATATATATGTGACGTCACAGTATTTTTTTTTTCAATTCGGACAATATTAAAAAAAAAATGTAATTTAAAAGTGCCAAGATACTAATTGTTATGTTGGTATCAACGAGACGTGTTTATATACTATGTATATGTTTGTTTAAGTACTATTCATTCTTGGAGGCGACGACCCTCTACGTTTATTATCGGTGTGCATTAGTACGAGTGCCGAATGAGTAGTAAGTTATCTTAGTGTGGATGAGACCAATAACAGTAAAGACAAAAAAAAACAAATTACATTATATAAATAATAATAACTTGACAGACAACATAATGTAGGCAAATATGTTATCCTGTTGAAGATAATATTTGCTATACTCTGTAACGATGGTCTTTTGCTTATAAACACAATCTTTAACGCTGATTTTCATATTTCTATCTTAAATAATGACTGCCTTTCAAACTTGCATCGCTAATTTCATCCTTTTATGTGATGAATTTTCAAAAACACTTTAAGAGCAGTCTATAACTAATATACAAAAGGCTAAATAACAATTTCCATATTTCTAACTTTTAAAAATGATGAACTTTCATACAGACTTTCATCCCCAATTTAAACCCTTTTGGAGATGAATCTTGAAAAATCCTCTCCTACTGCACACATATATTCTAAAAGATTTTTCGTTGCATTTTAAAATTTTATTGGGTTTTAATATTTAAAATCATTAATAAACAATACTTTAATTTAATAAATATATATTTTTATGACCTAATTATTATATATGTTAAGGATAAATGTATAGGAATTTGTTACGAGATATACTTAAAAAAAAGTAATCTTATAACCAAATTTTAAAACTGTTTTTATTTTGTTGTTTTTATTTTTATGTTTACGGTCTTACGTGGAAGGACGCACTTTCGAGAGTGAATATGGGTATGCATGTGTGTTATAATTTTTACATTTATAAAGTGTTCATTATACGGACGAGAAGTAATTAAACTGTGTTTTAACAAAATAAATTTTACTTAAATTTATATAATAATGCGATAAAGAAATACCGCTAATTTGTTTTTTTTTTTTTTTATTTACTTTAAATTTGAAACTCGACTGGTAGTCTCGGCTTCAGTGGTAGCAAATATATAAATATATTTATCGGATTTATTATTTAATTTATAATTAAAATGAATGGCCGTGAGTTAGATCAATAATTGTTACAAAATCTATTTTCATATATTTTCGTTATGTATATAATTTACACGTCCGATATATAAAACAGATTATTTAAAACCGGATTTTCGCTATGGGATATTTCTTCTGGAAAATCATATTAATCATCTAAATTGGTTTATTTGAATAAATACATTTTATATCACATAGTGAAAATTAAGCCTTATGTAAAATTATTGCATCGTATTTAACAATTTATGTACACTATAATTATTCTCGTTGTAAATAATAATGTAGATAGAAAAAAATGTGTAATATATTGAATTGTTTTACATAATAATGTTATGTATTTATGTATATATGTATAATTAAAATCACTGTATCGAATAAATACTCTTATAATATACACAATGGTAAATTACTTAATTTAAAGTAATCAATTTAATAAATTTATTTGTTTCCAGTTAAAATGTGAAAATTATTTCGTTTCGTTAATCGGATTACAAAATTCAATTTTGTTTGTTGTTAATTTGAAAGTTACAATTAATACTGTAATGTAAATTATATTAACTTCAATTGACATTATTTTAAATATTAGATGACCTTTCAAGTTCAGCAGTATGCTTGTATATTGAACTTAATTTTCAGTTTTTTTTTAATTTTTTTTATTATTGTACAAAGTCACTTAATATTCAGTGTATAAATGTGTATAAAACATAATTATATATTTTAACCTGTCTTGTATTCAATTTGTCTGATATTAATATTGTAATTATAAAGGAAGAATATGAATGATTGTTCATAATAAAGAGATATTTGAAGCTGTATTTTTTTTATTTTATCACACGAATAATTTTTTAATAATAACTGTTATTAATATAATAGAGCCGAGATGGCCCAGTGGTTAGAACGCGTGCATCTTAACCGAGGATTACGGGTTCAAACCCAGGCAAGTACTACTGAATTTTCATGTGCTTAATTTGTGTTTATAATTCATCTCGTGCTCGGCGGTGAAGGAAAACATTGCGAGGAAACCTGCATGTGTCTAATTTCAAAGAAATTCTGCCATATGTGTATCCACCAACCCGCATTGGAGGAGTAGTGGAATATGCCCCAAAACCTTCTCCTCAAAGGGAGAGGAGGCCTTAGCCCAGCAGTGGGAAATTTACAGGCTGTTAATGTATGTAATTAATATAATATCTATTTTTTATATCATTGGTAGGCGGACGGGTAAATAGGCTCTCTTATGGTAAGTGGTCAGTACCACCCATAGACATTAGCGCTGCAGGAATTATTAACCATTCCTTACAAAACCATTGCGCCACCAACCTTGGGAGCTAAGATGTTATGTCCTTTATGCCTGTATAAGTAAGTATAATTACACTGGCTTAACCACCCTTCAAACTGGAAGAACTACAATACTATATAAATGTTGTTGCTTGGCGCTAGAATATATGAGTGGGTGGTACCTACACAGACTGGATCTCTATTAATTATTCATAACCTTCCACAGCATTTGAGTGACATTATATTTTTAATAATGCATGGATACAATTACGCTAAGGTTTTTATGTGACTGAATTATTTAAAAGTATTTTAAAAATAGAAGTCGTATAAAAATACTGTGTACCATACTAATTATGGTCTGATAAAGTATCTGAGTAACCTTGAATTTGTGGACTAGTTCCATTGTTGTTGTATATGTTCGGCGCTGTATTTATGACACATATTGGGAACCACTGACTCTTTCAAATGATACGGTATATACGATGTCAATATTTTCCATACACTGTCGAATGTTCTACTTTACAATTTAGAGGTTTCCCTTAGATATTATCCTTACACGACAAAACCTAGGATCTGAATATGAACAACACACAGCAACGACTTTTGTCATACGGAGGATTTAGGTGAGTTCAAAAATTAAAAAAAAACCGTAAAGAGAAAAGTGTTATAAAAGTATATTTATAAGATCTTATTGCTTAAATAGTGATTTCTTCCAGACGACCTTTAGACCCAGACTTGAAGTTGAAATTGCGTCGAGAAGATGTACGTGAGTATACATAAATTAATTAACACAAATTTGCAATATTGACGATATCAGGGTTAAATCAAAATTTACTCGCTTTAAGCTGACTTTATATTCAGTTTTTTTTTTTTTTATGATTTCGGTAAGCGGACGAGCAAATGGGCCACCTGATAGTAAGTGGTCACCACCGCCCATAGACAATGGCAATCTATTTTTAGTGCACACGCTGTATCCGCAGGCACGTATTTGATGCTCAATTTATTGTAACACAATTTAGTATATATAATCAAGTTTGTTTTGTAATCCAATTACCTCAAACTATATTGGCTTATTAGTAATGATTAAAGTATCCACTATCCACCTTTCAGATCCGTCATCAGATCTTGAGAAAACAAAACAATAATTTGGTATACCAAATTATTGTTTTGTTTTCTGAATTACGTATATTGAAACCTTTCGATAAAAATGAAATTTTATACGGCTGATGAAATTAATTTCCATCCGATATCTTTTCAAATAAATTCCAACCGAATATTTATAATAAATAAATACCAAGAGGCATTCTTCTACGAAAAAATAATCGAATTCTGAGAAAGTATATATTTCGTACTTTAGATATTTCAGCAATTCAAATTCAATTACCTTCATCGAAATTTCGTTTTAAGTCTATCCATATATATATAGAGTTAAATTAGTTATTAAATATAAAACATGTTACAAATGAAGGGAAACATTACAGAAATAAAATCGCGTAGAGAAAAACTGAACAAAATTAAGGATTAAAATAATAGAAAATTATCCTCTCGTCTACAGCGAAGTATTTCATCACGATCAAAGAGGCTAAAACTGGCCATTTTTATAGTTTATCAACTTTATTGTGATTGACTCCGATCTTTTTAGTAAACAGAACGGTATTGCCTTCACCACCATTATTGTAGTAGGTATAACCAACCGTGTCACGTGACAAACGTATTTCAGACGCGAGGGGAACTGCGGGAATCATACCACGGAAGGCTGGGCAATCACTGTCCAGTAAATTTATCTTCGAATATTTTAAGATGCTTGAGTCTGTACAGGATTAATGTCGCTCCGTTTTTACGGATGGGGATACCTTTTCAATTTTAGTATATATTTTTAGATATATGTTATATATATAACGAGTTGTCCACCTGTTTACATTTTCTACTCAAATTATTTTATATAGCATAGGTAAGCGGGTCGGTAAATAGGTCATCTGATGGTAAGTGGTTACCACTACCCATAGACATTGACGACGTAAGAAGATTTAACCATCCCTTATAGCGCCAATGCGCCACCAACCTTGGAAACTAAAATGTTCCTTATGCCTGTAGTTACACTGGCTTACTCATATTAGTGGATGGTGTCTATCTTGCACAAAGCCTTACAACTATAAAAAAACAATTATCGGATTCGAATTTCATATCTATATGGTATTCTTAGCTTGATTGATACTGTAAAGTTGTTGTGTTTCAGTGCGTACACAGTTCAACGCTGATATAGGCCACCAGGTTTGTACGAGAATAACTCCAGTAAAGCCTACTTCTATGATATGCCGGTAACTTTTTTTACTCCTAGCACAAACTGACTGAGCCGATGTGCATCAGTGGGTAGAAAACGTGCATCTTAACCGATGAATACGGGTTCAAACCAAGGCAAGCACCTCTGAATTTTCATGTAAAGGAAAAAATCGTAAGGAAGCCTGCATGTACATTTATGATTTTAATGAAATTCTGCCACATATTTGAATAACGTCGTGGTACTTTCACCTCAAACGGAGATGCTGCATTCCCAGCAGTGGGATATTTACAGACGCAACTCACCGTATCGATTCACGATTTTTTTATATTATAATACGAGAGTTTGCATAACTTTATCACTGGATCGGTGTATCAATCATCGATAGAGTGACTTTCGTCTGTAAAACACGGGAATAATGTCGAAATATCGAGCTCCACCAAATAAAAATAAAAAACATCGTAAATATCCCGTTTTAAATACTTGTGGTAATAAAAATAACCATGTTAATTTAAAATCAAAAATTTACTTGAATAAAATCTATAGCTGTAGTTTATATATTCCAATATGGGTCTATTCCACAGGATATACAAATACCACAACGCGAGCAATGCATTGTTTCTGCAAACGTCCATGAACGATGGTAATCGCTTAACATTAGCTGTCAGAACTGGGTGTTGATTCGAAAAAATATATATTCTTAAAAAAATAAGCTACTCAGCGTATATATCTATAAATTTCTGATAAATAAATCTGTAGACAAAATATTATAAAAATAAAAGCAATGGTAGTTTAAAGTATAAATAATATTTAAAAAAAAAAAAACTTTAATTCTGGAGGTCCCATTTGCATGTTACGTAATAATTTACAATTCCTATTAAGATTCTTTACAATCTTTCTCACAACTAATTCTGACTATGATTTTACCTATAATAGGTATTCTGTAAAATAATATCGAAAATCACCGCAGATAATATGAATATATGCATTTAATAGGTATAAGTAAAAATGAAATATTTTATTTGTTTTAGTTAATTTATATAAACTATTGTCCATATCCTCAACTTTTACAACAAGTCCTCTACCCAAACGTCATCTCGAAGAGACCGATATTTTAGCGATAAGACCGCCTTTTGTACATCCTTCTTCTTCTCTCTCTCTCTCTTCGTATGTTATTTTATCAAATTAATTGGTTTTGCTTTGCAGTACATTTTTATCGCATCATAAATTTATGTCCCATAAGACATATGTATGTTTATATTTATTCACAGTAAAACTGACTTATTTTAGTAACGAAATTACTTAAAACTGATTGTAAAAATTTGTAACGTCCAAAGTTTTCCTGAAGTTCGTCTTAGTTTTAGAAAAATCACGGTCAATTTATTCAAGCGTGCGGAACTGTTATTTACTGGTTTTGTATAAAATCTCAAGTTTCTCCGACCCTTTAAAGGGCGACCCTAATAAATACAGGTAAGTAATGTCGGTGAATCTGCCGTTTCGTGTAATAAAACGAATAATCTTTTAATTTCTTCAAAAATATTCTATTTTTAAATTATTTTTCATAACTTGATTTGTTTCGTTTAATTTGTAGATATTATTATGACTTTTAATTTAATTTATTTCACGATACAAATACAATAGTTACTCCAAATTTTTTTGCTTTAGTATGTCAGACGTGCACTTTGTATGGTACAAAGGGAAGTGCTAATTATAGCTTAGTTAAATAGACTCTTAGAATCATCTGTCATTTTACAAGATTGATTAAAAGTGTGAAATTGTAGCTACGAGTTTTCAGATGTACCATCCTCTGTATTTGTAAGTAAGCTCATTCACCAGCACCAGTCACTTTTCGAACTAGCACATAGCTGTTGGTCAATAGCATTTAAATAAATAAATAAGGCATCAGAAAAAATGTTGTTATACCCAGAGCAAAGTTTGTTTTAATCACAGTATCAATTCGAGTGTGTAATCTTTTACGATAAAGAATTATCTCTAACAATATATGTTATTTAATACATGTTCGAAATTGAATTTGAATTCGTAGCTATGTTACATACGAAATTCCTATTTGAGTTTAATTTCCACGGGGACGAGAGTTTGTCGACGTTTGAATTTAGGGTAAGGATATATATATCCAAATATGAAATAAACATCTTAATGTAAAGGTTTTAAGATGATGGTTGTGATTATTATCCTATTTTTTTTTATATTTATCCGAACTAATATTATAAATGCGAAAGATTGGTTTTTCTTACTCAATCACACCAGAGCGGTTGAACCCATTTGAATGATATTTCGCACAGAGATAGAGATTGGTCAAAAAAACAATTATTATATTTTTTTTATCCCGGAAAACTGAACAGTTCCTGTTTTTTAATCATTATATAGGTGAACGGACGAGCAAATGGGTCACCTGATGGTAAGTGGTTACCACCCCCCATAGACAACGGTGCTGTAAAAATTAATACACCATATTTTGTTTTAAATACACTATAAAAGACACTATAAAAAATCAACAAGGTTTGAATTAAATAACAATAAATATATTCTTATTAAATAGTCTCGTGTGAAAGAAAACAATAACAAAACTTTAGTTTACATCGTATACGATAGAAAGTGACAGGCATAAAGAGAAAGAGAGGCAAACGACTCCTGCATAACGCTTCTTCCTTGATGAAATCATTCCAATAGTAAAAATAAATTTTTTAAAATTTTTTAATCCGTATATTTATCAGTAATTCTGTAATATAAATACGTGATAGTACATGTGTTTCAATTAATTCCAACGTATAAATAATTAAATTGGCTTCGTTTAGCTGAAACTAAATATAAAATTATTCCGTTATATGATAGTCTTACGTAAACGTAAATTATTCAATCAATCAAATTATTGAACGTGGAATAATAAAACGGCCAAATTTAATTTTTCAGGTTTCAAAGTTTATCTTTAATGAAGTAATAATGTTGCTTATAATTAATAAAGTACGTTTTACACTGTCGCGTGTGACTAATGAGTTTGCAAGGATCTTAAATAAGAAAATAAAGGTATAAAAATAATCTTATATATTGTTAAAATAAAAAATATTTTAATAATTTTAATTTATTAATAATTATCTAAAACAACATAAAAGTGTCAATTCGCTGGAATCCGTGCCTTTAGCTCATTGTCTACTTCGTATATTTTGGGGTTGCTAACTCAAATCTTCAGTTTTGCATTATTTTATAATTTAAGTTATAAAACAAATTACATTTATAGTAACGGTTGAGTGAAATTATTGGTGGAATTAGAATTTACAAGCTGATTCGTTTATTTTATTAGCTTGGCCGTTATTTTGCATCGTTTCCTGTCATTTTTTACCTGTCATCCATGATTGAGATTAAAATTTTTATAAAAATTGTTGGTGTTTTTTTTATGAACAATTTATTTTACCATATAAGGCTTTTAATTAATTAATTATTCAATATTTTTTTCTTTGATTTCAATATGGATATAACTTAATAAATATATAATTGAATTTAAGGTATTTTAAGTAGTGATACTGGCGACACTAGATGGTCAGTTTGTGAATGAATAGTATTTTAGTGATTTAATAGTATATATCTTTTCATGTAACTAAAAGCCATTAAACTAAGAATTGAATTGATTTTTTTGTTAATAACAATGGAGTTTTGGAGTTTCTTAAAACTTTTTACAACATGTATCTACCGACTTTTAAGTATTCTTTAATTCTTGTTTGTGCTTAAATGCTTTAGTTTGCAATTCAGAAAGTCGAAGGCATGTTTAATGTAAGTATAATACATTGATTTTAAATCTTTTTTTTTTATCCCAAGTGACCCACACTGAGTCTAGTCGGCATAATGTTTAGTTATAGAAAAATTCAAACAATTGTGTCTATGTATGTTTAGTTATAGAAAATTTAAAACGTTATTTGTATTAACAATTTTTAAAACCAACATAATTTATTTGTAACTTTTAATTAGACAGTTACACAAATAAAAAACATGTAACTTATACGCCAGTTTTTCCACAATAAGACGATTGTAATAAGAGTAATTTGGACAAATAATTACGTACATATCTAATGACTTGAGTTTTTTCGTAGGTAAGTTTATATTGATCACGATTAACTACGCAACGCAGTTCCTATAAACTAAACTTACGCACAATGTCTCTGTCTGAGATATGATAATATCACATTTTCTCCCATCCCTCTCTATAATTTCCAATATATATTTGTTAATTAAAACGTAAAAAAAAATCGTTTGATGATACATCTTTATTCAGTAATAATTGATCGACCCTTCTCCCGTTTTTTGTTTTCATGAAACGCAGGTGCGTTATTCAAACTCAAACTCAAATTCCTTTATTCAATATAGAAGCTATTATTGATTGTCAAATTAAACACTACCACCGGCACCGGTTCGGAAAAGAAAATACCCTGATCTGAGAAGAACCGGCTAAAATAAACTCAGCGAGTCTGTTATTTTTTGTCAATTTTATTATTTACATAATCATTATTCTTTTTCCGTACATTCCATATTCTATACTTAATAATCTCATATGACTGCCTCGTTGATCTAATGGCCAAATATATGGCCAATCCTGGGTTTCATTCTGGGTTTAAAGCCCAGGTTGGAACCTATCGACTCCATGATAGATATCGACTATCGAATCGATGAACAGTTATTAGGTTTTTCTGTCGAAAAATTCTTGGTTACAGTCCGAATCCTGGAAGTTGAAAGTGGAAAGCACGTAAACCCATTGGTCCTGCGCCTGAACTCTTTCTGCTCGTGTAGTATTTGCCCTCCCATCAGATTATTATAGTATGTGCGTGAGGGAATAGAGTAGAATAGAGAGAGTTTTTTTTATAGTATAGGTAGGTGGACAGACAAATGGGCCAACCGATGGAAAGTGGTCACTACCGTCCTTAGGCATTGGTGCTGTAAGAAACATTAACAATTCTTTAATACAATAATCCACCAAAACCTTGAGAAACTAAGATGTTATGTCCCTTTTGCCTGTCGTTACACTGGCTCACTCATCTTTCAAACCAGAATTCACCAATACAAATTATCGCTATTTGGCAGTAGAATACTTGATACTTATCCACCTTGATGAGCTGGGACAAAGCAAATTTTCATAAATTTCTATAAACATCTTATACGTATAAATGGCCACTTACATACACCAATCATTAGGCTAGAACGCGTGCCTCTCAACCGATGATTTCGGGGTCAATAAAGCACCCAAGAAAACACAATTGAATTATCATTTGCTTAAGTTGTGTCTATAATTCGTCTCGTGCTCGGCGGTCTAGGCAAACATCATGATGAAAACCTTAATCTGACTAATTTCAACGAAATTCGGCTACACGTGTATCAACCAACTTGCATTGGAGCAGCATGGTGGATTAAGGTCCAAACCTTCTCCTTAATAGGAGGCCGTAGCTCAGTAGTGGGAAATTCACAGACGGTTACATTGCTTTAAGCTTAGGAATAATAGTGTTTTTTAATAATAAAATACATTTAACTTATAAGTCGTATAACTAACCGACAAATGTCAGAAACGTATATTACAAACCCAAAAGATATATCACAATGGCGTTAGTTTATTTTAATTTTAAGACGAAAAACACGAATTATATAAAAAATACTGTCACTAAATGGTAAATCTTGTGAGTACGTACATGTCTAGACAATTTTAATTGGATCGTAAAGTTTTCTAAGAATTTCTCAAATACAGACATATTTGAGTGACGCTTTATATTTATGATAAACATGTTTTCTTATATATTTTCAAATAATCGTTGAGTCTTAGCTTAAGATATATTTAAGCTTAAAAAAGATTAAGTGTTGCCATTGTGTTAAGATGGCCCAGTGGTTGATATACGTGAATCTTACTGGATTTTTATCTCATTGTTGATCATGCGATGCCCATTTTACTTTACCTTTAGGCAGAGGCAGTATTACGCGATGCCCACTATACTTTACCTTTGCGCAGAGGCAGTATTACGCGATGCCCATTTTACTTTACCTTTGGGCAGAGGCAGTATTACGCGATGCCCACTTTACTTTACCTTTGGGCAGAGGCAGTATTACGCGATTCCCACGATATAGATCCATCGAGCAGAGGCAGTTTACGCAGTACTCATATTATGACATGATGAGATAACGTTTGGCACACTTTCAATCAGGTGGCTTACTTGAGAACTTCGCTTTACATTACTGTTTTACCTGTCAGTCTTTCATGGTCCGCCATCGTTTGCATTACACATAAACTCATAGCTGTAAATAAAAGCGATTGAACTCACCCTCGAAGAACGATGCGCAACTTTCAGGGCACCATTCACCCTTCCAAGGTACCATGTATTGGGCCGCCGCTTGAGTGGTCTTGCCACGAGCGCCACTTAGAAGTTTTAATTCATAGCGGCCACCTGGCAAAACTTTGATAACATATTGGCGAGCCGCTTCCTGCTCGGGGCCCCAATTAAATTTAGTGTCTTTTTTTGTTAAGCGTGAGATACTAGCCGTCTTTGTCGCATACCCTTCAATGTACCGCCGAAAATATCCCGCTAGACCGAGGAACTGGCGAACCTGTTTAACATTACTTGGAACCGAAGTGTTTACCAGTGCCTCAATCTTTCGGGGGCTAGGCCTAACCTGACCGTGCGCTATAATTCACCCCAGGTACTCAACCTCAGATGTTAAAAAAGGACACTTTTTGAGGTTTATCGAAAATCCCGCTTCAGTGAGAGTTTGCAAAACTTCTTTTAGTAAGTTAATACTGTCCTGAACCGTTAAACTCATTAAAAGCACGTCATCAATGTATTACCAGCTTCGATAAACTTTTTGAGGGTCTTTGTGATGATTCTCTGGTACACTGTTGGAGCATTACACAACCTAAAGGGCATTTTACGATATTCGTAGTGCCCTTCGGGTGTAACAAGCCCTATCAGGTGCCTCGACTCCTTGCTAATCAAAATCTGATGGAACCCTGATGCCATATCGAGGCTCGAGAAGAATTTAGAGCTCCCAAGACGGTCTATGTGATTTACAATCAACGGTATCTGTCTTTAATGGTAATTCTATTAAGGGCGCGAAAGTCCACACATATTCTGTCCGTACCGTCTTTCTTTTTTACTAGAATAATGGGACTCGCGTATTCAGATGTTGACTCCCTTATTGTTCCTTTATGCAATAAGTCCGCAATCATTTCTCTAACTTTTAGTTTTTCTGGATAAGACAGCCGATAAGGATGGTAAGTGACTGGTACTTCACTGGTAAGGCGTATTTTAATTTCACCCGTTTTTACAGCAGTAGTAGCAGTACACAAAATACAGTGATGTATTTATATCATCAAGGGGATTTCGCATTACCTTATTGACCCCTAGAACTGCCTGATCTAAAGATCGAGTCAGAAACTGCTTATCTTTGGTGCCGACAAACGTGACCCCATCCCTATTTAATACATCGGTTCCGATAATAGCCGGCGTATTCATATATGACGACGGTACGATGATTAAATCTACCTCAAACGAAATGTGACTAAACTCTATGGCAAGCGTAACGAATTCGCGTGCGATACCCTTCAAGATACAGTGAGTCGGCTTACGTCTGCACGAGAAATGCTTAACGGCGTCTGACGATACAAACGACACGTTTAAGGCGCCGCTGTCTATCAGTACATCAACCGGTATGCCCTGTATAATCGCGGCACCAATGTCGCTACAACGAGAAGCGACCGACAGTTCCTTACATAGATTAACTTTCTTCTGGTTATTATTCTCGGTCCTACTTTCTTGCAAAAAGTACATGTTACTTTAGAGTAACCGTCAGACGGTTTTCGCTTTTTAGGGCAGGTATGCCGCGTGTGACCCGTGTTGTTACAGATGTAACACCTAATGTTAGAATTCTTCGAGTCACGCTTCCTAACCTCACTAGGCCTAACTCCACGGTTATCTATTTTAACGATGTGATTCGGTTTTACATAAATAGCAAGGAATGAAACTAAAGTATCTACCGTCAGATTAGCGTTCATGGCGGCCGCCCTAATTTGTGCGTCAGTAATACCACAAATTACGATTTCAACCCTTAGGTCCTCATTCAACCCTTTAACTATGCGCAGTCGCAACAAGGAGCGGCGTGCGTATTCGGCATACGTGGAAAACTGATGAGAGGTAGTGGTCATAACCTCAAAGAGAATATTTGCCCTGTTGATCCTTTGTGGGCAAAGAGACTTAAACTCCCTCTTGAAGTTCGACCACGACCGATCATTTGTTGTCCACTCGTCAAGCCAAACCCTCGCGTCCCCCTTTAAGCAACCCGCAACTCGAGATAAACATTCTGACTCACCCCAGTAATTCGCAGATTTAGCACGTTCCACTTCGTCACACCACATCTCAAAATTATGGATAGTCGGATCAAAATTAGACACAGTAATCACGTTGCTTATTGCGGGTAATCGAGAACAAAGCGTCAGCGAAAGTATGCGCTGATGAAACTAATTCGCTATCATTCTGAGATGTGTTGGGCACGTTACGCGGAGGAGGCGTTTGCGAGATATTCGTTGTGTTTTCCTCAACCGCATTTAGCTTAGCTATGATTGTACTTAACGCCTGTTTCACCGAACTATCACGTTCAATACGGCGAGAGCGATGATGACGAGACCGTCGTTTCGACCTACCGCGAGGTACTTCGACCGAATTACTACGCGAACGCGACATATTAGACATAGCAAAACAGATTGATGGTTATTTGCTAATATTGGTACCAAGTGGGCACAGGCGAATCCCACTTCTGATTTTAGAACCAGAAGTAGGAATTACTGAAAGAAAAAAAAACAAATGGACTAACCTCTACAACAATGATCTTTAATTTACAATAACAATCAATCTACCATAAAAGAAGAAAAAAAACATTTAATCTACAAGACAAATAACCATCAATAATCACACTACACAGTCAAAATGATAATCGCGATCCAATGTGTCTGCCGCCAAAAACTCCCGCCTTTTTTTTTTTAAAAGTGTATTTGTTTGACGTGACGCAGATGTCGCTCGGCTAAGATGTTTATTCCAACAATAATTATAATGATAAATTTAATTTCTTCTTTTTCATCACTTATAGAAAACTCATTTACAAATTTATGGTGTGAAGTTGTCTATTTGGAGCGACTTGACTCTTAATTTTTAATTCAACGCAATGTAATTTTAATGCCACCCTGTGCGTGCACATCATCAAAAATTCAGTCTTATAATTTTTTTAACGCGCCGAAAGAAGTACAAACTCAAAACGGATATTATTATAGTTGGCCGTTTTGTAAAATAAGTAACAAAAGGTTCAGTTTTAAACAAAACGCTTGCGGCATGTGATCACGTCTCAGAAAACTTATTCATTGTGGTATTTCTCACTAACATTCCAGAAACTGTAACGATAAATTTTAAAAGAGATACATCGGTTTGTTTTGTAATTAAAGTTTTAAGGAATTTATTTTGTTACTGCACGAAATAGTATTTGTTTGATATTTGAAGGAATATTGTTTTTATTGTATAACGAATAAACAGCTTAGTACAAAAGTAAAAAAAAAGAACTCTAACATAACTAAGGGTTGTCTTTACGACATGCTAACTTATATAGACAAAATACTTTTCACTCGCGATTTTGCTCCTTATGTCCTTCCTTGGGTTTCAAGCTTGCTTCATGACAAATATAATCAAATTCGATTCAGTAGCATGGTCATGATAGAACAAGAGACAGACAGATAGACAGACAGTTAATTTCAAATTTATTATATTAGTATAGATGATCGGAAAGATACATTACAAAATAGAATAACAGTATCCGGAACCCTAATGACACAATATTAAAAATGAATGAATATAACTCAATAAAAAAAAAACAAGAATTGTGAAAATAGTCTTTAAGCAGGCTTGAATTTCGATATACTTTTGCGGACTAGCATCGCCCATAGACAATAGCGATGTAAGACATATTAAACATTCCTTAAATCTTGAACTAAGATGTTACATCCCTTGTGCCTGTAGTTACTCTGGCTCACTCACCCTTCAAACCGGAACCCAACAATACTGAGTACTGCTGTTTGGCGGTAGAATATCTGATGAGTGGCTGGTACCTGCCCAGACGGGCTTGCACAAAGCCCTCCCACCAGGTAAAATGAAGGACATATGCCACTTTTATGCCTAACTCTTGACAACCAACTCCTAAAATGCGAGCGAAAGCGCGGTTGACAACTAGTCTTTTAAAAATTACTCTCAGTAAAGGGAAAAGAAACGACAACTGTATTTACTTACTTGTTACAAAATATTCATAAATATTATAATACATAATATAAATAAGTGCTTTATTTACACCTACATGTACATATATAAATGTGTAAATATTATTTTTAAGTGTTTTATTTAAATAAATACTGTCTATTATACTCTGGTATTGGAACTAGTTTTTTAAATATTACGGACGAATGAAACGTTCATAAAAAATACGCAGGTCGTTTTGTACCACATAAAATTACAACAGTAATAATGGCGAAGAGAACGTTGGCGGATATTTATCTCATGGATTTAAAAAGATGCTTCGGATAAAATATTTATTTTATTTGTACGAAGTCGGGACAGAGAGCTAGTATTATTATAACGATGTATATACATACATTATTTTATGATAATCTATTCATAGACAGTCCATAGTTTTAATAACATACTTGAAATGAATTGAAAATAAGCTTATATATTACAAAGTATAATAAAATATTTATCCTTGAGTTTGACAAGGGTCGTATTACCAAATTAAATTAATGGTTATTCTGAAAAAAGCACAATACTCGACATCAATTTCGGTTATGGCAAAGATTATTATCAACGGTTTTTTTTTTCTTCCAATCGTAGTAGGTACTTGCTCGAGTTTGAACTCGAGATCTTCGTTTAAGATACACAGTGCTATTTCGTACACTAGCACTTAAAATTCAAGAGGCAAAAATATTAATTTCTTAATTAATACACAAGTCGTAAGATATTTTTATATGCGTCTATAGTTTCGAATCCTAATTTACGATTTCCATTTAAAGTAACTTAGTGAAATCCTTCTTATATTGTAAACGATGTATATAATCTTAACGAGAAAAGTGTAAAACTTTTGCTTAAATTACTGATAATTTAAGCGTGTTTATTAGAAGCGTGCTTAAATAGAAATTTTAAACGATGTTATAAAAATGTAAATTCTAAAACTTAAACAATTATTGACATAATGAAATTGTTAAACAAATATTTCAACGTAAACACTGGAATTATGGAATTTATTTCTAATATTTTTATATTATTTGCGTATTAAAATGATAATAGTAAGCCATAATTGAGTCAGTGGCAGTCAAAGAAAGAAAAAAATCATGTTTAACGTCTAATTATAATTTAAATATAAATATTTCATCAGACATCTTCCTAGGCTTTGTAAGCCAAGACCTTTTTTAGTACGATTAATTTTATTTATCCGGTTGAATGGATTTGTGCCAAGGAAAACGTTTTTGATCGTGTTCAAGACGTTATTATTCGTAGCATAGTGGATCCGCCGAACTATAATACAATATTTCATCGGACATTGAATTTAACTGTTTAAACTATCAGTCGACCCGAAAATAAATACGAAAGATTTAAGTGAACTTGCAAAATAGCAATAAAAAAAATATTTAAAAAACTATATCATTGTTATAAACAATTATAATATCATTAGAAACTATACATACATATAACTTTATATAACTATACATACCTATAAATGTGTTTATAGTCTATATGATATATATGGGACTATCATCAAACTATAATTAAATAAAATGCAATTAACTTCAATGTGTCGATAAAGCTAGAACGATAACAGTGGCAACTCTACCAGGTTTCCAAACGAATTCCACTATTAGAGACACTTTCGAAATGAAATCAAATAAAAACGGATCAACTTTAGAAGTATCAAAATCGTTTGACAATCAAATTCGAGACAAGACAAATACCACGTTTACATAATTTTGTCGCATTTTACATTTTCCTCACGTATTTTAGATCAATAATTGTATTAACTGGAATCTATATATTATGAATAAACTTCAATAACTTAATCAAGAAACCTTAAGCATTAGTTGCCGCGGGTTGATAACAAATTTGGGATCGTAATGGAAGTAATTTAATTTGAAATCAATTAGAAAATTATCTAAGTATTGAGATATAAATTAATCGTATATAAGATAACATAAATTCATATTGACTTACCAAATTTACCTTTATACAAGCCCGTCTGTATATGTAAAATCCACTTATCAGATATTCTAGCACCAAAACTACAGTTAGTGTTTTTGTATTCCGGTTACAAGGATGACTGAGTCTGTATAACTACAGGCACAAGGGACATAACAATTTTAGTGCCGAAGTGGTTACAATTTCATAATGCGCCAATGATAATCTGGCACTGGCAGTAGTAACCTCTACCGAAAGGTAATTTGCCCATTCGTCAACTAGTATATCACCAAACAGCAATATTTAGTATTTTTGTATTCAAGTATGAATTCTGAATGAGCCTGTCACTTCATGCCCAAGGGACATAACATTTTAGTTACGAACGTTAGCAGTGCATAGACTATGTAAGGAAGTGTTAATATTTTTTGCAGGTTGTGGTGATCGCTTATCTTCCTGAAATGACATATAAATTCTTCACACTCTACATAACTATTGTTTGTAACGAATTCTAGAATCGGTTTGTCAATCTGATTAAAATTTAGTTTGTAGATTGGTTTAATGCTGAAATTGCTCCTTAGACGCTTTACGTCACGTTGAAATGCATAGTTCCAGTGGGAACCAAACTAAGCCGAAATTTGTAACGCCTGAACGAATTTTAATCAAATTCTGTGTTTGTGTGTTTACTGTCTACAATCTACACGATGATTTGTACGGAGCGGTGACATCGTGCTAAATATTAACACTAAGGTACTTAGTTGTATAAATTCGTGTAATATGTAATGTCTTTTTTGATATGGCAACATGTAAATTTTCTTTCTACTCTTTTATTTGTACTATACGCTTTCTGAATAATAAAAATTATTAAAAAGAAAGAAAAAAAAAATCATTTTTTGTAACTAAATTCTTTTAAGCGGGGTACACGTAATGAAAAAGCGCTATGTTCCCGGGCGACCTCTCCCTTCGTATCTATATATATCTTTTATAAACGCTTTTATATAAACTTATTTTATGCTATCAGTTTTCTATTAGAATTCACATAAAAAAAAAACAAAAAGTCACAAGCCATCACTACTAATTTCACCCCCAAAGGGATGAATTTAAAAAAAATAGTCTATATCCTTTCCAGAAATATTTTATATAACAAATATAAATTGTTTGATAGAATAATTTGCTTTCAGTTATTTATAGAATGACTAATATATACATACTATATTAAGCCCTAAATTAATTCTGGTAAACCTTTAAAATCGGATGTCAGAAGGACATTCCAATTTATTTATTTTAATATATGATAAATAATTCTACCAATATGTATACTTGAGTTAGGTTATAGAAACGGCAAGAGTTTAAGTGTTAGTCAAACGCTTCAATTACATCACTTTTGTAAAATGAGATATTGTATAACACACTTATTCATCATTCCTTCCATGACATGGTGATGGTAGGGCTTAATGGAAGCCCTTCTGGATAGGTACCACCTACACATCAGATATATTGTTGTGTTCCGGTTTTAAAGGTCAATGAACCATTGTTACTACATGCACAAGGGACATAACATCTCAAGAATGGCTAATATTGCTTACAGCGCCAATGTCTATGGACGGCGGTGACCACTTATCATAAGTTAGCCCATCAGACCGTCTGTTCCTATAACGTAAAACAACCCACAGGAATCTTTAATGAAAATAATTACTTTTAATAGAATTTCAAAAAGTTCTTCCACCTTTACATATTAAATTGGGACTAATGAAGAACTTTGTCATGGCACTCAACAAAGATGGAGTCTTTGAGTACCTGTGAAGTAAATTTCTGAGTTGAAGCGAGGCTAAACTAAAAGAAGGAATCTTTATTGGTCTTCAAATTCAAGCGTTTCTGAAGTACTAAAACTTTAATTTAGTTTTAAAGGTCGTTCAAAAAGAGCAATGGTTGTCATACTATATACATATTTTTATTTATTTGTTCATGTTTTTTGGATAAAATATGTACCAAAAAAATTACTTGTGTTTAGTAATATTTGAATATATAGGAAGACTGCTTTGGTGCACCCGATCCTTAAAAAAACAACTCAAACCGTCACATTTTCAATTGAAATAAAAGAAATAATTTGAAGCATACATTCAATTCATTTGAATTAGAACGATAATATCTGTACTAAAATTACAAGCAGGTAAAATTATGGGGCTAAATCACCGGAAGTGATGATCTAATTAAAAGAAATAAATACTATTTTAGAACTGCATTATTCCTGAGTGACATTGGGTCTGAATTATATTTATATAATATTATTTTATATATTAATAAATTGCACCCTTGGATTTTTTTTTCTAGAATGAATATTACGTAAAATAAATTTTTTGACTTTAAAATTTATATTGAATAAATGATCCATACCTAAATATTCATTGATACTGTATTAACATGTCCATCGCAAGCGATGCCATATATATTTTAAAAAATCACAGACGTATTGATTTTTTCTCTTTTTTCCTCTTTTTTGAAGTCTGTTAAAAACAGTGAAATTTATATGCAATTATACTTAGAATGGTGTTGGTTCTTGCCCGCGAACTGCGCACGAGCGACGTATTGTTCTTTCGACTGGTTGTATGGAAGCAGTTGTCTCGCGTCTCTGCTAACATGTCCAAGGCATTGCATGAAGTTCCAACTTCGCCGATCAAAAACCAAATTGCAATACAATGCACACATTTAACTTTATATTAAGAACGCAAACACTTTGGCAATGGTAACCAGAGAAATAGGTTTGTAGTTACTTTTGTCTGACAACACCAGTTTTATTTTTCACCTTAGGCCATTACACAACTACAGCCTTCATGAAATCGGAAGCAGTTAGGAATGACCCACAATTGTACATTGTATAAAACTCGAGATAGGCGGACCAGCGTGTAGTAAATGCCAAATAATGAGGCTATCGTGGACAGGGCATCAACCCCAAGAAATGGATTAAATAGCCTCTGTGAAGTTCTTGCGGTACGTAAAGGAGCACCAGCTGATTAGCTACCGTTTGGGTTGATAAGACATTGATCTACTTATTTATCTTACGCATAGAGCAGAAAGCAGTTGAGTTCAAGGGGCAGGCATTAGCAGTCAGTTAGGACATAGCTTTGATCTGGGAGAGTACAAAGCGCTTTTTTCGAAATTTCCTTTCTTCTCGGGAAAACAGGCATCTCGATCAAGAGCTGATTGCGCGTGCTTAAATTCATCAATGATCGTAATCCATAATCCTGCGCACTATCTCCTACACTATTTTTTCAGCATATCAATGACACGTGCAAATCAGCAACATGCTATAGTACCATAGACACCATATCATACACTGGCCGCGTTTATATTTCCCGGGAATATGTCGACGAGAACCGGAACAAACCTGTGTGACCTCCTGATAACACTTTTAAGTATATTGGTTAAATAGTTATTTTTATTTATAGTTATTTTGAAAACGATACATCAAATAGAGCGAAGTGGAAACAAAAGATTTGGAAGGCAGACCCCACCATCGGGCGAGAGAGAAAGAGAGTTATTTTCAGCTAGGCGTTATGAAAAATAAACATCGTCCCATTTTTAATAAAGGTTTTTAATTGGTTTTCATTTACCACTTTCATTAGTACACGGGAAGTTCTAAGTCCCAATTCTAAATATCCAGAAAAAACAACTATCAGAATACATGAAAGCTAAAAGGCTATGGATGAAGAGAAATCCGTATTTCCCTTTAAAGTAATTAAAAGGTTTTTTTACGTTTACTTCGATTCAAACGTTTATTCAACTCTAAGCTGTGTGAAAGTTTTTAAAAAAGTAGTTTTAAAATTTTGAATGAACCTTCGAGGAGTTGAGTGAAAACATTAATACCTTTGATATAAAGAGTTCCATTGAAATCCTTTTCAAATTTCTAGTAGACGGATGTTTTAAAATTACAAACAGGCTTCATATTCGACTTAGCACACAGTAAAATACTCTATTGTGATATTATGAATAAGTATGTTTTGTAATATCATTTAAAAAAAAGACAGCATAAAATTAAGTCAGATAATTTTAATGTTTTCATGTTGATGTACTTTTAGTAAAAAATATAGTACGATACGAACTTTTAGCACAAAAATAAACGAGAAAGCAAATTAAATACAAAATTTAATATTTCCTATTACTAATGATAATGAATTCAATATGAATGAAACAATGTGAATAATTTTATGTGTCTAACAGAAAAAAATCGGGCGATATAACATTGATCCTCGTCATTATAGCATAATAACTACGTAATTACTAAAACTATTGCTGAAATTCAACTAGGGCATTAAAAATATTAAATGTCTTATCAATAAATTGTATGACAGATTAATTTGAATAGATGGATGGAACGACAATGTTCTAGAACATTACCCCGCATAGAAATAGCTGGTTGTAAAAATAATATTATGGGCTATGCTGCTTGCTTGTCTTTCTTAAGGATGGATGGTTCATTGAGGCTGAGTACTTATTACCAATGACCCTATTCTGTAACCGTCTAAGGATCCCTGCACATATAACAGGTTATTTAACATAAATATTTTTTTTAAATTTATATTTTGAGCATCGTATAATGGTTGATGATATCTTTATGAATAATAGATTTCGATACCATTTGACTATGGAAGTTATTAAGTGAAAACTTTTTATCCTATTTATTTCGTTATGACCAGCATTGCAGTGCATCAAATATATCGTTTAGAAAAAGACCATGACTATTGGCTTTTGTAAATACCTATATTATAAATATGAAAACTCAACTTTTTTATTCATTTTTATGAAATCTGCTTACGAATTTGTGGCGGAAGTCAACTTAGATTTGTAATTTTTCATGGTATATGAAAAAACTAGTCAAGCCCTATCATTTGATACAGATATTGAGATGGCTGTAAAAAAATTTGCTAGCCGCCATTTTGTGGCGACGGCCATCTTGGCTTTACATGATATCAGTTCAATCGGTCAAAAAGAACAAGAGGAAAGGGTATAACCGGTAAATTAACCGTTTGAAATTAAAGTTGAACAACGGGAACATAAGAGTCAAAAAATGGTAACGACCATAGTATTGACGAAGAAATATATATTACAAATATAATTATGTATTTACAAAACAGCTTCGTTTGTGAGTTTCCTAACTTTAAAGTCGGTTTACATTTTAGTTCCATCGCAAGTGTCCGTCTTCATTTCCACGATGCTGTCGTGCAATTGAATTGAGAGCAATCCGGTTCTGAGAATTTCTTGGAGTTAAAGTAAGCTATATATACATATAAAATACATTGGACGAGGTTATTTAAAAAAAAATCAAGTTTAGTTTGTTTTAAAGAAGATCTGCCACTTGTGTGACTACCAACACACATTTAAGCAGCTTGGTGGAATAAATTCAAAACTTTATCCTTAATAATTTATATTGCAATTAATTTATTGTATTTGACACACATTTGTATTCCAAGTGTTGGAAATAAGTAGCTTCAAAACTTAGGCCGTTTCTTCTCGGTTAAATCTACATTCCGAACCGGTGGTAGTTTTCCGTTTAATATAATTCTGTAGTATAAATATTCAAAAGTGTTATTCCAAGCCTTGCGATTTTAAAGATTATTGCAGTTAACACGCAAGCTAGACATCAATAAACTCATCACATATGAAGCTGCTTTATCGTTCAATATACTGCGCTGGCTATTAATATTGCGGACTAGCTTCTATTGACAGCAAACTGTATTAAAAATGGCAATCGAATACGTTACGTTTGATGACGTAAAGCTAATCGAAACTTTATAGTCAAGTTGATTATAACGATTCCAATACTCGTTTTAATAATCGACTTTATATTCTGTTTTAATGGGCGTTTGAAAATATAGGTATTTTATATTTGTTATCTTTATTTTTGAATTGGTAGGCAGAAGGGCAGATAGCCAGTGTGATATTCAGTTTTATTTTTAGACGTTTATTTATAATTTTCATATCATATTTTTTAAATACTCAATTACATGTACGTGATAAGGTTTCTTCTGTTGTTTCTGGGACTGCATAAAGCTACCAAGAAAATATTGTCAGGTTGGCAGTATGAAATTAAATAAATTATGTATTTCATGATATTTTTCAAGGACATCTGCAACACCGGGGGGCTTGCAGTTGCGTTGTCGGCCTTTCAGGAAGGAGTACGCTCTTTTCTTAAAGGTTCTCAAGTCGTATCGATTCGGAAAAACCGCCGGCGAAAGCTGGTTCCACAGAGTGGTTGTGCGAGGCAGAAAATGTCTTAAAAATCGCGCTGTTGTGGATTTTCGGACATCTAGGTGGTGCGGGTGATATTTAGAATTTTGACGAGATGTTCGAAGGTGATATTCAGCAGCCGGGATTAATCCGAACAATTTCTTGGAACATTCCCCGTGATAAATTCTGTAGAAGATGCAGAGCGATCCAACATCTCTACGCAAAGCCAAAGGATCAAGCAGATCAGAAAGGGCTTGATCGTCGATAATTCGAGCCGCTCTACGTTGGATACGGTCGAATGGAAGGAGCTGGTACTGGGGAGCACCCGCCCAGAGGTGAGAGCAGTACTCCATGTGAGGCCGAATTTGCGCCTTGTAGAGTCTTAGACGATGGGCCGATGTGAAATACTGTCTTGCCTTTCTGAGCACACCGAGCTTTTTTGATGTCAATTTGGCTTTGCCTTCCAATTGACCGCGGAACTGAACGAGGCTTGAAATATCGACGCCAAGTATTCCGATACTAGCTGTGGCGGCTAATGGAATGTTCTCAAAAAGTGGAGATACGACAAATGGTGTTTTTTACACTACATGCTACATAAATGACACAATAAATTAACAAAGTCTGAGAATAATAAAATGATGAGTGCTAAAATTGTTATTAAAAAAATATGTGAATAAAAACAATAATAAACAATAACTTTAAATATATCTGTTTATGAAAAAGAAAGAAGTAATAGTCGCTTGGATAAAGGTTTTTCCTTAGGTGACGATTTCTGTCAGGTCACCCTACAATAAGCAGTAATAAGTAACTTCGTTCTAATTAATAAATGAACTTTATTAGCAACGAAGAAAACGATGAATGAAATTATTCAAAACAAAGAAAATCACTCGTTAAACAGGGGAGAAAAAGGTACTGAATTTCTCTGAATTATATATAGATTTTTATATGCACATATTTTTGGATTTTGATTGCGATAGTGCTATATATTCAAGATCTCTTCTCCCACGAAGCTGTGCTCCTCCACGTTAAATGATTGACGTGCTAACAAATATAATATATTGTGTTTTTTTTTCAGACGTATTTAAATATAAATCTTACATCTCTCTTATCACTCACCACTTATCTCACGTACTGATTAAGCCTAGCTAGGTAGAGGTGCTGGAATTACCACCAGCGTCCTTTGTGGTCATTTTATAACGGTCGCTTCGAAATAAGTTCCAAGTTGTTATACATTTTTGAAGAGCTAAGAAAATGGTAATGTTTGTAAAATAATCTGCGGGACAGGATTCATAACGTTTTTTTTAAGGATTTTTTGTGGAAAAATAATTTAAATTTGGACCGATAATTGTATATCATTGTTTTAATATTGATGATGATGATATTGATTAAATGATCAGTGTTTAATCGTTTTTATAAATCAGAAGAAAAACATAGATTTAAATTGATACTTTTTTTAAATTAATTTTTTGAAGTTGCAATTTTGACTTATTTTGAAAAAAGTTAAAAAACACGATAACTCAAAAATGGTTCAGTTTTGCAATGCATACGGGGGTTAAAATTATTGTAAAAAGGTCACCTCTATTACCTCCTAACGGAAATACTTTGAATTACCGATAACCATGTATAATAAAGGGTATCATTAAACGTGTTGACGTCATCGCCCCATTGTATATATACATATATTATAATATCTATTTATATCGCTTATATTATTGTGTAAAAATATTATTAATTTAAAGTTTTTATTTATCATAATATTATCTTGAATAGATGATTTATAGAATTCAGAGGGGCTTCTCCTTCTAATTAATTTTCGGTTGTTGTAAAACTTTAAGTCGATTCGGAGTTTACGTTCAGTCAACTCTGGTTCTTGGAAGAAGTAAGATTTTTGATTGAAATGCCTTATTATAAGATAAAGAAATGAATATCTTATATTACATGGTAGTAGGGCTTTGATTAAGCCCGTCTGGCTAGGTACCATCCACTCGTCATATATTCTACCGCCACACAGCAATACTCAGTACTACCTGTTCCGGGATAAAGTAAGAGTGAGTCGGTGAAACTTAAGGTACAACGGACATAACATCGTAGTCCCTAGTCCTAGTCACGGCACACTCACATTCAGGCTCACTCAGGTGCTTACTTTACATGGTTGTTACGGTAAGTACCTCCACCAGATAGTGAGGTGGAAAATGACGCCCACCTGCCACGCGTGTGGTGCGCCTCTGGACACGACGCGTGACACCGTGATGGAGTAAAGTTCTGTGGCATTTGCGGCACACCGCATGTGGGGCTTCAGCGCCATTCCCTGGCGGCCATTGTAGGCGTAGTCCTCTCACTGCCTAGCGTGATAAACGCCATGCTAGGCAGCGAGAGGTGTTGGAATGAGATGGTCTCTTTCTGCGACATTACGCAGAAAGAGGCTGCGGAGCTGGCGCGTGAGGAGAGTGCCTCCGCGGATTCGCTCCGATGAAGAAGACCGGGGAGAAGGCATCAGCGCTATGCGTACCTTTTCCCACCGCTATAAGCGTCGCCAGGAGTAGGGTGGTTGTCTGAACCCCGGGAACTCCTCTAACTTGGAGGCCTACGGTGGGCCAAGCGTCACCGTAGCATGCGTAAGCGATCCCGTGAGTCCCTAGTCCTAAGGTCAGTAGCGTATTGTAGCGCTTTTTGGGAACAAACATGATATAGTATTGTTTGCTGATGATACCTCCTTAGTTTTTAAAATTAATAGAAAGTAGGTACAGTGTGATGATGTAAACAATGCTATCTCTGATATAGTAAACTGGTTTCGCATAAATAATCTTAGTCTAAATAAAAAAAAAAACAAAAATTGTAAAATTCAGTACACTAAATGTGTAAAATTTAAAAGCTGATGTAGGTACTTATCAATGGGGAATCGATGGATCCAGTTGAGTCAGCTAAATTTCTTGGCTTTTCTTGGCATTTCTTTACTGTTGATGCCAAGTTGTAATGAGTAGTAGAGTTCTGCGGCATTTGCGGTCAAAAAAAATAGATTATTTACCGATGTTAATATGGCTCTCTCAGTACATTTCAGTTACTTTTAATAATATTACTATATATAATTGGAAACGAATCGTTTTATCTCAAAGCAACAGATAAATAAGTATTGGTCTTTTATTATCAATCAATTACTGGCAATGTCTATCACTTATAACTAAGTGTTTTGTTTATCTACTCGTTTAAAATAAATAAATATGTATATACATATATTTAGCTATTCAAAGTTAATCTGTATACATGATAATTCATCACGTGTCCAGTGATGAATGAATACATACACTTGAGGTAATGTGCTAGCGTAAAATAGTTGGAGCAGTGTAGTGAATTTGTCTCCAAATATATCCCTTAAGAGGAGAGGCCTTTGTTTAACAGTTGTATTGGGTTATTACTTCCTTAAAAAATATTATCACAGATTATTTATTAACAGAACAACTTATTGTTATTTTATGAAATCGATACAAACGTTCCAAACATAAAGCTCCTAGTTCAAATCGGAAATAGCCTACATCGTTAGCTGAGGTCGACCGAAATCGGTGCAAAATAGAGCATATGACATTGGAAAATGATACCACTCGAAATTACCGCTTTGTAATGACCCTTTGTTTGGGTGTTGCATGATATTGACATAGATCAATGACTAAATTATTATTATTGACGGAATTCTATATAGTTAAAGAATACAGGATTACATATATAATATGTACAAAGTTTGTCAAAATTTTGGGATAAAATAAATTATTTTAAAGAGTTAAATGATTTATATTATAATAAATGAAATTGCGGCTTTACCCGCGCGAAATTTATAAAACTTCCAGCCCCCGTTTTAACCCCTAAGGGATGGAGTTTCGTAATATCCTAAAGGAACTATAAGGAACCTACCTACCAAATTTCAAGTTTGTGGTATTTTGCTTTTAAATATATAGATGTCTGACCAACGCAATTTGAAATTGAATCTGATAAAATAATATGTTTCAATAACCCTGGATATAGAATATAAGACTTGCAAAAAGTATTTGTATGATACTTGAAGAGCGCCTGTCCAATATCGTGAGTAATAATTAACTCGCATCCATACTGTTAAGTGACTTTTGTATCGTAATCGTATTATCACACAAACGAATCTTGAAACGTATGGCCACTAATTGAGAGCACGAGCTTTGTTTTGACGTACGGCAATTTAAATTTCGAAAGCTATTGCCACAGTGTGCTGGCTACGCACCATTATCATACTGCGTTACGATTATCGTGTCCACGACACGATCAACGTATCGATAAATTCAAAAGATTTACTTGGACAAACAATACTATGTGTGTGTCGGGTGGAACAAATGTTGTAGATCGATTGTAATTGTGTAGTTGGTGTACAAGCCGTGGGATGTTCCATGAATATTATAATATATTTGTATCGATGAGACTGTTACGGTATCGATAGGCTTTATGGTTATTATACACTAGCTGGTTCCCGTGACTCCGTTCGCGTAACTTTAAGCTTTAAAAGTAGGGGCGTTATATGGTTGATATATCTGGTGTATATTATGTGGTGTATCTTTGCGTCGGTCGTGGCATTGTAGTTCACAAATGGATGGACAGATTGTGATATTTTTTTTGATGAGATGACTTTTTTTGCCATCGATAAAAATACAAACAATGGAACGTTTTAAATTTATAATTTAATCTTGTAATATTAAAAAGTTATGATGTATCTGTCTAACTGCGCAATGAATATTACTCGATATTACACGTAGAGCCGTCGGGGATTGAAGCATAGATTTTTTTGGAGTTGCGAACACGCGACAGAGCCACATAAAGCTGGCCGTGTGCACTGGAAATTGGACTGGCTTAAAAGTAAACAAAAAGTGTTTTGGAATGAGAAGGAACCGGGGTATAAACATAAAATCATCTGCTCTGTACCTATTTATATCAATAGTATATTTATTTTCAAATGCAAAAGGATGATGTAACACCACTGGAACTCTTTAAAAAGGTTTTAACCTCATCAACCCTGGTTTCATAACATACCGATTTTAATAAAACAAACGCTATACCCCAAGCTTAGTACAGTATAATTCAGTGAAAACCGCATCCAAATCGGTTAAGCCGATTCCGAGATTAGCGGTAACAAACGAATAAATAAACAGACAAAAATTCTAAATATCATATTAATGTGATTTATTTCGTTAATAGATACCCCCAGTAATATTTTTTCTCAAATATCTTCTTTGTAGAGATTTCGATCAGTTATGATTTTATTATATGTATGTATAGACAATTAATAATACATAAAGTTTTTAAATCTATCTGTGTATCAAATAAAGAATAAATTAGTTATACGCAATACTTTTTAAAACTTAATACATGTCGTCAGTATTTATAATTTCACCAGGTCTGTTTTTTAATGAGTGCCTTCTAATGATCTTTTAAATAAAAGCGCCGAAAGCTTTCTTCTCTAGACTTCGGTTGGCTTCTAATTAACCTCAAATAAGTTAGTTAGTTTATCTGTCTTAGAAATGTTTTTTTAATTATTTAATATTTTTAATTAGAATTTACGTGTTTTCGTTGACCAAATATACTACAAATTATATTTGTTTACTATTTTTTAAAAATAGACCTGAACTTAGGCATAATACCAGTATGCCAAAAAACATATTTAGGTTAATATTCGTCAGTAAAATGATATTCTAAATAAGAACAAATAGAAGCAATTATAAAAAACCTTTTTTGATAATTGCTTACGATTCACATTAAACTTTAGATATAACTTAACGTAACGTAACTTCGAGATTTAAAGAAAGGGACCTTTTCTTAAAGAAAGTTTTATTGAAATTTTCTAAAAACTTAGCAATGGAAAGAAGAAGAGTTTTGTAGTTGTTCATACGGCGTTGCAAGACGTATTGATCCCTTTACATATACTCAAAAAAACTTTTTCAAAAAAAACTGGTAATTTATCAATTAGGTATGTAACCTATAAACATTATACACCATCCATATATGTACGAGTAGGTACTCGTACATTACACACACATACATAAACACACATATTTTCGCGCTCGTAAGTACACAGGTCCATTCGCCTTTACTGATAATTAATAAGCTAATAGGTTTATAGGTTTTTGTTTCAGTTGCAAGATACGACAGACACAAGGATCCGCGCGAACTCTCACTTGTAATTTTTATTTTCTGAAAATAAAAACACGATTAGCGAACAGTAGATAAATTCATTGCCCCTAATTGGGTATTTGCCAAGCGATAGCGAACAAAGCAACTGGAATAACTTCAGAAGGTCAAATGAGGGTTATCGGGATTTATTGTAATGGGCAGTAGGAAAAACTTTTGGGACCTCGCTTATCTCGAAGAAAGCAATAACGTTGGCGATTCCATAAGCTTGAATTTGTATTAGAGTATTGTTTTTTTTTATGACTTTTAAATTTGATAACCAGCGAGCCAAACGCACTTAGAATTGTTTTTTTATATGATACAGGTAGGCAGACGAACAAATGTACCACATTATGGTAAGTGGTCCACATCGCACATTGCCATCGCCATTGGCGAAGCAACCTCTCAACTGGAACACAATAATATGAAGTGTTGTTGTTTGACGGTAGAATATCTATGAGTGGGTGATTAGGTATACAGCCTGGCTTGCAAAAAGTCTTACTAAAGTATTTGTTAGTAGCAACCCTAATTATCTTTACATAGAAGTTGTACAATATAGAAAAAACCATATTATAGAGAAAAAACCACGCTAAATGCAAATTTAAACTTAAATAGGGACAAATACAGGAAAATCCGGAATCGATGCAATACAGCGTGTAGAGACGCTCTACGACGCTATATTCATATGTCGATTTAAAATGGTGATACTTCAAAAACCTGGAAATTTTTAAAAACACTTGGAGTTGGTAAATTACAAAATAACGCATGTAAAAGTCGATGTCGAGCTTTTAAATAAACATTTCTCTTCCTCGTGTGTCCTGGATAATGCTGATAAAAACCGCACGCTTAATATTCTTTCCTCGTTTCCAACTTCAAAATTCCCACCGTTTTCACTCTCCTCTATCACCGAATGTGATGTTAACCATATTATCTGTGTCCTCGAATGCCATAGGCACTGACTGCATAAGCCATAAGATGATCATTCCTATCCTAGATATTGTTGCTTTTTGTTCTTAGTGCACATCCTAAATCATTCAATCTCTAGTAGCACATTTCCTAATGCTTGGAAGGATGCTCAAATTATACCTATTCCTAAAAAACCGAATCCTATCAACTATTCAGATTTCCGTCCGATTTCCATCCTTCCCTTCCTATCAAAAATCTTAGAAAAAATTGTTTTTCAACAGTTAAACACGTTCCTCAACAATCACTCCTTTCTCAACCCTCTTCAATCCGGTTTCCGTGAAGGCCAAGGGAGGTCTCGGCCCTTGTCAAGGTGACTGATGACATTCGTGCAGCCATGGATAATAAAAAACTCTCAATTTTGATCCTTTTGGATTTCAGCAACGCATTTAACTGTCTTGACCATGACCTCCTTTTGGGTCTGCTAGGTACTAACGACTTATCTCCATCAGTGATTGGTTGGTTTCAGAGTTATCTCAAGAGCCGGCGACATCGTATATGCCTTAATGAGATTCTCAGACGATATCCAGATCTATCGTCATGCATCGTTTAAAGATATTCCGTCTGCTATTAATGACATTAATGATGATCTTATCTCAATCTCTGATTGGAGTGAACAATACGGACTTAACATTAACCCTAACAAATCTCAGGCTATTATAATCGGTAGCCCCGGCATGATCACGAAGGTCAATCTATTGAACTTACCATCAGTAGAATACAACGGCTACAGAATACCATACTGTTCCACCGTCAAAGACCTTGTTGTCTATTTAAATCAGTCGTTATCGTGGTCAGTACAAATTAAAGAGGTCAGTAGGATATTATTTGCTATACTGAGTTCATTACGACGTCTCCAATCTGTTCTCCCAATTCCTACCAAACTCTCTCCTCTTATCCGCTCTAGATTATGCAGATGCTAGTTATCCTGATCTGACTGAGGACCAACTTGACAAGCTTGAGCGACTTCAAAATATTGCTATCCGGTTCATATTTTGCCTGCGAAAGTATGACCATGTCTCTGAATATCGTTCAAGGCTCAAGTGGCTTCCTATACGTCTTCGCCGGAACCTGCATATTCTTTCTCTTCTGTACAGTACTCTATTCAACTCTAACTCTCCTTCCTATTTAAAGGTACAGATTGAATTTCTAAAAGGCTCTTCCTTATTAAGACCGTCGCGGAACCTTATGCTTAAAATGCCTGTACATAAAACAAAATTTTTCAAAAACTCCTTCACTGTAAAAGCCATAAAGTTATGGAATGCACTTCCGGAAAGTATAAAAAAGATCAGAATCGATCAATATATTTAAAAAATCTATTAAAAATTACTATCTAAATAATAATTTAGATGACTTAATTTCCATGTACTGTTTTTCTCTAGCATATTATATATATACGTATTTTTTAGTATATAATAGTAATATTTATAATTTTTTATATTTGTATTAAGTATAAGTATTAGTGTGTAACATTTGTATGTAAGTTTATTGGCTGCACCACCTACCCAGTTTAAGTTCAATGAATCTCTCTTTGTTTGGGTTATCTAGAAGAGATGGCTAATTAGCCATAAGGCCGCCCATTGTACAACACATTAAATTTATACTATTTTAATTTTAAGATTTTGTGTTTATGGTGTACAATAATAAATAAATATTATAATTAAATACTATTGGTTATGTTTTATTATCTTAAATTTGACTCCAATACACCTAAGCCACCACCACCAATCGTGGCTTTAGTGTATTTGACAATGATATGCATTGTAGGCATATAAATAATTTTCTTAAACTATTGAATCTTGGGAACTAAGATGTTACGTCCTTGTGCCTGTACTTACAATGGCTCACTCACCCTTCAAGCCGGATCACAACGATACTGAGTACTGCTGTTTGGCGGTAGAATATCCGATGAGTGGGTGGTACCTACCCAGACGGGCTTGCACAAAGCCCTACCACCAAGTGAAACTTATTCGTTATTCCCAATATAGACACCCATCTTATTGGTAATGTAAAAATGGTTCTATTTATGGTGCAAATGTCCATTGGCAGTTCCATCAGGTAGCCTATTTGTTTGTACGCTTACCTGTTGTATAGAAAAAATGATTAAAAATTTGTGCTATCATGCTGTAAGAAGTTTCACTTCAAATAAACATTACGGCTTCTGATTATAATGTCCTTGTGGAACCGCAATTGAGTTCTATACGCGAAAAATAAACCAATTACTTGCCGCTGAATGCGCATTGACTTCAAAGTTCAAACAATTTGATTGTATATATTAAACTTGATAGCTGGACAAAGAGAAGTGTCTAATAGTAACATTATTTGATAGATGATCAGGTACGTTGCCACGTGTAATATTGGTTAAGCGTCACTGGTTCCCTTAACAGAGGTAGCACCATTTGTCAATATGTTGGTACATCTGGCGTTCAGCCAGAAACGGATTTAACGAGCTCTATCTATTCAGGTTTAGGATTTATCTCGACTCTCGGAATTAAATTTGTGGTAAGAAATAATTTATTCCAGTAAGATTTATGTGTTTCCCAATCTGTCTTTCCTATTTTATTATTGCGGCATTTATAGTTGACTCTTGATCACATTTTGGCAATACTGATCTGGTTTTTAGTCAATTTATAGTGATAGAATTTTTACATATTTTTTTTATTGTTCATACAGATTTTTTGTTGTTGTGAGTCTCCTCTCCATATATCAGAGAAAAGCAATCATTTTAAGAAAAAGTGTTTCTGTTTTTCATTCAAATATGTGAAGGGCAGTTATGTCTGTCTGGAACCTATCTTTACTAAAATGCGAAAGAATAACATGAGATAAAGAAAATAAGGGTCAGATCGTTATTAGAAAACTGGCAGGCAGATGAGCCATACATAAACCTTTCGTTTAAAAACTATCTTTTCGTCCTGACTTCTTATTAAACTTATACTAAATAAGCCTTCCCATTTTCTCCACATAAAGTTGAAATAGACATTTATATAGATAATTTTTAGTAAGACATTTTAAAAAGCATTGAATACGGTTTGTGGATACAGTTCACAAGTATGAACATGCATGCGAAAGTCACAAAACTACAGCAAAACGCTCGGTTAGATCATAATTCGTCATAATCAATCAAACACGATTGGACGTCGACAGGGTAATTATGATTCCATACTAGCCGCGGTTAATCACAATTGTTGGCCGTCAAACTATCTGAGGAATTATTGAGCATTCCAAATTGACAGCAATCATTAGAACCAATGTATCTTTTTGTAGATGTACTTTTTATTGTTATATTTTTAGCTTCAAAGACACGTGTATGTAAAGATGTGTTCGCACTGCTGGGCTAAGGCCTCCTCTCCCTTTGAGGAGAAGGCTTGGAGCATATTCTACCACGCTGCTCCAATGCGGATTGGTGGAATACACGTGTGGCAGAATTTCGTTGAAATTAAACACATGCAGGTTTCCTCATGATGTTTTCCTTCACCGCCGAGCACGAGATGAATTATAAACACAAAATAAGCACATATAAATTCAGTGGGGCCTGCCTGGGCTTGAACCCGAAATCATCGGTTAAAATGCACGCATTCTAACCACTGGGCCATCTCGGCTCTCATATATATGCAATATGTCTTTCAAAATCATTTTGAATTAGAAGTCATAGATTTTAGATGATATTATCTTTATTGTTTTGGAAGGGATGCCATTTGTCTGAGTGGGGTTCGGGATTCTTTACAAGGTCTGGATGGTATTCGGCCAGTTGTTTCATTATTGGATTATCTCTTCTATTGGGATAATAATTAACTGAGCGCCAATTTTAGGTTGTAATTCAAAATCTTCTTATTAGTCGCCATTTTTGCCCTCTTCACCAGTGTTCCCAACGCGTCTTCGCTGCATATTTTGCAATTGTAGTTTTCTCGCTGCACATTTGATAAGGATGACTGTATGTTTAGTGAGGGTGTTGCATCCTTCTCTATTGCCGCAGTCTTGGAGTTGTAGGTCTTTCCCTGCTTGTGTATTGTGTTGTAGTTGATTGACGTCTCCAATAAGTAACAGCTCGCCGGTTTTGATAATATGAAATAACATGACGATGACTTCAAAATGGTTCATGAGACTATAAGCATCGTAGTCTTTAAGCCGTTTCAACTATTTTTATTCTTGCTCTTAGATGCCAGTGTATTTTATTCGCCGCATCCGCTCCGGTTCGGCAATCTTATATCTTATATCTCCGTACAATGGAGGCTACAATGCCTTTTTTAATATTAAAGTTGCGCAAGATCCAAGTTGTTTTTTCGTATCCTGGTATTCCATTTACCTGCGTCATCTTTGGCAATTCTCAGTTCTAAGGAGGAACGAGCAAGTATGGAGTCTGCCAGCCATATTTCTGTGTCTTTGGATGTGACTATGATGGGATTGTTTTCTGGTGTATGGAATGTGATTTTTTCCGAGCGCCTTATTTCATCCTCGTCCAGGATTTTATTCCTCGAGTGGCCCTAAAGAAATCAGGCCCATATGGTGAATCATCTGTTATGGATTTCATAGAGGTTGAAAGGCTGAAGTAGCGTGTAAATGAGGATGAAATTTTTCTTGACTTCTGATCACGATATGAATGATAAGGCAGAATTTTGACGTTTATTATATGAGCCATTTTGATTTATTCAATGTACATTTATTTATCATATTATTATGATTAATATTTAAATAAATCAATTGATTTTAATAACACGAAAAATAAATAATTATTTCAATAAGTAAATTAACGAGAAACTTAATACGTAGCTTCTTTGTTTTATATTTAATCAAAAATATCAATTAATTGGACGAATCGAATTAAGAACATTCGAAAATATCAGGGCATAGCAATTATTTAAATTAATATCAAATTTACTCTGAATATCATTTTATTGAAGAAAGAGCCTTCGTCAATAAAATTATACTTTAAATTACAAATGAAATACATCATATTGATGAAAATTAAATTGAATGCCATGTTAATGAGCTGAAATAGATGGCAGAAACGTAATACATATACAATTTACGTAATATACGAATGGTTATTGCAGGTGGAAAAGAGTGACAGGAAGGCTGGTTCATTTCTACAAAGAGAATCAGAAGTGCGGCTCAATGAAATTCTACAAGCTTTCTGGTCACCAAGTCACACCAAGTGGTCATAGTTTCTAGCTATTCTTGTCATTTGTTCTCAATGTAAATCTTATGTTAGTATATGGATTAAGTATCAAATTTTTCACCTTTCGATATTTTGAAATAAATATAAATATTATTTTTTAGTTGATAAATATTATTATAAGTGAACTTATGTCTTGTGGATATTTCTGTAATGGTGTAAAAAATCGTGACGAATACCGAAAGTATTGATAGAATTCTGATATACGTAATTTATATGAACATATACAGTATATAAACATATTATATACTAGCTGGTGCCCGCGACTCTGTTCGCGTGACTTTAAGCCTCAAAAGTAGGGGTATTATATGGTTGACATATTTATGTATATTTGCGTCTGTCGTGGCATTGTTGTTCCCAAATGACGGACAGATTATGATTTTTTGATAGATGACTCATTTGAGTGCTTTTTCATCAATAAAAATCCAAAGGGTTTTTTTTAATATAAATATAAATAAATATTGGACAATATCACATACATTCCTCTGATCCCAATATAAGTAGCTAAAGCCCTTGTGTTATGGAAAACCAGAAGTAACGACGGTACCACAAACACCCAGACTCAAGACAACATAGAAAACTAATGAACTTTTTCTATATCGACTCGGCCGGAAATCGAACCCGGGACCTCGGAGTGGCGTACCCATGAAAATCGGTGTATACACTACTCGACCACGGAGGTCAAATTTAAAATTTAAAATTTAATCATGTAATATTAAAAAGTTATGATGTATCTAACTGCGCAATGTATTTACACGATATTACACGTAGTGCCGTCGGGGATTAAAGCATAGATTTTTTTGCAGTGGCGAACACTCGACAGAGCCTCATAAGGCTAGCCGTGTGCACTGGAAACTGGACTCGCTTAAAAGTAAACGCAAAGTTTTTTGGAATGAGATTGAACCAGGGTATAATCATAAAATTATTTGCGCCGTACCTATTTATATTTGTTTTCAAATGCAAAGGGATTTTAGTTACATTTCAGTTACACCACTGGAACTCTTTAAAAAGGTTTTGATCACATGTGTATTTCACCAACCCGCATTGGAGCAGCGTGGTGGAATATGCTCCATACCTTCTCCTCAACGGGAGAGGAGGCCTTAGCCCAGCAGTGGGAAATTTACAGGCTGATTATGTAAAGTTAGAGGCGACCCGGTTCCTTGGCTTTTCTATTAGCAATATCACACCGAACATGTTTATGCAGTAATCAATAAATAACGAGATGACCAAGATACGACATATATAACGTGTTTTAGGTAATCAGTTTATTTTTCAGTGCGACCTGGGTTTGTGTCTATATGTGCCTGAGTAAGAGAGTGAAGGGGACAGAGTGTGTGTGATAGAGAGAGAGATATGGCTTAGAAAAACAATACAAAAATATTATAATAATATAAGGGCCGCCTAGCGAAGTATAAAGGTTCGCAGATTTCATCCTGACCCCGTGGGTTATTGTCGTCCGCGCTCTTTGCATAAGCTTTAAGTTTTTTTGAACGGATAAATAGGAATATTATTCTTAAAAAATGAGGTATTGCTATTGTTCTTTACCTTGTTTCCAAAATATGTATGTATATGTCCATTGAGACTCTCAAAATATTTTTTTGTAATTTTTTTCAGAGCCTTTGACAACGTTCAAGACAATAGACAAGAAAGGCTATATTCTTCAATCTCTTTGTGATTCTTTAAAAACAAAACAACACAAATCTTAAAGAGAGTTAGACAACTTTTTTTTGTTTATTGAATAAAGATTTTCTCTAAAGCAGTACATAGGTACAGTGAGTATTTATTATTTTATAATGAAGGTAGGTTACTGGATGGTAAGTGGTCACCATTGCCAATAGACATTGGCGAGATTGACCAATGTGCTGTACTAAGCTATCGCTGCTTGGTGTTAAAATATATGAAATCCGTATTACTTACTAAGTTATATGATACGGAACAAGAGTCAATTGATGAGAAAAATACAGTTGTAAAGTTTCCAAAAAGGAACGAAGAAAAAAGTAACATGATGGCTGAAGTAAAACCTGGCTTTACCAAGTTGAACTAAATTTGAAGCATCCAGGCTCCAAATGACACGATGAGGGTGCCTCCTGCAAGATCGTAAGTCAATTCAGCGCAATGATAATAGTACTTTGTTTTCTTGTCAAGTCTGCTGGCAGGATGTCACTAGCCCGTGAAAATGGTGCAGGTGGGATTAGACTGTCTGCTGATGACGCGTCTCCTGCCCTGTCTTTATTTCATTAAAGAATTGAACACATTAAAAAAATATATCATTGTATATTTCGATACTTAAAATTATAAAAAAAAAATTAGACAAAGCAAGTCCACCTGCGCACGTGAAAGATAAATATAATACTAATAGTAATAATTTATATACTATATACTTTCTGTAAAGCAAAAAAAATATTTTCAAAATATCGAATTACACAGAGCAGTAACAATTTATTACGTAAACATTGCCTTTAAGCCTCGTAGAAAATATTATACGCTTAGGCCCGGTTTGTATATTTAAGGTAAAACCGCAAAGATTTAAAATAATTTATTAAAGGCCGTAGCATTTACATTTCGATCTCATAGATCGTGACTGTGTAATTAGACACTTCCCTTCACGCTGTTCTTATTCGTGGGAGATTTTCATCTGATAATAATATGGAAGTTTCTTCATGATGTTGAGGTGGTTGTTGTGGTGCTTGGTGGTAGGGCTTTGTGCAAGCCCTTCTGCGTAGGTACCAGCCACTCATCAGATATTCTACTGCCAAACAGCAGTTTTGTTGTGTTTCGGTTTGAAGGGTGGATGAGTCAGTACAACTGGCACAAGGGACTTCATCTTAGTTTCCAAGGTTGGGGACGCATTGGCGATGTAAGGTTGTGGTTAATATTTCTTACAGCGCCATTGTCTATGGGCGGTAGTGACCACTTACCATCAGGTGGCCTAATTGCTCGTCCGACAACCTATATCATAAAAAAAAAAACTTCACCGCCGAACACGAGATGAGTTATAAACACATGTAAATTCAGTTTTCATTCAAACTTGCCCGGGTTTGACCTCTCAATCTTCGATTAAGAATCACGTTTTCTAGTGACTGGGCCAATAGGGATGTCCTAAATGGCAATATGAAAATGAGTTTTTCAGTTACCATAAATCTAATGAGTAACAAATTATATAACACTTTTAATCGATCGATAGTTTAGATCGAATTCCCGATCAATTATATTCGATAATATAGGTACACATTGAATTATACAAAGGCTTGATGTAATATTACGTAATTGATCGTATTAAGTTAAACAATGAGAGCGATGTCATAAGTGGATTAACGTGATTCCTGAATTCTGACTTCGAGGTAATACAATTGACGTTGATAATAATTTGATTACAATGATATCAAATCTAAGAATCACTTCCTATTATAACCTTAAGAGTGTATTATAGTCTCTTAAACTTGATAGGGTTTTATGGAAGCTACACACATTATATTCTACTATTAAACAGAACTTAGTATTGTTGTGTTTCGGTTTGAAGAATATTTCTTCAATGGTAATGTTTATTAGTGGTGGTTATCATGGACCATTCAAACCATTAGCCATTCAGTTTACCTTTAAAATAAAATAAAAAGGAATTGTGTAAAGTATATTTCGATTTTGTTTTCGAGGTGATCCATTGTCAATATATACACAAAAAAATCATTTACGCCTACCCGGCAGCGTGTCTATTTTTTTTTTATGCTACTAATGTTACCAATTAAGTTGCTTCCCATCTGATCGCCTAAATAACAAAACAATTCGAAATAAATCTCAAGCCATACAACCATATACAAGGAGTTTGTTGTACAAAATGACAGCTAGATAATCCCAACACGTGATCCAAAATAAATCAACTAAATGTGTTCATAATTAACGTTTACTAATGACATAATTATCAGAGGGAATTTCGGTTATGTACTAATTCAAATATGAAGCTTATCATACAGGTGTATTCAATCCACGTATGGACTAGTTTTGAACTCATATTGTTGAAATTCATTCGGATACGAAAATTCATAAATATTATTGTGCAGGATATGACAGATCATGCCTTTGTTTGTTTGATTTGCACCAGTGCATAATAAGCCCGACAATGTGCTGATTATAACGGTTTATTTAATAATAAACGACTCATTTAATTCTAATTTTCATAACATATTGTTCTGTGTATATTTTAAAGAGATTTTGATTTATCGTCCGTCGTGTAAAGCGATTTTTGATGATCTAACATTCTAGCACGTGCAATTAAGCCGCTGTTCGGACATTTACTGCTTGTTATAACTTTATAATACGCGTGTATTTACACGTATATTTCTTTCTGTATTTATATTTAATTATAAACATGACTTTTGATCCGGAAATATTCTTAAAGCCTACAAACAAGAATAACAAGGATAAGAAAATACATATTTATAATGAAAATACATATTATCAGTAATATGATATAAAAACTAATTAAAGTAGTATCAATGTCGACATAAATGTTTAATGTGTCAAGCAATATAATTGAATAATCATTAAACCAAGATATGAATCAAATCGAAAATTATTATTTTTCAACTTTTAATTGCTTGTATAATTACACATATGTATGTTATATTTTAAATTTTTTTATAATATGGTTAATATTTTTTTCGTACCATTTTATTTATTTTAATGATGCAATTGATGCTCACAGCATACCAGCATGGCAGAAAAAAATTGAAAATAGGGGAACATCAAATTTGACCGCGTTGTGCAAAAATGTTCCAACACACCGAACCGATTTTTTTTAAAGCATAATATGTTTAAGCCCTACGCATCTGCTTCGCGGATTATAACATTTCTAATTCTTTATAACGGTCCATATTGTAATGAGGCAGGAAAAATGTTTGGGATTTGTATATGGAACATTAAAAAATTATATAAATATTGTTGTTTTATTATTTGTACAATACGGGTTTTGTATATAGATATACACATTATTATTATTTTTTTTTGCATTAGCAGCCTGTAAATTTCCCATTGCTGGGCTAAAGGCCTCCTCTCCCTTTGAGGAGAAGGTTTGGAGCATATTCCACCACGCTGCTCCAATGCGGGTTGGTGGAAATTTAAATTATTAATTAATTTAAATTATTATTATAGTCTTTATTTATTACATTGCCCTTCAAATAAACAAAATATAATTATTACAATTAGATATCTTGTTGTATATAAATAATTTTAATTTTTTTTAATATTAACTTTCATTTTAATAACTCATTACACTAAATTTAAATTAATAATTGAAATACAAGCATTTCTAAGTAGGTATAGTATCTATTCATTTAATTATATATATTTATATTGATAACATGCTTTTTAAATTAGTGTACATTGACTAACATTTAACAATTTATTGCTCTTCATTTAAAGACATAATTAAAATCTTTGAAATACCCATATTAATTTATTTTTTTCAATGAATTAGGCTCTTTTTCATGTTTATATTAAAACATACTTTTACATGCATTTTATCTGTGTTTTTTATTTTGTCTTGTCCTTTTAGATTTAGTATATTACAGTGAGTTGAAATAATTGTAATAGTTTTTTTTGTTGTGTTATTATTAAACATCCAAGTGTAGGTTAGACATGACAGTATTCAGGAATCCAGTATCTTTATCTTCAATTTTAAAAGAAGGTTCAATTCAAGTATTTGGTTATTGCTCCAAAATCTTTACCATGTGGCATCTATTTGTCTGTGTAGTAGTTTGTTTGTCATGGTGTCTGGTTGTAGTAAACTATATCTGTTTACCGATTATTTATATATATACCTGTACATATTCTAGTAAGATGCTGTTGACTTTAATGGATATTGATTGGTAGCTGTAGCTTTATATAAATTTGCAATGCATCTGAAACAGAATTATAATAAATGGATATATTAATTCGAAGGAACTAATTACCTTGATATAAAAATCAGAAATTATTTGTAAGAAGAAAAATCTGTGTAAAATTGGAAACCTCAGATCAAATCATTTAAAGCTTAATAAAGGTTTTTATTAACTTTTTATATCTTATTAGATCTTCATTGACAATGAAATATTATGCTTTATGATTAAAAGTAAAATTTACTCACTTATGATAAAATCGTGCCAAGGTAGCTTTTGGTCCTCTGATACGTTTTGAATAGATCACATAGATTTACAGTATTCACTAGAGCCTTCCGCCACATTTTATCAACTTTTAATTTTACGTATTAAATAATACAGTTCTCACTGAAAATTAGTTCGAATTACTTACAATCTCACAAAGTGGTGCTAGTATAGATTTGTGAATACCAAATAGAGTTTTCATTACAAATTCCACCTTGCAGGTGTTGTTGTTTGGCGGTAGAATATCTGATGAGTAGGTGGTAATTGAGAAATTAAGTACTTACACTCACTACATCTTATAAATCAAAGTCTCCCGTCGAATTTGTTAGTCTGTCTGTTATTAAAATAAAAAAAATGATGCAGTAAGTACCTAATAATAATAAATAATAAAAATGTGATGTACCTATCTGATGTTGTCACATCAATAGTGTTACGCAGTAACTACATTACAATAACTAAACCACAATTCTGTTTTGAATATTAAATGTTGTTACGCAATACTTGGTTATATGTTTGAAGACGAAACTGATTTTGTATTGAAACAAACAGATTTCACAGAATTGCGTTTTTAAATATGTATTTAGTTCAATGATTGAAAAATAATTCATTTATTAATCAAAGTATTATTCTCGCTCGAAAAACGCTTTATATGTTTAAAGTGAGGACATGAAATGGGAGAAACTCACCAGCGCCGATTGCAATACACATTGCAAATTAGTGGTAAAGAACTAATGACTATTTATGATCATTTGTGATTTATGATATCGCTCCGTTTATAGCCATAATTTTTAACAAGTGTTTGAAAACGGGTTAATTTCCGGATTTATTAAAATGTAGTATTACTGATTTTTGAAAGTTATAATAAAAGTGATTCATGTAATTATATTTATACTGTATTCATATTTGCCCTATTTCTATACTTCCGTCGTTGAGTAAAATATTTGAAAAAAAAAAAATGTTTACTCAACTTCTGGTTGAGTTTGGTTTAAACAATAGTTGTCAAAGTGAACATTTACTTACCAACTGGCATATCCATATAAAAAGGCGTAAACAAAAATACATCGTTTTTTTTAAAATAATATAATATTAATCTTGCACAACAGTTAAGTCATTGTTGGTGAAAAATGTTTACAACTTTTCAAATCGAAACTTGAAATATATTTCCTATTTGCAGTCGTATTCTACTTCAGACGGAAGTAGTAAAAGAAGTTCAGCGAGTTAAAAATATTAGTATGATTCCAATTGGCGTTTGTGACACTATAAAAAACTCCACTTTAGCACAATTCAGATCCTAAAAACCGAAGCCGATGCCAAAGCTGCTCTTGACTCTAAACGGCGAGTTCAAAGGTATATTTTATGATTTCCAAGTCCTTTAACTCTAACCAGCTCGTTATCTTCAAATATAAACTTCACTATCTACGTCCGTACCGTTTTTACATCCACGGTGGATCCCTAAAAGAAGATAAAAATCAGTGATAGTTATAACGCAGTCGTAAATCAGAGAGCCAATATTTTGTCGAAATCACTAAGGTTAGGGATGTCAAAATATTTTTGTTATAATAAAATAAATATAAAAGTATGCTACTATAATTTGATCCTTATTAACATATATATTAGTGGTACAAAAGTTACCTTAAGTCAAAGTAGAGGACATTTCTACTAAGAATCCAAACCACTTTAACGCAATCGAATAAAACATACTCGTCGTTTAGATTTAACATAAGCAGTGTACCGATTCCACTACCACAAAATAATGCAACAATACGGAGCTAATTTTCACCTTGTTAATATATCAAAATAAGAAAAATTTTATTGGAAAAACACATAAGCCTAGTATAGATGATATATATACGGTATGGATTATATATTGTAACCTAGCGTGAGGGTTAAAATTAACCGAATAAGAAGTTTTTGCTTACGTGACAACCCTGGCGTTTCGGACGTGAAGCGAAAACCGATGTCCTATTACCAACCACGGGTGTGCGTATTTTGAATATACGAACTCCACCGATTCATATGAAATATTAAATTTTCACGAGTAAATTCGATCAAGTAATCTTCTGTACTTTTTATAGCTAATTCAATATATACAAAAAGGATTCAACATAAAATTAAAACTAAGCGTAAATCTTCGTTGGTTTCTTATTCGCATTCTCCGAAAAGAAGATTTTTTTTATGTACTTGGTAACAAAATTACAGATACATATAAAAAGTTTCGATGCGCGGCCTTTTAAGACCTGATCATCAAACGTTAGGTATAAAAATGTTCAAACTCGCTTCATACCAAATTCTACCGAAATTATTAGTAGTTTGGTAGTAAAAGAGCGTTTATAATATTGGTATAGATACTAAATGTAATATATACCAGTATACGATATTTAATAGCACATTTCGTATCAATAATTTGAAGTTGAAAACAATTTTATAAAATGTTTTAATAAATATCGATAGCAATGATCATTGCTATAGAATTACGTTATCGGTAAATCAAAAGTATATGTATATGCTATTTAAAAACGGTACGATAATTTAAGATTATAATAATGTATAATTAAATATGATATACGATGTTCTAATTTATAACAAGTATAAATCCAACTGCGAGACATTATTGTATTGGTAGTATAATATATTACAAACATTTCTATTATTGAATAGAAGGACATATTATTCACAATTATCCTCTAATTGTCCTGTCCAATACTAAACGCGAGAGATAAGTTGTCTGTATCGAGATGAATAGAAAGGGAAGTTGCTACCTCGAAATCCGGGCTCTTATTCTTGAAGACACTTTCTTCTTGCTCCCTTGGTCTTCACTTGACATACTGGGCCTAATCATTTGGCTGTTAAAAATTATTAGATTTTTCCGTCGAAAGATTCTTATCAAAAGCCCAGAGTCTGCACTTTGAAAGCGTATACACTCCCGGGCCTCGGAAAGACGTAAAGGTTCTACACATGTTTCCAGTCGTGTCAAATTTACCATTCTATCAGGTGTTTGCGCAGACACGTAATGTGCATTATAATATGTTCTGCGTAGTTGACCTGGCTAGTCTCCATAAGTATCCATTGAGATTGGTTGTAATAATCATAAATTATTTAAATTATTTACAGGTAGCAGTAATGTAGTGTCCGGTGTCCATTTCTATTTTCCTCCATACTAACTTAGGAGAGCTAAATTTTTATTGTTTAGGTTGTTTGGGCAAAAACTTTAAAATTGACTTGTGTTATTTCTCTTAAAATAACGGAAAAAATCCACATATCTTACAAAAATATAGAATAAAATATTACAGAATACTGAATTTATTGACAGAGAGGAGAGCCCCTTGATATACCAACTCAGATTTGCTAGGAATTAAATATTATATTTTAATATAAGTACGCGCATGAAGCAACTCAGTAGCGTAATTTCTTCTTGCTTGCTTTACAAATATCATTATTTTAAATTGAAATATTTAATTTGAAATGGCTCATTATGTATTTAACCGCCAAAACAATTTTTAAGATTATAGCTCTTTAGATTAGTTCAACACAGATTGTCTACAATTTTAAAATTAAATTCTTATTGAATTGAAAACAAGTGAGACAGGTTCTTTTCACATATCAAAACTTATTTGGACAATATCCAAGTAGTTGCGGATTCGCTAGAGGATAGTAACATCCTATTGCTTTCTATTGAATGGTCTCTTTCGATGCATGCGGTGGACGTGACCTGTCTACGTTTATGCTATCCTGGTACTTGTGGAGCATTGCTTACGACATATTAGAACAGCATATTTGTAACAAATGTATCAAATTTCTTACCAAGTTAAGTAAGAACTAATGTTACTCTACGTATTATTATAAATAAAGCTGATGAATATAAATGTCAAAAAAATACTTTAAATAAGTGATTATAGCAGGTTCATTCTGTTCTAGATAAATATGAAATCCTTTTGGTTCATTTGACTTGTCTTGGATATATTTTTAAAACAAATAGAATCACCTGAAAAACAAAACTTACTTCGTAGTCATTTAAAATTTGATTTATTTTTGTTGAAACCTATGTACGACCTGTCTTAGTATTTTCATACGTATGCGTTGGGCCTGTTATCGAATTCAGCACCTTGGGTGGATTTTTTTAGCATAAGGAATGGTAGTAGGGGTCTCGCTTTTGTTTAAATATGTATGTATGTAGGTGGTAGGGGTCTCTCACGCTTTTGTTTAAATATATGTATGTATAAATATAAAATATTTATTAAGCGATATTAAAATAAAGCAAAAACAAATTTACAACTTCACATTAAGGGAAAAGATTACTAAACAGTGTATTAATTATTAACACAAACGTACTTCAAACCAACATCTACAAACGGAAAATGAATCATGCTATTTTTACATTCCATTTGGGATTTCAATCAGCTGTTCCACAAAATGTTTCGTATTTTGGATGTTTGTAACAGAACGAGATACCGGAGGTATTATGATATAAGTTTATAAATAATGCACTCTGACATTTAACAATTGCATAGTTCTGAATCAATTTTATTGGCCATTAAATTGAATACATTTTTAGTATATAAAGTCGTATCTTGATTCTTCTAAAAATTGCGTCATATACGTTAGGTTTGGCACCAACTTTAAGCCATCGATGTTTGTACCGGAGATGTTGAAGATATGTTGTTGGATGTTGATGTTGTAAGGAAATGGGACTGCGATGAGCTTCCCGGACGATCAATGGATGTTAAGATTTAAAAATGGCATGATCATATTAAGAATTATTGCGTTATTTTTCTAACCATGACATCCCAACATAATATTATTTATCACCCCAGAAGGTACACAATCTTCGGATGAAGTATTATCCGCTGAAGTGACTGTGTACTGGTGTATCAATATTGAGTGGGCAATGATTTAATGTTGAACATTACGTTAAATACAAAAATCGCGTAATAAATTATATTAAAAATGTAATTAACTATAAAGGGTATTTATATTTAATTTTATCTACTATTCGAACTTTTATTTTCATGTGTATTTACAACGAACTGTTTGATATAAATCCAAAAGCAGTATAACTTTATATTATGAAACAAAAGGCAAATGGGACGCACGGCATATAAAAATGAAGCTACAAAAGCAAATACAAAAGAAGAATAATAGATTATTAATTATTATTGACTTATTAACTAAAAGACGCATCGTTTCGCATTATCGGAAATTTCTTTTGTCGTTCACTATAATATTATGTGCACTCCATATTTGATTTATAATCTGTGGTCGTTATAGGAGCCAGACTAGAAAAAGAAATATTGTAAGTTTCATAGAAATAATACTTTTCATATTGAAACTGCACCACGTAATTAAAAAATCAAGAATAGTTCCCATCAGACCACCTACACTCATAGGGAACTTTGATAACTGAGAACCTTATTTTGACAAGCCTTCTGTGTTGCTTGATAGTTTAGTCCGATCCCTACAAAAGAGTAATTATTGAGCGTGATCCCATTTTAAATACACAATAAATATAAACATGATGAATAAATAAAATAAAATAAAACTGTTAGTTAAATTATTATTTTTTAAATTAAAAGTTTATTATCTGTTTATTAAACAAAGCTGAAATATAAATAAAGACATTTTATACATAGCAATTAGTTTTGGGTAAAATATATTCGTAATTGTATAATCATGTATAATTAACACTATTTGTAAGAATTTATATAATTGTTATATTTGTATATAAAGAAACAGTATCATAAATTTTATCGAGAGTATAATATTGAACTACGAATTGATAAGTGTCAATTGATAGCAATGTTTATTGTTTTTTAGGTCAAGGTGCGTTGTTTTATTTGACTATTCAATAGTCAAAATCAAGACATGTTAATAAACATGGCTTGGAAATGATGTTTTGATTGATAAAATTTGTAAAAAATACATACGTAATACCGGAACATTTTAATAAACATTACAAGTAACTTTTAATATAAATTGTTGATTAAATATTTGCTTGCTCATAATTATCACGATATCATCATATCTTAATTATAAATGACACCACCAGACATCGTTAGTGTCATCAAATTGTGAAAAAGATATCTTTTTTTATCACAATTTTATTTTTATTCTTTGATTAAGTTAAATGTCTAAAGACCCAGCGACTCAAGTGGGGACGGATCGCCTCCACTGTCGCCAGGTCCGCCGTGGGTGACCCCAGATCCTCCTGCCATCGGGCGATCAGGGCTTGCTGGGCTAGAGCCCTGATCCGCCCGACCTCCGCCGACCCTGGACGGTCGCCGCGGTTCCTCGCCTCGACCCGGAACCGGTACACCTCCGCGAGCACCTCCGCCTGGAGCTCCCAGGGCGGATCGCCCGCGAGAAGTGTCGCCGCAGCCCACGACACCGTACGGTACCCTTTGATGCCTCTCACCGCTATGACACTCTGCGGCTTCCGCAGCAGGGCCCGATTGTCAGCGGTGAGGGCGTCGATCCTGATCGGGGCACCGTACAGCGCCATCGATCTCACTACGCCGGAATAAAGACGCCGGCATAACGATCCCGGCCCCCCCACATTTGGAAGGAGGCGGCCGAGAGCGGAAGCCAGTATACCTGCGCATCTACGATTAAAATGAAATTTAGAAAATAATATTTTGTTTCAATAAAAAAAGCTGTTATTTAACGAAACGCATTAATTATCTATAAATATATGTGTGTGTAACATAGAGGAGTAATAACCAGACGTAACTGGGTTTTTAGGGTTCCATAGCCAAATGGCAAAAAACGGAACTCTTATAGATTCTTCATGTCTGTCTGTCTGTCTGTCCGTATGACACAGCCACTTTTTCCGAAACTATAAGAACTATACTGTTGAAACTTGGTAAGTAGATGTATTCTGTGAACCGCATTAAGATTTTCACAACAAAAATGAAGAAAAAAGCCATATACTTAGAACTTAAACTCAAAAATTTTTTTTTCATGAAATCCATACTTGTGGATTGTCTATGGATAGGTCTTCAATGATATTGAGGTTTCTAGTATAATTTTTTCGTAACTGAATATTTTGGGCGAGAGATACTTCTAAAGTGGTAAAATGTGCCCCCCCCCCCCCCCGTGTAACTTCTAAAATAAGAGAATGATAAAACTAAAAAATATATATGATGTACATTATCATGCAAACTTCCACCCAAAATTGGTTTGAACGAGATCTAGTAAGTAGTTTTTTTTTAATACGTCATAAATCGTAAACCGCAATTTACCTTTCATTCAAAAGTTACAACGAACTACAAAAACTTTTATATTATGTGCTGTGCTGAACCCTTCATGAGCGAGTCCGACTCGCACTTGGTCGCTTTTTTATTACTGGTAAATATTGTCTAATATTTGTTTTAAATTATTTTGTGCCGTTCGCAGAGCAAGACACTACTATGAAGTGTAAATTGTGTAATTGGCTCATATCAAAGTGATTCGAACCCTACGACCCTAATCTTTAGATACATACAGTATCATTAGGTATTTTATTGTCATTCGAAGTTAATGTTTTTTTTACTGTTGTTGTTGACTGGCCAGTAAAAATCGAGTTTAAGATTAATATCAGTAACCCTGTAAAAATTCTTACTTCATTCTTACAAAATTCAAATTTTCAAATTCTACTATTGATTGTCGAAATTCTACCACCTGTATGGAATGAATCACTTCAGACCTGAGCAAAACTGGCGAATTATACGAAAATATCAATAAAATAATATCGTTTTACATGCAGAAGTTCCTTACAACTTTCAGTATATAAATTTGAGATAAATAATTTTATTATAAAATTTTTATCGCAAAACCAAGAGTCGAGTAAGAAATAAAACATCACGAAGAGATAAAATATTATATTTCACTTTTCTCTCGAGTCAGTGTACAAAATGTTTAATATTATAATTATTTTGGTGTACGTTTTTCATGAAAGTGAATCGGCGAAAATATTAGGCGTTTTTCCAACGCCTTCTATAAGTCATCAAGTTGTGTTTCGTCCAGTCATGTTAGAACTAGCAAAGAGTGGACATGAAGTCACAGTTATAACGACAGATCCAGTATATCCAAAAGGTCAAGCACCTGAAAATATAACAGAAATTGATTTGCATGATATTTCCTACGAGCACTGGAAAATTTTAACTGAAAGAGACCACGGAAAAGATCCAGTTGAATTTATACGTTTTGTTAATGATTTTATCTTAGAATTATTTGTTAAACAATTAAAATCTAGTGAAATTCAAAAATTTCTCCGTGATAATAGAAAGTTTGATTTGTTATTTATCGAGTCTTGTATACGACCAGCCTTTGTATTTTCATATATTTACGATGCACCGGTTATTGAATTCAGTTCGTTTACTGGTGTTATTTCCTCTTATGAAGCGATAGGAGCAGCTGCACATCCTCTTATTTATCCAAATGCAATGCACAGAAGAATTTATAATTTAACTCTATGGGAGAAGATCACAGAGTTATATACTCATTACACAAGCGCAAACATTTTTGATAAACATGAAGAAGCGGAAAATAAAATATTGAAGTCGATTCTTGGTTCAGACATGCCGGATTTACACGATTTGAGACAAAAAGTTCGAATGATGTTCCTAAATGTTCATCCTATATGGGATTTCAATCGGCCTGTTCCACCAAATGTATTGTATCTAGGAGGCTTGCATCAAAAACCTCAACTTAAGCTACCTGAGGTACGTACCATATATATTTCATTTTATAATCATAAATAAAATATCACAAATACATAGGAGCCTAAATGATTCAACGATGAAGAAGACTATGATTTCAGATATTATTAAAGTTTATTATGTTTATGTTAAATTATGAGAGTCAAAATAAGCCCGCGAATAGAGTATGTCAACACACCTGACTTATCACGCTTGCTTTGAGTTTAAATTTACAAGGAACACGGTTAAGGCTGTACATTTATAAAAATTCCGAATAATATTCAAAATAATATTTTTTCAGGATCTAAATTCTTATCTAGATTCTTCTAAAAATGGTGTTATATATATGAGCTTTGGTACGAATGTGAAGCCTTCGATATTCCCCCCAGAGAAATTAAAGATATTTGCTAATGTGTTTTCTAAACTTCCTTATGATATTTTATTGAAATGGGACGAAGATGAGTTTCCAAGACTTTCAAAGAATGTTAAGATTTCGAAATGGCTGCCACAATCTGATTTATTAAGTAAGTCCTCGTGTCGAAATTATATCAATTTTAATGTATACTATTATTTTATTATTCTTATAATAATTATGTACTTTTCCAACTAGGCCATCCTAAAGTCAAGCTATTTATAACACAAGGTGGCTTACAATCAACGGATGAGGCAATAACTGCTGGAGTACCTCTTGTTGGTATACCAATACTTGGTGACCAATGGCTTAATGTTGAACAATACGTTAAATTTAATATTGGAAAATGTGTTTTATTTGAAACACTGACAGAGGAACAGCTGCTAGATGCTATTAATACTGTTATCAACGATGCAAGGTAAATATTATACTTTTTTTACAAATCAAACGATTGTTTAAAATAAAGATCTAATTTAAAATTCAAAGAATATACCTTATTATTAATTTATTTAACAAATTCGAGTCTAGAAATAATATTCATGCGAATGAAGATTGCTTTAAACTCGTTTCAGTTATTTTTATTTCTTTTGACTTTAGCTATCGTCAAAACATTGTCAAGCTTCGCAACTTTATGAATGATCAGCCGCAGTCATCACTCGAGCGCGCGGTGTGGTGGACGGAACATGTCCTACGGCACGTGGAAGTCACGTATCGGCGCACGCCTGCAGCGAACATGCACTGGTCTGAATATTATGAACTAAAAATAGTGTTGTTGCTATTAAGTGCTTTAATAATATTTTTGTCAGTCATAGTATTAGCGATATATCTAATTGTTGCGAAACTGAAACATTACAAGCGCTTAAAGATTAAGAAAAATTAATTAATAAGCTTATGTAGTCCGTCTCTTACTATATAAATAAAACTTAATAATATTCTGCAAAAAACTGAATTATGTACAACTATGATTAATAATTTAATATATTTAAAGGAATAAAACGGCTTTGAAATATTTCTTCGTAAAGATGATTATTTCAAGTTAGTATACTAACAAGAATTATAGTCTTAAAAACGTCATTAACTATGTTTACTGTCTATATACATCTATCTTCATTTCCTTGAAAATATTGTTTAATAAATGGTGATAATAATAATATATTTTATAATTATAATATCACGTTAATAACTGCTAAGACGAAGTTTTTTTTATATAAATTGTAATTAAGTTAGTCTAAAAGCATAATAAGTTTATTAAATTCGTCTTTTAATAAAATGAATGATATCGTTTTATCATTTTTTAATAAAGTTTATTTACTCTCCATTTATTGTAATTTCCCGAGAAATTACTTAAAATAAATATATGTAGGTCTATCTATATACTTTGTAACTGAGTCGAAAGAAACCGGTTATCATTTTTAGGATCACGGCTAGCTCATGTATACTATGGCGATCTCTCTTGGGAGCTCGTTAACGATCAACCGAACGTTCAACGAACTATAATATTAAGTAAACTATTGTAATTTTTTTATAATTTAACTTTAAATATATTTTTCAATCCAAAACGTATATGTGTTTAAATAAAAAACATATTTATTGGATTAAAAAAGAAATAAAAGAAGGTTTGAAATAAGCGTCACCTAATCAAGTTTTAAGTTTTTGATTACAGTAAATTTAGTTTAAAGTTGAAACTGTCCATAAAATCAAATATAAAAATATACAGTGATGAAATATTCTGTAATCTATTCTTGATTTAAAATTAATTAATTTTTAAAGAATTTATTCCCAATGAAAGAACAAAATCAAAACATACTTTATTTAAGGAGGTTCTAAGCACAAGCACTTTTGAAACGTGATTTTGAAATTGAATTAAAAATGTTGTTCGTTTATTCACCAATAACAATATTAAAAAATCGAAAGTATGCAGTACTACAGCATGCTGCATTGACGTGATTCGTGTAAAAAATATCTATTGACTACAAAATGACATAGATTACTTTCCATTCGGAAATATGTACAGTTGTATAGTTTATAAGGATAATTCAATAATCTGGTCTTTATCCTAAAACTACTGAACGTCTGTCATAAAAATTGGTATATTAAGATTTTAGATTATGATTAGTTTACTACAAAGAGTATCTTTTACTTCATAAAATGCAGTTTCTCGTTGAATCATAATGATATTAAAACTTAAACCTTATTACTCTTTTAGCGGATACAGCGGATTCGTACATTTCACTTTACATTTACATTTATTTTGTTCATTGGTATGCTGATAAATAAGAAGGCCTCCTAACTCGAGGTTCTAGCTTCAATTTCCGGTGTCGATCCATTATAAAAATATTGGGTTTTTCTGTCGAGGACGGTAGCCAGTATGGCCTCACGCTGCCGTACCTACTAGCAAGGACGTGAAATCATCTATATCCTCTGGGGAGAGCTCCGTAGAGCCATGGATAGATTTCCTTATTAGTTTAGTATCCTCTTCGATCCTTGCCAAAAACGGCTATCACAACTTTAGGGGATGAGATTTCCACGTAACCCAGAGCCCGAATACCTTTCTAAAGGTTTCCACTGTGTAATTAAAGCTTGCTTGGTCTATTCAGCTAATCAGAGATATTAAGACAGATCTCTATGGTGGAACCTTTGCCTAGACCTGCACTTTCTTAGGTAGCTATTAGACCAAAAATGCAGTCAACCAGGGCCTATTGGAATCAGACCTATATTTAGTTTTGAAATCAAATTATTATTCTCATTATTTGATGTTGATAAAGAAGCCTAACTAAGACAAAAATATTTTGTTTATCTGTCCGATTAAATGTTTTATCTATTACTAGCAATCCGCTCCGGCTTCGCACGGGTACAATTTACAAATAAAAAAATAAAAATTTTTGCTATCAAGACAATTACTTTATTCTGAAATGTTTATTTATTAGGTTAAATAATTGTCATAAATGAGAAATATTAATGATATATAAAGTTAAAGTTAACTAAACCCGTTTGAGTCGTAATTTAAGAAATTATATATAAAACCTCCCTTATTTTTTACTCTTGCTGTTAGTGAAAACCACATCAGTATGTGTTGAGTAGCTTAGAAAAAAATAGCTGAGATTAAAGTAAGATAGTAAGCGCCTTTTTTATACCATTTATTATATCATTATTATTATTATAAACGAGCTATTCGCACCCGCTTCATACGGGCCAAATTAGAGTTTCATCTTATACATTAACTTTTTGTAGGAAGTAAGAATAAGATCTTGTTGTGCATTAATTTAAATTATAATATATTACAGTTATCATATCAATTTAATGAGACTATTGAACTAATCGAATAAACAATTTCAATGTAAGTATATAGTTAAAATTATTCATTTGATAAATGCAAAATTTATTTAATACTTTCGCCATGTCATTCCATGTCGTTCCGTTTTCCTTAATAGATGAAACACTCTTCTGTCCTCAAGCACATATTCTAACACACGTATGACTTTAAATATCTAAACAAATAAATAACTATTTTCATGATACTCATATGGACTTTTTTGATCTACCTATCGTTCGAATAACCTTTCGATAAATTAGATAAAACAATATTTTTGTTTTTGATTGAAGACATTCAGTGATTCTTTTCACCTCATACGTTTCGATGATAATATTATCATTAGTTTTTTTATGTACAGAAACAAAGCAAAACATTATTGTATGATACTAGAATTCGACTCTGATAAATATTATCGCAAAACAGAAATAGTTTACAATTTGTACGTAACAATGGCATTATTATACAATTGTCTAAAACAACATGTATAAAACAGTAGTTTAAAACAACATGTCGAAATTTTTTAAGGTGATTTTTAGTTTGATATATGTCATCGTTGATATTGAAACGGCAAAAATATAAGTCATCAAGATATGTTTCGTCCAATTATGTTAGAATTAGCAAGGAGGGGATACGAAGTTACAATGATAACAACCAATCCAGCATTCGCAAAAGGTCAAACTCCTCAAAGTTTTACTGAAATCAATGTGCACGACGTTTCGTACGAACGCTGGCGCGTTTTTTTTGCAGATAAAGGAAATGAGAAGTCAATTACTCTACTATATTAGCGAATTGCTTTTAGATCTATTTGTTGTACAATTAAAATCTCCAGAAATACAAAATTTAATTCATAGTGATGACGTTTGATTTAATTTTTGTCGAATCCTGTGTGCGACCGGCCTTAATTTTTTCATATATTTATAAGGCACCAGTAATCGAATTCAGCTCCTTAGGTGGTGTGCTCTCTGCTTTTGAAACGATAGGAGCAGCCACACATCCTCTCATTTATCCTATTGCAATGCATAGAAGAATTTACAACTTGACGTTATGGGAAAAAAATACAGAGTTGTCTATTCATTACATGAACGAGCATACTTTTACGAAATATGTAGAAACGGAAAATAATGTTTTAAAGTCAATTCTTGGTTCAGACATGCCAGATTTCAATCGGCCGGTTCCACCAAATGTGCTGTATTTACGAGGCCTGCATCAAAAGCCTCAGCATGAGTTACCATTACCAGATTACATAACATATCAATATTAACAATATTACATAATATATATATTTATATATATTAATAAATTATTTTGTTTAGTCTACGACGTTCAATTAAACATAATGTCCTTAGAATGGTATAACATGGAGTCATTTATATGAGTTTTGGTTCCAATGTTATGCCTTCTAAGCTCCCATCAGAGAAATTGAAGATATTTACAAATGTGTTTTCTAAGCTTCCGTACGATGTTTTATGGTAATGGGATAAAGATGATCTACCAGGACGTCCAAAAAATACAATTGTATATTTGATTTCGTCAAAGTATTATCATAGTACGTTCCTTCTTAAATCTCAAAGATAAATTAAAAATACAACTTTTATTGTAGAATCGTGACTACTAATCGCTCTATGTTCATAGATTATATTCACATTAAGAAAGACAAAAATTCTATTTTTTTTTATCTGTTGATTGACTGATGGTTTTAGATATCGTCAAAATGTTGTTAAGCCGCACAGCTTTATGAATGATCAACCGCAATCCTCTTTGGAACTCGCGGTTTGGTGGACGGAAAACGTAGAGAAGTTGTAGTTTCAGTCAATTCATTTGAATAAGCATTTATTCTAAAAAAAAATGCTTCTGATGAAGATTTAGGAGCTGTTCTGTTAAGAGCCAATACGGCTTCAAATAAACAAGTAGGATATTTTGGTCTAAATAATATTCAACACAGAGAAAGTAATAATAAGGTACAGTTATGTTAATAATAAGGTGCTATTAACAGTATCATTAGAGACGCTTATCAGTATTCAAGATGTTTATACAAGATTATTAAGAGCTCAACATAATTATAAAAATATTTCTAAAGAAAGATGTACTCGCCAATATTTGGAAATATTTTTATATTATTCAATGATGGAAATGTTCTATACAAAATTGTACATATTTACGTTAATGATAACAATAAAAAAAAAAACTGAAACTCTATTCAAAGGTTTATTGAAATAAATTAATTTTACCAAGGAACTAAGATCTCTAATTCCAACATATATATTATAAATAAATATACAAAATCATATAATAAAGTCATCTAACTAGTTGCTAGGGAGCAATATTCTAATAAAAATTCGAATCAATTGTTTTGTATAGATAAAACATTAAGGACATGTATGCCGTATCACAGTCTCGAGTTTTTTATACCACCAAGGTTACGTATGATATCAAACCCTGTTATCTATAGAAAATATTTAGCAGGTTTTAGACTTGACTTGACTTTGATTTTTTTGACATATTTCCATTAGTTTGGTTACATCTTGAACACTTTGACGTTTAATTCATGATTAAAACTTTCAACCACAAACATGTAATAGGTATTAAGTTTCTACTTAATACCTATAACAATCAAAAAAACATGTGATCAAGTTTAATGATAACGACTTATGCTCTTAACTATTGAAGGTTATGTTGATCGTAACCTTTAGTTAACGGTCAGTGTGTGATTTCGATAACATGAACGACAGCTTGAATTATTAAAAATCATATAAATATCTAATGTAAGATAATGTGCTTATAAATATTAATATTAATCATAAATTATTATCATTGGCAGATTAATCATAAAATCAGACAGATAAAATCAGGCAGACCGCTATATATTTTATATTTCGTAAAGTATTCATTGTTTATCATTAAATGTCATCACAAAACTAAAGTAGCCGATATCGTATTATAAAACATTACATTTCTATTCTCTGTCAATGTTTAGTTAAATATGACGAAAATATTTAAAGTGATCTATTTGTGTGTGTGTGTGCGTCGGAGCTGAAACAGCAAAAATATTAGGAGTATTTCCAACTCCTTCTATAAGCCATCAGCTTGTGTTTCGCCCATTGATGTTAGAACTAGCTAAGCGTGGACATGAAGTCACAGTTATAACAACAGATCCAGCTTTTCCAAAACATCAAGCTCCTCAAAACCTAACTGAAATCGATGTGCACGATATCTCCTACGATTATATAAAGAATTTACTGGTAATCAATGGAAACGAGAAAGATCCAATAAAACTTTCTCACATAGTCTGTGAGTTCATTTTGGGTGTATTTGTGACACAATTTAAATCAGCTGAAATTCAAAATCTTCTTCACAGTAATAGCCAATTTGATTTGATATTTGTTGAATCTTATATGCGACCAGTGCTTATTTTTTCATATTTATATAATACGCATGTGATCGAATTCAGTTCCGTAAGTGGTATTTATTCAGCCTTTGCAATAGTTGGAGCAGCCACACATCCTCTTGTATATCCAAATGCGATTCAAAGAAGAATTTACAACTCAACTATCTGGGAAAAGATTACAGACTTATATATTTATTATTCAACAGAACTTATTATTGCGCAACACGAACTAACAGAAAATTAAATGTTAAAATCAATTATTGGTTCAAATATACCAAATTTGAACGATTTGAGAAAAAAAAATCGGATGTTGTTCTTAAATGTACATCCTGTTTGGGATTTCAATCGACCTGTTCCTCCAAATGTATTATACTTAGGAGCTTTGCATCTAAAACCACAACGAGACTTACCGAAGGTCCAAATTTTTCAATTAATTAAAATTAAATAAACTTGATTCTTAAAACAAAATATTTTTAATGTTATGTAGATAGGTGAATGTGCAAATGGGCCACCTTATGGTAAGTGGACATCGCTACCTATAGACATTGGTATTCTAAGAAATGTTAACCATTCATCACTAATGCACGAATAACCTTGGGAACTATGAGGTTATGTCCCCACCCACACTTCAAATCAGAACACAACAATAATAAGTATTGCTTTTTTGTCATTGCTTGTTGTATATATGATGAGCTAGCGGTACCTACTTATTCGAGCTTGTAAAAGATCCTATATCCAAGTAAATTTACCTTTAAATAAACATTGTATTCCAGTTCTTATAAAAGTCCACTGATGAGGCAATAGCTGCTGGAGTGCCTCTCATTGGTATTGCTTGGTGACCAATGGTTTAATGTTGAGCAATACGTTAAATTCAATATTGGAAAACGACTTTTAATAGAAACACTGACAGAAGAACAGTTAATGGATGCTATTAAAACTGTGATAGGCGATAAAACGTAAACATTTAATTTTCACTAATATTGTTGATATTATGGCCTTTTCTAGATTTTTTTTTCGTAACTATGTAACAACTTGTAAACAACACAGGGCCCAGATTCTGTACGCCACCGAAAACACAAACGAGATTGTAACGCGCTCACGACGCGTTTTAGGCTAAAAACGGTATTCCGAATGCCACTGTCAAATTGAAAACCATACCTAGGGTCGTTTAAATCGCGTTTTTAACTCGTTCTAAATGTCAAAATTCCACGCCTTCATTCCTCGTGTTTTGTAAACGTGGATGTCATTTAACATAATATATAATAGTTTTAAAGTGATTTATAAATTATATTGATGGGTTTTAAGAGTTATATTTAGTTAAAAAAGTGTTCGGGTTCATATTATGTTACAAAAATATAAAGGTGATTAAAAAAAATTACTACACGTATATGCGATTAAAAGGATTAAAAATCTCACATTCACTTCAATAATGAAGTGTGTATTAATATGCGAGATATAATAATACTCGCTAATTGTTTTATAATATAAATTGAATGATAAAAATATCAAAACATTAAGAACCTTGCAATTTAATATCCAACTAAAATTAGAAATATTTCCAAAATTAATTATATGATTGCCTATCGGAGACGGTAAAGATGTCATTCACGTGAACAAACATGGACAAGCAATGGGCAATCTGTTAAACTTAAACTGTTTTATAAGACATAATGGTGATCCAGAGAAAAAAGTAATACCAGTAACTTTGAAATAACTGTGTTAAAGTGAATAAATAATTTAACATTAAACCCATAAAAATGTTACTAGTTTTAGAAAAGAATCTGTAAATACTTAGCCACAAAAGTTCTATCATAATGAAACTAAATAAATTGATAAGGTTTTGATCTTCTGAAATTCAATAATAAAATGAAAATATATTTTATATATATATATATATAATTTTTATTTTTCAAACAATTATAATTGTCTTTTCATATGTTTAAAATGAGAATAATATTTTAAATGTATGTTATGTAGAAATAATTTTAATATATAAATTGAAATACTATTTATTAATTTAAGTTACTGTATAAAAATATTCTAAATAATACAGTCAATTTAAATTAATGTAAAATCAGCCCGTGCTAATATTATGAAATAACAGATACTGTGTAATATAGTATTTTCCTTTAGTTTAAAAAATTCTAATACTCTGTTAGTTAGACACGTTTTTTTTTATGTGATAGTGGAATTCCTTTATGTTACACTATGTGATTTATAAATTTCAATAGATATGGGGTAGATGTGTTATGATTTTCTTTGCTTAATAAAATACTAATTAAGTTTCTGTTTTAAATTTAACTTTAGCTGTTTATTAACTAAAAAAAAATTGAGAGGTAATAAAATATTTCCAAAAAGCTGTTACTTTTACTTTACTCAGGTATAATATATTTACAATATATTAATGAAAGAATCAGAAAAAATGTATTTGCCTCAAAATATATTTATTTGTTCAAACAATTTTCACATAAATATTACATACATAAAACTTAATACAATTCCAATCTGAGATCGACATCTAACATCCTCTTTTGAACTGAATATTACATAAACAATGCTTGTAAAAATTTTACATTACTAAGTAATCCTTCAAATCTTTAGAAGTTACATAATTATTTAAAGAATGCTTAGTTTCACACTGATTCCATTTTATTCTCATTCTCAGTTGATTTCATACCAAGGTATGAGTAAGGTTCTATGAGCATGGAACACTTAGTGTAGGTATTTGTCCTTCCCGTCTTCAACACATAATTTAATGCTAGTTTGGCCAAGGCAAGCTAACCATCAGAGCCCGATCCTTTGATAACAGTCATTATCCAGAAAAAATGGTGTATAGTATCTAAAAGAAATGAGCGTTATATTAAGGTTAGATTTAAGATAGGTAGGTATTTCATAAATTAAATTGTAGTCAAAATATCACTTACCTTTATAGATAACTATGTTTCGATTGGTATAGTGCTGCTTAAAAAACAATATACTGAAATATTTTAAGTTCGTACTGCAGTATAATGTACGACGAAGAAATTAATAATATCCAATACGTTGACGAAAAGACTGCGCATCTATTTCATTTGAATATATCTCATTGCTCTGGTCGATTCGATCGTTTGCTGAGGCGAATTTAATGAAGGTTTTAAATAAAAAAATCTTTAAGTAAATAAATTTTATTATGACATGTTTACGTTTAATATGTCAATTAATGTTAATAATGACGTTTGTCTTAATTTCAATACGTTCCGAACAACTTACAAAAAAATTGTTTTAATTTTTTTTTATATTTTTATCAATTCGAGTACATATTGTTTTTATCGTTAGCATTTGTAAATATACAAGTTTTAGTGACATTTTATGTTAAAATATTTGGTTTTAGTCAAAGAAAAATAAATAAATTTACGTAGAAAAAAAAACCGGTGTTAATGTTAAAATATAGGAAATGAATCCGATTGTATCTCGTTAAATCTCTCAAAAAAGCATAGACTACATATTTTATGGCATTCAGAATACCAGAAAACATAACTCGGTGTGTTTCTTAGCTTCAGCGGCGGCCTTACCCATTGCGAGGCTCCGGGCGGTAGGTCTTTGCGAGCCCCCTGTCCTCGGTGAAAAGTATGTATGTGATTCGAAAGTAAGTCTGGTTGTTTGGTTTAGGTATTTGTTATGTTTGACGAGAAATGGTAAAGTTATACAAATAAATAAATAAATAAATAAATAAATAAATAAATAAATAAAATTTGTGTACTTTAAAAATATTTTACATCGAAAGAATTATAAAATTAACAAATAAAGAAATTCTATTTTTTTAAATTGATGTTTTTGGCGTCTTCCTTAGACTAAAATCTTTTATTAAAGCATGGGCCGAGAACTATGCGATTAAAAACCCGATCTTCAAGTGTTTCGAGGCGCGATTTTTAAGTAGTACATGATGATTTTTTCAATTATGTTCTGAATTAATGAATTAGTTAACTAACTTTATTTTAATTTACTGTTATTTTATAACCTTAATAAATAATTAGGGATCAAAAACGAAAGTTTTAAATAAAAAATCTATTTCAATTTTGCTTCGGTTTTTGCGCGAGGCCCCTGCAAGAGCGAGGCCCCGGGCGATTGCTCTGTTCGCCACCCCGTAAGGCCGCCGTTGCTTAGCTTGTTATTACGTCACTTGTTTTGGCTCGTTATGAATCGTGGCATACAGAATCAGGGCACAGGTTGTGAGCATAGTGACTATAGTCATTTTGAATTGAATATTTACCAAAAAAATAATCCTAATTAATACAATATAACGAAATAAAATATAAAATATAACGAAAGTTTCATACAGTGAAAGGTTACAGCAAAAAATATTACTTAAAATGCCAGACAAATACATATATCAAATCTGTCGGTAGATCAAAAGTTTATGAAACGTTTATATCGAATAATAATGTTTAAAACATATGTGAGTAAATATAGTATGATAGAACATTTATTTAATAGAACTAGTCAATAGCGTTTTACTATTTAGACACAAAATAAAATATATTATTTAAAAAAAAAAAAATCTTTGTAATATGTATGCATATTCATAATAAAATTACCTCTGTTCTTTATTTATTACAGACAATTATTATTCGTGAAAAAAAGAATCCCCCGAGTTTAACTTATTTATGATTTCAGTTATCGTCAAAACATTGTTAAACTGCACAGGTTTATCAATGATCAACCGCAATCGTCCCTGGAGCGCGTGGTTTGTTGGACCGAACACGTCCTACGACACAGTGACGTACAGTATCGGCGCACGCCTGCCGCGAACATACACTGGACTGAGTATTATGAACTAGCAATTGTTTTATTGTTGTTAAGTTGTTTGATTGTATTTTTGTCAGTCACAATATTAGGGATATATTTTATTGTTTCTTTTTTGTTGTTTGTTTATTGTTTTAAGTATTATATGCACTTAAAGGTTAAGAAAAATTAATAAATAAAATATTATTTAATACGTACCCTAATTTATTTATTTTATTTTAAAACATAAATATGGCTAGATAGATTATACAATAGGTAATTTAGACTAAAATATAATTGTACATACATACTTGAATAATTTTTTCTTGATTTTGAGTTTGAGTACACTGAGTTTACATTAAATCAAAACTAGTTAGGTAGTTTTTGTTACTGATGTTGTTATATACAGGGTTATTGGTAATTTGACGTATTCCCGTTAGGAGGTAATAGAAGTAATTATTTGCGATAATTTAAACCCCCTTATGCATAATGCAAAAGTGAACCACTTTTGACCAATGCAAAACGGATATCACCTTTTTTTTATTTTTAATGCATTTTTGTGGAAAAAAAAAGAAATATTGAAATAATATCGTTTTCCGTCTCGCATTTTTAAAATTTGACCGATAATTATTGTTTTAATATTGATAAAAAACAGTGTTTATTCGTTATCGTTATCGTTATCGTTATAAATCAGAAGAAAAAAATAGATTTTAATTGATACTTTTTTTAAATACATTTTTGAATATCAAAGGAGGACTAACAGGAATAGTGCACACTTATTTACTGAATTATTTTACTTAATTAAGGAACAACTTCTAAATATAATATAATAATGTTCAGTACAAATGTTTTGCAAGATTATGCAATGTACGTAATCTCCAATAAATTGAATAAAATATGTTCTCCTTGTTTTCCCCTATCCTATAATCCTGTATAAAGTGTCAAAAACATATTTTTACAATTATTTAATAAAAAATTGTGTATATTTTTGTAGGAACAATATTTTCAGAGCTTCAGTCAATTTCAATTAATTCACTGACGTTTTCTTGTAATTTTTGTTGTTTTCGAATTATGGCACTGATAAATTCAGTGATTTTTATTGATATTTAAAGAATGAATACCAAAATATGCCGATGTGATATCTTAAATTACGTCGAAGACTGGCTTTTTTTACCAGAGAAATGCAGCTACGATATATTCTTGCTATTTTTTAACACAATCAGGATTATTATCAGGATTAGGTTGCTTCTGTTCTTAATTTTTATGTGTATAGGTTTAGTTGAATTGTCAATGTTAGTATTTCTGTTATTATTATTATCATTATGATATATGTAGGCCGGCAAATAGGACTGATAGTAATTGTCAGCACCGCCCATAGACAAGGGCGCTGTTAGAAATAGTAACCATTCCTTACATCGCCAATGATTATCGCCTACGGTAGATCGGATTGGGATGCTAGGTTTGTTTCACATAAAAACGGAGGGCCTTTATTCCATGGTCTACGTCGGCCTAATAAAGGCTGTTAACGCTCCTGCAAGCCGGTCGGATTTGTAGTGTCCATGAGAGGTAGTAGTCAAGTGAACCTCCAACCATTTTGCACATTCTTACGTAAAAAATATGTGGCTGTAAATCTCGTATGCCTGGTAACAACGATTAATATTATATGAGTGCAGATTAAGTAAGAGCTCGTCAGGGTCGGAATGACCATTCCAGCGCTAATATGGTGGTGCGTCTATGGTGCTTTACGCTCAGAAGAAGGCTCTTCTAAGAAGAGGCTATCGTATAATGTCGGTTCAGTACTATAAATTTCAGTTTACCTATGAATAGATAAGGATATTTAACTAAGCACCACAGTAAAGTGGTTTTTAAATAACTGTTAGAAGAAAATTTGCTTCATATCTTCAAATATATATACAGTTTTTTCCTGTTCTCTATGAGTATTATCACAATAAATACAATCTTGACTTTTCACTCCAGTATTTTTATAGCTTATTGTCTCAATTTTGCTCAATTAACATACACACATACATACTTTGATAAACTATTATGGATAATAAAACATGACATATTTATAGGCATTTAAATGGTTTATGAAAGTAAACAGGAAGAGAAAATCTAAAATAAGTCTCCTAAAAAGATCATATACGCTTAAGTTACGTTCAGCTAAAATTCGATAATTACGTACACACATAGCTCCTTTACGAGATTTTATATTTACATTATATTTTTCTGATTACACGTTATCGCAAACTAAAGTGGCCGATATCATGTTATAAAGAACACGACGAACATTACATTTCTCTTCTCTGTGCATGTTTAATTAAATGTGACATATAACATAATAAATTATGAAAATATTTAAAGTGATTATATATTGTGTGTGTGTGTGCGTCGGAGTTGAAACTGCAAAAATATTAGGAGTGTTTCCAACGCCTTCTATAAGCCATCAGGTTGTGTTTCGTCCATTGATGTTAGAACTAGCTAAACGTGGCCATGAAGTCACACTTATAACAACAGATCCAGTTTTTTCAAAACATCAAGCTCCTCAAAACCTAACCGAAATCGATGTTCATGATATGTCCTATGAAGTCGTCAAAGATTTTTTCAGAAAACATGGAAACGAGAAAGATCAACTTAAGTTTTTTTACTTTGTGACTAATTTCATTTTGGATTTGTTTGTGGAACAATTCAAATCTGACGAAGTTCAAAATTTGCTTCGTAGTAAAAGTCAGTTTGATTTGGTATTTACCGAATCTTTTATACGGCCAGCTCTTATTTTTTCACACATATTCAATGCGCCAGTGATTGAATTCAGCTCATTTAGTGGCATTAATTCAGCTTTTGAAATGGTTGGAGCGGCAACACATCCTCTTGTATATCCAAATGCAATGCATAGAAGAATTTATAACTTAACGATCTGGGAAAAGATTACAGAATTATATTATCATTATGCAACGGAGCTGATTTTAAAGAACCATTTACAAATCGAAAATGAAAAGTTAAAATCTATTCTTGGTCCAAATATACCAGATTTGGACGATTTGAGGCAAAATGTTCGAATGTTGTTCTTAAATGTACATCCTGTTTGGGATTTTAATCGGCCTGTTCCTCCAAATGTATTATTCTTAGGAGGTATGCATCTAAAACCTCCACAGGATATACCGCAGGTACCTACAAAATTGTTCAATTAATTAATGTTAACAATACTTAAGAGGTTTGATTAAATTTCTCCATAAACACGTTTTTTTAGGATTTAAAATCATATCTTGATTCTTCGAAAAATGGAGTTATATATGTCAGTTTTGGTACAAATGTTAAGCCGTCGATGTTTCCACCGGAGACGTTGGAGATATTTACTGATGTATTTTCTCAACTGGCTTACGATGTTCTGTGGAAATGGGACAACGATGAGCTACCGGGACGTCCAAAGAACGTTAGGATTTCTAAATGGCTGCCACAATCTGATTTGTTACGTAAGTCTTATCGTTATAACCTAAATCTTGCAGTAATGGAACTAAAATAAATCATAAAATAATTGCATTGGTTTTTCAATCAGGGCATCCCAAAATCAAGCTATTCATAACTCAAGGGGGCTTACAGTCCACGGATGAGGCAATAGCAGCTGGAGTGCCTCTTATTGGCATACCGATGCTTGGTGACCAATGGTTTAATGTCGAGCAATACGTTAAATTTAACATCGGAAAAGGTCTTTCCATAGATACACTTACAGGGAAACAGCTAATGGATGCTATTAAAACTATAAGCTATAGTGAAAGGTAAATATTCAACTTTTCTTAATCTTTTATATTATTTAATACTTTTCTACAAACTTTAAATATAAAAGTGAAAATCTCAGTTTTTAAAATTGATTATTATTTATGTTTCAAAACAATTATTTTATGACTGAACAACTTTAATTATCATTATTACACTACTGAAGTTACTTACTGAAAGTTAAATTCAAGTGACAGTTAGCACGTAATATTTGTATTGTCTTTCCTCTGGCACGATGTGGAAAACGTTGTTCCCATTTCTTGAGTCTGGCCTGTGTGGGATTCTTACTCAATAAAATGATTACAATGTATGTTTTTAGCTCGGATCGGAGAGGCTGAGCTATCGTGTTTATATAATGAATCGAAAAAAACTCCGAGGATACGTTTTCGCGTGTACCGTTCCTCACGAAAACTGTCACTACTCGTCGCTTAATTTCTCCAACATTTTGTATAGGCTGTTCTAACTACGAGAGGAGAAAAGGCAAATAAACTAATTTTAAATTGAATTGACGCAATAAAATTGGTCAAAATCTTCATTTCTTCTTCATTTGGAATACGCTAAATGTATTGTATTACGAATTTTTAATTCGATTCTTTTACTGAAATAAAAATTGTAGATGTTCATTGAAAGTTTTCTAGTTTTAAATGAAGATTAGAAAAACATTAACTACTAGAATAACAAAAAATCAATGACGTGACATGATATAAACTCAATTTAAAAAAATAATACTTTAAACTTTTTGATAAATCAAATGGGCTATATGATTTACAAAAAGGTTATTACTTGTTAGATCTTAACTTTTACTTGTAAAGTTATGAAGAAAGAGGGTCGAGTACGAAAAAGTTAATGACAATAAAACTTACAATAAACGTATGTCTATAATTAAAAGAAAACACAGAAACAACCGAAAGTTAATTTATTTCTGCCAGATAAATCTTGGAAACGAAATACGCTTATACATCTGATTGACAGATTTAATATGTCTAGCTAAGTTTTCTAACATCGTGACCTTAAAAAAACTCTCGATTAATTTTAGCGAGATAGCAAAAATATCTATTTTAGTGGAAATAACAAAATATCGATATAAATTCTAGAGAAAGATTCTAATTCAGACCATTATTTTTCTAATTTATTATTTCAGTTATCGTCAAAATGTTGTGAAGCTACGCAGCTTTATGAAAGATCAACCGCAATCGTCCCTGGAGCGCGCGGTGTGGTGGACGGAACACGTCCTACGACACAGTGACGTCGAGTATCGGCGCACGCCTGCCGCGAACATACACTGGACTGAGTATTATGAACTAGGAATAGTTTTATTGTTGTTAGGTTCTTTGATCGTATTATTGTCAGTCACAGTATTAGCGATATATTTTATTGTTTCAAGAGTTCACAATTACACGAGCTTAAAAGTTAAGAAAATTTAATGAATCAACAAGTTAATCATAGCATACTGGCATCATAAAATATGTATACATACACTTTTAAGGATCAAAAATGGGAATCGGATAATAACTAGTCAAGAAATAAGTATAGCGGACATTTATAATATTATTTCCAATTAAGAATGCTGGTAGGATGTACATGTGTGTTTATGTATTTAATATACGCTTTTTAAAATATAATATTTTACTTTATTTACCTTTGTTAAGAACTAAAACTGAACAAAATATACACGACGGACTTACGTAGTACAGTAGACTTACGATACATTTTTTTTTAAATAGCAATAAATGTTTAGTCACGTTTTTTAATTCAGAAAATATTTGGAAGCATTCAAATATTATTTTTTATTATTTCGATTAGATTATTGATGATATATGACAATGATTGTCGAACCGATGCTTTTTTAATTTGATAATAATTTATCTTTACAGACAGGTACGTTCCTATTTTAAATTTATAATTTGGATTTACGTTATTTTATTGTTTATATCGCCGTAGAGTTGTAAACACCGTTAGATTTTGGTCTATCTCGCGAGATTGTAAACTACCGAAATATTGTGAACGATGATATATCGGTTAGGTTAGGTTAGAGTTTTTATAATATAACTTTAATTGGCTTTGGTAGATTATATTATAGTAAGCTACAAGTAAATTGTAAGCAGTATGTTACGGTTCACAATTTTTCGACAGTTCACAATCTCGCGAGATAGATTATAATCTAACGATATTTACAATTTTATGGTGACATATATTTATATCACCAGGGAGCGTAATAATCTAAATATAAATTTTAGAAGATGTTTAAATTTATTAATAAGAAGCATTAAACGTTTTTTCGTGACAATAGTCTGGTTGATTTTTCGATAAGAAAAACAAATATGACGGAGATAACTGCTAGCATTCTTGCTACCATTACTGTAGGTCATGACGCATAGTATATTTAATTTAAATCTGTATATAATATAATAAAATATATGGTTAAGTTCTCAATGTAAGTTATTTGTACGTAAATAAATTGTCCTTCACGTAATTACCAGACATTACAACCTACTTCCTGACGTAATTACAAGCGAACTGTGTGCGTTTGTCCGATAAATATTTTAACCCATGACCAATTCGGGTGATAAATATGTTATCAATTATATAAGATTTAATAGGAAAACGTAGTAATGAATAAAAATATATCGACCTTATACCTTATTTAATATCATCTTAAAGGTTATCATTCTGTCGAGATACTATAATAATATAGATTTATGAATGTGACACATCTTATCAATCATGGCGTCAGTTCTATTAATCTAATTAAAAAAAAAACCTTCTTATTATTATTATTTTTAATAATACGTATTTTAAATTTAGAGAAGTAAACATTTTGTAAGTCTCTCTTTTGAACAGACTGCTGACTGTGCAGAGCGGGTCATTTTATATTTTGAGTAAATCTCCTAGTATAAGATATTTAATCAAAGTTATATGTTATCACTTTGTAATTAATTTATTAGAGAATTAGCACAAGTGTGGCCAATCCGTTCACCGTGAATATTGAAGATTGCAGATTCAAAAGTGCGCAGGATAATAACACGAACACATAATTTATTGTGAAACTAGAAGAGTCAAATAATTATGAGTTAATTTTAACTACCGTCAGCAAGACAATTGCTTCGGACTGGAAATTTGTTTGTTATTCATAGTTATACAGCTGATTTTGAATATAATTAACAAAATCATTATTTCCTGTCATAACACGTAATCTTTACTAAAAACAGTAAATATGATGTCATTCTCTTTGAATTTAAATGTTAAAAATATCATATAATATTATTTTATAACATTGATTATTAAGTAAATGGTAAATTTTTGTAGGTTAACGTAATAATTTCAATAATTGATGTTATTGGACCTTATCTTGTAATAATATTTAATAATTATATTCACGGCTGCGCGTTCCCCAACCTCATTAAATAGAGATAGGTTATTTTAATTTTCAAATCGGGAACGTTTCATGTCGTCTCTACTTTTAATTATGTTCCTTTTGAAATAAATTATTTTACGTATGTTTGTGCCAGTTCATTCTACTGTAAGTAGACAAACTGGCACAAATCGTCACATAAGAAAAAGCGTTTTGCCCCCTCCAGGTGACCTTTTCCTCTCTACGACTTTAATTCAAACGAGATTATAATTTAAAAAAAAAGAAGAATTCATTATGTCTGTTATTTAATCCATATAGCGACGGAAATTTTGTTTCAATCGGGTGTCCCACGACACTAATCTTTTTTTTTTTTTTAAATCTAACTACTAATAATAACTATAAAAATCATCCAGATCTAACAATGATCTTAATATATGTACTGATATTATCAATCTCGTTGTTATAAATGACGTTCGCATATTTTTGATAAACATACTTGAATAACAAGAATTTGTATAAAACATTTATTAAATCAAAAATAAAAAAAATATTCAAAAATTCTCAGCCTAATTTTCAAGCAAACATGTTCGTTCGGGTTCAGCTGTAATTGTAAAAGGTTCACGAGAAAAAAATAAATATGTACGTTATAAAAGGGAACTAGGGACCGGCGAGCGTTACTGTAAGTTATGTGTGTGTAAACTCAAAGTGTTAGTATGACTTTAACCCCTTTTTTTCAGTCTGACGTCTTTTACAAATTACCCTTTACGTTTTCCACAGAGCTAATTAGGTCTTTATATATTTTTATATGTGTTACTATTTGAAAACAGAAGTGCTTAGTAACCGCCTATAAATATCCCTTTTTTATCTCGCTGGACAAACGCGTGGAAGTGGGGGGGGGGGGTATCTGGGACTCGCTGGTGCCTTGGACGTCGGGTGTGCCCCGGTACACCGGAATACCCATGCAAAATGCAAAGAGAAGTCCGCCACTGCATTACATTTATTTTTCTGAAAACTGCGAACACACTTTTATGTAAACATTAAAATAATAAAAGATTTTCATGCTTGGACTATGAATAAAATAATATGATAGTCAATTATTTATGGCAGGATACTTAATAGTAACTCGCTCATGGATTGAAGGACATTATAAGAAATATACCAATTTTAAGTAAATACACGCAGTGTTATATATTATCAGAAATATTTGTCAATCATTACATCACTCTTGCATCAATGCTCCACCAATCACCTAAAAACCACTGACAAGTTATGTCTCATGGGCCCGTTATTACACTGGATCACTCACCCGTACAAAGTAATGCTGCTTAGCGGTAGAATAAGTGGTAGTATCCACTCAGACGGGCTTTCAGAAAACCCTACCAACAAGCAAAACTCTTATTTAGCTTATGATGACAAATACATAATACTGAAACAAAAATATACAACATTTTTAAATTCTTTACATGGCATTAAATTCCCAGCATTTTACGTTCCATTCTATTTATGTTTGACTTTTAAAAGAGCAAAAAGTGAACTTAGGTTGCGTCCGAAAATTCCCAAAGTACTTTATTTTAGCCTGAATTCTCAATAGACAAAATGGTTTAACTATTTTCCCACCGGAGACTTGATCTATTCATTCAATGTGGCGTTGTCATTTAGCCGTTGAAATTAATAGAAATGAATAGAACCAAGTTGGAGATCATATTAGGTTCACATAATATGATTTTGACCGAGTAATTGTAGAAAAGATTGTCGTTTACAAACATTTTCTGTTTCAAAAGTAAAGACATAGAAATAAAAAGTTAAAGTCGTTTGACAGCGAATAGGTACCTATATAGCTACCGAAGTTACCGATATCAAGGTTAATACGAATGAATGTTATAAAACTGATTTTTATATGTGTGGTTGACCTTAGATTGTAAATTTGTTTGTTAGTTTTCGTATTTTATATATTGCTTCATTGTGGAGTGAAAAAACTAAACAAACACATTTTTATCCATATCATATTCATAATATGATATTGATAATTAATTAACGACTGCTGGTTCAAGGCTGTTGAATAAGGCCATGTGTATCCGTCAACCCACATTGTATCAGCATGGTTGGACTTTTTTATATTAATCGGAAGTGTCATAAATAATAATAAATATCAGCACCGCCAATAGGAGATACTATGACTGACTTTAAAAAACATATTATAACAATAATTATAACATATAATAAAATTGGAGTGTCTGTTCGTAATGTTAAAACGACCGCATACTAAATGCACATGTATGTATACATGGTACATATACCAAAATAACATATTTTTAAATTTTTGTCTATTTGTCCGTCTGTTTGTCCCGGCTAATCTCTGGAACGGCTGGACCGATTTCGACGGGACTTTCACATAGCTGATGTAATAAGGAGTGACTTAGGCTACAACAATAATTTTTTTAACAAAAAAACGCTCACGAAGTTGCGGGCACAGCTAGTTGTATAATATGTAGGGATAGTAGAAATTACATATACATATATATTAAAAGTAATTAGATATCAAAGGTTACATTTCCGTGCGCTTCGTACGTACTATTCGAACCTTATATACGTAACCTACAAATACAATTGATTAAGATGTACTTAAAGGAGAATTTAATTTTTATGTTCTACTCATAGTCGAACTCTTCGTTCTGAAGATAACTTAGTATTAGAAATCCCTCCTCATTCGACTTCCTTCTATAAAAATTCCTTTACTGTTCAGGCTGTTCGTCTGTGGAACTCTCTTCCTGTTGAAGTAAGACGTGCGCAATCACTTGCTCTATTTAAAACTATGTTGAAATAATACTATCTTGCACTTTAATGTTGTATTTAGTTCGAGAGAATTTTAGTTTAATTTTTATATATAATTTATATCTGATTAGATACATACATATAAATGTATGCATGTTATATATCAGGTACTGTAGATTATTTTATTTTAAATATATTATTATTTCTTTGTGATGTTATGTCATATATTATGTTTATATCTGCCTTGTACACCCCTCTTTCCATATCTGTTTCTTTCCTCTACCTTAAGGTTGCCTGGAAGAGATCGCTGTTTTAGCGATAAGGTCGCCTCTTGTGCATCTTTCTTAAACATGACTAAATGATGTGTTTACTGGTGTACAATAAAGAGTATTTTGATTTGAATTTTTTGATTTGAACATAATTTTATTAAATACTAGTTGCAAACTTTGCTCGCGTCTCGGGAGTTGATCATCAGATGTTAGACAAAAAAGACTTCCTTGGAGTTCATGCTAAATTTGGTTCAGAAGTTCGTCCGTGTAAGAGCAACAGATACATAGACAGATTGGTATAGATAACTAATCTAAGACATAGTGGTATAAAAATGAAGAAACATTACTCCAACCATTGAGATTACAGCCATTCAAATTTATACCCAAAGACTTCATTCAGCCAAACCAACGAAAGTCTTACTGAATTACAATAATAATAACCATTCCCTTATCAACGTAAAATACAATAAATTAACCTACATCAGCATAATTATACAGACAACCAGCGAGAAACGCTTTACTTCTAGCGAAATCGTAGTGTTTCATGTAGCTAGATATAAACTAATAGCAGATGATAGCGCTCAAAAGCGCTGAAGGCGCTGTATATCTTAATGGATGGAAGGTTAAAGATGTCGTTACCCGAAGACCCTTTTCGTTACTTTAAAAGGGACCTAATGAGATCGTTTCTTGTAATGGTAATTGCAGGCTTATAATGTTGTAGGAATTATGTTAAAGATCAATAGATTTTAACATAAGGCACAACAAAATAATTGGATTAACAACATTCTTTGTCACTGTATTATGAATACACGTATTAATTTTAGTCAAAAGTATGATAATCATATCTAATACGATCGGAAAGATTACATTCGCAGGACCGACTTGGGAGTTCAATTTCAGAACTTCAGAATTCCAGACTCTGTTTTATTTTATATTGTATTTAAATTAAATTAAAAGTAAATTGAGAATTTCTAAAAAAATGTATATAAATATTTTTTAGTGTTAATTTACTACATCCAAAAATGTCTTAATCAAATTTATGAAACATAATATCAAAAATAAATATAATAGATATTTCATATTGACTTCAAAAAAACACGACACGTAACCTTTAAATACTTTCGATTGATCAGATTATTAAATCACAGTTTATAAATCACAGTTATAAATATGTGGATAATTGTTTCATGCGCTTCATGAGTTCATCAGTTACGACCACAGTTTGGCAGATTGGCTGACGTATTATTGTTATTGCTCCTCTCCTAAGGGTCGTTATATGACGTTAGAGCTATTACCCTCGTCAATAAATGGGCTATTCAAATCCACGTGTCAGTGTATGAGATTATAGCTTTCAATGACACGTACAATTTGGCCAGGTGTGTAATACGAATGCTTATATAAAATTTAATTATTAATTTCAGTTTTAGTTTTTGTAATTAGATAATGGGAACAGATAAGGATGCAGATATATGTACAATGTCCATTGACCGTTCACGTTACTACACCATAAAAAATATACAGATAAGGGTAACAAAACACATAAAATTAAACAGCAAATGTGAATGCACCCTAATATAAACAGAGGTTACTGAGTTTCTTAGCCATTCTACTTGGTAGAATCTGTATTCCACACCTCCACTTCTATTAGTTTTTGTATATAATATAGTGTTTATTATATATAAAGTGCTTATTAAATATATACAATTTTGATTGTATCTTTGATCCAGTTCGTAGAAAAGTAATCGACAGGTTTCGATATTTTTTGACAAATATTTCGTTGAAATCAAGTAATTTCCAGGAGACAATTCCCGACCGTATTCACAGCGACAATACAGCATTTGTTCTAAATAGCAATGATCGCAATCTGTTAAAATTAGGCAATTATTTCGATATTATAACTATTAACTACCAAAAATTATATCAAAGAGAAACAGGATTATATAGTGTACGTTACACACCGAGTCACGCGTTTTTTTGGTGTTAAGGCTGTATGTAAACCTGTCTAGAGAGGTAAATTATCACTTATTCTACCGTCGAATAGTATACTTAGTATTATGGTTATTGTTAGGTTATTGAACCGGTGTAATTACAAGAACAAGGGGCAAAACATTTTAGTCTTTTCAAGGTTGGCGCATTGGCGTTATAAGAAATCATTGACATTGATAACATAGATTGATATCATCTTTGATCGGTAGTCTTTGTTAAGGTATGTTTACATTCACAAAAAAGGCCATTGAATTTTATTAAATAAGATTTCAATGACGACAGTATTCTAATTTCGAATACTATTAGCAGGTCTTTCTAAAGTTAGGTATTCTATATTGATAAGTAAAATCCATTACAGGCCCATTACATACATTCTCCGTTATTGGATTATTCAAACCACTCGAACTAATCTAAAGTTTTCGTTTCACGGTCAATTTATTTCGTATTACGGACGATATTTTGATTAATGATGTTAATTTAGTTCCGAAGGATATCGTCGAAACTGAAAAATTGATGTGAAAGTATGATTTATTATCCAGCTCGAAATGTAGTTAGGGCAGTGTATTGATAAAATAATATATTTTTAATGAGGATTCAGGGAATTCGGATGCATGTTGAGCTAGATATGTGCTTGACTATAGTATATATTATCGTCAATATATTTAAAGGCCAAGATGGCCCACAACAGATCATTGCGGGTAGTTAACTTAACTTACTCAAGTTACCTTACTCAAGCACTGAATTCTCACATGCTTATTTTCAGTTTATAATTTATTTATTAATTTATAATACAAAACTGTATACATATCATTACGAGACATGCTTGTCCTAATTCAATATTACAGCACGTTTATTAACAATATTTAAAAGAAGTCTCAACATTATATATGATATAGTCCTAGTGGCTATAGTTGTGAGTGCACTCAGGCTATTGATTGATCATCGATAAAAAACATCGTGTACCTTAATGTATAGTGGAATAAGATCCTAACCTTCCCCCCCAATAGGAGGTGAATCCTTAGCCCAGCACTGTGACAACTAAAGGCTGATACTTTACTTTTACTTCACAATATATTTTACTTTGTGGTAAGACGTCGTACCAGACTGTGTGGGTATTTGATTGTTAAGGCACAAGTGACATAAAATCTCTCTTCCCAGGGCTGGTGGCACATTGGCGATATTAGGAATGATTAAAATTTCTTATGGCGCCATTATTTATGGGTAGTATGAGGTACGGCTACTTCAAATAAAATGTAAATACTGTTAATTGTATACATAAGTCACCAATTCCTATCAGGTCTATACCCATTGAACTTGACTAAAAATGGATTAAAAAAATATGGTAAGGTAAAAACAAAAGCAACAATTTCCACATTAAAATCTTTATTGGTACACAGCTTAGACACTGATAGGAAGCACTGAGGAGTCAGAAATTTGGAGCTGTGACCGCTCAGGTGGAGTTCGGTCTCCGAGTAGAAGTGACGTAAGAGGATCTCATATGTACTACTGGACACGAGAATGATACATTTAATGCTGTGTAAATTTATTATGTGTGTTGTCGTTTGTTATGTCCATTGAATACTTTATGTTTGTGTGTAATTTAAGTTTAAGTATGAATATAATGTGGCAAGTCTCTATAAGAATATTTAATTTCTACCAATTAAGTTTGTTGGCTCAACTAGCCACAAAACATGACTGATTTTGAATAACACATAGATTTCACATTAGCAAGTCTCCACGGATGAGGATTTTATAAGGCTAGATAATTTAGTGATGAATAAAACTAAAATTAAAATTTCATCAACCAGTCGAATTAAATTGCAAATTATTACTTTTATAACTACATAATATGTACATAAATATAATGTATGTACTACATATAATGTCATATAAGCGCCGCGATGCTTTTTTGTTTGTAAACTATTATTCGATACGGCTTGCGTCTCAAATCTATACCAGTTTTCATAACGATCTCTTGAATGGTATAGAAATAAGTGTGCTGTGGTTTTTAAATTAAGTCTCGTGAACAAGACATTCGTAGATAATGTCGAAATATCGAGCTCCACCAAATAAAAATATGGTACATATCCCGTTTTAAATATTTGTAGTAATGTGCTGTGGATGTATAAAAACTCTGAAACAATGTACGAACGTGCCAATTACTATAAACCACTTTTACTGTATAAGACGAGCAGAAATTGACAGACAATCCTGCCTGTGTATATATACTAATTTTGATAGTGCAACCCGAACGGTATAAAAGTCGATATGTTTCATCGTGGAAATTATAAAAATATTCTCCAAAAATCTATAGTTACTTTCAACCACTAGATGACAAAAGACAACATTTAACATTGCATTAACACAATATTATCATTGAGAGCTTAAATGATCCATGATATAAATTATGAATTCGCGAAAAAATGCTATTCTGACTGTCGAGGAAGCTGTTTTCGGAAGTTAATTAAAGTGAAATATTGTTGTGTTATAAATAAATACATGTCGGATTATCTCTATTTTCGATAGTCTGATCCATAATATTTTTCGTATTATATAATGTGGGCTTTACGAGAAGTGTTGGTTCAAATAAGAAACAATTGACAATCAAAGATTTTATTTGAAATTACTATTTTATTACGAACACAATTAATTAGAATTACTCAGCAATTAATTACAACACTACGACACTGACTCTAACTTCTTTATTCAAAATACTTCAATTCCACTATGTACAGTCTATGTAGAAGGCGAGACAGTTTCTAGAAGTGTACTGTCCGCCTGACCGAGCAGAACTAAGCTCAGCCCGGAGGACTGCCACGACGTAGACTCTGTCGAGCACGAATAGATGGAGCTGGCGTTCTAATAGTTGCGATTATGACTTCATTTCCGACATATATATTAACCAATAATTGCTTTTAGTGCATAATATACCTAGGTCATTATCAAATTGTATGGAATACGTAAATCTAAGGTTTGTTTATCTTTATTCCTTCTTCGTTTGGAAGAGGTTATACGAATTAGTGTAATAGTGATTGGTCAAAAAGTGTCGATATTTATTATTATTATCTTTATATTTAGCAGTACATTTAGAAGTCAGTATTATATTAGTACTTACTGAATACAAGCTCTGTCCGTGACTTCATGCGCGTTTGAATTTAACAAAAAAGTTATTGTTGTAGCCTAAGTTACTCCTTATTAAATCAGCTAGCTGACAGTGAAAGTCCCGTCAAAACCGATCTAGCCGTTCCAGAGATTAGCCGCAACAAACAGACAGACAGACAGACAAAAAATGGAAAAATATGGTATTTTGGTATATGTACCGCGTATACATACATATGCATTTAGTCAAATGCGGGTATTTTAATATTACAAAGAGACACTCCAATTTTATTGTATGTATAGAAGATGTTATTCAAAAAGAAATCCATTAATTATTTATTTATTAGTAAACCCAATATACAAAATAAATGTATATATACATATGCTAAGTGGTACAAATCCATTAAGACCCTTAAATTTCAAACACGAAGTTCAGTCGCAGAACGATAATGACCCGTATTGTCAAGGAAGTGTTGCGGTATTCCTAATATTCGTCTATTCACAAGGAATACGAATTTGAGCAACTGACTTCTACTACTTCAACCTGAGTTCCTGAATCTGTTTGCCCTTCTCTGTAGAAGTTATGTAAGTTCAAATTTAGATTGTTAGCTGTTTTATAATAATACTGTTATCTGCTCGTGGTACGCACGTGTTAGATTTTTTATAGAGACTTAATACATTGTGTCAGGATATTTTAAGATAATTTCTATTTCTTTATTATTTTATTATATTTTAAGGTTATAAGACAATAAAAGATTATATATGAAACACAAATATTTACCTAGTCATTATAATAGCTGTAGTAATCGTAATATTGTATCAATTAATAATTACAATAAAACCAATTACCTTAATCAAAATATACTTTATTCAAGTAGGCTTTTACAAACACTTTTGAATCGTCATTTACTAAACTATTTAAAGTAAAGCTACCACCGGTTCGGAATGTAGATTCTACCGAGAACAACCGGCAAGAAACTCAGTAGTTACTCTTTTTCAATATCCAAAAATACAGTAATGTTAGTTAAATACAATTATACTAACTTTGTATATTGATAATTGCAAAAAACACAATTCATATATTCATCAATAATTTAACAAGTAATAACAATTATACTATATCACAAAATTATATCGTACCTTAAATGTTAGCAGCAGCTTGCTGGTCCAGGATCAAAGTGAAAAGTAAAAGTCGTATGTACCGAGCTTCTATCACTTATATAAGCCTCACTACAAATCACATGACTCACAATAATGAACAGAAAAGTCAAAGTACCCTCTTATTTAATATCAAAGTTATCAATACAATTCAAAAATAACTTAAATTAAATTATTATTATTACAGAATTGATTAAAACATACAATACATAGTGTAAGCTTTGTTTGTAATCGTCTAATTATTTATTTATTTCTTACTTAATCTGACACACTTAAAAGAGGGGGCAGGTATTGGGTAACCTTTGTCCACTTCTAGACCACACAACATGCAAGAACTAATTGTATAAATAATTAAAGTAATATAATATAAATAGATATAAATTGGTACATTTATCTTTCCTAGATCTTTCTATATATAAATCTTCTGTATACACACGTAACTGAATTCCTCCTAAACGGTTAGAATGGTTTCGTTGACTTTTTGTGTGATTTTAAGTGGCTCCCTGGTGGCCGTTGCAATCAGAATAAAACTCTCATATACGAATTATTACTTACGAAGTTGAAACGGGCATATACCACATATATATAAACATATATACAAAATAAAATAAAAAGCTATATATATTAAAGTAACATTTTAGGCATTAACTTACTTATGACCCATACAATTTTTTTTATATATTTTTCTCTAACTTTAAAGTCCATTTAAAATAAAGGTACTCAATTTTATAATGAAAAAAGACAAGATAAGATTTTACAAGAAAAATCTATGCAGACATAAGATGGGAATTAAAATAAATAGGTAAACACCGTCTAAAACATTGCGTTGGCATTGTACGTTGATGGCGCTATTCTCTGAAATGCAAGGTTTATTCTTTATAATTAAACTAATTAAACGCTAGAGTCTTGGATCACCTGGAAAGTGGACCAGGTTTCTTAGAAATATTTTCTATATTTGTTTTGGTATTTAATTATCTGAAATAATTTGAGGGCAGTTCATTTCAAAGAGTATCTTATCCACTCGCTTTCTCTAAGAAAACTATGAATAGAAAGTGTAATAAATTAAACAACTTGTTATAAATATAATATACAAAGTTATGAACAATATGATGATTAAATATACTGCTGCGTTGAAACTATTACAAACTTTATATACATTTGAAAATTTCTCCAACGCTTAACTCTTAACTAAGCGAAGCGCTGGTCTTAACTATCTACAGATCGCTAAACTATGAAGAGAACAAACAAACATGTTTGCAATATTTTCTTAAAACTCCGAATGTATAAATTGCATTGTCTAAGGTTGCACATACAAAAGTCTTGGCTTCGAAACCCCGAGTCGGACCAATAAAAAGTTTTTGGGCTTTTCTGTCAAATCATTCTCATTCGCAGTTCGGAGTCTAGAATTAGTATTGTTTACATTTCCACGCCTCAGATAGTACATAAAGCCGTTCATCCTTCGCCTGAATTATTTCCAGTCGTGCGTACTGCACAGAACATGTCACAGTTGATGTCGGTGCTGATTAGGTTCAATTTTAACTAATAGAAAGTATTTATATTTTAGTTATAGCTTATAGCAATGGTATCAATATATTTGCACTGTTGAATTTCCATACCTATATACATTAGTTTTACTAAACAAAGTTAGGTGTCCTGAGCACGTCGGAAGTGACCAAAAATATAGAATTACAATTAAACAGCCAATGCATCCTTAGCAGGAACGATTATACTAACACGACGTCCTCGGCTTGTTTGTCACGTGACAGAACTGAAGAATACACGCGCTTCGCATAGCGGAGTCTTACTAGACTTTCGTCTAACCAAGCCCTCACGTGGACTTTATTTGACTGAACTAATTACAAAGCTTTACATTACCGTAAGGCCGGTAGTAATACACAATTAAGAAAACTAGATTATCCCTTAATTACTACCCACAAGATAAAATTTTAATAGCCCGGTGCAGAATTTGTCTACGAATTTTATAGTAGATTCATCCGGAATTATGTCGAAGTCTCATCGAAATTTCTACCTCGTATCGCCGTAAAGTGCTGACAGAATGAATTGACTTACACTCACCACGTCACCTCATAAATTGTTAACCTATTTCGTTCCTGCGACGTGTTCAGATTATACAATGACATTTTAGATATAACCTTAGATTTTGTAAGAATCGAAAGAGCGAATGTCCCTCATGACTTTTGAAAATGCAAATATTCGAAATGCATAGTGACATTCTTATCGTCGCTTTCCAAGAATATAAATATTATTACAATATAGAAATGCGACAACATTTTCATATAAATGTATATAATATACGAATTTATAACATTTTCAGTCTTATTATACCAATATATAATATCCAATAAATAGAGACTTCAAAGTCGCTGACTGCTGTCTGTCCCTATGTATGCTTAGATCTTTAAAAGTACACAACGGATTTCGATGCTGTTTTTTTTTAATAGGTAGATTGATTCAAGGGAAAGGTTTATATGTATAGTATATGCATAATATAGTAGAGAAACACTGATAATTTTAGAGGTTTCTGAAGTGATGTCGTAAAATAAACACATTTTTTGCGCTTACATTGCAAACGCTGGCTGTACCCTACGAGATAGAACAAAATAATGTACTACAGTATTGTACACCTTAAAAAAGTCTTCAAAAATAACTATTCTTTATCCTGTACTTTTTTTCGAAAAATAATGGCATTTTTTCGAAGCAATTTTAAGCAATACAGCATTAATCCTTATCCAATTAAGTACCTTAAATACATTGTGTATTTAATATAGATCAATATGCCCTTTTATAGCATGTAATTTAAATGAATGTTTTCGAAGATATTACAGATTTAAAACGCAGGGACATTCGGTGGCGGACAGGGGCAGGGCATCAGGCAGGCGGTTTGTATTGTCTAATGACGGAAAAACTATGAACGTTTTTTTGTTCCGGTTCGTAGAATATGTTATAAGTACCTACCCAGACAAGCTTGCACAAATCCAACAAGAAAATGAACTTCAAAAACGTTCGAAATGAAACTCAAAAATGTTTGAAATGAAACTTAAAAATGTTCCATGAGATACTTTTGAACGGATGGATACTATATAGGTATACTTATCATTTTATCCAATAGTATATTCTTAGATCTAAAGACAACAATCAAGACCCTGTCTTAAAATAAAGTAAATTGAAGTCGCAACCGCCACTGTCATTGATAACGGCGCCATCGTCGCGCTCATTTCCATTCAAAAGGAATTTATTGTTCGGTTCGTCAATGATAATTTCTAAAGGCTATTGAAGTGTTTGTTATTGAAAATGAGGCTTCGAATGAAAAAATTCTGGCTCTTCATACTATTGTTCTTCTAAATTTTTGCACTTGAAAAATGTACAATTATTTAAATTTTTATAAGTCTGCTTGAAACACAATAAAACAATGTTTGTTAAATTTATCTTACAAGATGTTTAAATAGAAAATTACTTTTATTAATTAAACTAAACCTCATCACTTAAATACAAAAACCTAATTATTTATATTTTTTGACATTTTGACTCTATTATTATGACATAGTTTTTAACATATTGTTTTGTAATAATGTTAGAAGTAACTGTCCTAGTAGTTACTGTAGTGATAGAGTGTTATCATTAATATAAATTATTTAATAAAAAAATAATTGGCGACTGAAGAATATTGTAATATACTGACTAACATTGAATAGAGCAGTACCAAATTTTTTGCAAAATGAACTCAACTGGTGACTAAAAGCATTATTGTGACAATAAATAATTCGCGTAGCTCGTAAGTGGTAAATATTAAATCTAAACTTTTAAATTACAATTCTAATAGAGGAAATAAATAAATATTAAAGCAGTGTTAGGTTAGGTTAGACCGCGAACTTAATTCGAAATTAGCAATTATTATAATATATTGGTTAGGTTAGACCAAAACTGTTAGCCGAGCAGAGCACGGGAGGCGAATGCGTTAACACGATCCCAAAGGCTCTGCATTCCGTTTCGAAGCCAGCAGCGGTTTTAGTATGTAAAAATAACATATAACCATCAAAAATGTATCCGCCAGAGGGAATGGGTACCGTTTTAATGGTTCCCACAACATAAAAATGAGTATAATCATTTACTCAACAATATAATTGATATGCTGTTCGTTATGCATTTCTAGTAACTCTATTTTCAAGTCACGCTCATTTACTTCGTGGTAATGCTGTGTGGGTAATACTTAGTATAGTTGTGTTCCGATTTGAAGGGCGAGTGAGTCAGTGTAAACACAGGGACAAGGGACATAATGGGCGGTGGTTTAGTTTATTTGTAAGCCAGTATATTGACACCTTAAACATTAATTTATATTCGCTTATTTAAATACTATCCATTATTGAAGTTAAACATAAAACATTTGCACTATCGGTGACAGTTATATAGTCACGATAAAAGTAAATTTTAACTCGTTAGTAACCACAATTGAGAAATAAACATAAAGTTACTAATATCTTTGTTTTGCTATAAAGTTTTTTATTTAAATTATTTTGATAACTATCGTTCATTTTTCATTTGTGTGAATATTGATCACGAATTTTATTTAATAAGTGAACCTAAATAATATGAACTGTTAAACAATGATGAAACTTTCAAACAAGAGTCAATTTAACTGGTTTACCAAAGCTATTAAAAGTAATAAACGATTCAGAATTTTAAAAATAATTACTTTAAAACTGGCCGCGCTTTTTTCCTTAATAAACCTTATTCACAAAAAAAAACCGATTTCAACTTTGCTCCTTTGAGGAATCAAGGTTACCTTAACTTTGAGGTTCCAGAAATTAGCATTTGGAATCAATATATGTATATGATATATTTATACGTAAATTTTAGCGCTCCAGTCTAAGCGACAAGTTAATAATTTTCTTACATAATAATTATAAATAGGTGACGTATTATATTATTATTTAACTATGAACGTTGTTTTTAATTATTGTAGATAATTACTAGAAATTCAACCATATTATTTTAATGATTCATATTTGTGTCTGATAAATATAATTAAGCTAAACGCGATTTTTTGGAGTCTTTAATTTCATATCGTAAGCAGAGAGATGTAAATTGTTGGATATATATTTCTTCTTCTTTCAATATTTAACTTTTTTCGTAATCGTAATCTTTAGGCATAAAATATCGAGGAGAGGAAGGTTGATTCTACCATAAAGTTAGAAATAGTATGGATGTACGACATAGAATCTACTTGCACATAGTCTGACGTACCTTTTATTAAATAATAATATATGATATTGAGATTTTTTGAATGCGGATCAGTTTTTATTCGGACGTGCTCTTTAGGTATTATCCCTTATTGCACCAATAAATCGACTGTTATGTCCCATCCATTCAAATTTTGTTTGTGTTCATGTTCTGCTTGGGTCCTAGAAACAGCTTTTCGTTTTGCTTCGTATACAAAAAATCAATAGAAAACTTTTCATTTTGATAATTTATCTAACTAAATGTATAATTAATTTCTATTTTCTAGAGATCAGAAGAATTCTGAATACATTTAATTTTATATCTGGTGAAATTAAAGCATCGTTCTCCTTACTAATACTAATTTAATAACATAGTATATTTGTGATAAGTAGATCTTATATACAGTTCTTTATGCTAAGAATACAAGCAAAGACTATCTATGTGACTATAACTTATGATAGTTGTTTTGGTTTTGATGACCTTGATATCAATTTTTGGGTATAGCACTGCAATATCTATCCAGAGTGTCTTAGAGTCATCCACTCTAATGTTGAGTGACAACTTCACGTGTCTTCTAGTGTATTTATTATCTATCTGAGGACGCTAGTTGATTACGAACCGTCATTTACTTTAAACGTCGGCATGAAATTATCTCTAATAATTTTAGTAGCACCAAAAGAAGTCATTTGAAATGCTGAATTGTATTGTTGAATATTACTCAAAAAACGCTTCGATGTTTGAGATGTCCCAAATATTAATGAATATAATGGTTCGGGTGGAATTTCTAATGCTGGCAATCTAACTTTGCCATTAGCATAAAACATGACGGACGTTTCACCTGAAAATTTTGCCGCATAACAATGTGGACATATTACGTCCATCATTCAAATGTATCCGTACATACTATAATCAATCTGACTGTTGTAATTAAAAGCAGCACACATCGTTTCAGTCAAAGTAGCACGACGTATTCGTGATCGCAGTGGAAGATTCAGTACAGACACAGGATCAGCAGATCTATTTCGTGCACTACGTTCACGCTGCGATGCATTAGCTTGTGTGCGCGTTCATCTGCAGTCTGTGATCGTCTTTGTGATGTCACATAATTTGTATTACGTGTTCGCCGACCTATATTTGCTCGTCTGGCTCGTGGCATTGATCTTTCATCTATACATATACAAAAGAAAAAATAAAATTGAAAACAAATTGCTACATTAATAGTGGTGTATCAGTATTTAAACATGTGTGTCTGGAAATATACGGGATGAAATATTGATGGCTATTTTCCCGCAAGATATCGATTCAGTTTCGCGTAAAAATAAAAATACAAAAGGAGTAGGTATTGACTACTAAATAAATTCTTTGCGGGAAAACAATCAACAAAATTTCACCCTGTACCTATATAACTGCATTCGTTGTCAATGTATAAAAAAATGTCAATAAAATAATCCATTACAAAATAATAAAATACACAGCAAAATGTTGTTTTCAAATTAAGAAACACACATACATGTAATCACTTCAACAGTTCAAAACTTACCGTTTGTGTAAATGCGTTTGATAATTTAATTCAAATAAAGCCTGCTAACTACATGAAACACCGACAGCGCACTAAAAAACTGAGTAAAATTTAAAAACTTAAAGTACACGCTACTTTTAAATCGACAAACGTAAATAAATATTTATATGATTTTAGTTTTTAAATAGCTAGCAATTAAGTAATATATTTTTTTAAGAAATAAATCGATGTTCTAACTGATTATTGTATTATTGCCACTTATTTTTATATATAAGATGTATACAAAATACAAACGTATTGTGATTAAAAGCTATTAATTTTTTTTAAAGTTTCTGTAATCGAAACCAACAAAACAATTTTTAATAATGCTTATCTCTTTGTCATCTTCCACCGGACTATCTAGAACATATCTGATGTCCACAACCTTAGGGCATAGCCTGTGTTTTTAACCCCTAGCGAACAATGATCTAGCTTATACTAACGATGCAAAGCTGTCATTAATAATTATTATATTATATCAATTAAAGCAAATACAGGATTTCCTTACAATCGGTCAACGATACATCGAAATGATTGTTTGATTTTAAAATCTACTACTTTGTAATAAAGCATATTATTCATAAATTAATTTAGTGTTTGACTTCGAGTTAGTGTTTACTTACATGTCTGTCTCTGACGGTCGCATGTTAACCTTTGAGATCTATTTACACGTATTCAGAGGTTAAACATATCAATTCAGGTAGGTTTACAATAACGACATAAATTAATATCTTTGCAAGCTCAAGATTTAGGGTTTGATAATCCAGGCTATTTTTCTTAATATTTCGGTATTTGAGATACATAAAAAGATCATGCATCCGAATTCTGGGTTGAGACAGTTGAAGTCAGTAACATCATGTATTTGGAAGTACAGTAACACATAGGTATTGTTAAATTTCAGAACCTCAATATAAAGCGATTGGTGCTCCACCCATCTCCCTGTGGTCATGTTAGCCAGGCATTCCATTGGAATTTGAATATGGGGGAATGGTAGGTCTATTTAAATTTATCCATACACTTGGGCGCAGTCATTTTTATAGGCAGCTGGTTAGTCTCCGTTCCGAATGACTAACTGATATTAAAATCAGTCAGGTTTGTCAAGAAAACATATAATAATAGTAATCAATATTGAATAACATCACATACATACATGATTTTCAAGTAAGTTTAATTATATTTTTTTCATTTGTTAAATAAAAGATAAAATGTTTTATATAAAGGAAATTAAATAACGGTCTAAGAATTTCACCAACAAAAACGCAAGGCATTTTAATAGTAGTCTTGGAAACGTTGCAGAAATCTGCTAATTAAACCTCAACTTAGCTTAAGAACTTTTGTAAAGACTTCGTCGAATATATGTAAGGAGAATTTCATACAAAATTAATGTAAATTACTTGACACAGTTTTGATTTTTTTTTATTAAAAAGTAAGGGTTTATCATTAAATAGTAATAGCCGAAATTGTACACATATAATAAAATATACTTAGTTAGTGTATTAATGATCTTTGCAATTATAAAACAAATATATGTTACTTATAAGTCAATTAAAAAATAGATCATTATGATTTTTTGAATACACTGTAGTACAATTTTCTGCTCAGTTTATCTAACAACCTGATAATTTGTTTTACGCGGTATTGCATAAGTGGTAGGCCCAGAAGAGAGAAGCAAAAAGTTTATGAAATTTAGGAATACCTGAAAAAGTATATCTTTTTTTATTAATTATTATTTTGTATGTAGGCGATCGAGCAAATAGGTTACCTGGTAAGTGATCACCACCGCCCGTAGACATTGGCACCGTTAGAAATATTACCTATTCCATACATTGCCCATGCGCCACAAATCTTTGGAATTAAGATTAGTCACCTTTTTCACCTATTTAATTAGTCACCTATTTAAACTTCACTCGCCCTTTAAGCCGCAACACAGACCATCCTAGAGCACAGCCTCAAGACATCTATACATAAACGCGACATCAGAGTCGCCGAGGCTGTGCTCTCTCTGATCAAGCACGGAGCAGGGCCCGCTGGATTGTAGTAATTAGGATTAAAAAAAAAAAAAAAACTACTATATACAGTATTTTTATATATTATCATATATTATTATGGATTATTTATATGTTATTTAAAAAAAAAAAAAAAAGAAAGTGTCAGTGTGGGCCACGTCTTCCAAGAAGACGACAAGCTCGAAGTCCAGCGAAGATCTGCTGATGTTCAGTAAAAATGTACAAAAACGCCAAAATTTATGAAAATAAAATGTAAAAAAGAGCTAGTGGATGTTGTAAATTAAATAAAAAAAAAAAAAGCCGCAACACAATGACACTAGAAATTACTGTTTGATGGTAGAATATCTGATGCGTCCTTGGTAACTACCCACATGGGCTTGCACAGAGCCCGAACACAAAGTACATTATTAACGATGATTAGGAATTTCGGTCAAAAAAATCTAAAAAAAAAAGATGGAATTTTCGGACAAATTCCTTTCTTTGTTTCATCAACACATTTCCTCTCGCTAGATTTACGCAAGTGGCATTCTCAATGTCTATAGAATACTAACACAAAGAATATAAAAATATTTAAGTACTATATTCTTTAAGAGCTCACGTAATCATAATATTGGTCTACTTCGTTGGGATCGATTTGTTTATTAATAACTATATCTATATATCCAACAACGAATGTGAAAAATAAATGTCATTCTGAAGTTCAGAAGTAGCGAAAGAAAAACATTACGCCTTTAATGAAGGTCGTGATGATATTATTAAGTTCTGTTTTTCTTCTTTTGTCTCCACAACTAATATAGTTCAATGTCATGTAATTTTCGCTTGACTTTGACTTCATTCGAATATCAAATTACTATTGACAGAAATAGACGAGAATAATCGTTACGTGTTGATTTTACATTCATATAAAATACTAGCCGTTGCCCGCGGCTTTGCGTGCGTGGAAATTGATTATATTACATAATAATTTAAAATATTACGTTAATTTAAGACCTCATTTGTGGTTTTACTTTCGTAGGTTAGATACACCAGACTGCTTACAGAGCTCACTCTCGAAGAGACTATTTAGAACTGTCTGTGCAAAAAACAGTCTTCTCTTATATCTACTCCGGCCATTTTAGAACTTTGACCTTGTGCTTTATTAATTGTCATGATGAAGCATACTTTAAGCGCGAACTGTACTCTCTTGAAATTAAAGGGGTATTCTGATGGTATCAAAGATATTCGTGGAATATACACTGTTTTTCGTTTAGTACATCCAGTGATAACTGTAACCTATGACATTACGATAGAGAACCCTTACTATTAGTCTGGTGCCGTTGCATAATTTTTGAGGTCCTAAATTCCTTAGTAACATTATTGGTGCGCCAATCTCCTAATATAAAAAATGACGGGCTTCATACGACCTGTATACGAAATTTCAACCCCTATTTCAACCCTTATGGATAGAATATCCAGAAACTCTTAAATACATATCTACTAATTTCTTATCAGTAGCCCAAAAATAAAGATTAATGCTTATAACTTCAAAAATTATGGATTTCCAGACTAACCTACAGAAGAAATATCAACCCCTAGGAGTGGAATGTGCAGGAACACTTAAATACATATCTACTCATTTCTAATTAGTATCCCAAAAACAAAGTTTCGTTTTTCTAACATAAAATCTAACGGACTTCCATACAAATTTTCAACCCTTATTTTACCCTTTTAGGGGTAGAACATGCAGAAACGCTTCAATACGTATCTACACATTTTCAACCATTATCCTAAAAATTAAGTTTCGTGTTTCTAACTTAAAAAATAAAGTACTTCCATACTAACTTTCAACCCTTATTTCACCCCCTTTGGGGTACAATATCCAGAAGCGCTTAAATACTTAACAACTAATTTTTTTATCAAGATCTCAAAAATAAAGTTTCATGTTTCTACCTTTAAAAATAACTGACTTCCATACTAACTTTCAACCGTTATTTTATCCCTTTAGGGGTAGAATATCCAGAAATTCTTAAATATGAATTTTTAATCAGTATTTCAAAAGTAAAGCTTCATGTTTCTACCTTAAAAAATGACGGACTTCTATACTAACTTTTAATCCTTATTTCACCCCCTTAGGGGTAGAATATGTAGAAAGGCTTAAATATATATCTACTGATTTCTAATCAGTATCCCAAAAATAATGTTTCATGTTTCTAGCTTAAAAAATGTCGAACTTCCAGACTAAACTAAATACGAAATGGCTACATTTATTTCACTCCTTCGGGCTAAAATATCCAGAAACGCTTAAATACGTATCTACTTATTTTTAATCAGTATCCTAAAAATAAAGTTTCATGTTTCCAAAATAAAAAAATGATGGTATTCTCTACAAACTTTCAATCCTTAGATCTCCCCTTTAGGGGTAAAATATCCAGAAGCGGTTAAATACGTATCTACTCATTTTTAAACAGTATCTCAAAAATGTAGTTGCATGTTTCTAATTTAAAAAATGACGGACTTCTGTACAAACGTGCAGTCCCTATTTCACCCCTTTAGAGGTTGAAATTCAAAAATTCATTTCTTAGTGGGTGTCTACTTAATAAAAATAATATAAATAACAAGTTTGGACTAGTAACAGTCGCTTGCTTTATTAAAATATTATCTGCTTAGTTAGGTACTTAAAACAATGTAGGTAGGCCCTTATAAAAACTATGCTTACATTTTTGCTCTTTACTATCAAAAGCAAATAAATTTTCGTAAAAGCAGATAATTAGGACCCCCATTAAAATCTTATGGAGCCCCATTTTTTATTCACGCTTACGTAGACCCTCAGCAAGTCTCCCGTGGATCCCTGGGGGTCCAACTGGACCACTTTGAGAATCACTGCACTAGACTAATATAAGAATTGTAGTAACAAACACGAATGTGTTGTAATAACGGCAATATAATATTAAAAAAATTTTAAAATCCGGTATTTATCTTTGCTATCTTACAAAACTATATAAGAAATAAGTGTTGCTTATACAAAAAACTTATACAGGTTGTTTATTTTATATCCACGCTGAAGGATAGTTTTGGGATATGCCATAAATGCTTGCAAACGATATTTTCCACCAAATATGGCCAGATGGCTATCGTAAATATATAAGTAATAGGACAACAGGGCAGTTTACTTAATACCTTTTGGTATTCGTTTGATAAAATAAACGTATTTTGCATGTCTTTGCTCTTTCAAATACATATGTTTCTAAGAGCTGGTGTTCCACGGTGATAAAAAGATCAACTGATATTGAGTCATCTTTGACGATGAATTTAGGCACGTGCATGTGTATACTTCATAATGATCGGTCGAATAGTTAATACGTTATAGCGTAACTCATCATCCTCCTGCCCTTATCTCAATTTTACTTGGGGTCGGCGCAGCATGTCTTCTTCTTCCATACTTCTCTGTCGGACGTCATCCCACAAGTAACATTCTTTCTAGCCATATCGTCTTTCACACAATCCATCCATCGTTTCTTGGGTCGTCCCCTACCTCTATATCCATCTACATCCTTTCTCACAACATGGTTCTCATTCCTCCGCATAACATGCCCATACCAAGACAGCCGGTTTCCAGATAGCTTCTCGGTTACCGGTGCCACTTTCAAACTTCCCCTTATGTACTCATTCCTTACTCTATCCATTCGCGTAACACTACACATTATACGTTATAGCGTAACTAACAAACAATAATACACAGCCGTCCTTTTGAATTTTTAATATTAGTTTGGATTACTTACAATCTTGTACCAATTAAAAGGTGTAGGATATATTTGTCCCTTGTGTTGTTGATATATCAAACGACAAAATAAATAACTACCGGACCTTTACTACTAGCAAAGTATTTACATTAGCAGCCTGTAAATTTCCCACTGCTGGGCTAAGGCCTCCTCTTCCTTTGAGGAGAAGGTTAGGAGCTTATTCCACTACGCTGCTCCAATGCGGGTTGGTAGTATACACATGTGGAAGAATTTCATTTACACATTAGCACATGAAAATTTAGTGGTGCTTGCATGGGTTTGAACCCGAAATCATCGGTTAAGATGCACGCGTTCTAACCACTGAGCCATCTCGGCTCAGTTGTTATTTTGAGTTAAATCACCGTTCACAATCTTTCGACAGTTCACAATCTCGCGAGGTAGATTATAATCTAACGGTATTTACAATTTTACGGTGACACATATTATGAGTAAAATTCTTAAAGTATAGTGTCTTCTGAGCTAATCTTTGAAAAAAGCCGCAGAGATCATTTCATCTAGTTGTTTTGATGGTGGTAGGTAAATGTAACTCGCCATATTGTTGTGATTTAATTCTTGCTTTTTCGAGTCGTTGGATGAAACCAATAGCTCTAAAATTATAACACCATTTAAATAAAAGAGAAATATGTGATACTGATCGAGTTTTAATTGAAGCGATTTCTTAGAATATGCTGTATTTTAAAATTTATTACACGTCACGGCTACTGGACTAAGGTTTGTAACTATTCTTTTGTGGAGACGGTTTGGAGTTTATGCCAGTACGCCTTGGTTTGATGAATATGACAGAATTTGATTAAGTTTATGTATTAAAAAAATATATTTAAGACAAATACGTCATACGTCACTGGAGTCATTTAATTAAAATTATATGTAAAACAAATATTTTATTTTAATTAAAATCGAAAATAATACAAAAAGAAAAAAAAAAACGTTCCCTTTAAATTAAATATCATAAAACTTTTTATTCGTTTTTACCTTACGAAATAAAACCGTCCTTCAAAGTTCAAGACAATGGGTCTCTACTGTAGACCGTATTTACACTAAATTAGTAGTCAGGCAGCTTCTCGAGGGGAAAGCGGCCGCAGTTGGTAGGTTTACCCTGATGCGAACCCCGGAAAATATTAACGGAACCCTGCCAAGGTGGTAGGGATTGAGACGAGTCTCTATCCTCCACTGAAGACAGCTACACCCAATAAGTATGCCACATTAAGCACATTATGTCAGAACGATTCCGTAGCCCCTCCAAGCCGTGCAGAAAATGTCCATCGTCGAGGATTTAGTGGGTAAAAATTCCACTTAACTAAGATCCCTTTAAAGAACTTTCCAGAGTTTCTTTTCGCTATATAAAAAAATAAATAAAGTGCAACTGCGTGTTTTAACTTTTTGTTAATAAAAATGGGCTATAAACAACTTAAATAGTAGAATTTATCAAACGTTATGGCCGAGATGGCCCAGTGGTTAGAACGCGTGCATCTTAACCGATGATTGTAGGTTCAATTCAAACCCAGGCAAGCTCCACTGAATTTTCATATGCTTAATTTGTGTTTATAATTCATTTCGTGCTCGGCGGTGAAGGAAAACATCGTGAGGAAACCTGCATGTGTCTAATATCAACGAAATTCTGCCACATGTGTATCCACCAACCCGCATTGGAGCTGCGTGGTGGAATATGCCCCAAGCCTTATCCTCAAAGGGAGAGGAGGCCTTAGCCCAGCAGTGGGAAAATTACAGGCTGTTAATGTTATGTATGTTATGCAATCAATGTTAGATATTTAATAAAACAACAGTCATTATTACACATCAATCCTTTTATAAAGATATATTTTTAGGAGTGGCGTTGTTCTCGTAATCATTTTTCCCCGTAAACTCACAAGGGTCGGCGTATAAAAACCATTCAAAAATAACATTGACATTAGTCAGTCCTCGTTCCGCTTTTACATCGATTCTCTTAAAACAGTTCTATTTTATATTTCTCCGTTTTTATCTCTGAAATCTTTCTAGAAATATTCAACTGAGACTTATCAGCTGTAATTTTAGTTGACGATCTATACAGAAATATATTTTAGAAACGTCTGAGAGAATCTTTAAGTATCGACTGTCCAAATCAGTAGCAAGTCGTACTACAGGAGTTTTTTACACTAAAATTCAAGTATATAATAAACACAATAAAATTCCATCTGTAAGGTGTTTTTAAACAGATGATTCGTAAAATGTTTATTGGAGGACAAAAGCCAAATAAACAACATTTTACATCGAATTAACGCGATACCGTTGGTCAATTTGATCAGAACTTAAATAGTCTAAGACATTAATTATGTATTTGCGAAAAAATGGCGTTTTTTAACGTTGACGATGCTATTATTTAAACTTCGGAAGTAAAATTAAAGTACGTATAAGTATTTGACGACCTGTAGTTGTAGTAGTTGTTTACAATATAGGTGAGTTATTAGTCAATCGCACGGAATATGTTAATCTAAGTTTTGTCTTTGCATTCTTTATTTGATTGAAATAGGCAGAGGTTGATAAAAAAATGTCCAATAATATTTAGCGGTGTATAGAATTTTACAAGAAATCTTCATTAACTTACAATTAATTACCTTAAAAAACATAATTTTTACCATAGGTGACAACATATGGCCACTAAGCACGGCTAAGCTCCTATTTTAAGGACAAAATTATAATATTTATGTAGCTTACCTTATACGTGGTTCTAATGTTGCTTTTTAATGAGCTGGTTTGTCATATACCTTAACGCTGCGGTTATACCGCTATGGTTATATACGAATATAGGTTCGTGTTCCGCCCTCGTGCGCCTCACTACCCGCTGTCGTCGAGGCTGCGGCCTAAGTCTCGAGAGCTACGTTACACGTTATGTCACTTTGTGAAACTACCCAGACACTATGAATGTTTCATCTCTGTGATGTTAACTGTAATGGGTTCATGTTTATATATATAATATATTTTTTTAATCAATTTAAATTAAGAATACTGTAATTGAAAATTATGTTGTAAAGTTTTTTTTTTAATTGACTCAAAGAAAGCAAACTAGAGGATCGTTCATTTTATATTTAGTGACAACCTTCGCAGAGACGGCTCTTCTAGAATCTTCAAACATCCTTGTTAATCCTCTGCCAAACTAGAAATTTAAAAACAAGGGTTTCTACTCAATTACAAGTAACTTATGACTAATAATAGTGCTATAAATTTCTAATATTTATATTAAAATTGAGTCCATCCGAAAGGAAAAATAAATTGATTTAGGAGTTCGTTTATATATCTAAACTAGTAAACTTTAGTGCAGGATCTGGTGGCTGGATTTGGTTTATTTACCAATCCACCTACCACGACATAAAAAAACAATATATATTTAATATTATAATATATATGTATACATATATATATACATATGAATATTAACATCATTCGGTCATATACGTATACTTAAACAACACGTGGTCATTTGTAGAATAACTATTTTAAATTTTTATTTGCGTATAGTTTTATAAATAGTTGTTTAAAATACGCGTGACATACGTACGACTTGACATGACTTTACATGACTAACAATAAGGGTACCTTGTTTGACTACAAAACTCAGTACGTAAATAAATGAAATCAGAGTCAACAGTAAATAGATAAAGGTAAGTCACGTGACAAGAACAGAAACCCCGTTCATTTGAAAAGGGTCAGAGACAATACATGCGATTAATCGCTTTGATACTAAATACACTATTTTTAGGAATTAGAAGCGGTTTTATTAAAAAAAAATATATTTCACTAAAAAAAAAACATACAAAAGATAGAAATTAAAATCACATTTTAAATAATTAACTTGATTAGTACTAAATATTACAAGATTTCAAAATTAACAATAAGCAAATCGTATAAATGACAAAAAAAAAAAAAATAACAAATCGGAATTTTAAAGTTATAACAAAGTAAACAAACAACACGTTCGTTCAGCACAACGACCCAAAACAAAAGTGAACCTGAGTAGACCACGCTGCCCGTTTTTATAGGGTATCGGCAGTTTTTTTTTTTTTTTTTGTTAATTAATGCAGTTGTCATCTAATACGGCCTCTCCTGACATCCTGACGTCCCCGTCAGGCTCCCTATCCTCTGAAGGTGTGGGAACCAATCTCGGCGGAGATCTCGTTTGTTCAGTGTGGGAAGAGGATTGTCCAGACTCATCCAATTGTCGATTTGTATTTAAACTGTCGTCTTCGGTTGAGTCTGAAACACACATAATTTTCTCATTTTACAAACACAGAAAACATAAAAAAGTCTGTAATTAAAGAACATTTCGGCTTATGGACAATGCACTGTTCATAAGTCAAAAGTTCAACCCCAACAAGTAAGAAAACAGTAAAGCTAAGAATAGAAATATGCACTGAGCACTTACAAGGCAACGGCACAGTTTAAACTACCCAAGCCTCTCAGTGACTCCTCGGTATGGATCCCTACCGAAAAGCTTTCACATTGGGGGAAAAAGAGGTTGTACTCCCCCAATGACTCTCCGTGTAACGGAAAGATTTCACACCAGGGGAAAAGAGTATAAGATACTCCCCTGATGACTTTTCGCGAAAAGCTTTCACAAGGTACCTCTAAGGTACATAAGACAAGGTATCTCAAAAAGAACAGATACATAAAAGTAAGTGCACACCTTCAAAAAATGCAGCGCATGTCTCAGGGGTCCATTCGCCCTTCCAAGGGACCATATATTGTGCTGCCGCAAATGTTGTTTTTCCATACGATCCAGCAAGTAATTTAAGTTCATATCGGTCATTACACAACACGTCGACAACCTTATAAGGACCCCGCATACCAGGGTCTAACTTGCCCTGGGACTGAGTATATTTAATGACGAAAACGAGATCTTCTTTCTGAAATACACGCGGAGGCCTTCGATCTTTATTAATGACAGCATCTTGTTGTGATTGATTTTTCTGTAGCCGTTCGGCCGTCCTCTGCCTAAGTATTTCTCGCCTTGATTCCCGGTTAGAGGATTCTGGATTCATAGCGATCTCTCGCACTAGTGTCCGAATTGCAGGAGTCGCACTTTCATGGCCAATCAGGAGAGAAAGAGCAGACGTCTGGGTAGTCTTCTGCTTTGTTAAATTCAAAATAAGCTGCAACTGCCACAGTTCTTCGGCCCACTCAGTTTTTCTGTAATTGGCTGCAATACGGAGCATGTTAAGAACGGTACGAATGTAACGTTCTACTTGCCCGTTAGCGTGGTGCATTTCTGGAGTTATACGATGAAGTCTTACACCCAGAAGCTGCATCCAAGATTTGAAATTCGCGGACTCGAACATACGTCCCCTGTCCGATACTACTAAGCTCGGTGTACCAAACAAAGACATGACACTTTTGAATACACGTTTCAATTCATCTACATCTTGCCGTACAATAGGTGTCAACAGACAATACTTAGTAAATGCATCGACCACAAGCATGACAAACTTATAGCCCTTTGACACTGGAAGAGGTCCCAAAACATCAACATGTAAGGTCTCGAAAGGGATATTAGATTTATCCCAAGATGTAATAGGTTGTAAGGGCGCACGTGGTACACGCTTGTGGGCTATGCATGTCAAACAATGAGACGTATACTTATTTACAAATCTTCTAAGGCCAGGAAACCAAAAATGTCTTAATATAAGATCGATTACCTTGTCTGCACTAATATGACTATGTTCATCGTGGAAGATGCGCAGGAGACTCAATCGATGACCCTTCGGTATATAACAAAGGAGCCTTGGCTCTTCTCCCACTGGAATAAAACGGTAATATAATAAATCATTATGTTTTTCATACCTTGTTGGGTCTAGTTGTCCTTGTTCTAGAGCCTGGATCATAGTTTGAGTCTCCTCATCACCTGCTTGAGCAATCTGAGCCCAATTACGTGGGCGTTCAATGTTATTAACAACGCAAGGATTACGACTTAAGTAATCCGCGTGTGGCATCATGGTGCCCTTTCGATAAGACATAGTGAAATTAAAATCTTGGAGGTAAATCCACCATCTTGCCACACGCGGTAACAAATCTCTTTTGTTTTGAGTCGCTTTCAAGGCATTACAATCTGTGATGACCTGAAATTGTATTCCTATCAAATAATGTCTAAAATTTTTAAGAGCCTTTACGACAGCAAGAGTTTCTAATTCATAAGAATGGTATTTCGGCTCAGCACCCCTGGTAACTTGACTATAATAAGCTACAACACGCCGATTACCATCCTTATGAATCTGTTGCAAAATAGCACCGTACCCATGACTACTTGCATCGGTATGTACTTCAGTAGGCAAACTGGGATCAAAAATAGCAAGTACCGGTGCTTTAATTAGGATATCAATTATATCTTGGCGTACTTTTTCTTGCTCTTCACCCCAATGAAATTCAGCTTGTTTACAAATTAATTTCACGATACAGGTAGTTCTAGTAGAATAGTTGGGAATATATTTACGAAAGTAACCCGCAAGCCCCAAAAATTGCCTTACTTGCTTAACGTTTTGCGGTGGTGTTGAATTGGCAAGAGCAACAACCTTACCAGGGGCAGGACGAACCTCGCCATTAGCGATAACACGCCCTAGATACTCAATTTTGGTGCATAAGAATGAGCATTTTTTTAAATTTAGCGAAAATCCGGCTTCGGTTAATGTTCGCAACACTTCTCGCAAAGTATATAAACCTTCTTGAATAGAGGAGGATAGAATTAAGCAATCATCGATATACACCAAAACCTTTCCCTTATGGATCAACTTTTGTAAAGTTTTACTAATTATTCTTTGAAAAACGATAGGAGCATTGGCTAAGCCATAGGGCATTTTTAGGTACTCGTAATGGCCCTCCGCGGTTACAAACCCCGTCAAAGGAATCGAAGCTTCATCGAGTTGGATCTGGTGGAAACCAGTTGCCATATCAAGGCTCGTAAAGTACTTACTTTTACCAAGGCGGTCGATATGGTCATCGATCAATGGTAGCGGGTACCGATCCTTAACCGTAATTCGATTCAAGGCACGAAAATCGACACACATGCGGTCGGAGCCATCTTTCTTCTTAACCAACAAAATAGGGCTTGAATAAGGTGACTCCGATTCGCGTATAATGCCCTTGGCTAAAAGGTCTTGGATAATGGAACGTACCTTTAGTTTTTCGTCGTAGGACATCTTATAAGATCGATAATTTATCGGTGTATCGTTAGTAACACGAATGTGCATAGTACCTGTTGTTACTGTGGAAGTAGCCGTACCAGTAATCATATACTTTGAATACTGGTCTAAAATTGCATTAAGTTCAACGAGATCTGAACCACTTAAAGATGTTTTTATCATGCTTTTCTCACCTGGGTCTACAGACGAAACTTGTAAACACTTAGGGTTACGTACAATACGCTGCGTATTCTTTGTCCTTATGTAGGTTACACCATCTCTATTCAATACGTCAGTACCTATTATGACGGGAGCATTCATGCATTCTTTAGGAACAACCAGAAAGTCTACATCCAGAGATATATCCTCAAGTTCAACGACAAGCGAGACATAAGAATCGATATTTGTAATTGACTCACCTACTCCCTTGATTTGTCGGCTTATAGGTTTCTTCGAACACGGGAGGTGGCTTACTACAGCTGTAGATATAAGAGAAACATCTATAGCTCCGCTGTCGATTAGTATGTCAACTGGTATACCGTCAATTACACCTACAACGATGTCATTTCTTTCTTTTGCCTGTAAACTTGAACAAAAGTTGACCTTATTCTTATTCAAATCAGATCGGCGCTTTGCAAAACAATCATTAATATGATGTCCTGGCTTTTTACAGTAAGCACATACTGTCACGTTGTCCATCTTACCCGATATTCTATTTGACGGTGCTATACGACCCGTATCAGATGGACCAGTCAACCTTGGTTTCTTGGGGCAATCTACTTGCTTGTGGCCAGATTCACCGCACGAAAAGCATGTTGTTTTATAACCACACCCTAGTAATGGTCGTTTATTACCTTGACTTTTGTTTGAAGTACTCGGCAGCGCTAGACGTCGTGTTACTTGAACATCAGGCTTAATAAAGGTCGAAAGATAATCTACCAACGTATCTGGAGATAGATTTGCGTTTGTTGCCGTCGCCTTAACATACGGGTCTTTTATCCCTCGCAGAACTATGGCAGTAGTAAGTTCCTCACTAAGGCCTCTAACGATACGTAGACGTAACAATGTTTTTCGTGCATATTCGGCGTAGGTACGGAAACTGTCTGAATCGGTGGACATGGCTTTATATAAGATATTAGCTACGTCTACTTTTTTTGTACACAAACATTTAAAATCATTCTTAAAATTGGTCCAAGAACGGTCAGAGGAAACCCATTCATCGAGCCATGTTTTTGCATCACCCTTCAAACACTTTCCCACGCGAGCAAGACACTCACGATCATCCCAACGATTTGCAATTTTGGCTTTATCGACTTCGTCGAACCATGCATCGACATCGTGAATGTTTGGGTCGAAATTGGAAACATAGTAATTGTGGGTACTTACGGATTTAAGAGACTGGATAGCGTCCACTATTTGTTCAGTCCCATTTCCGAAACACGGCGTCATCGAAGTTGGCTGATTAGGCACAGGTGGGTCACATGCACGTGATTCCAGAGCGTCAAGGCGGGACATAATAGTATGCCAGGTTCCATTACTACTGTACTCACGGTTTCGGCGACGTTCGTAACTGTAGCTACGATCACGACAATCACGACGATCATAAGCGTAGTTGCGGCTGTGATCGCGGGTATGACTACGCTTACGGCTATGACTACGATACCGTTTCTCATTTCGGGGTGGTGTATATCCACGTGATGAACTACGTGAACTCCTTCTGGTCGATCTCCTGCGGTGTGAACGCTGAGCACTGGGACTATGATAGCGTCGTTCACGGGATGGGGTTCGCAACGATCGACCCATATTTAAATTTTATCGAAATTATTTACATGTACGACACTAACACAGTTCCAGACGAATAAGAGGGTACTTTGTCTCTAGTTTTTGTGCTTCACGAACGTATAAAAATAACAATATTCAGTATAGGAAAGTAATTTGAAAAATAACAAGTATGGGCGCGCAGCATCAAATCCCAATTCTGATTTTAGGAATTAGAAGCGGTTTTATTAAAAAAAAATATATTTCACTAAAAAAAAAAAACATACAAAAGATAGAAATTAAAATCACATTTTAAATAATTAACTTGATTAGTACTAAATATTACAAGATTTCAAAATTAACAATAAGCAAATCGTATAAATGACAAAAAAAAAAAAAATAACAAATCGGAATTTTAAAGTTATAACAAAGTAAACAAACAACACGTTCGTTCAGCACAACGACCCAAAACAAAAGTGAACCTGAGTAGACCACGCTGCCCGTTTTTATAGGGTATCGGCAGTTTTTTTTTTTTTTTTTGTTAATTAATGCAGTTGTCATCTAATACTATATTATCATTTCATTATAATTTTGTAAAGAAAACACGATGAACACGAATGAAAAGCACGTTTCAATTTCGAACCCACTTTTTTAATTATTCTACGAAAAATTTTATTACATTACATTATATTAGCAGCCTGTAAATTTTCCACTGCTGGGCTAAAGGCCCCCTCTCCCTTTGAGGAGAAGGTTTGGAGCATATTCCACCACGCTGCTCCGATGTGGGTTGGTGGAATACACATGTGGCAGAATTAGCACGCGTTCTAACGATTCGGCCATCTAGGCTCTTTGAAAAAAATTTATATCTAAGACTGTACTGTCATTGACCGAAATTGATGGGCAATTCTCGCCTCTGTTTAGCGAATACGAAATGGATCATTTCGATAGCGAATATACCATTTCAATTAATGTCTATTAAGCATATTATGGCAAATCATGATGACGGATTTTAAGAAATATTAGGAGCGTATTTAATATGGGCTTAAGAAAGAGAATGTACGATTAGATGAAAACGATGATAAAGAAATAGGGACGAAGGTAGATCCATGAAGTATTTCTTTTAAGGTCTAAGCTGGTCCAAAATACTTGAAAGATACATAATCCTCAATAGTTTAGCGTCTACTGCTAATTTACATGTTGTTGCTTTTAATGCGAGCGAAAATTGATTTCTTGTTTCATTTTTCGTCTGAAATATAAGTTGTAGCAAAAACATTGTGTTCTAAAGTACATTTTAAATATAATACCTATGTATTGGAGCAGAGGGGTGAAATTAGCTCGAACTGAGGGACATTAATTAGAGGCTCTCTTTACGTATCATATTTTTAAGGATGAGATGATCATTCATTTATATATAGAAGTCTATTTTATTAAAAAGTAATATGAAGTAGGCAGAATTTTGTTTTTTATTTTTTAAGACGCATGAAATTTATAAAGCAAAATTTCTTATCTATTTGATTTTCTATTGGTAAATTTTATTCTATTTCAGTAACAATAAGACTCTTACAGTTACAAACTGATATAACTGCGGACAAATCCGCGAGCATAGCTAGTTAATAATAATTACAAATAATCTAATCTAAGGTTAGACCTTTTTTCTTTCGATTAACCGCTTCTTCTGTCGGGTCTCACCGATACTTCAAACATATATTATTCGTTTCTAAAATCAGTCGTTGCAGCACGCTCGAGACGGTAACCCTTGATCTTCAGACACTTGAAGAACACAGCCAAGGGATAGGTTATATTATTTGTAGGGTTAACAAAGTAGGCCACCTGGTGATAATTGGTCATCACTACGGATAGAAATTAGCGCTGCAAAATATTATCCAATCTTTACATCGCAAATGTTCCACCAAGCTGAGGAACAAAGATGTTATGTCACTCGTGCCTGTAGTTACACTGGCCCACTCACTCTTCAAACTGAAACGCAACTATACTAAGTTTGGTCTTTGGTAGAATATCTGATGAGTGGATAGTACCTATCCAGACTTGCATAAAACGCTACCACCATTTTTTTACAATTAATACAAAATATTCAAAGGAATTGTTATCGACTTGCCAGTGTGTCTTAATACAATGTATTATTCATCAATAAAACTTTCTTAGATTTGTATAAAGTCGTGTGAGTAGTCACTTAAGTCGGTTGCTAAGCGACTGAAGTCCTCATCCATCGTATCTTTGCGCAAAGTCAAACCAAATTGTTTCCTTAAGGATCCCGGATTGAATTATGAAGGCTTAAGCTAAAGGTGGTTTTCCAAATTCAAATATTAGCAAGAAAGTTGAAGACAGGCAAAACTAAGATGAAAACGTTAAATTATAATTTGAAATATTTATCCAAGTTTTTTCCAATGGCAGTAGTAGTTTAGATAAGTAAACCATAGACTATATCCTAGACAATTAGCTTATAGCTCTCTCTTATTATGACACACACACATAGATTCTTCTACTACTAATATTCATTTTAATTTTACTTTCAATGTTCAAATTTATAATTAATTTATATCATAGTATAAAGAGAATTAATGTTACTTTCCGAACGTCATACATCAAGCTGCTTTTAAATTGAGTCGATAATTTCATTTATTCGGTTAATAATAGATAATTTAAATCACCGAATAATGACGTCATATCAATTCAAGGTCAACGTTGTTTGTTTCTCGTTGCTCCTGTTGCCATTGAATTAGTCTATAGGTAGAATTTTATAATTTGTTACATCAAATACTTTGATTACGTATTTGTGTTTTTTTCACTAATGCCATGCCATGCCAATGCCCTCTACTTGATCATCGTACACTAGCAAACGAAACGTAGTAAAAGTAAAATTTATTATTAAATTCTTACTTAAATATGCCGATTCATAAATTTGAATAATTTGTAAAAAAAAACGATTAATAAAAAACAACATATTATTCAATACACGATTATGTGGATGATAAAAGAGCGTGGAGCTAGTACTTGTTGATTTCCAGGCAGGACATATTATATATGTTCATATACAATTGTATTTAAATAAGATAACTTCGTATTTGAAATGTTAGAAAAGAGTTACTACTGAGTTTCTTGTTGGTTCTTCTCGGTAGAATCTACATTCCAAACTGGTGGTAGCTTCACTTAATATAATTTTATAAAACGACGATTCAAAATTGTTTGTAAAAGCCTACTTGAATAAGGTATATTCCATGGTTAAGAATTTTCATGGTTAATCTGTAAGGAATTTCATGAGATGAAGCTCCGCGGTGAAGAAAGACATCGTGTTCACCTGCAAGCATCCAATGAAACTCTGCCATATGTATATTTATAAACTCGCATTGGAGCAGTATCGAGAAATACTGCTAAGATTTATCCCATAAAGGAGAGCAGGCTTTAGCCCAGGTGGGCATTTATATAATAACATATTTTTAAATAACAACTAGACCACTTAACTGGGTATCGCGTTTACACTTTGTGATATTAAATATTATTGGCAATAGGTAAAGTTTTAAATATCTTTGATTTAAATAAAATCATAAAATATGCAATTTCAACTAATTTGAATACAGTATCATATTTTGTGTTGCTCTATATAGAACAAATATCGTATGAACAATAACCTTAACAAGAAACTAGATGATACATAAATGATAAAATAACGTATAATATTAGCTGATCTTTAAGTGGAAACGATAGTCCGTGGTGTTTTGATACATCTTATTGCATTTTAATAATTAGTCAAAACATTTATTCAATATAGAAGCATTATACATCTTGATCGACTGGCAAAAACTTTTAATTACTACGCGTTCGGTTATGCAAGAAAAATTTAGCCGCATTTATTATTTTTTGTTCAACAATATTCGTATTCAATTAAGTATTATTTTAATCGGCGTGGTGCGATTTTTTCACTCTCAACGATAAAAAATTCTTATTTCAAATGAATATATAGCCTTAATCAAAATTGATTTGGACTTATATTGAACTTATATATGTATGTATGTCGAATTGTAATTAATAAGGAAATCATAAGCGTCCACTATACTTTATCACCAAAAGTGAAATACAAGTGCCACCAGGTGGCTGTGAAGAGGTCAGTGGTGGGTTGTCAACGTGCTCTCTTTTCAGTTGCGTTCAGTGAACGTTGACCGCGTAACGTACCAACTGAATAGGAACTTTTCATCTTTCAACGCTTAGTGTTTAGTGATATATTGAGTTTTGTGACTATAAAGATTTTGCCGATATTCTTTCTCAATTTGCATACGAATTTAGGAACAAAAACGGTTTCCTAGGCACACGAGTTTAACCCCTTCCAAATTCTTTTTAATTTAGGCTGCCACTAAGTATTTTTCGATAGAAAAATATCTCCTAGTCCGAATTAGGGATTGAACCTTAGGATCACTGGCCATATAAAAGCCACTAGATCAACAACGCAATTAAAAAAGTCACAGTTACGAAACAAAATAAAATAATTTACTAATCATAAAGAATTTTCCGGCTAGTTTCTGGCCACCGTTCCCTAAGCAGATTGTAAATGTTGCTCGAATTGCCATTTATATGAAATGTATAGTTTAAAATATAGAAGAAAATTTACTACGCAACTCTCGGTAATATAATTATCCCACCTTCTACGTGGAACACAAGGTGTCGATTCTCCGCCGGGAAGAATTAGGAAACGCGTATCCCTAAAGTGGGCTCAGGATACGCATGTCCTAACTGCATGCCCAATATTCATCTTTAGCATCTTTACTTACCCTCCCATCCAATAACTCTGACAAGGTCAACAGAATATAACAATAACTTTTTTTGGGTGCTACCAGGGTTTGAACCCAATTTTAAGCATATAAGGTAAGTACTAGGACGAGGCCAGGTTGGTTAAAATTCCCTAACGTTCGTAAGTGCGTAAGTAATATCTTTAAGTTTCGATTTAAAATCTTTAAAGGCTTTAAATCGAAGCCTAAATAAATTACTAGATTAGCACACTGTTAGCTTGTATTGAGGCGAAGGACGACTTAGCGTAATTAGATTAAATCTTATTCAATTTACTAATTCGATTAAGTCGTTCTATTGGTGTAAAATTTTGTATGACCTTGATTTGCTCATTGTTGTTATCATATACATATAAGTATAATAATGTATATGATATAAATATAGATCGTCGTATTCATCTTTAACTACTGAGTTTCCTTGCCGGTTCTTCTCGGTAGACTTCTGTAGAGACTCGGTAGAGTTATTCCCAAAGCGGTAGTTTTACATTTAATTCAACACTGTCATATGACCATGTTCTTGTCAACAATACTTGAATAAAGCTTGTTTTAATTTTGAGCAGTTTTTTATGCAATGTAATATAGTACGTTGGGCTTATTGATAGGAAGTATCTTAGACAACCTTTACCAAAAGAAGGAAGTGCCAGGAATAAGGATAGTGGAAAATATATTACATAAATAAACATAAAAACATAATCAGCCTGTAAATTTCCCACTACTGGGCTAAGGCCTCCTCTCCCGTTGAGGAGAAGGTATGGAGCATATTCCACCACGCTGCTCCAATGCGGGTTGGTGGAATACACATGTGGCAGAATTTCGTTGAAATTAGACACATGTAGGTTTCCTCACGATGTTTTCCTTCACCGCCGAGCACGAGATGAATTATAAACACAAATTAAGCACATGAAAGTTCAGTGGTGCCTGCCTGGGTTTGAACCCGAAATCATCGGTTAAGATGCACGCGTTCTAACCACTGGGCCATCTCGGCTCATTATTAAAATCAAATTTGCAGTCATGTAAATAAATATAGGTACCAGCTTCACAGCGCGATTTTACTCTTGTTAAACGCTCCTGCTCCGCCCCCGTGAACCGTAGCATAATGGCCTATGTCTGTCTCAAGAATTTTGTTATGTAATGCAGAAATATAATATATTTCTTAATACGAGATAATCTCTAGAATTACCAGTAGGATTCTAGAGATTATCTCGTTTAAAAAAAGAAACAAATAAATTATTTAAATATTCAAGTAGCTATTAAATTTAATAATAAATATCCACATATCTATAATACAACAATACAGCAATAAAATTCAAAATGGACGAAAAGGTTTGTAAAGGTCTGTAAAAAAATAAAATAAACATAATAATAAAAAAAAGAAAAAAAAGATATAAGATAGATTATTTGAGACGTTTTTGATTTTATATTTATTACATTTTAGATATTTATTTTTGATTTTATGATGCTGTCTGTACCTTTGGTGTATGTTAATATTCGCTTTTTAAACATTTTTTCTATTTATTTATTTTTTTATTTTATCTGTGAGTACAAAGCTATACCATGAAAATTTAATTATGTACGAGTAAGTTACAATTTGCCGTGCAGTTGAGGCCTTTTATATTTAACAATCTGGGTTTGACTTGACCCTTGTTAAGCTTGGATTAAACGTGCTCGTTTTATTTAGTTTGTCATATTAGTTTATGGTTATTGTTCTACTTCTGAGGATTGTAGCGTGGACTTTTTAATTTAGCTGAAAACTCGCTTCAATGAATGGGCTATCAAATCCGAAAATATTTTTTAATTGAACATGTGGTCTATGAAGTTCGCTTTCAACCATAGAGAAGTGTCTAGATTTTATTTGTGTAAACTACTTCTTGCGATTTCACTCGCATTAAGACTAATCGGATCTGAAACAAACGTTTTATTCATTTGTATAACGTTAAGCTATTTTTTTATTTAATCGCAGTTCATACTGAATGTACTGGAATTCCTCAATTCATGATAGTTGGACAACATCAAATACATTACTCTGATCCCAATGTAAGTAGCTAAAGCACTAGTGTTATGGAAAATCAGAAGTAACGACGGTACCACATAATAATCCTTAACAATAATAATCCTTAACAATAATAATCCTTCATAGCACTCGTGTTAATTTTTTTTTTTATGTCATTAGTAGATGGACTGGCAAATAGGCCACCTGATGGTAAATGGTCACCACTAAACATTAGTACTGTAAGAAATATTAATCAGTCCTTATAATACTAATGCGCCACCGACATTGGGAACTAAGGTTTTATGTTACACTAGCTTACTCAACTTTAAAGTCGGAACACAACGATACTACAACACAACACCAAGTAACTCACGGTAGTATATTTATTTTAAATGAGGATGACCAGTTATTTTTAACGTCCAATCGCCAAAACGCTTGCCTGTTATTTCTCGATGATAAACTCAGATTAAATTTCAATCTTATTTTAATAAGTTTTCGGAAATTGGATCAAGGGTTGCGTGACGTCGCTTTAAGTTTAGTTTTCTATAAAAGTTTGGTTATTAACTTTCTAATTATAATTGATTTTGGCTATAAACCTATCTCGTATAAAATATGTAAGTCAGATGGACCGTATTGTTGTTAATCACGTGACATAATAAGTATACGCGGGCAGATTTGAGTCATGGAGATACGAAAGTCAATTGCAATTAGTTACAATTGAGTAAACATGTTTTTTTTTGGCGTAGCTTAGCGGACGAACATATAGGCCACCTGGTGGTAAGTGGTCACCACCGTCGATTAGACAATGGCGCTGTAAGAAATATTAACCACTCCTCACATCGCCAATGCGCCACCAACCTTGTGAACTAAGATGTTATGTCCCTTGTGCCTGTGGTTACACTGACTCACTCACCCTTCAAACCGGAACACAACAATTTGGAGAATTCTTTACATATTTTACATTTTTGTACCTCCAAGCCGGCTCATTCTAGTCATACGTCAATATATAACAATAGGTATATATTTTTTATTAATAGCCAGTACTGGTAATGATCAGTTGCATTCCCCTTTTATAACTCTCATGAGATCCATCAGCTCGGCTATCTTGGTACAAAGACACTTGGGCTCCGTACCGTATATGCATATAATGCGTTTTGATATATTTTTTTGAGATAAATAAACTTTTACCTGTTGGAATGATTATATGAACATCCAGATATATTCAAAGTGTTCTGGATGTCGACATGCTGGCTTTGGGCCCAGTAGTCACCCGCAGAGTATATCAACGTTCAGTGTGTGCGTAAACACAGGTGCAGTCTCTATCTCTTAGTCTTGTAATCGTTTTCCTCAAGAGGAGAGTCCTTAACCCGGCAGTTAGAAATTTACAGGCTGTACATGTGATAAAAAAATCTATAATTTGTAGGTCGCCAATTAACAAAGCCATTGTATAGAACGATATAACTCTGAGTCATGGCTCTGACAGACTATGAGACACAGCTTGAAGTTTTATCCTCGCTTAATAAAAGTTCAAAAAAAAAATGCACTCGATGCTGATGAGAAAACAGCTTAATTAGTAGGGTGAGAGATCTGACTGGTGTCGGAGCACGAAATCTCATTAAAACGCCCGTTGGGTCGGTGTGAATAAACACGATAAACAATTAGTAAAACCAGATTACAGACGTTTCAATTAAAACTAGATTTCACAATCCAATTGTAACATTGACGAGTCCGATAAAGTCAAAAGAGGAGTAGTATTGAGCAGTAGTTAATGATGATATTCGTAGAATGAAAAAGAAATTAGACCGATGCATAAAAGAAATATGCTAATAAGCAAACCAATATTTAAAAAAAAGTAGGAAATTCTAGTTGTTATTGTAGTGGCAGTTCATGACATATCTATGACGGAAGGAGCTTGTCCCGGCTTGTTTTTAAAAAACATGACATCAGCATTGCCGACTTCACGATGTCAGGGTTTGGATTTCTATCCATCCTCGAAGGTATGAAATTAAACTCAGGAAATATTATTCTCTGATTTATTCCAAACTGAGGAGGTCCGATCGCTCCGACGGCTCGAACAGGCCTCCCGATACCGGCGGGTGTTCGGTCTTTTATAACAAAAATGGGTGGGGGAACTATTTACTCAATATAACACCCATTTATGGACGCTAAACTATTTCAGACTAATTTAAAATCTCAAAATTGACTAAATATTATTAATTTAATAATTAAACGAGTTTCAACTATTAAAATAATCATTTCCGGGCACGTGTTTTTCTAAATATGTGGTTTCCCGCCGACATACATATCTCTTGAAACTGAAATATTTGTTTTCGTCTTCAATATATTCAGACTGACAACGTGCAAGACAATCGACTAGAAAAGCTATATTCAACAATCTCTTTGTAATTATTTAAACAAAACAGTATAAATGTAAAAGAGATTTGGACATATTTTTTGTTTATTTTTTATTTTATTTTCATACGAACATTTAAACATGTAGGTAAATTATTGGAATATTCTTAAAAAAAAAGTCATGAATGCATAACTGTATCTTAAGCATGAATATAATTATATGTTAAGTATTGTAGTTTTGTATGTTTTACATAACCCATAACTTTAGTAAAGTCACTCCAACCTCTATATGACTTTAACACACTAGAGAAAGTCTGCGTTAATTACCAGTAACTTAGAATTAGTCTAAGCGCGTATAAAATATTACGGTTTCTCTTTAGATCTAAATACAATAAAGGTATTTAGGTTAGAAGATTAGTAGATTGAAATTCCAATGATATAATTTCAATTAATTTATTTAAATTTGTGTTTATAATTCATCTCGTGCTCGGCGGTGAAGGAAAACATCGTGAGGAAACCTGCACGTGTCTAATTTCAAAGAAATTCTGCCACATGTGTATTCCACCAACCCGCATTGGAGCAGCGTGGTGGAACATGCTCCAAACCTTCTCCTCAAAGTGAGAGGCCTTAGCCCAGCAGTGGGAAATTTACAGGCTGTTAATGTAATGTAATCGCATTAGCGATGTAAGAAATGGTTAAAATTGTTTACGATGCCGATGGTTATAGGCAGTGGTGACCACTCACCATCAAGTGGATCAGTTCCTCATCCACCTGCCAATGTTATCAAACAATCTGCAAGTGGTTCTGATTTAGCTTACAAGGTTTGACATAAACCAACTGACAGACAAACATCGCAACTAAAATTGAAAAAGCGCGTAGAAGTATTTCTACTTTTTCAGGCAACAAAAATGAAAACTGTATTTGGTTGATACAACTGTGTAACTGAAATGCTGGAAATGAGTATCTACTGAGATTCTTGTCAGTTCTCGGTAGTATCAACATTCCGAATCGGCGTCAGATTTTCGTATATACTAATATTACAAAGATGTAAAATTTGTTTGTTTGTGTATAGTGATTAATCTCAGAGAGTATTGTTCCAATTCTTAATATTTTTTGACATGTCATAACGTCAAATTTCTTTTGTATCTTACATATTCATAAGCCTTTGTTTGTTAGTATGCTTTAGTTTAATATAACCCTACAAAATGGTTATTTAAAATTATTTCATAAAAGCCTACTCGAATGAAATATATATTTATTTTTATTAAAATTCAAATAAACAAGCTTATGTGAATATTACAAATTGTTTAATATATTCGTGCAAGATTTGAACAGTCGTGTTGTGTCGTGTCGTGTCGTAATTATTATGATATAACTATTCCCATTAAATAACTTTGTACATATCTCATAGTATAATGATCTCCATGTTGCTTGAAGAGTTTGTAATGTAAATTATAATGAAGATACAACATATTATAAAGATATAAATAGCAATTTATGCATCTCAACATCAATTCATAAATATCATCATCTCAAATGCAAATAATGGTAATTCTGATCACGTCGTGTAATCATGCCGTGGAAAGGCGGAATACGTCAGTGAGTAGGAGGAATCCGGTATAAACGTACGACTTGTCCGTTAGGTAAATTGTCATGAATAACACGATAAAATTGATCGGATGTAAAACCAAAACACGGTCCTTTAACCAATTTCGGTCACGGCAGCTATCCTCGAGGGAGACAAGCGACCTGCGCGGGATATATTACTATAGTTTACGGGTGTCTTTTGCCTTTCTCATAATCCGATAGAACGGCAAAGTCGACACAACTGATAGGAGTCTAGGTGAAGGACCAACGGTTTATGTGCTTTCCGAGGTACGGGAGTCATAACTCTGCCAATTTTCATAAAAAAAACAAATGATACATTTTTGATAGATTGAACTCGGGACTTTGGAATTGCATCTATAGTCACTAAACCAGTGAGGTAGGAAGCGAACACAATATTGTACTCAACAACAACAACATAAAACGTGCGAGATTATTTGATCAAACTATTATTGTTAAATGTGACTGTGGCAGAACTGTTAGTTAATTACGTTTTAATCGTTTCAATTTTAGTTTCTATTAATTGTCTGAATCGTAATTTGTATAATTAAGGAAGGGTACATTCATTAACATGTTTAATGAAACTATGTTTCTACTAGAATATTTGTTCTCTATTTCGTATTTCGAACACATTTTCTCGACTTCAGACGGTTTAAGCGTTGAAAGCTTCGCCAGCAAAGCGTCTACTTGATTTATGTCTCTAAATAGATTTAAAATAAATATTGCCACAAAAGTATTCTGCAGGTTAAAGCAAACTTGGTTGGGAGAGTGAATAGTTCAAGACAGGGTCGGGTTCAAGGGAGAACTGTAGGAAGTATATGGGTTGAAGCCAGGCAAGTACCATCCTTTTACGTGCTTTATTTGTGTATAGTGTTCAGCGATAAAGAAAGACATCGTGAGGATATCTGCAAGTGTCCAATAAAAATATGTCACATGCATTTACACCAATCGTTTAAGATCAATATGACTCGTAAGACAGTTTACTTTTAACAAATTTAATATACAATGACTATTCATTTAACATTAGTATATATAAAACACAATAAACAGACGATACACACTATATCAAGAGATGATATTTAAAATCTCTAAACGTTTTCCGCATCAAGAAATATATATGAAGGATTACGACGCAATAGAAAGGGACGTCGTTAGTACATCGAAGGGATCATTCGAACCTCTTTTTATAATATTGAATCTGAGTTCATCAATCATGGACAGTTTAAATTGCCTTAGCAATATCTACCGAGCGATTGTAACCTCTGTAGCTGTGCGATAAGATTTAAAATCCATTGCATTTAAAATCAAAATAAGAATAAAAATCGGTGCGTTTCAGTGATTTATTTAATATTTACTGGTGGTAGAGTCATAAGGTACCGTGTAGGTTGGAAATAATTTATGTTTATCGAATTCTTATTGCAGAATTATTGTATTGTTTTAGATATGATATTTAAATCGACTATCCTGTATTTGCATTATTAAAACTTGTAGGTTAGTAGTTAATTCAATACTTAATTAAACATTCGAATGAAATATATAAAATAAAGGAATTTCATATATGTTTTAATATAATTTACACAGATTTTCCTCCTCGTAATAATTACCTAATTAATGTTATGTTATGAAACGATGAATTTGATGTCAAAAAATTACTTATTAAATCCAGCTAACGTTCTTGGGTAGTATGAAACGACCTTATTGTTTCAATATAATAATTGAAAAATAATATCTCGATACGACGTATATTTTTAAAAATCAATAATAATTAATGTTACTGTTTGTCTGTAATAAAGGATAAAACACGAAGGAGGTTGATTGGCATTTTTTCTTAATTGTTCTTAATTAGACACTGGCGCATCCATCGGTTGGTCTTATTCTTCTATTGTAAGATCAAAATGCTAGAGCCAACGTGTATAGTGCAAATATTGGTTACCAATGTATCACTTATTTTGCTCTAATCATTTTAGTCCTTCAATTACCAAATACGATTTAATACAAGCGGTTCAACGAAAAACCAATAATCTAATTAGTCTGAATGGTTTGTATCTGAATATATTTGGTTAAATATCTGTAGAAAGTTTCGAAAAACTTAATTATTTAGTTTGAAAAGTTTTATAAATAAATTCAGTGGCAATTAATTTAACAGGACAGGTATATTAAATTATTATTCGTTTCAATTAATAATTTATTATTTTATAAAATTATTTAAAACATTATATAAAATAATTAAATAATTCAAAAAAATACTCGGAGCATTCCCTTGAACGATTCGGTAGAAGGCTGAAGGCGCAGGCTGGTGATGGCTCGATCGTCAACACTTCGAGCTGTTCTAATTTGAATATGAAAACGGATGAAGCTGATATTGGGGAGCTCCCATCCAGATGAGAGCAGCATTCCATGTGGTGCCGAATTCGCGCCTTCTATGTTATAGGCGATGAGGCCTTGTATATTGTATACAATTATTGTGACCGTGTTGCGGCATTTTAAATTGTGGTCAGCAAAATATCTGACTCTAATTTTTTTGTTTAATTTTATATATAAAGACTTTTTGTCTAAAGGAATAAGTCTGACGCCATGAGATCTGACGATATGGACGATCAGTAATTAAAATCTCGAAATATCGAGATCACTTGGTCCAAAAATTGTGTCTTAAAATCTCTATCGACGCCTGAGCTGTGTCAGTGTGTGCTCCATCCTGCTGTTGAGATATATTTGGCATAATAATAATAAGTGGCAATATGTACGTTATTCAGTCTCTTTGTAGCTTGTTGTAAATTAATTATTTGTATGTCTACAGCACGAATGTCGCAGCCCGAAGACCTTCAAGGTCATTGGCGAAAATTGATCACACGAAAGATGTCTGTTTCATACACGCCATGAATATATAACCCAGGCAAATAGGTTGAGCGCCTCGTCCGTCTAATGGTTATTTAACTTAGAGGGCCACAGATCCTGAATTATTGAATTCAAAAACAGCGTCGGCCATTCAAAGGCCTACGTCTTTTATATGCGTAATAATAATAATATTGTATAAAATTTTTTAGTATAAGAAAACATATGTTCTGCTCTCATATGTACGTGTACTCGTATGTCTAGTAAAACAAATTTTCCTCGTATATTTCTCAATTAAACTTTTCTAAGGAGTTTTACAATAGTTGAACTTTTTTTTAAAATTAATTAATGTAATTGAAAGTAAAAATCCGACGACTAACAAAATTACAAATAAAGTGAACAACAAAAGAAAATCCCCGACAAAGACAAAACTATTGACTGACAAAAAAGTCTCGCTGTATCTTTAAAAGTATTCGAGTATTCTTTCCGTATTATCACTTTAATTAGGAAAGAAAGTTAATAAGCTACTTTTTAAATTTAACTGCCTTTCATTATCAATATTTTACAATAACATTTCGTGCAATAGAACCTTATTAGTGTTACTTTTTTTTCACTTTTCTAATCAGATCATTGTATCTACGGCTCATCTAAAATTCAATCTTATTCGATCGGAAATATTTGTGTGCGTGTTTCTAATTATTCGTATGTATATTTTTTAATGATGTGTAGAATCATTGATGTGTCAGAGCTGGTCTTTGAGATGTATAAATATATTACATATCAATATATACATATATATATATATATATATAATTGTAGTTTCTTAAAAAAAAATTAATTAAATGACTGCAAATAAATGAAAAGTAATTGGATTAGGAGCTGTTAGCTGTTAGATATCCCATAGCTGGGCAACGCTACTTCTTGAGGAGAAGGTTGTTCTGTTATGCCACAACGCTGTTCCAGTACTGTTTGGACAAAAATGTTTAAATGGATACCACGTGGTTACCTGGCGCAAATCCATGATATATGAAATAATTGTCAAGGTGTTATGCGTCTACAATAAAGTATATATTAATAGATCTAGTGCTTGAAATTACATTTCGTTATGGAGCTGACAGTTTCATAACAAGATGAAGAAACTAGTACTCCTACGCGATCTAGCGAAGTGACAGAAAGCGCGATGTTGGATCGTCTTTATTGCTATGACCAAATTTTTACGAGAAAATAAACAATTTTTTTTAGGATCGAAGTTTTTTTACGCGGCTTACATTAGAGCGAAATTTTGACATCCATCCGCAGATATTTTTAACTTTGCCGATTCATAAATTCTAATAATTTGTATAAAATAAATAAAAAAAAAACATATTATTCAATACAGGATTATTATATACATACCATACATATATAATTATATTTAACTGATATAAGTTTTTATTTTAAATGTTAGAAAAGAGAAACTACTGAGTTTCTTGCTGGTTCTTCTCGGTAAAAACTAATATAGTATAACCTAATATAGTTTTGTAAAATGACGATTAAAAGTGATTCTAAAGGTCTACTTAGATAAAGTATATTTTAATTGACTGAATATAATATTAGTTAAAAAAATATTTATTTAATTTTTTTTAACACCGGTTTTTAAATAAGATTTCTCAGTCATTTCTCTCGATTACACTTATGTACAAGTCATGAACATGATTTACTCGTCTGTGTAAACCACGCTTTAACGTCGTGTTAGTGAATTCTAATAACTAATGTATTTAAGACGAGTGTTATGAAATTGTGGTATTTAATATTTTATTATTAAATTTATATATTGAATAATACATATTTATTTTAAATTTCCAATACATACTGATCTACGTTATAAAAGTTTATTGGCATAATTACACATAAACTGATTCTTTAGGTCATTAGACGTTGAGCCATTTTAGTGCCTAGAAGATGTTTTTGTTGATACCAATGTCCTTCTATCCGGAAACAAATCCAAAGCTGTCTAATTAAAATTGATTATTAGGTTTATTTCATCGAGATTTATTCCATAGCAACCATAACCTGGTGGCAAACGAGTAAGAGGATCACCTAACGGAAATTGACTACCACCGCCCATGGACATCTGAAGCACCGGGGGGCTTGCATGTGTGCTGCCGGCCTCTAAGAAATATATACGCTCTTTTCTTGGAGTTTCCCAAGTGTAAGGTTGTACAAGGAAACATTTTTTTAAAAGTTGCGTTGTCGTGGACTTTTGGGCATCTAGGTGGGGCGGGCGAAATTTGTAATTTTGAAGTGATGTCCGAAGGTGAAATTCAGCGGCCAGGATTAATCGAAGCAATTCGGTAGAAGATGCAGAGTGATCTAAACTATATATACAAAGACAAAGAATCAAACAGAAAAGCGACTGGAAATAAGAAAATTAGAATATTCTGGAAAATATTACGAATAAACAATCATATTAAGTTGATATTAAAGTAATTAGATCATAATATGGACATAAAAACAAATCTTGTTCTTTGGGATTATTTGTCAAATGTCTAAATGTCACTTTGATCTTCTACGAGGTACTTCCAAAAATATATATTACACAATTCCATTCGAAGAATTTCTTCTTTCAAAAACTGATTATACATTTAATCATAAATATAATTAATTACAAACTTAATGAAAGTATAGAAGCACTTGGACGTTTATTCAAAATGTCAAGATTTCGTCATTTGTGTTGCTCGATTAATATTATATTTCTTAATTTATATGTCAAAGGATTTGTTATCGGGATTACTTTGACTGGGTTCCATATTCCATATTCTCAGAAACCAAAATAATAACTCAGCCGAATAACCTTATTATCTTTACGATATATCAAATGAAAAAACTCGAAAATTAGCAGTTTTTTTTTTATTTTGGTAGGCAGATGGGCAAATTGGCCACTCGGTGGTATGTGGATACAACCCCTCATAGATATTGGTGCTGTAAGCCTCCCTTGGGTCTGCAGGACACTGGCTCACTCACCCGTTAAACCGTAACACAACAATAGCAGTTATTACTGTTCGGCAATAAAATATCTGATCAGTGTTTGGTACCTACCCAGACGGGCTTGTATGAAGCCCTACCAACAAGTCCGGTAGGGCTCTGTGCAAGTAATATCAAGTCATTATTAAATCGTTAATAAATTCTGTATTCATCTTATTTGAAACTGCTCCATTGACATTATATCATCACTTAAATATACTATTCGTCGATTGCATCGAAGTTTTTAGTCACGTGGCCTATAAGAAATAAATAAATCAAAAAATATTTCTAAATACTCTATTTTTTTAATGATATACGGAACCAGATTAGCAAATGGGCGACCTGAAGATGGTCACCGCTGCCCATAGAAATTAGCATTGTAAGAAATGTATATATAAATTTAGGTTTAAATATTATTTATTCTCAAAAAGACAATTACATCACATACATTAGAACACAATTGAATAAAATACAAACAATTTACAGACATTCGTTGTCGTACTAACATTTTTCAATGGAGAAAATAACACACAAATCATCAAATCATCAAACACAAAGCAATCCATTCTACATACTCAGAGAGATATTTTTGTAATAATATAACGGGACAGTCGCTTTTCGAATATATCGAACGAGATAATATTTTTAAGGTATGGGTATCTTGTTATAACCGTATATTTTCTATGTTAACTACATTCTGTCTATTTTACATCAGGTTCAAAAATTTTTATAAATTAGAACAAACTGTTTACTTTAGATATATATTTGTAAATTGATGCTAAGATTTTTTTTTCATATGATATACAAGGCAAATACTTCTTATAAAAGTTTTATCAAATTACCCATTTTTTTTTTTACTAAAACAATATTTACAATTTTAAACGAAATTAGGATTAACAATGACATAACCATTTAGTACAAGAGTTGCTTCAAAAGGTGTCCTAAACAAACCGTATCGAATAGGACATTGGGTTGAGCATTAAATAATACGCCAAATTAAAAGTAAATATCGATTATCTTGGGTTAAATATTTGATTAACGTATCCCCATAGAATAATTAAAAAGTAAACTGAGTTTTAATTACGATGGTTGATCAATCGGGTAGTTACGGTTTACCTATATAAGCAACGCATATAAAATTCATATTAATATTTATTTTTTAAATCTGAATTGTATATAGCAATAGGCGACCGATATAGCTCCTTGACTTGATTGACGACCTCCGTGGTCGAGTAGTGTGTACTCCGGTTTTCATGGGTACGCCACTCCGAGGTCCCGGGTTCGATTCCCGGCCGAGTCGATGTAGAAAAATTTCATTAGTTTTCTATGTTGTCTTGGGTCTGGGTGTTTGTGGTACCGTCGTTACTTCTGATTTTCCATAACACAAGTGCTTTAGCTACTTACATTGGGATCAGAGTAATGTATGTGATGTTGTCAAATATTTATTTATATTTATATTTATGTACAGTTGACAAAAAAATAAAATATAGCAATAGGCGACCAACGAGCATTCAGTACTTAGTTAGATTAGTATAACTTTGACAAGCAGATTAAAAATTTAAAAGTGCCATTCTAAAAGGGGGTTTATTTAAATTTGTTAATAGTTGCATGAATAAATAAACACGTTAACAACTATATACGAAACGAGGTTTATTACAACGACGTGTTTTGTGATATTATTTTATCGATTTCGATCGCCGTAGCCAATTTTACCTACAATTACTTTAGGGAAGTTGATTTAATACATAAGTCTTTTTGGTATTGTTAGATCTGCATCAAAATATATATCATATGTTTTTCAGAGTACAAAAGAACCATCTAATATTAACACGTAGGTGTCTTAAGAGCCGACAATGGCAATTGCTGCTAAGCGCTTCCATTAATCGAGCACGTATATTACGGTGAGGAACACTTCACAAGCAAAAGCATTCCACCATAAAAGTCTGCTGTTAATATTAGGCTCTTTATACTGCACTGATTTAGAATGAACGAAATGAACGCAAGTACTGCGAACTAAAGCCACGATGATCGCGTTTCCGGTTTCAAACCTGCAATATTTTTTTTAAATTTGAATAGTTTATTATATAACATTGGCTTTATATAGCGTTAATACATAACAAGAATATTAAATTGAATGTCTAAAATCGGCTAAAAATAAAATGCAAATTATAATATTTACTTAAAAATTTCTTCGAAAGGCGCATCACTTTCGGGTATAAGGTTTATGTGTATCGGTTTACTAGTAAAAAAGTATATCTATTACTTTATTAATTAGTGGAGATTGCATAACTAATATTACGAATAGTATTAATTAATTTTAGCATTGATTTATAAATTATATACATTTTAGCATCAGCATTAGCAGCCTGTAAATTTCCCACTGCTGGGCTAAAGGCCTCCTCTCCCTTTGAGGAGAAGGTTTGGAGCATATTCATAATGTTGGCGGAATACACATGTGGCAGAATTTCGTTGAAATTAGACACATGCAGGTTTCCTCACGATGTTTTCCTTCACCGCCGAGCACGAGATGAATTATAAACACAAATTAAGCACATGAAAATTCAGTGGTGCCTGCCTGGGTTTGAACCCGAAATCATCGGTTAAGATGCACGCGTTCTAACCACTGGGCCATCTCGACATAATAAGACATAATTAAAAAAAAAAGTAATAACAATATTATAATTCATTTTGAAGTCTGTGACCATTCTAAAACTACAAGCTATCATAATAAAAATCATCCACATTTAATTGATTGACAAAAACTAACATGTCAGTATTATTTTCAAATACTTCTTATTTACACAAAAATCTTATAAATTAATATCCTTATGATATCCAAAATAGCTAAGTAGCTCTCACGCGCGAAACTAAAGCGAATGGAATATTAAAAGCGAATACAAATAATTGGCAGTGTGCAAAAATAATTATTATTTTTTTCATAATTTGTTAATACGTCAATAATAAATAATTAAATAAATTTCGACGTATTAGCAAAAATACGCGTCGTTTCGCACTACGTGGAATTTGAATTCGCTTTAGTTGCTTCACTATAATGTTGCTAGCGCTCCATTTGCTTTGAAAATGGCGCTTCAAAGGGGAAATGCTGCTAGCTTTCTTGCGACCATTCCACGTCGTCATGATTTGTACAGTAACGGTTTTTAATTTTTAATCGTATAAATTGAAGTCTCGATGTAAATAAAATTGATATGATCTAACTTCAAATATATTTGCATTATATACTAAAATTGCAATGTATTCGATCCAAACAAGAACTATAGCAACTAATTTCGAATTTAACGTTTACAGTTGACGAGTTGAATATCGTTACTTCGAAAACTTGTTAAATTTGCATCAACTGTAGGATGTAAATAGTTGTATTTGAAACTATATTTGAGAGAAGCGATTTGAAACAGCCGATATGACCTAGTATAACATATCAATTGTAACCGGTAATAGTCGGTTCACGTTTATTTATAGATGTTTGGGTGGATGGTAATAAATCGTGGAGTTAGAATATGTTTATTTTCAGGATATACTATGTATATCGATTCAATTGTCGGTTTTTCTTTCTTTTCTCCCCCCCCCCACGTGAAGTGTTGCCCCCACGTGAAGTGAGGAGATATGTGGGACACGCTAGTGCCTAGTGCGCCGTAATACACTGGAATACCCACTAAAAATGCAACGGTACCCTCTCCGTCTTCTCGGCGGGTGCCACAGGATCGCTTTCGCATGCTACCGTGACGCCCTGGCGGTCGGCCCGCCGGCGTTCCCGAGGTTAAAAATGTCAAATTTTCTACTTTAACTATCACGTGATTTAATTGGTGTTAAAGAGTTTCTAGTGAGACTCTTGCAAGATCTCAGTAAGATTTCGAAAAGTGGTTAACGTTGAATATTATCTTGTAAAAGTACGCTTTAAAGAGGCTGGTATTTTGTTTAATTTGTGTTTATAATAATTCATCTCGTACTTACATTTATCCCCAAGAAGTATACTTTCATATATCGGATGATATTTTGGAATATGTGTCCAATATAAAAACCTACAGTGAAGCTGTGTGGTAGAATGAGCTGAACATCCAGCAGTACGATCGATCTGCTTGATATTCTGTTACAAAATTAACAAGAAAAGAGAAATAAAGAAATAAATTAAACTTTACCTATGTGAAAACATAAGGAAGAATAGGTAAAGCCTTTACAATATTATTGTGAACTATTCTATTGGCGCTTACGTTATTATTGTACGGAGTGATTAACATGTTTCAGAACTACGGTTTGCATAATCTTAGTGCCAACACATTGACGTCATACCGTACTAAGGTAATGTTAGGTAGAAACTTGTAAAAACAAGCTATTTAAATTGTTAGTATGTAACATGTATGAGTCAAATCTTACAAATAAGTTTTAATTTAGTTATTAGTATTACATTATGGTTGATATGTATTCAGCTTTAAAGCACAACAAGCGTTCAGGTAGAAGCAGTGTTCAGCCAATAGCGGCTTTCCTTAAGAAAAATATTTAAAACGCCTTTTGGTCACCTAACCGAGGGTACAAGACTTGAAGTTTTCTGAATCCCCTACACCCTAAATTAAGATGGGCCTCGATGTATAGAAAAAGACATAATTTTTGCTACGAATAAAGACAATGTATAAACAAAAATACAACAGTAACGTAATCTTCTGTAGAACTGTACGAGTTTTGTGGTAGGGATTTATGCTAGCTTGTGAGTAGATACCATGCATTTATATATACTGCTGCTAAACAGCTCTAATAAATGTTTTTGTATTACGGTTTGAAGGGTGAAAGAGCCAGCCAACAAGCACAGGCACAATTTCTTAGTTCATAAAGTTGGTGGTGCATTGGCCATGTAAGGAATGGTAATTATTTCTATTAGAGATAATGATTATTACCTGTGGTGACCACAAACCAACAGATTGGTCTCCGTTGGGCTCAACAAATAAATTAATACAAAATTACAAAATGTTGTTATTTTAATACATTAATGAAATAGAAAGCCTACTATTATTCGTATTGTGTTTTTTTACGTGACTGCTTTTTGCGTGTTCTAACGTGAGATACAGCGAATGCTACTTATAAACATGAAGTAAGATAATTCGTCAAGCCATCTGGTTTCGCTGACAAATAACAAACTTACAGGAAACTGCCAGAAACATGTCAATTCAACTAAGACTTACGTAATGACGGAAATTTATCCTGAACTTTGTTATTAGTCTGTTCAGAACATAACAAGATTAATTTAAACTTATCTACCTTGAAGGTCTCGTGACTTGATTAGGAACCTGATGAGTCTTTCCGAGGTCCTGAGGTCGACATTCTTATTATTATAACAATATAGTATATAATCCCCACATAATGCATCACATGGTAGAGTAGACGTGGATGGCATGAGAGGGCATCATGGCGTATGACGTCACAGCATACGAGGCTTACGTCCAAAGCGTACTTTAAGTAATATACCCAACGAAAACAAAAATAATCAAGAATTTCTAGTAAAATATTAAAAATACCAATTGAGATTGCAATAGTATACTTAAGCATCCAAACCAAGGCATGCTTTACAATAGAGAACCTACTTGGGTATGTGAAACCGTGATGACATACAATTGCAAACATCAAATACAAATAGTAGAACTAAATTCCTAGATTCGATTGTTAACATCGAACAAGTGTTTGGTGGAATACGATTCGTGTTTATTGACAAATACTGAACAAAGATTTCAGTATAAAGCAGTTGTGTGACAAAGCATGTTAGTTGAACTGAATTTAATAACAATTCCTAGGGGTTAGGTCTCATGCAGACATGGAATAAACTCAGAGTATAACTGACTAAGTGGTATTTGAGAGCCAGAATTGTAAACTGGGTGGAATTAATGTTGTGGATTTAAATCCGAGTAAGTAGAAACAAGTTTTCCACGTTCTTAATTTATGTGTAGAATTAATTTCAGGTTCAATGTTATTGGAACAAATTTAGCCTCACGAGTCCATCAAAGTGGGATGAACTCGGATCTAAAAATAAATAGATGAGGAGGATTTTTAAAAGGTAAAATTTGTTTTATCAAGGAGGCCTCATTTTGTCGTTTTATATACAACTAAAGCTTAGTTAAGTACTCTTCGTATCACATTTTAATCACTTGTTTTATAAAGTAGACATAACGGTTATTATGTCACGTTAAATAAACAAATGAATTATATTTTTATATCTAATCGTTACAATTCATAAGAAGTTTTATTACGACGTGACTAGCTCATAAATTTAATAGTCAAGCTATGAGCTAGCAGAAAATATAATCTGTAAAAGTGAGCCGAAGGTTCCCTTGATCTTGTGTTTCTTCTTATTTTTTATATTAGTCCAATCACCATTATTAAAATGAACCAATGTCACAAGTAAAACAAAAAACATTTTGACTCAACCTATTATTTTTTGCGTGATGCTCAAATGAACAGACAATTTACAGTTTTATAAAATAAAACTAGAAGAGCATTTCTTTAAACCGTGAAACACTACTAAAATAGCTTGAAAAAATAAAATAATTATTCATTTGTACCTTTCAAGAACAAAGTCGAAGGAATGTTTAATTTTAATCTTGAACAATGCGCAAACTTCTACAAAGAATGTAGTGTAATGCATTTGGTTGAACTAGAGTTCATTCATACTGTTTTCTCAAGACCTTTTTTTTGGGTTAAGTTACAATGTAGTTGAATTGAAATGGTTGAACTATGGTCACCATAAATTCTCTTTTTTCTCAAGATTTTTCTTGCTTTTTTAGTTTAAGGTTTTTTTTTTTTTTTAATATTGGACAACATCACATACATTACTCTGATCCCAATGTAAGTAGCTAAAGCACTTGTGTTATGGAAAATCAGAAGTAACGACGGTACCACAAACACCCAGACCCAAGACAACATAGAAAATTAATGAACTTTTTCTACATCGACTCGGCCGGGAATCGAACCCGGGACCTCAGAGTAGCGTACCCATGAAAACCGGTGTACACACTACTCGACCACGGAGATCGTCGATTGAATGAAGGCTAATGTATTTAATTAAAATATGCTCGGTATCCATATTACTTGTTATTTTTTTATGGTCATTTGAGACAACGATTTTCTTAGGAACTGGAAGGTAACGTCTTTTAATTTTAATCAATAACACATAACTGTCTTATATATAAACAAATAAAAAACATAGAGCTATCACGGACGCCCCTAAATTGTGAAACTTCGAAATTGACGGTCATTGAGTTAATTATGGAAAAATATAGAGAATATTTTCTATTTTCTAAGAAAGTATAAAGTATGCGCGCCACTCATACAAGTTGAAAATCGCAGCGCAGAAAAGACATGACGGCATAAGAAAGCGTTATATAATTTTCCATAACAGTTTACGAGTCGGACTTTTATCGATATTCAATAGACAATTGGATCACTAAAATTGTTTTGTGCATATTCGTAACTAATTGCTCCAATGTGCTTACAAAACATCTTAGCTGATGTTGTTATATTTTCACCTTAATGTAAAAAGTAAATTTATGATTAGTACGGTCTGATGTTAATCAATAAAGATATTTGATATTGAATGAATGTATGAAAAACTTTTGAAATTTTACAAGATTTATTTAAAGCAAACCGATTTCGAATGTAGTTTATACCAATAATTCAAAATCAATTTTAAAACTAATTTAATTATTTTATTATCAAGACTGAAAGTTTCTCCAGCATCGTCGCCCCTTACATCATATTTTGTAACTTAATACAAACTAATGCGAAATTGATAACATCCGTTCTTCGTATAATGTATATTGAAACCTATCTCCGATATTTTGGTCACGAACCTTTAGACGGAGGTAATTTCACCCATAAATAATATTTCTGAAATTTAATATCGTTCAAAATATTTGATATTTTAAAATTTTATCATCAGAATTTTATATTGCGTGATACTTTTTTATGATTAATCGTCGTCGTTAAGTTATGATATCAAGTTTCTTAATATAATTTTAGTCGATATGAATGGTAAAGAAAAGGAGGAAAACGCCATGCCGGCTATTTTTTTAGCAGAAGGTTATTAATTGGGTTGTATTTGTTTTATATTTGGTAACTCAGACGTCCTTTATATGTGAATTGACTTGGAAATTTTTTCCCTTTCCGTTTGATCCCATTTAAATTTGAAGGATATATTAGAAATCCGTTATTTTCTTGTTAAAATGTTATATAATATTTTCGTACTCTACACCCTATCTTCGCCGACTGTAAACCGATTTTGAAGATTCCAATTTTAATTTTCGGAAAATATTTTATTAAGATTGGAAAAAAGAGGGTTCGTTACTTTGTTGTGTCCTGCTATGCCAATTATGATTTCATTGTAAAGATTATTTAGTTAATGAATAGTCTATAATTTATTGGTTGTCTGTAATCTTGGCTGTATAGTGTATCGACAAGTGTAATCAAAAAAGTTTGCGTCACTATTTTCTCTAAAAACGGCGTTGTGTAATTTGTACGACACATTTGTTACTAGGGCTGTTTTTATCGTTCGAAAACGTCACGTCGATGATTCTCAACTAGTATCAGGATTGATGCGGTTTTTTTCTCAATATAAAAAAAACGATGTTGGTATAGAATTATTCGAGATTAATAGATTTCGACACCGGTTGACCTAACATTTTTCATGACGACGGTTTTTGTACAAAATACATATTCTTGTTCACGCCACTAGATGGCGCGCAGCATATAAACTTCTACGTATTTATCGGACAATATTTTAGTGCAAGTTGCATCGAGGTATTACAACGCATACTGAGCATTATATATTATTATAATATAATATTGAACATAGCTTCAAGATATATGAAGGTTATATGAAGACACGCAGCAAGGCAGAGTTACAGACGAGAATTCACCCGACGTACATCGTAATTTATTTATTATTGTCTAGTAAAAATTATGTTACAAAATATTACAATGTTACTGACTTATTTTTTAGGTATCAATCTATAATAAATTTGACAAGGTACTTTAAAATTTCACTTGCAAGTTAGCTACTAAAACTATTTTCGCTTTTTGTATAAAATAACTAAAATCGCGTACGTTAAAAAAACACTGTTTGTGCGCCCATTCAAAAATGATTTGTTTAACTGCCAAGTTCTTTATTGACGTTGACAATGTTATAAATTCAATATTAACGACCTCGAACGCTTTTGAGGTTTTAACAAATGGTGTTTTAAAAATATTAACCTTAAAATTGTTTTATGTCAGCGATGGCGAATATTCAATGATAATTTGTAATCGGAATAATAATGGAGATATTTCTTTGAAGACCCTTTATATATCTTTAAAGAGCTCGGGGACCCTATTCTCCTCTCTCAGCAATAGAATATAATATTCTATAATAATTCCTCACGGCACTACGTGTCGAGTTTTAGCCTTAGCCTGTTCCGTAATTATTGTGAACTTTTGGTTAATTATATCTATTTAATATATCTATTAGGTAATCTTCTTTAATTGATCTGGCTGTGATAATAATTAAGGTACGACCTCCGTGGTCGAGTAGTGTGTACACCGATTTTCATGGGTAGGCCACTTCGAGGTCCCGGGTTCGATCCCCGGCTGAGTCGATGTAGAACAAGTTCATTAGTTTTCTATGTTGTTTTAGGTCTAGGTGTTTGTGGTACCGTCGTTACTTCTGATTTTCCATAACACAAGTGCTTTAGCTACTTACATTGGGATCAGAGTAATGTATGTGATGTTGTCCAATTATTTTATATATTTATATATAAACTTCTTGGTAGGGCTTTGTGCAAGCCTGTCTGTGTAGGTACCACCCACTCATCGAATATTCTACCGCCCAACAGTAGTACTCAGTATTGTTGTATTCCGGTTTGAAGGGTGAGTGAGTCAGTGTAACTACAGGCACAAGGGACATAACATCTTAGTTTCCAAGGTTGGTGGCGCATTGATGTTGTAATAAACGCCATTGTCTATGGGCGGTGGTGACCACTTACCATCAGCCCATTTGATCGTCCGCCTACCGATATCATAAAAAAATATAATCTCTAAAAATCGAATTTCGAAATTCAAAAAATAATCTTTCTTCATCTTATTTCCTATGAAATGTTTAAAAGTCTACTCAGTAATATTTCATTACGATACGAACTAAAAATTCTAACCTGGATCATGGATTAAGCCAGCTCCCCCAACCACTAGTTTTATCGTTTACGTAAGGTGATATCAGAAATATATACTTTGCAGAACGTGAGTGAATATACATAATAATACCAAAACCCGATGCAGAATATTCAATATAGTTGGATCGTCTTACTAATAAATTCTTTTGCCATTTTTTGTTACATTTTTTCTTTAAACGTGGCACTTTGAGTTAAAGAAAAAAATTAAAAAAGGTCAATAAACTCCGGATTCCACCTGTAAAACTCGGTCTAGGCGTAACCTGCTTAGGACTGATCGAATTTTGTTACAAACGACTCATATGTGATTTAACATATTCAGGATGTCCTGAGTAATGACTATGTATTTTATATATGTTTGCATACTAAAATAATCCTTTGATATACTTGTATATATGTTATGTAAGTCGGAACTAAGCCACAAACAGCAGTTAAGCCTTTCCCTGTTTCTAAACAGAAATTAAAGTCGCATTTTCCGGACTAAGTAAACTTTTCCATAGTGGTAAGTTACCACGAGTAGGGTGACAATGATTTATAATAAATAAGGCAGAGATCAAAGTGACATTGATTACAAAACATTAGATCATCATTGTCATAATTTTAATTGATAATTAATTGATAATTTAGCATTGGAGCCGAGTTAGAGCAATTTTAAGGTTATTTTTTATTTAAAATTACGATAACTTTTTTTTTCAATTGTTTGTAGGTAGGTATCCTGGCCAATTGATCAATCAAATATTCCTGAAAGAAATATTAACTGTCCCTTAAATCGTCAGCGTGCGACTAAACTAAGAGGAAGATTAAGTAAGAGTGTCCTTTGCCTGTACACTGCTACCCTCAACTTGCAAACCGGAACACAATTATATTAAATATTGATGTTTAGCGGTAGAATAAGTGATGACTTAAAAAAAATCTGACTTGGACAAAACCTTCAATCCTTAATTAATAAGGATATAGGATAAACCGTCTTAATATTTCCAGAGACAAAATACATCACTATGTAACATATATACATGTAATTTAAAATTTGTCAAGTTACATAGAATATCATTACATTTTTTTCCGTTATTTCTGAGAATAAAATAACTGTTCAAGGAAATTGGCACACTAATTGGCATTCTACAGAAATGCTTGCCTAGATTTCTTTTCTTTTTGTTGGGATTTAGTCTTTAGGAATTTCGCCTCTATCTACACGGTTAAACTATCAGAGTTCATTTTTCCGCCGGACTCTGGCTGGATGTGTTATTATCTCATTTAGGTAGGCGAATTTAAAAACGGGACACCTGGTGGTACACCACTAGACATAAGACATTAGTCCTGTAAGAAATAATACTTATTCGTCATATGACTGATACGTCATCAACTTCGGGAACTAAGATATTATGCTTCATATGCCTGTAGTTCCACTGACTCAGTAATCCTTCAAACCGGGACAATACTTAGTCTACCACATGTTTATCTACCTGGAGTTACATGGTGGAATGCGTTTCAAAACATCTTAACACTTTTGTTTAACAGTGGGACACTTAACGGTCATTACAAACGTCGTAAACAATTAACACATTTTAATTTTTATTTAATAAAAAAACAAAAAAAAATGTCTCTAATCTTTGACGTAGCTTGTACCCTCTACTGTGGGCTTCGGTGCTCATCAGCCGTTTCAACATAGCACTGGTTGGTCGAGGGTCTCCGCCTGGGCAGTTTGCGTACATCATGTTACGATCGCAGTCCTAAGGATTAGAACATTTTAGGTTTAAGCTTAGAACATAAGTGATGAGATGTATTTGAATAGTCTTTTTAACTTGGATAGTTTTGAAATAGTATTTAGCGGAGGTAAACGTACAGTAGTTGTTGTAATTTCGTCATAGTAGCTTCACTTTATGCCCAAATGTGTTTTAACCTTAAAGCTAGAATGTATTTACGTAAAATAACTAATGACTATATGTCTTTTTTTCAATCGTTACTGTGTTTGGTTGGTATATTTGATAGAATTTAATTACTTTTTAATGGTATTATTCTTTTTGAGAAGTACCTAACAAGAGTCCTTTATGGAAAAGGAAAGGACACATAATTGGAGTGGTGAACAATCTACTTGACGTCACGTCACTTAGAGAACAATCATTATGATATAGGTGTAACAAAGGCGCAGTAATATAAGTATTCCTGTGTCCAAATGGAATTCATATCCTTTTGTCTGTAATTAAACTAATTCAATCACCCTTCTTCACTAAATACTATAATGCAACGTTTTAGGATAGTTGAGAAAGGCAGACAAGGATTTTTTTTTCTTCTGACTTCTGACTTCTGCCCTTCTAAGATCAATAAAAAATGATAACGTCACCACCATGCAGGAAACCTTAACAGAATCATCAAGTCGTAGGAAAAAGCAGTCGAACTTACTCAAGTTAGGTTTTTTTAGAGTTACTTTCAGTACTAGGGTTCAATACGTATTAAAAGCCGATGAGACTTAGTGTTTAGAACGAGTCTATCTTAAACGAAGATTGTGCTTTATAATCCAGATAAGAACTTCTGAATTATCTTTGCTTAATTTATGTTTATAATTAATCTCGTGCTCAACTGTGGAGGAAAACATCGTGAAGAATGTTCACCACCAATCGCTTTTAAATACCATAAAGGAGGTTTTTATTTTAATCCTGCAAAATATAAATTGATAAAATTTTCGTTCACGTCCTTACTTTTGCTATTAATAAGCAAGACCACTGCAAAAGTTTTAATAGTTTCAGCTTTTTCAGGTTTACCTTTAATTCTATAAAAATAAGTTTTAAATGGACATTGACTATAAAATCAGAAAGGCTCTATGAAAACACGGTGAGCGAAGTACAGGCAAAAACCAATAATGTCATAATTTCGAAATATGATTTTTTTTTCAATTTTTTTTTGTATTCTAAGAACTGTTATTTAAATTAAAAACAATTTAAAATTCTGAGTATAATGAAAATACATTTGAAAAAATATATGCTTGTATTGTGGCATTTCTCTTTTTATCCAAAATTATTTTAGAGTTATGGTCTTATTGGATAATCTTTTTTTAACAAGCATAGCTTCTCATTTTTGTGTAGACGTAGTTTTAATTGCTGGCAGTTAAAATTTTTACAAATGTGAACGTTTTTGAGGTCCATTTTTTTCAGTGTCATTGCTGTGTATTTCTTTGTATAAATATTAGTACGCACTCTCAATCTTCCGGATAAATTATATAAGCAGTATTGACAGTACACCTAACAATGTTATTATTAAATTCCTATCACCAGTGATATAAAAACGATCCACAATGTATTTTATTTCTATGAGTATCCTATGAAATGTGGGACTACTCGTAAGTAGCCGATATTATTATCATTATGATGTCTTCCTGGCAGTTTTCAGTCATGTTGGGCAATCTCAAGGGCGATCCGTCAATTATGCAGGATATATTAAAGCATACAATTGTGTACCCAAACACAGGCGCTCCAATTGTCAAATTCTCAAATCCGACACTACCCGAAAGATTTCTAGCGCAGGGCAAATGGTTTTATGTGCTATCCGAGGTACGGGAGTGTACACATTTGCAACTTCCAGAATATTGGATGTTATCGAGCATTTTTCGACAATACCCAATAACTTATTTTTCCGGCACGACCTGGTGTTTAAGCCCAGAACCTCGGTTGTATGGCCTTATATTTAGCCACTAGACCAACAAGGGAGCCATAATATTATAGAAGGCACGTGAATAAAATTTTTTATCTTATGTTATATCATAATAGGAAAATCTATGATCTTTGTACTGTGGTACAAAGAGAATCGTGAAAGTTAGAAACACGGCCACAATGACAGAAACTAAGTTTGGTATAAATAATACCTGATAAACTCCTCCCTCGGAAACAATGACTGAGAACTTCTGAAGCGTAGCCGCTTGTTCTTGCGTACATTGAGTTGGCTTAACGAAAAGCGATTCGAGAGTGCAGCGTCGGAATCGAGATCTTGCGCTAGAATAAACAAGTGCAAATTATAATTCATGTGTTGTGTATTATCATGAATACAGACATTGTAAGGTTCCCCTATATTTGATCACCGGAAGTACCACCAAGTGCCTCCAGACGACGCTGTACAGTCTGGGTGGCGAATGGTCGGCGTGCTACTAAACTGCAGTTACTTAATTGACCGTAAAAACTACTTTCCTAGGAACTGTTCAGTTTTGAGTGTCTTATTGTGATTTGTGACTTTGGTTATTATTTGAAAAGATTTTGTCAAAACTTCTCCTTATGCATGATACCGTCATCGTCTGAAGATGTTGGTTTTAATCTTTTTTTAACCAAATATCCTACATATGTATTTTAAAGCAATTATGTTCTTACCATTTTTATTGCATAGGTAGGCGGACGGGGAAATGGTTCACCTCCCAATAAACATTGACGGAATACGATATTTTTACCATTCCTTACATTTTCCTGTACTTATACTGGAAGGGTGAATGGGCCTTCAAACTGGACGGGCAAGCACCACTGAATTTTCAAGTGCTTAATTTGTGTTTATAATTCATCTCGTGCTCGGTGGTGAAGGAAAACATCGTGAAGAAACCTGCATGTGTCTATTTTCAACGAAATTCAGCTACATGTGTATCCACCGACCTGTATTGGAGCAACATATGTTCCAAAATCTTCTCCTCAAAGGGAGAGGAGGCCTTAGCCCAGCAGTGGTAAATTAACAGGCTGTTGTGGTAGAATATGTGATGAGTGAGTAGTAGTGACTAGACGTTTTTGTACAAAGCCCTTCCACTTAGTACCGCAAGTACTTTCGAATTAAAATGATGTTTGAAGTTTACTTTTTGACTATCAACATGGGATGCAGAGGCGAGATGGCCCAGTTAGTATTATTGGGTCATAACGTTTTTTAAAGAATTTTGTAACATGTAAATTATTTACGACTTGAATGATGGTTTTTTTTTATAAAATGTATCTAGTATGTGCGAAATTCATGCAAAGCTACCTTTTCCATTGCTCTCCCTAAATTTGAAATTTCTGAAATTCCTTTCTTAGTGAGCGTCTACGTCGCGAAAGGAAATGATAAATTTTACGTCAATTGAACTTATAGTTTCGGAGATTTCGTGATGAGCGGTATTTCGCTTATATAACATATTATACTAAGGTTTAATTAAAATGATAAAAAATATAACATGCACAAATTTAAAATTCCACTGTTTTGAAATTCAACAAGCTCTACTGAAATTTAACATCAACCCAAAGGCCTCATGTTTTATTCAATGCCGCTATTGGTTTTTACTACAGAGAATTTTGTAGTTTGTCAATACTGTTAGCTTGGACATCGAGAATTTTGACACTGCCGCGAATTTACAGTTGATAAAAGAGATTATATATACTTCATTAACAGTTTACGTTCATATACCTGAATAAAGTAAATGAAAGTAATATGTATTAATGACTATTTTTTTTAATGAAGAATTGGTGACGTAGTCGGCCACCTAATAGTTATATGGGTATATGTATGACACTGTAAATTTGTTACCGACGCCCTTTAAATCAAATCAATATGAAAATACTGATATAATAAATAATAACATATGTTGCAAATACACCAACAGATGCGAACGAAGGTTTTGTTCGTTGATGATGTTTGGTATCGTTGTTGCTGTTCTGAACTGTTGGTGGTTAATAGATAACTGATTGCAGGGAAAATAATCTTTACAAACTCAATGAGCTATTACCAAATTTATCAAAATTAAACATTTAAAGGAACAAAAAATCTTGTGTTCTAAAAAAAATGGATTTATATAAAACAGGAAATTTGATATCAAGTAATTAAAAAAAAATGTAGTACTATTTTGTACCGACGAAATTGTTAAGTTAAAAAATATTTTATTCAGCCTATTGTGCAAGCTTTCCATATCAACGTCAATAACGTAACCAAACTGTATTGAATTTGATTGAAATTCGCATCTTTCTATTCAAGTTAATATCATAATCGAAATCAAATCTATTTTCTTTACTCAGACCATATATCAGATCCAGGCAAGGAACAAATTTATATTTGCAAAGCCATTCCCGTTAAAAAAAATGGGAAGAAAATCTAGATGATATCAAATAATATGACATCATTATCCCTAACCCTTTTAACCGGAAATACAACATGACAAAGGTGTGTTCTGATGTAGAACGAGGACCTTATTTGCTTTTTAAGGATCGGGAGTTTAATTACTGACAAATTGACTGTTATCGAGAATTTAGTGAAGCAGAAAGACGAATAACTTTTGGCTTGACCTGGGCTTAAGCCTAGAATCTTAGGATTCGCAGCAATATGAATTAGTCAATAATGCATACCTTGACTAACGAGGCTGAGAAAAGAATTATTTCCTTAAAAGGATACGATGCCAGCCAATGTAACTCAAATGACTCAACAACAAAACTCAGAAATAATCATACGAGTACAGTTGCCCATCAAAACCAAGATTAAGATATTGATTACAAAATCTTACCAGCACAGCCTAAAATGTACTTCATAGTGAGTCCATTCTTGGCTAGTATTCTTGTGCTCCTCAACCGAATCCTTGAAGTTAATGTAGCAGGTTTCCCATGAATCTGTTGAACTTTCAACACAGAGCGCAATCTCATCGTATCCTGAAATATTTTATTATTATATGAATATAAAAATAAATGAATTGACAAATATAGCACAGGTTTTACACAGGTATAGTTAACCGGACGTCATGTACTCGTACCATAGTAAATTGAAAATGTGTTGCATGACATATAATTTTTGACCTCAAAATAATTAATAGTCTACGTTATTAGTATTTTATAAGTCTATATTATAATATATTAAAGCGTCCCTAACTTGATGAGTATTAAGAAACTTGAAAGATAAATGTAAATTTTTTGTAGATCTAATTTAAAGTCATGGACTTAAGGCGAAAATAAATTCGAGCATGTGCGATTTTTGACTGTTAAACATGTGTTAAAAATAAATTCATCAGTGACATAAAATATATCTCAAGATAATTAAATTTATCAGTCTAGAATGTAAGAGCATCGAAGGTAAGGGTCTACGTATTCTTATTTCTATAATAGGTATCGAATTTTCATAACTTTCTTAAACGGATATTTATCAGTTTAAGTCATATTCAACTATAGTCCGTATTACAACTATTTTGGAAACGTTAAATTTGCAAAATTACATATATTTTAACCAAAAATTAACTAAACTGTCGGCTTTTCTGAATCAAGCATTTTTTTACTTCATTAAACGTTTCATTTTAAGAAAACAAGTACAATCAGGTAAATTGCCAATTAGCAACGAAAATACCTTTTTGCTGGCTTTTAATTTGACATTTTTTTTTTCGTAAATGTACAACTGCTGACTAGTGGATCGTGACGGAACCAATGCCTGTCAATCAAATAATTAAGGGAAACCGAAAAGAAATGCTGAATTGGCGGAAATCATTTTTAGCCGTGAAATTGTTTAATATGACTGAATAAAAGACACGGTTCACTTTTAAAATGCTTAAATCGAATTATTTTAAGCCGAACTGTAGCTAATTCTATATTCATTCAGGAAACAGTTTTACGATATACCTTTAAATAAATAGTATGAATATAGTTCAATGATGATTTAGCGTTCAATGTCTCCAAAACATTTTAACCACCGTTGTTTGTCTATTCCGACCCAAAATAATTCTAGAGACAGTTTAACTTCATTATTTAGACCAATAATACTATTACAAAAGACTTTATATAAATAATGGTAATAATTCTATAACAACGATCCTAAGGAGTTCGAAAAATTAAAAAGAAAAATAAGTCTAAATCTAAAAAACGATGCCTAAATGGATATAAGTTTAGTAGGTGCCGGTTCAACAGTATAAAGATGACTGATAAACAATAGAATTAAGACCAAGTAATTACCAAGTAGACCAAGTAAAAAAACGAATCCTTTTCATAATATAATACTAGTATATCATTGAAACCTACTTATGAGAAACCATTCGTCATCGCAAATATTGTTGACGACGTGAATGTGACCTTTGATACTTTCTTCGTTAAAACGACTGTCAGTAGCATCTTTACAATCCGTGTTCCAATTGATAGCGCAATTCGTAAGGTGTCTTATAGCCCTGGGGAAATAAATATAAATATTACATATAAAATAATATTGTAAATAGACGCTTGTTATTTAGTACACGATATTTGTGTCGTGTGACGTATACATTGCCAAAAGTATTCTCTAAGATAACAAAAATGATTCAATAATTTACTTAGCAAAAAACTGCTCTGTAATAATTTTAGTTCTTATGTTTGTATAAAACATCTTCGGGTTGGTTTTTGCGCTTGTTATTGCTGTTTTAATCTCTGTTGTTGCTTAGTATTTCAAAAGGTAAAATAATCGTTTGTATTAATAATACTATTATTATAATTATATTATAATATTTTAGCGTTCATTGCGTAAATAATATGCTATTTGTACCTGATACTAGTGCTGGTCGGAAAAACATGTGTTCTTGAAAAATTTACGATAATGATGAATTAGATTGAAAATAATCAACCACAAATATAAATCAGTATGATAAAATATTTTGTTGCGAACTGATTAAAATTAAAATGGGTTTTGCAATTTACCTATTGATTGTAAAAGTCAAGCGTAACATAACAGTTTTGTTTTAATAACAATTCCAAGGAGATTTTAGAAGCCTCAGTATTTTTACATGAATAAAGTATTCATTATTTATTTATCTACCAACCCGTATGGTTCCGAAGAATAAGCTAAAAACCTCGTACGAAGAAAAGACCTTGGTCCAAAGTGTTACATTTACAAACTGTTGCTAAAGTATTATTTGTTTTTAATATCTCACATCAGCCATTTTTGGCTTAGAGAGAAAATCTTTTAACACAGTTATCTTATAGTATAAAACAAAGTCGCTGCCTGTCTGTCTCCCTGTGTATGTTTAGATATTTAAAAGTACGCAATATATTTTGATGCGGTTTTTCTTAAATATATAAAGTTATTTAAGAGGAAGGTTTATAAGTAACATACATGCATATTTTCGAAGCGAGTTTAAGCAATACAGCATTCATCCTTATCCAATTAAGTATCTTAAATACATTGTGTATTTAATAAAGATCAACATAATCGTTCAAAACATGTAACTTCAATTATTATTTTCGAAGATATTAAAGATTTAAAATGCAGGGACACAGTGGTTTTAGTCTAATAATTGAAAAATTGTAAACGTTGTATCATCAGCAGTATCCGTGCGAAGCCGGGGCGGGTCGCTATTTATATTATAATATCGAAATGTAATTGGTAAAATACCTGTAAACTTTCGTTGCGAAGCATGAACAGTGTACATTTAATCTCGTATAGTATATTAATGGTCATAGAAAAATATATAATTACTAACCGGCACCAATCATTAACTTTCGCAGGGTAAGGTGGAGACATTCTACTTGAATTATAAATCAGTGCCGCCTCAGCTGTACAGTTGACGGCATATTGTGTAAAGTCATCACAGTTTAAATTATAAGGAATATTTCCTGAATCTTTAAATGGAATTGTAACAGGTTCAGGTTCATAATCTTGTGATTCTCTTACGGATCTATTTATCGATTTATTTTTATAATTTAAATCTAAAACTGAAATATTACCCGATTAATTCACTAGTTTAGTTTTATCGAATTAAAAATTCTTGTAGGAGCCGACTTGCTTTATATTGAACTCATATTGCTGCGATACCCAAGATTCCTAGTCCCATGAAGGTCAATAAACGTTGGTTGGTTTTTTAGTCAAAAAATTATAACAACCTTGACTTAGGAATTTATCAATGTTACATATCCATGCCTAGCAACTGTCCCTCAATGGGATAATGAGACGCATAGAGAATTCACCTGTGGTTAGGCTCACAACTGTACTCAATATTATCGGCGTCAAATTGAGACAAACTATGTGCATTGAGCGATATTCGATCAGCATAATAAAAAGTTTTCAATAAAATACATGGAAGAACACTTACACACCGCGCTTATATGATCAAAAAGTATAACGAAAATTGGTATTTTCATCGTATACATTTGGAAGCATTTTACGTATAATATACAATATCTCTACAATTAGATTTGGGATCGTCAATATGATAGATGTCACTTCTCTATGAATGCCAGACAGAGCTTTGTATAATAATTTTGACACATAATTTCATCGCATCCATTTAATAAAATACTCGTGAAGGATATAATAAATGGACAATATTTATATTGTGAGGTAATAATGTTATTTTAATTTATTATCATTGAGATACAGTACAGTGTTAAACACTGCACCACTTCTGAATCGTTTAATTGGTAATAACCCAGGTGAGCATATTGTTGTATTTATTCTGTAATAATATAATTTAACTTATATGTTTTATGGAATTCATTTTAATCAGTGTTTAGAAATAAGTGTAATTACCTGTTATTATATTAAATAATACTTTGTTTACTTATAAATTGATTAAACTATTTATTTTGCTTTCCGTTCTCTCACATATATTTTATCGAGTAATAAAATATCGATATCGAGTTTTAATCGATGTTTTTATGAATTATATTTATATTTATTAATATTGATATTATTGATTACAAATGAAAAAATGCCCGGACAACAATACATTGACTTATTCGAGTCAGATATTTAAAAAAACAGTTGTTACAAATGTTGGACAACTTCACATACATTACTCTGATTCCAATGTAAGTAGCTAAAGCACTTGTGTTATGTAAAACACCCAGACGCAAGATAACATAAAAAACTAATGAACTTTTTCTACATCGACTCGGCCAGGAATCGAACCTGGGACCTCGGAGCGGCGTACTCATGAAAATCGGTGTACCCACTACTCGACCACGGAGGTCGTCAAAATCTTTGCTATTTAATTAATTATCAAGAACATACATCAGCTTGCTCTCATGTCATTAGTGCATGGAAAAATAAAATGGTGGCCGTCTGGCTGACGTCATCCCGTCTCAGGAATTCTTTGGGTCTATGCCCAGCCACTATATGGGTGATTTAGACGTTTACGTGCTCTACCGGATGCGTGTAATAAAAATACCCTTACTAGGCCTTAGACCATCCACGCGTTGAGATGGTTGTTATGGGATTGCTCGAAGAAAATAAAAATGATTACTAACAGTATTTAAAAACATTATCTACGAATATCGAAATATCGAGCTCCACCAAATAAAAAAAAAACATGGTAAATATCCCGTTTTAAATACTGTTAGTAATAAAAATAACCATGTTAATTTAAAATCTAACAAAAATGATGATCAATAAATGTTAATGTATAAATATAAACAAAATAGAGAAGGATTTGAAACAATTCAGAACAATTCAGAACAAAGCATAATAATTCTCGCCAAAGATTAAAGCTTATTAATTATATTATCTTCATATAATTTTTTTACATTTTAGCGTCTACATTACCATTACCAGGGAGACTTTAATATTTATTAATAAATATATCAACCAAGACGCGTCCTTTAACAAATAATAATTTGAATCTTGAAGCATTGGCCAATTGTTTAAGAGGTTACAATAAACTTAATTTATTCCAAAGACAATTAAATAGCACGTGGTTTATCCAACCATTGAGCCGAGATGGCCCAGTATTTAGAACGCGTGCATCTTAACCGATGATTTCGGGTTAAAAACCAGGCAGGCACTACTGAATTTTCATGTGCTTAATTTGTGTTTATAATTCATCTCGTGCTCGGCGGTGAAGGAAAACATCGTGAGGAAACCAGCATGTGTCTAATTTCAACGAAATTCTGCCACATGTGTATTCCACCAATCCGCATTGGAGCAGCGTGGCGGAATATGCTCCAAACCTTCTCCTCAAAGGGAGAAGAGGCCTTTAGCCCGGCAGTGGGAAATTTACAGGCTGCTAATGTATGTTATCCAACTGCCTGTGATTCATTTTAACATAAGTGAAATACCAGCAAACATCGAGGATCAACTGCTAAGATTAACATTTTAAAACTATAACGTTAAAGTATTGCACTTTACCATAAAATGACAATGTTTACATGCAAGGAAACGTTGCATTACTTCGAAATCTTATAGAGGATCACCGTCGGCGTGACATCGGGTAAGCAAAGCACGTTTTACAGGAGAGTGGAGTTAAACCTATACGAGCTTCTAGCGACATTTTACCGCACAACTTTCGAGCTGACTTATACTGAGATTATTCCTAGTAAATTTGATTATTATTGTTTTTTTTTTTCTAATCTATATTTCACTTGTAGTAAGAAGAGTGAGCAAAGGCTTTTCCGATAGTTACTACAACGTTTATTATGTCAAATTTGATAAGAACAATACAACTGAAGGGACAGAAAGCAAAAATGTACTTAGGAGTAAAACACATAAAGACGTAGAGTTTCATTAGGAAATTTTTAAAAATATAATTAAACTTTGGAAATAAATATGTACATTTGAATTTGGAATTGGCAAACGCTTTTGAAACTTTTTTCGATAAAATATCCACCGAAATAACTTCCCACTTAAAATAATCTCCTTCAAAAGCCAATAAATTACGAACAAATTATGTTCCTAAATGTAATTTTGAATTTTCATTTTAACGAGTTACTGCATTAGATATAAAGATATTTAAAAGTCTTAATAATAAAAGAACAAATGACTTATAGGATCTTTCAGTGCACCTGAAATCAATAGTATAATTTATGATATCGCTCCGTACATAGTTTTAATTTTTAACAAGATTTTGGAAATGGGTTCATTTCCAGATTTATTAAAATGTAGTATGACCATTTTTAAAAGTGAAAACAAAAGTGATTTGTGTAATTATCCTATTGCTAAACTTCTGCCGTTGAGCAAAATATTTGAATAAAATATTTATAGGTGATTTAACATATGGTTATAACTTCAGGCTTACATTGACATACTATTTTTACAGTGAAGACAAGACTTTACTAAGAGTGGCTCAACAACTGATGCTGAAATGGCACTTCTTAGACATATATGCGATACAGGGGAAAAATTGCAGAATGCTATTGGCGTGTTCTGTGATTTTCCTAAAGCATTTGATAATGTAGAGAACGAAATGCTTTTATACAAGCTAAAACATTACGGTCTTAATGGTATAGCTCTAAATCTCATTGCTCATCAAATAACTCAACTGGTGTTTACTAATAGCATAAACTGTACTGGGTCTGTAATAAGATTGGTTGTTTTTGTAGGGATACATTTTGGGTCATTTTTTATTTGTGTTATATATAAACGATCTTCCTTTTTGTCACAGTATTCGTAATATTGTACTTTTTTCTGATGATTACTCATTACTTTTTAAAGTTGACAGGAATCAACCTAATTATGACGATGTAAATGATGCTTTATCACTGATATGAATTTGGCTTACAAAAAAAAATTTAGTTCTAAATGCCAAAAGGACTAAACGCGTACTATTTTTCTCATCTGGCTATGCACCATAAGAAAGCAAAATTAAAAGTTGACTTTAAAGAATAGTATAAATAATGTATTTCTAGGAATCATTTAAGACTCAAATGGATGAAGGGGATTAATCATTTATCGTCCCTGACAGGGAAATTCAGCCCCGTAGGATACGTAGTTAGAAATGTTAGACAACTAACTGATGGCGATACTGGTCGATTAGTACACTTTAGTTACTTTTATAGTGTTATGTCTTACGGCATTTTACGTTTGACATAAGCTTTAAATTTTAATAACCCAAATAAAATAATTGTGGAATCTTAGTGTAGAAACGAATACCGTGTCTCAAAAAGGATATATTAACTCTGCAAAGTCGGAAGCTACGTGTTATATGAATATATATAATATTGTTGTAAGCATACTCTGAAGCAACTGTAAGTATAGGTTCTTTATAAACATTCCGAAGGATGTCTCTTGAGACACCAAGATTGTAAATAGACCCAATAGCTCTTTTTTGCAGGATGAAAACAGTTTCAATAACTGTTAAGCTAATTCAGTGTGAAGTAATAATTAAATGAATTACAAACTATATAAATAAGTTGATTACTCAGACATACTGGTTCCTTTACGAAGGATCTCAATAAATGTAACGGATTTATATTGAACCAAAATCCTTATACAGTGTTTAAACCAAAATCGTAAAAATTAGTTATAACAAACAGTAAAAAGTAATACATTCTACATGAATATTAAAAATATCACTATTTTGATACACACAATGAGACTTTAATTTACTTGGTCGTAGGGCTTTGTGCAAGCCCGTCTAGGTGGGTAACTCACTCAGTGAAACATTTACCTCGAGGGAAGCAAGTTGTTGTCAAGCTGGTTTAAATTGACAAATCATTCAGATGAAACTCGATAGAGTTTACCTTTAAACTATGCCAGACATAGTATCTTAATTCCTAATGTTGGTGGCGCATTGACGATAGGAATGGTTTATATTTCTGATTACGCTTATCATCTGGTGGACCATTTACCGGTCCATCTGCCATCTAAGCTGTTACATCAAAAAAGAAAAGACATTCTTATTTCTTATTAAAATAGAGTGGTAGACGATTGAGAAATCTTTTCACTTATGAAATAACAGAAGCCTTATTTGAAAAGGCTATCGTAAAGTAACAAACGATTAATGATCTGTATTCGAACCACGTATCTTAATAAACTGCGAAGATCTCGTGACTCGAGGCAAGAATATTTTAACAAATAGACGATATAAATGTTTCCAAATTATTTATTGCTATTGATTTAGTTTCTTGTACGTATTGTTTCCATAGAATTCCGTAATTCACAATATGTATGTAAATATATAAAACATACAATAAATAGTTCACAATAACTTTTAGGGTCCCATTCCTCAAAAGCAAATTACCTAAAACCCTTATAAGATCTCTTCATTGTCCGTCTGTCCGACTGTTTGTATCTGCTGTGTGAATTAATACCAAATACTGAAGTTTGCGGTCCTTGGAGCGCCTTTGGAAAAAATCAAACCCCTAAATCTATACAATCCACCGATATGACCGTTTATGTCGCACTTACCATGCGTTTGCAAAAGGGATTAAAACCTATAGGGTACTTCCTCGTGACTTAGAGATGTTAAATTTATAAAGAAACAATATCTAGTATACAAAAAAATCGTAATACCGTAATCTTTAAGTATTATATGGTAGTACAGAACTCTCAGTCCGTAAGTACGACTATGACTTGGCTTACTTTTATTAGGTAGGCAGAACAATTAAACGACTTTGGATATATCTTCTACGCAAAAATCCCTCGTTAAATACATGTTATATTCTCAACAAAAAACAAATCACTCAAAGAAATATATATATGCGTATCCTTTAGCAAATCTTACTTTATTTTTTACACATTCTATCTCAAATATTCCGCACGCTTTCGTCAGCAAACTCACTTAAATCCGAAACCGGGTTCGGTAAATTTACGTCCATCACGGCGACAGAATTGATTTGATGGTGAAAATATATCACAACCAACGCTGAGGGGTGTATACGTCACTAAACGATCAAATCCCCAATTGATACGAGTTCTTTTATTTTATTGAGAATTAATACTTACTAAAATTTACATTTAAATTTTATTTTACCTTATTATAGTTTTACTGGTAGTCGCTCAATGGTCGAAACTCGACATTCATTGTGTAAGCAAATAATAAAAATGACTAATGAAATAATAGAATAATAATTACTAATTGCTCCGATCTTCGAGCCAATAATAATTTATGTCTACTGATAATGAACGTTAATTTTCTTAAACGACTTATGACCTAACCTAAGATCGTATTAGCTATGGAAAAAGGATTAGTAGTTGGCGGGCTTTCAAAAATATATAATGGCGTATGTTTTGATATAGCACATCACAAAGATAAATATAAATCATAAGTTGTTGAAAAAATGATTGAGTGTAATTTTCTTGGTAATATAATTAAAGTAATTCAAACTATAGAAAAGAGTTTTCTTACAATTGTTAACAAAAATATAAAATAGCTTAGCTGAACGACCTTTGTCCTTGTCATTATTATATATAAAAAAAAAACAAATGTCAAAATAAACGTCATTGATTTTTAGCTTTGACATGTCGTTTTTTTCATTGGCAGTGCTAACATACACTATGAATGTGTCTTTTATTTTGTTTATGAAAATATATTTAGTCTATTCTAATTGAATAAGGAAAAAAGATAACCTTAGATTTTCGTATTCCATACGATTTGTTAATTACTCAGCTATATTGTGCACTACGAGTACTGACAGTTCTTGATTAATATGTCATTATTTATACTCACTTAGAGGCTTCTATATACTTTAATTTTATATCCAAAGCGCCGATAACAGTATTGTCTTACTTTAAAAAGCCAGTTTTTTGAAAATCCATAATGCATTTCATAGATTATTTAAGCTCTCGACCAATGAGATCGCGTCAAATCGATGACAAGTGTTTTTTATTTAGCTTTTGTCCTATTGTGTATATAATGTTTTTGCGTCTAAAACGAAACGTAAGTTCCTACTGTTTCTTGAATGTTTTAATGTATTTGAAATAAATTAAATTATTAAAAACAAGCATATTCTTATAACTTTTGTAAAACTATGTACAAAGTATTTGCTTTACGTGTTAACAATATAATAGATAACGCGAATAATTTACGTGCACGTTACAGAAATGTAAAAAATATTATTAAAAGTTCCAATATATATTTCGTTAAAAATTTTCAACTACAAATTGCGATTCAACGGGTAAATGCTGCAAGTTTTATTGCCATCATTCCACACGGTCATGATTTGGACAATAGCTATTTTTGATTTTGACGTTCATGTATTTAATACATAACGTATATACGTTTCATAAAAAAAATATATTAAACGATACAATAATATACGAAAAATTCGTGTTTTTTAAACTAGGATCTTCATTATATTAATCGGATAAATAGCGATTATAATGAAAAATTGTGGAGGTGAACGCCAGCGAAGATTAGGAACGCATATAAAACAAAAATACATGCATTCTTATTTATTAAAATTACAATTTACATTTATTACGGTTCACACTGAACTGTTTTATATAATAACGAATAATGTTTTTATTTCAGTTATTTAATTTCAGTGTTTATTTGGTACAACATGTTATATTACTAAAGATTACTTGATTTCTGAGTACTGGCATTTGAATTTCAAAGTAATTTTTTGCAGTTATTGGAACACGTGAATTTTGATCAAACAGGGTTGAAATTTAATTTGGTCAATTAGTGTTTGTAAAGCCCCCGTGCTGGGCGGTGATGGAAAGGTAATGAGAAAAATTTATGCACGTGTTGATTGAAAAATTTATGACGAAACTGTCATATGTGTATCCACTAATACGGTTTAGAGCGACGTGGTTGAATAAGCTGCAACTCTTCTACTCATAAAGAGGAGAAGGGACTACTACTAGTTTACTTACCGACTACTAAATTATTAATAACCCGTCTTGACTAAAACATGATTACCATATTAAATAATAAAATGATTTGTCTTGCTAACGTCTAATGGAATTGTCTAATTGACGTTTACATTTGTCATTATTATGAAATATTCATTTGTAATCTCGAATGTACCGTCACTCTCATAATCTCCATCGCACGTGACATTGGCGAAATAATCTGTGCCTTCTCGGCTCAAATAAAAGCCAAAATAAAAATAAAATAAAAAAGAGAACATTTCATTGCAACACGAGTATATGCCATCTTCATACATTTATCCGTTGTTCGTAGTCAGCTGATCCGTAAGTTTTTTTTTTTTTTTGTGATATGTGGCAAAAGAGCAGGAGGCACACCCGATAAAAAGTGACTACCACCGCCCATGGACACCCGCGACACCGGGGTCTTGCAGGTGCGATGCCGTCCTTTGAGGAAGGAGTACGCTCTTTTCTTGAAGGGGAACCTTCAAAGTCGTATCGGTTCGAAAAAACCGAGAGCAGTAAGAAAGCCAATGTTAGCTACTGAATTTTCCCTCGAAGAGAATTCTACTATGCTTAAGCATAAGGAATTGCTTCTTGACTAATGTGCCCACATTAGAACTCTATCAATATTCATTTTGTCGAGAGGTTGCTTGTGTGACATGTTTGTATATCTATACTTCTATGCTAATGTTACAAATGCGAATGTAACTCCGCCTGTTAGCTCTTCACGCTCAAAACAGCTGAACCGATTTAGATGAAATTTGGTATGGAGATAGTTTGAGTCTCGTGGACATAAGCTACTCTATTTTATTCAGCCCTCGAAAATGGGAGCCGCAGAGTCAAATAGGAATATAAAATAAAGTGTTACGATAATTAAACTGAAATAATGTTTACATACTTATAAAAGGTATTTATTCATCTATCTACAACTATAAGTTTAAAAGAAATTCGCTTTAAAAATCTTTAAAAAATTGGCGACGACGGTCTAGGATCACTTCTGCAAGAGATATACCAAATTACGTAAAGGAAGCGAGTAAATGAAGCGAGAACGCGATTATTTTGCTCGGAGACTTTCGAAATTTATACAGTGGACGACTTGCCGAGAGACATTGTTACGAAACCAGCTTTAAATGATATTTTTTGAATTCGTATTTATATATCAAACTAGCTAGTTTGGGTAGCTACCCAATCCGGTTTTGCACGAGTAGAACAAGGTCTATAAAAATATATGTATTGAAGGACCAACATAAAACAAAATCTAGATTGTTTTACCAGAGTCCTTGCTGGGTATACACACAACTACTCACCAAAATTCACAATCGGAATAATGATTTAGGAACGCACAATAGGTAAACACAGAATATATTATTTAGATTTTATTTAAAAAAAAAATATTTTTGTTATATTTCTTATTCTGAAAAGGCCAGTTTGAAGTCCATTTAAAAGAATTGTCTAATAATTAGAAGTCTTCTGGAACGATTTCAGTCACACCCCAGTCAGCTTGTCTCGCTTAAGATCGACCATCTAAGGGGAAACTAAGTAACTATACCAAGCATAAGATAGGTCATAACTAGTATACTAGTAAATACTAACATAGTGTACTCAGAACAACTGCGATATTTGTATGATAGATCAAACAATCTACTTTTTTGTTGTACAGTCTGCTCAAAATCAAAATTTAAGAGGCAAAAGCAAAGTCGCGTTTTGATTGCTCTGCTATATAAAACTCGTAGGTTCGATATTACTTTAAACTGTTGTAATTTTCAAACTCATTCAAATCCAGCAGTGCGATTCTATAGGAATTAAATGATGACAACCGTTTTGTGTGTCCTACCAATTTTATAGTTTGTATCGCCACGCTATATGCTAAGCCGAGCCGAACCGAGTCGAACCGAGCACAGCCAAGTCAACTCAAGACAGCCAAGCCAAAGCCAAGCCAAAGCTATGTTAAGACAGTTAGTGCTGGAATTGTCTGCCAAACCCAACCGCCTGTGACTATTAGTGACGTCACTTACGATTATACAGTGTGAGGAATTAAATAGCCGAACCATTATTTTCGGAACGTCATCCACTAGTTTATGCAAGAGATACTGATGCCGATGGCAACCGTAGTAACGAAAAAGAAGAGGGATGTCGCGATAGCAACAGGTCGGGAAAGAATGTAACAGAGTTGTAAAAATATAAAAGATTAATAATAAAAAGTATGTAAAATATAGTAGTTGTTATTGCCTTTCGTTCAGTGGCGTAGCTAGGTGGGGAAGGGCCCCGGTGCATTGGAAATGTTGCGGGCCTTCACTCCCTCTTTTCACCCCCCTCTTTAATTTATATTGCCCTTCAAAATTATAAATAGGAAAAAACAGGGTCGAGGTTATCTAGCTTCAGGAGCTGGCAAGTTGGCTGACCCGCTCTTTTCAAAGCTTAGGTAACAGGACCCCCTGAGCTCCGGGGCCGTGGTGCACTGCACCACCTGGCCCAACGATAGCTACGCCATTTACGCCATACACGAAAGCATCGTTTCATATTATTAAAATCAATGTAGCATATCACATTGCGACATTTCACGCTCGTGTTTTGGGGTGAGTTTCGAGTTTATTCTTACAGAACACTCCTACTGCTTCAAGTAAAGTTTGAAGTATTAAGATTCGTTTTCTAAACCTTACTGATAAAGTAACCTGATACATTTTTAAATATAAATTATTATTTTGCATAATTATTTTCTCTTAATCAAAAGAAATAAGCGTTTAATCAAAACAAATAAACATACCTTTATATTTAATATTTTGATATAAATGGATGATTCAGTTTTATATTTAACAAATGAATTCAGATATTTATGTCACATTAAATTGACAACAAATATGATATTTTCGATATGTAAACGAATACTCATCTGTTATTCTATTAAATAAATATGAAATAAATGAACGTGACTATAAAAATTGTCTTAATACCTAACAATAGTGAAAATTCTTCCAACTCATTTTCACGTTCGTTAAAATGTTTAAATTTGAATGATGTGTGCGAGATAAGGGATTTCTTTTGATTTTCAGTCGTTGGAGCCGCAGACTTTACAATATGAATTCGAAATTCGTTTACTTAACAGGGTTAATTAGCGGCATTCCCTGAGCGATGTGATTTTTAGAACACAAAGAAGAACGAAATTTCGTGGAACGAGAATAGATAATTCATTGTTTTGATTTTCGTTTGCAATTTAAAAAAAAAATGGTTAATCAAGAACTTGGTATTCGTATTTCTGTTTTAAATTATGGTAAAATTCATGCTATTGATATCGTCATTGTTTCAGTTTTAGTGTGAAATATATTCTCATATGGAGTTTGGTACTACGACGAACAATTTGATAACTTGGTTTGCTTGAGTTTTGATTTATGGTTTTACAGTTTTTAACTATTCAATTGTGATTTTTGTATTGCAGGAAACAATAGTCTGTTACGCCCATTTACCAAGAACACGAATTAAGAAAAAAATAAATAAAAAATACATCAGTTCTTATTTTTTGTATATTGGGCAACATAATGTATGTACATTATTCTGATCCCAATGTAAGTAGCTAAAACACTTGTGTTATGGAAAATCAGACGTAACGACGGTACCACATTATTATAACTAGCTGTCAATCTCAGCTTTGTCTAGGTAAAATAAGATTTTTATCTTGAGATATTTTTTAACCAATGAGATGTAAGCATTCGCCCGTACTAATGTGTCATACTGATACAATAAATCCCGACAATTTTTATGCATTTCTTTAAATATCACGTATTTTTTTAAAATAGTAAAATATGTATATAAAACATACGCTTTTCGTTGCACGTTTTAAAGAACTACATGATTCCTTATGCAAAAAAATTGTGTAATTTTTGAGTGTTATAATTTTCGCCGTGTTCACTTCAAAAGCGCCTGAGCTAAAATTGGAATAGTACAATTTTATGCAATATTTAATGTTACATAGACTATTTTCGACCACAAACAATATTAAAGTTCCAAATCAATCGGATCATTTGTGTTTGTGTGAATTATCTTGTACACATATTAACCAAGATCCTTAAGGATGATATTTCTTTATGATTTAGGTTTGCGAACCATCACCGTCTACCGGCCATGAATCTTGGCCATTCCTCACATCGCCAATGCGCCACCAAACTTGGAGTCTAAATTGTGCCTATAATTACACTGACTTGATCATCCTTTAAACCGGAATACAACAACACTAAATATTAGAATTTAAGATGAATATATGCACCCATTCTTGCACAAAGCCCACCAAAGTAAGTATAAAGTATGATAAAGTAAAATTTCTCCGTAATTCAAATATTAATGTTCACAAATTCGTATTATTTTTAAAATTACATATGGAAATCAAGAAGGATATGAAACGACTTGTTCGTTTCACAATCTCGGACGTGCTACGAATGTTTATTTTGCATTGATATTTCTTACTAAACATACTTCTTTATGTTTTTATTCAAAGTTTTAGTCGACGACGTCATTTATAAATAAAATATTAATTACACCGTGGACTAAGTCGACTCTTATTGAAATTTCTTTTAACAAAATAATACGATAAGAATTTTATTTCGAGATGGAATGAAATGGTAAGAACTTACGATTCTTAGAGTAATAAAATAGTTTCTTTTTTTACTGTTGGACTTATTCTCATATATTTAGCTGCACAAAAATAAATTCAGTTTTTTTTTTTTAAATAGTTGGGTATCTTAAGACCTGGTATATAGCAGAATTTTCTTAATATTATAATTCGTTATATTATTTCAGGAATTTATTATGATTCGTATGTCATTTAATTGTGTACACAATTGAAAATAAAACACAGAAAATGTAAACGGAATAAATAATGTAATCACGATTTTATTATATCGATTCGCTGAACTATAGTAGTTGTGATTATACACACATAAGCAGTTACACGCACACAAGCTTAAAAATGTCAGAAACTGAAGTGCATTTGGAATAAGCGCCCTTGTTGTGAATTGTAACATTTATATGTATTGATATTATAAAGATCTAAAGTATGTTTGTATGTAGAGAGTAATCTCTGGAAAAAATCATTGCAGTCTATTTCTTTTTACGTTAGGAAGCTACAATATTCCTGATTGCTATAGGGTATAAATTATATTTGTCATATCAATTTCGTTATTGATAAACCGTACCTGTGCGAAGCCGTGATTGTTTATTAGAATATACATAGGTAATGAACGAATAGGAATGCTTTGAGTCCTGCTCTGATATCTGCTGGATGTTTCAAACTCAAATATCCGAAAATTTATCAAAAACGCTGTCATTATGTCACAAAGATATCGTTTGGTTTTTTCTTAAAATTACAGACGGATAAAGCAAGGTCAGACATGTCGAAAATAATATGTTCTAATATTTTAATACAATTATTTTACGTTTTTCATTACAAACATACGACTATTAAATGTGTATACTAAAGGGAAGGTCTGTATGACAAGAGTAAAATTTGACAAGTATATTAAACTAGTATTCGCCCGCGGCTTCGCTCGCGTTTTAGAGGTTGGTTGTCATATGTTAGGCAAAAGAAGTAGCCTATGTCCTTCCTTCGAGTTCAAATTTGCTTTATACCGATTTTCGTCAAATTCGATTCATCGGTTTGGCAGTGAAAGATAAAAAGACAGACAGAGTTACTTTTCTACATATTGTATATAGAAACTTTTTCTCATGTGTGAGTGTTTGTAACTCATCACACTGGCGTATAAATAAAGTAATTTTTAGCATTGCTAGAAAAAAGTTAAATCTCGTAAAACAAACTGCCTTATAAATAATCGAATTTTTTTCTTGGAAACGATATAAACTTTACTTAATTTATATATTGTACTCCATTATGATACCATAATAAAGTTATGAGTCGAGTAAATGATTCAACATCATGCGTAAATACAAAGTAAAACCAATGAATGGCCGCTATTAAAAATATTAAATGTTAGGTCTTGGTTCGTGCAAAATTTTGTGTCCTCTCGAGGACGCTTGATGTACCCTTATAACCTTCGAAACGAAGGAGGCTATAAATTGTATCGCGTTACATGCACATTATACTATGATATATTTTGGTAAACTCTTTTATATTGAATAAGTTTATACCTCGAATATTCAATAAAATATTTTTTAACTAAAACTCTTGAAATAATATACAATAAACTTTTTATAAATAATGAAATATTCTCATCTATCTCTTAGGAGGTTTCTATTAATAAATACTTTTTAAAACTGTGTTTTAATTTTTTTTATAATCTTATAGTCTCTATCTCTTTCTTTTTATTGCTTTTTTTATATATATTTTATAATTTCACTAATGTTCCCTTCTTCAATATTTGTGTTAGAGTCATATTGGAAACGAGTTTTGGTTTGGTTGACACAAAAAAAAAGTTTTCGTTGTCCCAATCAGCATCTTAATGATGACACGACATGATGTATTGTTACATATATAATATATATAACAATACAATATTTACCCTTTGAGCATTTAATTCGATTCGCTTCATTTGTTTTTTGTTAATGAACGTAACACATCTATACTAATATCATGAATGCGAATGTTACTTTGTCTGCCTGTATGTCTGTTACGCTTTCTCGACTAAACAACTGAAAGAAATTTTATGAAATTCATTAGGAAGGACATAGGGTACTTTTTAATACCTAAAACCTACGACCGGTTTCCTAACTCTCTAGCGAACGAGTACATTATATAAAAATGATGTACATACATGACGTCACAATAAATAAAACCCAACCACAGAGGTAGCATACTGTTCTTATTTATCTCATACAACAATATGTAAGCAATAATTCACATGAATTGTGCTTTACTTCGTAAACGATAACACTCCAAGAAAACGTAACTGAAGTTCCAAATCATGATTTATACGTTTCAAAGTTATTTTATTCGAGAGTTTTTATATCGTATATGTGGTTCTGTCCCTATAAAGGAGAAAGATATAACTTGATATTGTTCAAATTTTATTTTAAATTGTATAAATAAAAAGTATTGCTTGATATAAAAAATCAATTTTTTTTTTAAATCAAATTAAAATTTTTCAAGCATAAGAGGAGATAGTAAATTATTTTCATCGTATTATATTTTATAATCTGTCGACAGCAAAAAATGTGATTGATTCAAACTGATTGATAGAAAAATATTCAGTGGATAATTTAATAGAAAAGAAACGAATAGATGTAGCCACATCTGACGACTCACCTTGGTAATAGGCAACACTAACCTGACGGCGAACCGTAGCACGCACGCTCATTGGTCAAATCAAATAGCGCGCGCTTCCACCTTTCCGTTACACACTTCCGTCCCTTCACAAAATCACAACCAAAAATACCTCATCAAAACCCTAAAATCCGTATTTATAATGTTAACTTTTTTATAATTTTGTGAAAATTACAGTTACAAAGAGTGTGTGGTCGCTAAAAAGGAGTGTATGCAGTGCAAGTCAAAGTTAACTTTATAGGAATTGTGAATAATATATTTATAAAGATTGAATACGTTTTATTAAAACTATAAAAAAAAAATACACATTTGAAAGTATATGAGCTTCATAACTGTAGATGTGGTAGGCATACGAATTTTCTATATTATTTTAAAAATAAATTATGACGTTTTTATTTTTATATAATTCGTTAATTTTTTCCTTAATAATTATCATAGCATGTAGATGGATAGAGACATTATTAGTAATATACTAAATAATGCAATTAGTACTATTAATACTAATTCTAAATATTCAGCCCAAGATATGTTAGCGCCAGCTGCCCGCAAATGTTTAGCTCCACCGTGACGTAACACGTGTTCCGTCCACCAGACCGCGCGTTCCAACGGTGACTGCGGTTTATCTTCCATAAGTATTCGTAACCGCACTATATTGTCTCGGTAGCTGTTAAAGATAATTGTAATGTTTATATAATTTTTACACCCTAAAAATAAATCATCAGTTGAAAGAAAAAACGGCTAAAGCACCAAAATGATCATTTCGGAAGTGAAATTTATAGTAAAAATTACAGACGTCATTTCCGAATAGCACCATTTTGACGCTTCAGCTCTTCTGCTTTTTCACTGTCGAATTACTAAAAAAATTGGGTATCGATATCTTATAGCTAAATTATAATTTGAGATTAAATGTAATTGTATGAATAAAACATAAAATCATGTATGTGTGCATTTATATATAAACATTTTATGTTATATCAAATAATAAGTGTGATTATTTCTATTGAAATTATTCTAGTAAAATAAAACTAATAAATTGCAAAAGTTCCTTGTCCAATACATACAGTTGATCGTTCGAAAATCGAAATTCGACTTTGCAAATAAATCAATTTGAGTCTTATGTTAAAACAACCTTGAATTAATAATCCTTATTGTTACTCGATACGAGCTTATGTAAATGATATCAAAACGTGTTGTTAGAATTCAGTGATTTTTATTTGTATATCGTTGATCATGTTATTTCATTTGCGAAAGTATAATCTACATTCAGTACCTATGGTAGAATAAACAGTTCAATACCAGATTCAGGTGCTTGTGAAAGCCTATTCAAATGAAGTAAATTTTAATTGTAAGTATGATTGTGATCGTGATTTCGATTTGTAACAGCAGATCAGTTCTACTAAAGGTCAGAATCCACTGAAAGTGAATCAATTTTTTGTCAATAGGTCGTTACTAATTGCCCCGATTTAGAAGTTTGATTGTTGTGACCGTGTTATACTTTAAGGCCTCGGAAATCACGTAACACCATTGGTATTTAATTGAATAACTACTCTCAGATGATAAGCGTAAAGGAATCAATGATGTACCTGTGTTTCAAAAAACACTTGGACGAGATATATAAAAATAATTATTAAATAAATACCTGTTATCTGTGGTGATTTTTTCGATTGCGCTCCTAAATTCATTTTCACTCAACGAAGCTAGGTCTAAGCGAATTCCTATTTTATGAAGAACGTATTTTTCAGCATTATACCATTGATCTCCCAACATCGGTATACCGATGAGAGGTACTCCTGCACTTATAGCTTCATCTGTAGACTGTAGTCCTCCTTGATTTATAAATAGCTTTAAATTTGGATGACCTGTAATAAATTACATAGATGTTATTGAGTAATTAAAGTATGGATTTTTTTATGATTATTGTTTTTTTTTTAATCCAGGAATTAGAACTGGGATAAAAGATATTCGAAAAACGATTCCATCATACAAATTATCTTTCAACAAATTAAAGAATAGTAACAAAAATGTTTCCAAAGTTTAAGTATGCAGATATTCAATGAAAATGTGTGACGACCGAATATAACATTTTATTATATTTTGTTAAGGATATAATCTGTTATCATATTACTTAAGAACATATTCAAACACTTACGAAGGACATCGGACTGTGGGAGCCATTTGAATATTTTAATGTTTTCCGACTTGCCGGGCAACACGTCCTTATCACACTTCAACAAAACATCATATGGTAGATGAGAGAAAACATTTACAAACATCTGTATTTTCTCAGGAGGCAAAAGAGAGGGACTAACATTTGTTCCAAAACTAACTAAAGCTGTAAGTCCTGTACGACATATTAGTATCAACATCGATTGAATCCATTATTATGTTGCTATATTTCAATTATTGCTGTCGTTTATTACGCCCTAGTAGTTGTTGGTAGCCATCCGCAATCGTAGGTACCACCTACTTATCATATTTGGTTTGTTTTGCGGAGTCCAGTCCATTGTAATAATCCGGAATACCTATATTGCATTGACAAATTCGTGTTTTAATAAAATAATATCTTCCTGTTCTAAATTTCAATTTTATCCAATTTTCATAAGAGTATTTTATAATATTTTGAAGGTAAATGTCATTCGTGATAAATCTATTTATTATTTAACTGAAAGGGACTGTCATTAAACTATTAATTAATATTTTGTTGTAGCAATATTTTTGTAGCCGAGATGGCCCAGTGGTTAGAACGCGTGCATCTTAACCGATGATTTCGGGTTCAAACCCAGACAGGCACCACTGAATTTTCATGTGCTTAATTTGTGTTTATAATTCATCTCGTGTTCGGCGGTGAAGGAAAACATCGTGAGGAAACCTACATGTGTCTAATTTCAACGAAATTCTGCCACATGTGTATTCCGCCAACCCGCATTGGAGCAGCGTGGTGGAATATGCTCCAAACCTTCTCCTCAAAGGGAGAGGAGGCCTTTAGCCCAGCAGTGGGAAATTTACAAGCTGCTAATGTATGTATGTAATGTAAAAAAATGTACTCATAATAAATATTTCATCATAATGTATTTATAAATAGCTCATTTTAAACCCTAATTATAATATTATGAATACATATATTTTGTAATATTATAAACGAGTATGTTTGTTTGTTACGCTTTCACGTCTTGTTTAAATGATTATAGTTAAATTTTGCTCCTGCTCCTCGCCTCCACACGTGGACGTCGCCGCAGTATGAAGCAAGTATAATATATATCCCTAACTTTTGCTTACTGCTTCCTTTACATCAACTCGATAATTGCTAGTGTCCGACTGAAATTCAGCATCGGGTTCGACTTCTCCCACCTCACGCCACAAAAGCCACCTTCACCTAAAATAGGCGGAAGTTTTGCCGGAAGCCGAAGATTTGAATGTGCGCGGAAATTGAATTATTACGCCAGAGTTAAATGGCAGAGGCGATGCGCGGGACGCCATTTCCAGTATTAAATAAAAAAAGGTACCCGATTATCTGCTCAATTAAATTGGATTACGGATTCGAGAAGGTTAAGTGCAAATAGTCTGTAGCAAATTTCACTTATTCTGATCTAATTATAATCATAACACTGATTTTTGTTTGTAATTCATACTTTTATTAATAAATATATATATATTGACATGAAAAATTAACATAGTCACAAAACATCCAGTGGCCCCGCACTAAACGAGCCTGTCTTGCTACCGGTTACAATTTCGTAGGTTTAAACAAGAGCTCGGGTGATATACAATCCCATAAAGAATTATATAATCATATTTCGTTATACAAAATACAGCAATATATATGAAAAATAGAATAATACCGTAATACCCAAAAGAAAAAAAAACAATATATAAATTAAAACAAATAAAAAATAATCTATCTCATAAGAGGGCTTATACAGAATATGTAGGTGCTCATTTATGGAGAATGGAGCTTGAGTATACTCGTAGTTTAGAAGCTGGTTTAATGGTGCCAAAAAATGTTCAACCTCGTCGAATGTCATGAAATTTAACCAGTCAAATATTTTTTGTTTTGCTTCGCGAATATTGCATTTTTTAATATTGCATAAATTGGTTACTTTATTTTATATGGAGTACTCTTTAAATGTACCGAAGCGTCTCGCAAAGGAAGTGTTCATTCGTGGTACCTCAATTTTGAACACTCGTCGCTTAATGAGATTTTGATAATCGGCCTAATTTAAAACAGTTTGATGAATCTAAGCAGCGGTTTTAAGTATAAATAGTTTACGCAAGCTAAGTAGATCGATTTCCTCAAACAGCTTTTGGGTTGGATATCGAAAAGACTTCTTAAGCATCGTTTTAATGAAGGATCTCTGGGCTCCTTCCAATTGAAGTAATGATGTCTTTGGTGAATTTACCCAGCTTGTAATACATTAGATGAGTAATGACTGAGTTAAAGCAAAGTAAACAGACTTTAATATATCTCTCGTTACTGAGACGCGAAGAAGGCTCATTATATTTGCTTACGTATACGAGATGAAAGGGATTTTATGTGTGTTTTAAAGCTTAAGTTGCAGTCAATGATTACGCCGAGGTGCCTGACAGTATCAGTGGGTTTTATAGATACACAGCTGCAGATATCCACAGAGTTGCACTTGTGTAATTTTATTAAGGGTTACGCGGTGAAGAAGCAGATTTTTTATAAAAAAATAGAATTAGTTTTTAAAAAATAATTATAAATTGATCGATTATCCACAAAAGTGCATTCAATTGACCACCTTTAAGATTGGTTTTGAAAAATTCTAGTTAAACTACTGCTTCAGATAGACTAAAATTTATTGGGATTTTTAAGTGACTGCGAATACAAATAATATAATTGATTTATACATATTATTTCGATATTTTTTTATATATATTAGTAGCGTAAGCCGATTTTAGTCCCAGTGATTATAGAACGATAACTGTGCATCAAAAATCGGTTATGGTCTCATTTTAAAGAGCTCCAGCCGTAGATGTGCAGAAAATGAAGGATTATTCTTGATTGAAATTTATTAAATTACTCTTACAATTTAACAACTAATTAATTAATTTTACAGAGCGGAAAAAAGTTACTGGCCGGTTAGAGAGCAGTGCAACGGCTGTATAAAAAATTAAAAAAACGTAAATAAAATTAAGGTAAATCCATTATCCATAAACTCCAATTCTAACTGAAATAATGATGTACGTATTATTATAACATTTGACATTAAAAATTTAATTTTAAATAATTTTGGCACAAAATGCAGATGCGTGACTTGCAGTTAAATGAAATCAAAACAAAACCTGTCATAGGTTTCGAAACTCCTAAAAAATATTTTGAATAAACGGGAAAGTTCGCGTGCGACTTACTAGTCTTATTATTATTGGCAAGTTGCTCGGTGATTTTAATCAATTCGTTTTATATAATCACAATAAACATTAAAAAAATATATTTTATTTACCTGATCGGCGTTGAATTCTGTGGAAGGTTCTGGCGATAGCCGGGCCTGGGCTAGAAATCGACCTTCGGTTTTACATTATTGATTGCATAATTATGTTTAATAAAATCACGTCTCACAAGTTCGCTTGAACTGAAAAACGCGATAGGAAGTCGAATTTATCTTTAGCTATAAAATAAAGTTGCATTGGAAGACGACGTCGAAGAAAAACAATGAGATAAACTTTGAGCGGAATATTTTTTTTCTTTTTTAAGCTAACCCAAAATGATATTATAATCAAAAAGGTTTTAATGGTTATTACGTGAATGTATAATCGACTTAAGAACACAGATTTTTCAGAGTCAGATCTTAAGATGAGATTATTTTTTCGTACCTTTGATCAAAATAAATTGCTTAAAATCCTCATGACTCCCAATCTTTCAAGGAATTAAAAAGTTTAAGGAGCCTTTGATATTCCGAAATTATAATCGTGTAACTTGAATCGATAATATAAAGTACTTGGCCGATCGAGGCTTGGCTTCGTTTGACTACTTTCATCTATATTTATCTCTTTGAAAGACATATTTCCTTTTTATGAAACACTAGTTGTACACGCGCGAAACTTTACCAATAGCACACAAGCCGTCACCCCACATTTCACCCCTTCGAAGGGTAAATTAAATGAAGTCCCAGCTTATATCCTTCCCCAGAACTCAAACTATTTCCACACCAAATTTCATCTAAATTAGTTCAGCGGTTTAAGCGTTAAGAGGTAACAAATGCAACTCACGTTCGCCTTTATAATATTCGGATAGATTGCTCTCTCTAGATAAGATATCTATGATATGAACTTAAAGAAGAAAACTCGATATAAATACAAAATTTGAGTAGTTTAATAGTTATCGAGGCGAGATACACAAAATCAATTTATAAATACTTAAAAGAAAATAAAGTCCAAAATCAATATTATTAGAACAGTGGTAATTCAAACACTTTTTGCAACGTGTGCTCTGATGATACGGAACAAGAAAATCTTCTTATCCGAAATTGTATCTACCAAGTAATCGATTATTTCTTATATAATTAGTATACTACTAATGAATTCCCATTGTGAATTAAGTTAGCTGTCAGTTTTGTCTTCGTTCAAGTAAAATTTGATCGTAGCAACAATAGTGACGTAACGATCTAATCAAAATCATCCAAGTCATTCAACTCAAATAAACACTAAAAAAAACTTCGAAATCCTACAAATTGTTTGAAAGATCAGTTACATACTCACACGGAAATTCATATATTATACAATTCGCATATAAGATCGATGGGTATTTGCCCTAAGGATTTGTTTGCCTTTATTGGTCTTGAAAAATAATGTATTGTAACGTAAGTAAAACATAATATTATCATCATTAAATTAAATGCGAGACTTATATGTAATAAAATCATTCACTCTAGTCGTGTAGATATCGTAAATCAAGGGAGCGACAATGCAGGGGACAGTGCCATCTTACGCAAGCGGCCTACTTTCCAGCACTTGAACAAGACTTGTGGCTGATGATATTATAGTAAGGTTCCGTTCGGTTATTGGAACAAGAGATCGTCTGATTTGAATCAACGAAAACTCTTAAAACCAACTTACGTTATTATTGTTATCACTCATTGCCCAGTAAATTTAACTAATATTATTGGTTTTAGCTTGTTTTGCCAGTTCCTATTGTAACGGACTATACTATACTATTTACATATATACGTGAGAATGAATTATTGTTATTTTAATACATTATTTTTTTATATATAAAACATAACATCGGTCGCAGCGCCATCTACCGGGTTCAATATAAGCCGTCCGTAGACCTAGTTAGGCATATATTAAAATTTAATCGAAATTGGCCGAGTTGTTTTGGATAATTTACATACATACATACATATATAGAATCATAAAAACATACATACAAACAAATTCATGACATTGCATAATAAATGTATACATATACATGGAATAATAAAGGATATTAAAAGGAATGACATTATATTAAACATACTTTTTTTCTTACGTTTTTGGTGAAATCGTTCGTGTATTCAAGGATATTATTGTGTATTGGCGAAGAAAATGACGTGCCCCTTTTTTGAGGAAAAATCTCGGCGCCAGCTTTTTTCCATACAAAATTCTATAGATTTCAGGTTGACCCGCGCCGAATGTCATACTCGTTGCGGCGCATATATGGGGGCATGATGCTTGACAGCTCGGTTCAATTTGGACGCGAGGAGCGATGCGCTCGCCGCACCGGCCGCGTGCAATAATGCATATCACATTACATAATTAGAAATGATACTAGGCGATGCAGCTGTGCGGGTTATACTGCGAGGTTGCTAGCTATGGTTGATTATTCTGAAATATGGGAGTGGCGCAGATCCGTGTGTCGGTGTAGTGCCTACTCATATATCAATGGAAGATGCATCGCAAAATATAATTATAATGAGAATGTGCTTCGTGCACTTTACCTATAAATAATGTCTGTCATCTGGTACGAATGTGAAAATTATATAAGTGTGTGATGACATCGAAACCTGTGTACGTGTGGTCCAGAAAACTGATGAAAATTTAATTGCTTTTGTGTGCGAAATGAAAACTGATTCTGAAAACTGATTGATGAACGAAATGAAATTGTTTATTATACTTATATATATTCAGTAGTGGGATTAATGTCAAGCAAAGCGGACGATTTATGTACCTACTCGTATTATTTTAAAATAGTTTTCGTGTTACCTTATTTTATTGTTTGTGTTTTGTTGTTGATGATCGACTGAAACTGTGTTTAATACGTGCTCGTATAATCAACAATAAAGTTGAAAAAAAAATAAAAATAAATAAATAACAATATAAAAAAATGGTTAAGTGTATTAAATGCTCGAAAATTATTACAAAAAAACTACCAGGATTGCAGTGCGGAAAATGTAACAAGTGGTTACATGCGTCATGGGCCGGTCTAACTCCTGACCAACTAATAACCCTAAATTCCACGGAATCCATCAACTGGAAGTGTAGGGCATGCTCAGAAGGAGTAAAATCCAGGCGCTTGTCATGCATCATGCCTGATATAGAGGATGAAGGCGACGATAACACTGACCACGAGTTCATTATCCCAGATAACAACATGACGCAGAAAATATTACGGGAAATAAGAAAAGAAATAACAGGCATTGTACAATCTGAATTGCAACGTTCAATAAAATACTACTCGGACAAAATAGACGATTATGAGGAGCGCATGAAATTCTACGAAACTAGAATTAAAAACGTTGAAAACCAGTCCGGTGATTTGAAGAATACCTTCAAAAATATGTGTTTAAAATATGATGTCTTGGAAGTGAAGTGCAACCAAATTGAGCAAGCTCACCTGTCACAACAGCTGGAAGTTTGTGGAGTCAGTGAATCGGAGAGGGAAGACACAACGGAAATAATAAAGAACGTGGCCACCACAATTGGCGCCGACATCTCTGACGTGGTGAAAGCTTACAGGAAGAAGACGCCAGTCCGACAGCGTAGCGGATCGAAAAGGGTTGTCTCGCTAATGTGCGTAATACTTGGCTGGAAGAGAGCAAAAAAGTAAAGTTCTCAGCTCGTGACCTAGGAATGAAGGGTGAGCAGACTGTGTATCTACGGGAATCCTTAACACCGGCCACTGCTTACCTTCTATGGAAGGCCAAAGAAGAACTAAAGGTACGTCACGGCTTTGAATATGTATGTTGTAAAAATGGTACTGTCCTCGCGAGAAAATCCGAAAATGAGAAAATAATATCTCTTCACTCCTTACAGACAAATTAAAACTGTAAACTTTTTCTTACTTTTAAATTTCTCTAATATTTGTATGTTATATATGTAATTATTTCGTAAAAAAATGGCTAACACAAACTGTAGCTTAACTGAATGGTCTTGTGTAAACTTTCACGATTTTACAAAACAAATACCAAATTATGACGATCAAACTTTGTTATTATTACATGTGAACATACGATCTATTCAAGCTTTCAAGCAATTCAATCAAGTTTTGTAATTATTGGCGATATAAACTTAGACATAAAAAAACAACCCTGTAATTGACCGGTATCTGAACTCCCTATCCGAACTGGGTTTTTATTCGGGTATTGATCAATATACACGAATCGAAAAACGCATGAATACAATAAACAAGTCCTGTGTTGATCATATTTTTATTAGAAATGTAAAAAAATGTGATATTCATACCGGCGTCGTTAAAATTGTTCTAGCTGATCACTGCATGACTGTTCGTGCGATACAAGGCGCGCGGCGCGGTTGTGATAAGTCACGTTTGCCTCAGCTGTTTACGAGAATAATAACGAGCTTAAAAACCGGTTATGCAGTGTTGACTGGAACGAGGCGCTAAAATTTAGTGATCCTAACGACATTTATAATTTTATGTACAAGCAATTCAATTATGCCTATGAAATGAATAAGCATCGTATAGAATATAATATTGGGAGAAAAGTTTGTAAGTGGTCAAATAAAAAATTAAAATGTATGTGTAAAAAACGCAATGAACTTTATAATATATGGCTTGAAGACGAATTAAATACTAAAATGAGATTGTTTTATAATTCTTATCGAAACAAAAACAAATATACTCAATTCCTGAAAAATTGTCAGATAAAAAATCAACGGGAAATTTGGAAAATCGTTAATAGTCTTACCGGAAAAATTGTAAAATGTATAGATGATATTATTGTAAAACACTTCAAACAGAATCCACTTAGTCTATCAAATAACTTTGCGAAAGAATTTGACAAAAATGTGAAAAGCTTATGTAATCAGTGCAATACAAAAATGTTAAGGTCTACTTCATACGAAAACATACCGGACGCTTCAATTAGATTAGGGCGAGCGCGTGAGGTGGATGTTCAACGTATAATTATGCATATGAATGACAAAAAAAGTCCAGGTTACGACGGTATTAGAGCGAACGATATTAAATATATCTCTTCGCATTTAACACCCGTTATCACTCACCTCATAAATCAGTGTGTAGCCACATCGATCTATCCGGATATACTGAAAATTGGTGTTATCCGGCCGATATAAAAAAAGGGTAAGCGTGATGATTATAATAACTATCGCCCAATCAATATCATGTATAGACAAAATTATTGAAAGATATTTAGTGGACAAAATAAATAAATATTTAGCTCAATACTCAGTAATTAACAATAAACAATATGGGTTTCAGAAAAATAAAAGTACCACTGAATTACTGAGGAAATTTACTCACGATGTTAACACCTACTTGAACAAAAGACTACACGTGCTCGTCTTACTAATTGACTTTAGTAAAGCCTTCGATGTATTAAATTTTAATATACTATTTGATAAACTCTCGCGAGGTGGGCTACACCCTTAATAGAATTGTTAAAAAACTATCATCGAAATAGAAAAACCACAGTAAGCCTAGGAAACCACTATAGCAATTTAATATCAACCACATGTGGCACAGCACAAGGCTCTATTAATCTAATTGAACAAGTAAAAACTCATAATATGTATATAGGCTTAGTAATCGATGACGGATCCGCCTGGGGTCCGCATGCATTACATGTTTGTTCAAAGCTAAGATCGGTATTAAGCAAACTCAGTATATTAAAATACAAATTACCTTACAGTATATTACGCCTTATGTATGTATTAGTAGCTATGGAAGATCTTGTAAGTCTAACTTAGAAAATATATACAACCTTCAATTAAGATTGCTTAAGACAATTGTACCTAAAAACATTCTTTTTCGACACAGGGACAGCTACGATCACCTATTTCAGCATTGTCAGTATAAATTTAAATTTTTGATTCTTACTGAAATTAAAAATTCAAACCTATTAAGCGAAAAATTTAGACATACATGCTTGCGAGAACTGTATACTAAGCATAAATATAACTTACCTGGAACTAATAATAATTTGTATGGAAAGAGAACTGATGACTACCTGGTGCCTGTCCTTATTAATGAACTGCCTAGGGAATTGCGGGAGTTGTATATAAGTGCTACGAAAACTAAATCACACTTTAAAATTTTTTTTTACATAAAATAACTTAAGAAATAAAATCGCTCTCTGTACCCAGATAAACCCGTGAGGATTTCGTGGTACTTAACGTTCAAAAAAAAAAAAAAGAAAAGTGTAAATGAATATAATGTATTGGACAATAATAAAAAAAATTAAAAAAACTTAAAAGAACTTTTATGAAATTATGCCTTGGCAATCCAAATAATAATGTTTTTGAAGTAGATCTATTTTTTTTATTTTTGAAAAAAATTGCTGGATTGTTGCAACCACTCCATCATAAAATATATTTCTCTGGAGACGAAAGGCCTTTCCAGTAGTGGATAGCGATTGGGTAATGACGACTTCTAAACTAGACTACTATTTCTATTTAGTAGCATTGTTTCATACATATTTCTGTCATATTAAATTAATCAAATATACATACAAATAAATCTTATATTTGAATAACAAATTTCTATAATCATTCCAAGAACTTCAAACAAGCTGGCTAAATTTATTTTCTAAGGAATATCATTAACCATCTATTACTAAGTTATTTACTACTCGTGTAAACTTGAATACCAATTTAACTTTACTTCCAAAGTTATCAAGTGATTATTTTAATTGTGTATTGTTGGTATTAATTTTTAGTTAGTAATTAATTCCCGCGCACGTTACGATCGAAAATCAATCAAATCAAATCAAAAATCTTTATTCAATATAGAAGTGTTTACACTTGCTTATTGATTGTCAAAAATCTACCACCGGTTCGGAATTTAGCACCTCGGACCTGAGAAGAACCGGCGAAAGAAACTCAGCGGGATATTTTTTTTTTTTTTTTTTTCATTTTGCATGTACAATAATTATTATATTTTAGTTATTTGAAACAGCCTGGAAACTTTGAAAGTTATACGTGGGCATAAAATAGACAATTTAATGACAAGTTAATGCTTGTCACGTCAATACCCTAAATTTTAACTACATATACAACAATATTTTATACTAAATGCTTCTTCGAAACTTCACGCTCTACTTTTTTGTAGTTTTTTTGGTTAGGCAATAGAAAAAAGTCTCTTCATTTATTTTTATAGATAGATATAATATATTTCGTAAAATAAGATTATCCTCTGGTCTAAAGGATGGTTTACAAATATTATTAAATGCATAAGGGACTTAAATCTTAGTTGGAGTTGGAGGCGCATTGAAGTCTTAAGAAGTGGGTTAAAGGATAATGTAGGAAACATTGCTACTGTAATAGGACTCAGGAGTAGGTACTTATCATTGGTGACTTATTTGCTTATAAATTAGATGAAGGAATTTTCAAACAAGTTATTGACTATGTTAGTTCTCTATAAATGACAATAAAATACAATCAATATCAAATTTGACTTGAAATACCAACTCATCAAATTATTAGACAAAAAGTATTTGATAGTAAGCATTATTATGTTCCAGTTTGAAAGGTAAGTGAGCCAGAGTAACTACGGGCACAAGGAAAATTGAGATTCATTCTAGTTCCTAAAGTTGATGGAGGGACATAGATATGTATCCTAGCTCCGAAAGTCGGTGGTGCGTTGGCGATATTAGGAATCGTGAATATTTCTTACATTTTCAATCTCTATGTACTGTATGTACTGGTGATAACTTATCATCTATCTGTACTGAGTGAAAACGTAAATCACAAAGATATAGATAAAATTGATATTCTATTTAATATTAGTATAGAAATAATGATTAAAAAAAACGATAGATATACGACACGATTAATGTTAAAATTGTTATTGATAACGAGCATTACATTTTTATCACCAAATTTCCATATCTACCACTCAAGGATCACGCATTTTACATTCATCATTACGCATGCCAATTGATTAGTCTAGTTTGTTTTTACTTTATTTTTTCTAAATAATAATTTTGATATAAATCTAAATAAAAATGTAATTACTAGAATTAATAACATGAAAGCAATAAATACTATTGACAATATAAATAATACTATTTCTAATTCTAAATACTGAGCGTATGGAATATTAGCCGATGGTGCACGGAGATGTTTCGCTCCACCGTGTCTTAATACATATTCGATCCACCATACAGATCGCTTTAATGGAGTTTCTGGTTGATCACGCATTAGTTCACGAAGCTTGATAAGATTTTGACGATAACTGAAAATGACATACATTTTAGTTATATGTTAGTTATATGTTAGTTATGTGTAGTCGCAACTTGTAAAACATGTCTGCCTTAAGCCTCATCTCCTCATCATTGAGATTTAGATTTAGTATCGCCCTGCTTCATTGCGGGTTGGCAGTTACACATGTACCAGATTTTGTTAAACAAGATGGTTTCACGCGATGTTTTTCTTCACCATCGAGTATTGTAAATGTAAAAATTAACTCGGGTTTGAGTCAACAATTTTCGGTTAAGATTCGCGTTCTAATTGTCACTAAACGCTTTCGGTAAATTCTTTAAAATGATAAAAAAATCACTTAAAGTAAACATACTCGTAGAAGATGGGTTTTTTATCATATCGCTACTGAACGGGTATAGTATATGTGTTGATTGGTTCTTGTTAGATTTGTTCGTACTATGTTTTCAGTAACATAAAACTACATACCAACGTATTATTTGTAAACTTTACCAAAAGGAATATCATTTTTTTCTTAAAAATAGTAATATATGTTACTTTCACAATAAATATAAAACTAAATAACCAATGTGTGATACACATATTATGTAAACCAGTATTTAAATTAAATTAATCTAAATAATATTCACCTTTCATCGTTTATAACTGTTTCAATAGCGTTTTTGAGTTTGTCTTCAGTTAAGGTTCCAGTCTGAAGATTTATACCGATTCCGTGTTTTTCATATTTTTCAGCGTTATACCATTGATCTCCTAACATTGGTAGAGCGACTAGAGGAACTCCAGCAGTTATAGCCTCATCCGTTGATTGAAGTCCAGCTTGAGTCACAAATAGTTTTATTTTGGGGTGCCCTGTAAAAATACTATATTTTTGACAAGGAATATACTTCACATAAAATTACTCATAATAATGGTTTATAATACTTACTCAGTAGATCAGACTGTGGGAACCATTTAGAAATTCTAATATTTTTTGACTTTACAGGCAGTTCATCTTTGTCCCACTTCCACAAGACATTATAAGGTAACTTGGAAAGAACATTTGCTATAATTTTTACTATTTCTTCGGGCATCATGCCTGATAACACATTTGTACCAAAGCTGACGTATATGACACCATGTTCCGATGAATCCAAATACGACTGGATATCCTTAATATACACAAAAAAATAACATTACTTTACAAAATAAATCACAAATGGATATAAAAAAATAAAAACCCAACATGACAAACCTTTGGTAATTCTTTTTCAGGTGACTGATGAATACCACCCATATACACAACACCTGGTGGCACAGGTTGATTGTCTGCCCAAATAGGATGGATATTTAAAAACAACATATGGACATTTTCATATAATTTACTAAGAGGTGGCACATCTGGGCCAAAATATTTTTTGAACATTGCATGTTCATCAGCTTCACCCAAATAGTTTGCGTATTCAAATGTAAAATGTATATACAGATTGTGTAACTTTTCCCAGAAAGTCAAGTTGTAAATTTTTTGTTGCAATGTCGACGGATACAAAATAGGATGTGTTGGTGAACCCATAACGTCATGGTTATTAAAAATGGCACCAAAAGAACTAACTAAAATAGTTGGTGCTTTAAATATATGCGAATAAACAAGCGCAGGACGAACGACAGCTTCGATTAGAACGACGTCAAATTTATTATTCTTATTCGATACTAACTCTTTCACTTCAGGTGAATTAAGCTGTCCAAGAAAAATGTAAGAGAAGAATTGATTCGCTTGTCTAAATTCTGTAAATTTTGGCACTGATTTCTGCTCAAACTTGAAGTTATCTTGTAATACTTGTCGCCAAATTGTATAAGATATATCGTGGGTATCTATTTCTGTTAGATTAGCAGGAGCTTTTCCTTTGGGGTAAGCTGGATCTGTTGTTATTACTGTAACTTCATGTCCTCTTTTAACTAATTCTTGAGTTAATTTACGAAATACTACTTGATGGCTTATAGATGGTATCGGAAATATGCCTAATATTTTCGCTGATTGCGTAACCGTAAACAAATACGTCAAAATAAATATTGATGTCTTTAAAATCATTTTCAATTAGAGCACAATTGTCAGACGACTTAACGGTTTAAATAATTACACAAAAGTAAATCCATTTTATGAATGTTATCTTTTGATAGCATATTATGTAAAAGATAATCTTACCATTGTATACCCGATAATTTTTTATTTTTTTTATTTCAGTTAGATAATATGAGCAAATGGAGTATTAGGCCGAAAATTTAGGTAAAGACGACATTAAACAATCAATGCGTGACCAATATGTAGCTATAATTACACTGTTCCACTAACCCTTCAAAACTGGAACACAGCAGTGTAGAATATAATTTGGTCAAATTCGATAACCCTGTGAATTGTCCTAGCAATTTCACTTGTGGAATTTAAAGTACTTCTAGGTATCATATTTTTAGAACATTAAATATTTAAATACTTATTAATACGGTTGCTGACGATAACATCTTGTCAAGATCACGAATTAGGGTAAATAGCCTTGAAGATTAAAATGCACTCAGTTTTTTTGATATAACAATATAACCTGGTTCAATGTTCAATGGCTTAAAAGAGGAAATTAAAACAATTCGCTCAGAAAACTATTTAAAATCTATTTTAACTTAATGAGTGAGTTTTTAATACTATTAATAAGATAGCGTTTCGAGTTGATTGAGAAAATATGGGCTAACTGCCAAAGGTTTGATACAATTTTCATTCAACTTGATTGTTAAAATACTTGATCACACAACATAAATATTTATCGTGGTGGACTACGATGTGGTGGCGGGCCCAGTCAGCGCGGGAGGCTCATCTAAGCAGGGTGTCGACGTCATTACATATTCATTTTTGTGTCTGATTTTTCTTATACCACATTTATTTTCTTAGTTTTCCTCATGTTTGGCTATCAGATAATGGGTGTTGAACCGGGGATTTCGTCTGAGGTAAAAATAAATATTGATAATATTTTACGCAATTTTTAGTGAGAACTTTTTGTTTGTTTTTCTTTTTTTTTAATAATGGTAATGTTTAGGCGAACCGGCAAATGGACCTAATGTTAAATGGTCACCACCGCCTATTGATATTCCTTACATCGGCAATGTGTAAACAACCTTAGGAACTAAGGTGTCATATCCCTTGTGGCTGTAAGCTGGCTCACTAGCCCTTAAAACTGGGACATAGCTTCAACTAAGTGTTGCCATTTAGTTTTGTGAATGTAATAAATAATAATAAATATATTGATTCTGTCCCACAGATGTTGCGGTTGAAATGCGTCTTAATAATAAGTACAATTGTGTATGGGAGACATGAGTCCAAACTAGGTTGCCCTGCACTAAGGTTGCCCTGCACTAAGGTTGCCCGGCTCCGCCTCTATGATAGGACCTATTTATTTATTTAATTTTACAGTAAATAGGAGAAAGACCAAACATAAGAGATTACATAACATTATGAAATACCGTGCGCGTGCAAATAACGTGTAAATAACGTGCACAGAATTGAAATGATAAGACATGATTAGAATGATAATACAAAATATCTTAATTGTAACTTAGCTACTGAACTGTTTATGAATCTAAATTTAATTTTAAATTTGTATTAAGTAAGTAAGTTAAGTAAATAAGTAAGTTTTTTTACATTGGACATTATTTTAAATCAATTTTGTGGGAATTTTAAAGAGCGAACTTTAGTACGAATTCGGTCATGTTCGAATACGAATTTCCACCACCGTCCTTTCTGGTCATTTTATTTCGGTTGCTTTGAAATAAATTCCTAGTTTTTATACATTCTCGGAAAGCTAATTAAACGATTATGTTTTTAAAATAATCTCCAGAACAAGTTTCATAATGATTTTTTTTTGTTTTCAGGCATATATGAGGGAAAAAAAAAAATATTGAAATAATATCGTTTTAAGTCCCAGCAATTGTTAAATATTTATTATTCTACAGGTTCCTTAGGTTAGTTCGGTTTGTTTATTTTGATTTCAATTAAATAACTATAAATTTTATTAATTTTCATCTTTATTTGTATTTTCAAGACGGACGTTTGTTAGGAAGTAACTTAATATGTTGCATTTTTTAAAGATATATTAAGTTCAATTTGGTTAATGTTTCTCACATTGATTAAAAATACCATAATAGAGATAAAATATTTATTATTGCCTTATTTTACTTGAAACGGTCAGACAGCCATTTTATATATTACTGTCGAACGAAAACTGAGCGACTTAGTCAAGGAAGTGACATCAACTTTCAGACACTTGGGTTGCTACGGTGGTAAAAAAATTAAAGTATCAGTTGCGTTCTCAAAGAATATCATAATATTTTTCTGTTATTTACCTAATACAGTTACTAGGTGACCGGTCGATTATAAGATATAGTCAAATATTTTTGACCATAATATAAAAATCGATACTGTAAGATACTCTTAGAAGCTACTCAATCACATTTTTTTAAAGAACTTTTCACTAGGAATTGTTAAGCTAAATTATTTTCGTGTAACTGTAACTACGACTTAATTATCAAATATGGTCACCATGAATTTAGATAGATAGGTGTTGCGGTTCCGTAGTTTACTTTCCGTGAGGCCATAAATTCCCAAAATTCGCGGACTCTCTTTTTAATATTAGTATAAAGTATTATCAATATATTATATAAACGTATAATATTACTATAATTGGTAATAGTTTACTGTTTATTTAATGTATACTATATCCTATGTCGATTACTGCGGTACTAAATGTCTACTAGAAATATAACTTGTATTTTCCCTTGGAAACACGATTCAAAGACAGTGTTACAGAACGTTGTAGATTTAACATCAATGTTTCCAATACGCAAATTGTAAAAGAAATGCATTTTGTCGTCACACGTTCGTTTGACATTTTGGACGAACGTGAAGTGAATTGAAATGTTTAGTATTTCATCGACGAACATTCCTTGCGTTTATCTGTAATATTTGTTTTACTATAAAACTTACTATTTTCTACTTTTATCTGACTACGTTAACACGTGATACATACCACAATGTGGTTTGAATTTCTCAATCATACCAATCGTTTCAAATTTAAAAATATCACGTGACCTTTAGTAATTTTGTTGCTAATAAAAAAAATTAACGAATTTAAGTGAAGATATTCTATTGAATTTAATTATTGCTTTAGAAGGGTTAGCTAAATTGTGATCAATGCGGTATTGCGTATGTCGGCGCATTCTGAAAGGATGTTGATCATAATATATTTTATGTACTCTACATCTCATCTCTACAAGTTCTTCCGAGAATTTCAAATCTGCTTCAATACCGCTGCTGTATATTAGCAGCCTGGAATTATTTAATAGTTTTTTTATATTACAAATTATATTTTGATGTTTTCAAATATGCTCCCATATTTGATGTGTGGATGCTACAGATCCAGATGAAGTTGCACTAAGCACCAAAATTGTATAGCATAGGTAAGACATATTTAGCATAAATCTTTAGATTTTAATAAATATTTCCAAACAAGAGATATTTAATGTTAATGTTTATATTCATAATTATAAAGCAATCGGTGCTGTTGAGCATCCATTCTTGTACCCCTCAATACTGCAACATAGATATTATAATTTGACGAAATGGGAGAAAATTCAAATGTATTTAAAATACTGGCGACTCGAAAAAATCTTCGATGAAGCTAATGAGGAAGATGATAAAGCGTTACAAAGTATATATGGTTCAGACTGTCCATCGTTGAATGTATTGTGTGATTATATTAATATGCTATTTTTAAATATTCATCCTATTTTGTCGAACGATCAACCCGTACCCCCCAAAGTGATTTATATGAGGTCTAGATGTCAAGCCACCGAAACGATTACCAAAGGTATTTTGTTTTTATAATTCTAGTTTGTGTCAAAGTCTGGTTTTAGGTTTAGGTTTGTTGGGACCTAGGGCAAGTGAATTGATAAAACCCAAAAAAAAAAAATACTAAACCAATTTAACATTACAAAAGTCCCCGGTAGTGTTGATATACCACGAAGTACAAAATTCAGGCTCAGCATTAAATTAAACCGGACATTTTATCCTAAGGTCCGAACATTTTTCAGCGAAAAGTACGACTGCATTACGCTCAATTCGATATACTTACAATAAACCGATAAGGTTGGAATCTTAAATTTTTGCCTAAGCATTTATACCCAGCCAGGTTCAATAAGAATATATTAAACACTGCAATGTTTATTTTTACAGGAGCTCCAGACGATACTGGACACATCGAAAAACGGCGTAATTTATTTCAGTTTCGGAACAAGTATTAATTACTCTTTAATACCTCTAGAAAAAATACTAATATTCATAAAAGTATTTTCACAACTACCGTATGACGTTATATGGAAGTGGAACGATAACGTCTTACGACGTCTCAAGTCAAAAAATATTCACGTATTTAAATACATAAGGTACTCAAATTAAAATTCTAAATAATGATTTTTGTAAAGATAACTATTGATGATGATACTGATCATATTAGGATATTTACAAAGAAGATTTGGCTCTGTTAATTTGTTATCTATGTAAATAAACTATTTTACTATAATTAAATCTGACATTGCGTGATGACATTCTACTATATAATATGTATATATAGTAGAATTAACAATCACATAAGTACGTAGTTTTGACAATTAAGACAATTAAAATAAAATATATGATAATTTTATAATAAATATATATTTTTATCTTTAACGTTTCATTTGTTAATTTATATATTTATATACTATATTTTCTGAATGTTTAAGTCATATATAGTTCAAAATTGATTCCAGAACATCCAAATATAAAATTATTCATAAATCAAGCTGGACTTGCATTCTACAGACGAAGCTATTAGAGCTGGAGTACCACTAGTTGGCACACCAATTCAAGTGGATCAATGGTACAATGCTGAAAAATACGTTTATCACAGAATTGGTGTTCATCTCGAAATGGTTGAACTGAATGAAGAATTATTGCGTGATGCAATTGTAAATGTAATTAGTGACAAAAGGTATTTACTTCAGTTTATTCTTCAAAACAGGCTTTATTTTATAAGATTTACTTAATATAGACGTAGCATTGATATTCATTTTTGAAATATGCCAACACATGGCACAATTTGCCAACAATGGCTAATTGAGGTGTTTCATATAATAAGGAAGATACGCATCGATCGAGCGTGAAGTGTGTCACTGACTTATTATAATGCTTTATATTATGATTGCGGATTGTTGTAGATAAAAACAACATACATAGCACTGCAATGGCCGATTGATAGAAATATTGCTGGCTTGGCGGGCTCCTGATACAATTCACACTAATGAATCCCTTTGATACTTAAAAAAACGACGGAGACAATATTAGATTATGTGAAATATATGACATCTCTCGTTTGTAATAAGCAACGTTATATCATAAAAACTACTAAGAACTTCGAATTTTTCACTTCGACAATATTGTCTACATATTCGTAGACAAATACAAATCTGTTCGGACAAATCTATTTGTCTTTGTTTGTCAAACGATGCTTTATATACGATTATTATATATTGGTGTTGTCAAAAGCAAAAAATAATAGTAAATATTTTTCCTCATATTTTCAATATTGATTATGGAATTTCGAAGTAAGTAAAATTATAAAACAGTATCAAGTTAAATTTAAAAAAAAAACAGATCGAATTGAAAACTGACGCAAGCTCACTTACCTCTTTTTTACAGCTTTGGTATGCAGACGAGTAAATTGTCCACCTGATGGTAAGTGGTCGCCACCGCACTGCAAATAGTCATTGGCATTCTAAGAAATTTTAAACATCACCAATGCGTCACCAACAATATGTGATATCTGTATCTTTTTACATTTTTAATAGGTCAGTCGTATTTTTTTTTTTAATTTTTGACATTTGAATTAATTAAAAATTATTTTGAAATATAAAATTGTCTTAAATGCTGTAAACTCAATGAATGAGATTTCTCAATTATGTTTATTGGTTTATTAAAACATCCCCTTGAGTTTTTATGTTGGACGTTGTTGAAAGCAAAATTAATATAATTATAAGTACTTAATTGTAATTGCTCAAGTAAGCTTAGTAAGCTTGATTTAATTGATATATTGTTGGTTAAGTACTTAAATTTTTTGATTTAATTGATAAATTCTATAAATGTTGAAATTGTTTATGTATTTTAATACTAAAAGATATATTTTGAAGGCTTGCAAATAATTTTATAAGCAAGTTGGAAGCCTTGAAATGAGATAAAACACGAGATCAATCATACGATTATTAACTCAAATTAAACACATGAAATCTACGTGCTTCATGGTTTCACGTGTTCTAGTCACTGGACCATCTAATATCCTAAACATTCAAATATATATGATTTATACACTGTCCCATTTTTCTTCGTTCAAAATAATATCACTCTGGAGTAAATAAATCATATATAACATCAGTAGCGTTCGACGCCGCGTGAGAGAGATGGCACTATTATATAATCTATGAGTTAAGTCAAGGTATAAGCTATATCCATTTCACATTTTATCAAAATCTGTCCAGCCGTTTTTAAGTGATTTAGTAACAAACGTAAAAATAAGATAGATTACTATTTAATTAAAAATATCGATATACGACATTACGCAATCAGTTTTTTACTGCTGTAAGTTAAAAATAATAATACTTAAGATTATAGGCGTCACGATGATGCAGCTTTTTATGTTGACAATGATTGAATATAAATGAGGTTAATGATACATTATCAGCAGACGTATATTGTATATACGATAGCGTAGGCAAATCACGAAAGGTACGTTTATATATATTATAATTTTATTAGAAATAAACGTTGCAGTGGGTTTATTCGTTTTTTTTTTTGCCGTGGTAAGTGACCACTGGTATATACGTCGGCAGTATAGAAATATGTATATATCTTACATGGTAATTGCATAACCTTCGAAACCCAACCGCAAAACCCTATTCAGTAAAAGGAATGCCTTAGAAATTTCATTTGATTGAATACTTTGGAAGATATTACCGATTCTAAGCATATTTATCAGAATAAGAATTAATGTACTGGCTTCGCTATATGAACAATGCCAACATTTATGCAATATATTAATTAAATCAAACACTTTAAGTACTTAAGCAATTACAATTAGGGCAGAAAACGACTTGGTATTATACTATTTTCGATTGCAAGAATACAATTTATTATTAATAAAATATATTTATTGGGTTACAGATAACAACCATCATTTTCAAAGTTTTCAATCTGCCGCGCGTTCCGTCACGATCATTTTTTCTAAGTGTTCTTGTGATGTATTTTTAATACTTGAAGTTTGTTGATACTTAAGAATATTTATTACGTGGATTTTGCACATATTTTTTTATGTAATTTATCATTGAAACAATAGTTGTTATCAGGACTTAAGGTTAATTAAGTTATCATTTTATCAAGATTATATTGAAATCCACTTAAGATGCTGCGTTGAAACGGCACGCGAATGACGTATGTGCTTGTTATGCATATTAGTTAAGACTAAAATATAAAATAATACTGTAAATAAAAATCTGATAAGTTACAATACAAAAGGAACGATAACATGTAAACATTAAATAACATTGTTAATAAAATGCCGTTTATAATCTTAACGTAACGATCAAATTCAGAAACATATTAAAATAAATTAAAATTTATCATTAGATTTGTTCACTTTATATTTAGCGGTGAGAATACTATATTACCTTGAGATTTTATTTAGCTTTTTATATCCGAACTCAGATGTATTAAAGCAATCCGTACTCGCAATTTCTGAGAAGATGACGGTGTTATTTTTAAGTGTTTTATTTATATTCAATTTTGGAGATATCAGTGCTGCAAGATTATTAGCGGTGTTTCCAATACCCTCAATTAGTCACCAAGTTGTATTTCGACCGTTGACCTTTGAGCTAGCAAGACGGGGTCATGAGATCACTGTTGTCACCACTGACCCCGCTTACCCGCCAGGACAAGCTCCGAAAAACCTAACAGAAATAGATGTCCATGATTTACCCTATAAATTATGGTAAAATGAATTTACAATTAAATCCGTTGGTTCAAAAGAAATATATACACAAGTAACAAAAATATTGTCTATAACTTTCAAGCTTATTATGTCTCAAATAGAAACAAAAGAAATACAAGATATTATTAAAACGAAGAAATTCGACTTGTCGCTGATAGAAGCCTATACGAAACAAGCATTGTTGTGCTCACATTTCTTCAAAGTACCAGTGATACAAGTCAGTTCGTTTGGTGGTTTAAAATATAACTATAGAACTGTTGGTGCGTGTACACATCCTATGTTATATCCAACACTATATGTGTTACCAAAAGCTCTACAATCTAACTAATTGGGATAAATTGCAACAGCTATACATTCATTGGTGGTTTGAAAATTTCCAGTGGAAAGTGGAACGAGAACAGGACGAAATACTGAAATCTTTACTCGGTTCTTATTTTCCGTCGTTATATGAATTAACTTATAATGTAGACATGCTTTTTTTAAATGTGAACCCAATTTGGGTGGATAATCAACCAGTGCCAACAAATGTTGTTTATATGGGAGAAATACATGTGACAGAACCTAAAGAATTACCTCAGGTAACGAATATACGAGTACAATAAGTTTATATTGGTGCATTTAATTATTTTCATATTGCTACTGAATTCATTCAACGATTTCATTGAGTTACAATTTGTAAAGTAGAGCAGGTATTCTTGGCAGAACTTATTTTTAGACTGTTTCAATGCCATTCAAATTGTACAACGTCCGATTTGCCTATTTATTGAATGAATGGTTTACATATTTGAATATTTTATAATATCACAACATTATTATATAATTTATATTGAATACGTAAATGGTATCATAAATATTGTTATACTACGGAAACCTGGTGTACCTTGTACTGTTTATATACTTTTATTTATTTATCTTTTCGACGCGTCCATCGATAGTTTAGTACCGTGTTTACAAGATAAGAAAAAAAATAGCCTAAAATATTTATAGAAAATATTAACAGTGCTCAAATAACCACATTTTTTTATCGATAAGTTAAATAGGATAGCAGACGAGTTCTAACAAAGTGGTCAGTATAAAAACAATTGGTGAACATCCATTTTGTATATTATAGTCATAAATAACGTAATATATAACCATTTTACCATGCCGACAAAATATAATATATTGTTTTCGTTTACCACCTAATGGAAATTTTTTGATTACCTTACTACCTAACGATGTTTTGTGAAAAAAAAAATGAAATAATACTAAAGAATATTACCTGTACCTAAATTTAGATTTTTACGAGTTCCCAATGGCATGCAGTTTATAAAATTAAAAGTTTTTAGGTAGTAGTTCATCTTTTTTACCGTAGATTCGGCGTTTTACATGTCCACGTCATTATTTAGTTTCCATGCTACCTCAATATCAAATTTAATTACGATCGCTTCGGCGATTTAGCCCTGATGAGGTGAAATATAAACGTTTTTATAATGATAGCTACAATTTTATATTTTGTATTATAGATTTAACAGTAGTGTGCGTCCATATAAATGAATTAATTGGAATATTTCCACGACAAGATGAATCAGAGAGCTTCCTCTCTGATTTATTTGATTTTTATTTACAGGATCTTCAGTCGTTTTTGGATTCATCAAAAAATTGTGTTATTTACTTTAGTTTGGGAACGAATGTTACGCCTTCTGTTTTGACTCCGGCAATAATACAAATGCTTATAAAGATATTTTCACAACTACCTTACAACGTTTTGTGGAAGTGAGATAAGGACGAGTTACCCGGACAGACAAAAAATATAAAAATATTCAAGTGGCTGCCACAAACAGATTTACTAAATAAGTTCAGTTTAGTAGTTTGAATTTGTCTTGTTTTAAGAATGTTGATCAAAGATAATTAACAGCCTGTAAATACCCTATAAGGAAAATAAATTCCAATGCTTATTCCTAGCCTGATATTTGGTTACCATCGCCTATAAACATTGGCGCTAACGAAATATTAAAAATTCCTTACGCCTTTGGGCCAACCTTGAGAAGTTAGACGTTCCTTGTACATGTGGCTCACTTAACCTTCAAACCAGCAAGTTCACAATATTTCGTTAGGAGTTTTTTCATCTGGAACGAATCAGGAGGTTGAGGTGTAGAATCAGTTCATACATATATCAAAACGTATCATTGGAAATAAACCAAATATTTTTTCAACTCCGTTAGATAATTTTAATTTAGCTTGCAACATTTGACCTAAATAAACTAACAATCATTGTGAGTTAAATAAAAACTTGTAAAAATAGACAAACGAATTATAGTTACGAGTACCCATTTAGGACCATGATTTTTATTCTCTAGATTATATTTATCTTTTGCATCTATTTTTATAATCATCATAATTACTTAAATCTCAGTCGGCACTGGAATGTTAACAAATTGTATGAACACAGTCTTTATGTTTTTAAGTCTGTGTAGACAAAGACGTAAAAATATAAAATAATTTATGTTTCCTTTATTATCTAGACAATGGACTTGATCATTAATGAATTGTTTTTGTTCGGATTTCAAATTATTTGATACAGCTCCGTATAACTGGTATCATGAATATAAATCTGGTTTAAGAAAATTGGTATGTATGTATGTATGTATGAAATGGAAATTTAGTACTAAAATTACAAATAATGTTATAATAATTATAATTTTGACAAAATTTATTTCAGAACACCCAAATGTAAAGTTATTCATAACTCAAGGCGGTATGCAATCTACAGATGAAGCTATAAATGCTGGAGTACCGCTCATAGGTATACCGATGCTAGCAGATCAATGGTATAATGTACAGAAGTACCTTCATTTAGAAATTGGAGTCCAGCTTGATTTCACATCTGTTACCGAAGATAAGTTCAGAAATGCCATTTTAACTGTTGCAGGTGACAATAGGTAAATTTTGATTTTTCTTCAAGTTATTCAAAATCCAAGATTTCCGTAAAGATTTCTACCGTATTGATACAACCTTTAATAAAAAACATTTATTCAAATTTTAATCTTTTGTCGAATTATTCATTGTATAAAAATCTTTGTGCTGATGAAAATTCTTCAAAGATTCTAATATAAATGACGTTACGGTCGTCTGATACTGAATTGTTGATTCGTATCAAAGACATCGCCACCGCAGTCACTTGGCTTAATTGACATAAACCAGTGTCAAAGTCAAGATTTTCAATATAACTTTTAGAATACGTTATTCACTTTGATATAAATTTAAACTTTCCTTATCTTTAAATTTAATTCTATAAACTTTGAAAAATGTGGGTTATTGTGCGATGAAATTCCATACAATTGACATAAAAGCAAAATAAGAAATAATATTTTAATTTAATATTGACTTTCTTCAAGGGTTCTCTTTTACATTTAGATAAGAATCTATATTAGAACAAGGTGGTAGCATTTTATTAAATCCAACATGATTTTTCAGAAGTTCTATAACGTTCTAGTCAATTAGGAAATATTTTGATATGATAATGTATAGGTCTTTGGGGACTACTACGATATTTAATAATAAAAATGCCTTTTTTTACTGGTTCTAGATTTAATACAAAATATGATTAGTATTAAGAACTTCTTAAATGAAGTGACGAATCCATTTTATCTATTTTCATTTTATTTATACATATTATGAAGTGATCTCATGATTGGATAAATTTAAAGAGCGAATAAACCAGTATACGTCCTATAGCCTACTCTAATCACAGAAGGTGTAAATATACATATATAAACAACTTAGACATCGTATTGATGCGGTCAAGATCTAGGATAATCTATTGACATGGGTTCAAAGAAATCGTAATTTAACTGTCGTGGAAGTTGCTTTCAGAACGTTAAAAGTAATTTACAAGCGGAAAAATATTCAATTGTAAATAAAGATTCTTTATTACTTAAAAACTGTTCTTAGTCCATATTATGGCAGAGTTTTTACCAAATCGCTAATACTATTTTAAGGTTTGTATACTTTTTCTGTCATTGGAATAAGCTATAGAGATTCCATTGTGATCAGGGAAATGATGACGTCAGGAATTATGCATATTTCAAAGATCCAACGTTTATGAACAGAGTTTAAGTTATGTTATAGTGTTGAATTAAATTTAAAACTATCACTGGTTCGGAAAGTAGATTCTACCGAGAATAACCAGCCAAAAATTCAGTAGTTACTCTTTTCCACCATTTAATTACAGAGTATCTTAGTAAAAAACAATTGTTTTTTTATATATCCTGCCTAGAACTATATAAATATTAATTTATATAATCTTGTATTGAGTAATATGCCTTATTTATCAATGTTATTTTTTTAACGATCTTTCAATTTTTTAATTGGCCATTTACGAATAGCTGTGTGAATCCTAATATATAAACGATTATTCGTCGTTATCTTGATAAATATGTCTGAGATGATAGGTTAATTTCGGAAATGTAAACAATCAAACCACCAAAGAGATGATAAAAGATTTAATTCTTATGTTAACACGTTCGAGAACGTTCCAGAAGCAAGTGAGAGATGTAAATTTTTAAAACTATACAGCTAAGGAACATTCTTTAAGAGCCAATTATTAAGCATTTACAGAGTAAGATACAATTGACATTATGTGAGACCTAATACATAATTATTTTTCTTATGACATTGTTTTTATAGAGACAGCTCTAATATGAGATTTATTTATTTTACAGGTATCTTGAGAATATAATAAGGTTGCGTAAACTTATACATGATCAGCCCCAGTCGCCATTGGAGCGGGTCGTCTGGTGGACGGAACACTTGTTACGTCACGGAGGAGCTAAGCATTTACGAGCAGCTGGCGCGAATATATCGTGGGTAGACTATTTGGAACGAATTAGTGTTAATTGTATTATCAACATTAATTTTTGTATTAATTATTATAACTGTATTTATTACTATGTTATGGAAATTTTTAACGAAATACCTTAGGACTGATATCAAACGAAAAGTTTTATATATCTTAAATTTTTTTTTTTGTATTATCTAAGTTTCTATCGATTTTAGTTGATTATTGTTTAGTAATTTTTATATAAATCGTAATATATATTTAAATATTCATAATCTTAACTTTGATTATGCTGAAATTTATTAAAACCCGAGAAAACACAATTATTTTATTAATAACTAGCACTCCGAATAATGTAGCAGTTACAATTAAATCACCAGTTCCGGAGATCACCAACATACATACAAACAAGTAAAATAAATATGAAAACGTAGTTTTTTTATGCATAACATATATAATAAAATAGACAAAAAAAATGACCAGCTGAGTTTCTTTCGCCGGTTCTTCTCAGGTCAGGGTGTTTTTCTTTTCCGAACTGGTGCCGGTGGTAGTGTTTCATTTGACTATCAATCAGTAAGTGTAATGCTTCTTTATGAATAAATGAATTTGAGTTTGAATTGAGTTGAGTTTTCACGGAACGATATTTCAGTTAGTTACAGAATATATATTTTTGACGTGAAAGTCAAAAATTTTTGGCGCGCCTTGGGGCACAAGACTGACTTGCATGCAAACGACATTTTGCTCTTTTATTCCTGTATGCGTCATCTCCTTCGCCGCTCTCTACTTTCTCGTAAGCATGTTGCATGTTTTGCGTGAATACATGCGAAAAACGCTCAGAAAAAAGCTTACACGGATTAAATAATTTTAAGATACAATATAATTCACTAAGATTATAAAGGAACCTCAATTAATTAAGGAATTACTGTATATAATACTTTGTGGTTTATTATTATTATAAATAGGTATGTATTATAAATCGTTAGATAATTACAAATAGTTTTTTGTGTATCAATATTATTAATATATAAATTATAATAGCAAAACAGTGATTCACAATTATTTCTAAATTGGTCAAAATTTATTTGAATACATTTGAAAACCACCTCCAACCTCAAGAGCTTACTTAACGCTTACTCGTGCAAACCAATTTGCGCAGTTAAGCACGGCTCTGTGGTAAAACGATATTTCAGGCTAACAGCTTTTGTAATCGTTGCATTAATTGCGTTGGTTTTCGAATACGACTTCACCTAGTTTTAGACTAAAGTGAAGAAAATCACATGTTATGCTTACAAGTACCGTACATTGTATACAATTTTACGGTGAGTGGTGAAACAAAATAAACGCTATAAACATATCAAAATCAAAGTATAACCCGATACACTTATTTTTTGCCTAGTAACGTATTTTTTATCATCTTTGCGCGTATTCAGTTACATATTTTAACAGCATTTTTATTATGAATATGAAATTATTTTCACATTTCCATCAGTATAGTCAATTGGGACACGTACAGAATATCAGTATCGAAAATTGGCAGCGAAACTCGATCCCATTGATCTTTGAGCCCGACATACATGTTCAAAAGGATTACGTTCTAAACCATCATTAACTGGAGGAGCTTTGGCGGGAACAGTACCGTGAGAACCCATCATGAAACTACAAACTTAAAATTCATAAAGAAATAAACCAAATCTCTTTAAGGCTGTCATCAACGAAGATATAATAATATTCAATGAATGGACATTTGAGTTTATGTGAAACGATATATATGTAAATCAGTAACATCCAACGATGCTTCTGTAATTTATATAAGGGCTCGTAAAGTTTGTACATTTTCTTTTTCAATGGTTCCGTATATAAAATATTATTGAAATTATAGATGAAATTACAATTAAAGGACAAGTGCGAAGTGAGTCACAAGATGATTTTGACCACCGTTTCGCGTAATCGGCTTGTTAAAATGCTGTTCTTGCCTACAACGTGTCGATTCCATGATAGTAAACTTACTCTCCAAAAATGATAGAAATTCTTGTAGCTTAGGTACGTCTCTTGGGTTCTTCACGGATGCTACATATTCTTTATGAGTGTCAGAATCCAATTTCTGACACATGAGATAAATGAGAAGTGAATCCCACGAGTCTACCTCAATGCCTAGGTTTTTGATTGCATTCAGGCTTTCCGAAATGTTGTCATGGATCCTTTTGATATGACTGTATGAGGATTGCTGCGCTACAGGAATGCTGAGCATAATATTGATATGAGAATTTAAAATTAGTTTTTTGTTGTTAAACCTGTGATTTAAGATGTCCCAACAAATTGAATAGTTATCAGAAGATATAAGTAAATGTTGTATAAGTCTCTCTGCTTCACCCTTGACTTTAGACTTCAGGAATTGCATCATCTAGGCGCTAGAGAGTGAAGGGTTGCTATGAATCGTTTCAGTAAATAAATCCTTGAACGAATTCCATTGATGATAACTGCCGGAGAAAGTTGGTATTTCTGTCTGCGGAGTAAACTGATCACGATGCGAAACTTACCACATCTTTTTATTGATAGATTTGATAGCGTCATTGTAGGATTTTTCGTACTTGAAGAACGCAGCTTCGTATCCTGGGTCCCTACCCCCAAATTCGTCGTCTAGTTCCCAATGAAGAGAGTCGATTGCAGACCAACGAGTATTTAATATACGTAACAGGTGATCGAACACAGTTGATAATAATTTGGAATGAAAGCATCTGATATATGATATTGATTGATATATTGATTGATATAAGTAACTAAGAACTATATGATATAATGATATAAGCGCTCGCGGTATGATTGCTAGCCGTACACGAACTGATGAAATAATGTGAAAATGCATATGCGACGATACATAGCACTGTACGCGCTGCCTGGCTCGTACATGCGCTTTCATGTCCATAATTTGTGTGAAATCGATCGCGTACTCGGTGGTGGAGGAAAATCGAAATGGATTGGGTAAAAATTTGTCACATGTATATGTGTGTCTTCAAAACATGGAGCAGCATAGTGGAATAAGCTACCTCTCCTCGGAGAAGAGAAGGCCTCAGAAGCGTCGTTATTTCTATATAATACTAGCTAAACCTCCGGCTTTACTAGGGCGAAATTTATAAAACACAAACTCAAACAAACACAAGCCCCGTTTTACCCCCTTTGAGGAACCTACTTTTTATAATTTTTTAGGTGTTATAATATATAGTTTTTGAGATTTCGTGATTAATCAGTGAGTGGTATTTCGGCTTTATATATATATAGATTAAAACTGTTTAATATATCGTTATTGGTATATAAAAATATATTATCAGGGTTGTCTAAATCACAAAACTTAAGTATTTGACATTTACTTTTTTTTTTTTGACATAAATGTATTATACTTTTTTTTTCTTCTATGGCATTGGTTGGCGGACGAGCATATGGGCCACCTGATGGTAAGTGGCCACCACTGCCCATAGATAAAGCCGCTGTAAGAAATATTAACCATACCTTACATCACCTTTGCGTCACCAATCTTGGGAACTAAGATGTTATGTCCCTTGTGTCTGTAATTACACTGGCTCACTCACCCTTCAAGCCGGAACACAACAATACAGAGCACTGTTATTTGGCGGTAGAATATCTGATGATTGGGTGGTACCTACTCAGACGGGCTTGCACAAAGTCCTACCACCAAGTAAAACAGTATGAATGATATCTAAGCTACGTAATATGATTACGTTGCTTTCAAACCACAAATGCTCTACGATGGCAATGCGATGTTCTATTAATTACTTGAAGGATTTATGTGAAACACATTAAAGATATATCTACAATAATATTGTTTTATGATTACGAATATATTATTACATTACATCACATTAACGGCCTGTAAATTTCCCACTGCTGGGCTAAGGCCTCCTCTCCAACTGAGGAGAAGGTTTGGAGCATATTCACGCTGCTCCAATGCGGGTTGGTGGATACACATGTGGCAGAATTTCGTTGAAATTGGACACATGCAGGTTTCCTCATGATGTTTTCCTTCACCGTCCTGCACGAGATGAATTATAAACACAAATTAACACATGAAAATTCAGTGGTGCTTACCTGGGTTTGAACCCGACATCATCGGTTAAGATGCACGCGTGCACCACTGAGCCATCTCGGCTCTACAATGCGTGATCTGTCACACGTCATGCATATTTTCCAGTAAAATTGTTTATATAGAAATATAAAAATGATACGTAATTTTTTAAGATTAGGTTATATTAAAAAACGAGAGGTATTATAACGGACAGCCGGTTAGATCGAATTAAATACCTACACAGTTAAAATGAATAATTAATTAATAATAAATTATAATGTATCATAACAGTCACAATTAAATAAAAGATTTTTTTCATTAAAATCCAGTTCCAATCAAAATAATAACAAAAAAGGGATTTTACTTGGTGGTAGAGCTTTGTGCTAGCCCATCTGGGTAGGAACAACCCACTCATCAGATATTCTACCGCTAAACAGCAGTACCTAGAATTGTTGTGTTCCGGTTTGAAGGGTGAGTGATCCAATGTAACTACAGGCACAAGGGACATAACATCTTAGTTCCCAAGGTTGGTGGCGCACTGGCGGTGTAAGGAATGGTTAATATTTCGTACAGCACCATTGTCTATGGGCGGTGTTGATCACTTAACACCAGGTGGCCTAATAGCTCGACCGCCTACCTATATCATAAAAAAAAAAATATTGTGTACAATAGAAAGAGACAGACATATATATAAAGGTGACGTTTCCCTCTGTGACGATTACTGCCAATTCAATATACTGTAGGCCGCGTAAAAGAACTTCGTTACAAAAATTAAGTTTTGAAGACCGCTGTTAATTGAACCCTGACATTAAAATACTTTATCGCCTTCAGCTCTCTCCCTTAAATTTATTCCAAATTATTTCTATTAAATTTACTCTCAATCACTTATTCTTCTTATAAAAGTTTTATTTAAGTTTCGTACGGATCCATAAAATAAAAGCAGGTACAGTCGCGTCATTAAATGAACGGATAACTTTAATAGACAAAGATTAACACATGGCATAACATTCGTTACGGGCTCAGATTGTTGAATAATTAATTTGTATACGGGATATCAGAGTTGCTTAAACGGATGTACGGTAATGGCTGGCTCGTTCGATACAAGGATTTAGTTTATGGAGTGTGTACACTTCATGCTGAAATCCGATTACGGAAATTAGCAATATAAATGTATATCAATTTTAATACATTCGCGTTAATCTTTGATTATTGTTATCATTACACAGTATAAAACAATGTAGCTTACCGCTGTCTATCTCTATGTATGCTTAGATCTTTAAAATTAAACAACGAATTTTGAAGCGGTTTTTTAATAGATAGATTGATTCAAGAGCAAGGTTCATATGTATAATAGTTATATAATAAGGTTTCTAAAATGATGTCGTAAATAAAAACATTTTAGCGTTTACATTGCAATCGCGGACTGAACCCTACGGGATAGATCAAAATAATGTAGTACAGTATTGTACAACTTATAAAGGTCTTCAAAAAAGTCCACGATGGTATATATCTATCTCTCAGGGATGACCCACAATAACCATTTTTGATCCTTTATTTATTACCAGAAATAATGGCTTATTTTCGAAGCGATTTTTAGCAATACGACATTAATCCTTATCCAATTAAGTACCTTAAATAAATTGTGCATTTAATATAGATATGGCCCTTTATAGCAATAACATGCAATTTAAATGAATATTTTCGAAGATATTATAGATTTAAAATGCAGGGACATAGCGGTTTGTATTGTCTAATGTATGAAAAACTGTGAACATTGTAAGACATTCTGCAGTATATTTAGTATCAGCATTGCAACCGTGCGAAGCCGGGGCAGGTCACTAGTATTATTATATAAATTTCGTAGCGCGAAAATTGATGATCTATCTGTTAAAGAGAAATGGATTTTCTCGCAAGTATACCATAAAACAAAAACTGAGTGCTAAAGAAGTTTTATTATTTCCTCGTAGTAAATAATATCCTGTATATGACTCTTAGTAAATAACAATGATTCACAGGTAAGACTTCTTTTCCTTAAAAAAATATTTCATAACGCTACTCCAGTACTCATTGGCACATGTGGCAGACTTTCATACGAAAAATATAGGTTTGTTTACGATGTTTTTCTTCATTTCCGAGGATGAGATAAATTAAAAGGTACCTGAAAAATCAGTAGTGCGTATATCCAGTACGAACATTATTTTATTTATGAAATAAAATATTATTTTGCTCATTGAGACGGAGAAGAAAGTCAAATAACAGATTACTTTTTGTATTTCAGTGTACAGGATACTTAAGGATACTTTGTTTACTTGTTTCGTTAAAATGGCGTCATCCAAGGTTTTAAGGAGCTATTTATTTAAATAATGTTCTCCTTCAAAAATAATGTGTTAATATAATTCTGTCTTTATTTTACACTGACTCCTGTTATATAGAATGTTTTTCAGATTCATAAGGTCTTTTAGGACAAACAAGTAAAATTTGATTCAACATATTGCGTTCAGACTTGTAAGTTTTAAATTTTAAGAACATATTTGTTTAACTCTATAATAACTAACGATAATTGCTTGAAGTTAGTTCAAAATAATAATTGGTATTTCGTTTAGTTGGAAAAGGTCGGAATGTAACGCGCGAAGAACGACTTAAATGCCATTTTAATTACCGTTCAGCTTCTTTTCTCAAAACAATAGGATTCGATATTTCCAGCATACCTTATTGTACCCTCGGTGTGACTGATCTTTGTTCCGAGATCCTGTGTTCAAACCCAAGGCCAGGCCGATAAAAAAAAATTCTGTCAAATATTTCTCCGTAACAGTCCCGAGTCTTGAAGTCATAAGTACATACATATTTTTTTCTACTAAGTACTTTTATAGATATTTACCGTAAAAATTCTAGGGATTCTAATTTTCCTTTAGCACATAGCATAGAGCAATTACATTATATAGGTCAAAGCCTAAGGAATACCTCCTTAGAATTGCTGCATTTAGGTGTTCTGGCAAAGTGCTTAAGTTTAACTAGCAATATATTAAACATCTATTAGTCACTTTGGGCTCATAACCAACTAATAATAGTAGCACTTTTGAATCATCATGGTACAGTGTTGAAATAAATTTAAAGCTACCACCGGTTCGTAAAGTGGATTATACCGAGAAAAACCGGCAAGAAACTCAATAGTTAGTCTTTTCCACCATTTTAATTATAGAGTTAGTCACTAAAGAACAATTAAATTATTTTTTTATATATCCTGTCTAGAAGTCAATAAATACTGAGGCCACGCATTTTTATCTTTAATATAATCTTGGTTTGAGTAATTTAATATGCCTTATTTATCAATGTCTTTTAATATGAGATTTATTAAGGTCATGTTAACCTGTGGAATCTTATTATAGGAACGAATACCGTACTACAGGCAGGATTTGTTAACTTTGTGAAGTCGGATACTGTCGGTGTTATTAGTACCTGTCCTCCTAGTGTCTATACAATGATTGTCACCGTTCCTTCGAATATATGTATGTTATTGTGAATTTATTAACATATTATTTATTATAAGGTTGTATTGTTAGATTTACTCTGGACTTAATTCATCCATAGCTATTTATTATTGTCGAAATATCAAAACATTTTTGAGGCTTCTTTTCCGATTCAGCTTTATTTATTTATTTAAGTATGTTAATTAAACGAAAACATAAAATTACGTTCGTTGCCTATCGTTATTTTAATTGAAACGATGTTCTGCCAACAATATTTTTTTTGAATATAGGACCGATTTACCAAATGAAACACGAGATATGAATTCCACCCTTGAAATATTATAAGAGTTATTTGTAGTCAGAAGCAGGATAACACGTCTAATGAATGTTCCTTAAATTTGTGCAAAATACGTTATTTAAACCGCCAATTAGGCAGTAATTTTGCTTTGTAAAGTAAAGCCAAAAATTTGTATAAATTTAAATAAACATGCATAAATTCAACATTGTTATAATTTTAATGATCATATTATCCTCATTATCATTTTAATAACATTTTAATCAATAGATATAAATAATAATTAAAAAATTTAAAACTACACTACGTAGAATTAATAATAGCTTGAGGGAGATTTGAAAGTTTTTTATTTTAAAGATATAAGTAGGCCTTGCAAATGGACCACCAGTTAGTATATGTTATTTTCACTAGGCGTCGTTCCGAACTCCTGGAAGGCTGCTTTGGTGCACCCGAAACCTAAAAAAAGCAAACGGCTAAGACCCAGACTATAGCCATCTTTCACCTTCTTGTTCTGCAAGATAATGGATTCATAAAATCTGATTAGCGACCTCCAGTATGGTTTCCATTGGATTCGCTCAGCCGGTGATCTTCTATTTTACCTACTTGACACACATATCGCCGGAAGCAATTTAGACCAAGAGGGATACACTAGCAGCCAGTTTGGACATAGCGTATGGCACAAAGCGCTTCATTCGAAGCTTCCTTCCTATGGGCTTTCCGAGAAATTATATAATTGGGCTCCTTTTGAGAAGGTTTGGAGGTCATGCTACTCCAATGCGGGCTGATGGATTCAAATGCCGCAGAATATCATTTAAATTAAACAAATGCAAATATCTTCGTTATGTTTTCCTTCACAACCGAGTACGAGATGAATTATAAACACAAATTAATTCTTGCTATTCAAGTAGACACTTTAAAACACCAAAGTATTGCTGCACTTGCAATCGAACGAATAATGACCAAATATACTGTTACGATGAGCCGAGATGGCCAAGTGGTTAGAACGCGTGCATCTTAACCGATGATTTCGGGTTCAAACTCAGGCAGGCCACACTTAATTTTCATGTGCTTAATTAGTGTTTATAATTCATCTCGTGCTCAGCGGTGAAGGAAAACATCGTGAGGAAACCTGCATGTGTCTAATTTAAACGAAATTCTGCCATATGTGTATTCCACCAACCCGCATTGGAGAAGTGTGGTGGAATATGCTGCAAACCTTCTCCCCAAAGAGAGAAGTCTTAGCCCAGCAGTGGAAAATTTACAGGTTGCTAATGTATGCATGTATGTACGTACAATGTTACGAAAATCAATAATGCTCTATTGTCCTCAGATCTATTTGGCATGCAATTATTATAAATAATAATGACGTTTGATAAATTGAAATTACATAATGGAATAAACTGTACGTTAATATTTGGTTGGACATGTGCAATGAATTAGTAATTTTACATTATTTTAATACATGTCAAGTAGTACTAATTATTTATTTATTATTCCTACGTGACTTTTACTATAATTATAGTATATACTCTCTCTGTGATTTGTGCCAACGACAAAGCATAAATTACCCATTGTGACCAAAATCTTGTCAACTGATATTTACGTTTATCAAAGATCGTATGTATATTTTGTATTCGTCGTATACGTTTCATAAGAAAACATATTAAAATCACGTATTTTAAGTATCGTGAATCTTACATTTCCGTAACATACAAGTCTTGGGGGATGATTTTCGAGAAATCAATTATTAATAGATGTATAACCATTAGGTACATTTTTACTTCTAAATGAAAGCTCTGTTACGGCGCCTTTTCAAACCTTTTTAGAAATACTTTTTCAGAAAACCCCATTGCATTGCAACCCCAACCCATGCTTATGAAGATCTCGTGATGTGTAAGTTAGTCTATTCTTCGTATTGAAAGAATTTGCTTAATTGCTATTCCACAAAACATACGCCAAGGGCACTGTACGTATTTACATATACATTTTTCATTAAGGCAAAAATGAGAGTTTGCTTTTAAAACACTAGAGGCACCTACGAGTATAACACTTAACGAAAAATGCAAAAATTCACAGATATATTTAGGTAACTTAAAATTTAATATCATTATTTAATTTAAAAACTTGTTATAAGATTAATCTTGAATATATTTCTTAACGAAATAGATAACAACAAAGCTAAAGGCCTTTTAAGCTAAATCCTTATTATAAGTTACTTTATATACAAAAGTTTTTAAAACCAATTGTCTTCTAAAATCAATATAATCAGTCATACTATGTATATATATGTATTTGGTATTTCCAAGAGTTTCCATGGTTTAAAAACTACTGAAGTCTATGTACTATGGTATTCTAGTAATGGACACTAATAAACTTACTTGGTTAATAATACTATCGCACATTTCAATCCTATAGAAATGTTTTCTTTATCAAACATAATAACGTTCTTGTGCTGCTCTATTTTATCAAAAGCTAAACTTGTGTCCAAATACATTAATGTTAATTTTATTTTTAAGTCCTCCATGAAAATCACTGCACCATCACCTAACTTAGTTTCTATATATATGAAGTTATCAATACATTTTTAACGAAATATATAAATATAATATAAATAAATATAAATATTGGACAACATCACATACATTACTCTGATACCAACGTAAGTAGCTAAAGCACTTGTATTATGGAAAATCAGAAGTAATGACGGTACCACAAACACCCAGACCCAAGACAACATAGAAAATAATGAAATTTTTCTACATCGACTCGGCCGGGAATCGAACCCGGGACCTCGGAGTGACGTACCCATGAAAACCGGTGTACACACTACTCGACCACGGAGGTATATATGTATATATATACATATATGTTCATAAACACGGTGGTTGGTGTAGTAATCTTTATTATTTTTACACTATTTTTAAACGTTTGTGACATGACAATAATCTAATATTACTATTCCTTTAGGCCTTTAGTTACATACCCATGAAAGGAATTGGGAACACTTTTAATTGGTAATATTAAAAAAGCCCATATTTTTATCGATATCTGCATTAATATGTATTTATAAAACTGATTATGATAAACTGACGGAGCTGTATGATGTAATTCAATTCTTAGTTTAATGGCTTTTAGTTGTGCCGACAGGGCACCGATTATTTCGCCAATGTCACGTAGGATGGAGAAGACACGAAAGAGACTGTATGATGTATAAACTTATACTCTACTTGTGCTCTGAACTTGTTCTAGACAAATGTCAAAGTCAAGTGAATAAATATTATTCAACTATTATAAAATATGTCAATAGGTATTTGCTTAGCAATAGATATCAACTTTACAATGATTGTTTTATAATAAAGCTCAAATAATTACGTCCTTGTCACTTGACACAGACACACACACACATCATCAATAAACAAAATGTGAACTACTCTAGGAATATTAGCTCGCAATGTATTATTTTATTTATTGCTAACGTTTATAACAATACGAAATTAAAAACGAAGTACTTTTTGTCAAAATTTATCAAATATATGAAATACATAAGTCTTACCGAAATATTAAATGGGCGTGTGACTGAGCGACTACAAATATTGAATACGGCTGGAAAATTAGATTTGTGTTTTGTTATGATTGTGTCTATTTGAGTAACAAATGATTTGGCCGAATAATATCACGAGTTCAATTTCTATTTTTTTATGTCAAACCTAATCTAACCAATCCAATTAAAGTAATTGCTTGTTAAATTAGAGTGGTTTTTCGAAGTATTTGTTTACTGATTTTATCAGTTCAGATTAAATATTTCCCACGAACTTCCTTTTTTATTAAATGATCATTGTCACCAGTTGAATTAATTTTGCAACAAACAAAATTGAATGCTGCTTAGGTTTTAAATTACAGAATCTGGCCATCAGTCCTCCTTTTTTAATATGCCCAATTAATAATATCGAAATTTAATTATATATGCATTCAAAAATATCATTTGAATTTCGTGATACGTTCTGTATTAAAATGAAAGCACTTAGCGAAAGGTGAAACATGGGACCTCATTACTAAAGTAGCGAATTATCCCTGCATTACGTAGGCAGAGGAATAAAAATCATTACATACCCTCAAAAGGTAACATTAACTTGAATGTAAGTCATAACTATATGATAAAGTAAGTTTTTTTTTCTGAATTCACGTCTAACCTAGTAATCCAATTAATATAAAAGTTTTTTTTTTTAATTAATATATAAATTACTAACTAAGGCGAAAAGCATTCAAACGAGAATTTCAGGGTTTAGTCGTCAAGTCTAAAAAAAGTTTACAGTACTTACACTACTTTACGTATTTTAAAGCTATTGGTAGCCTTAACACTTTCTGCTTGTGACGGATTTTCCGTCCCATTGTTATAGGAGAGACGGTATGGGGAGTTTAGTTATGTATGCCCACATACTTGTGCGCTGAACTTGTCAACTCTCTCTTGGGAATGGCCACCATTGTTAATAGGTCAAGAGGACATCATCATTGGTTTAAGCATAATACACGCGGATGAATCGCTCGCCTTCCGTATTTACTTAAAATACTTTTTAAAATTTACTTATTTAAAGGAATATCGTGGCAATGAAACCTTCAATATTTATAGACATATAAAAAAAGGGTGGATACTAAATAAAATGAAGATTTTGTCTCGCAATGTTTTTATAATTTACAAATAACGTCAAAAATTATACACAAAACAGAAACCCTTCATGTCATATTATTTTTTATCAACGAAATTGAAGCAATTATAAATTTTAAACATGTGACTTTAACAAAATAATATGAAACAATGAATTATTACCGTTTGCCCCAACGTTGTCGAAATTTTATGAGTACTGGCAAGGGTTGAGCCTTATGACGGAGTAACGGTGGTACATAAAGCAAAGGCCGTTTTTCCCTCTGGTGCCATCTGTCCGGGTTGTAATGAATTAACTTTGAGCAACTGTGGCGCGTGATAAAAACTTCAGGTTATAAAATGAGGTGTAAAAATTTCAACGTGACCGATAAACTCTGATATAACCTGATATTATCTGGTATTCAAACAAAATTATCTATAAAAGTTACATGTTTTTTAATTTGAAATATTAAAACAAAATTGTAAAGTTAATTTCTCCATAAATTCTTACTTTGAAGTTTGAAGTTTGCCTAAAACACTATATTGCTGCTTTAAAAATTTCTAATAGAGTAATTGTGAAAATTATAAACAGACATTTTAAAAGAACACAAAATACCGGCTGAACCTTAAATTTTATATAGGTATCATTGTATAGTATATTATATAGTGATACTTACAAAACCAATGGGGCATCTAACTTGGGAACTCACATGTCATGTCCTTTGTGCCTGTAGTTACATTGGCTCACTCACACCACAAACTGGAACTTAAAAATACAAAATATTATTGCTCGTGGTAGAATATATGATACCCAAATTGATTGGAGATTGCACGAAGCAACCACCAAGAAATTATTTTTAAAGGAAAATATTATATAAAATTTGGAACCTTATTTTCAAATCCTGCAATCAGATTTAATTTTACGACGTAAACTCTTTTATCACTTAAGAAAGGATTTTTGAAAGTTTCGACTTTTATGACAGGAAAATGGAGGAGGTAACATTGTTTGAACTTTACCCAATCTGGACGAGCTGTTAGTCACTTTTAGAATAGTTTTAGAAGAAGATGAATATAATGTTCTTTAATTAAGATATAAAATTCAAACAATAACACCCATTGCTCTTATACGTATTTAAGATAACAGTATTTATATATCATCTGTTATGTATTATTTATTCTGTCTCGTTAGTCTAGTTGCTATTTTAAAAGATCTTATTCCTAGGATCAATGCCCTGGTTTGGCCAGTAAAATGATATACGGCTTGTCCAAAAAAAATAACTTGACTTAAGACTTAAATGATTATAATATAATATTTGTACAAAAATTTATAGTGTACTATAAGCAAGTATGTTCGTCTTCGAACCTTATTTAGTAAGTAAATGTAATTATATCATTACGACAAAACATTGTTTAGAGACTAGATCAGGAACTTCTCGAATGAACTCATTAGTGTGATATTGAAATTGCTGTTGTTAACAATAATACAATAACTAATTTATTTAAATAATTAAAAGGTTAAAACTTTTGTGGTTCGTGCTGACTTTAAGTACACTTGACTTATGTAAATCTGCAAGGATTTTAGGGGTATTCCCCGCACCTATTCTGAGCCACCAGCTGGTATTTAAGTCATTGACACAGGAACTGGCAAAGAGAGGCCATAACGTTACAGTAGTAACAGCTTAATCCGTTGCAAAATATGAAGAAATAGATCATTATACAGAAATTGATTTATCTCACATCGGAATGGAAGTCCGATCTCAGTTGTTAGTTGATGAACTAAATCAAGTCCATGATATGTTCCATCAGTTCAATACTACTTTGAAATTAGTTTTTCAATATATAAATAAAATTACACAAAGCCATGAAGTGCAAAATTTAATTAAATACCAATCATTTGACCTAATTTTGATTGAAGACTGTTCCAAATCAGCATTAATTTTATCACATTTAATTAAGGCACCAGTTATATACATAAGTTCTTTTGGAGGTAGCTTCGATATTAATATTTCAGATATACCCACAATATATTGAAACTGCGGTCTATCATGTTCGATACTCCTCAATCGTCTCTTGACCGGGCTGTTTGGTGGACAGAATATGTTCTACGTCATGGAGCTGAACATCTCCGATCTCCTCAGCAAATGTGTCTTGGGTTGATTATTATGAAATCGAAATATTTGGTGGCTATCGTTACTCTTGCCATGACATTAGTGTTCATTGTCTTATGTGGTAGTGTCACACTGCATACTTTCGGGTTGCAGCCGAATGGGCCGGCACGCCCGGGGAAGTACCACTCTCTCACTTAAAATCGGCGAAAAGTGGTAGTTCATTACCCCAGGAGGGTACCATCAGCGACTGTGGTGGAGAATCCCTCTCTGGGCATCCATGCTCAGGACGTACACCCCCTGAGCAGGGATGCCCAGGCTGCCCTCAGAATTCTTGGGGGGTGGGGGGGGGTCAATTTTGCGCTCGCCGCTCTTAGGGGCAAGCGGAGCAGGCATCATAAGGCAACCCCTACCACCCACACTGTGGACTTCTGCAACATAAGGGACTCAACTCCAACTTGAACGCCGTTCACTTTCCCCTTGAGACGGTGAAGCCGGCCTTGCTCTTTCTTACCGAGACTCAGATGTCCTCTCCTGCAAGACAGTATTAAATAAAATCTAAAATGATTCTTAAAGACAAAACGGCCTAATGGTTAGAGCTAGTAAATAGATTAAGATTGTGGGATGAAACCGAGGCAAGCATCACCGAATTTTTATGTACTTAGTTTCTGCTTGTAATTCACCTCGTGTTCAGAAAAACGTCGAGAGGAAATCCTTAAGAAGCGTTTATATCCACCAAACTGCTTTAGAATAGCTTGGTGAAATATTTTCCAAAAGTTCTCCTCAAAAGGAGAGGAGGCCTGAGCCCAACAATGGACAATTGGCCATTACCACCTATTTTTGAATTCATGTTTTAAATTGTTACAATTTAATAACTGTTACTGTTTCCATAGTACTAACTGAACGCGGCTTTGCTTTGCTTTAAGGGAAGGAGCTTACTCGCTGGAAAATCCGCGTTCAAGCCAATAAACGAACTGACTTTCACATTTAGAATATTAGTTATGATAAGTAGCAACATGTCACTGAGATCAGAACTATCGCTCGACTATATCACACGCTACAAGTTATAAATATATATATATATATATATATTTTGTGAACGTACTAAAGATAACTGTATTTCACGACAATTATGAAAGCAATTTCCCTGCAAATTTTCCCAAGTTCTGTCTGATTAATGGAAGGAAAAGTTTACGAAGAAATTAGGGGTAATTGAAAAATATTGCCTTTAACATCTAAGAATTTTACTAAATTGATAACGGCTCTCCAAAGTATTTATTTTATATAATATATAGTAAATGATATGCGGTCACTGGATTATGTAAAATGGAATAATATTGAAAATATTGTGTGTTATACATGCAAACATCAATCAACCAGACTCATATCTTCCTCCGACATATATATATATATATATAAGCGAAATACCACTCACTGATTAATCTAACGCTAACGGATTTTCCGAAACTTCCACGCCTAAGGGATTATAACGGGGTTTGGAAGATTGTGTTTTATAATTTTCGAAGGTTCAGCTAGTATTGTATAAAATAGGTAAGAAGGTAAAGTATACTGTTCACTCAAGTAGGCTCGAGCACATTTGAACCATGGTTTTTCAAGATTCAGTTACATTTAAAGTAGCGAGACTCTACCAAGAAGCATCGTTAAGAAAAAAAGGTAAATCAATAGTAGCACAAAAATTAAGTTAAACGTGAAAATATATTTAAATCATTAATGATTTTGCATTGAAATCAAAGAATACTTACTCCATAGTTTTTATCGGCTATTTAAACTTGTATCGAGTAAAGCGCTGTATTAATCAAAGATTTATTAATATTAAAATCGATTTATGAATTGGCAAAGCTATAACAGATGACAGGAATGCCTTCTCTCAGCAGCCAGACTTCAAGTCCAGTATGACTTAACTAACTCGTGATATAAATGCCATAGCAAATGCTGTAATGTTTCACTGATATTAAAACAATTGCAAACATAGCTACTTACTTAAAAAGATTATCAACTTTTCAAAAACGTGTTTAATGATTCCTTATTTAATAAAAGTCATGTTTTCTTTTTGCAAATTATCTAGTTGCAGAATGATAATAAAAAATAACTATATGGCACACGTCGTAATCATCCAAAAAAAAAAATATCACGTACACCGTGTCCAAAAACATTTTTATGTTATTAAATAGGAGTACTATATACATTAAAAAGAGACACACACAGACACTCGGTCGGAATGAAGTTTCTTTTGTTTTCAGACAGAATGAAATAAAGTTTCAACGTTTGAGAATTATTAAATGTTACGAAATAAAATTTTCATTGAAAATCCTGTGCGAATAATAAAAACAGACAAAGATTATGTGAAAAAGAGGGGAAGATTCTCTAGGTGAGACAGAATGATATTTCCTTGGCATTTAAATTTATTATAAGCCGAAATTTTTAATTTTTTTAATGACATTATTGGCGTCACCAAATCAGCAAATGAGTCACCTAATGGTAAGTGGTTACCATCGCCCATAGACACTGTCGCTGTAAGAAATATCAGCCATTTCTTACATCGTCAATGCGCCACCAACCTTGGGTTCCTTGTGCATGGAGTTCACTGGCTCACTCACCCTTCAAACCGGAACACAAAAATAATGAGTACTGCTGTTAGGCGGTCAAATTACTAATGAGTAGGTGGTACCTACCCAGATGAGCTTGCACGAAGCCCTACTACTTCGTTACAAAAACAAACAAATCTGCTTAATATGGAATAATATCACAATAATGAATACTAATAAAGCTGTGTGTACACAGCTAGAAATATGAAACTATTATTCAGTAAAACATAAAAGAGGTTAGTATAAGTCAAGGAAGAAACCTAAAATCTTATTACGGAAGATGAAAGCCTCTACTACAACTACGTCCTAATGCCTTACTATATCTCGCCTTGTACTTGTAGCTCATATGAAACATTTTGTAAGATAGAAGACACGCTAATATCCTTTATATTACATCACATATTTTGTATTACATAACAACATTACGATCACGAATAAATATATATATATATACACGTCTTGTTTCGTTATCATAAAATATACTTAAACAACATTCGTTAACATTGTAAGAATATATTACTTTTAGGACTGACAGTTTTCTTAATGGAATTTATAAAAGTTTGTGTTAGAAGAAGTTAATTGACTGTTTAAAAAATAAATCATATTATTATAATATTATATAATTAATTAATTTGTAAATTTTTTACTATTGATTTTTTTTTAAGTCATTTTTATGCGGATTGGCGAAATTATCATCTGAAGGTAAGTGGTCACCACAAATTGTGCTACTGTTAGAAATATCAGTCATTAATCAAAACACAAATGCCATTGCCTTGGAAACTAACCCTTGTGCTTGAGTAGACTGTTTTAAGCGCCCTTCAAACCGGAAAACAGCAATACTAAATGTTGCTGTTTGGCGGTAAACTATACGATGAATGGGTGGTAACTAACCAGACTAAAGAACTTATAAAAGTTTGTCTAATTTCATTATACATTACTATTATTACAAAAATTCAAATGATATTTATAAAAACCGCCGACTCAATAATTATTTTTATTCCAGATGATCCTGCAGCATTAGCTCAGTATCAATATATTATTTTAATATCATTGACGTCAAAAGATACTAATTTCAGATAGATTCACAAGATACTATAGTGCACATGTTTGCAATAAGTAACATTGCCAAATAGGATTTGCGATTTCAGGTTTTTTGTATCTTGCGTTCAGTTTCAAACATCACTTGTTAAGTTCACAAAATTCTTAAGTTTATTTGTAACAGAAATATTTATTTAAAAAAAGAAGTACACGCTCATTATAATAAGATCTCTTATGATTAAATGTCTTGTGTCTGTGCATAGTCAGTGGTCACTTCTAATCATTAATTACAAAGGGATTAAGCGTTCAGACTGTAATTTGTTTCGAATGGGAAAAAATAATCTAAAATCTTAACCGCTGCTTAGTTTAGCACAAATAAATGTCTTATACTAAAATCTACGTTAACCGAGAAGCTATCTGGAAACCGGCTATCTTGGTATGGGCATGTTATGCGGAGGAATGAGGACCATGTTGTGAGAAAGGTTTTGAGAATGGATGTGGATGGATATAGAGGTAGGGGACGACCCAAGAAACGATGGATGGATTGTGTGAAAGACGATATGGTTAGGAAGAATGTTACTGGTGAGATGACGTCCGACAGAGAAGTATGGAAGAAGACATGCTGCGCCGACCCCAAATAAAATTGGGATGGATATGATGGGGTAGGAGGATGATGATGGGATACATCAAATTTTTGTCTATTGTATACACATCAAGTTTGTGAGAATTTAACATTCTATATATTTATTCTTCAATAAATAACATGATTTCTCACAATATTTGGTCTGAACTTTCCATAACCCAATGTTACTTTAATATGTTCCCCTGTTTGTCTTTCACTGATTAAATAAATATCAATACTTCGGCATCTTAAATCTAGGAAACTTACTAATCTACTATATATATAACCACTAACTGATTAATTATTATTAAATCTCAGAAACTATAAGAACGGATTTTAAGAAACTTCACCCCTAAGGGGTAAAACGGGTTTGGAAGTTTGTATGAAAGTCCTATGTTTTTGAAGTAAGAGACTTGAAATTTTAAATGTCTTAAGAAATCAACCCCTTTTTGGGGTTCAAGCAGGCGATGATAGATTGTATGATAGTCTAATGTTATTGAAGTAATTATGGCAGAAGGATTATAAATTTATGGTATTTAAGTATAAGAATTATTGAAAATAACTACTTACTATGAGGTATGTTTTTTACTATAAAAATAAAAAGTGTTTTAGCGCGGAGCGTGCGGACCGAGTCGTACATAATAATATTATGTATAAAGGTTTGTTTGTTTGTAATTGATAAATCTGAATCTGTTGAACCGATTATCCAGAAATAACATTTTATTTTATTTCAGTAATAATAAGACTCTTACTATATAAATTCGCGGGTACAGATGGTATTTATATAAGTAAAATTGATTAATAATTTAATTTTGAAATAATTATAAAATTTCATTTTGTCTACAGATTAATCTTTCTTTTGATTTAGGTCTACTAAAATTAATATTAGTAAAATTATCGATAATATACATAAATTAAAATTGAAGTTGCTCTTTGATAACTGGTAAAAAATTAAAAGGGCGAAAACAAAAATCACTTGAACAAAATGGTTATATTCAAAAAATATTTTTTTACTATTTACTTTATATTGTTCGGAGTGAAATTTAAACATAATAAGTTTATTTTATTTTATTTAACACGTTCAAAGATGTCACCGTAAAAATAAACATTAATGCATGTTTGCGGACAACTGGTATTATATTATACAACATCAAAGCGTGTTCGACTAACTATTCATTAGCACGATCAGAAATTCTAATTAACATTCTACATTTATGACGATTATCGTGATCAGACCAAAAACCACGCAATTACCTATAATGTTTCAAATGCAATAAAATAGAGGGTTGTTTTGCTGAAACTTATAACTAAAAATTCAATGCCAGATTAAAATTACTTTAATTAGTCGTAATTTAAGTAGACAGTATAAAGTAGAATTAAAGTAAAATTGCTTTACTCATGGAAATATTATAAAAAAAAGAAAGTGTATATATACTACATTGTTTAGAAGAATGGTTTTCATTTTACGCTCGTGTTTTCCCGACTGATACCTATACACATATTTATATATGTTACTGTAAAAGCTCGAACTACGGTAAATCCTAAGATTTTCCAGTAAAACCTAAGATTTACAAATTCCTAATGGTAAATATCCAAAACGGTTTGCGATACGAACTTGTGCCACCATTTACTGAGTAAATCTTAGGATTTACATTTAAGGCACGGTAAACGTTGAAAAAATCATGTCATAACGTGTTATAAAATAATATCCGAAATGAAAATAATTTAAATAGGTTAGGTTAGGTTACTTATTTAATTGTGCTACATGTCAGTCACCTCCTCGTGGTGTACCCTGGGCAAAGGCGCCGGCTTGAGCTTGCTCGTCAGCCGCGGCTATGACTGGCGCGGAGGGATGCCGCGGGGCTGCTCCTGTTACGTCTCTGATACGGCAGGGCGGACCATGTGAGTGGCCTTGTTGGCTAGGAGGGAGTGGGAGGGCTCGCTACTCGAACCTCAAAGGTGTTTTGCACTGGCGGTGCGGTAAAACAAAAAAAAAAAAGGTTACTTATTTAATTACTATCGTTTGATACCTAAGGTTTTGACTAATAGTTCATTGAAATAAGTGATTAAGAATTACTAATTGTTTTATTCCTAAAACCAACATCTACCAGCTGACAGCGGTAAAACCTAGCATATACTGAATTCGAATGGTAAAAGCCCGAAAAAATCTTCCCATTTTCAGAAATACTTACATTTACCAACTCATATCGTAAACCCTAACTTACTCTTAAATCTTAGGATTTACCGTAGTTCGAGTTTTTACCGTACCATATATAGATAAAGCTGTACATGTGTAATGCCATTGAACTACTCCTTGAGTTTAGGTCGAATTTGATCAATATTTTTCTTTGTATTTGATTACGCGCCTGAATTGTTTAGATTTTAGTTACTAAAATACATACTGATTTTCTTTAATTATAAATTCTTACAGATATTGAAACAGTTTTCATCCTGCAAAAAAGAGCTATCCATTCTATTTAAAGTCTTGGAGCGCGATACTCTCTTTGGGATGTTCGTGTATTACTATCTGGCGTCCCGGGGCGCCTATATTTTTATCAACAATATACATTTATCGTAGAGTAATCAAATAAATGGCAGAATCTTGTATTTTCATTTACAATATACGAAAATGTGATTTATGCTTCACACAATGCCAATAATAAATAGGCATCAGGTGATTAACCTTTCCGCGGCATATAACACAAAAAAATTGTTTCGAGATTGAAGCTCGTAATTTCTCTCACAATTAACGTATTTACTATCAGCAATTATTGCTCATTGAATAACATAATTATTGTTTTTAGCTTAGGAATATTAAATTCTTATAACAAGATATTAAAGTTCGTTTATACTTACTTAATATAATTAATAAATAAGTTTGGGTAAATTATGGAGACTAAATATTATTTGTTTATAAATCATATAGGCATAAGGGCACAAGGGCAATTCGATGGTAAGTGGCCACCACCGCAAATAAACATTGGCACTGTAATAAATATAAATCATTTCTAACAACGCCAATGCGCCGCCAATTTTAAAAACTAAGATGTCCCCGGTGCTTTTAATTACGCTGGTTGATAAAAATCACTCCTTGGCGGTAGAACATATAATGAGTGGTTGGTAGCAATCCAGACGTGCTTGCACAAAACCCTACCAAGGGAAGGTATTCGTAAATTGTTATTAAAGATTTCGCAGATATTTTTAACTTGGCCTATTCATAAATTTAAATCTAACGATAAAATATATAAACTATTACCACAGTTAAAGAAAAAGTGTAAAGTAGATTTTCACCCATATATACATATATATAAATATATTTTATATAATTTTGCTGTTACTATAAATAGTCGTTTATATTAGTTTTAGTCTTGATCTGATCGAAAAAATATACAAGTTGCCTGCAAAAAGTTACTTGGTCGGTTGAATTAACTTAATATATGAGAATATTTGCGAAAAAACATTTTAGCAAATCTTGCAAATCAGAAAATAAGATCTTTAGATTTTTAGAAAACATCGAGATAAATTTATTTGCTCAAGGCTGCGAAGTAAGCGATTATCACGATTATTTTGTTGATACGAATAAAGTCTTCGATATCTAAATTACTCAAATATTTTTTTATTTGCAGTGATTGAAATGATTAAATTAAAAGATAAACCAGCAACTTCAAAGGCAGCCATTTCTTTCGTTTCATGTTCATAATCAAATTCAAGGTCATTTCGATATTCGAGATCATTTTTAGATAATTGATATGATAGGAACTGTAAATATATTTTTTATTTTGAAAAGTTATTTTAATTATTTAAAATGCACCATTTTAAAATATTAATCAAAGTGTTTTTTTAAGTCTGTCAGTTCGCTAATTAATTCTCGACAAAATGGTAGATGATGCTGTTGTTATCACATATAAGCCGGAAAGGATAGGTTTATTGTCACAAAAAACATAATCGAGAATTCATTCACCAGAATTTATTCGTAAATTTCATTTAAATTATAACATGTAGTTATGTATGCATGTTATTATATATATCTGTAGATCTTCTCTAGCTCTTTAAATCAACAGAAAATTATGATTTCTACTAATTGATGTATAAGACTTAATATTCATAAAATATTTTTATAAGCCGTAAAAGTTGAAGAATATCGCAAGGGATTCTTGGTTAAAGTTGTAAACTTTAACGTCTTCATTGAGTTCATTGATCGAAGTAATTTCTTGTTGAGTGAGACGGAAATCAAATAAATCAATATTTGACTGAATTCGTTCAGTGTTTATTGATCTTGGAATTGGTATTGTTTTACGATCAATCTGAAAATTAAATCATGAAATTTTTAATAATAAGAGAAATGAAGCATTCTTATTAACAATAAAAAATAAATTATTTCTTAGGCGTAAATGTTACAATGTTACTTTTAACTTCACTTAATGTACCTAGTTTGTAAAATGAAGATTCAAAATTGCTTGTAAAAGCCTACTTGAATAAAGTATATTTTGATTTAGATTTTAACAAATATAAAATTTTAATTTTATGTCAATAACATTATTGATTTGATAATTAATTAATTAAAAATTAACGCGTTAATTGAAAATAATTACAGAGACATAAATCAAATATATATATATACATACCAAATATCGCAGAACAACTTGGCTGGTAGTTTTTCCGTATTTTTGAGCTATTCTCATTAATACTGGCTCTTCGAAGGTAGATGTTATGTTAGATTCGATTGGTCTGGGTACCATGAAACCAAATGGCGCATACGACAATACGGTTATATTAAGACTTTGACAATAAGCTATAATTTCTGAATTTGTGTAAGTAGGGTTTACCTGAAAATGAAAATATAATTCTTAAATTAATTTTAAATCTATTAAAGAGGAGTGTTTTTAATTAGTTTTTCTTTCTTAATAAAGTAATTTTTTTGTTCCGAATGGATAAAAAAATCTGGACTTTCATGTTGACATACATTAGGCTTGGAGCATATCCCACCACGCTACACATATGGCAGAATTTCGTTAAAATTTGACACATGCAGGTTTCCTCACGATGTTTTCCGTCACCCCCGAGCACGAGATGAATTATAAACACAAATTAAGCACATGAAAATTGAGTGGTGCTTGCCTGGGTTTGAACCCACAATCATCGGTTAAGATTCAGGCGTTCTAACCGCATGGCCATCTGGGCTCTCATGTTGACATATCTTGCTAAAATGAGGAGGTTCTCGAATCGCTTGTGTATATAATTTTTGTTTATGAAGCAAAATTGATGTTCCGTTTTGTGTTCGGTACAATGTCCTATCCCGATTTCTTTAGCATTGACATGAAGTTTTTATTTAAAAAGAAGATAAAATATTAAAATATAAGTATACATTAATTCATAATATTATATTATATATAATCCATACTAATTCTGAATGAAATGTAATTTAACTTTAAATGAAAAGTTTTACCTCAATTTCGTTAACAGATGGCACTATTTCGGAGTTTGCCAGAATTCTCATTATGTCGGTACTGTTGAAATTAGAAACGCCGATGGATCTTGTTAAATTTAATTTCTTAACATCCTCCAATCCTTTCCACACACTTAAATAATCATATTCTGGAATTAACACCTGTTTAAAAGATAACATATTAACTGTTGGATCTCTGTTATTAAATGTTTGTGGGTTTACAAATTAACATTGTTTAGCGGATTTCTATAAATATGTCGGTTTTCAAAAACGAATTTAGGCGTAACATTCCCCTTTAAATAGGGCTGTGAAAACTTATAACAATATTTACAAAGAAGCGGATTTAGATCTTTTTAATGACAACATTAATAATTACAAAATTAAGATAAAAAAATACAACGACAATTTATATACTACATAGATCGATAAACACCGCCACGAATTGTCCATACTACCTTTGCATCGAATGTTTTGTTTATATTTTGGTTTGGATTCTTTTTTCCGCATACCGAACTAGCGTAGTTCAATTTTATTTATTGTATTATTTTAATCTATCTTTTTCTAGTTATAGTTACTTATATATATATAAATATTTTTATTTATATATATATATAAGTAACTATAACATATTTGATAAATAATTTTACTATAACACATGCCCGTTTTTTATGTTTAAGATTAAAAAATGTTAATTTGGAGCGACAACTGGAGTTGTGCATGATGAGTTAGCCTATAATAGTATTAGCAAACGCAACAATTTAAAAAAAAAAACATCTTTTATAAGATCGTTATATATTAATATTGTACACTGTGGTGGCTTCCTATTTTAATAAATAATAAATAAAATAAACTTACCAGGTTTTCAGGCGAATGTACCAAATACAAGTCTACATAATCTAATTTCAATTTTTTCAAAGACTCCTGAAGGGCTGGAAGTACTCCTTCTTTGTTTCCGACGTCTAAGTTCAACTATAAAATAAAAAATAATTATCTCAAAGAACAAGTTCACTGGATATATTATGTGATATATCTTTTGTTTTGTATTAAATGTTTCAGAATGGCTTTTAAGTAATAACGAAACATAACTAAATCATCTTCACTCCTCGATTTATTTAATCAACAACTTCGTTAATGATTTTCCTATCGAGTTCGTGGTTTTTCTTCCATAGTAGAAACATTTTGACAGAATCTAAATAGATTCTGTCAAAATGTTTCTGTCAAAATGTATTGTGTGATTATTTTTAAATTGAAGTAAAAGTTGAAAATATAACTGATTGCAATTACGTAATATTTAAAGTTATATAAGTATAATCATACTTTCTAAAAGCCAAATATATTAAATAGATTAGTTACTTTTTGTTCTACTGGTTATTCTATCCAAAACCAAGTAATCGTAAACATAATAATATTATTAAAAAATAGTATCCTACCTTTGACAGCATACACTCATATTTCAAAGATTACAGTTGTCTACACAGAGATTGTGATATTATGTCTTAAAAGAATAATATTCGAAGATTTCACAACAAATTAGATCGACAAACTGTTTTTGTTTAAACAATAAAGCTTTTGTTTTTGTATCGTTAACTATAATAAAAAAATATATTAAGTAGTTACTTAAGTAAGTCAAAATCTCTTGCTTTTTTTACTGTTAATTGTCTATCGCCGATTTGGAAAGAAATATTACAAATGTGAGAACCAGCTACGAGACTATTTTTCGCTATAGGTCTGAAAATAATCTTATTTTTTCATAAATCTAAATTACACTTGATAACCTTTTGCGTCCCAAAATCACTTAGGTAAAAGATTAGTAAAACATTTTGGCAACGGCTAATACTATGATATTAGCTGTTCCGGGGTTCGGAGGAGTGGAAAATTTTGTATGTTCAAAATAGGCATACAATTTCTTTATACCAGTTGTGCAATTAATTTTTCACAAAGTGGTTGTTTTTGTTTTTTATGATTTACCAAATTAATTTGCTTTGGTGGTACAAAAATTAAAGCATACTCTGTATAGACAGTATCAAGAACTAGTTAATTCTCATTCCTAGAAATATGTCATCGAATCAGGCCGTGCGCTTGGGCATTGCCCTAATTTTATGAGCATTTGAGAATTATAAAAGAAAAAAAATCACAGAAATTAAAGGCGATATTAAGAAGATCAGGATTTTGAGTTTCAAGTTTCAGGTGTATGCTCGCTCTTTTTTACATTGATTTTTTTACTTATTAAAAATTCTGACACGATTTTTGACAATTGCATCATTCAATAATTATTTTATAAGCTGCGTTGAATAGTGAACATCGAAAGTATGTAAGTAATATTCAAGTTGAACAATCCTTTAACGCGAATGAATGAAGTGAAATTCTGAGAAATTACGCGCTAGTGAATACTTGATGACTTTACCTTCGTAGTAATCCATAATTCTTCTCTCGTCACAATTCCTCGACTGATCACATCAAGAATCGCATCACCGACTTGCTCTTCGTTTTTATAAGCTGCGGCTGTATCAATTTGTCTAAATCCAGATTCAATAGCTTGTATCACAGCAGTTTTTAAAATATCTAGTTCCTGTGTCTATCAATAAAAAAAATATTTCTGAATAAGATAAGTTTGTTCATAAGTAGAAATAACCTCGAACTCTATACTGAATAACATATGTACCTATCACGAAACTTGATAGTATGTGTATGTATTATAAAACAGCGATTCCAAAACAATTTAATAATCAAAATAGTATTGTATTGTTATATATTTCAATAGTGAATGGAATTCCTGCTACAACTGCCTGCTACTTTTTGTTTCACATTCTGATCAATAGTTGTTGTTATATCTATTCGAGTTTAATACAATTCAAATCACCTTTCACTACTTCTATGAAAATACATGTGTAGATGGTGGCTAGGTGGAACTTTTTTATAAAAAAATCAAAATATTACAATAAATAATACAGTTCTCTACGATTTGAAAACTATTTTCGGCACTTCTTGTAAACGGTGTTATCTCATTTTAGCAGTGTATTTAAAGGGCAATCCAATTATTCTTATTTAATGTACACACTTCAATAATATATATATTTTGGTTTTTAAATAGTACTAACAATGCCCCAAATTAAATTAAGTTTTTGACTTAGTGTTAGTTAATATAAAGCAAGGATAATCTACTTAGATGTTATGATACAAACGATACTTACTTTTCCTAGGGTACCAAACGAGACAATTGGCATCCTTTTACCATCATTTAAGAGTACACTTTTGGGCAACACGTCAGCATTGATTACCTGCAATTGAAAACAAAAAAAAAAAACAATGGAAAATCCAATAGTACACTCACAATTATAGCCGAATCTTAGAGTGTACAATAACTGAATATTAATACTATTTGAAAATAGAAAAAATATAGAGATATAATTACATTACAGCCTGTAAATTTCCCACTGTTGGATTAAGGCCTCCTCTCCCTTTGAGGAGAAGATTTGGAGCATATTCCACCACGCTGCTCCAATGCGGGTAGGCGGAATGCACATGTGGCAAATTAGACACATGCCGGTTTCCTCACGATGTTTTCCTTCGGGCGTGCAGGTGCGTTGCCGGCCTTTCAGGAAGTAGTACGCTCTTTTCTTGAAGGTTCCTAAGTCGTATCGGTTCGGAAAACCCGCCAGCGAAAGCTGGTTCCACAGAGTGGTTGTGCGAGGCTAAATTGTCTTAAAAATCGCGCTTTTGTGGATTTTCGGACATCTAGGTAGAGCGGGTGATATTTTGTATTTTGGCGAGATGTCCGAAGGTGAAATTCAGCAGCCGGGATTAATCCGAACAATTGATCAGAACATTCCCCGTGATAAATTCTGTAGAAGATGCAGAGCGATCCAACATCTCTACGCAAAGCAAAAGGATCAAGCAGATTGGAAAGGGCTTGATCGCCGATAATTCGAACCGCTCTACGTTGGATACGGTCGAATGGAAGGAGCTGATACTGGGGAGCACCCGCCCAGAGGTGAGAGCAATACTCCATGTGTGGCCGAATTTGTGCCTTGTAGAGTCTTAGACGATGGGCCGACGTGAAATACTGTCTTGACTTGCTGAGCACACCGAGCTTTTTTGATGCCAATTTGGCTTTGCCTTCCAATTGACCGCGGAACTGAACGAGGCTTGAAATATCGACGCTAAGTATTCCTATACTAGCTGTGGCGGCTAATGTAATGTTCTCAAATAGTGGAGATACGACAAATGGTGTTTTTTTAGCAGTTAACGCGCAAACTTGCGTCATTTTGGGGTTGAAATGGACTAGGTTTAGCCAGCCCCAGTTCGAGACTTTGTTTAGCGAAGACTCGATTTCAGACACAAGTTTGTTCCGCTTTGTTCCGGTTCTTCGAAGTTTTCCCGAGAAATATTAGCACGGCCGGTGTATGAGGTGTCTACGGTGCTATCGTCTGCATAGCAGTGAATGTTACTGATTTGCAACAAGTCATTGATATGCAGAAGAAACAGAGTGGGTGATAGAACGCAGCCGTGTGGAACACCAGCATTGACGAATTTTAAGTCGGAGCATGCACCGTCGACAACGACCTTGATGCTCCGATCTGCCAAAAAACTGGTAATCCAATTGAGTAATTTCCCGGGAAGCCCATAGGAAGGAAGCTTCGAAAGAAGCGCTTTGTGCCACACGCGATCGAAGGCCTTGGCTATGTCCAGACTGGCTGCTAATGCCTCCCCCTTGCTCGCAACTGCTTCCGCCCATTTATGAGTCAGGTAAACTAGAAGATCACCGGCTGAGCGACCCTGACGGAAACCGTACTGGCGGTCGCTAATCAGCTAGTACTCCTCTAGGTACTGCAGGAGCTGGCAGTTAATAATGGACTCCATTACCTTGGATAACAAGGAGGTGATGGCTATAGGCCTATAATTGGACGGGTCTGAGCGGTTGTCCTTTTTAGGGATCGGATGCACCAAAGCAGTCTTCCAGGAGTTCGGGACGACGCCGAATGCATAGGATTGCCGGAAAAGACGCGTTAAGACCGGTGCCAACTCGGGAGCACAAGTCCGTAGCACGATTGGGGCGATGCCATCGGGTCCACTCGACTTATAAATATCCAAGGAAAGAAGTGCTTTACGAACTGCACTTTGCCGGAATGTAACCTCCGGCATCGTGGTATCACACCGCCAAATAAAATACCAAACCAGGGCTGGGACTTGCCACCGATGGGGACCGCAGAATACGGAATGAACAGCTCCATACCCTGAAATACCACATCGGCGACAGTTTGCAACAACGCTCGAATCATCCGGCGAGAAACAAACCTGCCCCCATGGGTAGGATGCAAAGAAGGACCGCATCCCATCCCAGTCTGCTGACTTGTAGTGCCACACTCAGCGGCAGCCCACGAAACGAGGTCGTGAGTACCGCGCCACCGGCCCTGTACTCCGGACAAGACAGTAGTCCGACGAGCCCAGAGGGGGATCGACGATAACCTGGTAGCCATCCGGATGGGAAGTCAGCAGAATATCCAACAGGGAAGGTATATGATCCTCCACGTCCGGTATTCGCTTTGGCGAGGTGACCAGTTGTGTCAAATCGTATGCTAAAGCGAAGTCGAGAACAGATCTACCCGCATGATCGGTAGTGCGCGATCCAAGCCATTCGGCATGGTGGACATTAAAATCGCCAAGAATTACGATCTCTGGGGATGGGATCTGCTGCAGCACGGAATCTGTAGCCACTTGGACGTGCTCAACCAGTCGGTCGGTTTCGGCATTACCGCTATGGGACCTATAAAGGCACGCGTAGATTCGTGGATGGTCGTCGCAGTCTACATGCAGCCAGATAATCGATAGGTCCCGCCCTTCAAGGCTGTCGAGGCGTCGAGAGCAGATATCATCTCTGACGTAAACGCACACCCCAGCTCGTGGTACAAAGGAATGTTCCAGTTTGTACCCGGGGTAAGAAAGAAATGTCGTATCGGCAGGAGAGGATATCTGGGTCTCGGTAAGGAAGAGCAAGGCCGGCTTCGCCGTCTCAAGGTGAAAGTGAACGGCGTTCAAGTTGGAGTTGAGTCCCCTTATGTTGCAGAAGTCCACAGTATGGGTGGTAAGGGTTGCCTTATGATGCCTGCTCTGCCTGGGATGAGGATCGGGCCTCCGGGACTCTCACATACCGGACGAAACGCGGTAGCATAGCTACCACTTTACGCCGATTTTAAGTGAGAGAGTGGTACTTCGGGAAGTTTTTAGGACATTTGGTTCTTTTTTTATAGTACGCATAGCAAAACAAAAAAGATATATTTATTATGTGAATCATAAAATGAGAAATATGATCGAATTGTGATAGATAGATCGAAACTTGTCCACGGCTTATAGATTCAAATTTGGGTAATTTAAACTGCCAAGCCGTAACTTTATTGTTACAGCTAGTTATCGGATCACCCGTTTCACAGCGAACGATTTTGGTTCGATGCACATCATTTTAAAATGGCGATATAAAGTAATAGTGTAAACGACAATGTTAGTCCGTATTAAATGCCCAATTTAAATAATATATTTATCAGAATGAGGATTAATAATGAAGTGGAGCAAATTAAATCGCAAAAAAAACATTTTTAGAATTTGCGAATGTTAAAATCAGTCATAATTAGTGTGATTTAGAATATACACACTTTACACACACACACATACATGACTGACAACAACGCATGAATAAAATATATTGTCTTGGAACATCGATATTTCCACTTAGCAAAGACACTCATTGGAAATTCGCTTAGTTGATAATGATTGCTTTATTTGAAGTCTAAATAAATGAACATATCGTAATACATATCTAAATAAATGAAAAGCGTAAAACAAGAAAGAAACTAAGATATAATTTACATAAATATTCGAATGAATATTTAACAATGTAGGATAGTATTTACTAATTGAAAATCAAAATAAATAATAGCATCATCGGTTCGGAAATTACGAAAGTCAGACCTTCGAAGAATCGGTGTCAATTTTCAATAATAAGAAATTGCCGACATATGTATGTTTCATTCCTGATGTGTACATATATATAATACAAAAACTTAATTATACAGTATAACATTATCGAGTCGGATTTGATCAATAGTTCGAAAAATGGCTCACATTTGCAAGAAGCTTGCATGGAAACCCATTTCCATAGATTAAGCAACAGGATAGAGGGGAACAAAAACTATTACACTAGAAAAATGTCGTAAATCATTACAAATTTAGCTGTTATTTGAAGGTTACGTAAATGTATAAGACAATTTTGTTTCAAGTTATTTCACTAACAAATTGTCATTAACAAATGTCCTAATACGGGACAATGGGAGTCTCTGAATTGGTTCATTGTGAATTACAATGAACTAATTCATCATAATCTCATTGTAACTTCCACCGTTTCCATATACAAGTAAATATATTTTCGGAACCGTTACTTAAATGAACCTTAAATTATAAAATAATTAAAGGAATTAAAATAATTAAAAAAAATCTCACTTACTGGCACTATTACTAAAAAATATAAAATACGATACATTTTGTCACGTTTATTAATACAGCGGTAAAAAAATCTGGATTTGCCTAATACAACACTTTGTTTTATAGTACGATAAGAATTTATCATTTAAGCAATAAAAACTATTATCAGCGTGATCCAAATAACAATAATGTTAAAGCGGGAGTTACAAGCAGTAGAAGTCTTAAAGAGTTAAATAGGTGACAGAGAACTGGAAAGAAATTGTCTAATGCTAAAAACACAAAACAACACCTCAGCTAGCTGCATCAGGATGAATGAAGATAATTTTTATTTAATTACTTAATATTTGTACAACAGAAAGGACGACGAGACTTCGGTAAGGTAAACTAAATTATGAAATACTTTTCCTCTGCATTATCTATAAAAATAGATTCTTTTTCCTATAAAGTAATGGTATTGTTGTAAATGGTGGCCAAAACTATGTATGTGCGTATTGACAAATTGTGATTTTTACATTCCCCAAAGCGTAAATATCCCACTAGGCTAAGGAATCCTCAGAAATTCTAGAAGAATTTTACTTTAGAGGAATTAAGTGTGTTTAATAAAACTTAATTTAAGTTATTCGATATATTATTTACTCTAAGTTCATTTTGAAACTATAAGCCGTTGTAATTTGAATATTCCTTGTCAATCGGATTAGAAATTCATGCGGGTATCCAATTTCGAGATAATCGATTATAAATTGGATGTGATATAGTCAATAATATTATCGGTATAAAATATAATCGAAATGTTAAGTACGTTAACAATAATGATACAATGTTCATGAAAAAAATCAAAGTTGAATTGGAAATGCTTTCTTGAAGCTTCATCGATCTGTATTGGTAGAAAATAAAAGGACCCTAAAAAGGTTGGGCTTCTTTCGTCATGACTAGAGTATGGTGACAGTGATTGATTTTTTATTAAATACAAAATTTTAACTGACAGTTTTGGAATGATGAATTAGTGATGGTAATAAGCTAGGCAAAGTATTCCATTTCTCTCTATTTCTCCTTTGAATTTAATGTCTAGAGCAAAAAGGTTCGGTTATATTGCTACACTAATACGGTAATAATTGCTGTGTGAACCTAGCCTAATACAAACAAGATCTTTATCATATTTGTTTTTAACTAAATCATACACACTTTAAATGTTAGGTGCAAAGAATGCATAGAATGTACTCTTGATTGAAATCCTTGTGACGATAATGAGTGCCTGTGGATAATGAGTACCTATGGCTAAATAGAATCAAAATATACGATATGGAGTAGTTTTTTACGATAGTTTCGTATAATCTACTGAAATATTTATAGTTTACTTTCTTTTAATAACATAATATAATTATGCTAACCGGTAGTAAGATTCACACGGTAGAAGACAGCGACGTTTAGAGATACAACTGACAAATATCTATGTTTTCAACGAAGCTACTCTTGAAGGTAGAACACGTCATCTACCTTCAAGAGAAGGTCCGTTTTCATATCGATATACTCGTATATAAATAGGACAACTCTAAAGGCTATATATTCAATAAAATTATCAAAAAATACATCTAGTAAAATAATACATTGAGAACATTTTTTTTTCGACGCTCATGAGACAGAAACAATTCATTTTATTTCAGGCTAAGCCTTTTTGAATGAGACTGCATGTTCATAAAGACATATTATTTATTGACTTAGCTTAATATCTAGTTTGGTTAAATGTGAGCTTCCTTGGTCCGTAGGGTGGATAATTGGGAAAATTCACAAGCCCATCACCACGGATCAGGTGTCACATTTAATAAGTAATAACATAGCTATTTCTTTAATATTTGATATAATTCTTCTATAATCTTTTTTTCTTCAGCTTGAGATTATTTGTAAAAAAAACTCTATTTATTGCGTGGTTTGTCTATCACATAAAAAATTGCTATCACATCCTACACCGATGTTTCTCAACCAATCTTTTCTGGACGTTCAACTAGAAATTTACGTGACATGAAATTACAAAATATTACAGAAATTCATAGCATATTATAATAGTTTTTTTTGATTCGTGAGATTTTTCTAAATTCAGCTATGTTATTTTTAAACGCTCTGTAAAGTATCATATTGGTTACATCTTATCTCAATTTGGTGCAATCAAAGTTTGGAATTCCTCATTGGCTTGGGTAGAATGAGTAAAATTTTACAAGGAGATTTTAATTGTAATTATTAATAGTGTTACTTACCTTAAATGTACTATATAATGGAATGTACTGTTCGTGGTGTTGTAAGGAAAGAACAGTTTGAACCAGGATACGCGGTATTGTTTATGTCTATTTAATGGTAGGAGCTTGTGCAATCTCATAGGTACAACCAACTCACGTCATAATCTACCACAAAACCGTGTCACTTTTTATGGTTGTAATCTAGGTAAGCATGCGAGCAAATAAATCACCCGATGCTAAAAGGTCACCACTATACATTGGCGCCGTAAGAAACTTCAACCATTCCCCACACCACCAATCCCGGGAGCTAAGGTGTTACGTCTCTTGTACCTGCAGTTACACTGGCACACTTACCCTACAAATCGGAAAACATACCTACAACCCAGCTTAAATCATGAGTGAGCTGGTGTAACCATTGGTATAAGGTTTATTAACATTGTAAGAAATAGGCGATGATGACCGCCAAGAATATGGAGATACTTAATTTACCACATACGAAATGGTATGTTATACATACAAAAAAAAAAAAGTTTATTGTGAATAATAAAAATCTTTAGCTGTCATAATATGCGTTTATTATTATATGTTCTCCATAAAAACGACAAACGACGATTACAAGCGAGTTGTATGTAACATAGTCGATATTTACATTCACATTAGCAGCCTGTAAATTTCCCACTGCTGGGCTAAGGCCTCCTCTCCGTTGAGGAGAAGGTTTGGAGCATATTCCACAACTTTGCTCCAATGCGGGTTGGTGGAATACACATGTGGCAGAATTTCGTTGAAATAGGAAATATAAAAACAAGTAGATATATACATCAGATTTCATTTAATTTCATATTTCATCCAAAATCAACAAATTTTAAATACTGAATATATAACAAACCTGTTAATATGAATTAAAAATAGTTTTCCTACTTATTGTTACAAACCATAATAATCCACAAATACAGGGAGAAATGATTCGTCGCCAAAGTCGTAAACTTTAGCATCTTCATTGAGTTCATTGATCTCGTAAATTTCATTTTCAGTGAGATTGAAATCTAATATGTCAATATTTAACTCAATTCGTTCCACGTTTGTTGATCTCGGGATTGGTATTGTATCACGATCAATCTGAAAAATCAAAGATAATTCTCATGGGTTTGATTTAGCAACGAAATTTCTTTTTAGCAATGAAGGTATCTTCATGAAAGCAGGGTGGAATAAGCTCAAAACTACTTCTTAAAAATGAGATATGTTATAAGCCCAGCAGTGGGACATTTATATGCTGTTAGTTTTACTTTATCATTAGCAGCAAGTGTATGAGTAATTTCACCATAAATTTATGGGAAGAGGTTTAACAATTAGCAATATTTTACAATAGTGAAGCTAAATTAAAAGGATAGACTTTATTAGAGGTTTATTAACAACGAAATGTATAAATCCTAATAGAGATAATTATGAATGCGATTTTGTTTATATCTTAAATTTATCTATTGAATTGTAACTACTTAACCGATAATTTTAATAAATTTGCATTTCACGAACAGATAAGATAAAGCTTAATTGGTATACTATAATCTTTTTATTATTTTATATCTCTAGATAGACTATAAAAGCGTTGACCGCGTCGAAAAAAATATCTGCAAACATTTCGCCGACATCAGTAAAGTAGTATGACGTTTGAAGAGTGACAAACATACACACACAGAAAGATAGATAAAGTGTGCACATTTGCAAATAATATAAACAATAAACTTTGGTTTGTATTATTTGTCAAAGTACACAATTAAAAAAAAAAAGAGACTGTTTTTTAGTCATAGTTATAGTAATAAAACAATTCCAAATATACATACCAAGTATCGCAGAACAACTTGACTTGTAGTTTTTCCATACTTTTGTGCTATGCTTTTAAGTACCGGATTTTCGAAAGTTATACTCGTTGTATAATTTAAGTATGGTCGTGGAGCCATGAAACCAAATGGTGCGTAAGACATTACGGTTATATTCAAGCTTTGACAATAAGCTACGAGATCCAAATCTACGAAATTAGGATTTACCTGAAATCGTTTGCATTATTATTTGAATAGTTTTTAATTAAATTTCAATGAATATATCAATATTCAAAAAGAGTTTTTATTTTTATTTATTATTAGTGTAATATGTCTGAAGCGTGATTATACAATCATTACCTCGATTTCATTGACAGATGGTACTATTTCGGAATTAAGCAAAATTCTGTTTATTTCAGAACTGTTAAAATTAGATATGCCGATAGATCTAGCCAAGTTCAACTTCTTCATATCCTCCATGCCTTTCCATATATTTAAGTAATCATGTTCTTGAAGATTTCGCTGTAAAAAAAAAGAAAAAAATAAATAAGATGAATTACATGTAATTATATTTAAATATCTCATGATTATTTAAAAAAAATATATATCACAAAACTTTATGACGCTTAAAAAAGTTAAAAAAAAATCTTAATATTTTCACCGACTTACCAGATTCATCGGAAAATGTATCAAATATAGATCAACATAATCAAGCTTCAATTTATTTAAAGACGTTTGAAGTGATTTAAGAACTCCTTCCCTAGTGCCGACATCTAAGCTCAGCTGGAAGACCAAAATAAGAAAAATAATATAATACGCCTAATGAATAACAATGTGAAATACTACTTTTAAAATTTTGAGAACGCAATTAAGAATCTCGACGCAGGACATATTATAAAAGGCACACGACAATATGGTACAATACAGACTTTACCTTAGTAGTGATCCATAGATCTTCTCTCTTGACAATTCCACGATTGATTACATCAACGATCGCCTCACCAATTTGTTCTTCATTTCGGTATACTGCGGCTGTGTCTATGTGTCTATATCCAGCTTCAATAGCTTTTATTACGGCTGGTTTTATGATCTCTACTTCGTACGTCTATTAAAATAAGTATTTAAGTAATTATTGATAATAATGGGGATGTTGAATATTATTAGAAACTTTTTTTTTAATAATGTCTGAGCTCATTTGATAAAATTTTATATAATCCTGCTTAATGTGCTTCATAACAATAATATACGAAAGATAATGTTCAAAATGCCTTCATTTCACAAATAATTACGCTGATTACCAAAAAATAATTCGTGTTGCTTAAATTGTAATTATGCGAAAAAATCTTCTCGGTACAATCTACTTTCCGAACCAGTACCGCTGGCTTTAAATTTAATTCAACACTTTAACATGACGATTCAAAATTGCTATTATGAGCCCATTTGAATAAAGAATATTTGATTGCTTTATAATTTAAAATATGATTAAACAGTACTTACTTTCCCAAACGTGCCATAAGCCACTATTGGTATCCTGTTACCATCATTCAATAGTATAGTATTCGGCAGCACATCAGCAGTTGTTACCTGAAAATCAAGAACAGCATTAAATTCATATTCTTATTTACTGGATAGTAAAATTTGCTTCTGTAGCGATTTAAAGTCAACAATGAATCACTGATCGATTTGAGGAATGCAATGAAATTTTAGGCTTGATCAATATCACCTATACTTCTACCAATGATAGAGGGATATGTACAGATACATACCATCTTTCAATTTAGTATTTAATTATAATAAATTGCTTAATACAAGGAACAAGGTAATAATTCACTATAAATATGCACATGAATCAAAAATTATACTTCATCTATAGTGATAAAACTGACTCATTATATTTAATTTATACTTACAGATACTATCACTAACACATTCACTAAAATGCGAAGCATTTTGTCAAGTTTGCAACAGCTTTAGTAACTATTGCTGAATTTGCTTTATATATAGCGCCTATGTTATACTTAAATGATAAGAATTTATCATTTAATTAAAATCATTTATCAATATATTATTGTAATGTATAAGATTATGTCATTAGTATAAATTTAAAGTCAGAAAGTAGAACCGTTTCAATTTTATTTTTGAAACTTACCTTAACGATTTTTTTATACGCAATAGTTAGGCAGACTGGCAAGGAGGACCACCTGGTGATAAGTGGTCATCACCGCCCATAGACATTTGCGCTGTAAGAAATATCAACCATTCCTAACATCACACCAATGCGCCACTAACCTTGGGAGCTAAGATGTTACGTCCCTTGAACCTGGAGTTACACTGGCTCCCTCTCTTCTCAAATCGGACACAACAATATGTATTTAATACGTATTTGGTATTAGAATACCGCATAAGTACTGGCGGTACTCAGATGGGCTTGCCCAAAGCCCTACCATCAAGTGAAGTAAAGTAGAAATTTTGGGATAAAGATGATTGAAGAAACACAAATATTTTGCCAAATGCGTAGAAATGAAATATTGATACGACTACAGACATGATTTGATGAAAAATATTATGGTATAAATTTAAGCTCGAATATAATTGAAATCTTTATCCCAAAAAAATTTAATCACACTTACTTATTGTCTGTTAAAAAATCTTGCACCAGTTCTTTTACCAGCAATTCTTATTAACAATGTTGTTATTAATGTATGTATTAAAAACAGCCTGGAAGCGACCTTTTATTTCCTAAAGTATGCTATCATCTAAAAAATATTTTATATTGACTGTAAATTTTTTGAGCATTTTTTGGGATCCTATTATAAAATCCAATTAAATTAAAATGAAAATACATCCCATTATTGAGAAGCAACAGTCAATATTCCAATTTTCTTAAACGGGAATGCAGTTCGCATTTAAGTTTGCTTACTCTGTTCGTTGCAGTTTAGCATCTATAGATCCCGAGAATTTTTCTAGTATCAATAATGTCTAACATTTTTATTGACAGTCGTTTGATTGGCGTAACACCATATTAAAATTCAAAGAAGTATCGATCGTCAGCAAATAATATTATATTCTGCGTGTCATTTAAAATATAAGGAAGATCATTTATATACAGGAGGAATAGAAATGGACAATAATCCTCGTGGAACACCCGTACTTACCGGAGTCTCGGGAGATATTAGTCCTTAACATTTGAAACGCCTTTTTGTAGCAATATAGGTACTATGTTTGATATTTTTTTAATTTCTAAGTGATGTACCGATAAGACGCCTTTGAAGTAAAAACTTCTTAAATTTTATTTATTTAAAATGATAGATTTTATTTATATTACTAGCTGGTGCCCGCAACTCCGTTCGCGTAACTGTAAGCCTCAAAAGTAGGGGTATTATATTGTTGACATATTTGTGTATCTTTGCGTCGTTCGTGGCATCGTAGTTCCCAAATGGATGGACAGATTGTTATTTTTTGTTGATAGATGATTTATTTGAGTGCTTTTTCATAGATAATTACCAAACCATAAACAACCGAACGTTTTAAATTCATAATTTAATCTTGTAATATTAAATAGTTATGATGTATTTGTCTAACTGCGTATTTGTCTAACTCTAAACTTTTACCTATTTATATACCTACTTATATTTATAGTATATTTATTTTCAAATGCAAAGGGATAATGTAACACCACTCTTTAAAAAGGTTTTAACCGTTTTCGAGTAATTCCAAAAATATTTTTGGAATTACTCGAAAATACGTGCAGTAATGTCGTGCCAATCACTTGATGTTTCTGCACTGTCAGGGAAACAGTATATGAACAATATATATCCATTTTGGATTACATGTAAATGTAATGAGTAGGTCTGGCCGACCATAATGACGAACATAATACTTCATTGCATCTATCGAACCGTTGCGTTGGTAGTTTTTAATTTGATAAATAATCAATAAGTGAGTGTATTGAATAAATTAATTTGATTTGATTTAATATATATCAAGAAAAAAAACATTAGTTATTTGTATTTAAATAGCTTATTATAATATCAAAAATGTTACTATTTAAATCTGCTTATTTTTTAACTAACTTACCAGAGGCATCGATGACTGTGTCAAAAACAAATCTATTTAATCTAAATTTAATTTGTTTAAGTGATGGAAGTACCCCTACATTGTTACTGACAACTACACCCAACTGTAAGACAAAAAATTATAAAATAAATAATAATGTGTGAACCAAGTATATATAGATATAGCATATAAAACAAACACATATGAGATACAATGTAAACTTTACTTTGATTGTAATATAACAACAGATCTTCTCTCTTCTCAGTACCACGTCTATACCAGTGATCGCTTCACCAACTTGTCCTTCATTTTGGTTAACTGCAGCAGCTTGTTTGTACTTATAATTAAAATTCGTCATTTTATGTAACCCCAAAACCTAAAAGTTTATTTGGAATCCAAAGTCGTCTGTGCAGATATCACATGGACTCCAAAAATAGAACTACATATTCATAAAAAAGAAATTCAATAGATGATCAATTAAATATTAATTTAATATTCTATTTTAGATATTTAAAATCACGCAGTCAACAAACAACCTTATATCTAACATCTTGATAGCTACAATCAAACGGAAAGATTACAAATTTAATGTTGTTGTTTGATTTCATTCAATCCTCTTCAAATTGGCTCAGTGAAAATAAAAATTAACGGTAAGACAGAACACACTAGATACTAGTATAGGATTTCGGTGAAATACTACAACTACTACTATTGCATAGGATAACTTTGTATTTAAGTAATTTTAGAAAAAAAACATGTTAAATAACAGATATTATTAAATAGAGACAATATAACGACATTATTAATAATAAGACCACGTAACATTAATTAAAAACTGGAACTAGGAAATGAAAAGTTAAAGAAAATAAAAGTTTGTTGTGAAAAATAAAAATTTTTGGCAATAAATAATATGCGTATATTGTTATATCTTCTCCAGAAAAAAAAACGACGAGTACAAGCGAGTTGTAACTAATAAAGGTGGTATAGGAAATATAATAAACAAATATCAGATTTCAATAAATTTTATATTTCATAAAAAAATCACCAATTTTAAATACTGAATACTATAAAAATCCTAGCAAAATAAATTAAAAATAGTTTTCCATTTTATTGTTACAAACCATAATAATCGACAAATGCAGGGAGAAATGATTCGTCGCTAAAGTCGTAAACTTTAGCATCTTCATTGAATTCATTGATCTCGTAAATTTCATTTTCAGTGAGATTGAAATCTAATATGTCAATATTTACCTTAATTCGTTCCGCGTTTGTTGATCTTGGGAATGGTATTGTTTCACGGTCAATCTGAAAAAGAAAATGTAAATTATCAATTAAAAAATATATATATTACAAGCTTTTATTAATTATAATAATTGATCTATGTATTATATATTTTATTGGCTTGATTTAGCAATGTGCTGCAATAAGACACTTTCTTCTCATAAAGGTAGTATAAGTAGCCCAGCACGGGTACCATTAATTGCTATAATTTTTAATTTGTCATCAGCATCGAGTGTTTCCGAAATTTCATCTAAATCTTATGGGAAGAGATTTTAAATTGATCATTCAGATTACATACTCACAACATACTCACACCCAACCTTACAAACCCAAACATCAAACAAAGTAAAACTAAATTAAAAGTGTTAGATCTCATTAAAGTTCTATTACGAACATATAAAATTTAGTCAAATTTTACTATTTCAAGGCACAGATAACTAAACTGATATTTTATAAGCTGTCACTGTCAAAGGTGAGAACGCGTCGAAAAAAATATTTTGGCCAACAAATTGACTAGCGACAAACAGCTGTCACGCACACCAATATAGATAAATAATTGCCAGGCTTGTTTTAGTTCCTGGGTAGAGCAACACTCTATTTAAATATAAAAATCATCTCAGCTATAAACATTGATTTATGTGATGTTGTTACGTCTAAGTACACAATTTAAAAAAAAAACTATATTTTCCTTATCCACAGTTACAGTATAAATAAAACATGTCATTTACAAATGTACGTACCAAGTATCGCAGAATAATTTGACTTGTAGTTTTTCCATACATTTGTGCCATTCTCTTAAATACTGGATTTTCGAAAGTTATACTCGTTGTATAATTTAAATATGGTCGTGGAACCAAGAAGCCAAATGGTGCGTAAGACATTACGGTTATATTCAAGCTTTGAAAATAAGCTACGAGATCTAAATCTACGTAATTAGGATTTACCTGAAATCTTTAGTATCATTAATATTTGAATAGTTCCTAATTAGATTTCAATAAATATATCAATATCTAAATAAGAACATTTTTTATATATTATTATTGATTATTGTTGTACATATCTGAAATGTAATTATACAATTCTTACCTCTATTTCATTGAAAGTTGGTACTATTTTGGAATGAACCAAAATTCTGTTTATTTCAGAACTGTTAAAATTAGATACGCCGATCGATCTAGCTAAATTTAACTTCTTAATATCGTCCATGCCTTTCCATACATTTAAGTAATCATGTTCTTGAAGATTTAACTTAAAAAAAGATCAAAAAATATTATAAGTTCCACGCAAAAACAATTTTTAAAGCTGCTTAAAAATTATTTATGTATAAGCTTTTATCACCGCTGGTTTTATGATTTCTTCTTCATATGTCTATTAAAATATATTTATAATTATAATCTTTTTAAATATGTAAGTTTGGCTATTTATAAGAATAGGGATGTTAAACATCTGAACATCAATCCTCGCTTAACGTTATTCATAACAATATTCCATGGAAGATAATCCTCAAATAAAAATAAATAACAACCAATTGAACGAACTTCTTAATAACTATGATGTTTTATAATTTAAAATGTGATTATACATTACTTAATTTCCCAAACGTGCCATAAGCCACTATTGGTATCCTGTTACCATCATTCCATAGTTTAGTATTCGGCAGCGCATCAGCAGTTGTAGTTACCTATTAAATTCATCATCTTACATACTGCCTACTAAAATCTGCAGTCTAATATTTAATGTCGAAATCTAAAATTTTATTTGCACTTCACACTTAAATATCTTTATAAATATTAGACCAATTATGTCTTAACCCGTTGAACTCCATTAGATTTTATTTTACAGAAAAAACCAATTGCACTGTAGTGTACAGCACAGCAGTATATTGCACAATTTGTGGAATTCTGAATACAAAAATAAAATATGTATGTATAGAATATACATTAAATTGAACAGCTCAAACAATGAAAGATACCTAAAATAATGCAGACAGTAAATATCTTATATCTATTGTTATGATAGGTATAATCAAACGAGTGATTACAAAAATAATCTTTTTTTTATTTGGTAACATTATAGATAAGACTTAATACGGACCGTTGGTGGTAAAACATTAGGAAAGGCTGGGATAAATATTATTACTAATGTTCCGAATAAGACAAAGAATAAAACACGTTTAAATAAAAAATAATAAATAATTTAATTCGAAAGGTTACAATTACGAATAAGTAGTAGAGACAAAACAACAAAAAGGCTATATAATGTAGTATAAAAATCAGGACCAAGAGGCTTCCTCAAAGTATCGATAACTCAAACGTTGTATATGATTAATATCTGACTTGGGTAACATACAAAGTGATACGTGTTTAAAGGTGTAAACAACATGTATGAATGGATATGTGCGATTATATATATATATGTAATATTTATGTATGTATGTTTATTTATTATATTAATTATATATTATATAATTTAGTTTTAGTTGTAGGATGTAATATAAGGTTCCCTACACCAATATCTAACCGAGATCCTGATTTCCGATCGTTTGATTCCAGATCCCCTTAAATTTACTTTTAGCGAATAAAATTTCATCAGGCATCATCATGTTACTAAACTTAATTTAAAAAAGGTCTAGCCATATGATCAAATAACTTACCCTCCAACCAGTAAGTAATTCGGAAGCAGTTATTCAGCTACCAGAGCTCTAAGACTCGAGTGACTTGAGTAATTTCAGATATTTTCTTCGGAATTCAATGAAAAAAGAAGCATTTTGCTTCCATTGAGGATGTTTTTTAGAAGAAAAACAATTTTAGATAATGTAGATAGATACATTTTGCTTTTAAATTTTTCTATTTTTGTGGACAAAACCTTATTTAAATAAATATGATAGTGCAAATAAATTTAGTACTTTCGTAACACATATGTTGTGCTGCGGAGCTAAGGCTACCTAGTAAGGAAAACAAGGTTTCGTCATTATTTACTGATAGCTTAAATTGTGTTGTCTTACGATAGATAAATAAAGTAAACACGACGCTTTAATTTGTTATACAAAAAAAAATGAACTTAAAATAAAGCCCGTGGAACACTCGTTTTTAATAAGGCTTTTCAAATTCGCATCACGCGATGTTTACTTTAGTATTAAGTATTAAAACTTATATTGTGGTCCACGGTGGTACTCCAGAGAAGGCAAAAGGAAGCGAGGTAGACCGCAGAAAAGGTGGGATGACGACATCAGACAGGTGGCAGGTATGTGGAACAGAGTGGCTCAATAAAGGGATGAATGGAAAAGGTTGGAGGGGGCCTTCGCCGACTGGCAAACGTATCTACAGATAACCAAGAAACAGATATTAGTTTAAATACTTTATTTAGTTAAGAGTTATTTGTAGTGTTAGTTTTTAAGTTTAAATTTATTGTAACCTATTAAGAGATCTGAATAAACGGCTATTATTATTATCTATAAACAATGGTTTCGTGGTTAATTATATAGTCTTTACATACTGATGTCTACTACTTACATATATTTATAAGATATGTCATTTTTTGAATCAATAATCAAATTATACATTTCACGCTCGTGCTTTGCGTCCTTACGGAATACATGTATTGAAGTTTGTTCTTATTCTTTTTAATTTATATAAATTAATATAATATAATATAAATTAATAAAATATAAGTCAAATAAGATGAGAGAAAGAAACTAAATTGTTTAGTCTTTGGCTATATAAAACGGCAATTTTTAGAGTTAAAAATAATTTACACAAACAAAATATTTCCGTACCCGATTGGATATTCCGTTTGAAGCATTCTAAAGAACACGCTGAAGTTTCTTAAGTATTATAGGTTTTGATAACCTACGTTGCCTATAGACTAATTTGCATATTTGTAATTTCAAAAATGACGAAGTTCTCTACATAACTTTAACCTAATCTAATTTTCTTGTATTTGATGAAAGTAAAAAAAAAAGAAGAATGAAGTCTTTATTGCATACAAAATACATAACGCTACGTTATCCAAGGAATATTGGGCGTGGCTAAAATATTGGAACGTTGGAGGTCATTAGGTGCTGTAAGCGTCCTAAAGATTTAGAGGGTACACGACGAACGTAGTAAGATCCTTAGTAAAAATCCAAAGTTTTATAATATCATTTTTAAGTTGGCGTTTCATATATCAATCGAAAATTATGTTATATACAAAATGTGAAGGTTCGAGCTTATTTCACCGCGCTGCTCCAATGCGGGTTAGTGGATACAAATGGCAGAATTTCATTGAAATAGACACATGCAGGTTTCCTCACAATGTTCTCCTTCACCGATGAGATGAATTAGAAACTCAAATTTAAGCACATGAAAATTCAGTGGGTTTGAACCCGCAATCATCGGTTAAGTTCACGTTCCAGCCTCTGGGCCATATCGTTTTCTCTACTCCTCAAAAGGGCCCAACAGTGGACATTACAGGCTGTTACTTTATATACAAAATAGAAGACAGAAAGAATGAACCAAGTCTCAAAATGAAATAGCAAGTTACAGTTATCAAGAAGATATACAATTATTATAAATTACTATAAATAGCTTCATAGATATGAAATAATGAATTATCTTAATTCGATCGTAATTTATTGCTAGTAAAATATTAGATGCGATTCGAAAGATACGGAGGAAAGATGAGGCTCAAATGTATGATACCTTGTCACAACTATAATAAAAAAAAAAAAATTGGTAAAAAATGGGTACAAAGTTATTGCTTTTACGTATTAAAATATACTCGTAGATGTTCTTGATGGGTGAACAAAAACTATCGTATGTTTTTTTAAATGTTATATGAAAGCAGACTGGCACTGGACTGGCAAAAAGTAATGACCTGATAGTAAGTGGTCACCACCGCCCATAGATGAAAGTATTGTAAGAAATATTAATCATTCCTCATATCGCAAATACCCCACTAAACTGAGGAACTAAGATGTGCTATTCCTTGTGCCTGTATAATTGGCTCAAGCAGCTTTCAAATTTGAATAAAACAATACAAAATATTGCTATTTGGTACTAGAATATAATTATGACGAGTGGTTGCTATCCACTCAGAGAAGCTACCAGAAAGTCCTACCACCAAGTAAATGAACACTTTTAAATTTCACTGGAAATGGTCAGTTTTATATTAGTTAACTCAACTAACTTTCTATAAATACCTATAAAGTCGCAGGAGCCACTAGGAAATAACGACTTAGTAAATTTTTCCCCAGCAAGATAGTTCACAATGATACATACGGCTTGTAATTTAAAAGAATAAAAAAATATTTTTATATAAAAATTAATATTAATATTCGTTGAAACGCTTAAAAAAAAACAAAAATATAAGATTAATTCCTCCAGCATACTTCAACCCTTGTCTAAGACAAGTACATACCTATTTCTTCTTAAAATGTAGATATTTGCTCCGGAAATGATCATTTTTATCAATTTTTCATTAATACAAAAATATATATACGTACAAATATAATATTGTGAGGAGTTTTCATGCATCGTCATTAACAATCCGACGAAAACGAATTCCGACGAAACGTGACATTTGCTTGTCATCGGTGGCACGGTACGGACGATGGTGATAATCAGCGTTAGTCGTGATAAAGGTCACGTAAGCCATTTTGATTTTACTTGATTTTAATTTTTATTATTGAAGTTTGCAGTACTTCTTCGTGATATTATTTTGTGTGTTACCTCGCTTCTGGTTGCTAGACTATTATATATAAAATAAAATACGTACATATTTAAAATTTTGTCTTCTTACTGCCTATCAAAGTGTCATATAGGAGACCCGAGACAGTTAACCTCTTCATAGAATAAAAAACTAACGGAAATTTATAAGAACTGCTGGCCAAATATTAAGGTCATATTCTAACATCATAACTAGATATAACATTCTGTCCCTTAATGTCTCCCACTTAACCAGTGATATGATACTAGCAAAACCACCATATCATTATATATATATAAGCAGCCAGGCAAACGTTATCCTGTCCATGTATATAATGTTATGTATAATAATTGTCGTGTTCAAAAACATTTGCCATGAAAAATACATGTATTTCCAGTCAAATAGTATTAAAGTCAATTAATCTCAAACATATTTACCGAGATATATGTTTATATATAAGACCCACCCCGGCTTCTCCGAATAGAATTTGTTTCTAGGGCGGGTTTGAAGTTTAATTTCAAACACTAACAGTTTAAAGATGTATTATCGAATCTGCAGTAGACGGGTATATCTATTTATTTTTTAAAGTTAATTTTATATCAAAACTTTTAATAAACTTAATATGTAATTTGATTAGTGCTGCGTTGCCACATGTGCGTATCCAATATTATGGTTAACGTACTAAGTTGAATAGCAGTTCACACACCACTACTGAAACGTCAAAACTTGACCGCAAATGTCTTCACAACGACATCGGAAATTGTTTGTTTTCTTTTTTTTTTCATGAATTGAATGAAAATTTTCCTTTGTTGTCATTAATTGACTACGATACGTATACTTTTTTAACATTTTAAAGTAGTTGATTTTGTTAACTTCCGGTGTAAACAATACGCAGTTAAATGAAGCTATAATTCTTAAGTATTTCTATGAAATCATCGGCAAAATGCCTTTTTCTTTTTTTAAATCGCACTTAATTTTTTTAAATTTACATTTAATGCACCGTGATCCTCTTTATCATATAAATATTTAATTTTTAAGGAAAATAAGACGAGTTTACATATTTTAATTCTTAATTTGTTGCTTTTTCAAGGACAGAGTGAATCAGTGTAACTACAGATACAAGGGCTATAATAACTTAGTACCCAAGGTTTGTGGCGTATAGGAGATGTAAGAAACGAATAAAATTTCGTACTGCGCCAATATTTATTAGGGGCAATGACCCCTTACGATAAAGTGGAAAATTTCACCGTTCTCCTGCATATTCCATAAAAAAAGGTATTTTATTTATTTATTAAGATTATACAGATTAGCGTTAAATGTATTTTAATATAATAAAAACGTAAAATCGCTTCACATCCCCCATATCAATGAGTATTCCACTCGAAGTTCCGTCTCACACCTGTTACCCAGTTCTTTGTAAACTAACGTTTTTTATACGAACAGTAAACTTTATGTTTTAACTTATTCGAAATCGATAATTTTTAGAATCGTGAGAACTCTTTGTTAGTTGGAAAGTTCAAACATATTTATTTGAGGATAAGTTTAATTCATTGAACGATGTTGTCGATGAATGTTCTGAACTGATCAAAATATGGAAAGATTGTCACTTTGAGGGATAGAGGCGAAATCTATATGAATATTATAAATGCAAAAGTAATTCTGTCTATTTGTTACTCTTCCAAGGCACTTTTTGTACCTAATACCCGACGACAAACCTCGAAAAGACGAGCGAAGCTGCGGGCGACAACTAGTATGTATTACCTAGATTGACGAGTTCTAATCGGGCATGCAGCACTGAATATATATATCCTTTTTCTGAAATAATTAATTTACGTTTATAGTTTGTTGCATTATGTAACATATAACTTTGCTTAATTCATTGCTCATTGACTTTTCGTCATTAACATCATTAACTTGATCGTTAAGTTTTATATCATGAAGCTGGCAAGCAATCTTATTCTACATTCTTCTAAGTGTCAAATCTCAAAATTAATTAAAATCAGTGAACAAAATTCTGCTTATTATTTTTGGTGTTCCAGTAATGATGATTAATCAAATGGACTCAACTAATACCACGAGCGAATGAACTAGTAGAGCATATTTTTACTTTATTTTGCGGTACCCCAGATGTCTGCGTCAGAAATTTTATTATTTTCAGAATCACATTGCCTCAGAGACAAATATGAACAAATATATATTTTTTTCGAAGTGCTGTAGTCAAAGCAGCGGCTGGCAAACCAAAATTTATCTTTTGTCTTTCACAATGTGAATATTCGAATAATTCAGGTGTATACTTCCTATGCATTTTATTAAATTACATAAAATCTTATATTAAATCTTATTGAGCTCGTCTTCTGTGACTTTGGTCGCTTGGTAGGAAACTGAGCTTCAGCGTCAGGGGCTTTCAAGTAGAAAGTACAAAAAAATTACATTACAGACAGTATTTATATAATATATATTATTATATATATTAGTTTAAATACAAAACATATTGTTGTAGTAACAATAAATATGATTCAAATACAAAAAAATCGTGCATTATTCATAAACTAATTTAGAATTTAATTGCAGACTAGCAAATGTTCCATCTGGTTGTCAAGTTGTCAGCATCACCCATCGACATTGATACCGTAAGAAAACCAAACCAAATCATCAAACCAAACCATCTGCTACGTTGTGCATGTACGACCAACGTTTAGGAACTAATATGTTATGTCCCTTAGCCTGGAGTTACTTTGGCTCCCCTACACATCAAGCCATACTAAGTACTTTTCTTTGGCGGTAGAATATGCGATGAGTGAGCAGTGTACTCAGATGGGCTTGCACATGGCCCTACTGTCAAATAAAACTAATGACGATACACTTACGAAACACGAAAGCATTGCTAAGGACTTCGCATTGTGAAGGATGGAAAAAAATTGACTTTTTGGTGAAGCCACGATGATTTTTGGTGTATAAAATGTAATAACGTTCAATAAAAGGAGTCCCTATAGATATTGTTAAGGAGATGTATTCGATTTATTATATACTGAAAAACATTATATGATAGCTAGAGGGCATTGACTCATGGCTATTAACAAAATCGTATGCTTCCATCATTTATGTTTCCAAGAATCCTGATGTTTGTTGTCCTCTTTCATTTTACATTATTCCAGAACATTCAACTTTTCCTGAACTCAGTTCGTTGCTCTTCGTTTAATAGTGTTCGATTCTTACGTCGATTTATCCATAAAATAATAAACGGCAATTTTGCACAAATTGTCTGGAAGATAAAACCTATTTAAGTAACGATGATAATATTAAAATAAGTTAAATAAAAGATAAGTTAATATAAGAGTTTCCTTAGGTAAAAGAGTTTTTTATATTTTCAGTGAATCGATCACTTTAGTTCAAACTCATTAAATGTCATAAACAATATGGGATAAGTTGTGACATACTTCAAAAGTTTTCAGAAGGTGTATATATTTTTGGATTAGAACTAAACCAATTTTGTCCATTTCTGCATTCTTAATTACGTCAATAATTAAAAACAGCTTAGGTGTACCAAAGGTTAAAACACTTGAATGTCAACCCAAGATAGCGGTTTCACCCTCAAACAATCAGATTTATCTTATGTTTAATTTGGTTTAATACTTTGTCTCATGCTCAGATATATAGGAGAAAATCGTGAGAAAACGTGCATACATAATTATGTCTGACAAAAGGAGAGGAAAATTATATACAGGCGTTTACTATAAAAATGTACCTAAATAATTATATTCCATGATTAGAATGAAGTTGTTTACATGGGTAAGAAATATAGGAGGATATTATTCTGTCTTAAAACCGACTTCAGAGAGTAGATCAAATATGTTTAAAAATATACTCTCCGTTTTTAATTCATTTTTTTGATGTAATAGGTAGGCCGATCGGCAAATGGGCCACCTGCAGTTAAGTGGTCACCACCGCCCATAGACATTGGCAACCATCTTACTTCGCCAATGCGCCACCAACCCAATGGAAACTAAGATGTTATGTCCCTAGTGCATGTAGTTACGCTGGCTCGCTCACCCTTCAAACCGAAACACATCAATACCAAGTATTTATGTTTAGCAGCAGCATATCTGATGAGTGGCTGGTACCTACCTAGACGGACTTGCACAAAGTCCTACCACCAAGTAATTATTATTCAAGTCTTTTTTATTGACTGATTGTAATAAAGTTTTAGAATATAATTATTCACAAAATGTAATGTTAAAGGTTCAAACGATGTAATTAATTTAAACCTATTCTAAAATGTTTACGCAGTCAGTCAATAAGGTGAGATAACAAAAAATGCTGTGGATATTTACAAGTTATTTAGATACACTATCGCAATAATACATACATACATACAACCTGATACAATAGGTTATATTTTTTACACGAAAAATACTTATGTTTGAAATAAAATATTACTGTTATGAATATCTTGAAAGATTTTCGCAATCTCTTTTAACATCAACCCATTCTTTCTGAAAGGGGCTCTCAAGAGCAGTGAACAAAAATGTTACTCGTATCACGAGACAGGAGTGATAAGACAAGTTAAAGCAACTATTTTTAAATAAAAAAATTTAGAATATCGACTCCTTTTTGTTTTTTATAAAAAAATACCTTTCCTGAAAACAAGCTAATTTAAATCAACAGGCGTTGGGCTGAATTGTGTTGTTTTTATCAATAAGCGAAATGATTTATTTGAAAACGGAGAGACAGAAAACGGTCATATTTACATTTGTCGCATTAGACAAACCAAGGATCATTAATTTCCTCATAGCATTGTGATACGAAAGTCTTCCGATAGTGAAATTCAATACTTCAGAGTAAAAACTTATATCAGTCAAATACGTATTTTACCATTATCAGGTTCGATAATAGCAAGCCCGTCGCTGGTGGCATAATTTTTTTTACTATACAATGAAGAGAGCTTTAGGCGAACAACTCATACTAAAAAGATCGTTAACCTCTCCACCCGGACATGTGTGCTCAATGTACAGTCGCAGATCTATTATTTGACGAAAATATCGTCTTAAGTATCCAGAAGTTTTCAGGAATTATCGTTAGCAATCTCTTTTATAGAAAAAATAAGCCAGGTACGGTTTTTCAAATTTCATCAAACCTATTCCATGAAGCCGTTCATTAATTTTCAATAAAAATCATCCTCTTTACCTGCTGTAGTTCCTTCATAAGTACCATTACTTTAATTTAGATTTTAATAAATGGATATTGTCAATATAATACGCTCATTTTAGTACAGTATCAACTACACCATTGTTCATAGGTATGAAAATGCGTTTAAAATTTGACAAAACGTCCTCGTGATAAATGGGTCTGGTTAAAATATGGGATGTCAAAATAGAAATATTGACTATGCGACATGTTCCACGCAAATTGCTTTAGCTGATTTATGCTTCGGACGTGACCTCGATATATCCTAGACCAAAATAAACTGGTGCCACTATCGGGTCATGAAGGCAATGGCCATCGCATTTTGAGCTGTCACTTCTTATTATTGATTGAAAATATTTATTGAAACTTGTTACTATTATATTTGGTGAACATCTAAAATTTCATTGCAAGGGAAACTTGTTAAATAAAGTACTTATTAAAATTAAATTAGTACAAAACGTCGTCGCGTGAACGATTCACTAATTGCAGCATTGTTTGACTGCTTTTCCCAGATATAAAAGATTAAGTTGCCATATTTATTTACAGTATCCTGCGCCCGAAATCAACACGTGATGTAAGTAAAAAATGAATTTCCATGTAGTCCTCTATACTTATAAAGATATGATGCCGGTACATTATGTTATGCCATCTATTCTCTACGCAAAATACGATAAAATATTCAGCTAAATACAGGAAATTATTCCAATTACTCGAACAATGTTTTCAACTGAATAATTCGTTGAATACGACATCAAAAGCATATGTTATGCAAACGATCAAGAGAATCATAAGATTAAATTTCAACAAAGTTCTCTTTGATGAACGCGAGCTGTAACTGATTCTTTCAAGCCAAACTGGTTGTGCTAATTTCAAAGAACATTTCAACCAGTAAATGTGTAATATTTGTTTTTGTTATAAAAAAATAATTAAGTGACTTTAATTCTGTTATTGATCCTTGATGTCTATTACTTTAATTAATTATGATTTAGGTTGATGTATTTTTGTAGTCCATTTGTGTTAGCATTATTTCAATGTAAATATTTCATTATTTTTATGTATCAAAAATATTGTTATACCATGTTCAAGTTAGCTTCATCTTTTTGACGGACGGGCTAGTGATGAGAAACAGAAAATATAACATATATAACAGACGATGGAACGATGGAATGCGTAATTCAAATTAGAAATATTTTTTTTTTTACTTATTTTTCTAAAAAGAGTTATACCAGCTAAAGAGACCCCAACTAAAACCCCGTTCGTAACAACAACTTAACAATGATCTTTAATAAGGATTTTTGTAATCGATATTTGTAGCAGTTACTGCCTATTATTCGCGTCCCTACCGACCGACCGTTGCAACATTGTACAAGCGTCTATTATTTTCAGTGTAGAAGCAATAATATATAATAGGAAAAATCTTAAAATTTTCGGATAACGCTTGAATCTTTAGGAACTTTTGTATTATATGTATTATTTTCAACTCGGCAACCTTCCAGAAATAAGCCTACTCATAGTCATTTCTTAAAACCAATACGCCTCGGGAACCTTCTAGATATAAGCCTAATCATTTCTTAAAGGCAGGCAACGCACCTATAAGGCCCCAGTGTTGCAGTTGTTCATGGGCGATGGTAGTCACTTTCCATCAGGTAAGCCTACCCGCTCGTTTGCCAGCTATATAATAAAAATGAAAAAAAACCTCCAACCCGGATTGAAGCAGCATTGTTTAATAACATTCTCCTCGAAGGGGCAGGAGGCCTTATCTTTGGCAGTGGGATATGCTGTTACTTTAAAACTTATCTTTTTTTTAGGAAAACACAAACGATTTAAAATGTAATTAATTGTGCATAACGCGGGATAAATGGCAGTTCTGTAACTTTACTACCAAAGAACGTTATCTTTTAAGTTTAGTAATTACAGGAAGGTACGATTTCCATACAAAATTGCAAATTTTTCAAGGTATTTCATTTTAAACCACCGCTTTATTGGACCGAATATATCAAAATAAGTTTTATTCAAATCGATCAAGCCGTTTTTGAATTATGAGATTAATTAACAGCAACTGATTTTTACATTTATATTCTGTAATTATAGGATCCGTTTCATTACCAAAATCCGTTCTAGTGCAATGTAAGATGCAAATTTTGTAACTGAATATATAAAATTAGATTAAAATAATATTCAAAATGTAAAGCGAAATACGCCAAAACATAATATTAATTTCGCAATAAATTTTACCGGATAATTTGGGAATTTATTTGAATGTTCGTTTACTTCGGATAAAGATACAATTGTGATCTCTATTTCTTTTGCATTAAAGATTGCAATTGATTAAATAGCAAAAGTAACGCGTAGTATATAGGACATCTTTATTATAATCCGATGTCATTATCAAAGTTGTAAACGTCTGCGAGTCGATATTTTATGTATGTATACATAATTCGTAAATAATGTACTTAATAAAGTAATATTATTTTTTAATACAAATACCTAAAGATGGACTAAAAAGTTCAAAGATATTTGTTACAAGTATATTAAGGATTTCAATTATGTAGTTACTGAAACGAAAATAATGATCATAGCAATAGTCTGGGGCTGCAGCCGATTAGGATAAATTCATACGATTTCTTACAATAAGATTCCATTATTTTTAAAATAAACTCAGCGCTACTTAAAAATACATATCTAACGTTATTAATGCTAAAACAAAACTATGTTATTAAAATTAAGTGTTATTGTACCCAATAGATAATATCACGTTTAATTTAACGAAGACTCAATAATAAAAATAAGATATTGTGTAATATGATTGACGAAGGTGATAATTCCAAATCCGATTAAAATTTAAAAAATGATTAAGATATATTTGCACTACAAAACAAATTAATCGATAATATTACATCTTAAAATAAATTAATGCTATATATTCGATTCGGCGTCTCGACTTTTGTCTTCAGTCATATTGACTGTTAATTTAAATTTTAATCGATTTAATTGCATTAATATTTAAATAAACTTTTCTATCCTAGTCTTTATATCCTATAAATTATCTCTAAAGTTTGTGAACGTCTCGCTAGATAAATCAATCAAATCACCGCCAATCCAGATATGATATTTTGAATTCTTTACAATCTCGTTTCCGTTTTGGTCATAGTAAGACTTCTGCTCTGATTAGTGCAAATGTGTTACAAAAATAACAATAACAGTCTGTATACTTTGATGATGATGACTATGAATATATTGAGTTTGAGTTTGAAAACATTATTTACCGATAATATTTATCATCTGTAGAAATTAGTTTTGCTAACACTGCCCGAAAACAACTCCATAATTCAAGTATCAACAGCAAAACTAATAGGAATAACAAATGTATGTAATCATTTTCAAAGTCGTATAAATTTGGCGTTTTACGACAAAATAATAATAAAATTTTATTCCAATAGAATAATATAAAAAATTAATAGTCTAAAATTTTTTTAGAAAAAAGTTAAAGTGTATACTGGACAAAGCGAAACTATTTGCAAATCAAAGAAGTTAACGCCAAGAATAACGAACGAACAAAATTAGTTATCTTTATTAAAAGATTTTTATTTTTTATTATTCAAATAAATGGAATAGATTATACAAATACATGTTAGAGGATTTTCCTTACGTTAAACTACATCGTTTTAAGTGTGATTATGTTTTTTAAAAGGGCCTAAATTCATTGGAAAAATGGTCCAACAGACTAATATACTGTGCTAAAAATTAATAGAGTACATTCTACCCTAAGAGGTAAAAATACACACCAATGAGTTATACAAAGAGGTCTTGAGTTAACGTAATATTTTAAATTAATCTGTAAATCTATCAACTTCCATGCGAACAAAGCCGCGGGCAACAGTTAGTTGATAATAAAAGACGTATAAAAATCAAACGAACAGATAAGTACATTTAATATCCGTGATTGAGGAATATAAAATCGATGTCACAAAATCACTTAATATTTGGTGTTTGAATACTGTTTAATGCGTTATCATTCAAATTTCATTTTATCACTTCTTGCGTCATATACAATTAATATCACTTCATTACATACCCTACTGTAACCAAAGATAAGACACGATAATAACATATACTAATTATGGCAATTGTAATGGTAATGCTATTTCCCATACGCAATACGCATACTCAGAATCAGTCAGAATCTCAAGACAGATCTGGTCGAAGAATGTAATACCAATAAATTTAGCTTTGTCTCATACAGATAAGCTTGATGATCCCATAAAAAATATGCAGTTTGTCATTAAATTAAATATCTCCGGTGATTGCATGATCAATAGATAATAATTATAGTCGGTTGCCACCATTCTTGATACAAACCAAACTACTATTAACATAAAACAAATTTGATACTTGCTGTTCGATGGTCATAAATTACGACTCATGATATTATATTAAATGGCGTTAATCTTTTAAAATAGTACTATAATTATTATATTCAATGTGGCATAACTTTTTGGCATGCAGCGTTCGATATGTCTAGTTTCAAAGTTTTACTTCAACGAAATAGTGATAATATTATTATAATACCATAATTTATATTACGTTATGATTAAAAAGGAACCTATAAGATATAATTCAATGAAACAATGAAATTAAGTTTGAAAGATGCTTATATACTTATTTATGTTGTAAGACGTTTTCGAATTCCGATTTCAAAACAAAAAAAGAAGTCGAATTCAAACGTCGTTTCTAGCAACCACGAAGATATTTTCCTATAGCTTAAATTATATACATTAATCTTAGAATCGAATTATTCTAACCCTTCATTTATCTTACTATTCAGTGAGTTTTAACTTTAATATTAGTTTTTAATAATTTGTAAACAATATTAATGATTAATTTTATGATGATACCTAAGAAGAATAAAATAGACGTTATAATGGCTATCGTTATAAGAACGAATTTAATCTCATAGTAGTCAATCCAAGACATATCAGATGCAGGCGATCGCAGGTGGCTTCCACCGTATTTCAAGACATGCTCCACCCACCAAACTGCGTTGTCAGCGGGCTTGATTGCATATGATCTCATCAATTTTTTCAGTCTGATGATGTTATCCTTGAAGCTAAAAAACAATAAAAAAATGTTTTATTACAAATTGTAAATAATGCACCCAAGAAGAGTTTCTTAGATTTTAATCACCGGGTTAAGCATACTTGTTATAAGAATAATATAATCAATATAAATCAACGGCGACTAGTTGAAGCACTGTATCTGTACTACATAACATTGCAACTGCATCGAGCATACTTGATTTTAAGAACATGCTTATTAAGAGCAAGCTGTTTAAATGTATATTATTAGAACTAATTTTTAATATTCTGTAGTCAGTTTATTTATTTTTAATATTTACCTTTTATCTTCAATGACAGTTTTGATTGAACTTTTGAAATCGTTCTCTGTTAAGGACATTAGGTCATGTTGTAATCCGATTTTGTGATGAACATATTTTTCTACATTGTACCATTGATCGCCAAGCATTGGAATACCAATTAGTGGCACCATTGCATCAATAGCTTCATCAGTCGATTGTAGACCTCCTTGAGTTACAAATAATTTAACATTGGGATGATCTGAAACAGACAACATTTTTGTAAAGTAAAAAAATTGGTGCATTTCAAAAGCATATGTCGTAAGAAAAATCTAATATTGAAATTAACATGCTTACATCAGCATTTATATTCTTTTATTTATCATTTACAGAGTTAATATGAGGTTAGATTCTGATATATTATGAAACTTACTTAGAACGTCAGTTTGCGGAAACCATTTAGATATTTTCATATTCTTTGATTGTCCTGGTAATGTGTCCTTATCCCATTTCCAAAGTACGTCATAAGGTAATTCAGACAAAACTTTTGTCATTATTTGAATTTTTTCTGGTGGCAAAATAGATGGTAAAACATTTGTACCAAAACTTACGTATATGACGCCATTTTTCGAAGAGTCTAAATAGTTCTTGAGATCCTGTCAAAATAAATAATAAGATTAAAAGACATTTATTTACCATTTTTATAATAATGCCGGAACTCAATTTTTTTTTTTTTAATTTACCTTAGGTAGCTCTTTTTGAACAGATTGGTGAATGCCACCAATATAAACTATGCTTGGCGGTACAGGACGATTATCTGCCCAAATAGGATGTTCGTTTAGAAACATCATTTGAATTTTGTTTTTGAGTACTTCATATCTAGGCACATCATTGCCAAAGTGTTTTCTCATTATTTGGTTATCAAATTCTTCGGTTTGCGCAATTAAAAATTCCAGACCCACGTGTTTTAATATTTCCAAACCCCTTTCCCAAAGTGATAGATTATATAATCTCTGTCGACCTGGTGTGGGATACAATAACGGATGTGTAGGTGCCCCTAATGAATTATATTGGAATGGAACTGCACCGAAAGAACTAATCACAATTACTGGTGCGTCGAAGACATGAGTCACACCCATGAGCGGACGGTTGCAAGCTTCAAGTATAAGTAAATCAAAATACTTTCTGTCTTTATTTTTAAATATGTTTCTCACTTCTGGTGTGTCCATCTGAGAATCGAATATAGTTGCAAATCTTTCGAAAATCAGCCTCACTTGAAGCATTAAATTTTGTTTTTTTCCGTTGTGATGTACAAACAATTCTTGCCATTTACTGTAAGAAGCATCGCGTACATCTATCTCTGTTAGGTTTGCAGGAGCTTTTCCTTTCGGGTATACCGGATCGGGTGTGACGACGATTACTTCATGACCTCGTCTGGCTAATTCGTGAATTATAGGTCGGAAGACAACTTGATGGCTAATCGAGGGAGTCGGGAAAAATCCTAATATTCTTGCTCCTTCTATTCCGGTCACTGATAACACGAAAAGCGCAAGAATATTCGTTATCATGCGTGCCATGTCTTGTTTTGAGTTTGAGACTGATAAGAAATTGTACAACCTACCTTTATATAATATTTTGGAAATATTTTCATAAATGTTATAATTATATGTTATCAATAATTAGGTAGTTTGTTGATTAAAATTACTTGATGTACGATAATTTAGTCCTTGACTAAAATATTTTTTATCATAATTCAATAAAATTTTTAGTTATTTTTTTTACTAGCTTAATAAAAATTAAAAGCTGTTATTTTTACCTTCATTTTTCTACAGTTCGGTTTCTAAAATATATGTTATTAAATAGACTCTTGAACGTTTAGTTATTGCAAACATGCATACAATTTTAGATCTTTATGAATAATCATAATTTACAAAAAAAAAAAAAACTTACATATTGTATTTTGTATAATATAATGTAATAATCTCGAGTTATCTGATAATATTTGTTAAATATATTTTATATCTAATCTGCAGCTATTTTGACATACTTATGAATACTGAAGTAAAAAATTATTTGGGTAAGCATTCTCAGCCTTGTATTTTTGTCATTGTCTCAACATTGTAGAATATGTATATATTGACTATACTAATGTACTAAATTGGTAAGTAACTCTGTCAGTCTATACAGACAGCTGTCTGTTGCTCTTTCACAGCCAAACCATTGGTTACTTTTTGTTACCCCTAACACCTGAAATTCAAGCAAAGTAACGAGCGACTACTAATCTTTGATATATTTTGTCCTTATTATTAAACTGGCTTACTAAATGTTCAAGTCGCAGTGGTAGAATATTCGATTTTAGAAAACGACAAAATATTAACTTTAAAAAAAAAGTTTGCTTATAATTAATATTGAAAATTCGCGGAAAAATCTTATATTAAAGAAATGATTAATAAAGGTAATAAAGAACTTATTTGATTAAGTTGCTTAGAAATTTTCATGAAATTATTACGGAATATTATCTTCTCTTAATAATTATATTTTGTATGTCTTGTTCCTAAATTGTGAATTTTATTGCAGTCATAAAATATTCAATATTAATAATAAAATACAAGTTCAGTGCTCATATGACTAGTTACGCGAAACTAGTGTTTCCAACATAATTATTAACAGATGCAGAGTGTTATTACACCAGCACTAAACGCTACTGCTCCGCACCCTTGGTTCGTAACGTGATATATTATATCTAAGGCAATTTTTTAACCATCGTATTGGTTGATCCTGAGATAAGTGCATTCAATAAATAAACGAACTCTTAAACTTTATTAGTAAAAAATCAAGCGTGAGATGTTATTGACAGTCTTCAAGACAGAGTAGGATGGTTAGTAGTTTTTTGTAAACACTTACTAGTAATTAACTGTTAAACTAGGTATTCATTCCTCGTCAGGGCATCACGATAGTATACGAAAGCGACCCCGTGGCGTCCACATGTCGAATTATGATACTACTGGTTTTTTTATGCGTATCTATGGGCATCGACGACGACCCGACGCGATGCCGACGCTTGGCAATTAAAAATATTTAAACTTACATAATAGATGTGACGATAATAATTATATTAGGTTTAAAATATTATTTTTAGATATATATTTTTTTGAGGGGTTTTTTAAATTTTTTAAATTTATTTTTATTATGTCCTTTTTAAAGTAGGTATAAATATTAGGAAGGTATTTATTGTGATTAGTTAGTTGAGTTAGTAAATTAGTTAGGTACTAGGTATCATAGGTATAAATATAGTGATAATTGAACCTAATTGATCCCATTTAATTACCCATCTTCGAAATCTAAACCTTACCCTAACATGGCATATTTGAAGTCATAGTTACCTTACCATTTTCTTTCAATGTCATTGAAGTAATACGTATTAAATTTCGAATGGATATATGGAAGGTAGTCAGATCCCCTCATCAACTATTAAAGAGCAGATGATTATCAAACGGCTGAACAGATTTTCATGAAACATGGCTAAGAACACTGGGGATAAAATTATCTATAACAAAAAAAATTTAAACGAAAATCGGTTCATCCGATTGGGAGCTGCGATACCACAGACAGATATACAGATACACAACTCATATACCCTTTCTTTTTGCGTCGAGGGGCAAAAATATACACGATCGGGTCTTTTGGGACACCCGATTGCCGACTGGAACAAAGGTGATTTAGCTATGCATTATGTATTAAATAATAGAAACAAAACAACAAATTAACAATGTATTGTATGAATAATTAAATAACAAGAAATAAAATCGTTATTAAAATCGTGTCTGAATTAAAACAATAACTAAGAATAAGTTCAAATAACTATTATACAAAAATAGAAAGATAAATAAATATTGGACAACATCACATACATTACTCTGATCCCAATGTAAGTAGCTAAAGCACTCGTGTTATGGAAAATCAGAAGTAACGACGGTACCATAAACCCAGACCCAAGACAACATATAAAATTAATGGACTTTTTCTACATCGACTCGGCCGGGAATCGAACCCGGGATCTCAGAGTAGCGTATCCATGAAAACCGGTGTACACACTACTCGATCACGGAGGTCGTCTGCAGAGAGAAAATGAAAAAGAGGCAAAGATCGCATGAAGGCAAAATACATTCTCCTCTCGTAGCGATTTCTGCCACTGTTACTGTGTCTGTTCACTCTACTGTAAGCTGCGTAGAATACCTTCGTTCCAATTATCTGTTTTGTTATCAATGTTAAATTAAGATAAATATATACTACAAGTTATTCAGAAATCCCTTTATTGATATGCGATATTACTATTGGCGAATTCGGTAGAGCGTTTTTTCTTCTATACTTTTAATTAGCTTCGTATTTACTTCATAAATATCTGTAGCTAATTCATCTCAATAATTTGGACCAATTTATTTGAAAAAAAAAAGTAAATATTATTATTATTATTTGTCATTTGCGCTCACTTTATACAAATACATTAAATCCATAATATAAACAAAAATATGAAATGAAATCTTCTTTCTTATAAAATATCACCGTTTACACCAAACGAAATAAAATTATCCATAGTTGAAATACATACATAAATTTTACTCTAAAATCCGTGTGAACTGGATTTTACTAATAAATATCACAGGTCTATTGGCGTTTGATCTTAATATTATTTTTAAGCAATCTATATACAAAACTGATAACTAGTTTGAGGATATAACTTAACAGGGCTAAAATAGATATAATGATGGCAATTGTTATGAGAACTAATTTAATCTCATAATAATCAAACCACGACATATGAGCTGCAGGGCTCTGAAGGTGGCCAGCGCCATATCTCAAGACATGTTCCACCCACCAGACGGCTTTGTCGACGGGCTTGATCGGGTTCGACCTCATCAGTGCTTTTAGCCTCATAATGTTGTTTTTGTAGCTAAAAATTGTAAGAAATATAATTATCAATATAACATGATTAATTATTATATATTACATGACGAAGCATAAAAAAATAATTGATAACAATTAATAAAAAACCGTGTAATTGTGACGTAAAATCACTGATATGTTTGCACTAAAATAAAATCAGAACACACGTTGCTATGTCAGTGCAACGAATGTTACAAGTATATATTAAAAAAACATTTGTATCAAAGCTTTTCATTCTTAGTCTTTAATGTATGTGGTATAAAGAGCTTGTTTTTGACTACTGTAACTAATAAAAGCATTGTATCGGCTGGTATGAGCTTCAACCTCTACGAAAGCATAATTAGAATAAGCAATACACGAATTTGTAGTGATTCGTTTAATCATACATACCTCTTATCAGTAATCACAGTTGTTATGGAATCCTTGAATTCCTTTTCTGTTAAAGTCGTCATATCAAGTTGTTTACCGATTCGGTGATAAACATATTTTTCTACATTATACCATTGATCTGCTAACATTGGAATGCCAATTAATGGCACAGTAGCATCGATAGCTTCGTCAGTTGACTGTAGTCCTCCTTGCGTTATGAATAATTTTACATTGGGATGTCCTGAAGTAAATGAGGTTAATTTGATCATTATTATTTTTCTGAATAGGACTTAATGTCGTTTTTATTAAAAATATATTTTTCAACAAGGACTCATATAACTAAAATTTGTGGGCTGTAGAATAATTGAAAGTCTTTTCAGACAGACAAGACAATTTTCTAATGACTATTAGATTGAGATTGTGGTTTAATGTCCCATGATCCCCCTGATGTTAAAAGTTTGAATGGGAATTATTCATTTTTGATGTTGGCAATATGAAAATCATAAGGTACAAGACACATATATATATATATATATATATATATATTTTAATTAAATATCACAAGGGGTGAAATGGCATTTGCATCCAAAAATTAATAGCGCGGTTGTGTAAGTTCAAAGTCATAAATAGTTACAAGTGTACTTTACCGATTGGTTTAGCATTTTAGTAAGTTTAAATGAGCGTTAGAGTATACTTCTTGATATATATGTATATATTCATAAAAATGAGACTTACTTAAGACGTCAGTTTGAGGGAACCATTTAGATATTTTAATATTCTTGGATTGTCCTGGTAGTGTGTCCTGATCCCATTTCCATAGTACGTCGTAAGGTAGTTCAGAAAATACTTTTGCTATAACTTTAATTTTTTCCGCTGGCAAAAGAGATGGCACAACATTCGTACCAAAGCTCACATATATAACACCATTTTTCGACGAATCCAGATAGTTTTTGAGGTCCTGCCAAAATAAATAATTAGTTTATATGATATTATTAGACTTAAATTTTCCAATATAATAGAATCCTCAAAACTTGCCTTAGGTAACTCTTTTTCTACAGCTTGATGTATACCACCGATATAAACGATACTTGGTGGTACAGGGTGATTATCTGCCCAAATGGGATGTTCGTTCAAAAACATCATCTGGATTCTTTTACCCAATTCATGATAAGAAGGGACTTCGCTACCGAAATGTTTCCGCATTATTTGATAGTCAAAAGCTTCAGTTGTCGAAACTATAATGTCAAATGCGACGTATTTGAACATTTCCAAGAATTTATCCCAAAGTGTTAGATTGTATAGCTTCTGTCGACCAAGTGTAGGATATATTAAAGGATGCATTGGTGCACCCATAGCACTATATTGAACGGGGACTGCACCGAAAGAACTTATTGCAATTGTCGGTGCATCAAACATATGAGTAATACCAAAAAGAGGACGGTTGCAAGCTTCAAGTATAAGTAAATCAAAATACTTTCTATCTTTATTTTTTAGCATGTTTTTCACCTGTGGTGTTTCCATCTGCGAATCAAGTATAATTGCCAACCTTTCGAATATCATTCTTATTTGATTTAACACATCGTCTTTATTTCCGGTGTGGTGTTTAAGCACATCTCTCCATTTACTATAAGATACATCGTGGACATCAATCTCTGTTAGATTCGCAAGAGGATTTCCTTTCGTGAATACCGGATCAGTGGTGACGACGGTTACTTCATGACCTCTTCTCGCCAATTCGTGTATTATAGGACGGAAGACAACTTGATGACTTATCGATGGCGTTGGAAAGTATGCTAATATTCTCGCTCCTTCTATTCCTGCCACTGATAACACAAACAACAAAAATACCGTCGCTGACGTACCTGCCATGTCTAATTTTGAGTGCTACACTGATAAAAAAATCTAAAATATACCTTTATATAATATCTTGGAATGATTTTACGCAAATATCATATCGACGTGCTATCAATAAGTAGTAACTCCGCTGATTAAAATGTCTTAGTTCAATAGCTAAGTTATAAGTAAGACATTTTGTAATTTAGCCTAATCAAAGTTCTTGCACGAAGTGACTTCCCTTACGCGCATGCATTATTTTCCTAAGTTGTCACTCAACTATTGAACTAGACAAATTATTCCGCATCATATTTGATGCATTTTTTTTACTACAAAAATGTGCAGTACATCGGTCTTTTCGTTTCTTATATAAACTGATACATCGGGTAGCCGTTGATTAGGAAACATACGCGAATAATCTTGCATTGGTTAGGTATGCATATGGTAAGTTTTGTTCGAATACGAATATCCACCAGCGTCCTTTGTGGTCATTTTATTTCGATTGCTTTGAAACAAGTTGCTAGTTGTTATACATTTTTGGAAAGCTAAGAAAACGGTTATGTTTTTAAAATAATCTGCAGGACAAGTTTCATAACGATTTTTTTAGTTTTTAAGGCTTTTTTGTGGAAAAAAAAATTGAAATAATATCTTTTTCCGTCTCGCATTTTTAAATTTGGACAGTTAATTACTATTTTAATATTGACAAATAACCAGTGTTTAATCGTTTTTATAAATCAGAAGAAAAAAATAGATTTTAATTTATAGTTTTTTTTAAATTTAATATAAATTTTTGCATTTTGCATTTTTGACTTATTTTGAAAAAATCTAAAAAACGTGATAACTCAAAAATGGTTAACTTTTGCATCATGCATATGGGGGTTAAAATTATCGCAAATCATCACCCCTATCACCTCCTAACGGGAATACGTCGAATTACCAATAACCCTGTATAATAATAATTTTAAATCCTAAAATCTAATTTATTAATTTGACAGAAACTTGAGGATAGCCTTTGCTAATCCATATTTACTGACAGACATGACATGAAAATAATCCATAGAAATATTGATATATTTTATTATTATTTTTTGTAATTAAAATAATTATACTATTTGCCACTTGTAAACTTTTGACACTAATTTTAGTACGAAAGTAATTCAAAAAGTACCTAAAGTGGACGTATGTCTATTTCTGTCTATTCAATATTATTAAGCGTATGCTTAGTAATATAAAATCCGGAGAGTTCAAAATCATTAATGAAATGCAGTAATATATATTTCAAGGCCACAGGACTTAAGTTTGAAGATGTAGTAAGTGATCCATTGATTTTAAGTTGACTGGTGTATTATAAAAACGTAGACACTTCTAGAATAAAAAAGCTTTAGAGTTATAATACACTTCAACTGCATGGTTCTTATATGTATTTTTGCTTCATTATTATATCAGGCGTCATAAACAGTGAATATTATTATTTTTTCTTGAATTTCTATTGAAATAAAGATTGTATGAAAGACGATATGGTTAGAAATAATGTTACTTGTGAGATGACGTCCGATAGAGAAGTATGGAAGACATGCTGCGCCGACCCCAAGTAAAATTTGGATAAGGGCAGGAGGATGATATATATCTTGAATTTCTATTATTTTTATTTAAAACAAATAATGTCCGGAATACAACCTCTTCACGATTAAAGTCATTAAGCTAAACATGAAAACAACATACGTTGATAATACTTGAATAAAATTTTATAATAATATTACGTCTTACGGAACTTTAATTTGAGACAACGCTGCATATTATATGTAACAGTTTTCATTCTGTAAAAATACTATCTCGTGAGTATCTATTTAGGCTATCTTAAATGTCGTTATTTATTTCTAGATGTGTTTAATGAAGAAGGAATATATAAATAATACGTATCATCCTGATAGAATTATTGAAAATCATTATAGGTATCAGTTGAAATAAATCTACAAAAAACGATTTTCAGATTTTAGGTATTATTTTCTGTAATAAGATTCAACTGATATTTTTATCTTTATAATTAAATAAATACTTATCTGATATGATAAGCCGTATTACACAATACGTGTATACAATGTGATAAAAACGTAGCAATTATTGGTTCCAAAGGCATTTCAAATTATTGTTTAATAATTATGAATTTCATTTGAGAAAATGCGTAAGTCTAAGCGACTTTCTTGCATTTTTCCTCTGAAGGCTCTTTATTCTGAAACAACGGTTGCTTAACATTTATTTATTTATTTAATCCGAAAACAACAATAGAAAAATCGTCGTCGTTGTACTTCCCAAGTTTCATTTTGAGCGCTAGGTCGGTTAGTTGGTCGCTAATTTATAAAACTTCCAACCTCCGTTTTACCCCCTTAGAGGTAGAGTTTCGTAAAATCTGTTCTTATCGGATGTCTACACCCTTTAAGGAACCTGTCAAATTTCAAGTATTGTGGGTGTTACAGTTTCTAAGATTTCGTGATTAATCAATCAGTTTTTATATATTTTCAAACGACGCGTGCAGATTTTCTTAGAATATTATCCTAATCGTGTTTATATATTCGCTACATAATTTGAATACTGAATAAAATTAATGGAAGACGTGTTACAAAAAAAAAACTTATTAATATTTAAATAAACAATAAAATCGTCGCGAGATTTTTACAAGCATTTTTTTTTTTACAAAATTGGCAAAATATTAAAAGGAGAGGTCTGAGATATATCTCGGGGCACGTTTCACGAAATCGGAGCAACGTCAAATTACTACTTAAAGGAGCAGGCATATTCAGGATTATCTCATTTAGAGGAACATAACTAAACTACTTCTATATTATCATATACTATCATTAAGACAAAGATACGTCTCTAAAAAAGACGAGACATTCTACTACAAGCGACAATTCTCGTACCAAACGATTCATGTGACAGCTATCCAGGATGCAATCCGTTATATATATAATCCTTCACAACATGAACGTAATATTTTAGCATTATTATATACCGAAACGCCCTTCAACATTTTTTCTAGATTCTAGTACCACCGAATAATGAGAAACATCGTTAATGACACCGATGTCATTAACGATGTCAATTTTAAGAAAATATAAAAACGAATTAATTTAATTTATCAATTAGGTTACATGGTACCGACGTTAACCAGTCAGTACCACATAGTACTCCAGCAACCCGGTAGACATGACATGTCAGCATATCGCCGAAAACGTTATATCCACGTAACCACATAACCATGTAACCTAATTGATAAATTAAATTAATTCGTTTTTATATTTTCTTAAAATTTAAAAATAATCCTTAAACTCCAAAGTTATCATCATTACATAGTATAAAACAAAGTCGCTTACCGCTGTCTGTCCCTACGTATGCTTAGATCTTTAAAATAACAATGGATTTTGATGCGGTTTTTTTAAATAGATAGATTGATTTGAGTGGAAAGTTTATATGTATAATACATGTACAATATAGTAGAGCAACACTGAATATTTTAGAGGTTTCTGAAGTGATGTCGTAAATAAACACATTTTTTGCGCTTATATTGCAAACGCTGGCTGAACCCTACGAGATACAACAATAAAAAGTACCACGGTATTGTACACCTTAAAAAGGTCTTCAAAAAAGTCTGCGATGACATTATTTGTCTATCTTTTATGGATAACCCAATTAACAATAACAATTTTTTTTCCATTATTTTTTACGATAAATAATTGCTTAATTTCGAAGCGATTTTAAGCAATATCGCATTAATCCTTATCATATCATATCACATATCAATACATTGTGAATTTAATATTGATCAGTAAGACAGCGTGTAATTTAAATAAATATTTTCGAAGATACTACAGATTTAAAACGCAATGACATAGCAGTTTGTATTGTCTAATGAATGAAAAACTGTGAACGTTGTAAGACATTTTGTAGTATTAATTTAGTATCAGCATTGCATCCGTGCGAAGCCGGGGCGGGTCGCTAGTGCTTTATATATAATTATGGTGAAGAAAATAATGCGCCTGACATTATTGCGTGAGCAATACTCCGTATAATTTAGCATTTAGGTCACATGGTCATATTATGGGGTTAACTCCGCCTATGCTAATGAAACAATTTAGTATAGTCTGCTTTATGATTTATTCTGTCTAGAGTAGTCTGTTTTCCTTATCACACAGGGTTCTGTCACCTTAATATATATTTTCAAGCTACTGGCAAATGGCCTACCAGCTAAGCTGTACACCTGGATTACTGGCTTCCTATGAAAGTAAAGGTAATACGTTGCGTTCTATTTGAAGGTTGATCTTTAAAATCCGAAGCAGTGAATGTTGGGGTTCCCCAGGGTTCTGTGCTTTCTCCCACACCCTTTCTTTTGCATATCAATGATATGCTTACCCTTGGGAAAACACGACGCGCAATAACCGGGCATGCGGAAACTGAGGAGAGGTGGAGGGATCTTGTTTTTGAACTCAATAGGACGTTAGGACTTTTTGCCAAATGGGACTCTGATAATAATATTATTGAGTTTAAAGCCAATAAAACACAGGTAAGCGCATTCACAGCGCTTTCTCGCTTCCCCTTTTTTCAACAAGACTACAAGAGCTGGCTCTCGATGTCACCGCCTAACTGTGACATCAATTCCATCGCTCACGTAGAAATTTGTCGCAACGCTAGGAAATGTTTTTTTTACCAGCAAACATTTTTAAACACATTATTTTGTGTAACAAAATGTGTGATCTTTAAAGTTAAAGAGCCTACGCATTTTTTTCTTCAATGTTTTTAGTTTTTATTTAGAACTGTTAGCTCGAATTACTTCAGCGATGACTGAAACTGGGTCTGAATTACACCAGCGACATATCTCCATCAAATATACATTTATGTCAACATTTACAAAATACTAAGAAGAATATATATTTTTGATGGTCGTTTAGTGTACATAAGTGGTCCATTACTTTAAATATTACACATTGGACATATGATAGTAACTGTTCACCATTGCAATTGGCACCGTAAGAATTATTAATAATTCCTTAAAACACCAATGTGCCACCAAACTTAGAACTAAGATTACCGTCTTGTGTCTGAATCCTTCTACCAAGTAAGATATAAATAATAGCTGTTGAATTTTTTTTGTGAATATTTTTCATAACATACTTAAAAATAAAACTAAGTAAATTGAAAATAATATAATATTATAAATAATGATTATTCAACGTCCAATCAGCTTAATTACTACGTACGGGTACCAGTCTTATAAGATATAATAGTAACTCTTAACTATGCTTAAAAACTTTTTAACTTTTTGTCCGTAATATAAATATTGTAAGCAATTGATAAAACAAATCTTAATACATAACTGAGTAATACTAAAATTACCACTAATATAGCTAAAACTATAAGCACTAGATTTATTTCATAATATTCAGTCCAGCTCATTCGAACCGCTGGACTTTGAAGATGTTCTCCGCCATATTTGAGGACGTGTTCTATCCACCATATGGCATTATCCAGTGGCTTGACGGGAAATTCTCTCATAAGGGTTCTCAGCCTAATTATATTGTTCTTGTAGCTGAAAAAAATACAAATAATTAATTATGATGTCATTAACGTCGTTGGCGTTGTGAATGATCATTTCTGTGATTTCTACAACGTAAACATTGTTGTAACTAATGCTGATCGATAACCTTAAAACGTAACTTATGGATAATGTTTCTATAAAAACTTATTAATCTGTGCAAAAAATCGGATACGGATTTCAAAATAAATTGTAATCTATCGAAATAAAATAATGGCTGTCATCATTTCAATACTATTAATTTAGAAAGGTAAATAAGTACGTATTTAATATGACTTTTCCGTTTCCTGATAAATTTGATTTTAATTTTACCTCTTGTCTTCAATTACTGTTGTAATAGCATCTTTGAGTTCTTTCTCTGTCAATGTTGTTATATCGAGTTGAAGACCAATCTTATGATGAATAAATTTTTCAACATTGTACCATTGATCTCCTAACATTGGGATACCGATAACAGGAACTGCAGCGTTAATAGTTTCATCTGTAGATTGGAGTCCTCCTTGGGTTATAAATAGCTTAACATTTGGATGTTCTATAAATAATAAAAAATATTAATGTACATTTGAATTTGTTCTTTGCGAAACATAAAAATTATTATTTAAGAAATCGAATAATATATAAAAAAATTATTTTACTTAAATTTAAAAACTCACTTAGAAGATCACTTTGCGGAAACCATTTAGATATTTTCGTATTGTTTGATAGTGGAGGTAATTCATCGTTATTCCATTTCCACAGAACATCGTATTTTAATTGTGAGAAAACTTTCGTCATTATTTGAATCTTCTCTGGTGGCAACAATGATGGTTTAACGTTTGTCCCAAAACTTACGTATATAACGCCATGTTCTGAGTGATCCAATTGATTTTTGAGATCCTATAATAAATATTATTTCAAATTCATATTAAACCTTATTATTTTTATCAATTTTAATTTCGTGTTATATTACTTGTTACAAAATCGAAAGCGTAATAAGACAAATGTTCAATTGAATTAAAAAAAAGCATTGTTTGATTGAAACTTACGGCGATTCGTAAGCTATTCCTATTTTTTTAAACATAAAACATAAAGTTTTCATGCGATTAGAGTTTGTTAACTAGATTGTAAACGATTGTTTTGTAATAAAAAATATTATAAACTTAAATATAAATATATTTTGTAGTTAACACTGATTTTTATTTATTTTTTTACAATTCATAAGGGTATATTGTTTTCTTATAAATTATATATTATAAAAAACAATATAATGTGCAACCTGTTACTTAGTAGTGACTATACGTTATTTTTATATCATAAGATTTTATGATTTATTAAAGTACTAACCTTAGGCAATTCTTTAACTTCACTCTGATGAATACCTCCGATGAAAATCATACTCGGTGGTACTGGATGATTTTCAGCCCAAATAGGATGTTCATTCAAAAACAACATTTGAATTCTTTTTGCCAACTCTTCAATAGTTGGAACATCATCACCAAATGTTTTTTTCATTATCATAATATCAAAATCTAATGCATTTGAAATCGTAGATTCTAATATTAAATATTTGATCAGTTCAAAACCCTTTTCCCAAAGAGTTAAATTATATGATCTAAAACTGCCAGGTGTGGGATATATTAATGGATGCATTGGCGCACCGAAATTTTTATACTGATGTGGTACTGCACCCAAGGAACTGATATGAATGATAGGAGCATCAAACAAATGAGCGATACCAATTAATGGACGATTCATAGCTTCAAGGAGAAGTAAATCAAAATATTTGCTATCCTTATTCTTTAAAAAGTTTCGAACATTCGGTGTTTCCATTTGTATTTTGACAACTGTCGCTAATTTTTCGAATAGTACGTTCACCTGATGTAAAATATCTTGCTTCTTGCCTTTATGCATCAAAAACAATTCTTCCCAATGTTTATATGAAACGTCGTGCACATCAAGTTGTGTCATATTTTCTGGTTCTTGTTCCTTTGGGATTGGATCGGTTGTGACTACGGTGACTTCATGTCCACGCCTGGCTAATTCTTTCGTTATATGACGGAACACTACCTGGTGACTTATTGATGGCGTAGGAAAGTATGCTAATATTCTAGCACTTTCAATTTCCGTCGTTGCAAACACAGATAGCGCAATAACAGTACCCCACACCCACGACATGTTAATAGGCTTGACTGAAATAAAATATCAAGGTCTACTTTTATATGAGGTTTTGGTAATATTAAATATTGATATCGACACTTTGATAGCTGCCTCTTCTTCGTGATTGCTTTTGCGTAACGATACGATTACTCGATAAGTCCATAAGATTTGATTCACAACAAAATATTAATATTTTAGTTAATTATATTTTTTATTCAATTATTCACAGTAAACGATTTATAGTGTTTAGTTTTACCAATTTGTTTTTTTAATTGAATTTATCAGAATAATATTGAACACTTAAAATAAAATTTGTTTTTTTAGAAAAATATAGGCGTGATCCAGTTATTATAAATTAGTAAATAATACATTAGTACATAACAAAACTTAACTACATAGTAGAAAAACGATATTTTCTATAGTGACATTTTAGAAACATACTTTATATGTAAATCATTTAGTATACAACATTTATTAGCCGGAAATATTTTAGTGAATTTGTCCAATTTATTTAGTATAATTCGACTAGGACTCGACGGTGTCTGATGCAATTCTGCCAAAGGTCAACCTGCATTGCTGTTTCGGGTAGCAATACGCTCGAAATTTTCTTCTAATAAGAAAAGGATGCATTTATCCCATTTTGGGATTAATAAGCTGTTCTTTTTTAAAGACACAATTAGTTGTGTCATATAAATTTAAAGTTGAAGAACAATATCATAGCGTATAAACATTCTGTCGTACAAGCAATTTCAGAGTCATATTAATTTATACGAAGTTTTTTTTTTGTGTATATTATGTAAAAATTTAGTATGGTCCAGCAAAATAAAATTAATATAAATCAAGATAAATACAAATTTTATCTATTAAACTTGTAAACTTATTAGTTTCAATGTAATTACACTAAAGGATTTTTCACGGGATACTAATTTAAAAGGTGTGACTGATAGTGACGCTTTGACGTTTTAGTTTGTTTTTGACGTTTTGATTTTTTATGTATATAATATTTGTAATTACACTAATTCATATTATAATATAACAACTACTGTATTCATTATACTTTCATTGTAGGAATCACTGTTATCAATAAAATTTAGTAACATTAATTAATTTGGAACTTACGACATATTAAACCGATACTTAAGGCATTTCATGTAATCATTTTGATATTAATCTGTCTACATTGCAGGTTTAACCTATATAAAATACATTTTGAAATATTATTTAGTTTAAAGTCGTTCAACTGATGTTTCATAACGTAGTATAAATTGATTTGAATGAATACTGATAGTCGATATTTATGTTATTGATTGATTACTTAAATCTTACTGATGATATCTTGGTTTTTCGTAATAATTTTGATATCTTGGTTTTGAAGAATTTGCTTTACAGTCATAATGTTATCTAGATATGCAGTATTTAATCCCAACCGCCTTGGTGGTCCAGTGACCAGTTAATAATGCTGATATCTGATATCTCAAGGTCTTTGTTTCAAAGTCTGAGTCGGATAATTAAAAGTTTTTGGGTGTTTCCAGTAATATATTCTCAGTAACAGCCCAAAGTTAGGAAGTTGTCAGTTTCTCTCTTTGACTTGAAAACCGTGTGAACCCCGAGTGCCTGATTTCTCTCCAATCGTGTTGTATTACCGTCTTATCGAATTATGAGATTAAAGGAATATTCTGTATACTATACTAGTTTTTGTGAACATACGTCTGCATTCAAATATATTTGTCAAATACCTTGAGATGATTTGAGACTGGACTCCCTTGCAATTATTATGTCAGGCACATGTTACTTATTACATTATTTAGTAGTATATACGCTAAGCCGATTTAGATGAAATTTGGTTTGGAGATAGCTGAAGTCCCAGGTAAAGACATAAGTTACTATTTTTAATTCACCCCACGACGGAGTTAAGTGGTGACGGATTGTGTCATGTCGATAAAGCCGCATATTCAGCTAGTATTAAATATACCTAAAGGGGCCTACATGTATGGACAGAGTTTATCACTTGTCATCAGATAACCATGGTATTAAGTTTCGAATATAATAATAACACAATATCAGAGCAGATTTGCTAACTCATTTTATTATTTTCTTATTTCTATATTCTATAATTATAAGTATTAGCTTGCATTTTGATATAGTGACCATTGTGTATTTGAAGCTATGTATGTATATATCTATCAAGATAACTTCTTGATCAACTGTTTGACTGATACGTTATCATTTATTTGGCAATACCTCACGTAAAATAATCTGGATTAATTATTAGGTTAAAAAACTAATACTTTATCATTTAATTATAGATATGATTTGAGCAATAATATAATATTAAAATCCAAAGAGATTAAGAATGAAAAGTTATAAAACATTTTTAAATTCAAATAGTTTTCGCTAATTTGAGAGTAGATTTTTATAGTGAAATTGAACTGTGTAACACCTTTAATAGTCAGACTAAAATAGGTTGAAAATAAATTGTGCATGTCGAAGTAAGAATAAAGTGCTTAAGGTACGTTAGTACTCGAGTAAGTGAATGGTTATTTCTTTTTTGAATACTAAATATCTTTAAGCATCTTATTTTTTTTTATAACATAGGTATAGAGACGGATAAAACTTGATGGTATGGTCACCACCGCCCATAGGCAATGGCACTGGACAATGGACCATGGGAACTAAGATGCTATATCGTTTTTCCTTGCAGTTACACTGGCTCACTCATCCTTCAAACTGAAACAATATTGAGTATTATATACAGCAATAGTGTTTAATTTGACTATCAATAAGTAAGTGTAACGCATCTATATTGAGTAAAGAAATTTGAGTTTGATTACTGATGTTTGGCGGTAGAATATCTGTTAAGTAATTGGTACCTACCCAGACGGGCTTGCACAAAGTTCAACCACCAAGTGAAGCAGAAAAATTTAAATTGATCAAACGTCAACATTGCAATTCCTCTGCCTTATTTTGTTTGAGTAAAAATACTTTGGTATCAAATTGATTCCGATTTTTGAATAATCAATAAAATGCTGTTCTTGGAAGTCCTGACGGATGTGGCAATCAAAGGCTAGAGGTCAGCTAGACAACTACGAATAGAATATTATTCTTTTGGGATGGTACCTCGCATTGCTATCATAGCGACGTTACGTTTTTTTTTTGGTATATAACGAAAACCGGAACAAACTTTAGATAGTCTCGGATTGTTGCGGATGAAAACTAGCTTAATTCAATCACTAGAAGACATTAATTTGACTGTATTTAACGTAGAGCGGCTCGAATTGAATCGACGATCAAACCCTATCCGATCTTGCTATCCTTTGGCTTTGCGCTGTGCAGTTTCTTATAAAAATAAATTAATAAACACTCAGATGTTCTTATAAAATTACAAATTCACTGCAATTATTCTAATATCTAAACACCTGGCAAAAGAATCGTTTATATCACATTATAATTCATCATTCTTATACGCGATAAAATTTTTCTGGAAATATTATTCAGATAAAAGAAACAATTACTTATTTAATTTACGACATGCTAGAAATTTCCACGTCATCGTTCGTTCAATATTCAATTAATGAGTGCTCATTGGTGAATTAAATGAAACTTTGACGCAATTTTCATACTATTGGAATTTACAGTAAAAGTCATAAATGTATAAGAATTATAGAATTTATAATAGGTCGCTTTTTTTCTTTAAATAGTAATTACTACTGCTTGACTATGATTAAGTGCCACTATTGTATATCAGGAGGCAGAAATGAGAGGAGAGTGTCAAGAGGTGGCAGTTACGCTACAATTCCTTACAAATCGGATCAGTCACTAAATTATTCTTACCAGACAAAGAAAGCCAATAAATTGGTAAGAACATCGATACTGACACCAACCGATACTCAAATTCTAACCAGCCATGGGGGTTTCGCGAGATACCTTTGCCGATTTAAAATCAAAGATAGCCCTTCTTGCGTGTGCGACCCCGAATGCGAGGAAACAATCCTCCACATAATTCTAGAATGCCCAAGATTCGGCCTAGGAAGACTGGAACTGGAAAGCCAGATTCAAACCAGACTGGCCCAGTCTTCTCTCCAAACCATAATGGAGAAGACTTTTAAAGTATTATTTCTTGGTTTATTTCATATAAATATAGGTATTAATGTCGATATCCTCCAAAATTTTGCAACCTAACCTTTGGAATTTTGACAAATATCCAAGTATAACGTTAATTATGAATAATTACGGATATTTGTCAAAATTTAGTTATTCGCATTTTCGCTTTCTTCATACGCACCGTTGATAACATATTAAAAAATATTTATCAAAATCGTATGATTAAAAAATTTAATCATCGTCGATATATCATTAATGTTTTAATTAAATTAAAATCTATTTTATATTCAATATACTTAGTATTTTTTGTATTAGAGTGTTTTTGCAAATTTTGTATTTCCCATTTTCTTGTCGATTCGAAAATAGAGCTAATCCACACAAGCGAGAAAGTTTCTTATGTAAAATAATCTATATGCAAAACGTTTTAGTCTCAGTGCTGAAGCGTATACTGGTTCTTTAAAAAAGGAACACAATTTGCTCAGTTTTTCTAATGTACGACACCAATGTAAAATTCTATTCTTTTGTAAGAGACAAAGATACGATATTAAAAGATGGTTACTATCGCGTCAACGAATACATAAATCAAGCAACCATCCAAACTTCCCAAAAACAGCTTCGATTTTGTTTTATAATTTTTTTAGATCCGTTCTTGAGGACTTCCGAGTAAGACACGATTTTTGCGGCTATTAAAATTATTTCTTCATGTCTTTGAAATTTAGTTCTTACTTTTTCTTATTGTAAATTTTTTTTTGTTTAAATAATAGCTAGGTCAGCTATATGGGAGCTTAGCAACTCGCATCATATTTGATTAATTTTTCTTTATATTGAATAAACATGCAGTGAAAAGGTAGTGAAAAGAATTGAATATGCATATTTCAAAGAACATCTTATCTTGCACTGTTTCTGAAAAATTTAATACTTTAAATTTATTACTTGAACAAAACTACTATTCTTCAGCTATGCCGAGAAAATAATAATCTAGAATCATATTACGGATGCGAAACTCTGCCTGTCTGTCTGTTACGCTTTTACAGCCTTCCAAATTTTTTGTAATTGGCTGTGAGCCCGAAGGAAGGACATAGGCTTTTTTATATCTAACACTTGACAATCACCCTAATGCGACATAAGCTGCAGATGACAGCTAGTATGTAATGTTTTGCTCTTAGTCTATAATGTACGCGACGGTGCAAGCAATTGCGCCACGGTTGAAAAACCGCGCCGCTAAATGTCGCTTTCCTCAAAGAATCGCCATTCACGACGCTCGTTCCCATGACCAGGCGGCATGCGTTCTTTTGTTGATATTCGGCTTAAGTTATAAACTATTTAGATAAGAGTGATTATGAAAAAAATATTGAAATACTATTAAGTTTCTTTTTTGGATTTGGTTCACACTGTTTTGGCTGCATCGAGGGAGCTACAACTGCCTTGAGAGACTGACTATCGATATCGACTAGTCTATATCTTCTTTATATAATGTAATTGTTACAAAGATTAAAATAAATAACAATGTGTTTTTAGAGTATATTATGCGATTGTACTCTTATACTTTACTTGGTAGGGCTTTGTGCAAGCTCTTCTGGATAGGTACCAACCACTCATCTGATATTCTACCGCCAAACAGCATTACTCTGTATTGTTGTGTTCTGGTTTGAAGGGTACTTGCACAAGGGACATAACATCTTAATTCCCAATGTTGGTAGCGAATTGGCGATGTAAGAATTGGTTAAAAAAAAATTACAAGCTATTGTCTATGGGGAGTGGTGACCATTTACCATCACGTAGCCCATCTGCTCGTCCGCCAACTTATACCATATTAAAAAGTAAATTTCGCGATGTAAGTTTTGGGTTTCGAACTCAATTACACCGTATTTCTATCGTAATTATTTTGCCCGACGAGATGTTTCGACAGTCGTGACAGTTGTTATCACGAGGAAGCTGAAAGCTGCCCACGCCTTCTGCTGTATACTGCACGAGTTTTCTTTGCACCTGTTTGGCACTTTTGCTATCTTTATTTTAACTATAAACAAACTACACTAATACATTTGGGCAGTGTAAGTTTCTTAAAGCACTTTAGTGTTTAAATTTAGTACCGGATTTCACTTTATGAAATCGAACACCAACAATTTAAATCCATCGACGTGATTTTTTTTTTTTTTTAATTATTAAATGTAATCGCTTCACGTAAGCAGGCAACTAAGAAGTACTTTTATCCAAATAAAAAAAAACTATTGGTTAATTAGAACTAAAACCTTAATCGGTAATCCAACGAGAATACCTAATAATTAATTGATATTGCGGTCATGTTTGTTAGCATTTATTTTTTGGAATATATCTTTAATACTGATTAAATAAATAATGTTTGCACCGTATAAATATTATTGTTGAACGAAAACTGAGTGACGTAGTCAAGGATGTGACCTCACCCTTCAGACGTAGAAAATTAAAGGGGCGTCCATCTTGGGTTGTCACGGTGGTAACAAAATTTGAAGTGGCATTTGCATTCTTGATGAATTTCATAATATTTTCTTGGTATATAACTAAAACTTAGTTAATCCGTGGCCATTAATATTTAATTTGAATACCTAATATGATATATACTCGTCGAATGCAATTAAATCTTCTGAAATAAAAATGTATGTTCAATTTCACGTTCTCTTCTATTTTTAGTATAGATAATCATTTTAAAAACATAATTCATTATTTAAGAAAAAATGAAATGTTCAAACCTTGTTTATTCGATGATTCAGTTCCGAAAAGTTAAAAGAAGAAAAGTGAAAAGTTAAAAACAAGTAATAGATATTGATATTATACAATTATTTTATTTTGGTTATAATCATACAATTATATTTTAGTTGTACATATACTTCAGTATACACAGTACAGTCACGACTCCCTTGGGGTTTTTAAAAAAAGTAGGTATTTACCCAACAAAGGTACAAAAACACTATGTATGTTTTTTTTTTTTTTTTTATGTTGGAGGTGGCAGGAGGCGCAACACCGGGGGGCTTGCAGGTGCGTTGCCGGCCTTTAAGGAAAGAGTACGCTCTTTTCTTGAAGGTTCCCAAGTCGTATTGGTTCGGAAAAACCGCGTGCGCGTTGTGCGAGGCAGAAAATGTCTTAAAAATCGCGCTGTTGTGGATTTTCGGACATCTAGGTGGTGTGGGTGATATTTTGAATTTTGGCGAGATGTCCGAAGGTGAAATTCAGCAGCCGGGATTAATCCGAACAATTCCTCGGAACATTCCCCGTGATAAATTCTGTAGAAGATGCAGAGCGATCCAACATCTCTACGCAAAGCCAAAGGATCAAGCAGATCGGAAAGGGCTTGATCCGCTTCCGTTCGAGCAGCTCTACGTTGGATACGGTCGAATGGAAGGAGCTAGTACTGGGGAGCACCCGCCCAGAGGTGAGAGCAGTACTCCATGTGTGGCCGAATTTGTGCCTTGAAGAGTCTTAGACGATGGGCCGACGTGAAATACTGTCTTGCCTTGCTGAGCACACCGAGCTTTTTTGATGCCAATTTGGCTTTGCCTTCCAATTGACCGCGGAACTGAACGAGGCTCGAAATATCGACGCCAAGTATTCCTATACTAGCTGTGGCGGCTAATGGAATGTTCTCAAATAGTGGAGATACGACAAATGTTGTTCACAATAGTGTAAATAATTTTGGTAGAATCAATAACAATCTTCGTATACACATGAAAAGTAAGCTAAACACCATTTTTCGGCTCAATAAATGCTTCCCGGGAATATGTTTCCTTTTAAAACAAAAAATCAGAAATGCCGTTATTTTTCGACTTGGCCGACAAAATAAGTTAATTTTTTATTAAAAAAAATACATGTCGTATGGCATCCTACTCTGGGGTAATGCAGCTGACATTAATACCATTTTTGTACTGCAGAAGAGGGCTATTCGTGCAATTTATAACCTGGGCCTAAAATATTCGTTAGGACGTAAATTTTAAGAAATTAAAATAATGACTGTCGCTTCTCAATTCGTTTTTGATAATGTTATGTATGTACGCAAAAACATAAACGATTTTCCCAGAAATTGTGACATACATTCTATTAACACTAGGAACAAGAATAAACTTGTTACTCCAAGTACCCGATTACACAGGTTAGTAACTCTTTTTTGGGGCAATGTATACGTTTTTACAACAGGATCCCGTAAAACGTTCAAAATTATTCAATAATAAAATTCAAAAGAATCGTTAAAGAGCGTTTGTGTGCTAAAGAATATTACAACACTAATGACTTTTTAGTTGACTGCACACCTTGGGAACGAAATGATCGCCTCCAGGCTGCTTCAAATAACTAAAATATAATTATTATTGTACATGCAAAATGGAAAAAATATATATCCCGCTAAGTTTCTTTCGCCGGTTCTTCTCAGTGTTAAATTCCGAACCGGTGGTAGATTTTTGACTATCAATAAGCAAGTGTAAACACTTATATATCGAATAAAGATTTTTGACTTTGACTTTGACATCGAAAGGTGTAAGTTAAATATTCGATAATAAGTTAGTATTTGTTGATTTTGAATTCATATTATATATTTAATTGTTAAATGTCGATTCAAGAGAGAAATTAAAAATGAAATGGTTGGTATGATGCAAAGCGTCTTCATTTGACTTGATAGGTTTAGAATTTTTTTTTATTTATCAAATAAATTATTATTTCTAATGCAATTCACAAAGTGGTACGAAATTTCAAACGAAATTATATAAAGAAAAATCAAGTCTCAGCAAAATGTGAAAGCACAAAAGTCATAAAAAACAAGCTCAATCATTAAGATCCGTAGGAAACAAAAGTGAAAGGGGGCACAAGACGGCGGTAGTGCAGGAGTGATTAGCACTCTCGCATGCATTTGTAATGGACGATTGTGTTCAGGTGAGTGTTATGGGTTCGCACTTGGCGTATCGCCAACAAGACTTCATCTATTGCGATGTATCTTGTGTTCATTCGTGGATATGACATTGTATGCGGTAGAGAGCCAAGAAAAAAAATATGTAGATATTTCTGATAATAATACAAAAATATAACCAAAAAAATAACTTTAAAAACAATACGTTTTATACATATGTAATATATATATGTCGGAGTCAGTCGTCACATCAACGTAATGATAAAAGTACCCAACTTGATTGATTTGTTGTTTACTCGATGATAATTACAATTAGCTAGATTTTTAATGCAAATCTTTTACGACAATTCCTAATTATATCTGGTATGATTTACTAGCTATCTGCGATTGACTTATGACGACTAGTTCCGATTTCGGTAATTGTTAATAGCGTTATGGAACATTATAAACGATTGTTTAATTCGTGTCACCTAGAAATAACTTCAAATTGTCTGTTCTTGATTAACGATAATTTATATTGGAATATTTTGTGACTTTTACCTTGCTAGCAGATTTAATTGCTTTGTATTTACATTTCGGTAAACACGTAGCTGGCGTTTCGCGCCACGGACAGAGTTGTTGGGAGTAGGGGCTAGGGTATAAATACCGTGTTCACTGGCTAGTCTTCACTCGATTCCGAGGATCGACTCAAGCAAGAGTCAGGTCTAGCTCCCGACAAAACTGTCGGTTTACCCCTCAGACTTGACTGCCTCTGCTACGCTATTTAGTTAGCTGTAAGGCTATTATTATTGTAATTATTGTAAATAAAAATCTATTGTTATTTAAAACCTTAATTGTTGTTTCTTAAAATGGGAACCCGACCTCCTGACGATCCGTCTAATTCCGCCCACGATCCTACATATAAGTATATTCGGCTGAATTTTGTACGAAGTCGAGACGGGTATTGGGTATTTGGGTAATTTGAAATAATGCTCTGATGTTATGTTTTAGGCCAACAAAAAAACTTACAAAATATATCTTCTCTTTATGATATTAGTATAATAATGTTTTACTGAACAAACAATGTTACGCACGCATAAGAAACGAAGAATTATGGCTTAACGTGTGTGTGTGTGAAACTTTTGAAGTTATAATAATACTAAGTTTATTATTTCAAAGAAGCTATAACAATAAAACAAAATGTCTTTTGTTTCAAAGCAAGATCCTTATAATTAACCTCTATTTAGAAAGACTTTATTTATTTCAGACGGAGTTAAATAGGCCTCTTAAAACATTCATCGTCATTATTTTGGTTGGTAAATTTTCAACGTGTTCAAATTGGGTAAATCAAGTACGTGATAAAATATTTTGACGTGCTTATTCTATTTAAGTATTTCATCTTGTGGTCGGCGGTGAAGGACAAAAGGCAAAGGGAATTTTCAGTGTGTGGGAAGAGCCACGGCGTAACTTCGGGGGATCAAGTAATCGCTTACGCATGCTTCCATTGAACTAACTGGGCTCCAGTTAAGAGCATCTGCTCATACGGATTCATCATACAGAGCCGTTGGGCACACCACACCGACGTATATACACCGCCACAGCATTTCCGGAACTCCCACGTTTATTGGGAAATAGTAAGGTTTACATTCAATTCAATTCCGAAGTTAGATTGAAAAGCGTGTATTTAATTTACCCCAAAATCTATCTAAATTATAAAAAATTAAAAACTGAAATGCATTACTAAGATATTGTTTCAATATCCATAGATTTAAGAGTTTCATCTCGCATGACACCTGATGTGAAATGGTAGGAAAAACAATGATAAGCAGAACGAGACAGACATGCGGACGCGACCTAAATCTTTGTATAGCCTGAACAAGTCATTATCAGACTGTAAGGGTTTACTCCTAACCCTAACGAAAAAATTAAGACAGTTCTAAAGACTATACATAGCTAAAATCTATAAAAATATTAAGTAGCCCTGATCTTTTTAATCTAGGGAAGTGTGTAAGAAAAAATTAGGCTACCTTATCACATTGGCAATTGCGCAACTTGTATAAAATTTGGTTAAGAAAACACAATTTTTGTTTAATACGTAAGCATGTATATATAAAAGTTCGTTTTATTCGAAAGGATTGTCGTTTCCGATTTTTCCCGTGGTATTTGTTGAAACAATATGTCAGCGTAGTTTTATTTTGATGATCCAAGATTTACTGTCAAGCCACCAAAAACTAAAACCGAACGAGTAGACAGAACAAAACGAATGTGGGTAGCTTTCAATCACTCTAGTATACTAGTACGGTATTATAGAACGGCTTAATGTCACGTACGTACCTTTAAGCACCGAGAGAACTAACAAATACGACATCTGGATGTCGTATTTGTAAATACTTGTTCAATTTATTATATACTAGCTGCGCCCGCGACTTCGTGCGTGACTTTATTCTTATTTTAAATATAATTCTAAAATAAAAAGTAGCCTAAGTTACTCCTTATTAAATCAGCTATCTGCTAGTGAAAGTCCCGTCAAAATCGGTCCAGACGTTCCAGAGACAGACAAACAGACAAAAATTGTAAAAAATGTCATTTAGGTATATGTACCGTGTATACATACATATGCATTTAGTAAAACGCGGTTATTTTAATATTACAAATAGACGATTTTATTATAATATGTATAGACAAGAACTTGACAATATCAAGTTTGTCACTCAATTGTCTAAAGCTGGTGAAACTGCAACGTGCAACTGATTACATCATATAATATACAAAAATCTTCCCTTAGTAAAGAATAAAATGTACGAGGTCCTGGTGTTTAAACGGCGAAGTCTTTCTTATTGTGATAGATTAAAAATTTACAACTACAATAAAAATTACAACTGTTAATAAACGAAATAAACTTTGGAGTCATATCAGTCATGAATCTTGGTACAGATAAATAATCACTAAACCTAAAACGATTCTGTAGCCCCAAACTGTTACAATTTTTAAAGAGATATTAAGCAAACATTTTTTTAATATTCAGTGAAACAAACAGCGCTTAATTACGTGTCGGTACGTATAAATATGTGTAGTTACAATTAATCTCTTTGACTTCACTTAAAATGGGCGTCTTTTATCTCTTCAAAAGAAGCCATAAATATAAATAGTTGAATCTCAGATTTCTATTTCGTATGTGTCATATATTCGTTTTGTTATGTCATGTTTTGTGGTAATGGATTCGATTTGCCACTACTATACAGTCTCAGGTGGTACGGAGTTCGCCTTCTGAATAAACGATGAGCTACAATACGAGAAATCTCTTTTATATTTTGTCATCTGAATGTCGTCTTTTTCAATCACATTTATATTGTAAGTTATATATTTATTTATAATATAGGTAGGCGGATGGGCAAATGGGCCACCTGATTGTAAGTGATCACCACTGACCATCGACATTGCCGCTGTATGAAATATTAAACATTCTTTACAGCTAATTATACCAACCGATTTTCGAAACAAAGATGTTAAGTCCCCGCTTGTAATTACGCTGGCTCACTCACCCTTCAAACCGAAAAACTGAAACTAAGTATTGCTGTTTAGCGGTAGAATTTGTGAGAGTACCTTCTCACTTCCTACCAAGCGAGATACCATAGACTCCGAGTATCTTACTAGGTATACTTCAAAAATGTTTTACTATGTTAAGAAACGATTAATTTTGCTTTGGTTTTACTGATAAGGCTTCATTAAATATACCCGACAAAACTGAATTTCAACCAAGTAATATAAATATATGATAAGCTGTATGAACTTTTGGTTTATTTTCGTATATTATGAATATATTTGTATTGAATTAACATACTTTATTAAATTATTATAAAAATAAAAGTAGCTCAGTTTTTTGCTACTAATTCTCGGAAGAATCAACGTTTTGGATAAGTGGTCCTTAAATAAATGTAAATTTAAATTTTTCGTAATAAATTTAGTTTAGAACCTACTTGAATAAATCAAATTATATTTCGATTCAATTTTTTGTCTTGTAATAATGAAACAAAGTAAAAACATCAAATTATCCGCCCATTAGAAAAACATTTCTTCGACCATTCATAGACATGAACCCATCACTTAAATCCATCGATTTTCCATTCTCCTACCCACATAACCATGTGTCATTCTGTCACTTGCCCGCCATTCCATCCTTTTTCTATTATAGTATTATCCTAGACGAAGGTTCCTTATCCCATATACTGTTTTCTTGCCCCAAACTCCTCCGGCCCGCGAATGACGTTCTCCCTCCTAAAGTTCCTCGCCCTATTAATGTTGAATGTTTGTTTATGTTTGTGTTTAGTCCACTTTGTAAATTTTTATGTAAATACATTGACCTAATAAAATTACGTTGTAAATATTTTTTGTTATTCTTCTTATATGTTATCTTAATAATCATTTATGTTTATCTAATTATTATTGTGTTGTTTTAGGTTATGGATCAACAAAGAGTCTTCTACAATTATGCCTTCAAAATTAAATTCAGCCTGTAATCTTGACCGTACCGTTCAATCTCCATCATGTCTTCGCCTTAGCACATGACATTAGCGAAATAATCTGTGCCCTCTCGACACAAATAAAAGCCAAAATTTAAAAATATTATTTATGAGTGACATGCGAATATAATTCAGTCTATCCGTCTGTTGCTCTTAAATGGCCAAACTAATAAACTCAATTTGAAGCGAAGCTACGGGCGACAACTAGTCCTATATACATTCTTAAATTCAATTCCATAACAAACTAATAAAATTTTTCCTTTACAACTGAAAATGAAACGGCCTAACAAACCATTTCATTTACACATAATACATTACATAAATTTAGTAACCCAGGCTTGACCTAACGACCTCTGGTTCTATTCAAACGCTTTATTCACCTCGGTTCTAAAATTAAATGGTTGTTAAAATTCGAATACCTTTTAAATTAAGTAAGTCTCATAAATGAGCTTCTGGAATTATGGAGGAAAATTAATAGGTTTGAGCTTCAACTTTAATGTTTATAAGGTTGGTTGGATAAAAATGTCTTCCAAATAGACAATTGAATTATCTTGATCGGAAATTTATTTATTTCTCTTTATACACGTTTAATTACTCGAACGGATGTTGAAGGCGAAGGTCTGATGTACCCCGATAGAGGCTTACGCAGTAGTTTATGATCGGATGCTGATGATGACATATAATTGTACATTACATACAGTATATTTTCCAAATATCCGTCAGCAGTATATCGGTTGCGAAAGTCGATTACAAAACACACCGTTAATAAATAGGTTCCAAATTGAGGAGATTTATTTTTACGAACCGTGTTGTTTTATATTCTAACACACAAAAAAAAGTTTAATTAATAAGCTTATTCTTAATTTAAAGTTTCTAATTTATATTTGACTTTTACTTTTTACTTTTTTTCTTAATTGTATTTAAATGTGTTTGTTTAATATTGCATTCTGTGGTCTCTTATAATTGAAGGAGCACACAACTTGTAACACTTCGACACCTTCCACGGAAAAGTCGTAACATGTTTTTTTGGCATAATAAGATTTGGGTACTTTAATGTAATATTATGTAAATACTAGATATCCGTGAAATCGAGATTTTAACTCGCTAATAATCTTATTCTTTTTAAACTCCCGTGTATATAGTCGTGTCCTCGGTTGCGACGATTTGCGTTGCTCTATTAGAGCGCGCACAAGTGAACCATCGCTCAATTCCGACCTGGTACAATGTAAAAAGAACAAAATATTACTACGGCGTTTTGAAATCTAAAAATACAAGAAACTGTTTGACTTTTATATTTTATTGTTTTGTGAAAAAATACATATTATGTCCGACGCAAAACGTTGCATCACGGAAATTGCGACTTTATGCGTGGTCGATGTTTGTGGATTATACGTCGTAACTAAAACTTACGATCATATGCGTCGTTTAATATTAAACTAAAGACCTTGTGACAACAAGAATAAAGTCATTTCAATAAAAAAGCCTTATTATATAGAGAGTTTCTAATAACCTTCAAAGTTCTGTGTTCCAAAATTAATCACAAATTGTATTTGGTGGCTGAGCAAAGCAAAGATGATAGTTAAACATCCCTCTCCTGAAAAATCACTGACGACTTATATTGTTTAATTTTCAGAATATGTATTTAGTGTGTACTGTTTGTTGGAGACTCATAAATAAAAGTGTGGTTCGTTCACCCATCAACCAGCACTAAACTGCAAGCACAAGGGATATATTAATCTTAGTACCCAGGGGTACTCGCTGGCGCATTGGTAATCTCTATGGGTAAAGGTGACCTATTATCAGGTAGCCCATTTGCTCGTCAGACTACCAACATCATAAAAAAAACTACAAGTGGGACTTCACTAATCGAGATAAGTACATCTCAACACCAACTTGGGTAACTAAAATTGATGTACATTTTATGAATTAATCATTATCCAAAATACATTGTATAATTTTTTTTATCTCCAAATAATAGTCTATAAATAGACATTATTTAATTTTTTTATAGAAATATTGATAAGCTAATTTTATAAATATTGTATATACTGTTAACAGTTGCTGTTATGCCTAATGTAATCATATTTGATTAAACAAAAACAACCGTCTACTACTCAACCAATGATTATGAATTTTACTTACACATTTTAGGGACTAAGACAAATGCCACAGGTCATAGTAACGGTGCGATGAGAAGTGCTAAGAGTCCCCGGGCTACGGCAGGGTACAAACGGCGACTGTTACTAGTCATGTATAACGGACTCTAAGTTATTACTTAGTTAAATATTATTTTACGAAGACAGGGTGAGGACACGGTGCCACTAAATGCCGGTCACTTACTCTACTTCTGAGAAGGGCATCAATCATTCCAAGGTGGCAGCGCCTTTTTGATTCACAAGTCACTCAGAAGCAATGTTACAGAGGTTAGCAAAGTGTCGGAGAGGTTAGCACACCTTGTCTTAAAGATAAAGTTAATACAAATTAATATACGCCCCAACGTCTACATACACTGACGAAGAGATCGAATTCATTTACCAAGAAATAGTAAAAGCTATGTCTCGTACCAGTACCTTCTACACAATTATTATGGGTGACTTCAATGCCTAAGTGGTAATGCAAGAAGATGGTTAATCAAGGCTAGAAAAAAACGGCTATAGGCGCAGGAATCATCTGATCAGTCGCTCAGAGTACTTTACGACAAGGAGTTTCGGGATGAACATTGAAACGACCAAAATTATGATCAACTACCATATATCCATGAGACCAGTTATAAGCAGCTCTCCCCTGGAATACATCTACCTGGGCCAAACTATTCCATAGGGCCGGCACAACTTTGAGAAGATAACTAAAAGAAGAATACATTTGGGCAGAGTGGCATTAGAGAGGCTACGTCACATTTTTGAATCGTCGATCCCACAGTCGCTTAAGGGCGGGAGTAATAACACTGCACGGCAATAAACGAATAATTACTTTTAGAGAGTTCATTACAATTAGCGAAATTATAATTTCAATAGAAACTAGGTCTTCTAGAAAGAGCTCTATCTATTCAAAATGGAAGTCTTAATCATACCTTATGCTAACTATAGGTATATGATGCACATATGTAAATAAATACAAATACAATACTTGACTGTTTCGAAATAAGTCGCGTGTGATGGCTAATATATAATTTTCAGTTTTTACCTGTCTCGTTGAGTTGGTGGCAAGCTTATAGGGACGACGGTCATGGTATGTACAGTTTTCAATAATTAATGGCCTGTGCGATGAAGAAATTCTATCATATTCCTTACACTGACGTTTACCTTACCTAAACGTTTTCTTTTTTATTCTTCAATATTTTTAGTGCTACTTGCCTTTAAACTTAATTAAACAATAACCCGTTTTTATCATTATACTTAGTCTAATTCTTAATCCTGTTATTAACTTATTACATTAAAAATGATTTTTATAATTTTAACTTTTTTTTTAAATTATATAAAACGTCACAAAAGTGTCAATTCGCTAAAATCCGTGCAGTTAACCCATTTCCCACTTCCCATATATCGGTATTGCTAGCTCAATACATCATTTTGGTATTGAATTTAAATAATAAAATAAATTATATTTATTTTATCAGTGCAGTGAAATAATTATTGCAATTAGATTACATTATCTAATTCGTTTGTTGTATTTGTTTGGAAGTCATTTCGCATCGTTTCAGATTAATTTATTAGCTGTCATCCAATTTAAAGGTTAGTATTTGTATGGAAATGCCTTTTAATTGGCTTTTATTAAATTAAATAATTATTCCACAATTATTTCCTTGATTTAAATATGGATATAATTCCTATTTAATTTAGGGTATTTTTGGTAGTGATTCTGACCACACTCCCGCACCTTTCAAAGTTTGAAGAACATTCAACTTCATTCTTTTTGCATTTTTACATCTTCGGTTTAACACCGAATTCAAACTTCAATTTCGATACACTGAATATATCGATGAGTTACCTTAATAGTTGAGTTTCTTAATTTTTGATTGATTATTACTTCAGTGATTTAACAGCATATATCTTTTCAGAACATATTTATAATGGGGTTTTGAAGTTTGATAAAAACTTTATACAATATATTTCTACCGACTTTAAAAAATTGTAAGTCTTTAATTCTTGTTTTTGACTAAATGCGTTGGTTTGCAATTCAGAAAGTCGTAGTCATGTTTAATTTGTGATTTACAGTGATTTTTGACCCATTGGAATGTTTCTTCGGAGTTGAAATAGTCATTTAAAGTAAGCAGGACTTTGAACCTCCAGAAGGTAAATTACTGTTTACATCCCTCGTTAAAGGTATTTATTTCTTGGTTATTTACTTGATTATTGAACCTGTATATTTCGTATTGCAGAAGGTTTTTTTGTCTTACCCACCACATGGATTTGAAATATTAAGTGTGGACGGCTGCAGTTTCCTGGTTGAGTGTGTCCAGTTACTGGTGTAACTCCAAGGATGGCATGTCTGTTCCCTTAGATATAATCAATATCCACATGTAGCTGGAAATTTGGTGATGTACCCACTTTAATTTTTTATACAAACTTAGTTACTCCGGCCTGGCGAACGGTGTACTAAATAATTAAAAACACAATCTTTGAATCGTCAGTGGCGCCTCAATTTTAATATTTAATAAGAGAAATTATAATGCATTAAATTTTCAAACATTCCTTTTATCCCAAGTGACCCATGCTGAGTCCAGCTGGCATATACTTTTTTATTATCCATATTACAACAGCTGTAATTAAATTAAGTAACAAAAGCTGTAACTAAACTTATTGTAAAATTTATAAATTTTGGTTTCTACAATTAAATAGTTAATAATATAACAAAACTGTTTTCTTCAAATCCATACCCGCAGAAAAAGTTAACAAACTTTATCATCAATAGATTGTTATCTTTACCGAGTAAATTTATTGTATCATTTGGGTTTTTAATTTCTTTTAATTGCTGTAATCCTGTTATTATCTTTATCGTCAATAGATTGTTATCTTTACCGAGCAAATTTATTGTGCCATTTGGGTTTTTAATTTATTTTAATTGCTGTTTTACTAAATGATAAGAACTTTTAAATCAAGAATTCATATGGAAAATTGTTTTGTTGTCTCATTCGCCATGGCCTAGTGATTTTAAAATTTTATAAATGGGGCAATTAATTATTTTTTTTTAATTGTATTCAACATAATTAATGATTGAACTTTTCGATTTTGACCGTTCCTATTTGAAATAGGAATTTAAAAAATAAAATAAAATGAACGCTATAAAAATGGCGTAGATAAATATAGTTTTAACTGCAAATGATTAATTTGAATATAATAATAATAATATTCTTAATTTTTAATCAAAACAATAATAATAATAATTGTGATAAATACAATTTCTTGTTCTTTCACCATTACTGTAACACACTCACACACATTAATTTAACATTCTCAATTAAAATTGTAAAATAAGTGTGAAGTTGTCTATGTCGAGCAACTAGAGACTCAGCAGTTTAACGATCAACATCATGTAGTTTTCGCTTCACCCTGTGCGTGCGCATCATCAAAATTTACTCTCATATTTTTTAATAAAGAACCTAAAGAAGTATAAGTTCAGAAATAAGGGCGCGAATGATAATTTGACCAGTCCATAAAATTGATAATATTTCTCGCCATAAACAAACGAATCGGCATAATACGTTTTTATACAATAGAAATATTTCTATGATTATGATTAATTTTTCACTGAGATACTCTATCTCTTGACCGAATTCATAACTATGCATTTGCTAAGGGCGATGACAGCTTACTGTCAGGTGGTCCATACCTAATTTAAGTAAAAAGTCACCATATTTCTAAGAAATTTAAATAATACTGATAATGCAGGCATCTGTTTTATTACTTATCGGTATGCTGGAGATATTTCCAATAGTAAATAAATTTTATCATTACTTTTTGTGCATCAAACATTATTAATAATATCCTGCCATGGAGGCAGAATATAAATAATCGGACAAGTCGCGAAAAAAGCGACATATTTATTAAATGTCTATATATTATCTATAAATTTCTGTGACGTAAAGTAATATGGCCTGACATAATCTTAACTCAATCAAGCGATAGCCAAGCACAACTTCCTGCCTAATTAATATAATCCGCTTAATGTAATATTGAAATAATTTAATACGATAGCATATTCTATTTATGGAAATTTGCTGACACACATTTTATTTCATTAGCAAATAGCTCATTTTAATTCACAGTAATTAGTTTCTATAGACTTTTTTATAGACGTAGTTTAATTAAAAACTGACATGATTGATTTGTCAATAACTAGAAAAAGACGCAATTAAAATTAGCAATCATGTTCTTTCCGAGCACTTAATCAATAGTATTATTTATAATAGCACTCCGTATATAGCCTTTATTTTTAATAAATGTTGGAAAACTTATTAAAAGTAAAGTAATACCATTTTTTTAAGATGGGACAAAAGCGATTCGTGCTATTATAAGCCTATTTATGTATTTCCGTCGTTGAGCAAAATATTTTAAATAATTATGTAAAATCAACCTTTAAATAAATACTATTTTTGATATTGATTAATTCAGCTTTACTAGGGGTCGCTTAACAGCTTATGTTGGAATGGCACTACTTAGACGCATATACAATACGTGAGGAAAATTGCTGTATGCTATTGACTTGTCCTGTGATTTATCCAAAGCATTTGATTATGTAGAGCACGAAACGCTTTTGTACAAGATAAATTGCGGTGTTATTGGTAAAGATCGTGATCTCATTGCTTCATACGTGAATCAAAGAATTTAACAGGTATCTATTAATTAAAGTCTTCTGGATCTGTACAAAAATGGGAGTTATACTGGGATCAATTTTGGGTCCTTTTTTATTTTTGTTGTAAAATGATCTTCCTTTTTATGTAAAAGGTATTTGTGATATTGTTACTTCATAGTATTATGTTATTATCTTATCATATATATGTATATTTTTTACGAGTATTTTTTAATTGGCCTATTAATTAGAGTAACTACTGAGTTTCTTTGGTTTTACATTTAATTCAACACTTTAATATGACAATTCAAAAGTTATTTTATGAGCCTATTTAATTAAAGAATATTTTGATTTGATTTGACTACTTTTAATATTTCATTATTTCACAGGAGTATTATAAAACTATGCCATAATTGGATGATTATAACAACAATTTCTTCATGGTAGGGCGGTTTTGTCTAAAGCCGTTCGGTAAGTATTGGTGTATTTAGGTTGGAAGGTGAGTGAGCCAGTATACTTGCACAAGGCACGTAATATTCGAAGCCGTATTTTTGGTATAACATTTAGGATTGTATCAGATTATCTTAAACCGGAATACACTATGAATTTCGTTTTTATTATTCTCATGACTTTGACCGGCCTTGATAAAACGTTGTAAGAAAATATATTTTATTAGGGTTGCGCAACATAACAAAAGACATATTACTTAGCTTACGCGAACCGTCTATCAGAGGGTTATATATTTAAACGTAAAGTCAGTCAGCAATAGCATGTGTAACTATGGTTACTGTCGTGACAAATACAAAAGTAATGTTTAAATCCCTACCTCAAGAAGTCTCGAAGGGTTTTTCTCATTTTTCTCATTATTCATCGTTAGTTTTACCTTCCGATTTAGTATAGAATATAATATTATTATTAAGTAGTATATACTGTATAACATTTCAGACATATAATCTGTTATAATATTTTACATATAGGAGTGCCAGCCGTTGGTACATGAGACGAGGGAGACAGAGTGGGTACTGCTAGTTTTTAGTATGTTTTCCTGCCAATAAAATCTCCCCACTCAAATGGAGGTAATAATAGTACAGCAATAATAGGTAATTTGTAAATATATTCCATATATATACTATCATGCATAAAAAATACATGTTATGTACAAAACATGGATACAATCAACTAAAATACTCACTTAATACCTACGTAATATTTTGCGCACTACGCTATCAACGGATTAGAGCAGCCAATAACACGACATTATTCATGTGTGCAAAATATGTGACAACAACTACACGATACCTCATAGCAATGGAATTAATAAAAAGATTACGGTTAAATATAAAATGGATCTTATTTTTTACTCCTTGTCTATATAAATACTGTTTTATTTAACATATTTATTTTTACTAAGCATCGGCCATTATTGTTAACGCAAATTGGCCATTCTAATGGATAATTTTTCATGATGATGACGATGTTCATATTTTATCAGATAAGAGTTTTTTCCCTGCAAATAGTAATCGAAACACCGAAAACAAATTGGAATAATTTGTAGTGAGAGTTTAGTGATCGAAGAGTTTTCAGTTGTAACTCGTCTAGTTTTGACATGGCAGTTGATGATGATGAGCAGTTGACAAATCTCGGTCGTTTGATAGCAAGATGGTTATTTGTTATTCGATTGAGATGAATTGTTTTGCTAAATGTAATAAATATTAGGCTTTTTATTCGTGTTTGATACAATTCGTTACATTGCCTGTCTCATCTGCGTCTACATCTATGCTGCTGACTTAATACGATTTCAATGACGAACACCAACGGAAAACTTATTCTTAAATAATGCGTTAATTAGAAATCCCATTTTCTATGGCTAGAAGCAGCAAAATAAAAGACAAATCGAACTACGGACATCAAACGAAATCAGCACATTAGTTTTATTTGTATTATAAAATTAACTTAAATTTATAATTCATAGTAAAGTGAACGATACCAGTCCTGAGGTAGAAGATCAAGTATTAAAATTTTCGTTAAAAAGAATAATCTCATCATATGTAAACAATAATAAATTGTCTACGTCATCCGTTTTAATTCTTATCAAATGGTTTCGTCTGAAAATAAATATATTTAAGTTTAAAAACAAAAACAGCATATGAGAGAACTATTTATTTCGCTTTACTGACTTTTTGAAATATAATGTCGTAAGTGAACTACTTCGCATATGTTCTTTCCGAATGGAAACGGTAACATTTTTCTATAAACATTTCGATTAGTTTTAGTTTCAGATGAAATAATCGCCATTTGTGTTTTTTGTTTTTGTTTTATTGCGTAAGAGTGATTTTAGGGCGATGATTGCGATAGGGCGTAAAATATTCGGAAATTTTGTATAATCAATTCTAATGAATCAAATGCACCTGCAAATGTGATGTATTAATAATTGAGATTAGTTATATTCGTTTATAAATTAGTCGCGTCAAGATTTTATGTATCCATAAAAAAATGTTTACAACCAAATCTACTACATTGAAGAACATGCCACAAAGGATTTGAATTTAAATTTCTATGGTTTCTCTATTTTCCCAATAATAGTAAAATATAAGATAATTATAATTTGAATGATTGAAAGTCAGCGAACCGAAATCACAAACATCGACCAAATCACGTGCCGAGCACGTAAGATGCGGATTGCCCTGATTAGACAGGAAATTGTATTTGGCTATCAAACTGATTGACCAGCGATTAACTAAGACCGTATTAGTTTACGTCTAAAAATATTTTAAATACTAAGAATTCATAGTTGCGTCATCAATGTTTGTTTGTTTATTATTCTATTTGTGAGAATATTATTATTCGATACTGATGTTGTCGTGACAGATTTTGGTGCAGCGGCCAATCTCAAGGGTGACCAGCCAACTAGGCAGGACATATTATTTAATGTATAAGTGCGTAAACAACCACAAGTGCACTCTGTATTCCCTTCTCTTATTCCCGATGAGATGGCAAATCCGACACGACCGAAAATAGTTTAGGCACAGGGCCAACGACCTTTTTTTATGTAATAGGTAAGCGGACCGGTAAATGGGCCATCTGATATTACGTGACGTCATCATCGTCTATAGAAATTGGCGCTGTTAGAAATATTAACCATCCCTTACTTCGCCAACCTGCTACAAACCTTGGAAAGATATTATGTCTCTTGTGACTGTAGTTATATTGGCTTTCACTCACCCTTCAAGTAGGAATACAATAATCCCAAATGTTGCTGCTTTGCTGCAGAATATCTGATGAGTGGGTGGTACCTACCCAGACGCTGTTGCTTAGTATCTTTCGATATTAAACAGAATAAGTTTTTATCGACCCAACCTGGGATTTGAACCCAGGACTTCGGGATCTGCGGCTTTATATCTAACCACTGGACCAATTATTAGATAGTAAATCATTATAAATAGAAGATAGATTTAAAGTTTCTTTAATTAGTGTCAATATTTATTAATCATATACACAAAAAAAAAAAAATGAATGATCAGCATTATTTCATCGTTAAATTGTGGTGTAATGAAATTTTCAATTACGGGATACGATCAGATAAAACGTATCCATTAAAAATCGTTTGAGCCTTGTAAAAGTTATATTAGCTTAAAGTGTACATACATAAAAATTACCTACACACATACATATAAACATCTACATTGACTTTTTTTTTTTTTCAGACTTTCCTCTTGCTCTAATAAGATAAGTAAAAAAACAATTACATAACATAGACTAACTATATAGGTAAAGGATGCATAACGATAATAAATAATCAAGCTAATTATGATTATCATATTTATCCTTTAAAGTATTTACATGGCCGCATGGTTTAGCGAAACGAAGACATCACCATTCAGACTTAAGTAAGTGACTAATGTTATTATTATTTTCATATCGACACATTCTACGTATACCAGTGTTTGTCCCGTACACACCAAAATGTTTTACATTGCGTTTTTGAACTCTACATACCAAATCTATAATGTTATCTAAATCAATGGTGAGAAAAAGTAAGTAATTATGAGGACAAAGGACAATCACTTAACTAACACTAACTACTCAAAACTTAATTTTATTAAATTTAATATATTTTCAAATGAAGAAATCAAACTGACTTAACAAAAAATTCAGCAAACCTTCAACATTTGTAGAAAAAGGAACTCTAGAAAAGATAACGTTGCAGATGAAACAAAGTTTCTTGGACCTTATAATAAAGCGTTTAGATAAAATCTGCCCAGTAAATTGTATTAAACTATGATAAAACAAATGTCCAATAATCAGCTGACATCGGTGATATTAATAGTTATTTATTATTCACCATGTGAAAAATTCCATCTTCATTCGTAAAATACATCAAGGATTTTATTTACAAGGCTGATATAATGAACGATTTTTTTTTTATGATATCGGTATGTGGACGAGCAAGTGGGTCACCTGATGGTAAGTGGTCACAGACATACCCATAGAAAATGCCGTTGTAAGAAATATTAACCATTCCTTACATCACCAATGCGTCACCAAAATTGGGAACTAAGATGTTACGTCCCTTGTGCTTGTAGTTACACCTTCAAACCGGAACACAACAATACTGAGTACTGCTGTTTGGCGGTAGAATATCTGATGAGTTGGTGGTACCTACCCAGACGGGCTTGCACAAAGCCCTACCACCAAGGAAATAAAACAAATCTTGATATATTTTCTTAGTACCGTATTCTGACTTATATCCGTGGTCAGAAAACCACTTACTTAGGTAATGCATTGCAGAATTTAATTGGAAGATTACATTTTTCACAGATTTTCTATAATATAAAACAATTTTATCATCATATTGGATTACAACAATTATCAACAGAAAAATGGAGATCTTATATGTTGTAAAACAGAGGACTGGGACCATTGAAATAGACTTCGCCCAATAAGCTTTTGTAAAAATGAGAGTTTATTTTTAAATATAAGTAGGCGGATGGAGCGAGCCACCGGGCGTTGGCCACCTTACCATCAGGGAAGTGATCACCAACGCCCATAGACAATTACACTTTAAGAAATATTAACCCTTGTATACCTTATGCCTTTAGTTACGCTGGTTCAATCTTTTTTTAAACTAGAATATAAAAATCCTAAGTATTGCTGTTTGGCGTTAAAATACCTGATGAATATGTTATCTGCAAGGTAACAGATCATACATATATGAATAGTACAATCATCCTAATACTCAACGCAACAGCCGAAATGCAATGAATATGAAGAAAGTCATATATTAAATTATTTCAAGTAAATAACAGTAAAAAAGACAGTCTTACCATTGGAAAAGGCTATTATTGGACTGTGGTTGTGAGTACATTTAGATTACTAACACTCAACCCCTTCCGAATGCCAAATCAAGAGGTATTAAGAATATTTCTGCTTTCCATTAACCATTTTAGACGGCATATAAAATAAGACAATGAAATTTCAAGGAAATATTCATAAAAAAAAACTGACAACAGTAATAACTGTACTTGAATACAACAATTGTTATAGCACTTACCAATCCAAACTACATTTATATTTAAATTGCAAAATATTTAAATTTCATTGTGTTTCATATTCCTTACCTAAATAATAAATAATAGCAGGTAGTTATTACATATTATAACATATAAACAACAAATACAAATAGCACATTATACGTATAAGCACGCCACAATACGCAGAATAGCTGAAATCCACAGAGTTACAAACGTATAGACTGGGATAAACGAGCTACAGAACATGATACGAATATTCATTTAAGAGGCTTCACCGCGAATAATATTTGAAGGTCAAAAATGCAATGCCACATTTGAAAGAAAAGTTTCGAACGAACATAAGTTTTACATATCTGACGTGTGCTGAGTTACACGCGCTTTATATTCAATCTCAATTTTGTCGTTTCACATTAATTTGGCTTAACTGCGAGTCACGGTTTGAGTTACAGGATCTCGTTTACCACGGCAATTTTTAGAATTATAGAGATGTTATTGGAAATTATCGAAAAAATATTTAATAATTTAATATAACATTAAAAAAAGAGCCGTGTCTATGCGTCTTAAGGTCTTGATAAGAAATTATAATGAGCAATTTCATGATAGCAAACAATTTTTGTGGTGATAAGCTTATCGACATGAATTTGACAATAAGTAGTCATGTAATTTTTTATTCATATGGAAAGATAAAATAATATATTTTTGTAGTATAAAAACTTCAAAATTCAAACAACATGTACAGAAACGACAGCCCACGGTATTTACGATTACAATTTAGTGTAAATGTTACTGTAAAAGCTCGAACTACGGTAAACCTTAAGATTTTCCGGTAAAACCTAAGATTTACCGATTATGAATCGTAAATGTCCACTTTAGGATTCGAACTTTTACCATCATTCACTTGGTAAATCTTACGATTTACATGTTAGGTTAGGTTGGAATGCTAAAAGTCCGAAAAGTCGTCCCTTTATAATTAATACTTACATTTACCAATTCATGTCGGTAAATCTTAGGTTTTATTGGAAAATCTGAAGATTTACCTCAGTTCGAGCTTTTACAGTAACATAAACACAAATAAATTGCTCCAGATTACCATTGATACACACAGATGTGTTATGTGACATATTCCTTAAACACCGAGCGCTATATAAAACAATATCGTGATTCTGTATGCCAAGATATGCTGTTACTTATTCTTTATACCTTAGAACAAAAATAATCAATCTTAAAGTTTTAAACACTATCAATTTGCGGAGCCAATATTATGGCACCAAGTATATTATATTAAGTTTCCATCAGGCAAGGCAGGCAGGCATCCTGCTTTTTTGCCTTTTATTCCATAATAAAAATACAGACAAAAAACATACGATTGGAATAACGCCTTTACCTGCACGGCGGCACTACGCATTGGAAGATTATAACATAGGGCAAGTTGGTGCATTGCGTTAGGGGCTCTAATCTAAGGGGTCCCCGTCCAAGGGCAATACACTTTATATGATATAGATATCAATATTCGTTGCTAATTTATTGTTATATTCGTTTGCTACACCTTCTTTTACAAGACACTGCATTTCAATCATTCAGTTAAAACCACATGGAAGGTGAAGGCAGGGACCTAATTTTTGTAGCGCCGCACTGGAGCCCTTATTCACCTAACTAAGCCACTGATGAGACGCCACGATCTACAGTATTGCAAGGTAGCCATTAAATTAACAAGCACTTTGGGTTATTAATTACAAAGGTTTCATTTTATCTCCTATATAATATAATTAACAAGAAGACAAATTAAATGTTTTAATTTTTTCATTTTCAATAAATTTATTCATTCCATAAGCAGTTATTTTATGCTGTAACGATACAGAACGATGCCAGTCGTAATGTACTGGCAATATGTTGGCAATTTATTGATTCAGCAAACCTGTAATCAATTTGCATTTAAAAGCTTCAATTAAACTGTAACGGTTTCAGATACATTACTTTAATATTGATCACAATAACGGGCTTCCACGCAAAATCGTTGTTCAATTCGTTGAACGGTGTTGGAAATATACTTAATTAAACTAAGTCAACATTTCATTCAATGCTGCATAATATAATGGCTTTGCGTAACTTATTTTTAAATTTAAACTATAAAATTGAACGAAAAAGATCTATGATGTAAGTAAATGTTTTCGATTAATACAACATTACATTATTTATAATAAATATAATTTATTTCGAACTTCATTTGTTTGGGTTGTAAAGTGATGCGAGGTAAAGAGTATTCAAAAGATAGAGAAGTATAAACATAAGCTAAGTTTAAGGCTATTATTAAAACATTTTATATAGATTTTTTCATTCTTAGCTTATCATTCTAATCGAATAAAGTTCCGCAGTATGCTTGTCCAGTTTCAGAATTTACGCAGATATGACTTTTTTCTCCAACCGGACCATCTCTATCAGAGAACTTTTCTCATTATTATAAGCTGTAAAAGTTAATATCGTACATTCCTGAGAACCTGTACTAGATATAAAACTTTATATATTTTAATCGCTTTGTCCCAACAAAATGTTGAAGTTTTTTTATCAATTTAATAACGTCGGATAGAGCTAGAATCGAAATGGTCAAGTGTAGACTATGTTAATCTATATCAAAGATAATAGACTCAATCCCAGGCAAACTCCACTGATGAAGTACAGCTTTGTGTATACATCCTAATAAATTCAAAATAGTTTGTTGAAGGAAAATATTGTGAGGATTAGATAGAGAATAAGGGTCTACATAAAATACTATATCGCAATACTAATTCATATTGCGTAATACAATTACGAAGGCTACAGAGATTCCAGTCGGAATGTTTTTTTTTTTAAATTATACAAAACCGTAATGCATTTTACGCCCAAAACTCATGTATCACTCCGTCCATTGGTGAAAACGTGTGAACTCCATTCGATAGTTTTTGTTTCATACTGTTCAGACAAATAGACGGTGGAGGACTTTGTTTTATAATATGTAATGTTCCAACATTTTCTATGAAAATACAATTACAGCCCACTGGCAAATGAACTATTGAATTCATAGTGTGAAGTTTATACTACTAGAAATGTTTACGATGCTTGACGACTAGTTAATAAAAAAAAACATATTTTTTATGAAGTACAATATCGTTTCCGAACGAATAAATGAATTTTAAACGTTGTTTTATTGATACGTTGATAGCAATGAGTTTACGAGCGAATAAATCAATTGAAGTGCGCAATAAAAATAGTTAAAGCAACATTAACAAGTGCACAGATCATTAAGCCTCAACCAAAACTGCATATAAAGAGCATGTTATTCCTCTTTATAAATTAAGCCAGCTTATTAAATGTTGAAACCGAAACCATTAAATGTATTTATTGAATTGTTTGAGAAAATGTTTACTCTGTAATTAATCTGGCTTAATCCTTTCAAGGCGGTCAATATATAGTCCTGCTTTGCTGATACAATAATTGTACATTGAATGTTATCTTCCCAGGCATGCACGTAGCTCTAGAATTGTTTAGAATTATTGAACATAAATTGCATATTTGGCTAATATGATTATATATTACGTATCATTGTAGATATATCGCATAACATTCAAATTAATTTCAATATGATAATGGATGATGTGCTCCTGACTAATTTCGGTTACGACGGACACTCTTGATGGAAACCAGGGAACTGCGCAGGTGGTAAAATAAATCACATACATAATATGTTTACGTAAATACAGGTGCATTATCTTTTAGAAAATGACTTTCATAATTCAATGTGATGGTAAACATCACACTACCGGAAGGAGTTCAGGTATAAGACAGCTTTACGTGCTCTCCAAGGCACGGAAATTTGAACACTCCCAACTTCAAATCAAGGCGCTGCTACTTTTTGTACGAGTATTTTTATGCAGTTATATAAATGTCTTTAAATCTTCTTAAATCAACAACAATAAAACATTTTGTAATTCATAATCTTTTTTCATTCATTCATTAAGTTTTTGCAGATAACGTTTCATATTACAATGTTTTATTTTATATCGGTAATGCTATATAAAATAGGTCAAATTAATTGAAATAAGCGTACCATTTTTTCCTTATTTTTAGTTATCTATAAAATAAAATTAAAAAACCTGTTTCGAGACTGTACTGGACTGGATATTTTTATATGACAATAGTCAAAGACGTGTCAAAATCAATGCTCGGTTAAGATGAAGTTACCAAACACAGACAGATACAAAAAGCGCCTTTGTTTGAAATTTACGTTTCCTAAACTTTTGTTCACCTGTACATCACATATAATTGGTATGAATTTAGAAGTTATCTTGTATGATTATTCATTAGAGGATAAGGTCTACCTTCCCTACTAAGTCGTATATTCGTACAGTTTATTATAATGGCACAACATTAACAGCCTTTAAATTTCCCACTGCTGCGCTAAGGCCTCCTCTCCCTTTGAGGAGTAGGTTTGGAGTATATTCCACCACGCTGCTCTAATGCGGGTTAGTGGATACACATGTGGCAGAATTTCGTTGAAATTACGAGTACACGCATGCAGGTCTCCTCACGATGTTTTCCTTCAGCACTGAGCACGAGATGAATTATTATAAACACTAATTAATCACACGAAAATTCAATGATGCTTGCCTGGGTTTGAACCCGCAATCATCGGTTAAGATACACGCGTTCTAACCACTGGGCCATCTCGGCTCATACTCTAATGGCACGAGGAGTGAAATTTAGCAAACCATTTATATATTCCATATGATTTGTTAATAGCTTTGATATATACAAATAGTTCTTGATTAATATACACATCTCTATTTGTAATACAAGACATACCTACTCCATCTTACTAATTCTACTTTAGTGTTACCTACCTACCTACCTACCTACCTACATACCTACCTACCTACATACCTACCTACCTACCTGAATACCTTCGATTATTATTTAAAATCCCATTTATAACATGATGATTCAAGTTTTTTTATTATATTTGTAAGCGGATTTCTATGTGGCGTGGATGTTACCTCCGTCCATAGACATAGGCGCATTAAGAAAGAACCATTCCTTGTATCCCAAATGCGCCACCAATCTTGGTTTGTAGTAACACTAGCTTACTTACCCTTCTTACTAAAACATAACAATACTTAGTATCGTTGTTTGCTGGTAAACGATCTGATGAATGGATGGTACCTACCCAGGTGGGCTTGAACAAAGACCTAGTATTTATATACAGATGCCATACGATACAAAATCAATGATATATGAACTTCTAACATAGTTACCAAATTATAAGTACTACACACAATACAATTTAAATATTCCATTGTTTGAAAAAACTTCGAATACTAGAATAATATTTTTAGAAGTTTAAACGATCTGCTAGTGCTTAGAGTTTGTTGGAAGAATCTATTGAAAATAAATAGGCCATTAAACGAAACACCACGGACGTTGTTAAGGGTAAGCTTACGAAAACAAATTTACTAATACTTCTTAAAATAATTTATTTTGTTACCATTATTATAATGAAGTATTGAAACATTGTTTTTTTAATTTCCATCCAAGAACTAAGAACGTATAATTTTGATTGATATTCATTTAAATTAATATGAAACATAATCGTAACATCAATTTTAAATGCTTGTTTGATCATAATTTGTTAATATATAGTAAAGTATCGGTGATTAAAGGTTCGTTTTTAATAATAATTTTGATAGTAGGTAGTAATGAATGAAAGTGAATACATTATATGTATATGAGTTTAACTTGAACATGAGAATTATTTATATTGTGAGAACCATTGGAAAAGAGGCAACTCGAACTGCTTGGACCATGTAAGCTAAAAAAAAAAGCAATAGATTTCCACCAGGGAATTTATGCACTAAATATGTACTTCAAAAATGTTGTGTCCCTAAAACGAAAACATTCTCTAAAAGTGTCACAAGTTTTTTTTTTTAATGTACCTGTCAGTGATTTCATTTACTAATATAAAAATAATAAAATACCATACTACTTAAAGAGAAAAGATTTTATAAAAGGACATCCGAGTACATCAAAGGCACCAATTTCATTCTATGCGACCTCGTTTGAATGCATTCGTGATTTTAAAAGGACGTCTGCGGCGTAGTATCATCTATTGGACTTAAAACTAGGACAAGCTAATAACTAACTATATTAATTATATGACAACTGGTTTCCGGCCACAGATTCGACCGCGTGTTACGGGACGGGGGGGAGGGTCTATGTTAAGTGGTTTTTTTCAGGATGAAGAGTTACCTGTGTGTTATTTTACATTATAATCTATCTCTATCCCAGATTTTATTCAGATGCATCCAGAGTAACAGACATCCATCCATCCAAGCTTTCGCATATATATATTAAGTAAGATATTATTATTTTATAATATTTTTCTTTGTTATGTATGTAGTTGAAATAAATTAATTTGTAGTCACTGCCCACTCATCGTATATCCTACTGCTAAACAATAATATAGTATAGCTGTGTTCTGGTTTGAATGGTGGGCTAGGTAGAGTAAGAAGCACAAGGAACGTCTCAGTTCCCAATGTTGGCGCACTGGCAATGAAAGGAACGGTTGGTACGTCTCATAGCCCTAATGTCTATATAAGGTGGTGACTTACCATCAGGTGACCCATTTGCCCACCCACGTATCAATATTATAAAAAAAAATCATGTACAGATAATTAGTGACAATTATACAATAATGTAGACATTACTTCATCGGTTGATTTAACTAAGGTTCTAATTCTAATAATTTGTTGTTTTAAGTTATTGAAATTATTTTAATATATTATCCCGTAATAGCTAGACCTTAAACAATAATTACTGAAGAGCAATTCGGATGTACCGAGACGATCACAATCTCTCGCTCTGTTAGTTTCACAAATGGAGAATGGACATATTCTTTTTAATTGCATTTACAAAACATTAGTTCTCTTGAAGTCTACCGATGGATTAGAGAAGCTCATTCGTCCATATAATTTAGTCAACGTCTATCGTTTCGGATTACAGATGTTTGGGATTTAGTTTAACTTTTCTGTATAATGAGAAAATCTGTAGGTATTTGTTTAGCTGTGGGGCTTCTAACTACGACGATAAGAATCTCTGATCGTTTTAAGCCCTTTATAAGAGTGACCAGCCAACTATGCAAGACGTAATGAATGTGTGTACTCTCATAATCCGATAAGACAATAAATCTGGCAAGACCGAAAGCGATCAGTCTTTGTTCTTTAAAAATAAACGGAATACTACTGTATTTATTACGCTACGCACACTCACTAGAGTAGTCATGCCATTTGCCGTCACGGTATACGAGTCGGTCTTACTCCCGAAGCACTCAAATGCTTCCCATCAAAAACAAAAATATCATAGAAAATATAGGCACGAGGACCTCCTTTTGGTTGAAGAGTTTTTCCAGACACCTTCAGCTTTAGGACACGATATAGCATCAACTGCCAGTATACGCAATGATTGAAGTAATAATACTATATTCGAATGTAAAATATTCGTAAATTTTTTTTTTTCATTTTATTACTAGAATAAGAATCGATAACATTAAGTGCTTAAATATATACAAATTATTGCCTTATTGCCTCCATTGGTGGCAGGAGGGCTGGTTCGTTTTTAGCCCAGAGGATCGAAATTGCGATTCAACGGGGAAATGCTGCTAGCATTCTTGCCACCATTCCACGCTGTCAAGATTTATACAGTAACTATTTTTAATTCATATTTGTATATATTTAATAACTAGGTTATCTATAACTAATTTCAAGCTTTAGTTGAGCTTATAATAAAAGGGAATTATTATTAACTCCAATAAATCTGAACAGATTTTTCTTAGAAAAATATTTTGATGGCATATCTAAAATAATCGCACGATTCATATGAAATATTTTTTCTTTGGACTAGAACAAAGGTTTTTCATCGAAACTGAGGGTTTTTCTTCCATAATCTATCAAAGCACTCTGTTGTGGTACTCGTCTTAGAATTTATTTTTAGACGGACGAAACATACAAGAATATTAGAAGGCCAAATACAGCTAAAAGCAAGCATTGTTTTGGCGTGCACCTTTAATATTCTATTGTTTTTGTATATACTGCCGGACAGATTAAATGTATAAATATATTGGATACACATTTAAATATTGCAAATAGAAAGATTGGCAAAGACCTCTGATGAAAAAATAAATGCCTTACAACTTTAAAGCGCTACTAAGACTGAAAACAAGACGTGTTACGTAACATTAAATGTTAGTATAACGCTTGATAGCGTTTTAATACGGTGGTCACTAACACCTTTTTATAATTGCACGTAATGTAGAATTAAGGATATCTTCTAAATTATTCATTCGAATGATATATTGAAAGACTATTTTAATCCATAATAAACGTACACGTTAACTAATGGCTTCGTAAATAAAGTACCGTATTTTACTATTTTGTAATCGATAAAAAATAGTTATTATGATTGTTCCTTAGAAGCTAGAACCATGCTATTACGGACTTTTAGGACATGCTATTCGTAGGTTTTAGGTTTTGATGTATCTCCCAAGCTTTAGCTAGCGTTAGCTGTGTAAGGATACGAAAACAGTTTTTTGGATAAAGTACCGGTATATTCATCTAAATAATCAAACTTACAAAATTATTGGTTTAAAAAATAAAGGCAAATTTATTAATTGAAAAATCTGCGGAATTTTATTTAAAAAGGAATACCTTGCCTCAGGGAGAATGTATTCACTTTGCGGAGTCAGAAACTCGGTTAAACTAACAAAGTTTAACTTTACTTCTCGTCTTTATACGAGGATTGTATTAAAGTGATACACAATACTGTACTCCTAAATTATTAAAATTCACGTACCTGTCCAAAAATGCAGACAGTTATTCTTTTTATCTAATCCATTCATGACCTTCATTAATTCACAGCTATATTATATACTGGATGATATTAATTTGTTTCATTTTTAGAGTTTCTTACTGACAATGAAATAACGACCAAGTCACTCTCATACTAGTCTGTTGGCTAGTTTTTACTCCCAAGCATCACAATTAAAATTCCAAGATTACTATTTTGATTTGGGTCTTTTTCATTATTGTGTGCCTATTGTCTATGTTATACCTATCTTCCTGGTTTGTGGCTTAGGATTTCTAAGCTGGTTTGAGTGATATTCGGGCAGCCTAACCATTGATTAGGTCTATAATAGATGGCCATTGTAAGGTTCCAGTCCAGAATCACCTTTGTAGTCACTGTCTGCGCCCTCTTCATCAGGTTCTACGCCAAGTCTCCACTGTCCTTAGAGGTAATATATTCACGTAGTTCTTCGTTTGACGTGTTGTTGCAACCATTACATAGCGTTAACTGACGTGCTGTTGGAGCTATTTCATCGCACCAATTATGAAGATGATCGTCTTGAATGTCCCTGTGCCTGAAATACTGTGAGTGTGTCGGATCTTCTTCCTTCTTCATCGTCTTCCGTCACCTTCTAGTAGATATTCCGTCACTGTCTGTTTCCATGTCAAGCAAATATTACTAGGCAGGATCTTGGGGATCGAAAAACCGCTGACTAATACGCAGGGATTTTATAATTTTACTAGATATGTAGATAAGTATATGCCTCCGTAGACTTTTTCGTATTTTTATAGTTTGTAATTGTTTTTTTTTTTATGATTCTTAGCTATAATCATTTACATTATAGAAACTTCTTACAGTCTATGACGCATCAGATTCTTAAATATTTTTTTTTTAATCAATTTTGTTATCATTTTCCTGTATAATGTTACATTTATAAAAATTATACATTTAAATATTAGTTAGGTATACTATACCAATGGATTTACTCATTAATAAAACGGTGAAAATTCATTTGATAGATTTAAACAGCTTGCATTATTTTTCTTCTTTATCTAGGATAAGATAATTGTTACTAACAAAATGGACATATAGTCTGAAATAAATGATTTATTATTATTATTTACGGGAAGCAACTTTGTTACATTTGAATACTCTAATCTGTGGTAGAGGGGTGTGGTGGAAAATTCCACCCAAAGGATGGACCTTTTCCCTTATTATATCGTATACTAAGTATCTTTATATGTTAACATTTAATTCAGTATTGTGTTATGACGATTCAAAAGTGCTTTCATGGGCTTAGTTGAAATATAAATTTTAAATTTGGTTTGAATTAGAAATATACAATATCAATTACTATTATTTTCTATACTAATAGTAAATACAAAAGTAGCTCTGTCTGTCTGTTACGATTCCAGGGCTAAACCAAAGATACGATTTTATGCAAATTTATACAAAGCAAGCTTTTAATCCCAACATACCTTAGGCTTAGCTCTTTTTTAATGCAAATTCATAGTAAGTTATTGATAAACATACAAAATACTTTTAAAATAAAGCTTTTAAACTTTTAAAACACCAATATTGAAGATTTTGCTACAAATAGAAAGCATTAGTGTCAAGGTTTTTTATTTGTGAGAATTACACTGTAATGGGTGTTAACTGGGAATGAAATGAAAATCAATAAATTCTATACTAATATTATAAATGTGAAAGTAACTCTGTCTGTCTATCCCTCTTTCACTACCAAACAAATAAACCGAATTTGATGAAGTTTGGTATGAAGCTTGAATTCCAAGGAAGGACATAGGCTACTTTTTTGCCTAATACCTGACGACCAACACGACCAGGCGAACAGGCGACAACTAGTATTATAATAATGAGTAAATTAATTTATATAGACAAGTAGCCAAGTAGATATTTAACAATAAACATAAAAATATAGAAATTTGAACCATAATATATGTATTTTTAATTATTTATTTTAACAAATTACAGCAAGGGAAATGAGTGGCAATTTATTATTGAAAAAAACAGAAGTACCTACGTTCGTGGGATTGCGCGAATTTTTGCGTTGCAGTCGCAGTCTCGTCACTACAACTAACACTGTATTGTAATAATTTAAATTTTAATATAATAAAAAACCGAAATGTTAAAATACTAGTAGTAACAGTACTAATAGATTCAGCTAGTTATTTATATTTGATTTTAAATGAACATGGTTATTTTTATTACTAACAGTATTTAAAACGGGATATTTACCATGTTTTTTATTTTTATTTGGTGGAGCTCGATATTTCGACATTATCTACGAATGTCTTGTTCACGAGCTCGAAATATCGAGCTCCACCAAATAAAAATAAAAAACATGGTAAATATCCCGTTTTAAATACTGTTATTTATATTTGATCGTGTTATTACATCTTATGATTAATTATCTGTATCTTTCAGACAGTTCAAAATATTTTACTAAAATTACCTAAAAAAAAAAAAATATATTACCTGATACATAATATTCATGACATCATGAAATAGTGGAAGGAAAGCTTGTCGCTAAGCACCATATAAGCATCCACTTAAACGTTATGTCGGAGAAGGAGGGGCCGGAGGGGGAGCATTAGGAGAGTACCTTCACTGTCTTGCTCCACCAAAGAAGACCAGGGAAAAGGCGTTGGCGCTATGTGCCCCTTCTCCCCTCGTCATAAGCGTTGTTGAGGCTAGGGAGTTCTCAGTGCCCCAGATACTCACTTTGGTATTGGAAGGAGATCAGTAGTACCGTTGGTTTTTATTTTGTCCAACGAAAAAAAATATAATAATAACATTTGAACCAATGAAAGCATAGAAGCTGTGTTTAATTTTTTTGCGTTAATATTTAAATGTTTAAGTTAAATATAATATGTTATAGATAGCTAATAAATATTTCAAATGCAGAACACAGCTTTGCATGAGGATAAAAAAATATCCCAAGGGAGTCTCGAAAATTGTATCCTCGTATGCAACGTTCTCGCGAATTCGGTACACGAAAACACAACAATAATTCCATGTCATATAAACCTGAACTATAGTGAAACATGTTTTTTGTAACATAAAAACATTCCCAGAAGATTTTCAAAATTAAACGTTAAAAATGCAAACGAACAAACGCGTACAATTTATATTTTTGTATTGTAACAGTTAACTTTCGGTGCATAAAAAAGGTATGCACAAAATATGTAACGTCCCATTTCTAAGATTATGTCTATTCTTATAAACAGATGTGTGGGATTTTTCCCCGCAGCTGTCTAGCACAAGTTAGTGGATACACATTTGGCTGAATTTCTATCAGCATATGCAAGTTTCCATATGTTGTTTGAGATGAATTATAAACACACATTTAGAAAATTGTAGCTCAGTAGACTTTGCGAGATTTTGAACCTACTATCTTCGGTTAAGAGCCATTCTTCCATCTGAGCCACCGTTGCCTCTTTTGTATAAGCAAAAATTTTTTGTCATTATATTATCGCTTTACTTTTGTTTCGACTAAGAATATAATATTACTAAATCAACAGTTTTTATTTTTATTTTAGTATAACATACTTCAATGAAAACGTTGAGTGTACTCACTGACGCTTCTCGCTTTCGAATATTTTACTGACTATAAATCCGCTCCACACCTTTTATTGTTTACTGAAGTTGTTAACAATCTATGCAATTTTAAATGAATTTCATTTTTAAATTCACAACTTCAGTATTATAGAAGTTCGCGTCATTTTTAGTCTCCACATGTTGTAGACATATATATGCATATGAAAAACATTAAACATTATTTTCTACGCTGCTGAGCACGAGATAAATTATAAAAATAAATTAAGCTACTGAAAATTCGACGATTTAGGGTTAAGATTAACGTGATCTAAATACTAGCATATTTCAACTCAAACATATCTGTCTCTCTATTTAAAATAAAAAAATCTAAAATTTTAAAAGAAAATTATTCAATAACCCGATAGATACGATCGTTACAAATAGCCTTTAAATTAATTACAGTAGGTAAATGAATATTGTAATTGCTTATTCGATTAATAAATTTTGAACCCTTGTTTCATAACCGACCAAAATTTGACGATCTTTGGATTATATTTGATTAAACGTTGATTAATATGAGATTCTTGTTCTTGTTACGGTCCCCTTTAAATGATTTATTGTATTAATATGATATATTAACAAGATTAGCTTCATATTTATAGTAATTTGAAATCAAATAAGACAAGTTTTAGATACCCTATGTTTTACCCCTGATAACGCATGTGTCAGATTTTATGATTATTAGTTGCTTAACTGATAACTCCTAAGCTAGACGTGAAAGGGTAACAAACGAACAAACAAGCATTCATAATACACGGAGGTTTATTATTTGGACAACAAAATATAATAATAGTATTGTTGAACGAAGACTGAGTGACGTGGCCGGGGAAGTGACGTCACCGGACAGACGACGTGGCATGGGAAAATATATGACATGCGGGCGGCGAGGCGGCCGTCTTCAGTTGACATAATTATAAAATTGAGTAGTCTTCGAATTCTTAGAATTCGTTAATGTTTTTGTCATATTCTAGAATATGATTATAACTTTTGTTAACTTGTGTATATTTTTTCAATATTTTGGTGAATGGTAGATTATAATAGTTTTATTTTTATGGAATGGTTTCTCTGAAACAAATGCGCCTGTCAAGGTATATTAATTAGACAGTCCCAAAGAACAATTGTCTAATTCTGAAAAGACTTGATTGACTAGGACAGCTAGCTAACGACCAACAAACGATTGTTTTATATTTTTAGTGCAGGCGCATGTGTAAAATACGTTTACTAGATTTGAAACGACGATCGTCGAATGAAATCAGATGAGAATAGCAATCAGCTTCAATGGTAACGAAATAAAAAAGGAAAATATTACGAACTGACCCTAAAGTGAGTTTGACATCGTTTTGGATCAGTCTTTATGGTATTACATTTATTTGTTCAAAGTTTCTACATAATATTTAAATAAATGTGTAAACTCCATTGTCATGCGGGTCACGGCTTAACGGAATTATCACTCTCATTTTGTTGAGGCCAATTTCTGTCAGCGCCTCGAAGAGAATGTTTAAGTGTAGCTCACTGTGGAGCTATTAAATAGGCGATTTTATAAAATGCGAGTGAGTCTCACAGTCTTCGCAGATGATCTGTAACATTTTGGTGGTAGGGCTTTGTGCAAGCCCGCCAAACAGCAATATTCAGTATTGCTGTGTTTCTTTGAAGAGTCATCTTAGTTCCTAAGGTTGGTGGCGCATTGGTAATCTAAGGACTAGTTAATATCTCTTACAGTTTTAATGGGCGGTGACCACTTATCATCAGGTAGCCCATTTGCTCGTCCTATACCATAAAAAAAAGATCTGACATCTCACCTTATTAAAAAGCAACATTAACATTATATTCACTCGGAAACCTTACTAACCTATGGAACGGCACGGCGCACTCATTAGTTAAATCGAATCCCGGCTTTGTTACACACTTCCGTTCCTTTTCACGAAGTTACTCCGACTGTTTTTAACAATGGCAATTTAAATTGATGACATAGTGTAAGACTCTTCTAAAGTTACTTGCAATCGCTAATATATAAGTGTTGGAGCTTGATGAGCTCTGAAATGCATAAAATACAGCATGAATGTGTAAGTTATTTAACGTCGTGATTGGTTTTCGCTATAGCAATATAATAGTTTCCGTACATAGGCAGAAGTGTCATTTAAATATTTTTATAAAGCATTATAACACCGAATTTAGAAGGATTTGGCAGACTTATAATATGACAGATCGCCTGACTAACTCTTTTTGAAAAAAAAAATACTGTGTGATCTATCCCGTCATATTAATTGATTGAATTATTGTGTTGTTTAATGTTTCTTATGGATAGTTTTAGTTGATGTATTCAAAAAATAGTTTTGACATTTCGGTCAAATTGTATGACATCCGAGGATAAGGGATATATATATATATATATTTTTTTAATATAAAGTACTTTGGCGGTTAGGCAAATAATCCACTCGATAATACTTGATCACTACTGTCCATAAATATTAATGCTTTAAGAAATATTCACCATTCCTTACATCGCCGTCAACCTCGAAAATTATGGTGTTATGTCCCTTGTTTGATTATACTCGCTTTCACTCTTCAGACTACAACACAACATCACTAAGTATTACTATTTGGCGGTATTTATAAAATGATAAGATACATACATACATAATTTGTGTTTATAATTCATCTCGTGCTCGGCGGTGAAGGAAAACATCGTGAGGAAACCTGCATGTGTCTAATTTCAACGAAATTCTGCCACATGTGTATTCCACCAACCCGCATTGGAGCAGTGTGGTGGAATATGCTCCATACCTTCTCCTCAACGGGAGAGGAGGCCTTAGCCCAGCAGTGGGAAATTTACAGGCTGATTATGTTATGTTTTATGTTATGTAAGATACATAGCGAGTTTGTGAAAATTCGTAAGTCTGGTTTTGTGGCTCCATGTCAAAAGCAAATTGTAAATCTCCTCATTTTACACGGAAGGCACGGTAAGGTGAAACCGAAATTGTTTCACAAATTATTTACTTCAGCTGTACAAAATTTCGTTGTCTCTTTTCATGACAACGTTGTGTATAAACTTATTAAACATACAAGATTCTTAGTACTAAGTCTTGTTGCTATATTTAATAATGTTCTTAAACATATTATATATTATTATTATAATCTAAGCTAGAACTTTTTCCTTTTGAAGAGCTAAATCCTTGGAGGCCTTTCCCGGGTGGACGTTAATGCAGTTACTTTGCTTTACATAATTTTTAATAAAAAAAATGTATTGTTCCTACCAAAACTTACACAGTTTTTCAAACAACTTACTCAAGCCACAGTGGACGGGTGCGTGTTTAAATATTCTCAATCGTGTTGTTTATTTATAAAATGAATTCGTATGAAATGAAAATGAGGATATTTTTCAAGCTTTTCAAGAGTAACAGTGTGTTCATTAGTACCAATTTTAATTCTTAGCTTTTTCCATTTTTTCATATCATAATCAAATTATATAACAACAATCTTATACAGGATTACACATTGTTCTGAAGGTTTTTTTTGGATTTAACGAAAAACTACTGATTCATATTATCTCCAATGATAAAATGTTATGTATAATGTAAAAAAATACTATGTTAAGAAGGATGAATTACGAATTACAAGCGCTTATATATTATAAAAATCTACTTGAATAAAGAATATTTTATTTTGATTTTACAACTTACTTCAACATAGCATGACTTCTTATAGAAAAACCTTTTTTTTCTCAATTCAAAAACGCGTTACGCGTTTCCCCCACATGAAGTGGGGATGCCTAGTGCGCCCTAGTACACCAGAATACGCACTAAAAAACCAGGGGTTCCCTCTCCGTCATTTTGGCGGGCGCCACAGGATCGCTTTCGCATGACGCCCTGACGGTCGGCTAGCCTCTTATAGAAAAACCTAAACTAAAAATATATTTGTTTTACAGAATTCATTATACATCTACTAAGACGTCATTAAAATTTCTTCGTTATAAGTTACCTTAATAACTTTTAAAGTATATGATCAGTATGTATAAGATATTAATAAAAAAAAAACAGTAAAATGTTTGACCGTTGTGTAGAATCCTTCTTACTAACATAGAGTGCCAATATAATCTCCTCACGTCTATATCTGTGCCAATTCTTTTTTTAAGTGTAAGCTCAATGGCCAAAATATTTAATTTCATTTTAAATATATATAGCATGCAATGCAGCATTCGATTTTATCTTAATCAAATCTGTAAGAGCACGAACTCGGTTTCCAACACCCTATTCTGAGCACATTTACTGTAAGCCTTGATCGTAACATAATTACATTTTATAACATTTATTTAGTATACAACTAACTTTATTGACTACATACCATATTTTACTCCTGAAGTATAAAGTTATTAAAATAATATTATTATTACAAATGACAAAAGACCGACTGAAAAGAAAAATTACTGGCAAAATATTCCAGATGTTATCCTGCCTTTGTATACGTCAATTGTCAATGGTGATCGATTGAATCCTATAAAAGTTGAGCAGCATTGAAACCTAGCGACGAATTATAATGAATGAGATGTTATTAAAATTCCATGAAAATCTATGCAATAGATGTGCCAATTCCCCCGATGATTGGTCAAACGGTGAAGTACTAAGACTCGAAGAAAATATCAGGTTTATACTCTTTGAATTTTGATGTTTGGTCTCAAAAATTTGTCTAAAAGTTATCGAAACTTTAGTGATAATATCTGGTGATGCAATTCATGTAATTTTGTAATTTCCCTACATATGAGTATCCTAACTAATAACATAAATACAAAAGGAAGTATTTCTATTTCATTGTCTCCCACCCCCTCCCCCCCCTATACACAGGCAAAGCAACCTACCATTAGTCTAATATTATAGTTAATATTAGGACTACTAGCAGTCTAATTTAAGAACGTCAATAAACCTTGAAATCTAAACACAATAAAGTTGAGACAGACTCGCGGACAAACAATTGCTTTCCTGTATTTGTAAATTGCAGTGTAATAAAAGTGAATAAAGAGCCGAGATGACCCAGTGGTTAGAACGCGTGTATCTTAACCGATGATTGCGGGTTCAAGCCCAGGCAAGCACCACTGAATTTTCATGTGCTTAATTTGTGTTTATAATTCATCTCGTGCTCGGCGAAACACTAACAAAATTCTGCCACATGTTTATCCACCAACCTTTTGCATTGGAGCAGCGTGGTGGAATTTGCTCCAAACCTTATTCTCAAAAGGAGAGGAGGCCTTAGCCCAGCAGTCGGAAATTTACAGGCTATTAATGTTAATTTAAAAAATTGAAAGAATAGTAGCAATATATCTACTGAACCGTAATCTAGATAATTGCTATAAAAAAAATAATACAAATAATCAATGTTTATTTTGTAACTACCAAAATAGCGTACGTTATACAATAAATCGACAAACATACATTCTGTAAAGAATGGTATATATGGTCAGGAAACAGACTGTAGCTACAATTGTGTGAACTCGCCTTTCAATATCGGCCGATATGACGATATATCAGGTCTCTTAGCTTCACGAAATTATTGGTTGGTAATTCTGTTTTTGACTCAAGTTTACACGCAGTATGAGGCAGTTAAATTACAATTCTGTTAAAGCCAATTGTGAAATAAAATACAAATATATTAAGAAATGCTATGAGACAAATTTAAAATCACCGCTAAAGTCATTAAAGTACTATGAAAATTAAAAATTCATAATTTAACGTAGATTTAAAATATCTCTCGTATTAAAAGACAAATTACGTATCCGTCTGATATTCTCTGCATACATACAAATTGTACTTAAATATGTAGTATTAGTAAACTTGAAAGTATTTAGAACCAAATTGGTTTACTTGGTGGCAGGACTTCGTGCGAACTCATGTGGGTAGATACCACCCAAAGGTATACCCAACATATTTTACCACCAAACAGTCCTAATTAAAGGCTCCAGTGAAACGTTAAAATTTCTTACGGCCCATTGGTGCCATCTGTCCAGGGCGGTAGACTACCAAGTACTGTCTGATAGCCTATTTGCCGATCCAGATATATTATAATAAAGGGGAGACATAAACATAAACTTTAGTGAAATTACAATATGTATGTTTGTACAGCAATTATACAAATAATCTTCCCTTTTTCAAGTACGATAAAACTCGAGCCGATCACAAATAAATCTTGGCACGGTCTTCATTGAAAGATACTTCATCAAAGTGTTCTAATGAGTCAGGAAATCAATTCCGACTTCAATTTTATAATTTCAAGGCATAAAGTCTTGAAGAGTATTTGGATTGCGTATCATTAAAATCTTTGTTGAGTTTACAAAGTTTTTTCGCAACTAAGTTTCGTCGTTTCAAATGTTTTTTTGAGAGTCTTATAAAATCATAAACAAAATTAGCATTGAAAATGTTCAGAATCTTTATACATATAACAAGACATAAAATTGACTTTCAAGTATTTTGAATAATTGTGCAAAAAGGCAAAGATAATATTTTGTTAATAACTTCTCTTAAAGACGATAAAAATAATCATCATTTTGAATAAAGTTAATAAACTCCATGTTTATTTTTTTATCAGATTTATACTTAAATACTTTTACATATCTGTCTTATTGATTTAATGGCTAACTTGAAAATCTGCTGACCTTGAATTCTTGGAGACTTATAATATTGTTCTGCCAAGATATTCCTTTTAGCAGCTCGGAGTCTAGTAGTTGAAAGTTACACGCACGTGATTCGGAAATCACGTAAAGCGGTTGGTAATTACTGACTGTCACAGAATCGTGTCCGGCGTAGTTTTTTTTTGGGTGGGTTATTATTTAAAGAGTCTACTGTTTCAACAATGGCCGTTGTGGTCCAAAACGATCAGGAGAGCAGCATTATCATCATCCTTCAAATATATATTATTATATAATATAAGCAAAACATTTAATCTCAATCAGTTCAAATTTGAATTGTATTTTTAATAACCATATATTTTTTTAGAAGTGAAGGCGATTTTTTTTGTAAAATTATAAAAGGTTTACAGATAATAATAGAATATCTGATGCTACGTCGTGACCTTTTCCCATAGCCTGACAGACGTTGTAAGAAGTATAAGACACTTGTAATATTGTTGTTTGTCACTATGTGGTACCTTTTTTATAATATATGTATGTATAAAAAACTTTCTAAAAACACTAGCGCTTCAAATCAGAACAAAGAATTTAGGGCATAATTGTTTTGCGGTAGAACGATTGTTAAATACCACATGAAGGGTTATCACTTGCTTAAGTAGTCTCCAATAATATGTAAAATACAATTACTTTTTGGTGAATAACCCTAACAGTTCTAAACGTACGAAGTTTAAAGGCCAATTGTCAGCAATCTGCAACCACCTACAATTGCAGTTTGATTTCAGTGAGGCAGTCAAACGATCTGTGGCGACTTGTACCGTAAATAAAGATTAGAGTCACCCATTCCACCCAAAATATCCCCGATCGTGTGGCTAGTAAACGAGCGGAACAATAGCTTCATTTTATTAGTTTATACATGTTTTTGATTATTTTACCATTTTTAAATTATTCTAATCCATCTCCATTTCGATTTGTATTTATATTTATTTGAATTTAGAACGTATATATGTACATATATTTTGTGGACATCTTTAAACACATTTTTGTAATTTGTATTTTATTTGTAAGTTGTATTTCAATTGTGATGAACATATTAAGCATCGTTGACGAATTGTCAATTCAACTTTTATATTAAAAGAACTGATTACATTGAGAATTAAAATAAGTGCATATAAATTAAAACTACTAATGGCTACAAATCCTGACGGCATAGAAAGTTCGTGGTGGCATTAAATTAGCCAACCTTCCTATCATTAGTAGAGATAATAAGACGTGTGAGTTATTACTATATAATAATATATATATTCATATTTTTATATTACTTTATGTTAAGTCTCTCAATTTTAATGACACATAATTATTGGGAATAAGAGATGAATTTAATGTGACTAAAAAGGGTGTTAAGTAAAGCCGGAAAAGCTGGCCAGATTTGATAAATAATGTTTTTGGTGTAAATAACTATTTTCTATTATCTCTTTATTTATCCTCATATTATATGAGGATAAATAAAGAGAGGAAAACCATTGAAAAGAAAGCACAGATTATACGAACAAAGATGTAGGTAAGATTGCTGTGAATGTGGCTGTGACAACTGACTAGGAAGAATAGAACAATAACTCAGGAAAAGAAAAAACTACGTTGATCCTTAATGAGTTTGAAAATGATAATGTTCTATATTTAAAAATTCATTCCGTAATTTTTCAACTAAAACTAATTTAGTGGACACACAGACAGACCGACAATGTGCTTTGCCTGTTATCATCGGTCAGTTCAGTCGTTAAGCTTTAATAAGAGACGATAAATATGCCGAAACGACCTTGCAGCGGAGCCGCACGAGTGTAAACGTCTACAAATTACTTTCGGTATTTAGTTTCTTATCGACTATTTTGCTTTGTATACGGTAGTTTGGACTTTCTTTAATATAAAGTTTGTTAGTTCTATAACTTACGCAATATCATGGTGGTTATTTGTCGGCTTAAATTAATATTGTATCTACAGTACGAGATTCAAATCCTTCGGATATTTTAGATATGTACCATCGGAAAAGTGTCACTGGGTTTCCATGTCAAATCGGCACTGACGTTTTTTTTGACGTCAAATATTCAATCAAGTTATCAATCAAACGATGAAATGATTTATAAGGTATTATATAATTACATTTACAATGATAATTACTCAGATATGCGAATGTTACATCGATCAGTCTGGAATTGTTTTAGTCAACAATCATAAAATTTGTTAAGCCCAAGATATTTGCGTCGATCAATCACGCAATCAAAATCACCTCACAATATTCTAATTACATTTTGTATAATTCAAAACAAATAGAAGAATCATTTATTATTACAATATTTACATGTTCGAGATCAAAATTATAAAAGTTAATAAATAAAATTACATCATACCTGTCTTTATATGAAATTACTATTTATTTTATCTCATCCATCGCAATTTCCCAAATATTTCGAACTTGACAGGAAAAGCTCATTATTTAACATGCCTACATCCTAAATTATAGGTATAGGCGACTTTGAATTTTAAGACCTTAGGATAAAAGTCAATTTACCCTGTTATAGTTTACTGTAGGTCCATGATTGATGAACTCAGATCGCGATTAAAAAAAAAGTTATTTGAATAAATGCCTTTGAAATCTAATGTCATTCAGTTCAACATTTTATAATTTATCTTGTTCACGGAGCGTCCGTGGCGTGAAAATAATTTAAAAATATATTCTTCGTTTTATTTAATTTAAGTGGTGTTGATAAAGAAAAAAAAGTCTTTAACAACTACTAAATAGTAAAGTCAATAAAGTCAAAGTCAAAAATCTTTATTCAATATAGAAGTGTTTACACTTGCTTATTGATTGTCAAAAATCTACCACCGGTTCGGGATTTAGCACCTCGGACCTGAGAAGAACCGGCGAAAGAAACTCAGCGGGATATATATTTTTTTTTTTTAGCCATTATTATTATTATGGTTCACTCAATATTTGAACCAGATTACAGTATACATTACAGGCTACATTGCGTTAGAACAATTAGTAAGATCACCGACCAGACAGATTTAAAATACGAATAACCTCTACCATTATTAAAACCATCACCTTGTTTTTACTAAACAATATGCACATTTCTCTTTGTTAGATAGATATGATTTAACGCTAAATGATTCATTGGATCAATATAGCAAGTATTTGTATTACATTGTTAATAATATTCGAATGCCTTTATTCTAACTTTCAAAGACATTATAATATTAACAGCCTGTAAACTTTCCCACTGCTGGGCTAAGGCCTCCTCTCCGTTTGAGTAGAAGGTTAGGTTAAGCATATTTCACCACGCTGTTGCAATTTTCGTGGATTCACATAAATTGAACTTTGATACATGCAGGTTTCCTCACGATGCTTTCCTTGACCGCCCATCACTAATTCAGTGGTGCTTGCCTGGGTTTGAACCCGCAATCATCGGTTAAGATGTACGCGTTCCAACCACTGGTCCATCTCGACTAGATAATATAAGACATTAAAAAACTTATAATTCAGAATAAAACTGTGAAGGTATTAATTAAAAACGTCAAACGATAAAATTATTTGTTTATTTATTAAAAAAATAAAAATATATACAATCATTGCCAGATAAATCGCATTCGAAAATATTTAAAGAGTTCGGAAAATGTGTTTCATTCTTAAAAGCATTGCTTGGTCGTCAATCCAGTCTCTGAGAGCTGCTACATTAGCGTAGACGCCAGGGTAATTGGGCCGTGCACACCCTAAGCCCCAGGAGACGATACCGGCGAGTTTTCCATTATGTACCAGAGGACCTCCACTGTCACCCTAAATCACACAAATTAAACTTATACTTATACATGCATATTTTTTAATACATTTTCCTGGAAGCTTCTATTTTATCTTTAAAATATTTTACCAAAACTATTCAATGTTTTAAATGAAATTTAAATGACACGTCGCGCCATTTTTAATAGAACTGTTGTTAATATTTAATCTGAGATCTTCTAAACTCTTCGATTTGCATTTTTTTTTTTATAATTTTCCGTAATATTGGAATAGAACAACTTTGTCGATAAATTAGAAATCAGGTGATGTTTTAAACGATTCTTTTATAATTTTCAATCCAAATTCCACATTAAGGAACGCGCTATTTCATAAGTCAATTATGACCGCTTTTGTTTCATCAGTAAAATGAGTCTTTAATTTTAAGCAACAATCTTTATCAATATCACACAACATTTTTACTTCACTATGAGTAGTGATTCTTATTGATGGAAAACCAGTTAGATCATTTAAATATACTTTTCAATTTACCTATTGAAGTTCTAAATCCATTATTAAAACATTAATTACCTGGCAGGCATCCTTTCCACCTTCTGGATTACCAGCGCAGATCATCCTGGGTGTGATGTTATAAAGTGGTGCGTACGCTTTTTTACAGATATCTTCGTTCACTTTTGGGACCAGTACCATTTGTAACGTCCTTGGTAGACCACCGCCTTCCTAAAATGTATCATCAAATGTATCATATATATTTTTTTTGTAATTATTATTCGACTACGTTTACGTGTGTCTAAGCTCCCGTGCTAAATATCCTGATCGAGTGGTCGCCCTTGCTAAGTGAAATAATAACAAACTAACACATTTTTGTTATTATTTTTTCAATTAACAGAATACAAATAAAAACATGTATTCTTTACATGCAGGCAGACAGGGGCCAATGGGTCACCTAATGATAAATGGTCACCACTACCCAAAAGACCTAGACACCGTAAGAAATTCTAATCATTACTTATATCAATAATGCCCCACTAGCTTTGGAAACTGAAATGTCCTTTGGATTCCTCTGGATTCCTTTGGACTCCTTATTGGATAGCCCTATGAAGATTTATCCATTGTAGGCAATTCTAGGGCAAACCGATTTTTCAATTTGGAATTTTTATTTGACAACATTATTTCATAATTTAAGTAATTTATTTAATCAGATGCTTGAGCGAAAATAAAATCATATAAGAAATTTATTTTTAGAAGGATTACTACTTAATTTATTATACACAATTGTACTCACTCTAAGATTACCCCATCCAGTGACAACGGTAAAATCACCGTCATTGATTTCGTCGCCATTGTCAAACATCTCAATGGGAGCGATACGTTTGCTTAATTCAAGAGGCTTAGATAACCAAATAATTGCCACATCACTATCCATTTTGCTGTAAGTGAATGCTGGATTCCATACGAAGTCACCGACAGGATACATTTTGCCACCGTACACACTAGATGATGAACCAGCGCGAACTTGTAAGTTAATTGGAGATGAACTGAAAAAATAAATAAATAAATGCCGGACAAGCTTATGTGTGAATATTATTCGACAGGCATATTACGACGCGGCGAAGGGTGTCATTAAATATTCAAGGCAAATAACATCTTAAATCTCATGTTTGGCTTTGGGTTGAAGTTACTTGAAGTGATTTGTACTTCTTGCAGTTCCAGTAACTTTATGTAAAAGTGACGTACCGTCATGTACTACGATAAGCTTCCTAAACGAAATTGTATAAAATTAATTGTTAGTTTGTCGAAGCTATAAAATTGCAATTTTACGATCTAGAGAATGGATCGATACAGTTTTAATTATAATATAAACTATCTGATGAAATTGGTTTGCGATTGATATTCGCCGCAAAGCGCATTTAGTACTGATCAAAATTAAATAATATTTGAAAGGTGTTTGAAAATTTTTGTAATAACTTTTTTTTTTTAGTTATAAATTTAATCCTTACCCGATCAAACAATGCGCTGCTGTTAATATTAGATCGTTTCCAATGATTGAACCACCACAAGAATGTCTTCCTCTGTTTAAAATTGAAACTTGGTAGGGAGCCATTGTTATGTCGACATCCTTCCCTCCAACGATTCTCGTATCTTCCGGCAATGGTATTGACACTAAATAATTGAATTTCAAAACATTAGATTACATATTCCAAATTTAAAATGTTAAAAAAATATTTCACATCGTAAATACTGTTTTGCTTAACATAAAATCCAAAAATAAAATTTTGTAAAACAAATAAATTCTTGTTTAAATTAAAAGCATTTGATTATATCTGTATAATTCGAAATTCAATTTTTTTGAATATATATATGAACCTTACCGGCATAGCCGATGTATATGATAAATATAAAATATTTAAACATTATGCGTTACAATATACACTGGCCCATAGTTCCATTCAGGAATCATCATTTATACCTGAGAGTTACAAAAGAAAAATTATTGGGTCAACACAATTATCAAATGTCTGATAATGATGGACCTTCACACCAATTCAAAGATAAAGATTATTTAAAGATAAGCCATTGTTTATAATTATTTTGTTATAAGTGCCATGATAACTGTTATAATATACCGGTTCATTCCTACTGTTTTGATAAGCGGGTGAACATTTGACAATGTTAACCGATTACGCTGCTGTCAAGGAGAACGATGCGTTTATCTTTGGTTCGTGTATATGTTACATGCTTTATAGTCACTATTATTCTATTCATGGATGAAATGTATCTGCTGCATTTTTGTCACATTTTGGTGAAATCCAAAAATAATTTAGATACATTTCGAATGAAAAATAAATCATTTTCGACCATTAAAATGACAAAAGTACCAAGAGTGGTTGACGGCAAATTTCTTTTTGACTACATTTATATAATAAAATACGCAGAATTTAAAATAAATTCGAGGTATATAGTATTTATTAACCATACCACATTAAAAAAGGCCCTTTCTTGTCTTGCATCAAAATATCTCAGGAACCAAATGACTGTATTTTTCCGAATCACATATAGTTTCATTAAATTAATTAATTTTTTTAAATATAATACAAAAACTTTATTTTGTTATTGGTTATTGAATTTTATTTTGTGTATTTTTAATTTTATATTATTTTATTATTTTGACATCGAATTACTGATATTATTTTTAATTAGTTATGGCATTTTATAAATTGATTTATATTGTTAATTTAAAATGTAACCTAAGGAATTATTACAATAATGTTTTGGTAGTCAACTTAACTAACGCATTGGATAACTGCTAATGCTAGATAAGTTTTTTGTAAATAAAGAAATAATAAATAAAAATTACTTTAAATACGAAATTTAAAAGTCGATTAAAATCGATATCCCAGTGGTTTACATAATAATAAGATTCGAACGAATATTCGAATTCGATTCGAGAATTCGATATTCGAATGAATTCTACTGAATCTTATAAAAATACGATAAAATATTTCACGGAACCTTCTAAAACCAGATTTGACTTATGTTTATTTTTTGTTGGAATTCTTCAATATATAGAATAGAATCAAAGTTAGTGTCGAAACAAATAATATTCCATGGTTATTAGGAAATCCCATAAACATACCATAGGTAATTATTTTATCATAGCGATAACAATTTGGTTCAAGGTGTGTGATGATTGTTTTTACGCAATTAATGTTAGTTCATGTAGCGCCCTTGCTTTGATATGTATGTTTAGGTCACTATAATGTTGTTATTGATAAATAAAGCGTTATAGGTCGCCTTTGACTGCCTCGTTATTCTGGTGGCTGTCTTATGAGGCTGCAGATCAGTCTACAGTCCCGGTTTGACAAATAAATTGCGATGTTCAGTTAAGAAATTTAAAGTACCAGTCTGGAGTCTAGAAGTTAGTAATGTGGCAATGCGTTATGGAGGGAACAGAGTGCAATTGTCGCTATGCACTGATCCGTGGATTATAATATGTCCTGTGCAGTTAGCTAGTTTTACTTGGACCCCAGTAGCCAATATCAATCAGGAAGACATCAACATAATTCTAAATTTCTTACATCTCACACAATAAAAATTGATTAATTTTATTGTACTTTAACATTCTGGGGTTAATTTTGAGATCTATTAAAATCTTTTCATTCGTTTGAAATAATAAACTTATATTTTTTACTCTAACTACTACACATTAGAGTACCATAAATATATATATATTCTTACTTTAAAAATTTTATTCGTTAAAACGAATATGCCATTCTGTAAAGTTAACAATTAAGTAATTAAAGTTAAGTTAGTCAAGAAGTACTTTTAACATTACATTATCATTATCTATTATTAAGGCTGACCTTAACCAATATATAAATATACATATATTCATATATAAAAAATATCTGATCGGTGCTAGAATTGTTGCCATTCCTCACGGTATTTGTTAAATATCTATGATTTTGTTTCTAATTTTAATTTTTATTTTATTTCATTCCTCAATTGTTTAAATAGGATTTCGCGTGTACTCGTGTGTAGTTCGAACTAATTATCTGCCTCTTATGACAAGTGCATTATTCATTATTAGTGCCTGCTCAAACATTTCAAGAAGGCTATACGTACTCATGGTCTCTTAGTAAATGATGAGTGCCTTTACTGGAGGTGAAACAAAATCCCTGACAGATAAACAGTAGGTATATAAGTCGTCTATTGATGTGAACGTTGCAAGTTCAATCCTAAATATCCCACAGTTGGGCTTGGTGGATATACATGTATTTAGTAGATTCTCATACGAAACATTCAGGTTTCCTCACCGTATTTTCCTTCACCGCCGAGTACGTGAATTATAAACAAAAATTAAACCCTTTAAAAGTCAGGGGTTATTTCCCGGATTTGAATTCGTAAGCCTTAGTTAAGATTTACATATTCTAATCACCAGGCCGACCAGGTTCATTCTTGTAACATATGTTTCCTTGTATTACAGTAACAGTTGAAACGAATACGTCAATGACGTCATACAAATGTGATACAAGTAAAAGTTCATTAGTCCGTCCACCCACTCATTATATATTCTAACGCCATACAGTGACATTGAATATTTTTGATTTAGTTTGAAAGGTGAGTGAGCTAGTGTAACTACAAGTATCAGAGACAACATCTTAGTTCCCATTGTTGTTGGCGCTTTGACTGGGTAAGGAATTATTAATAAGTCTTACAACGTCAATATCTAAGGGCGGGGAAGACCACCTACTATAATTTAGAGCTAAAATCAAATTATTCAAATAGAAAATAATCATTAAAATCGACCACGATCAGTCTAAGCATTGCACGCGACAAAATATAAGAAAATACCTAAATTTTTTTTATATTAAGGCCAAGTTTAAAGAAACGCGAGTCTCAGAAAGTGGCATAATACAAGCGCATAAGTATTTCTCGCACATTTTTAACTAGCTCCTTTGGGATATCCGCACTGGACTTTTATAATGCATGTCTTTCAATTTTTTAGTAAAGTAGAACAGTTATGCGGTATGCGGTATATGGTATACTAAAGAGTTTACTACGTTTATCATTTGAGAAATACATTACATATACATTACACTACATTAACAGCCTGTAAATTTCCCACTGCTGGGCTAAGGCCTCCTCTCCCTTTGAGGAAAAGGTTTTGGAGCATATTCCCCCACGCTGCTCCAATGCGGGTTGATGGAATACACACGTGGTAGAATTTCGTTGAAATTAGACACATGCAGGTTTCCTCAACATGTTTTCCTTCACCGCCGAGCACGAGATGAATTATAAACACAAATTAAGCACATGAAATTCAGTGGTGCTTGCCTGGGCTTGAACCCGAAATCATCGGTTAAGATGTACGCGTTCTAACCACTGGGCCATCTCGGCTTTGAGAAATAAGAGCAACATATTTCTTTTACTGGTCTTCTCGGTAGTATCTACATTTTTGAATTGTAGATTTACATATTTTTATGACATAATTTGGCGCACGGGCATTTGGTAATTTCTTCGCCACCAACTTTGGGAACTAAGTTGTTGTATCCCTTATACCTGTAATTATACTGGCTCACTCACCCTCCAAACAAGAACATAACAATATAACTTATGGCTGCTTGATGGTTGAATATATAATGGGAGGGTGGTACCTACACAGACGGGCTTGGTCAAAGCCCTACCAAGTAAACATTCAATAGTTTAATGTAGTTGTTCTACATTTGATTTCATTTATATTTCTCAGTGCCATTGCCTATAAAACAAGCTGAAATAACCCACCGCTGGGCTAAGGCCTCCTCCCCTTTGCCATTGTCTAATAGGGATAGCAACCACTTACCATTTCACGGATGACTCTGACGACTGACGATAATAAGTAACCTAAGACTAAAATATTTTGTCTTTGGCTAAAGTTTTCTTATAAGGAAATACATATATTGGACAAATTATGCGGATTCTAATATCGATTGGATTTAGAACTGATTTTAGTACAGATCGTACTAAAATCGCGAGTACATCGTGACCAGAAAAGTACATCGTGAACCGTTTTCAACCAGACGCCAAGTCGCCATCGGGCTGGACGTAAATCGTTTAATGCATCATTTTAACGCACCACAGAGTTTAATATCGTACTGAAATTAAAAATAAGGGAATATAAACAACTAAATAAATATACATTTTATCAAAGTATACTATAGTAGAATACGTAGTATATGTACGTAATATGACGTATCAAAATAATAGTCTGTTATAACATATTTATATATTTCAATGTTAATTATGACGATCTTTGATGCAATCAAAAAATATATTAACAGAATTTAATACGAGTATTGATACACATATTACGAAAGTTTGTGTATAGAACACCCCTCCCCCTTTTTTAAGTCAGGGAAAAGGGGAGGGAGGGTTTGGAAATTTGTTAGATGACATAGAAAATTTAATAATGAAAGGTAGTTAAGCCTTAAAAGCTATACAGTTTCGCATTTATAAAATTATTTAGGATGAATCTTAAATACTAATTTACTTAAACAAAAAACCATTAAAGCTAAAGCCCCAAGACATCTGTAGCAAAGCAATAAAAAACTGCAGCGGTAACCAAGACGCTGAAAAAAACGAATCAAAAGAGAATTACACCTCGTTAGTGCTTAAAAGGAATGCCTGAAGGCTCCAAGAAGCGTCCTTCCGCTTTACGGAGAAAAGGCCTCCTCTGTAATGAAATCTCTTTCAAATTACGTCTTATTTTCCATAACTCGTTTAAAAAAACTTTAATATCATAATCTAAATTTTCAATTAATTTTATTAATTTGCTTTTGTATGTATTTAGAAATGATTTCTAGTACAAAATGTTCAGTTTGCAGTACATATACGTATTTTGATGTATAGTGTAAATAAAAAACATTACTAAAATACTTGGTGCTTAAGGGTTTATACACGAGTATGTTCTAGGTAGATACTACCTAGTTATAATATACTCTATCGATAAACATAAAATAAACATAGTATTGTTGAGTTCTGGTTTGAAGGGTTGAATGAACCGGTGTTATTTCTGGCACAAAAAATACCTAGTTCAAAACGTATAAATGTATATATTAGCTGGTTCAATTTTCGCCCGGAGAATCGGAGTTGCAATTAAAGAGAGAAAATTTGCTAGTATTTTTTATTTAACTTTTGTATACTTCTTTAAGTTCTCACTGTAAATAACTCTTTAATTAGATAAATAAATATACAGACACTAAAACAATTAACGCAGCGGTTATTTTTGTGATATTCTCATAAGTACCTTGTAACTATTATCCTAAAAATATCAAACATTGCGCGAAAATGTATTAACAAGACGAAAATGTTATGCTGTCAGGAGCATACTTGAAGAGGGTCGGAAGGAAAATATGTTAATTGGCTTAATCTGTTATAAATCCACTTTCTAAAGAATCTCTATACTCTTTACGTCTATACGAAAAGTTAGTTTCTCAATGAGGACTAAGCTGTTGCGCGTCGTTATACTACAAAAAAAAGTTGCCAAGAAATTTATATCGACTAGTTGAAAAGAAGTGCTTAATTAACAAAATAAAAATATTCTTTTGAAGATAAGATTTTATTTAAAAGATTTTACTTGGTGGTAGGGCTTTGTTCAAGCTAGTCTGGGTAGGTAACACCCACTCATCAGATATTCTACCGCCAAGCAACAGTACTCAGTATTGTTGTGTTCCGGTTTGAAGGGTGAGTGAGCTAGTGTAACTTCAGACATCAAGTAAATTGCGTTCTGTATTTCTTACAGTAGCAGTGTTGGTAATGATAAGCACGTGGCCTGTCACCGCCCTTCAATATTTTCGACAAATTAAAAAAAAGAATCTTAAGCCTTTTCATCGGTTTATATTCAAAACTATTTTTGAAATTTAACTGTTTCAATCGAGGTCGGCTGCAATCAAGCTACGGAATTTACTTTGATATTCCTACGCACATTAGATATGCCTATATAAAATCTTTTGACGATACCAAAATTCAGCACACGAGCATACGAAAACAGTAAAGCGAAACCTAAATGCTGGAAGTTCGTACTGTAAAAAAATATTCTCTATGAAACCAAGGTTCACAGGCGATTTTGAATATGCAAATGTTCTACAGCAAATTCAAGAGAGAAATCTTGTGACTGTTCATGCAAAAAAAAATGCATTAAGATTTTAGTGTAGGTATTTTCAACATGATCTTCTTAAGTTTCGAATTTTAATGTTAAGTATTGATTGACTAATGAATTATGCTGAGCCACACCTGCTATCATATTACCTTTCAACTTAACGTAGTAAACTATCATCGTTGGAGGGTCATTACCGTATGCTGAGTTTTATGGTGTTTTATATAATTAAAATGTGTAAGCACATCCTTTTTTAATTATGCTATCTTTGTACTGTTTTAAGTAACATCTAAAAGATCTATGTATGCGTTTCTTAACAGCATCACTAATATGCATAAATAAATAACAAGCTATGTATTTACTACATAGCTCGTTTTTTTATTTTAAGGATACGTTTGTTTTTATGTAAATGAGGCATACTGGCAAATGGACCGCCTGATGGCAAATGATAACGACGCCTTTAGACATTGGCGCTGTAAGAAATATTAAACATTATCTGAGTCGCCGATGTGCTTCGAACCTTGGGAACTATGATGTTATATCCCTTGAAACCTTCACACAATAATACTAAGTATTCCTGTTTGACGCTAGTATATATGATGAGTGGGTGATACCTACTTAAACAGGATTTAGCAAAGTTCTACCACCAAGGCAGAAAAAATTATGTTTATTTAACTGCTTCACTTGTCGGAAACATGCTCATAAAGCTGAATAAGGTCAAATTGAGGTTATATCATGAAAAGTAACTACGTTTTTATTACGGTAAATTCTTAAAATATAGTATTTAATTATTCGATTTTTCGTTTCAAACCAAGGAATTTATGTACTACTTCAAATTTTTCAAGCCTCGTGAAAGGTATCCTGTCCATAACACGATGTCAGTTATGAAATATAATTTGTTAAGTCAATATATCCAGCAATTGCCAAGGAATACTTGAAAACTGTAACACAGGAATACACTTTACATTTTGCAGAACAATAAATGGCTAACTAGATTGCACCCAAACGAGCCATTATGTAAACGTAGTTGCACCAAAATGATATTTGAATAAATGTATTGTATAATTTTCGAAAACGATATTAAACCAAAAATAAAATAGTTCGTAAATGTCTCACTGCCAGAATAAAATGAAGAATTTTGAGCAAATTTCCATTGTGGTTCAGTTTTTCGCCCATAATTATTGGTACTTTCCGGAATATTAACCATTACTTACAACATTAATGCACGACCAAATTTAGGAACGAAGTCATGCCTCTTGTAACTTACACTGGATCACTCACCCTTTAAACTGGAATACAACAATACTATGGTATAGTGGTATTATATGTGGTTGGTACCATCCACTCATCACTTGCACAAAGCTCTTGCACAAAACTCATGAAGTAACACAATTGTTTGTTGGTCCGAATTTCTTCCAATTGCCAGTTTCCACACTACTTTTTCTTCACCATCATAAGATGAATTATAAGTACCAGTACGCAAAATACTAATAGTATATACCCAGGTTTGTACATATAAATTATATATATATTATACAATTTTCAGCTAAGAACTAAGCATTCTATCCATTCGGCCTTCAGCTCTTTGCAAATTGAAAGCGAATCTCTAACTAATCTCGCTCTCATTAAACATCACTTTGTATTTGCTTAATAATGTAATCGTTTCTCTGCCTCGAGGGAATTTAAGACGTTATCAGACATTTAACGCTTATATAATATTCAGTATATACAGCGGCACAGAATAATACAGATTATATGTAAAAAATATGGAAGAAAAACTAAAAGAGATAATAATTTACTCTATCGTCATTACGAAAATAAACGAAAAATTGAATTACAATTTACCATCATAACCAAAACGATTTATTTAACTACCTTATTTTACGGTGCTACGACCTTTTATTTGATCTCGCTGGAAAAAGGTGTTACGCGTTTCCCCTACGTGGAAGTGGGGGTATATGGTAATCGTCGATGGCCAGGAGACCAAATGCGCCCCAACACACCGGAATTTCCATCCTCATCATCTTCATCATCATCCGTCATTTTTTCTTCGGTGGGCGCTACAGGATCGCATGCTACCGTGAAGCCCTGACGATCGGTCCGCCTATTCGTCTATCCAGGTCTTCAATTCCTAGATATTCCTCATCCCCTCACTCTCACAATCGTTAAACCGGCAAATTCGACCCGAACGGAAAGAGTTCAGGCGAAGGAACAAAGTTTTTACGTGCTTTCCGAGGCACGGGATTGTACACACTTCCAACTCCCAGACTAGGCTGTGATTGTGAATATTTCGATAGAAAAACCCATCTCTTTTCGGCCCGACTTGGTGTTTCAACTCAGGACCTCGATATATCCAGCCTTATATTTAGTCCCTAGACCAACGAGACCGTCAACACATAAACTATCTTAGGTAACCTAAACTTGATATAAAAGAAAGAGGTTATCCGCGTATTCATCAGACGCTACAAACGAACAGCTGATGTATCACACATTCGATTAATACGAAAAAATCTTTTATCACCTATACGGTGCTGTATGCTTACTTAAAAGTTTAATTTTTATTTAATAACTTAGTACAAATCTAAATAAAAGTCAATAAAAGTCAATCTTAATGATAAAATTCTATTAAAATCAAACAATTATACCGTAAAAATTCTAAAAGAGTACAAAAAATTTAGTGGTATTTTTAATTACTGGTTTGAATCTAAGCAGGAAAATTCTTTTCTCGAAAGTCATTCGGTCGAAAGGCAATTGTTTTTTCACGGACAATTAACATCGAATAATTGTTTACTTTAAACGCTTTATTTATTGAAAAAACCTTCCTTCGACATTTACCAAATGTATATCTATTTTATTTTTATTTGAACTATTTAATTAATTTCAATGTGTATTTTTAGTATGCGATGGAAATGTTTTACAGAGAGTAAGGGATATAATTAATAATACGAATTAAATGTATGCTTGCTATTTATAAAAAACTGAAGAGATCAAGACCCCAAAAATATTGACATATTATATTCGTTAAATATTCGTCTCTAATTCCAAATGATGTCTTTGTATTTGCAGTTCAACTGCAACAACACTTGGACCTTGGAGTAGTAGTGGAAAACTGCCTGGTGTCAGAAGGGCTGTTTCGTTTATTGCCCAGAAGATAGGAACAGCATTTCAACGGGGAGATGCTGCTAGCATTCTTACCGCCATTCCACGTTTAATTCCATTGAAGTTTTTATTTGTATATAATTAAGACCTTAATGTCAATAAACATTATGTAAATAAATGTTAAAATAGCTTTATTGGTTATGTTTATAATGATAAAATGATAACCTACTCGTTAAATTTAGCTCACACATTATAAGAACTTATGCAACAAGTAACTGCCTCTAAAATCTGCTGCTTAAGCTTGTCATCACGCTGCGATATTGTAAGTTGGTGATTATAGTTGACAATTGTACAACACATGCAGGTTTCTTCGTGGTATTTTGTTACACCGCCGAGGTAACATAAACACAAATTAAGTACATGAAAATCGTAAATCGCTGCTGTCTGCCCAGCTTTGAACCAACAATCTTCGTTTGAGATTTATTTATTTTTGGCTCTGAAAATAGGATAAGAGCATTGTTAATTTTGTCTTAAATAATTTTATTTATATTCATTACTTAAAGAAATTCATTAGTTTTCATATATTGTTGTTTAAAATTATTCCAGTATTTATATATCCATGTGTTAATAAAAACAAGCTTAGTTAAAATTGCAAAAATACAAAAGTCGTGACTTCTAAAGCATAAGAAGATTACAGCGAACAGGGACCCAAATGACCTTTAAAACTTTTTTTTATGAACTAAGATGTAAATGTAATTACTTTAGGAAGTCAGGGACGTGACTTGCATAACTTAATTATTGAGTCCTTAGGTTTTTAAATAACACTGTGACATGCCTTAATAAATTTTTTTTTAATTTGAAAAAGTGATTAACGTATACATAGATTGAGGTATTTTGACATTCGGACGAAATACGAGGAAAATTTCTGTGCTACCAATATCGGTCGTATGATATAAGTTTTATAACTCTCTGTTTATAATATTTAATTTAGAGTTTACCTTTATGTCGATATTTAATGTTAGCCGTAAAAAAAGTATTCAATAATTGTACTGAATATTTGTCTGTAGCCGCTGATTTGTAAATCGCGCTTACTTCTTATTTCCATAACACAAGTGCTTTAGCTATTTACATTGGGATCAGAGTAATGTATGTGATGTTGTCCAATATACCAGCGTTTGATACCATAACGTTTGGTTCGGTCCAATTTTTGAAATTTATAATTAGTGTCAATCAAAACTACGGAAGTGGTCTTTTGGATTGTGAGTGTACCTTCACAATATAACTGCTTGCAATAATTATAAATCAAGTATCGTACATTGTCTTGTGGTTTCTAAATAAACATAAACTTCAATTGAAAAGGCTAAATATCAATGACAAGATGTACCGTTAAAAAATGGTCAAAAGCATGAAAGGTAGAGGCCAGAAGTTTATCATTAATTTATGAAAAGGACTTGACACGATAACTAGCTTATGCTAAATATATGGGCACTACTAAGTAGGGATTAATGTTACATTGAAAGAAGAGTTTTTTATTGTTAAGGCTCGTGTAAGATTGAACGAAACTTACACAACTATGAGTTTGAGATTAATGGAAATGGCAAAATAGCACTGTTATAGTATTAGTCATTAAGAACTCACTTCGTATCTCACTCATGAAATTTTTTTTTATAATTTGTACGTTATGATGGTAAGAGTTAATGACGCATTTCTGACATTTCACGAAGGTGTCGTTTGGTCTCGAATCGAATCGAATCGAATCTCGTTAAATGATAATAAAAACATAAAATTAAAACCAACTTTCTTTTGTTTTCTTAAAGATCGATAAAATCTATATTAATTATTAATTTATTGTACAACTCATTCTACGAAAATCCGTTTAAACGGCAACCGGAGATATAAAACATCAAATAGAAAGAGATTTACCGTTTTATATAATTGTATGTTAAATCTTACTAAATGTTCAATATCGAAGTTTCGATCAATCGAAAATATTCAATAAAACTAATATAAAATTCCATTACCGAAACAAACTGACAAACTCGACAGTTGCTGGAATTTAATACAAAGACAATGCGTTGTAAGGCTTGTTGACTACTGAATAATATTTAACTTTAAAATTGCACATATAATATATACAGATTCATAAATTCAAATTATTTGTAAAAAATACATTAATAAAAAAGCATATTATTCAATATAAGATTATATTGATGATAAAAAAGCGTGGAGCTAATATTTGTTGATTTCCAGGCTGGATATTTTATATACTATGTTGAAAAAGAGTAACAATTGAGTTTCTTGGCGGCTTTTCTCGGCGGAATCTACATGCCGAAACGGTGGTAGATTCACTTAATATTGTTTGTAAAATGTCGATTCAAAAGCCTACTTGATTGAAAAAGATATATTTTGATTTTATATTATATAAATTATTTAACAAACGATACGGACACTTACTATAGCGATGTTTTCTTTACTAACTTCGAGAGTAGCGGCAATTCTTAATGGATATATTATTACAGTGCAGTAGTGTCTGTGTCTTCTTATATTCTCATTATGTAATCTGACGGGAAATCTGACACAACCGGAGACTTTGCGAACAGGTTAAACGATTTAACGTGCTTTCGGGGCCATTACTGACACTTTTTTTTCTAGAAAAACCTAATAATGTTTTTACTAGCTCCATCTTATTTTTTGCAAATACACGTTATTTGAAGCGATAAAGCACTCAATATAAAGGATATTGTAAAATATAAAGGATATTGTAAGATTTATAATTTTATATAATTGCAATAAGATTCAGCACATAAAATCTCGTTTAGTTCTCACTCTTCAAACGGAAACAAAAAATAAAAATCAAAATATTCTTTATTCAAGCACTTTTGAATCGTCATTTTATAGTGCTGTATTTAATATAAAGCTAACACCGGTTCGGATAGTAGATTCTACCGATTAGCCTAAGCTAAAAATAATTTTGGAATCTTATTTTAGAAACGAATATCGTACCCCAGGAATGATGTATTAACTTTGCGATACCGGAAACTGATTATTATTAGTTTACCTTTAATTTTACAATAATGCTAATATGAAAGAATACTAAAATAAAATATTTAGAAGTTTCCGCTAATCCTCCTTCAAATGTATAGCTCGATCGTTGCGATAGCATTACCCTTGCAGTGGCAATACACCTTACACATACTACGCCCATCGTACGATATCACGACAGACGACACTGATCCTTATACTCTTATTGTTTATTATATAAAAACAATTGTTCTTTGTCTTGTTATATGGGCAAATACGCATATAATAAGAGTACTTTAATTTTGTATTGTTTATCAATGACAGCGTCTTCACAATCATATTGCGACTATTCGTTATAAGTTATTTCTTCTTAAACCGAGATGGCCCAGTGGTTAGAACGCGTGCATCTTAACCGATGATTTCAGGTTTAAACTCAGGCAAGCACCACTGAATTTCATGTGCTTAATTTGTGTTTATAATTCATCTCGTGCTCGGCGGTGAAGAAAAACATCGTGAGGAAACCTGCGTGTCTAATTTCAACGAAATTCTGTCACATGTGTATTCCACCAATCCGCATTAGAGCAGCGTGGTGGAATATGCTCCAAAACCTTCTCCTCAAAGGGGAGGAGGCCTTAGACCAGCACTGGGAAATTTACAGGCTGCTAATGTAATGTATTTCTTCTTTCGTTATATATAAAGACAGCTTCTGAACTACTTTTTGTTGGATGATTTGTAATCGATATAATTACCCTCATTTCATCAAGAAGAGGTGAACTTTCTCATTCACACGAAAGTCACTGTTTTAAAAATCTAGGAATTAAATTTAATGTTAAGACCGCTCCGTTGTGGAATAATATTCCCTCAGAGTTGTATTTTGACTTAACACGTCCAGCCATCTCATCATTTCTGAGTTGTAGAAGCCATTTCCTGAAATGTTCCGATATTAGGCTAAAACGTGTGTGGTATAAAAAGCAATTTATCATGTCTGGAGTTATTACAAGTTTTATTAGTAAAAAACATAAAAATCAATTGAAAATGTTTAGTTTAAATAAAGTTTTTTTATGTATAATTTTACGACTTTGTGCAAAACCGTGTAGGTCGGTACTACCCATTCATCAGATATAAACTAACATTAAACAACAATACTTAGTTTTGTATTCCTCTTTAAAGGGTGAGAGTATGATGTAGCCAATGTATATAGGCGACGAGAAAATTTTTTCATTAGTTGGTCCATTTGCCAATATACCTAACGATAAGACAAAAAATATACGAGTGCGTTTCTGGAGGCCCGACAGAAGTGATAACTTAAACTAATCTAAGTTAAACTATTTAATATTGTTTAACTTGAAAAAATCTTAGGTGATCGCTTAAATGTTTTGTATATTAATTTGATAATGTATGGAAAGGCTATTTAATAATAAAATCTTTTATTGATTATAAAATATATTTTATTCTTAGTTACAATTCTTGAATATGTACATTAGAATTTTGTGTATTTATATTATTAGTGTCGTATGCGTAAGAGAAAGGGAAGCCAGATAGACTGGCGCCGTAACGCGTTACGTAACGAAGTGGTCACCCTTCCATAAGAAGTTACCACTTTAAAACGGTTATAAGTTAAAATTTAAGTTTGAAATATTGGAGGTGGTTTTTTCTGTTGAAGTTATAATATGTAAAGGTACTTCTCATGTTCTACTGAATAAATGGCAAACTTTTTTGTTGCTATGGTTTTGAGTAATTTTATCGATTACCACTAGCAATATGGGGACATATAAATTTTGATAATTTAATTGTCAACGCTTGTAATAAACATAACAATGCATTTGCTATAAATATAAAATAATACTTTTCATAAATAAAACTGTAATTAATAAATCTTAAAATAAAAATAGCAATTTCAGTAGTTACAATTATTGCTTATAAACCGACTAAAGGACTTCTATAAGCAAACAAGGAAATCTATATCACGTTAAATAGTTGTCTAAAAAGATTACAACACGTTGATAAGGTTTATTTTAAAGGGCTTTGGAAACCATACGGGTTTACACCGTAGGTAAGGTTCCACTAACTCATCGGACCTTGATTCAGAAGCCATTAGCATCGCAGCTGTTGCGTCCGTTACTTTTAACTAACTTTAAGATCTTCTGTTCATTTGATTTGCTGTATATGGTAATGGTACCAGGCAGGTATATTTTTATGCCATCACATTAATATAAATAAATAAATATTGGACAACATCACATACATTACTCTGATCCCAATGTAAGTAGCTAAAGCACTTGTGTTATGGCAAATCAGAAGTAACGACGGTACCACAAACACCCAGACCCAAGACAACATAGAAAATTATTGAACTTTTTCTACATCGACTCGGTCGGGAATCGAACCCGAGACCTCGGAGTGGCGTACCCATGAAAACCGGTGTACACACTACTCGACCACGGAGGTCGTCAATATATTGGATCGAGATGAACAGAGAGAGAAAATATAGTATAAAATCGATATCTTCGTTTTTGATGTGCGATGAGATGTGAGCCGCAAAAGGAGTAAAACTTGAATATGTTCTATAAATATAAAGAAGAAAAATTTTTATACAAAACATTGTATACATCTTCCTTAAATTATAAGTATAAATCATAAAGATGACGAGAAACTTAGCATTGAAGTGAATCATTATTATCAAGAGAAATAGAGCTAAATGGTCGTCTTAATCTTCCAAACACTGTAAGTACGTATCGTATAAACTTGAAACCAGATATCTTGTTAGGTTTATTCTACATCTTTTAAAACGTCATCTATAAAAATGCTTCTTTTGGAGATTGCGCAGGAGGATAATGTCATTTTGTTTATAATATAGCCTATTATATGTGCAGGGTTCACGCCATGTTTACTGCTGCGAGAGTCCCTGACTTCTTTGTTATTCTCAGAGCAAGGACGGGTCCTTTCTAGCAAATACTGTGACGCAGTATAAAGTACTTATATATATTCTATATAATATAATTTTGGCAACGGAAACAATTTATTTTTATTCAAATTTATTTTCGTTCTTTATATCTGTATATTTTATGTTTGGGTTTGATAGATTGCCTGGAATATATATTATATTATTTAATAATCATTCGGTTTTGTCATTGTGAACTAAGAAATAATTACTTTAAAATGTCGTCGATATAAAATTATACAGAATATGATTATTTTTTTTGGCTTTGTTAAAACCTCACCAAGATTAACTTCATCTAATTTCTTTAAAATCTGTTTAGTCGTTTAAGCGTGACGCGGTAATTGCGAAATTATGATAAAAAGCTTCATCACACGAACCGTTAATTTTTCCGGGATTAAAAGTTTTAGTACGAAAACGAAAATAGCCTGGATTTATTTAAAAAAACAATTATACAATACTTTAATTTTAACTAGTAACATACATTTATAAGATTGTTTTATTTTTGTGACACATCCGAGGCTAAAATAAACAATGGCGAATATAACAACTCAATATTTTCGACATATATCTCTGATTGAATCTTAAGTTGGTAAGACAATCACTAACGTGATTTTGTCACGTACTGCCGATTTCGATGAGAACCAAAGCCTTCCAAAGTTTCTCAATAGATAACTTGAGATATTGAGTGAGATTAAGATAAATTATTTTGATTTTTTATTCGTATACGCTTAATACCTCTTTTACTGACCAAACTGCATTTCTCAGTATTGTTGTGTTCCGGTTTGAAGGGTTCAGCCGATGTAACTACAGGCAAGGGTTAACATCTTAGTTCAGAAGGTTCACGCATTCGTGATGTAAGAAATGGTTAATATTTCTTAAGGCGCCAATCATCTATGTGCGGTGGTAACCATTTACAATCAGGTGGCCCATTTGTACGTCCACCTCCCTATGTCTTAAAAAATAACCTTATGAAAATAAACATATATTTTGATAATTTATTAAATAGTAGTCATAGTCACCTTCAAAAGTGTCAGACACTCATTAATCATCATTACATAGTATAAAACAGAGTCGCTTACCGCTGTCTGTCCCTATGTATGCTTAGATCTTTAAAATTACACAAGAGGAAGGTTTATATGTAAAATACATGCACAATATAGTAGAGAAAAACTGATAATTTTAGAGGTTTCTGAAGTGATGTCAACATTTAGATCAATATGGCCCTTTGCAGAATGTAATTTAAATGAATATTTTCGAAGATTAATACAGATTTAAAACGCAGGGACATAGCGGTTTGTATTGTCTAATGACTGAAAAACTGTGAACGTTGTGAGACATTCTGTAGTATATAGTATCAGCATTGCACCCGTGCGAAGCCGGGGCGGATCGCTAGTAGAATAATAAAATTAATAATTGAACCAAAATATGTACATAAGCATCTTAGATTTGTATATTTTTCGACAACCTTAAGTTACAGTAATCTTTTTGACGTTGGTTTTTAACTTAATCATAGATGCCCGAAAGTATAATATTTTAATAATGCCCCAGAATTAAAAGATATATTTAAATAATACTGCATTTTAATATAATTGGATTATGTCGATACGTAAACTCGATAAAATGTTATCTCTCGATATGTACAGAAGAGAGAATTGTGTTTTGTAGTATCAATCATATTGTGGAAACAAAAGATTAACGCCTCGTCGCTTCGCTTTTAATGCTGAAAGCAAAGCTAGTTCATTTTGTCCAACAAAATTCATTTAGCGCAACGTTTGGAATTGTGATTCAGTGACAAAATAAAAGAGGGGAGATCAAAAGGACCAGAACAAATGAATCTTAAGTAAAAGACGTAGATTGATATAAAAGAAAGTTTGTTATTTTTAAAAGCTTTTAAATACTTGTAAGTAATTAAAAGCAATAGCAAAAAACAAAAAAATTACTGAAACAATTTTATTCAATTTCTCCTTATAATATATTGTAAGATTATAAAGACTTGATGGCATTAATGGGGTAAATATCAATCAGTAATAACTCAAATTCTTTCAAATGTTCCAAGAGAAAGAACCTTAATCTAAAGGTAATAATATAAGTGACTAGGAAACAACACTTCACACATTTATTGATATCGATCGGATTTTTTTTTTGTATTTTATTATTTTGTAATACAGTCTTGACATGAAGATTAATTGACAACTAGACGACTAGGCCTCTAACTACGACGCCAGCGAGCTATCCCAACAGGGTGGAAGAAGCCAACGGAAGTCGTACTTAGAAGAGTGAAATTCCTTGGTAGCTTTCAAAATAATGTCCCAACAAGGTGGAAGCAGTATTTATGCCACTATCAAAGTTTCTAAGGCTCGACACAATGCAATTTCATTCTCGGATATTTATGCAATTTACATTGTTACAACGTTAGCGTGATTTAAAATACAACTAACGCCATCTATTGGCATATATAGTGAACTAATATAAAATGTGATGTGAAATGTTTGGAGTAGGTACATGTTGCTGTTACAATTTATTATTAATGTAAAAATTCAACTGCGTTTTTTTGTGAATATTTCAAGAGCCTACCTGTTGCCTTCATTGATAATGAGCAAAAAAGGGCAAAAAACATCGCGTTTGTTGTATGGGACCCTTAAGTATTTATTTTATTTTGTTTTTAGTATTTGTCGTTATAGCGGCTACAGAAATACATAATTTGTGCAAATTTCAACAGTCTAGCTATCGCGGTTCTTGAGATACAGCCTGGTGATAGACGAACGGACAGACAGCGTAGTCTCAGTAATAGTTAGTAGACGTGCAGAAAATTAAAGGGGATTCTTGATTGCAATTTTCTAAATTGTTACGATTAGCTAAAAAGTAAATAATATTAGAGAGCGGCGTTATGGCCGTATAAAAAAAAAACAAATGTAAAACTTGCATCAAATTCCTAAAAATCTGTTGAATAAACGCGAAATTTCGCGGGCGACCCACTAGTTTTGTTAATTAAATAAAGACCTTATTAAATTATTCAATTATTTTAAACTGAACAGAACTGTTTTCATTGAATCGTTCGCTTTTAGACTTCAAATGATAAAACAATTGACTGTATTGTTTGATTAGTAATAAACGTACAGAAGTTATATTTATATATATATATATATATATCATATAATTGTATAAATACGGCATATTGTTGTACGATAGTGTATGTCAAACACGATGCACTTCGTGACCTTAAATATATTATGATTGTTATCAAATAAGGATAGCCACTTCTCAGAGAGTGTTAGCCGTATATTAAATACAATAAAGCGTTTATGCGCTTCAATATATTTAATTAGTGAAACCTACCGGATATCTATCGGACTTACCTACGAGATATTTATTCATTATTTTATCCCCGATATTTACATTATAAATTCAGGTAAAATACTTGTATTTTCCTTTGTATTTTGATTGACTGTAGGTATAGACTTTAATATGAGTAAATCGATAATTTTATTATTTTATCATTCTGATATATCAGAATTTGATATTTAAAAAGATTCAAAATCAAACCATGTGTTTCCGCACCACGCATAACTAACAACAATAAGTATATTTAAGCTGTATCGTACATTGCAAAAGTAAATTTTACGGCACATGCAGGTATCCTCATGATGTTAACTATGTAGACGTTTTCCCTCACCGCCGAGTACGTAATGAATTACATACGCCACTTAAGACCTGATAACTCAGTGATGCTTGTCCGTTTGATCTTTGCTTAAGATTCACGTGTCCTTTATCGGCTATATTTTTTTTACATAAGCAGCCTGTAAAATTCCCACTGTTGGGCTAAGGCCTCCTCTCTATTTGAGGAGAAGATTTGGAGCATATTCCACCACGCTGCTCTAATGCGGGTTGATGGAATACACATGTGGCAGAATTTCGTTGAAATTAGACACATGCAGGTTTCCTCACGATGTTTTCCTTCACCGCCGAGCACGAGATAAATTATAAACACAAATTATGCACATGAAAATTCAGTGGTGTTTGCCTGGGTTTGAACCCGAAATCATCGGTTAAAATGATCGGCTATATCGGCCCCGTTAATCACAAGGAAAAATGTAAAATTATATTTAAGTACTTTTAAATTGTGCGGTTAAATAGATTGGACGTAAAATATTTGTGTGTTCAATTTATTCCGTAAAACGATTTGAATTGAAAGCATTTTTTTACGTAATAACCTTTAATAGACTCAGGTTAATTATTTAAATCTCGTCAAAGAGCTTATAAAATGAAACAATAACAAGGAGATTTTGAATTTATAGAACTTCGATAAAGACTTAACTTACCATCGGACATAAAATAGTCACCATTCCTCGCATGACCAATTTTCCACTAATCATGGGAACTAAGGTGTCAGTTACTTTGGACCTACAAACCTAAACTTAAGAAGAAGTATTGCTGTTTGGCAGTAGAATATAAAGAAATTATTGAGTGGTACTAACTCAGACGGTCTACAATAAAGCCCTACCACCAAGAACTCAATATATCCACACGGGAATCCACCTTAATTATAATACAATATGACATTGAATTCGACATTGTTGCTTGAGAATAGAATATTTAATGACTGGTAAAGCCATTATTAGAAGAGCCGAGATGGCCCAGTGGTTAGAACGCGTGCATCTTAAGCGATGATTTCGGGTTCAAACCCAGGTAAGCACCACTGAATTTTCATGTGCTTAATTTGTGTTTATATTTCATCTCGTGCTCGGCGGTGAAGGAAAAAATTGTGAGGAAACCTGCATGTGTCTAATTTCAAAGAAATCCTGCCACATATGTATTCCACCAACCCGCATTGTAGCAGTGTGGTGGAATATGCTCCAAACCTTCTCCTCAAAGGGGCAGGAGGCCTTAGCCCAGCAGTGGGAAATTAACAGGCTGCTAATGTAAATCCATTATTAATTACGAACGCAAAATGTAAATCACTCTAACGTTCTAATTTACTAATAATTATTTTACGTTAAACAAACGTTATTCAATTGATTCCCGCTACTGATATTTGGTTTTAAAACAATTACAATAATCAACGATCGCTCGTAACTCAATGCGGTCAGATAAACACGCTCATTGGTTAATACGGAAGTATTACAGCTTCATAACTCAAATAGAAAAAAATATCTATAATTTTTTTTTTTTTTAATTTAAAAAAGGCAAAGATTGAAGAGTGTGTGGTTCACCATTAAATTCCGAGTTGAATCTTCAAACCCACTAGACGCTCAGCTCGTTAGGGTAACTGGCTCGACGCCAGATCTACAAACATATTGACAAATGACGATACCTCGCCAGGGGAGTTAGTGATCCTTAACCGATTTATTTGTTCAGATTTAGGAAACAATATGTTATTCTCATACGATCTGATAAGTTGGAGCTTAGGTAAGGGATGTGTCTGGTGATTAACGGATCAGCTGGTGAATATTTGTATGAGAAGCTTACAGCTGTTCAGCTAGTTCCTTATTTACGATATGAAAAAAATGAAACCAGTTTTATAATGTTTTTAAAGCGATGAGTTTGTTATAAAATCTAAGTTCGTTGAGTGTAATTTTTTCCACAATAACTCATACGAGAATACCTCTCTTCGTCAATAGAACGAAAAAATTGGCGCTCGATTAAGTAATAAAGAAAATTTATTGACTATAATTTATAAACACGTGCGTATGACTATGGATAAATATATTGGTGCGTTTTTTATTTTATTAATTTATTTCAGTGACAATAACTTATCTGTGAATTAATTTTTTCATACTTTACTTAGTACTAATCTGGTGAAATTGATTTGATCGTCATATTATTATTATGCCATTGCATTCGAAATTCAAATTTTGTTTTCATTGATTATTTTAAAGACTATTTAGTAAGTCGTTGGCCTTTACATTGGAAAACTGATTTATGTATTTTTACATGTATTCTCCTTCTGCAAGGTTTTTGGTTCATAGCTTTCGATTGAAAACTTAATTTAAATTAACGTAGCAAATACTTCTTTAAATTCTAAAGCTTACTACAACAAGAGATAACTTTATTAAGAATACGATATGTATTTAAACATTAATTCAATTTGTTCTTCGTCTATTAGTTATCGGATATAAATGTAACAAAAACATAATACTAAAATCATTTTCTGTAAAAAATTAAGTCAGATGATAACGCAGACCCGAAATTGTATCGTATTTTGGTGTAAAGCTGTGTTTTGGACAAGAAGTATTGTTGTTCTAGCAGATAAGACTAAAGCAAACACATGACCAGCAAAGGTATTCAAAATTCGCAAGGAAACAGCATCAGGCAAGCGGCTATATTAAAATTATTTCTAAATCTATTTGATGCAGCTTAAACAGTGCGCTGATCAGAAAAAATGTAATAAATATAAGTGAACAATTTGTTGTCGATGGGATAGATAACTTATAGAATTTTTAAGCCTGTAATTGCTAAGACGCAAAATTCTGCGTGGCTGGGTTTTGTGCAAGCGCGTCTGGGTAGGTACTAGTCACTGGTCGGATATTCCAACGGCACGCAGACAAAATTATTCATCAACTTTTAAACAATAAAATTGCTTATTCCTGTAGTATATAAGCAAAATAAATTTCAGTTCTTGTTTAAATATACTTTAGTTAGTTCAAACTTTCATCTTTATGCACATTGGTGAATAAAATATTCAAGTCAATTTGAGAACTATCTCTGACAAGCCTTATGCTACATGTTTCACAAACGCTACGTGAGACTTCGAGATATTTCTCCAATTGTAAACATGAATAAATTTGGCTTAACCATAATACTGCGGGAATAAGTTTGCTTCTTTTTAAAAAATTGTAGATTTTTCAAAAATAGAATTTAACTTAAAAACATATATAAAATGAAATATCAGTAAGAAATAATAAATAATACTCTAATAATATTACTAAAAATGTTTTCTGTAGTGTAAAATTATTATTACGCTAAGCACAGAAAGTTATTTTGGCTTATCTACTTCGATTTTCTATGATCCGCATATTCGTACAAATATAAAAATATATCACTATACAAATATAATATTACAAATAATTTGTAGTATTTTTTACATTAATACTAATGTATAATAGAATAAACATATAAACATACGTATATAAATTTATATTATTTATTATACGTTTTAAATTAAAATACAATAAAAGGGGGGGTAAGTTTTTGTTTACAGATATAAAAAAAACATATATGTACATATGCTTTTTCGCTTTTACGTCACTAAATTGGCAATCAAATGATTAATTCGCTGCCTCTAATTTTAGTTGCTATGAATTCATATACAGAACTAAGATAATTTTGGATAAAATCCAACTACATTCTGTCGTTCCCGTTCGTGTTCCCGAGACGGTCGTCACTGTCTTCCCTAGATACGGTTGTGTGTATCAACAGTCGTATACATATATTACACGGACGATGTTACCGCTCCGATTATCAAACAAGGAGTCGAATAAAACAAACAAATTCGCAATCACGTGACTGCGGAGTCTTGTAATAATAATAAAGAGTTTATTTTATTTAAGTGCAACTATTACATTGATATGTTAACTGAGTGATCGATGCACGATAGCGACTAGAACAGCACACGACTTTAGCTTGTAGGTAAGTGTTTGCACGTGTTATAAATGCATTAAGAACCTAGTTTGTTAAATTTTTTTATATTTATCTGAAAATAAGTATCAATTGCGATTATAAGAACTAATATTTGTGTTAATTTCAAACGGGGTCTTTTTTATAATGTTTAATGATGATATTAAAAAAAATGTAACCATGTACTATTTTAATACTTGTTAAACATATTGTTTTGTAACGTTAAAGGACAGCTCATTATAACAGTAAATGAAAATATATAACTTAAGTATTTACCAATATAAGTAATGTGATACTTGCAAATTTCGCTATATATTGCCCTCTCTGTGTATGTACATATATATAAAAATAAATAGACAAAGGCAGAACAATTCAGTAAATCTTTCTTTGGCGTTTGTCAAAAAATTTGTTTTTTTTTTTTATTGTTCGGAATGTATTAGCAATAATTTAATTACGGAAATAAGTTTAAGATCAAATATTCAATTATGAAAATATTTTCAAATTTGCAGTAGTTATTATGGTGGGAATTCGACCACTTAGCGAATACTAGTTATGTTGTAATGGTCGCTTTAACATGCAGTGTCATCTAGTGGTAAGTTACAATAAAGTGGATACTATAAAACCTTTACCACCAAAAACACATCTACATATGGTAACTGTAATTGGTCAAACCACTTGGTGGTAGGCCTTTGTGCAAGCGTCTATGTAGGTACCACCCACATATAGTATTATTTCCTGGTAATAATACTTAGTATTGTTGTGTTTCGGTTTAAAGGCTGAGTAAGCCGGTCGTGACGTATTGGTTATGTAAGAAATGGTTAAAATTTAATACGGCGTCATGTCTATGGGCAGAGGGCACCACTCACCATTAGGTGGTCCATTTGCCTATCTGGGTACTTATTAGTATTCCATGAAAAAGAAATTAAAGTTAATTAATACGTCATATATAATTTTAACAGATATCTATTTATCTATCTTTTCTTTATTTATAAACGTGCGAAGCTTGGGTGCGTCGCCAGTGTAGATGTAACTAGTTATTTCCAGAGTCGTAGCGATAGAACACTAGTTTTATAGTCGGTTTAGTTGTCGTCGTTTAGTGTCGTTGTTAGTCGGTAAACATCTATTTATTAATTATTATTTATTAATTAAAATAAATATCGGATTGTTAATATTTGATAACAACTGGGGTATTATAATTATATATATAGCGATTAAGTGATTTCTATATAATAGTATAGAAAAAAAAACCTGTGTAGATGTTATTTATTTATCTTTGTTATATATATATATATATAATATAATAAAATATCAATATCAACATGACTGTATGATCGAAATATTATTTCAATTTACATTTAGCTTTCAGATAAAAAAAAAACCGATCACATATCCGTGTGATCATTCCAAAGAATTGTGTGTTACAAAGTCTTATTTATTTATTGGAAACGTTACACCATCAACTTTACACTAATCACTTAAAATTAATATCTGACTTGGGTAACATACAAAGTGATACGTCTTTAAAGGTGTAAACAACATTGATGAGTTCGAGTTTATAATATGTATGTTTAGGTACACTAACTATTTCTCATAGTAATAATACACTACATTAAGGAAATAATTACCTTTTAATAAATAAATAAACAAATGAAGTATTCGTCACCGTTATCGCTTCAGCTGACGATTTCACTTAATATGAGTACAAGTGATATTATAATTATGAAAACATACATGCCCTAGAGAGAAATAGATTAATCTCATAAACTAATAGAATAGCAATCTACTACCACTAGAAAAGGACAAAAGTAGACCGAAAGTTTGATATTTACCTTCAGCATGCTACTGAAGTGAAGTTCTTGTCAGAATTTTTTTTTTTTTTTTATGGTATCGATAGGTGGACGAGCAAATGGGCCACCTGATGGTAAGTGGTCACCACCACCCATAGACAATGGCGCTGTAAGAAATATTAACCATTCCTTACATCACCAATGCGCCACCAACCTTGGGAACTAAGATGTTATGTCCCTTGTGCCTGTAGTTACACTGGCTCACTCACCCTTCAAACCGGAACACAACAATACTGAGTATTGCTGTTTGGCGGTAGAATATCTGATGAGTGGGTGGTACCTACCCAGACGGGCTTGCACAAAGCCCTACCACCAAGTGAATCTACATATTTATGGATTTAGAATTAATAAAAAATCTATTATTGAATTTAATAATTTGAATACGTCTTTATTGAATTCATAAGACGTTAAAGCTATATAGTTTTCTCATAGTAAATGAATAAAGATAATTTTCATATTTATTTATGTATCGTTAAAAATATTGCAATAAAGCACCGGCATATTCACGAAGGGAAGACGGCTATATTGTTACTTCCTTACGACTTCTTGGTGGTTAAGATTCACGAGGAGAAATTGTTAGATCCTTGAAGTATTTTACATAGAAAAACTTTCCATAGGATCTTAAATACTTTGAGAGCTGAAATTATCAGAATTTTAAACAATTTATTGGTCGAATTCGGAAAGTTACAAAGTTTAAATGTGTTCAATTTTTAAGGTATAATGTGTATCCTCAAACCTTTATGGCAAAGTGGTAAAAGCTGACGGTAAGAACTTTATTTTAAGCGTATTGTTTTTTGCCCAGCAGTTAGTATCTATAGGCTGTTTTTATACTACTAAATACTTTAAATAATAGAATGCGTAAATAGTTTTAATATCCATATACTTGTTAATAAGTTTGCTTTGTCATCTTCATTGAAAATGATTTAATAGGTGTTGTTGACATAGTATAGATAATATGGTCAACACGTGGACAGAGTAGTGACAAAGCATATTTTGGTTTGCAGTTATTGTATACATTTATATATGAAATGACTTAATGGTGGTTCATTATTACCGAAAGAGGAGGTGCAAATATTTACTAACGTATTTTCCGAGCTGCCTTACGACGTTTTATGGAAATGGGATAAAGATGAAATTCCAGGACGTTCTGAGAACGTAAGAATTTCGAAATGGTTCCCGCAGTCCGATTTACTGAGTGAGTTCAACATTTTTTTTTTATTAACATAAAGTTATGGTAAGAATAGAAGTATAAACGTTGATATTTTCAGAACATCCTAAGGTGAAGCTATTTATAATTTATAACTCAATGAGGATTACAATCGACAGACGAAGCCCTAACAGCTGGAGTACCTCTTATCGGTGTACCAATGCTTGGAGACCAATGGTTCAATGCCGAACTTTATGTTAAACATAATATAGGCTTAGGAACCTTCAAGAAAAGAGCGTACTCTTTCCTGAAAGGCCGGCAACGCACCTGCAAGCCCCCCGGTGTTGCAGATGTCCATGGGCGGTGGTAGTCACTTTCCATCAGGTGAGCCTCCTGCTCATTTGTCACCTCTACTATATAAAAAAAACAAAAAAAAAGGCATCAAACTTAATATAGAAATACTCACTGAGGCAGAACTAAAGGAAGCCATAGTAACTATTATTACAAATAATAGGTATGTATCGTAAACAGATTTTTATACAGTATTCTAAATTTTATTATTTGAAAATCATATTATATAGATTTTTTTTTTAATAAAATGGTTTTGATCTGTCTCGTAGAGTTCGAGCGTTTGCAATGTAAACGCAAAAACGTGTTTATTTACGACATCACTTCAGAAACCTCTAAAATTATCAGTGTTTTTCTACTATATTGTGCATGTGCATTATACATATAATCTTTTCTCTTGAATCATCTCATTATCTATTATAAAAACCGCATCACAACCCATGGTGTAAATTTAAAGATCTAAGCATACATAGGGACAGAAAGCGGTAAGCGACTTTGTTTTATACAATGTAATGATGATATCAAAACAATATTTCATATCCCTTTCGTGAAAACTTGGCTCCGAAATCAATCTCTCACTATATATATATGCTTAGTACATTTTGGTTTTAGATAAAAAAACCGGTAACGTTTCCGTAAAATCATGCCAAACAAGTGTGTATTTATGTTTTAGGTAAAACACGAATTAAAAACATACTTTTCAAATAAATAAATACACAAATGAAGTATTTGTCACCGTAATCGCTACAGTTGACAATTTCAAAGATTTTCCTGGAAGTGATATTATAATTATGAAAACACACATGCCCGCTGTAAAGCCTTACATTAATAATCTAATGGAAGAGAAATCTACTTCAGCTTGAAAAGGATAAAATGCAGATCACGAAATCAAGGTACCAATCTATGTTTATTCAGTAGCATTACTGAAGCTACTTTTTGTTTTATCTTTATTTAATTATTTAGACATTATAGCAATAGAGTTTTCTCACAATAAAGACTAAAGATTTCTCATAAGAAAACTAAATATATTTGCCATATTTATTTATGTATCGTTAAAAATATTGCAATAAAACACCGGGATACTCACGCAGAGAGGACGGCTATATAGTAACTTCCTTATGGCTTCCTGGCGGTAAAGATTCCCGTGGAAAAATTGTTAGATCCTTGAAGTATTTTACATAGAAAAACTATTCCATTGGGTCTTTAATATTTTAAGAGCTGAAATGTGAAAGTGTGGGCCACGTCTTCCAAGATGACTGCCTTGAAGTACAGAGAAGATCTGCTGATGTTAAGTAAAAATATAAAATATAAAACGCCAAAATGTATTAAAGTAGAATGTATAAAAAGGCACGGGCAACTGTGAGCCCGTGGATGTTGTTAAATTAAATTAAAAAAAGATTCTTGTTAATAAGATGTTTTGTCATCTTCATTCATATGTCATTTTAATTCATCACTAGCTGGTGCCCGCGACTCCGTTCGCGTGATTTTGAGCCTCAAAAGTGGGATTATTATATGGTTGACATATCTGTGTATCTTTGAGTCTGTCATGGCATTGTAGTTCCCAATAAGTATCCATATATAATATACATACATAATCAGCCTGTAAATTTCCCACTGCTGGGCTAAGGCCTCCTCTCCCGTTGAGGAGAAGGTACGGAGCATATTCCACCACGCTGCTCCAATGCGGGTTGGTGGAATACACATGTGGCACAATTTCGTTGAAATTAGACACATGCAGGTTTCCTCACGATGTTTTCCTTCACTGCCGAGCACGAAATGAATTATAAGCACAATTTAAGCACATGAAAATTCAGTGGTGCCTGCCTGGGTTTGAACCCGAAATCATCGGTTAAGATGCACGCGTTCTAACCACTGGGCCATCTCGGCTCTCCGTATAATATAATAAGTATCCGTCTAACTGCATAATGTATATTACAAAATATTACACGTAATATCCCCGACGCGATGACGACGCTTAATTTTTACAGTTTATTTTTTGTGGCGGGGATTTATTTTATTCTCAAATATCTTCCATGTACAGCTTTCGATCACCTACGATTTTATTATATGTATAAATATAGATAGATATAGAAGAAGACTAAACTAAATGTTCACACATTTTTCTGACAAACAAAGTAAAAATTCAGAAAGCCAATTCACCGACTAAACTAATTATTGAAAGCGCAGATTTTTAAGAAACAACATAATAATAAAGTATGTCTAATTAACTATCAGAGTTAACGAAAATAAAACTTACATAAAAGATTTTCAGTATAACACATAGCAACCAAACTAACTGATAAATATTACATCAACACCGTCTAGAGATATTTTGTACAAAGTTCTTAAACTCAAAAAATCCTGGTCAGTTTTAAAATCTTTTAATGAAAGACTACTTTGTAAACCTTTTTGGACGATTCTAAATTTGAATTTGAAAAAAATAAATAAAAACAACATATTTACGCGGCATAGTGGTAGCGAAATCCGAAAGTTTCGTTTACGTACAGTAATATTGAGATGTTTTTTTGTGTCAAATTTAAGTTTTATAGTAAGTTATCGATTAATTTCGAGTTAAACCTATTGTGTGCATCACGCAGCGGCGCCATTTAACGAGATAAGAAATGCTAAGGCCAGTAGGTATGCTCCAATATTTTTACGATAAGATCGTATTAACCTATCTTATTAAATATATTACGGAGACACAATACATTGGTTTTTAATAATATTATTGTAATATGAGTGCACACGCTTACAGTCATTCGTATTGGCTAGGTCGTGACTGAAAAGACCAGTATAAGTTAAACCCTATTTCATATGTTCGACTACATTGCTAGAAGCTCAATTTACATTGGTCACCGAAATTAGCAGTTTTTTTAACTTTGTGTTCACATTAACTGCCAATTATAACCGTTTTACAGAGTATAGTTAACCAAAGTTTCAATCAAATCAACATGACGACAATTTTGTAATAAATATTTTGATGTATTTTTTTTTTTAATTAACATATCATTTTTATATGTGAACTGATTTTAATAAAATAAATCCTATATGTTACCCCGAGATAACTACAGTATATTAGTGAAAACCGCATTCAAATCGGTAAAGCCGTTTCCGAGATTAGCGGTAACGAACGAACAGATAAACAGACAAATAGACAAAAATTCTAAAAATCACATTTTTATGATCTATTGCGTTAATAAATACCCCCAGTAGTTTTCTCAAATATCTTCTATGTACAGATTTTGATCAGTTATGATTTTATTATATGTTAAGATATTGATTGAATGATTTAACAATTGTTGTTAGTATAGTACAAATAGTATGGTCAACAAAGTGGACAAACAAATGATACAGCATATTTTGATTTGCAGTTATTGTACACATTTATATATATAACATACATAAAATACATAATCAGCCTGTAAATTTCCCACTGCTGGGCTAAGGCCTCCTCTCCCGTTGAGGAGAAAGTATGGAGCATATTCCACCACGCTGCTCCAATGCGTGTTGGTGGAATACACATTTGGCAGAATTTTGTCGAAATTAGACACATGCAGGTTTCCTCACGATGTTTTCCTTCACCGCCGAGCACGAGATGAATTATAAACAAATTAAGCACATGTAAATTCAGTGGTGCCTGCCTGGGTTTGAACCCGAAATCATCGGTTAAGATGCACGCGTTCTAACCACTGGGCCATCTCGGCGCTCATTTATATACGTAATTACTTAATGGCGGTTTATTATATCCATAAAAACAAATAAGTTCCTGAACAGAATCTGTGTAAGCATATTTTATCAATCCAAGCATGACAAAGCAAGGTCATTTCGAAATTGCCATAATCTCTGTAACTCGTTAAAGTTAATGTGTCATTATAATTATCTTATGTCACCGCTTATATTACTTATCAATAAACAGAAAAAGTTTATATAGATATAAAGTTGTTTTATCGACTAGTTCACGGCGATAAATCAAATATGTCAAACGTACTGACGGTGTTACTGGTGCTTTTATTTGCAAAATGCGAGTGCGCGAAAATATTGGCAGTTTTTCCAACTCCCTCTATCAGCCATCAAGTAGTGTTTCGTCCCCTAGTGCATGAATTAGCAAGACGTGGACACGATGTGACAGTGATAACAACAGATCCAGCTTTTCCAAAAGGAAAGAGTCCTCAAAACCTAACCGAAATAGATGTTCATGATGTATCTTATAACATGTGGACCAATTTCTTAAAGACGGATAAAGGAAACGGTGATAATTTTTACGCACAACTGAGATTTATTTTTGAATTAATGGCCGAAGTTTTCGAAGAGCAAATGAAAACAGCCGATGTCCAGAAACTTATTAATGATAAGAAAAATAAATTTGATTTACTGTTTATAGAATCATGTGCAAGACCAGCTCTAGGTTTTACTTATTTATACAAAGTGCCAGTTATAGCAATAAGTTCGCTCGGTGCTATATACGAAACCTTCGATGAGTCAGGAGCTGCAACCAATCCTCTCTTATATCCTATAGCTACTCGCCAACGACTTAATAATTTAACGTTGTGGGAAAAAATTCAAGAATTATATACAGAATTTAAGGGACAATATATATACACTGATCTTATAAGTTCAGAAGACAAAATGTTACAGAAAATATTTGGTTCGAGCATTCCAAGTGTTACAGAATTAAGAAAGAATATACAAATGCTATTTTTAAACGTACATCCGATATGGGATTTCAATCGTCCTGTACCACCGAATGTAGTTTATTTAGGTGGATTACACCAAAATCCTGCTAAACAATTACCACAGGTATAACTAAAGTACTTATGAATTTTATGGCAAAGTTGATTTTTTTACATTCATAATCCTAAACATAATCAGCCTGTAAATTTCCCACTGCTGGGCTAAGGCTCCTCTCCCGTTGAGGAGAAGGTATGGAGCATATTCCACCACGCTGCTCCAATGCGGGTTGGTGGAATACACATGTAGCAGAATTTCGTTGAAATTAGACACATGCAGGTTTCCTCACGATGTTTTCCTTCACCGCCGAGCACGAGATGAATTATAAACAAAGTAAGCACATGTAAATTCAGTGGTGCCTGTCTGGGTTTGAACCCGAAATCATCGGTTAAGATGCACGCTTTCTAACCACTGGGCCATCTCGGCTTTTTACATTCAGTGTAAGCTTATCGTGTTTAGGCATATATGTATATCATTGTTTTATTTAAATTCATCGTCATCTTATCTTTATAGCTTTTACGATAGCCTTTTTTTTTTCTTTTGTGTATTCCGACGTATAAATATTTTAATAACAACGAACACCCAAACTGCAACTAGTTTTTATACACAATATTTGCTCGAGAAAGAATTTAGGAATAATGAATTATACCGATATCATTAAAATATTTTACCTGTAATGTTTTCTGTTATTAACTGATAAATAACTTATTTACTGGAATCTAGTACTTTCTTATCATTCATAAGTTCATATATTTTTAACTTCTTTACTTAACATAATGTATGTTTATCTTTTTTTAGGATCTCAAATCTTATCTTGACTCTTCCAAGAATGGTGTAATATACATGAGCTTTGGTACAAACGTCAAACCCTCATTATTACCGAAAGAGAAGATGCAAATATTTACAAATGTATTTTCCGAGCTGCCTTACGACGTTTTATGGAAATGGGATAAAGATGAAATTCCAGGACGTTCTAAGAACGTAAGAATCTCTAAATGGTTCCCGCAGTCCGATTTACTCAGTAAGTTCAATATTTTATTTTATTGACATAAAGTCATGACAACAATTTTAATTTGAATGTTGATATTTTCAGAACATCCTAAAGTTAAGCTTTTCATAACTCAAGGAGGTTTACAATCGACAGATGAAGCCCTAACAGCTGGAGTACCTCTAATCGGTGTACCAATGCTTGGAGACCAATGGTTCAATGTCGAACTTTATGTCAAACATAATATAGGCATGAAACTCGATATAGAAACACTCACTGAGGAAAAACTAAAGGAAGCCATAGAAACAATTATTACAAATAAAAGGTATGTATGTATAATAGACGGATTTCTGTTCATATTAAATTTTATTATGCTAAAATCTTATTATATAGATTATTAAATCTGATATTTTTTAGTTTTTTTTTGTTGATAGAATCCTTTTATTTTTAGTTTTCGTGAAAATGTTGTAAAACTAAGAAACACCATGCGAGATCAACCACTATCACCATTAGAACGCGCCGTGTGGTGGACGGAGCACGTCTTAAGACATAAGGGCGCCACACACCTACATTCACCAGCAGCTCACATGCATTGGACCCAATACTATGCTATGGATTTAGTACTATTTATTTTAGGTGCTTTTTTAATTTTATTGTTAATACTGACGTTTATAATACGTATAGTTTTATCAAGATTAAATAATATTCGGATTAAAACAAAAAAAAATTAAATGGACATTTTCAATATGATGGACTTTTACTGGTATAAGTTTTATGTTTGGAAGAATTTAACGCAAACGTGAAGTAACTTCTCAATATCTGGCTATCGCGTGCAGATACATTACGAAGCACTCATGTAGGATAAACGTATAATTATCCTAATGTTCAATGACATTACTGCTGGGTCCCCAAGGTGCTCGTCAAATCTGCTAGTCTGGCAAGAGACCTGAATCGCAACATCTCTTCCTACCCAGGACAGTTGTCACCCGACCGCACTTCCACTCGAACTCAGACTCAAACTTAAATTCCTTTATTCAATATAGAAACATTACACTTACCCATGGTTGTCAAATGAAACACTACCACCAGTTAGGAATAGGAAATAACCTGACCTGAGCAGAACCGGCGAAAGAAACTTAGCGGGTCTTTGATTTTTGTCAATTTTATTATTTACAAATATACAATATGAAAAGGAACAGCCACCTCTGCCTAGTGCTCCCAGGGCGGTACGCCCAGGGTCAAAGCGTCACCGCCGTCTACGATACCGATACGATACCGATACGATACCGATACGATACCCGCGTATCGGTTTCTCTATATCACTCTTTGTAATCTCTGCGAAATAGCCTTTTTTTGATCGTTGAGTATCATCAATGCTTAATATTATCTCCACTAAAAACATGAACATTAAAATTATAGTATTATTTAACTCATATAAAAAAAGTCATGTTTCGTTGCTAAGCTGTTTTAAAACAGTTATCAATAACGAATGGTGCTCATTTTATACTAGACAGTTTTTTACCTAGAAGAAGCTATCAAATACAGTGACAGAGTACAGATTATGTACTATGACTACTTTATTTCTGAAGATTTATTTTCAATCATTGTAACAAAAAAATCTGTAGTATCGTAAAGCTAATATATTTACAAAATATAACTTGACTATTTTTTGTCTACCGTTAATTTAAAAAAAAAGGTAAATAGATAGATATAACTTCATTACAAATATTTACCTAGCTAAGCCGCTTTCTTGAAACTAACTCCAAAGTGTTCAATTATTTTTATTTTATTGTATATGTAAGTAGGACCATCTGATGGTGAATGGTCATCACCGCCCATAAACATTGGTGCTGTAAGAAATATTAACCATTCCTTACATCCCCAATGCGCCACCAACCTTTGGAGCTAAGATGTCATGTATCTAGTGCCTGTAGTTACACTGGCTGACTTGCCCTTCAAACCGGAACACAGAAATACTAAGTATTGCTGTTTGGTGGTAGAATATCTGATAAGTGGGTGGTACCTACCCAGTCAAGCTTGCATAAAGCTCTACCACCAAGTAAAATTATTTTCGTATGTATTAAGGAATATATTTTTTTAAAAGTAACAATTAAACTATCAACTTGATCTGCTAATCCACATTGTATCGGGCGACAAGTCTACATAACAACGTCTCATTAAGAGATCTTAGCTATATCTCAAGAGTATACTTTGTATTCTGGGCCAGTATTATGGAGCCACTACCAATGATACCCTTCTCAACTTCTGTACAATATTAATCGTGAAAGTATATTTTATCACTCTGTATTCATTTAAAGTGAATACAAAAACCTTTGTAAGTCTTGTACACTATAAAATCACTCACTTGTAGTTGTTGTAACTTTACAACTTTTCGACTTTATTGACTTTACGATTTTATTGTTAAGCCTTAAGGGAATATAATATCAAGGAAATATAATAGGAAACATAACATGAACAATGGCGTGCTATCTCCTTATCTTGCCAGCTGCTAGTGTTTTGACATTTTTAATAACTAGCTCAGGGTTTGCTTTTTTTGTATATGATAAAGGTCAGAGGGCTGGAAGCTGGAATCCAAAAGATACTTGTGATAGCACGTGACAGCTGCCGGAGATTATGTATGTCACCGCGCTTATATGTATATATTCGTTTCTATATTCGATTAAAATTTCAGAGCAATATAAGGACTAAACAATTAAACCTTAAACAAAAATGCATCATTGCGTGAAATACATTTATGTATGAATAACTGTTTGAGATTAATAGAATTAAACAATTTCCATAATATTTGGCTACTGTAAGTAAGTATGTTATCATGAAAATGGTCTTTATACTATTCACTTTATTCTAACTCTCGATAAGATGTCGTTGCAGTACATCAAAGCAAATAATAAAGGTTATTTTCATTGAAGTAATTGGTCGCCATAATTGTCTCGTGCATTGCATTTATTGCATATAATTAACATACACAGGGAGTGTTTATATATAGCAATAAAATAATTTTATCTAACATTTCACAGAAATCCATCAAATATGTCGAACGTATTAGCAGTTTTATTCATATTTGTAATAGTGAAATGTGAGTGCGCGAAAATATTGGCAGTTTTTCCAACTCCGTCTATCAGTCATCAAGTAGTGTTTCGTCCTTTAGTGCAAGAATTAGCAAGACGTGGACACGATGTAACAGTGATAACAACAGATCCCGTTTTTCCAAAAGGACAAAGTCCTCAAAACATAACTGAAATAGATGTTCATGATATATCTTACAATATATGGTCAACATTTTTACAAGCGGATAAAGGGAAAGAAGAAAATGCTCACACACAAATAACGTCTCTCTTTAAACTATTGGCAAGAGTATTTGAAGAGCAAATGAAAACGAATGAAGTTCAGAAACTTATTAATGATAAGAAAAATAAATTTGACTTACTCTTTATAGAATCATCTGTAAGACCAGCTCTAGGTTTTACTTACTTATATAAAGTACCCGTTATTGAGATAAGTTCACTTGGTCCTATTTATGAAACATTTGATAAATCAGGAGCTGCAACGAATCCTCTTTTATATCCAATGGCAATCCGCCAAAGACTCAATAATTTAACATTGTTGGAAAAAATTCAAGAATTATATACTATTTTTAAAGGAGAGTATGCATATGCACAGCTTGTAGAATCTGAAGATAAAATGTTGCAGAAAATATTTGGGTCAAATATTCCAAGTGTTAGAGAACTAAAAAAAAATGTGCATATGTTATTTCTAAACGTACATCCGATATGGGATTTCAATCGTCCTGTACCGCCTAATGTAGTTTATTTAGGAGGGTTACACCAAAATGCTGCTAAAGAATTACCACAGGTATAATTAAGAATTTCAATACGCTTAATGTCGTTTTTATAGTTAAATTTCTCGTCCTAATTTAAAAAGTTTTCTTGGTCCGCTTTATGCTTTTTTTTATATATGCCTGACTTCTCCTACAATTGGGGACCGATTTTTTTAAATTAATAACAACAAAAGAGTTTTTAATATATTTATTTATTAAAATGTTCGGAATATTTTTGAATTCGTACATTAACTTGAACTTGATGTAAATTATCCATCGCTTTGCAGGATCTCAAATCTTATCTCGACTCTTCAAAAAATGGTGTAATATACATGAGTTTTGGTACAAATGTTAAACCCTCATTGTTACCGAAAGAGAAGATACAAATATTTACTAACGTATTTTCCGAGCTGCCTTACGACGTTTTATGGAAATGGGATAAAGATGAAATTCCAGGACGTTCTAAGAACGTAAGAATCTCTAAATGGTTCCCGCAGTCCGATTTACTCAGTAAGTTCATTATTTTATTTTATTGACATAAAGTCATGATAACAATTTTAATATAAATGTTAATATTTCCAGAACATCCTAAAGTTAAGCTTTTCATAACACAAGGAGGTTTACAATCGACAGACGAAGCCCTAACAGCTGGAGTACCTCTTATCGGTGTACCAATGCTTGGAGATCAATGGTTTAACTCCGAACATTATGTCAAACATAATATAGGCATCAAACTTAGTATGAAAACATTAACAGAGGAAAACTTAAAATATGCCATAGATACTATTATTACAAACAATAGGTATGATTAATAAACAGATTTTTATTCAGTATTATAAATTTGATTGTTTTAAAATCATATTATATAGATTATTATTTCTGATATTTTTCTGTTTATTTGTTTGATAAAATCGTTTTATTTTTAGCTTTCGTGAAAATGTTGTAAAACTGAGAAACATCATGCGAGATCAACCACTTTCATCATTAGAACGCGCCGTGTGGTGGACGGAGTACGTCTTACGACATGAGGGCGCAACACATCTACGTACCGCGGCAGCTAACATACATTGGACTGAATATTATGCTTTGGATTTAGTTCTATTCCTTTTAAGTTCCTTTGTCATATTATTGCTTATATTGACGTTTATAATACGTAAAACTCTATTAAAATTAAAATATACTAGAATTAAAAGAAAAATGAATTGATATGTTATATTATCTTCGATCAATGGAATGATGCAACAAAAATAAGGCAACGAATTGACCATTTATTTATACGCTTCAGCTACCAATTGAAACCAAAGAAACTACAATATTTATTGTTATAATTTTATTGTATAAAAAAAATATATCTTTAGCTTAAATTATTAAATGTTGATGCACTGTTTCGAATTTTGGTTCGATGTTTAAAAAAGCATAACGTTCCCTCAAAATTAAGGTAAAATAGAATTAAGAACAATCTTTTTTCAATGCAAGGGAGTATATGTATTTAACCTTGAAGAATATACGTGTTACGCACACAAGACCCTAGCTCTAAGTTAATCTGATTTTAGCCGTATTATCTATTTGTCTACATTCATTATTCCTGTTTTAATTTTTGCAAGAAATACTTAGTGATGGGAATATCTTTTATGCTTAGAATTATTATGATTTTTTTTGTATTGAGTACGTGTAATAAATATATGCAATACAGTGACAGATTGTTGCGCTAAAAATTATGTACCAACATTCAAACATTGTAAACTGTCTGCAATAATAAAATTTAATTGTGAGAGACTATGCTTAAAACATATACAAATAAAACTTTGTTGTCAGTAAATGGATGTATATATTTATTTGTTCAAATTTGATTTGCCTATATTTAGCAATAGTAAAATGTTTATTTATTTGAATTTATATTAGTGTAAATGGTAAAACAGTAAAGACATGTTAATGTAATTATTATTACTTTATTTATAATTCTCATTATTATACATTTTTTATCGGAATCATGCAAAAACTTGTAATCCAAGTAATATGTAAGTTTCTCATTAGAGATATATATATATGTATATTTGACGGGAGACCAGTAGTATCATATATTATTATAAATATTTAAACCTCTTTGGTTTTTAAAGTTAATAGAAAAAAGGTACAGCACTAATTTAGCGTAAATAATCTTAGGCTGAATAATAAAAAAACAAAAATTGTAAAATTTAGTACACCAAATGTGCAAAATGTAAAAGCTGGTGTACTTATCAATGGGGAATCGATGGATCCAGTTGAATCAACTGAATTTCTTGGCCTTACTGTTGAAGCCAAGTTGCAATGAGTCCCCCATATTAACGGATTGGCGAGTAGACTGAGTTCTGCGGCATTTGCGGTCAAAAAAATTAGATTATTTACTGATGTTGATACGGCTCGCTTAGTATATTTCAGTTACTTTCACAGTATAATGTCTTACGATATTATGCTTTGGGGTAACGCAGCCGCTATGCATACTACATTTGTGCTGCAGAACAGGGCTATTCGCGCAATCTATTACCTAGGAGCCAGAGAATCATTAAGGTATAAATTTAAAGATATTAAGATATTAACTGTTGCTTCTCAATATATATTCTGTAATGTTTGGTATGTACGGAAAAAGATCAATGATTTTATGAGAAAATGTGATTCTCATAGCATTGGTACAAGGAACAAACACAAACTTGTTACTCCTGTTACTGGACTGCATAGAGTCAGTAACTCTTTTGTGGGGCAATGTATACGGTTTTACAACAGGATCCCAGAAAGCGTTCAAAATGTTTCTGTTGCCAAATTAAAATAAAAATGTTAAGGAACGCTTGTATGCAAAAGGGTACTATACAATTAGTGAGTTTATGATTGATAGCACACCTTGGGAATGAAACGATCGCCCCCTGGCTAATATAATCATATTCAATACACGTACTTCATTTGATTGACAAAAAAAAAAGAGCCGCTGAGTTTCTTTCGCTGGTTCTTCTCAGGTCAGGGTGTTTCCTTTTCCGAACCGGTGGTAGTGTTTAATTTGACTATCAATAAGTAAGTATAATGCTTCTATGTTGAATAAAGGAATTTGAGTTTGAATTTGAGTTTGAATAAAAATACCAATGCACCATTTTAAGGAATTATTAACATTTATATTTACCCTTGCAATTGAGCTAAACGCTTGCACTAGGAGTGGGGACGACAATAGCCCAAGTAGTCAGGATCAAACCAGCGATTTTGTATATCGCTAGGCGGCCATAGCTATTGCGAATTATTTTTAGAAGAGTTTAGATGTCAGATATTTTTAACCACGAATGAACTCTAAACATGACGGATTAATCCGACTCGTCAGAGTCCATTAGTGTCAACGTCTAATTCAGAGAACTTGCGAAACGAATACATCTCAAGAGAATACTTTGTATTCAGGGCAAGTGTTATCCAGGCACTATCAATGATACCCTTAACAATTTGTAGAAATTCTCCACGTACCTACTACACTCTCGAGAGAATTCTTCTGAACAATACTAATCGAGAAAATATACTTATAATATAACTTTGTCCCAAATCAATTTAAAGTTATTAGTTCTGAGACATGATTTAGTGACTAGAGGACGAGGATCTCAACCAAAAAAAAAAAAGCAGTATCAAGTCTAAGTGACCACCATAACTCGTATTTGTCTTGTTTAAAAAGGAAACATAATTAGGATGACACTGATATGATTATGTGGTCGTGATCGATTTCAACCACGGTCACAGCAAATCTCAAGGGAGACCAGCCAAGTACGCAGAGAAATTACAGTTCACATTGTGTGCTCAGTTTGAGCACAGGTGCACTCTCTATTCCCTCCAATATGATGATGAACCCGCTGTACCAACGACTGGAATGAGACCAACAACTTTACTTACTTTCTGAGGCACGCGACTGTCCAAACTTTCAACGGTCAGACTCCAGGCTGTTATTGAGAAGTTTTCGATAGAAAAACCTAATAATTTTTATCAACACGACCTAGGGTTTGAACCCAGGATCTCGGGATCTGTGGCCTTATATCTAGCCACTAGACCAACGAGGATATCTGTATTGCGACGAAATATTGTTTAATAGATGAATACTTACTATAACGGCGCATGGTGGGTTAATCTTTGATTCTTATCCTTAAGGAGGCATTGGCCGAACAATAAATTTTCAAATTAGTTTAAAAAGTCTCATTGTTGAACATACACATGGCAGTACTTTGCAAGATTTCATGGCACCTCTTTACCTTTTGCTTCCTACTATCCTGTATACACTATACTGTACTGTTTTTGTGTGTGTGTCTGTGAGTGTGTGTCTACACTATACTGTTAAATAGCTTCTCAACTTAAGCTGGTAAATAAGTAATTTGCTTGGTTTGTTCTGGTATATTATAAAAGGAAGAGCGATGCAAATCACAATCAAAAATTTACTAGCATATGTCGCTGATCTTGCATGTCAGCGAGTATTTATTTATGATGATAATACATATATACCTATAAATAAAAAAAAAAAACGAATGTGTATATAATGCTTGGCGAAAAAACTTGACAAAGTACAATAATGTTCTATCCTAATGGATATATGTTTGAGACTTGAGAGACGTGGTCGACATTTGAACGATCACCGTGGAAAATTACACATCTTATATTTTTCTCATAGAAGATTTATTTTACTATTAACTTGAAAACCATATTAACTCTACCGGCTTAGCCGATTACTATGAGGCTTGGTATGGAAAGGTAACATATTGTATGGATACATAATATCAATCTTACCATGACAAAGCGAGATTAGGTTATCATTACCTCTTCCAACCTCCATCATTTCTGTAAATCATTGGAGATAATTTGTCGTTGGTAATTGTCTCGTGTCACCACTTATTTTGCATACTAGCTACCAGTCCTGACTTCGCATGGGTAAAACAATAATTTTAATGCTATACTTATTTCAGTAATTTCATATAGGTATATATTCGAATTTCGAAATTCATGTGTCAATGCATCTCGTACTCGTCACATGCTCTGTTTATTTTTTTAAACGCTAATTATAAATTATAATATTTTGTATTATTTATGTGACAGCAGATTCGAATTGCAAAGTATCAAAGACAATATTTTCGTAAATAAAACACTCAAAATAAATATTTTATTCATTTTGATAAAGACAATTATCTGGGACAGAAAATAAATCAGTAATTTTCGTAAATTTTTCCCTTTTTTAAGCATATAACTAATGACATTCTATCATCGAATTGTTTTGTAATAAAGTTATGTTACTTAATTAGTTTATGTATGTATTATAATTTTGGTTAAAGCTTTGTATCGATTGAGCGGACAATTTTCACTGGGAGAATAGCATATCAAGCTAAAAAATGCGAAATACTAACATACTAAAAAGCACATCCTCAAACTATAAACTAAAATAATATGTCAGTTTCATATCATTCGGAGTCGTATTTTTTAGTATATGAGGATGAAACAAACAAACAAAACTTACCTCTTTTTATTATTAGTACGATAAATGAAGAGGAAACGTTTATAAAGCCATGATGCAATTTTATCTATCAGTTCATAGAAATACATCAAATATGTCAAACATTATAGCAATTTTGTTCGTTTCTGTAATAGTGAAATGTGAGTGCGCGAAAATATTGGCGGTCTTTCCAACCCCATCCATCAGTCATCAAGTAGTATTTCGTCCCTTGGTGCAAGAATTAGCAAAACGTGGACACGATGTGACAGTTATAACAACAGATCCAGCATTTCCAAAAGGACAAAGTCCTCAAAACATAACTGAAATAGATGTTCATGATATATCTTACAATATATGGACAACATTTTTACAAGCGGATAAAGGGAAAGAAGAAAATGCTCACACACAAATAAAGTTTATCTTTGAACTATTGGCAAGAGTATTTGAAGAGCAAATGAAAACGAATGAAGTTCAGAAACTTATTAATGATAAGAAAAATAAATTTGACTTACTCTTTATAGAATCATGTGTAAGACCAGCTCTAGGTTTTACTTACTTATATAAAGTACCCGTTATTGAGATAAGTTCACTTGGTCCTATTTATGAAACATTTGATAAATCAGGAGCTGCGACGAATCCCCTCATATATCCTATAGCAATCCGTCAACGGTTGAATATATTAACTCTATGGGAAAAAATTCAAGAATTGTATACACAGTTTAAAGGAGAATATATATATGGAGAGCTAGTGAGTTCAGAGGATAAAATGCTACAGAAAATATTTGGTTCAAACATTCCAAGCATTACAGAATTAAGAAAAAATGTTGATATGCTATTTTTAAACGTACATCCGATATGGGATTTCAACCGTCCTGTACCACCTAATATACTTTATTTAGGAGGCTTACATCAAAATGCTGCTAAAGAATTACCACAGGTACATAGATGAACTAACAAAATATATACATATTTTTGAGAGTGTATTAGTACAAGAGATCTGTCGAATTCATATAACGTTTAGCCTTTTTTAATTTGTAAATTATTTTGATAATTCGTAGTGGTAATTCGATATAATCTAATAAATAAAGCTAATACTTAGATTGCAAACAATTTGTTTATGCATAATACTAATAATATTATTATTAACACTCACAGCTAAGTATGAAATGATTGTAAATTGACATACATTTTCATTGTGTTTTTAACAAGTACGGTTTATTTTAGTAGGTCTGTTTTTAATTGTATGCTTCTATATATTTTCTGTATTCTGTTTTAGTAGCAAAATGTATTTACTGATTCTTTGGAATTTCAACTCGTGATAGTTCGCAATGGGAAAAACGCTCTTGTCGTCGGACGTTTTGAACTAAAGAAAAGCTATGTCCTTGCGATTTATTAAAAATTATACATGTTTTCACGGGAAATTCGGTTGAAATATGTATATCTGTAAACCTTTAAAACATATCTGTTATGAGTAGTTCATGAGGTGGTCAGAAACAATATACTAATTTTTAAATCACTTTTGGATGGTGGATTTATCTTTAAATTAACGTACGCGCATCACCACTCAAAAAATATGTAACGCTTACGTTTGATAATATATTTTAATGTATATATATATAAATACTTTAGGGACAGTCAGATAATAGTTTACAGAACACAATAGAATATGCATTTTTTTAAGCATAAATAAAATCTAAACAACACATTCCAAAATGTGGTGTATGAGACAATTTTTTATCTTATCTTAAAGTGCCACCGAAAAGAAAAGTATTTTTTTTTTAAATCTTAAAAACTTATTTGATAAATTTGTAAATTAACCTTAACAAATAATATTTATTGCATCGGCCTTTTGTACGTTCGTAAGAAACGTATTTTTTGTCGAGTGATGAAATCTTCAAATTTCCATATAAAACCCTTTTATTTTAACGCGATACAGCCTATATTCACCCTGAAGGTCCTATCTAAATATTGGTAAATTTGATTTCAATCGGAGTTTTAGTGATTTTGTATATGATGGTTTTGATTTTGTTTTGTGCTTTATAATATTATGTAGTTATGTTATGAAAATAGAATTAAACTCGGGCTAGTGGCTAGATAGTTATTCATATTTACAATTATTTTTTTATAATTCTTACTCCATACTTCAACTTGTATACGTGGCATAAAGTATTTATCATTTTGCAGGATCTCAAATCTTATCTCGACTCTTCCAAGAATGGTGTAATATACATGAGCTTCGGTACAAACGTTAAACCTTCATTGTTACCGAAAGAGAAGGTGCAAATATTTATTAACGTATTTTCCGAGCTGCCTTACGACGTTTTATGGAAATGGGATAAAGATGAAATTCCAGGACGCTCTAAGAACGTAAGAATCTCTAAATGGTTCCCGCAGTCCGATTTGCTCAGTAAGTTCAATATTTTATTTCATTGACATAAAGTCATGATAACAATTTTAATATAAATGTTAATATTTCCAGAACATCCCAAAGTTAAGCTTTTCATAACACAAGGAGGTTTACAATCGACAGACGAAGCCCTAACAGCTGGAGTACCTCTTATCGGTGTACCAATGCTTGGAGACCAATGGTTCAATACTGAACAATATGTGACACATAATATAGGCATCAAACTTAGTATAGAAACACTGACAGAGGAAAAGCTAAAGGATGCCATAGAAGCTATAATTACAAATTATAGGTATGTTTATAAATGAGGTGCTTGCTTTTATTAATGATTAAAAATCTTATTTAGATTATTAAACTAAATAATATTTAGGAACGGACAGTAATTTTTTTTATGTCAACGACTTTTATAGCATTGGTAATATTCTTATCACTATTTTTGAGTGAACGGTCTATTTAAGTAGTCGTTTATGATTGCTCCTCTCCTATATAAACTCGTAGGAATAAATGCCAGGAGTCTATTCCTTCCTGTCCCACATAAATGTTACACTCATATTTTTTTATTTTGGGTACGCATTTCATTTTCATTTTTACTTTTAGCTTTCGTCAGAATGTTGTGAGATTAAGTAACATTATGCGAGATCAACCACTATCACCATTAGATCGCGCCGTGTGGTGGACGGAGCACGTCTTAAGACATAAGGGCGCCGCACACCTACATTCACCAGCAGCTCACATGCATTGGACTGAATATTATGCCATTGACTTAATTCTGTTACTTTTAGGCTCTTTTGTAATTTTGATGTTAATATTTACTTTTGCAATCCGTATAGTTCTATCAAAATTAAAGTATATTCGGATTAAAAGCAAAATGAATTAAAATATACACACTAACGTACAGTACATTGTTATTTTTGTGTAATGAAAGAATTATTGATTTATCATTTAAGAGTTTATGTTTGTATGAGTTATGAACTAAAGTATTAGTAAAAAACTGTTTTTTTTTTTTGTAAACGTTCCGAATTTGCACTTTAGTGAATTATTAGCTACTTTTTTAAATTTATTTTATGCAAATGATAGTTCAATTTTCGTTTCGTATTCGGTCTCCAAAAATGTCGTGACCGTGGTCAAAATTTTGATTTGGTATACTCACTTCCTTTTTCTACCTTTTAAGAGTAAACTTGTTTAATTTTTTCGTCACCTACATTCAAGAGCGTTTTCTGTTCTTGTATTCGCGCGACAAAAGTAGCAATATCACTCTGTACGCCATCAATTTAAAGTAAATAGTTATTGGACATAACTTAGTGACTAAAACACGTAGATGTTAACCGAAACTGCTACTCACTTTTAGTTATTATACATCTCATAAATACCATTTAAACGTCGAATTATCAAAAGTAAAAAAAAAATTTCGTCGTCTCGTTTGACAATGTTTATTTTTATATAAAACATTCGATTCGATGTAAGTAGTGCCAAGGTCATCAAAGATGGTAAATTTAAGATTGAACAAGTGTTTTGAAAAACTGTATTTTTTTCGGTTAATTACACATGCTTAATTAACTGGAAACAATGCTGCAACTTGCTATATGTTACAGAGAGTATGAGCCATATATTTGGTTACACGAGATATTACAATTTTAAGTAGGTTGTCAAGTTTGTAATAAAATAAAAAAGGCATATAAATTGACTTCCGAGTGGAAAATGGTCACTCTCGTACTTTTTGTTACAAGGTTAACGTGCTGCTCTCCATGGATAGGACTGAACACATCAATATGAAAAAAGATGAACATACACACAATACACACTAGTAGGTACATAATAATAATACTACACTATTAACAATTATTTTAACATCACTTAAGGCTCCAACTGATCTAGAATTGGCAGAGGCTGGTAATCTGTCATATAGGTCACCTAGTACAAATGCCAGTCTCTTACATAGAATCACCTTAGAAATAAGAACAGACGTAAGAACCTTCTGTGACCATTTCTGTGTAAGAGATTAATAATAAAGTTATTATTATTATGTATAAAAGAAAAGAGCAGCATTGTTTAATATTAGTTATTGATTGATATATCAAAAGAAAGCGTAGAAATAAATAGATAAAATTGGCGAATTGATGATGAAAATTTGTAAAAAGAACGAACTAGTTAATTTTAACATAAATATTAAAATCACAGCTATCAAAGATCAAAGACGATTGACATTTAAATAATGTAATATATTATTTTACATTTTTATATTAGAACTTATATAAGTTAAATCGAAATCACAAAATACGATATTGAAATATAAAAAAAAAAACTTGAACAAATAGTATAAAAGTGAATTCTTTGAACGTTTTATTTTTGTCCTGTCAACGTTACATCTAAACGAAATTTGAGCTGAACAAGTTGACAAACAATAGTTAGTAGTATAAAGAACTTTCGGCTTATACCGTATACATTTAAAGGCGAATTTCCCTTAAAATCTTAATAGTTTAACGGTTAGAGCACACTTGCGAAAATTGACATATCACTACTCTTAAGTTTCTACAGAGATGTTAGCTGTCTGGTTTGTGTTAAGTTAGCAGTATGCTTTTGTTACTTGAAATATTAACGAACTATTACGAGTTCTGCTGCCATTTATCTAAATAAAAACTTTAAAAGTGTGAGCGCTAGACACTGTTGATGTTATAGATTTATTGCCTCGTCGGTTAAGTGGCTAGATGTAAGGTCGCAGACCAAGATATCCTTAGTTCAAATTCCAAGTTGAGCCGTCAAAATGTTATTGGGTATTTCCGCCGAAAAATTATCATTATCTGTGCATCTAAAAGTTGGAGGTATGTACACCCGTGCCTCGGAAAGCCCGATAAGTGGTTGGCCCTTCACCAGAAATGCACCTGGTTCATCGATAAATTCTTATCCTCTTAGTAATTCAAAAACATGGACTAGGAGTCTCCTGACATTAATTTTTCGTCTCTGAACACTTGCCAGTTTCCCGGATTCATCTATACGCTCAATTAATAACTTTAATAAAAAAGTACGAATTTCCACCAGCGTCCTTTGTGGACATTTTTTTCAGTTGCTTTGAAATAAGTTACTAGTTGTTATACATTTTTGGTGAGCTAAGCAAATGGTCATGTTTTTAAAATAATCTGCAAGACAAATTTCATAACGATTTTTGTGGAAAAAAAAATCAAAAAAATATTGAAATATTATCGTTTTCCGTCTCTCATTTTAAAATTTGGACCCTTAATTATTATTTTAATATTAATAAATAACCAATGTTTAATCTTTTTATAAAACATAAGAAAAAATGAGATTTAAATTAATAATTTTTTTAAATAAATTTTTGAAGTTGCATTTTTGACTTATTCTGAAAAAAGCTAAAAGACGTGATAACTGAAAAATGGTTCACCTTTGGATCATGCATATAGGCGTTAAAATTTTTGCAAATAGTCACCCCTATCAGCTCCCGACTCCCGGGAATACGTCGAATTACCAATAACGCTGTATATATTTTGTATATGTATGTGTTATATTATGTATATAAAGATATTTAAGCGCTAATTATATAATTAGGTGAACTATTATATCGTGTTGTATCAATTCAATTGTTCTAGTGACAGGTAAATCTGGTCTGTACTGGTTCCGTGTTATATATTGATATTTTGTTTTGAAAGTGATTTGCGTATGAATATCCTTTGTGAGAAGTATGCACGTTCTAAATCTGTAGAACTGTTCTGAGGATAATACTTTTGTGATTACATTGGACCAATGTTGTCCAGGATATCCTTTGGCACTTAGGAATTTGAAAAGGAAATTTCCAAATCGTCGAAAAACGACTCTTCAGTCGATAATACACCCTCAGGCGTTTATGTTCTATCGTTGACGTATTATGCTATATCTCTAAAACGTACAAACACAGCTTTCATTGCGTGATTTATCTATGTCAAACGAAATAGTCCTTCACCCTCAAACAAGGATAAACGAAAGGGAAACCTTACCTTTACTACTAGTTTTACGCAAGAAAAATAAATAAATATCTGTGTTGTTAATAAAATATTATTTTATATGTTTTTTTATATATTTGTGTTTATGTGTGTTAGTTTGTGTACGTATACAGATACAGTAATTTCAATGTGTTAAATTCAATTGATTTTCAAGACTATTGTTACCTGACCTTCAAAGAACTTCAAAATAAAGTTTTTGTAACATTTAGTAAAAGTTTAAAAGGATAATATACAATAATTATGTCTGTCTGTATAATAATTATGTCAACTACAATTGACTGAGTTGTTAAATATATTATATGGTTTTTTAACAATACCAGGTACTTTTAAAAAGAGTTATATTTAATGTACTTTTTAAATTGTATTGTTGTATATTAAATAGGTTATATTTAAATAAAAGTTAATCATCAATATAGTAATATAACTTCGGATTAAAGTTGACTAAAAATATTATAATAAAAAAAATAAAAAATTATGTCTTGAATTATGATTAGTAATTTTGTTATATGTCTTATGCAATTCCATTTTATTTTAATTCGACAAAAAAAAAGTATTATTATTAAATATAATAATGCACATTAACAATTATAATGAAAAATTCTTAATAATAAAAATACTCGAAAGGCGTGAAATCAAAACTTAAATGGGTTTGACATACCTAAATCAATTATTAAAGTTCGGTCCCAACCCATGTGATGCCATTAGGGTCAACAACGAAGTGATTTATTACAGCGATTTGTAACCGGTTCTCTTATTACACAACTGCCCCGGGGCTGGTGGAAAATTCAAGCCGTCACGTGTGTCTTAAGTGATCATAAAACAGACGAGTGATGTTAAGACAGATTTTCTCGACTTACTTTTGGAAATTAATCTGTTATAAAACAAAAATATTAATACACACTTATACAGAATAATAATACTTGATAATATAAATGTAAAACTAAGCCGTGTGTCAGTCTGTCCGTTCAAAGTGCTCACGCCCCCCACATTTTTCGCTAATTCGTTGCTGTACGAATTAGCGAGTACAATGAATAAAATTTGAACTTAGCTAGATTCTATAACCCGTGACTCTAGTTACACTACAATACTAAGTGATGGTGTTTGGGGGTAATTTTGATCATATTAATCGTACTATACTTCATGAATGGTAATTATTGTAAATAGCTATTCATATAGACAGCATATAGTCTCTCAATTGAGGCCGCGAAATTTTAATCTGAGTCATTAGTGCTTGAGGCTTCGGAAGCTGTTCGTAATTTACATTGAACAATTGTTATGTTGATTTTACATTTAAAACAACATCTATCAATTATTTTTCTTACAATTTAATTCACAATATCTTGAAAACAAATAATGAATGAACTGAAATGAACTTGAATTATTATCAGTCAATCACCAACTCATCGAAATTCTTCTGTTGCACATATGCCCATACAAAAAGGGGCCAAAGCTCCAAGTTCTCTGTATTACATCCAGTCAGGACCCACCGCCTTCGTCATATCATCGGTCTAAATGAGTGGAGGTCACTCTGTTCTGCGTTCTGCCAATCCACGGTCTAGATTCTAGAACTCGCTTACTCTAACGTTCCTACGACATACATAATGATAAATGAATAGATAATATATCAAAACAGACAATAAAAATTCAAAACTAAAATGAAGAACGAGCAATATATTATACAAAACTTCTATTCGATTCGACTTTGTCTCTTAATTCGAAAAATTACAACCAGGGAAATACTATTAAGTACTTATAAAGAGACATTCACGTTGTCGCTATGAGCCGGAATTTTTATTAAATTCGCTCTTGATACCAAAGTGAGACGACGGATCACTGACCTCTGAAATACTAGAAGTGTTAAAATCAGTAATGTATTACTGGTCGTCTTACATTTATTATTAGTGGTGGTTTGCGGTTACATCTGCCTTAAAATAGAATTATACGTACCATATAATACGTACATAACTATTTCATGCGTGATGTGATTTCCAGGTTGCAAGATTGTCTCATTTTTATGATAATTCCTGCGCTCCTTGAAGTAAGGTTAAGTTGTTATTAAGCGCCGCAACTGTCCTCAATAAGCGGACTATTTAACGTAATAAAATTTAATCAAATTCAAGTGGTTACTGAGATTGGTGCTTAAGCATTTAATCTCTTCAGCTTTGTGATATAAACTGTTCTGCCCTGTGAGTCCTATCGTGATGTTATATAATATAAAAACTTTTTCCTTTATATATAATACTAGCGACTATTAATAAATAAAATTATCCGATATAATTTATACGCATCACTATGAAATTATGTTTTTTAAAAATTAAACAAAAGTAGATTACACCCTACATAGAAACAAACAATATTTTACCCCTTTATAATTTTAGTATAAATAAATCAAAGTGTTCAACTTATATTATAGTTTCCTAAAATTTAAGAAAATAAATTTATTAACATAAGAATTGATAACATTAATTGCTAAATATATACAAATATGAATTAAAAATAGTTACTGTATAAATCTTGACCGCGTGGAAAGGTGGCAAGAATGCTAGCAGCATTTCCCCGTTGAATCGCAATTCCGATCCTCTGGGCTAAAAACGAACTAACCCTCCTGTCACCAGTGGAGGCAATAAGGCGAGGTGCTATACTTTTGATGAAGTTTTTTGCATCATTACTCCAAGGGCCAAGTGTTTCGACAGCAAATAGGACAAAAAAGTAATTTGACATAAGACACGAATATTTAGATCTTTTTTTTGCTTCAGCTTTTTCAACTTAATAATATTACTGTAAATTATTGGAGCATTTACTTATATATAAAGCCAGACAAATAATTAGTCTATTACATCACAATACACACAAATTCCTCGGCAGACGTACTTACTGACAGCGTCTCTGAAACGCGTTACGTATTCTGGTATAAGTTTAATGTATATTCAGTTAAAGATCTTTGCAGACATTGAAAAAGATCACCACATTTACAAGTATTCACATATTCTGGACTCGATCTTCTAAATATTTACGAGTAATTTATTGATATACATGTCGGAGGCACATCTGATCTATTGTCACTTTTATTGTTCATCGTGTGGGCATACAGTTGTTAATCGTAAAAAGAATACAAAGTTACTATTTAATTACACTTTATTACACTATTAGGTTAACACACAAAGTAACCAAAATAAGAATGATTAGACTCAGCACTTCAGGAACGGTAGGGCAGTTCTCTGACCTCACTCGGCTAATGCGTTGCAGTAAGTGTTCTGCCCCGACCCGAGCGATGCCTTCACGACTCTGTCGAAAGCGCGCTGAAGATAGCACCGAACTACACCGAAGTCAAGTTCACAACCGTAGGCGCGCTTTTCGTTCCGTTGTGTGTCTGTACGCTTGACCGGATGCGACATACATATTATACTAATATTAATCTTTTTCAAAAATCGTCAATGGAAAATATCGGATCGAAATTTTTTTGCATTCGAAGGTTTTGTCAGAAACGCCTTGGATTATTATGTTTTTACTATGATACAACACAATGACCATAATTGTCAACAAATCTGGTGAATTTAAGACAATATCAGCTTGTGTTTGATTATCGCTTAGTGCTTTACTTACCGTTCTTTTAACTGACTAGACATTTATTTTATGATATGGCGGACGAGGAAATGGACCACCTGATGGTAAGTGGCCACCACCGCACATAGACAATGGCGTTGTAAGAAATATTAACCATTCCTTACATCACCAATGCGCCTCCAACCTTGGGAACCAAGATGTTACGTCCCTTGTGCCTGTAGTTACACTGACTCACTCACCCTTCAAACCGGAACACAACAATACTGAGTACTGCTGTTTGGCGGTTGAATATCTGATGAGGCTTGCACAAAGCCCTACCACCAAGTCCATCTTGTAGATCCCATGTTTGATGTTGCATTGCATTGTGCGTAGTGTTCATACCATTTTTTGACATTAGTATCAATTAAATTTTCACATAACTTTTATAAAAGAAATTTCTTAACAAGCTTTTATTAAATTTGCAATGTTTGCTTGTTTAGGTTAAGCTGATTCAGAAACACTTCTTTTTATCCTACGGAGTAGAAATTTTATTTGGTTGTTCAGATTTCATGACAATGCTGTTACATCAGCTTTACTTGATTCTATACTGTAGATATATTTATACTCTAAATTGACTTTAGACAAAGAAACTCCTCAACAGTCAACAGCATAGATATTAAATTTGGTATAGTCAAAAACCTCCTTTTTTAAAATGAGTTTTTACTATTAAAATTATAAATATATTTTTAATGAATTATTGTATATTATTAGTTGTTACAATAAGACATATCTAGAAATTGATATCTAGACTAAACTAAGTTTAAGCAGTATTTGAAGGGTAACTTTTAGATTGCAACACAGAATTCTCGTTACTTCGCTTTTCGATTTCAGAATCTGAGGTGGTATTAGATAGAACTTTCCGCCATCCGTTTCGGAATAATATCAATAGTTTAATATAATACCTAATCTCTCAGTATCTACTAAAATCGTGAATTTTATAGAGATTTTTTGATTTTTTAACAACAACTAAACAAAGACGTCATCTTTGACGTAAAACAATTAATTTGGAATAAAACTATTACTATGCCGTGATGACAAATGAAGCTCTCTTATGCTCACTTTATATAACGTTAATTTTATTTATCTTCATTCATAGTTTTTTTTATAACAAATACTATGAATATCCATCAATTTCATTCACATAATATATCCGTTCTTAGTTCAGATTCATTGAATGTATATTTTTATTCTACTATATTAATTATTCGTGGTCATTATAATAACAATGACGCTATTAACGTCGGATTGACAACATAATCAGAGACTAGTGACATGTAATCCAATGAGAGGCGTAGCTATGCTCAATGCTAAAGGATCTACCTTGTCAAGTGCGGTGTGTGATGTCAGCTCACGTGATTTGTGATTAAGAAGATAATATATTGATATACTTACCTATTTCAGTAAAATGTTTACGTAAAGGCGCGTTTGAAACGCTAGATTTGAAGACGTTGGATTCACAATTGATCTTCCTGTTTGAGTGAACTGTTGAACAATGATCTAATGACTAGTTTATGTCGCCGCATATCCTGACGTACTGGGTTCAATGAACTTGTTGGTCTATTGGTCCATCGTGCATATAAATTGGGACTGTAATAAATTTTAACTTATATCGGCAATGAGCCACCAACCTTGAGAACTAAGATCTTATATCCCTGTCGTTACACTAAAACTACCACTGTAAAAGAAATTTTCTGTCAATAAATTCCCAGTAGCAGCCCGAGGTTTAGAATTAAACCGAATTAATATTTCTTTTTAAAAAAATTCAAACTAACTCAAATAACTATGGATCGATACTATGGCGCGATGCGGTGCGGTGTGGATTTAAGCCATGAAAATAAAAATCGCACGGTTTTATTTCGCAGTGCGGCCTAAGCCTTAATCTAGAAAATTGAAAGGCTCCCAGATATGTATCAAAAACTTTTACATTCCTATTTTTTATGTGTATTACAAGATAATTTGTCGTCTCATATTATTTAATAAAAAATACTGAATATGTTAAAATTAAACATAGGTTAAGCAAAATAATAATTAAGTATTTAGCACCCGAAACTGTTTTATTCTGTATTAACGACACACATGCACATGCTTCGCACGTGCATTTTATAATAAAAACGAGAAGTGCGCTTTGAAAAAAAATTCATGACATACTTGGCTTATAATCTATGAGTTTAAATAAATGGGAAATGTGAATAATAATTATTGTATGATCAAAATGTCTACGTCTTATAGATTGAGTTTTGGATAGTCTTAACTGCCGAAGTAAAACATTATTGCTTCAGTCAGTGTCCGACCAATCGCATATTCACGAGAGGAATAAAAAAAAATTAACCACCTGAAATAGTTTATCGAGTTCACGAATTAAATTTAATGTACGGTAATATTCTCAATTCCTTAATATAAAATTTAAAATAAATACGAGTCAGACACAACAGCTCTTCTATTTTATCACGAGTGCACTCATTAAATCTTTAGCCGACTTCCATAGGATGTTCCATTGTGAATCAACAGCTATAAATTACCTAAAATGTTTCCACTACAGAGTACTAAATATTGTGTACACATAAATAAATCATATACTTGCCAAGTTTGGAACTCATAACTTGGAACGAACACGTTGTTTTTCGTTCCACTGGGCTCGTTACCCATAGCATAAAAATTCGATAAACCAAGTCTGATACAAGACAATTTTAACTAAAATCAATGGTCGGAACATACTGCTCGCTCACTGGATAGTATTATACCCCGCGAAACGATTGTGTGATATTTGCGTTTATTACAATGGATTAGATACTGTTATTATATTTATTATTTATTGCCAGCAGTAATACAGTTGGTCTATTTTTGTAAATATAAATTTAAAAAGCAACACTATTAAATTTGGTTACCAATTTTTAATAATAGTAAACCTTATCAAAAAGAGGATTTATATGATAACTTAAGATATTATATAACAATTACACTGATGTTGCTTACTCTAAAAAGAAAGTCGGGTGTAAATACTATATTTAAATAAATATATAACCCACTTAGAAAATAAAATATGTCAACAAATATTAAGAAGTGTAAGTAGTAAGTACCCAACAGCCATTGCATGTGTTTTAGCTAAGTCAAGATTATCTTTTTCCATAGATATTGGAATCCTTTATTTCACTGAGTACTTTGAGACAATCCCACTTCAAACTATAACACTTGTATAATGGATTGAACCGACACAGACGGGTTAGTGCAAAGACAATCGTCAAAGACCTATAAACACATATGTATATATATATGTAGACAAATGTAAGATATACTGGAAGATGATATGGTTGACATAGAAACCAGTAACTGAAGATTAAATCAATGATCGATTGACTTTCAATCTGATATGTTCTGACAAAGGCGTGTGTGACGTATACACGTAATTTTGGAAAAAGTGGAGCTGTTCTGTGAATTTGAAACTAACAGTGAAAAACTATTATAAAATATCAACAAGAAGTTGGAAGTGTGTACACTCCAGTACCTCGAAAAACACGTTAAGCCGTGGTGTCAGATTTACAGTCCCATCTGATTATGAAAGTAAGAGAATAGAAAATTCTCTTGTGTTTGTGTGTGTTTACGCACACACTTGTGCAATATAATATGTCGAGCGTACTTGGCTAGTCTTCGTCGCGTTAGCCCGCTTTGACCGAAATCGATTTTGACGACATAATCATCATCAAAACTTCGTTATCGGACAGTTCAGATGCCATTGAAGAAATTTGGTCTAGTATGATTTCTAGTTGTTGCTGTTTTTAATCGAGAAGGTACCGTATTTGAGGGCGAGGAGATTATCTGGAAGATAAACTGAGAACTGAGAAAACAAGCATAGTGGATACAATGAAACGTGCGACAAGATAAATATTAAGAATCTGTAAACCAATGCGTACTACCAATATTATCTTTTATTTCGAAGAGATACACTGATACTATGTTATTATTCTCAATACTCTAAATCCGCGTGTTCACATTAGCCCTGGCCGATTCATAGTTTATTTACAGAAAATTTGCTCAAACATATATGTTTTGGCATAATTTCATCCTGCAACTTGCGTTTTTAAACTACAAGTAGAACATCAAAGTAAACTTTAAATGTACGTCACATAACGATGCAATAAACGGAGGCGGAACATAAATCCTCTAACGCGAGTAAATTATATTACTTATGTATTTAATTCAGTTCTGATCGGTACACATGAAAAACATCAGGCAAAATAATATAAAAGGTTTTCCTCATACGTGCTTATCAGTATATTTTTGTCTTTCAATAATCTTAAGTTCCAACACGCAGCCAGTAGCGTAAGTGACCCGCCAAAATGCGTGTTACAATTTATCCCCGTCATCGTCTGACGCTCCGGGAAGAAATATTTAAGATTCCCATGAGACGTAACGGAGGAAATCAATATTGTTCACTTCAGGCCTGGTTCATGTAAAATAATCCAGGAAAATTGAAAAAAAATTGCTCACCGTCTAAAACTTCAGAGGGAAATAAGTAGGTTATAATATTATGGAAAATGTTCATGTAAATTTTCTGGAAATGTTAAAGTTAATACAAAAATAATTAATCAATTTTAGAGCACTATATAATTATAAGATGACTGAAAGAATTTATCATAGGGTCTCCTGAAACAAGACACGCAAGCACCTTTCTTATCCACGGCCGTAGGGTCACGTCTTATCTTGTAAAACCTGGGCGTCAGTGTTGTAAGCGAAGGACATACTGCAATTCAAGGGGAATGTTTCCAAGGCGCATTAAAACCTAAGAACCTAACCCATGTATGGGATCGATGACGTAGGAAGTTTCTAAATAATGAACTCTAATTCTCATCAACCCAAAATAGGATTAACTTGAACGCCTAACGAAGTGATATAAAAAGTAATATGTTTATTTCTATTAACGCTTATATGTCTATTCAATCACAAAGACGCGCCTCTTCACCTTGAACTCCTATTGGTTTACATTAGTATGAGTGAGTGACGCTCTTGCTTACAAGACGTCTTAGGTGCGTAAGAGTAACGACAGCAAAAAAATACAAATAAGATTATTTTAATTTACATCTTTTCTTTTTTTTTAAATAATTATTCCATCGAGGAGGGCCTCGTGAGTAAATCGTGAAATAAGAACTATTTATCTGCAATAAATATATACTAATATTATAAATGCGAAAGTAACTCTGTATGTCTGTCTGTTGATCTGTTGCTCTTTCACGGCCAAACCACTGAACTGAATTTGATGAAATTTTAGTACGAAGTGTGCTTGAACTTTTTGAAGTGATATCTTCTTATGGGAGAGTAAACCGCTTCGTTACGTAACGCATTACGGCACCAGTCTGTCCGGCTTCCCTTTCTCTTATGTATAAGGCAGCGGTAGGCAGGCATTAATGATACCAATAATATACATACACAAAATATAATAAAATAAAATATATTTTATAATCAATAAAATATTTTATAATCAATAAAATATTTTATAATCAATAAAATATTTTATGAATAAATAACCTTTCCTTACATTATCATATTCATATACATAAAATTTAAGTAATAAATTTTCTCAAGTTAAACAATTTCAATATTAAATAGTTCAACTTAGATTAGTTTAAGTTGTCACTTCTGTCGGGCGTCCCGAGACGCACATTTAGTTTGTTTTTTATGCCTTATAACTCCCGACTAACCAATAAATCGCTAGCGAATCCGCGTGTCCGACTAGTATAATATACATGTATGACATTTCTCTAAGAATTTTTCATACTTAACCTAAATAAGACGGAGTGAGAGAAATATGCTTATTATAAGCAATATTTAAACCTCATACTGCAATATAGTATGTCCGTAAAGTATGAGAACCTCTATAATATCGTATCGTTATGGTTGTTTACGATCAACACGTGACGAATTGAAATTTTCCCCGCAGTACCGAAAATGTATGTGTTGGGGTTGAAATAGAAGAAATCGCGAACGATAATGGGATCATTGCGTAGCGACACGATTTTTAACTATATAAATGTCAATATTTTTTGGCGATTCGCTTAACGAAGGAGATTGGTTTATAGTAAAACTCCTTTCGTTACAGACTTTCGCTGTAAATCTAAATTAAATACAACAAATTATAAAAAAGATAGAATTTATGAATTTATAAACTCATCTAAGTTGAACATGCGTAAGGGAAAGGGAAGCAAGACAGACTGGCGCAGTAACGCGTTACGTAACGTCACTTTAAAAATACGATTTTAAAATAAAATAAGGCGTACCAGCCAGAAATTAGCCCTTGTTTTGGTAACATGACGATAACACGATGCAATGATCGTATAAAAATATAATAATTAATTAATGAAAAAAATTATATTTTTTTCTGACTGTGTATTTATTGTCTGACTGTGTATTTATTATGTGTGTTATTTTATCCTGGAACCAGAGAGCTGTATCAATATTTCCTCCAAAACACGTAAATTTTGTAAGTAATAAGGTCTTGCATACATTATAATTTGAATTTTCTTTTTATTTATTGTGTAAAGACTAAATAAATAAATAAATTCGTACTCGCAGATATAAAGTACAGAAAGATACTTAATAACTCCAACAAAAATTATCTTTAACTAATTATATTCAAAAGGACTTTTAGTCGAGATTAATTTTGTAATGTAAGTTTTACTCTTCTTACGATGCTGCTGTTACGGTTCATATCATTATTATCAATTGAACAGTGCTCGTTGAAGAAGATCTATAAAAAGATCCTTGACCACATATACATATGTCAATTCATAAATTGATATACTATGAGAGATTTTTTTTTTTTTATTTATGATATCGGTAGACCGACAAGCAAATGGGCCACCTGATGGTAAGTGGTTACCACCGCCCATAGACAATGCCGTCGTAAGAAATATTAACCATCCCTTACATCACCAATGCGCCACTAACCTTGGGAACTAAGATGATACGTCCCTTGATATATTTTTGATATATATTTTATATATAAACCTTCCTCTTGAATCAATCTATCTATTAAAAAAACCGCATCAAAATTCGTTGTACAATTTAAAAGATCTAAGCATACGTAGGGACAGACAGCAGTAAGCGACTTTTTTTATATTATGTAATGAAAACATGATTAATTGCAATGGAATGCAATGAGTGCAATGGTGTGACTATAGTTTGATTGTTGATTATTTTTCCCTCATGACAAAGTGTATATAGTCCCTCAATAAATATGTCATTTATTATATGTGGTATTTTAACGGATTAAGGTTTTAATGCTGATGGAAAATGCCGTATCTACTAAAAAATATTTTTTCATGAGAAAAAATGTGCCAGTCATATTTTAACATTTATGGTGTTTATGACGCATATATTTGGTTTCGTATAATGAAACACGATGCTTTAAAAAATTAAAATTTCAACTCGTATTTTCAATACAAAGGAAAGAGTTACTAGATGTGGCAAGGAACTAAGACGACGCGTTACAGATTTAAGCTGAAGTTGAAATTCACTTTGGCAGATATACGAGTACACGTCAGATATTTCTAAACGGGACGGAGGTTTCCTCTACTATGTAATACGTCACGTGATGAAGTGGCAATACTCCTTAAAAGTGATATGAATATTCATTCTAAATTATATAAAAATAAATATATTGACATGGAGCCGTGATGGCCCAGTGGTTAGAACGCGTGCATCTTAACCGATGATTTCGGGTTCCAACCCAAGCAGGCACTACTGAAGTTTCATGTACTTACTTTGTGTTTATAATTAATCTCGTGCTCGATGGTGAAGGAAAACATCGTGAGGAAACGTGCATGTGTCTAATTTCAACGAAATTCTGCCACATGTGTATTCCACCAACCCGCATTGGAGCAGCGTGGCGGAATATGCTCCAAACCTACTCCTCAAAGGGAGAGGAGGCCTTAGCTCAGCAGTGGGAAATTTACAGGCTGCTATAAAGTAAAAATATATTGAATGTTTTCTTTGAGCCAGTGTCCAGGTCAATGGAACATAACAGCTGAGTTACCAAGCTTGATGACGCATTGGATATTATCTTAGAAATTGTTAATGTCATGAGAGTCCAATGTCTATAGGCAGTGACGTTCCCTTACTTTTCTTTTATACTCCATTCTACAAGTTTAAACTCAAAATGTATTTATAAAAATGGTGTAACCTTTATCTCTATAAAAAACCAAATTATAAAAATATTACGTACAGTAAAAGTATCAAAATTACTTTCTTAACTATACATGGTATTTATAATAGTTAAATGTATATTGAAAGAGAGGGGGATGAAGGCTTTCCTGTTTTCGCAAAATTAGCTCCGGAACCCCGGCCATATTTTCGCTGGGAAAAATCGAGAAAATTATTATTTCATGACCATATCTGTGCGAACTGGGGATGAAATTTACGAGCCTTCTTATTTCATTCCGCATTACGATGTAACTCGGCTATTGCTTTGGGGTTGTTCCCATAAAAAGTTATTTTATTACTTTTAGTAATTTCCGTAGACAATCAGCGCAATTCATTATAATTGTTTTTTTTTTAAACTTCGCTTCTCATTGCTTTCCCTATGCGTGTCCATTAACATAAGGAATTGGTTTTTTAAGCAAGGACTGTATAAAATGAATCGGATTATGTCTAAAAATTTTAATATACAATTAAACGATAAATAACACATATAAACAAGTACATATATAATAAAATATATAAGCATACTAGACAAAGTAAAATATTCTTGGATATTACTCTTTTTTATATCCTTTGATCAGTTTTAGAAAGTAAAAATTTAGATTTAAAAACATGTTCGAATTTAACAAATAAATAACTGTTTTACCAAATAATTATGTTCATGATTATGTTCACATTTCGGGCACCAAACTAGTTTATTTTAAAGTTATGTACGAGTTTTTTTATTAAAACCCATATATAAAATCTGTTATGTTTTGAATGAAAAAAGGTTGAAACTCTTGGACTTTGGAGTCGAAATGCAAAAACTTTTATCAAACACAACATAAGCCTTCGCTGATAGAACGGCTGATACATTTTTCGTCCGAAGAGTCGGCATTAAAGTCCGGGAAAAAGCTGCCGGCTTCCTGTCCAATATTCCGCGAGGTCATAGTTTGTACACTACTTTTAATTTCCATTTATATATACTTATCAGTCCTCAGATCTTTTATACTCACAATTAAATCTTACAGTCTTCGTAAACTTACAAACTGGATCAGTAATCTACATTCTAAGTCCAAGGTTGATTAATTAAAAAAGTTCTTTAACGATTTCGTTTCATCAATTCCAGTCACAAATTACTTCTTGTAATCTATCTCAAAGCACTAAGCCCTTAGTGCTTTTAAATTGACTTTATTAATTCCTGCTTCACTCTTTGCAATCAAATTTCAATCTGTTACTTGAATTGCTGACGTCATTATTAGTTCTCATTATATTTTTAGAAGAACATATTTAATGTATAGTTGAGATGAAATCGTTATTTTATATTTACTTGGTGGTAGGGTTTTTGCAAGCCCGTCTGTGTAGGTACCACCCACTCATCAGATATTCTACCGCCAAACAGCAGTACTCAGTATTGTTGTGTTCCGGTTAAAGGGTGATTGAGCCAATGTAACTACAGGCACAAGGGACATAACATCTTAGTTCCCGAGGTTGGTGGCGCATTGGTGATGTAAGGAATGGTTAGTATTTCTTACAGCGCCATTGTCTACGGGCGGTAGTGACCACTTACTATCAGGTGAACTATTTAAATAAATAAATATAATAAATATTGGACAACATCACATACATTACTCTGATCCCAATGTAAGTAACTAAAGCACTTGTGTTATGGAAAATCAGAAGTAACGACGGTACCACAAACACCCAGACCCAAGACAACATAGAAAACTAATGAACTTTTTCTACATCGACTCGGCCGGGAATCGAACCCGGGACCTCGGAGCGGCGTACCCATGAAAACCGGTGTACACACTTCTCGACCACGGAGGTCGTCACTATTTGCAGATACATCTATATTTTCTCTAATCAAAAACTGAATCAGCATATCAAGTTATACCTGATTGATAAGAGATCATCATATCACTCCAAGATAAATTATTATTATGAATGTTAATCATTGAACCCAAGACAAACCAAGAAATGTTACTCGTCGTGTAAGTGTTTACCAATATTTTTGATATCGTCATAATATATCAAGAGTATTAATTAATATCTCATGTCATTATCAAACTAAATGTTACGAATATCTTGTAATCCTTTTGGGATGTATTGATAGATTGATGATGTTGTAAATCAAAGGTATATTATCGAGTTAAATGTCACAACCGTTTAATTCTCATTAAGGTCTGCTTATCTTGAGGTAAGAATATCGGATATACGCTAAAATTATGACAAATACAAGTTATGTACTAATCAGAATTACATATATGTTTTGTTAAATAATTAGGCATTTATGTATCTGCTTCGGATTTATGCTGATTTGCTTCATTAAGTCTTTAACCGGCAACCGGTTAAACCGGGTCTTAACACTGATGATAAGGATTTTTGTTATCGATATTTGTAGTAGTTACTGCTTGTTCGTCGCTACTGTCCGACCGATGTAAGATTGTACAAGCGTCTATCATTTTCAGTGTTTCTATTTAAATTTTCCTTCGAAGCAATAATATATAATAGAAAAAGTCTTAATATTTTCGGATAACGGAATCTTTAGGAACTTTTGTATTATATGTATTTTTTTTTAATTTTTACAATTTTTAAAATCATTAAATTAAGAAAATAATATGTTCGTCATTGCAAAGTTATGTCGATCAGAAAAATTTACATCTGTCAAACAGATCAAGCTATCTTGTACAGGGTATAGTCGGTGTTACTCCCGAGACGCACCAATAATTTCACATAAAAAAATATAAATTAAATTATGACATGTTGCCCTAATTACTACATAATATCAGGAAAAAAAATATTTTTATAATGTAGCTACTTTAGTACCTAACTGCGCAAATCGGACTGCGGAATCAGGCTTCATGACATTTAACAAATCAAGTGACATGCTGTCATACGGCTTCATAAGGCTCTTAGTACATCACTTATTGATTACAGTTTCATGCAATAGAGAGCCATAATAATACATTTAATTTAATCTTCCAATATCCTCTTTAATATTATTTCATAATATATTGTTGCCATTGGTGGTATTTAACGAGTCGTGTGTTTAAATCTGGTCAGGAACAATTTGTGTGCTAATAATTCAATGTATGTAAACTAAAGGTAAAAAATAAAGACATTTTGACACATTTCGATGTGCTAAGGAAGAACGTGGTAGAATTAATTTCTTTATTTAATTGAAGTGAACTTTTGGTAGCAGTACAGGAACAAATCGTTCACTTGTAATAAAAATAAATATGTAATAATAAATAAAAAATAAATATAAAAGTTCTGGTTAATATTCATAAAAATTAAGAGAAATAACTAAACTCAAAGTGACAGTAAAAAAAAACCTGTAATATAAAAATTTAATGAAATAATTAATGTTGCTGTCTCATTCTCGCATGCAGCTGTTCACTGATGAGTACAGCAATGAACCGAGCTACGACCTACTTAAAAGTCTATAACAAGGACATTTAAACCAAGTGGTGATTAGTTCCTACTATCTCACTTTAAAGTCGATTTAATATGTAATCAGTTGCAAAGATGTTATTAAATTTTATAACAAATATAACTTTACAAAATATTTAGTATTGCTTACAAAAATAAGAATCAAGACTTGTATAATAATATGCAAATTGTTCATCGGAAATATAATGGATATATTTTGTGGGAGAACGAGAATTTTCATGTTTTAATTTATGTTTATAGCTTATCTCTAATTTGGCACTGAATAAAACCATCATGAGAAAACCTGCATTTATCAGAGGACATTCGTTGACGTTAAATCTATTAAAATAATAATAATAATTGTTTGAAATAATTATAGTGATAATTATTTTGTTTAATAAACTGCCTAGTCTGGTCTTCGCAGCCCTTCTAATAGTAGCATGGTTGCACGCTTATAAATATTTAATCCTTTGCTGGCAAAAAGTGATAAAATGTTTTATGACCTCTAACAGTTTTGTAGAGAACGGAACGAATCATAATCAGAAAGTGCCAGATTAAGATAATATAGAGGGTGGAAATAGATCCAATTCAAGATGTAAAATCTTTTGACGAGTTAACAAACTTGATTGAAGTCTAAAACCATATTTTCTGTGAATTTAGCCTTCTCTTTTTAAGTAAATCGTAATACGTAAATTTTACTTACTCGATGGTAGGACTTTGTGCAAATCCTTCTAGGTAGTAGTAGCCTGATAGCCTCATTGAAAAACGGCTTGCTCTGGTTGCTAGAATTCGTCAATCCGTCTGACAAGACTGTTCGCCCACTCCTGAAAACAGTTTATATACGTGGCTCAGGAGAGAGATGGGTCTGTAATTTTTCAAGTAGGTTTTATGATTCTTCTTGAATAACAGTACCCCACACTTTTGCTCGACGCTGCTGGTGTCATGCTTTATTTAGTGTCGGAATTAAGGAGGCAAGTTAGCTCTTTCGGATACGGAGTCCCATCTGCCTTCAGCAACTATGCTGTGATTCCGTCATCGTCTGGAACTTTGTTATTTCTAAGTTGTTCTAGAGCCTTAACAGCTTAGTTGGTAGCTTAGCTTGTTAATATGCTAAACCAAAAGGAATCGTACATATTGGATAGCTAAAAAAAATATTATATATAATTCTGATATACATACATCCTGTACCAATAATCGCTGCGCGATTAAGGAACGCGACGTGTGTTTCTTTAAGCAGCGTCACTTTTAATGGTAGGCTGTAACAAATTCACTCAAAAATAACGAACTAAATGAAACGAAATTAAAAATATATTTTGTACAGTTAAAATACTAATTAAAATAGGTCGCATAAATTTTAAATTTTGGTCTACCGATATATTTTTTTAATATACATACTACAGCCTACATATTAAATTCCATGTTTTTAATTTGATAAATCACGAACACAAACCTTACACATTTTTTTAAATTCTATTAGGTGATTATTTTTTAGTTTCAATCGTTAATATTCATTTTACATTAAACGAAAACACGAATACCAATATCTGTATTTGTAACTTTCAATAATTACGGAATTTCACAATATTTGTTGATGAATTTTCGGACACTTTAATAGCTGTCATTTACTAAAACACAAGTCTTATCTTAATAATAATTTATGTTTATATAATTATTTATTATTGTGTTGTTTTAGGTTATGGGTTAACATAGAGTCTACTACTATTATGTCTTCAAAATTAAATTAAGCCTGTAATCTCGACCGCACCGTTCAATCTCCATCGTGTCTTCTCCATCGCACGTGACATTGGCGAAATAATCTGTGCCCTCCTGGCACAAATAAAAGACAAAACAAAAAAAAAACACAAGTCAAAACAATGTCTTTTATTGTTCTCACATCAGAAGTGAAGACGTTGTCAATCAGACATTTTAAAATTTCTGATAATCAATAAACAGATAAATTAAATATGTATCTATTACTAATAGAAAATAATATTACCTAAACGTTAGAATAAAAAGATTACATTTTGAAGGATTATCATTATAAACTTAATATATATATTATGTTCGTGATATCTTAAAATGTTAACTGTTTCTAAATTGATATTGTACTTATATGCTGTTTTTATTTTTGTTTCAATTTTAATTTTAATTGTAAATATACATATATATATATATTTTTTTTTTTTTTTTGTGTATTAGCTTTCAGTGGAAACTTGATTGATTTGTGTTTTATGTTATTTTTGTTTTATATTACAGTGTTTTTAAAATTGTTTGTTTCCCAAATAAATAAATAAATAAAATGTGAGTTCAACTGGAAATATATTAATTTTAAGAGCACGGTTGTTTGTTACGTTACTAATATAAACGTTAAATAGCCTGCTTATTGAGAAAGGCTGTATATAGTTCATTATATAATATAATTTATATACTTATATAGCCTGAATCAAAACTAAGGAAGACTCAATTTTCTAACTTCACAATTTGTTACCATATATAATCTTGTTTATAATTTGCCTTAGTATGTAATTTTTAAATTTTATTAATTGAGTGCTACTTATTGAAACCTGAAGTGCCTGTTTTTTTCATAGTAACGATTAATATTTATTTATAAATAATACTTTAAATAAGTAAATTCTTATTTTAAATTAATCACATTGATAACAGACCAAATCATCCCAATAAGGAGTTTGGTCCTTCAAAAATTAATATTCATAGATATTCAGTATCGTACAGTAGCATTTTGATTCGGTGAAATATCAGTTGTTTTGGCTTAGAGTCTGCGTCTATCGTCAGCGCGATTTAAAAGTACCGTAACGCCATCTATGATGACGCAAGTGAAAATAGTTTTCATGGTAGCTTAAAGTATATTTTTCTTTGATTTTATTGAAACCGAATGATTTATCGTAGGTTTTCTTGCGTCTTCATTATATAAATTCACTTATATTACGAATTCAATCGCTATGGTATAATATATGACACGTCATAACTAATATAAAGTAAATTAACAGCCTGTTAATGTCCCTCTGCTGGCAAAATGTCTCCTCTCCCTTTGAGAGGAAGGTTTGGAGCTTATTCCACCACGCTGCCCTTATGCGGTTTGGTTACATGTGGCAGAATTATAAAAGAAAATGTAGGTTTCCTTACGATGTTTCCCTTCAACGCCGGGCACGAGATGAGTTATAAAGACAAATTAAGCACATGAAAATTAGGTGTTGCTGCCTGAGTTAGAATCCGCAATTATCGGTTAAGATGCATGTGTTCTGACGAGGCCGTTTTGGCTTATTTCGCCAGGTTATAATCTAAGTCGGCAGACAGTCGAATTCTCTAACTGATAGTGACTGATTTCAATCTAACCTAAACGCTAAACGTACATACATTTTAGCGTCAGAGCGCCGCCAATTACAAATCTAAGACTAATATTTTTTTTTTTATGGCTTTGGTTTGCGGACGAGCATATGGGCCACCTGATGGTAAGTGGTCACCACCGCCCATAGACAAAGGCGCTGTAAGAAATATTAACCATTCCTTACATCACCTATGCGCCACCAACCTTGGGAACTAATATGTTATGTCCCTTGTGCCTGTGATTACACTGGCTCACTCACCCTTCTAACTGGAACACAACAATACAGTGTACTGTTATTTGGCGGTAGAATATCTGATGAGTGGGTGGTACCTACCCAGATGGGCTTGCACAAAGCCCTACCACCAAGTAAAATTTTTTGTGCCTTTATTATACAGGCCAGTATCCGCTAAAAACATAACCTAGTTATTCTCTGAAATTATTTTTCATTGTAGAATAATTAGTGGCAACGACTACCACTAAGAGAAAATACATTCAAAATAATGTTACTCATCAATAAAATTTTACTTATTATTTAATCTATGTAGATACGTGTAAATAGACTAAATAATAACAAAGATAAAAATTATATTTCCGTTTGATTGACGCAATGTGAGACGTGATTCTAGATATGGCAAATCGAATCAGACAGCTTACAATAATTAAAAAAGCAAGGCTGACACATAATGTAATTAGTACTAATTCAAGTTCATAGTATTCCGCCCAGTGCATGTCGGCTGCGGGTGAGCGCAGATGTTCGCCGCCGTGCCGCAGCACATACTCCGTCCAACACACGGCACGCTGCAATGGGGTATACGCTTGATCCCGCGTTATCGAACGTAATTTTATAATATTGTACCGATAGCTGAAATAATAATTAATTAAATATTATTAATGAAGTCATCACTAAATTATAATAATTTATATAAAGTAATTAATATGTATGTAGGTATATTGAGTATTTATTATATTGAAACACAAATAAACTTAAAAATCACTACGCTATTGTGTTTTTGTCAGTTGTTTGACGATACATTTCAAATCATATATATAATAAAAAAAGAAAATTATTGACAAGGAATACCTAATTTTGAAAATTATCAACAAATTAAGTTGAATAATGAAAAATGGCACTTGATTCAAATAATGTATTTTCAGGTGACAATTGTGTAGAACGTATTTTTCATTAATCTCGTGATATTATCATTTATTACTATTACTTATATATAGTAAAAAATAATGCTGCCTCCAGTTACATAAAACTACGCAACTGATTTTGATGCGGTTTCTTTTAATAGATAGACTGATTCAAGAGAAAGGCTTATATGTATAATATATGCATATTATAGTAGATAAACACTAGTAATTTTAGAAGTTTCTAATGTGATGTCGTAAAAAAACATTTTTTTTTTCGCTTACAACACAAACGCTGACCAAACTAAGAGAAAGAAATATAGCATAAGCTAAGGTAAACAAATGGTACTGTGGCAATTCATTAACCTTATACGAGAAATAGTGGCTTTTTATGAAGTGCTGTTAAGCAATACAACATTAATTAATCCAATTCAGTTCCTTAAATATATTGCACATTTAATGTAGATTAAAATAACTCTTTAAATCTAATTTAAATGGGTATTTTTGAAGATATTACACATTTAAAATGCAGGGACATAGTGGTTTGCATTGTCTAATGGCTGTGAAAGTTGAATAAAGATATTCTGTAGCATATTTAGTATCAGCATTTTACCCGAGAGAAGCCGGGCCGGGTACTAGTAATATATAAACAAATAATAAAAGAACCTTTAAAAATCAAGTACTTGTTGTAATGTACAGAAAGTCCAACGATAATTACATTTTCCTGACTTTCCAGTAGAGAATAACGAACTGGGCAGTAGATATTATTTCCATTTTTTTATCTCAAATTTAAAAATGGAACACGAATCTGAAACTACCGAACAACTTAGGACTAAGGGCATTCCGCGGCATGGAAGTGTAAACATTTCCAAACTCCCAACTTCAGCCGTCTGTTGCGAATTTATTGTCAAAAGAACCCATCATTATGCTAGCCAGACCCAAAATTTCCAAATCAATTTGCATACCCTTCATAAACTAGCCACTGCATAAATTAGTTACCGTTTAATTGATATATAGTACCTATATGTATACAGGCTCAGACCACAAGTTTTAGAAAGTATTAAAATAAAATTACCTTGGATCGCTGATCACGGCTTCTATAGCATTTCTTAATATGTCTGTTTATCTATTCGTTTGTTACCGCTAATCTCGGAAACGGCTTAAATGATTTGAATGCGATTTTCACTGATTTATTCTGTAGTAACCTTGGGGTAGTAGTGGCAGTGGGCCGGTCACATCCGTAGAAGAACTTATAGCCGTTGGGGCAAGAAGGTTCTAGAGTGGAGACCGGAGAATGGAGAATCGGCAAGCGTAGTGTAGGACGCCCTGCGGCACGGTGGAGCGACAATATATGCAAGGTGGCCGGTAGAACATGGATGAGAAGGGCCGAAGATCGGGCTCAGTGGCGCGCCTTGGGGGAGGCCTACGGCCAGCAGTGGAATAACACAGGCTGAACATGATGATGATGATGAACCTTGGGGTAACATATAGCGTTTGTTTTATTAAAATCTAGATGTTATGGAACCAAGGCTGCTGAGGTTAAAACCTTTTCAAAGAGTTCCAGTGGTTTTAAATCCTCCCTATACATTTGAATATAAATATACTATAAATATAAATGGGTACGGCGCAGATGATTTTATGATTATACCCCTATTTCCTATTTATTTAAAAAAAAAAGTTTACTTTTAAACGAGTCCAGTGCACACGGCTAGCTTTATGTGGCTCTGTCGCGTGTTCGCGACTGCAAAAAATCTATGCTTTAATCCCGGACGGCACTTTTGACAAATACTTATTGGGAACTACAATGCCACGACAGATTCAAAGATACACAAATATGTCAACCATATAATACTACCACTTTTGAGGCTTAAAATCATAGTAACTTCTATTTATCAAAACTTAGAACTACGTTACATAAAGAATTACTTCGCAATATTTTATCCCATAAGACCTACTGCTTTAGAAGGTGCTTTACTGGTATATGTATAAATTAAAAACATTACAATAAAACATGTTATTGCAATACAAATATGCAACAACACGCGGGTTCAGCTATGATGAATATATGAAACCGGAGGGCTTGTTTGTTTGTTTGTAGCGCCGTACTATCAGTTTGTGTTAGTCTTTTCTATATCTATCACACAATATCCTTTATAATAATGGTTCGCTAATCTTATGAACCATATAATTATTGTGTCTACCCAAAACACTATGATATAGTTAAAATAAGATAACAACAAAAAGATAAGCTTGAATCCAACTTCAAATTAATGTTACTCATCAATAAAATTTTACTTATTATTTAATCTATGTAATCTAAATAATAACAAAGATAAAAATTAATCAAATTTCCGTTTGATTGACGCAATGTGAGACGTGATTCTATATATGGCAAATCGAATCAAACAGCTTACAATAATTAAAAAAGCAAGGCTGACACATAATGTAATTAGTACTAATTCAAGTTCATAGTATTCCGCCCAGTGCATGTCGGCTGCGGGTGAGCGCAGATGTTCGCCGCCGTGCCGCAGCACATACTCCGTCCACCACACGGCACGCTGCAATGGGGTATAGGCTTGATCCCGCGTTATCGAACGTAATTTTATAATATTGTTCCGATAGCTGAAATAATAATTAATTAAATATTATTAATGAAGTCATCACTAAATTATAATAAATTACATAAAGTAATTAATATGAATATTGAGTATCTTGAAACACAAATAAATTTTAAAAACACTACGCTCGGGTATTTTTGTCTGTTGTTTGACGATACATTTCAAATTATAAATATAATAAAAAGAAAATTATTGTCAGGGAATACCTTTCTTAATTTGAAAACCATCTACAAATTAAGTTAAAAAATGAACAAATGGGACTTGATGCAAATAATGTATTTTCAGGTGATGATTGCGTAGAACGTATTTTTCATTCATCTCATGAATTCATCATTCACAATATACTAGCGACCCGCCCCGGCTTCGCATGGGTGCAATACTGATACTAAATATACTACAGAATGTCTTACAACGTTCACAGTTTTTGAGTCATTAGACAATATAACCCTGCGTTTTAAATCTGTAATATCTTCGAAAATATTCATTTAAATTACATGCCGTAAAGGGCCATATTGATCTATATTACATTCACAATGTATTTAAGGTACTTAATTGGATGAAGATTAATACTGTATTGCTTAAAATAGCTTCGAAAATAAGCCATTATTTCTCGTAAAAAGTAAAGGATAAAAATGGTTATTGTGGGTTATCCCTAAGAAATAGACATATACCATCGACAACTTTTTTGAAGACCTTTTGAAGGTGTACAATATTATTTTGATTTATCTCGTAGGGTTAAGCGAGCGTTTGCAACATAAGCGCAAAAATGTGTTTATTTATGACATCATTTCAGAAAACTCTAAAATTATCAATGTTTATACTATGCAATGATAAACGAGAAAATAATAAAAGAACCTTGAAAAAAAAAAGTACTTGTTGTAATGAACAGAAAGTCCGACGATGATGACATTTTCCTGACATTTCCAATGGAGACTAGCTAATTGGAATGGACTAGCTAAATGGAAGTGTAAATTTCCGAACTCCCAACATCAACCGTCTGTTGAGAATTTATTGTCAGAAGAACCCAATGTTATACTCGCAAGGCCGAAATCTCAAATCTATTTGCAAATTCTTAATAAACTAGCCACTGGTTAACTTTGTTTATGTTTTGTTTCATACTATATGTATATTAGCTCAGAGCATAAGTTTTAGGAAGTATTAAAATAAAATTACCTTGGATCACTGATCACGGCTTCTATAGCATTTCTAAATATTTCCTCTGTAAGCGTTTCGATGTCTAGTTTTATACCAATTTTATGTAACTCATACTTTTCTGAATTAAACCATTGTTCACCTAAAAGCGGTATGCCTATTAATGGAACACCGGCATTGATAGCTTCATCAGTAGATTGAAGTCCTGCTTGTGTTACAAAAGCTTTGATGTTTGGATGACCTGAAATAGTTAATAATGAACAATTTTCTTGATATGTCAAGACTATACAAATTGAAAATGTACGAATTTTAAGCGTTGTTTCTAATTGAATTAGATGCATAACTTTGACATTGGTAAATGTAACATATCAAGTAACTTTGAACTTTGCTTACTTAATAGATCTGATTGAGGAAACCATTTTCCAACTCTGACGTTTTTTGGACAATTCGATAACTCTTCAGTGTCCCACTTCAATATAATATCATACTTAAGTTGCGAAAAAGTATTCATAAGAATTTGAATCCTCTCAGGTGGTAGTGAAGACGGCTTGGAATTAGTACCAAAGCTAACATAGACAACACCATATTTTGAGTTGTCGAGGTACAACTTTAAATCCTGCAAGGAATATTTTAATATACTTTAAATCTAAATTGTAACATATACATACTCATAATCTTCAAGATAATTAATCTAGATTTTCTTTATCCCAGAAATAATTTGGGTTCCTGATTGGTTTCCTAATAGCTTATAAAAATATTAAGCCACGCAAAGGAACTATACCGTATCTTGTACCGAAATTTATAGTACCCTACAAAGAGGTATAAGATACTGTATAGATATATTAACTTCATTTAAATGCAATTGAAAACATAGTATCATTTAGCATAAGTAGTAAAGTTTCTTGTAAATTATATTATTCAAAAAAATAAGCGTCTAATAGAAAGACTATGGAACATTAGACAATATAAAATAAATACCTCTGTCAATTCTTTCTTAGGTTTATGATGAATTCCATTTATATGTACGATATTTTTTGTAACAGGGCGATTGAAGTCCCAAACAGGGTCAATATTGAGTAAAACCATTTGGACATTTTTTCTTAATTCACTAATAGGTGGTATATTTGGGTCAACTATTTTTTTTAACATTTCATTCTCAACATTTTCCATACCATTGACAGCTTTATGTATTGAACGGTACGAATACAATTCAAGCATATTTTCCCAGATGGAGAGATTTAAAATCCTCTGACGGGCTGGTGCTGGGTATAAATTAGGATGTGATGGAACTCCTATTGACTCAAATGTTTCAGTCATACCACCAAATGAACTTATTTGTATCACGGGTACTTTATAAACATGGGAATAACCCAAAGCTGCGCGACTAAATTGTTCAATGATTAATAGATCGAAAGTGATATTCTTATTGTTTATCATGTTTTGCATTTCTTCAGATAGTAATTGCTCCTCAATGACTTTTGTGACTTTTGTAAATACACATTCTATTTGATTTAATAAATCACCTTTGTTTCCTGTAGATATTACATAAAATTCTTTCCATGTTTTGTATGACAAGTCATGAAAATCCAATTCATAGATATTCTTCGGTGATTTGCCTTTAGGGAATGCTGGATCAGTTGTTAACACAACCACTTCATGGCCACGTTTAGCTAGTTCTTGTGTCAAGGGACGAAATACTACTTGATGGCTGATCGAAGGAGTAGGAAACAAAGCCAGAATTCTCGCTGGCTCACTTTTTGTAATTATCAATAACGTGACAAATATTATCCTAACTAAGAACATGTTACTAGAAGTTGTTTCGTCTGCTACAAGACTGCTTGTATAATGTTTCTTTGAATGTCATATTGATTTCGCAATTTATTAAATATAGTTTAATTGTAATATTTAAGATAATATTAAAAACAAAGGTGACTTCACAATGCTATTTTATATTTATTATATAATTCTCATAATCATATACACCAACATCTTTCAATCACATCTTTCAACATTGTTAGTGTTAGTGTTATGTTGCGTTTTACAGGCTTTGAACTCAAACCAGGCCACAGCAAAAATCAATATATCACTGCTGTTTACCGATAGACCATTGATCAGTGTTATCTTTCCTGGTAAGCTTCCTCCTCTACCTTTACCAAAACGTAAATTTTATTTTGTAACTCATCCAATCTAATTCTCCAAAAAGGCATATCGATAATTTAGGATTGACATACCGTTTATAATGTTTCAGTTGATATTTAAAAAAGACGTTTCGTTGCATACTATATTTTATTTCGCGAAAGATCAAATCTCCTGTCACAAATCACGGGTACTTGTCATGTCTGTTTTGTCTGTTTAATCAATCGCTATCGCTGCTGTGAGATGAGAGAACCACTGGACTTTTTAAATAGACATGACAACATAATTGTTTATACACGAAATATACACATATAAAGGCTATTTATTTATATTTTTCATTAATCACTGTGAACATAGCCTCTGAATAACACAATTCGTTTCGTTTTAACATCTGTCCAAAGCTTGACGTCATAAAGCTATATTCATTACAAAAAAAATAAAACCACAAATATTTAAAGTAGAAAAACGTTTTACTATGAAACTTCTGCTATAGTGAGTTGATTTTTTTTAATTCAATGCGGAACACCAACATATGGCCGATATTGGCAAGCCCTTAGTATCTTGGATTTAGAATACCACACAGGAGTGCAGGAGTTGAATACAGGAGTTGAGTTGAAAAAGAATATTCAAATATTAACGCATAGGTAACTAAACTTAAGTAGTGAGATTAATGAAAAAAATATTTTGTTTCCTTCGTAAATACAGGTGTTCACCGATGACTGTAACAATGAACTGAGCTATAACCTAATTAAAAGTCATTTCAAGGACATTTAAACCAAGTGGTAATCAATTTCTATGATCTCACTTTAAGGTTGGTGAAATATTTATTCAGTTGCAAAGACATAATTAGATATTATGTAATGAACTATTTAAATGTGTACATTGATGACAGAGCCGATCCGTGATGGCCCAGTGGTTCAAATACAGACAAACACCACTTAATCTTTATGTGCTTAAATAGCTTCGTAAGTGATGGGATATTTCCTCAGAAACATTATTTTAATTCAATGAAGATGAAACCCAAAAGCCTAATATATTTAGATATTTATATGAATTTTTAGAGCCCTATCTTCATATGTCTTGTACTATTTGTGAGGAATGCAATAAAATTAATTGGTGCCACCTTTCAATGGTAGGCTGTAATAAAATCACTCAAATATATCGAAACAACATACAATAATGCAAAGCTGCGCAACTAAATACTTCAATGATTAATAGATCGAAAGTTATATTCCAATACCTTATCATGTTTTGCATTTCTTCAGATGGTAGTTGTTCCTCAGTGACTTTTGCGTTATTTGTAAATACACATTCTACTTGATTTAATAAATCACCTTTGTTTTTTGTAGATATTACATAAAATTATTTCCATGTTTTGTATGAAAAGTCATGAGAATCGATTTCATAGATATTCTTCGGCGATTTGCCTTTAGGGAATGCTGGATCAGTTGTTAACACAATCACTTCATGGCCACGTTTAGCAAGTTCTTGTGTCATAGGACGAAAAAATACTTGGTGAGTTATTGAAGGAAAAGGAAACAAAGCAAAAATTCTCGCTGACTGACTTTTTGTAATCATAAATAACGTGAAAAATATTATTTTGGGTAAGAAAATTTTACTAGAAGCTGTTATGTCTTCTACGATATTGTTTATATTAGTTTTAATTGACTGTTATAGGTATAACGACATATTTAATATATTTATATTGTATTTAGTAATCTAACACTTAAAACTAAGGCGCCTGCATATTATAATTTTTTATTTATTACAAACTTTTATACCCCTCAATGTTTAATTAAAAAACTTTATATGTGACCAAAAAAAAATGGCTTCCTATATATTTGTAATAATTATTATCATAGTGGACAATTTAATTAGAATATAAATTCTTTGAAATAATTTGTAAAATATGCCGTCGTTGTAGATAGAACAAATGAGAAATCATATTCGCAAACTCAGAGCGGAAAATGAGATGGGAAATATGAGTACGTGTGGCGTTAGGCCCTCTTGATATATATAACTAGCATCAAATAGTTAAAAAATAGAACAAACATCACAGTTAGTATTGTGTCTTTAGATTTGCTTGTAAACTATTTGCCGATAAGAATTGTGCTGTAATATTCTCCGTCCTCAAAAGTGTACAAAATGCCATAGCGATAAGTTAACGTATATCGGTTGAATTAATGTACTGCAATGCCACTTGGCAACTGGCGGACGAGCAAATGGGCCACCTGATGATGTAAGTGGTCACCATCGCCCATAGACAATGGCGCTGGAAGAAATATTAAACATTCCTTTCATCGCCAACCTTGGGAACTAAGATGTTATGTCCCTTGTGCCTGTAGTTACACTGGCTCACTCACCCTCCAAACCGGCACCCAACAATACTGAGTAGTACTGTTTGGCGCTAGAATATCTGTTGAGTAACCAACCCAGACCACCAAGTAAATACGAGATAAAATATGAAATAAATATATGCAACTTAAATAAAACTGCGTCGCAGACTTCTTATCTTAAACTGGTAAGTGGACATCCTATGCTCCTCAAAAAATATCCACATGAAGACGATGTTATGTATCTTTCATAGTAGTATTTACTGTGAACACAGTCTGACTTTACGCTAATGTTTGAACAACACCTGTCCAAACTCAGACGGAATAAAAATAAAACTATTGATATAGTAATATAAACTAATGCTTATTTTTTTATTAAATTGAAGTGAACGTAATAAAATTCCAGTAAGGAAGGAACTTTTAGCTTTAGAAGGAAACAGATAAAATTCATTTAAAGTCACATCACGTCCTCACTGCGCGGAAGTTGTACTAGAAGCTATGACACCAACTAAAAGGGAATCAAATGTATACAGTCAATTTTTAAAATGTCGTAAATAACATCAACGTACACTGTAATTTGAACTTTAGAACAAGTTCAAAGAATTCATAACTGAATGAAGAAATATGTTAAACGGGCTCTTTGAACACTAAGAATACCTACCTAGATATCAATGATATGAGTCCAGATCGAACAGTGGATTGAACTCGTGCATCTTAACCAAAAATCTCGGGTACAAATCTGAGTTTATTATACGCTATAAATTTTTGTTTATAGTTATTTCCGCTCGATGGCGTTGGAAAACATCGTGAAGAAACCTGCATGTATCAATTGAAACTTTCCACCGACCCGTACTCCAGACGGAAGAATAAACAGGCAAGAAGGCTTTTCCCAGTTATTCTCCTTTACATAGATATACATATCTTTTAAGATGGACCGTCTCATACAGTAATAAAAGATAAAAGAAGTCGTGTTTGAACAATGTTTTAGTCATCGTAAAACAAACTTTTAAAGGTGTTATTTGCAGGTAACTCGTTTTAGTTATCTCTATGGAGAATACGGATACTATTTATTATTTTGAGATAATAATTAAATAGTAATTAATAAAATAAGTATCTATTTTATCTACTCTATATTCTATTATTGTACAATTTCGACTATATTTTTATAGAATAGGCTTAATGTTGGGTCCCATGTAAATTAAAAGATAGAATTGTTTTGAAAACAAAAGGATTCATTCACTAATTCGACTGAAAACTACGATGCTCTAATTTTAGCAATATGTATATAATATATATAGAAGCTATATTTATTATACAAACAATAACTCATATTTAATTATTTATTTTTTTCTATACTTTTATTGTGTAAGAGTTCATAAATGAAGCTAAATTTTCTTATGCAATATTATATTGAATTGAATTATTTTTATCATTTGAATGTTTCAATGCCTGTTTTGATTTCATTTAAACTGAGACGATTCAAATGATGAACACGTTTATGTTATACGGGTTCAATTTTAAAGCAAACTTTTTCAGTTTTTCTCATGTTCGTCGCCGAAGATAATCATAATCGAAATCAAGGTACTTACTCTGTCACGGAATAAGTGGTATTTTTGGTATGTTTATTCAATATAATACAAATCAATTTCCCAATCACTAATTATTCTGAATAAGTGACTTCTAGTAACAATTAAACTAACAGATTCTAAATCGATCATTGGTGATTTAGTAATTATTACTCGTTTATTAATTCCTAATAATTTAACCATTAGTCTGTAGGTAAACGTAATCTACCATCAGATGACCTATTTGTTTATGCTTCCTCATATAATTTTAAGCTTATCACTTGTGTTAGGAGTGGAGACGATTAGCCAAAGGGCAGGGCCGATCCTGCGATTTTTTACATCGCTAGGCGACCCGTAAACCACTGCCCTATTGACTCTTCAGATATTATATAAATAAAAAACAAATACTAAAACATAACTTTGAAAAATTTGTATAAATAATTTTAATTTTAATTTTTTATCAAATTGTTAGTTTATATAAGTTAAGATCGCTGTTGCAATAAATTACGTAAATCGTAAGTTAAGGTAATTAACATTTTTTTTTTTTTGTTTTTTTAAACTGGCTCTAAAATGTGAATAAGTTTCAAAAGAAATTCAAAAACGAATACCTATAAATAGGTTGATAAAAATGGTAATTAAAATTAGTTTAAAGGCTTGCAGCAGTACATACGAGCCATTCGGATTTATACCATATTTGCAGCTCATAGAATAAATATACACTATCTGGTATTTTTACTTTTCGAGAGCACAATAAATTCACAACAATTTATGGAATGCCTCGCCACAGACAAATGACGGTCATTCATAGCCAAACTAAGCTTGGTATGCAGTTTTCTACATATCCCGATTTTAAACCTGGAAATTGTCAGTTGTGACCGTTAACATTTTATTTGAGAACTATTTGTGTTACTTTATTGATTGCATAAAAATAATTGCCAGAGCGATCGCCTGTGGATATACACGTGAATCATAACCGGACATTTTGGGTTAAACCTAAATAAGTGCCTTTGAATTATTATGTAATTTATTTGTGTGTTGTGTTAAAAATTCCTGCCGAGTTTGACTAGGTTCATATAAAATTTGATATCATTACATTTATATAGTTAAGAGCATTTTTGCGGGTTTTTATTTCAATTTAGCGTATATCGGTCATTTATACGCTAAATTAATATATTATTATATTATACCATACCCATGTGTATGGGTAGGTAGACTAGCATATAGGCAATATGGTAAGTGATCCCCACCGCTAATTTTATCACCAATGCCCCACCATCCCTGGGAAGTGTGATGTTATGTAGCTTTTTCCATAGTTAAACTGTCACTCGGATTCAAATCGGAATACAATAATACTAAATATTCCTGTGTATATCAAATAATATTATTGAATATAATAATTTTAACAATCCATAAATTTCTATTAGACCAGCATTGTGGATTTTGACTACCACCGTCCATGGACATCTGCTACATCTTGCAAATGTATTGCTAACCTTTAAACAAGTAGTGCTGCTTAAAGTACCACGGACTATGGCCCTTATCAATTGCCCATCGAGGACTCCATTTATCAGTATCCAATAAAACAACGATGAACAGAAAACTTAAAATAAGATTTTAATAAATAATGTAAAAGCTTAAAACCTACAACAATACCTTCAATCAAAACTTTGTTGCTAACATAACCATAGTTCGTGCTTCAGAACTAACTGTAAATTGCATTTAAATGACTACAAGTACAGCTCAAGCTCTTCAAGTGTTAACAATATTACAAATTGAGAGAAATTGCAGAATTTTCCTTTTGGATATTATTGTCTAGTCATATAATAACTTAAAATGAAAAGAGACATTTTCACTATTTCCTTGTCTAGAAGATTATCGAAAAAAGGCATCACATATGTCGGCGCAAATAATAAAATAGCGCTGATTTGACTTTTAAATACAATGTGTGTAGTTGTCCAGCAGGTGGTGTGGCAGTTCGCACTAACGCCAGCGTCAAGTCAACAGGGATAGTTCTCGGTCGAAAAGCGTTAGGTGCACTCGCAATCTTCCGACAGAACGTTTGCCTCTGTCGCTCTAAACATCTTACTGTCTAATAAAGGACTTGTGATTAAATTATTGCGACTATTATTGTTATTATTTTGAACCAAATTAAATTATAGAGAACTATTGTTGTTAGTGTTGTAGTTTATTTCCTACCCTCATAAGTCGTTAGTATTACCATTTCTGATGGGAAAGATAATTATAATCGTGACGATCTTCCGAAACATATATCTATTCGCCAGTTTTCTTGTCAAGAAATATGAGAACTATTACTTCGAACTAAAATAGTAACATAAAAAATTATAAGAAGAAGCACAAGTCACACCACAATACATACAAAATATATCTTTCAAACTGATGGTAGCCCTTTTATCTACTAGACTTGCTTATATATATTTTTCATTGAATGTATCATCCAGTATCCTCTAACTTTAGTTTGTTATAACGAGTCCTATCTTACATTTCATGGAACCCAAAACAAGTAACGAAAATTTTACTGGGATTTGATGAATTGTATGCCCTTTCATATACATATTGTTATCATGTAACGTAGACGATCTTTTTTATCGATAAGTTATTAATAATAACAATTTCACAATAATTGGTTGAACTTGAAAGATTAGAATTTTGTAACGAAGATTACTTGAAAAACAAAACTCCAGATTTAAGAGTTTAGCTGTTCGTAAACAGCAATGTAACAGTCCAGACGTTGTCTTTGCAAAAATAAGCAGAACTGGTAAATAAAAATGAATAAATATTTTATATTTACCAAACACAATTAATATTATAGATACACGTATAATTGAAACGATACTCGAGATAACTATTCAATATGACAGATAAGTACTCCCTGATCATTGTAATATGTACTACTGGTAATATTTCTAATTGTAGCTAAAAATAAATGCACAATTATACAAGTCATTAAAATGATTACATACCTGTTACGCAATATTATATTAATAAGATTGAGCAACCTTTCAAAAAATTATTTGGTTTAATTTTAAATAAGTTTAAATTACAACGAGCTTAAACTACTGGTATATACATTTCAATTTTGGTTATCCAAACTTAGCTGCCACATTTATTGACTTTTAATCAGAAGGCTTATGTTTTATTCATGACAACTAACCGTATCCACTGCAGAGAATTTGAAGTCAATACAAACAGTTGCTTTTTTGGGCTTGACTTGATACTTTGTAAATAGGAAAAGTTACCGTTGTGCCATGAGAATTTTCAATTAGTCTGAATGCGTTTCGTCTATTGGCTTTAAGGAAAACTTAATTAAATCTGTTGTGGAATCAATAAGATTATTTGTGCTGGAGATATGAGATGCCAAAAAAAAACGTCAACTAATCTATGTACTTCTGAAAACCACTTTAAGGCCTGATGACATTAAGAATATTAACAGCTGGTGTTTAAAAGAATAGACCTTTTACAATAACTTCCAAATAAGATGTTAAAGATTGAACAAACTCCAACTCTCACGCTCGTCACATCGGACATTGGTTCACAAAACAACTAATGCTTCGAAACGAATATTTTAATGCAGGCTTAAAAATTAACATGATGAATTTAACAGTAAGTCAAAACCGAAACTGTTAAGGAATAACACGAACTGACTACGATGAAATCACATAATCAAATATTTAAAAAAATATATACTAAACTTGAATTGTATGATGATTTAAATGAAAAAAGCAGACTGTAATATTATAAGACTGAGACGGTAATAAAAATAAAATTATCGGAAGTAATGTTAAATAATATACAAACTAAAAGTGTTCATGGTCGACAAACTTATTCATATCAAAAAATTCATATATATAAAGCAACGTCAGAAGAGGCCTCATAGCGATCCTGGGTGTCGTTATCCACAGTGGGCGTTGTAACGGCAGGAATTCGAAAATAAAAGCACACTCCTATCGTCTAGTCTTATTATTTTATTGTTCTACAATTTTACACAAAAATATACACAATTAACACTTTATTATAATTGGATTAGAGCCAATAGATTAGGACGTGTGCACCTCATGCGGCAGCTGTCAAACGAATGACGGCCGCCATTCCTCGATGCGACACCTACTACTCTATTCGGAGTTACCCGCTCATATTTTTAATACTATAACATAATCAACTAAAACTAAAAGATTATTAAAAAATCGTAAATAATCATTTCGTAATTTTTACCATTAAAATTAATCAAAAATCAGCGCGCCGTCATATATTACTGCACTGTAAGTGTTTAAATTATTCGAAATCGTGATAGGCGGTATATTCAACTGTTATCTGTTTGAAAATATTTACACAACATTCGGAGTTCATAAAATTACGAACACTATTCTCATTTCCATGAGCATCATAAATTCACTGGAATTTATGGAACGGCTCTCCACAATAGGTGAGTCATATACCAAATAAGCGGGGAACGTATTTTTCTGTTTTAATTTTCAATCTGTATAATTTGCTATCGTGAAAGCAAAAAGTGATTTTGACTCTTAAATATAAGAGCCACATTAAGGTATAGTCGGTGTCTTTTTGCTTTGGAGAAGCATTTCTGGCTAATTTTATTAAGCTACTTCAATGCGTCTTCTAGAGTATAATCTGAGTTCTTTTACAAAGACGAACACCATATCAAATCAATATATTTTTTTAATGGACCTCCTGATGGTAAGTGGTCACCACCGCCCATAGAAAATGGCGCTGTAAGTAATATGAACAATTCCTTACATCGCCAATGCGCCACCAACCTTGGGAACTAAGATGTTACGTCCCTTATGCCATTAGTTACACTGGCTCACTCACCCTTCAAACCGGAACACAACCATAATGGGAACTGCTGGTTAGCGCCTTCAGCCAAATGTTTGATGAGTGGGTGGTACCTACCCAGACGGGTTAACCCAAACTCCTACCACCAAGTGATAGGGCTTTGTATTGTGTAACCATTCTCATATCAAAGACACGACGACGAGTTTGAATTGATTATTAGCATTTTCGAATATAGAACATTAATTATTTAAGTAGCCATAATAAAATCTGCAATATTTCACTCAATAAAGTAGACACTTTATTAATAACATAAACAATACACATACAATAATGGAAACCAAGAACACTAAAAGTAAAAAAACCTTTAATCCAGAAATATATATACTTATCAATAATTTTCGACCGGATCGTTACACGGGTTAAATGCGGAGTGCGTATCTCAGGAAATGATTTATAAAGAGAACCGGGTGGTAACGATTGAGGAAATTATTTATATAAATAAAGAATATCTCGCCAAAGATACGTTAGACACGTAGTAAGTTTGTATAAGTAGTGCGGAATTTTGATTTGTTACACTCAACGTAAATTATGCAAGAATTTTGATCAGTTATAAACAGATGCCGTTAGTTTTTTTCTCGCTGGAAAAACGCGTTACGCGCTTCCCCCACGTGATGGAAGGTGGGGGGGTGTGTGGGACTCCCCGGAGCCCTGGACGCCGAGTGCGCCCAGGTACGCCGGGTTTACCCACTAAAAAACCAGCGGTACCCTCTCCGTCTTTCGGCGGGCGCCACGGGATCGCTTGCGCATGCTACCGTGACGCATGCCGTTAGACCCATTTTAACCCTCGAAGGGGAGAATGAAAATAAGTCGCCTATGGTCTTCCCGGAACTCAAACTATCTCCACACCAAATATCAACTAAATCGGTTGAATGGCTTAAGCGTGAAAAGTATCAGACAGACTTACTTTCGCATTTATAAACATATATCTGTCTCTTTTTATCGACATTCATATAAAAAGTAAAATATAGTTGGCTTGTGTGTTTAGGTTATTTTGTAACGCGACATTCTATCTCGATATATAAATAATATAAGGTTTTAAAAATAATTTTATGGTATGAATAAAATAATACTAGCATATCATTTATACATTTTCATCTTATAAAAACAGACGCGGAAAGAACTTAACTAACTCGGTATCAGAGTTAGAATGCCAAAGTTCGAATAATTCACTTTTATCACACGAACATTTCGTCCATTCGTAATAAATTGTTTCATAATTTAATTCCTGCTAATCATTACCTATCTAATCAAACTTCGGCTACTACATTATTTTGAACACACTGTATAATCATATTCATGATTTAAATTTACACCGACTATGCTGACGTCCTTGTAAATATAATTGTAGTTTTTATCTAGTAATTATGACGCGAAGTAACATAAATATAGTCTTGACACGTTGAATAACTTAATAGTATTGATTTTAAAGTGTGGTTACTTGTATTCTTGGTCTGATTAATAATTTCTTATTATTGTTAAAAGTGACGTAATTGTCTGAGCCAATCGGAAGAATTTCACGTCAAATAAAATCTTAAAAAATTAAAGGGATTTTATCGATTCCCAAAAACATCAGAAGCAATATTCTCTTCACTTGGTAAGCGGGAAATGACACTTTAAATGGTTCGATCAAGTGAAGCTGACGATTGAGAGGTGTAACGAGGCCACTGTATTCGGCAATGGCAGATTTTCACGATTTTTCCGTTAGTTACAAGCTGAGAGTCTGTAAGCGTTCTGAATTTCGAATTTTAAGCCAGACTAGTCTTGTCGCTCTAGAGCGCTAATTTGTTATAGAACACCGTGGGTGCTGAATAAACTTCAACAAGCATATAACCACTTTTATCAATTCATTCGGATATCAAAATATACGCTAATTGTTTAATTTACTGGAAGACTTGTTTCATTAAAGGCTGAACTCAATTTAATTATATATTACATTGCAAGTACGATATGACTATTTGAAACAATTACAACCTTGCATTGCACCCAGAATCGGAAGAAATTAATGATATAATTAATAACCGTGCTTTAATGCACGACGCGATAATTATTAAACAGAAAAATATTTGTCACTTTAGGGTTTTCTTACCTTGACAATCTGGAAAAAATGAAGTATCAACGCGATTGTTCCAGTTATGTTGAAGGTAAAAAGGGCAATCAAAATCCTTTTTTAGACTTTTCTATTCAATGACTAAGGCTCTCCATTACAAAACAGTTCTTAATACCACATGTATAGCTTCAGCTGTGCGTAAATTATCAGACAATGACGACATTTTTTAAATTTAGAATTTATTTCAGAACACTTTCATTTAAATGTAGATATTCTATAAGTAATTTTCAGATGTCTACTGTTTCATTTATATATGTATATACAAACACATACGTGATAAATTTCAACCGTGTCAGCTCTATAGTTCTGGAGATTACGTGATGAATTAATGCATGAGTACTGTCTAATATTATATATGTAGCGATATAAATATTTAAATTGGTACATGGCTTGTTTAAATAATATAATATTTATTGCTCTTCGTATAAATATGGGTTATAGATGAAGCGATGAAATGTTGTTATTAGTATAATATCAAACTGTAATTTTTCCTCTGTTTGGCTCAAGCGTCTTTTTTCGAGGAGGGTGGAACTTATTCTGTCACGTTGCTGTTTGCGGTTTTCTCACGATGCCTAAAAAATAATAAAAGATTATACAAATATTATAATTGCGAAAGTAATTATGTCTACTTTTAAAATTATCATAGCAAAACCACAAATGAGGTAGCCTGAGTGTGAATTACAAGCTAAATATATTAATAACTGAATTTATAGGAAACTATACGATCCACGTGACGCAAACAGATTCACAGGGAACAGCTAGCTAGATAAACGATGGTATATCACAACCAGAACTAGAGCATTACAGGATGAAAATTGGCGATACTCATGAAAATATTTTTGCAAAGACAATATCGAAATAACAACTAAAAGATTCAAAAGTCATTTGACAATTCCAAATCGTTGCCATTTGAAAAACAAACAGCACTCCAAATAGAAAACAAAGCAATTGTCGACCTGAGATTGACAGTGACTTATTTTGTTTGGGCGCTACGATTCAATTGAAATAACTCTTATCACTGCTATATAAGGCATATTATTGCATGACAAAATATCCAAATGTTTTGTCAAGTTAACGATTGTTGACTTTTATAAATTGGACTTTAAATTTTCGTTTTTAGAATACATTGATTTGATTTATTTCTTCATTGTCGTAATGGATAGGAGATTTATTATTAAATTTCGAATATATATTTTTTGTCTCATTTTTTTAAACACAATGTGTTACTAATGCGAGAAAGACAAGAACACAAACATTTTGCTTATTAGAGTGTGTGAGAAAGGTTAAGGTAAGAGATAAGCGGTTCAGCGAAGCGAAAGTCACTGGGTTGATTAACCCAGACAGAATTTTTTTTTTCACTTATAAAAAAGTCACAGTCACAGTAATTAATTAGTCACAGATAAAAATTAGTCACAGATAAAAAAGTTCTTTCACAAAATTATATAAGTTGTAGGTGGAAATCGAATTGAAAGTAATGTATTGAAAACAAACACTGACGGTATTTTCATAAAGGCAATATTGATTAATAGCATAACATAAATATTTTACATCACAGAACATATTACTTGATTAGACATCAGCCTTTTTATTTTATAGGTGGGCGAAATGGCAAATGGGCCACCAGATGGTAAGTGGTCACCACCGCCCATCGATGTTGTTGTTTTAACAAATAGTAACCTTCCTTATATCACCGATACGCTACCAGCTTTAGGAGCTAAGATGTTATGTTGCTTGAGGATGTACATACGAACCGGAACACAAGAATACTAAGTATTGCTGTTTGGCACTACATTATCTGATGAGTGAGTGGTACTTACCCCGACAGTCTTGTGCAACCACCAAGTTTTATAGTACTTTACTATATATAAATAATAAATAAATATTGCACAACATCACATCCATTACTCTGATTCCAATGTGAGTAGCTAAAGCACTTGTGTTTTGGAAAATCAAAAGTAACGACGGTACCACAAACACCCAGACCCAAGACAACATAGAAAACTAATTGACTTTTTCTACATTGACTCGGGAATCGAACCCGGGACTTCGGAGTGGCGTACCCATGAAAACCGGTGTATACACTACTCGACCACGGAGGTTATCAAATATATATCATCGATTGACTCGTTAACAAAAGAACACAACGTCGATACTAATGTCGTGTCAACAATTAGGTACCCATAATTTAATGTAAAAAGATCTATAATACGAATTCTTCAATATGTAAAATCTTTATATATAGCTGATGCCCGCGGCTTTGCTCGCGTGGAAGTTGAATATATTTACAGATGAACTTAAAATACTACGTTAATTTAAGACCTATTTTTATATCACATTGGTGTGTATTCCACCCCTTAGGCGTAGAATTTCCCAAATTCCTTCCTTAATGAGTGTCTTCGCAATAAAACGATCCTACTCAAATTCATGGTCCTAACTTTAATAGTTTACGCTCGGCGATGATTAATCAATCAGCCAGGACATGTTATTTTATAAGTATATATAAGTATGTGCGTGTGTGACACACTAACACACACATAAAAAGATCAACTTAAAGTGTTGATAAAATAATTGATTCAACTCCAAACGTTTAGACATCAGAGACCGTCCGCGTAGTTATTTCCAAAGTGGTACAAAACTGCCACTCGCATTCACGCTTCACGCCGAACAAAGTAATCGACATTAAGCTTCAATAGTTTGCCAAAGCCTACTCTGATTGATTTCCACTTCGTCAGACAATTCCGCAAAAGTTAGAGGCTGGAGCTGGCACAAACGCGATGGACTATTGTTATGATAACAATAGAAATGTCAAACGTATAGTCGTCTTTTATCAGAATAGCAAATAAGTAAATTATTGACAATGATTGTTTAGTTTATATGTGTTGTGATATAGCTCTGTGGTTTGAACGCGTAAATTCAAATAAATGTGGCGTATTTGAATTGAGCCAAACACGAGTTTTTTTATGTTCAAAATGTCGTTTATCTTGATAAAATAAAGCATCGTTAAGAGAAGCCCATAAATATCCTAAAGCCTCTTCGTTTGAGGAGAAGGTTTGGAAACAATTTGTTAAATGTTAAAAAAACACACACTGTAAATGAAAAGTTATAATCTTCAAAATTAAAAATATCAAGACTACGTGAAAGAGACTCGGGAGGTTTAAAAATTACAAACAGTATCAATGCCTCCGAAGTAGAGGCGAAACAGACATTTGAACTTTCCCTAAAACACCTTATAAACTTTTACGATGATACACAGATGAATGAGAATAAAGTTAAAGAGCTTTGTGAAATTTTAACGCAAACAGAGAAAGACAATGTTTTAGGTATACACGAGAATGCTTACGGAGCGATTATTTGATTTTTTTTTTATAAATATACTGCCTCCTCATCATTATGACCTTATCGGGCTATAATACTGCCGTCATATGTAAAAAAGACGTCTCTACAAAAAGTTAAAATTGAAGATAATAAATGATTTATACTTTTGAAATTAAAAAACATGCTGCGGGAAGCAGATAGAAAATAAAAGTGTTTTCTTGGTGTATGACTATGCCTTTTAAATTGATCCAAAATGTAGTACTAAAAAAATGTATATATATATTATATATAAAAAAAAAAACTATTTCATCTTAGTGGAAAAATAATCGATAAATAAGTAATACTAAGAATGATAGATTTTAAAAAAGAATTAAGATTTATAAAAGGTCTTTTCTTCATAGCTATGTACATATGCATAAGTATCTAGCTAATTCGTAGATAACTAGAAAAAAGCATTGCTACTCCTTAGCTTGATTTTTGATTTGATAATTAAAACTGTCTAAATAAATATACCACAACCTGCAATGTAGGGATATGCTATTCAATAAAACATCATATATACCAAATTGTTTTCATAATCAGATATTATTTAAAAATTTTAGAAAAAGAAATCACAAATTCTTAAGAACATAATATTATCATGTTTTGTAAGAAAATATTTATATAAAATCACTTAGGTACATCTTAAATTAGACTTCTTAATATTGGATACAGTTTAACACAACTATTCATATTAAAAAAAAAAAAATACAAAGATACAATATTTTATGAATTTAAAACAAATTATACGTAGGTACATAGTACTTTAATTTGGTATATATTATAAATTTAAAAATCACAATAACATTATCAGTAATTACTTAACTTTTGAATAAATAACAAAAACAAATAAGATAAAAAAACGGTGTAATACAGAGTCTTGACGTGAAGATTAATTGACAACTAGACCTCTAACTACGACGCCAGCGAGCTATCCCAACAGGGTGGAAGTAGCCAACGGAAATCGTACTTAGAAGAGTAATATTCCTTGGTAACTTTCAAAATAATGTCACAACAAGTTGGAAGAAGTATTTATGCCACTATCAAGGTCCCTAGGCTCGACAAAATGCAATTTTATTCTCGGATATTTATGCAATTTACATTGTTACAACGTTAGCGTGATTTAAAATACAACTAACGCCATCTATTGGCATATATAGTGAACTAATGTAAAATGTGATGTGAAATGTTTGGAGTAGGAACATGTTGCTGTTACAACGGTTAATATTGAAACCTTGAAATAATTTTAAGTGTGAAACCTAAATTTAAAATCGTAACAAAAATTGCTTTATTATAATATTCATTCAGTCTTCATAACTATTAGTGAGATCAACACTATGAGTGGGTAGATTATACCAAAATACTCTTCTATTATCTGGCATTAAGGGTGTAAGCTTTTGTATGATCGACGCCTTGCGCTCTTGACTTGAAAGAATACCTCTGTATTTTTTTTTTTTGTTTTGGAGGTGGTATTCCAGATTTGACATTTTTTACCCTCAGGAAGTCCAGTGTTATTCTATTCATCATATTCTTTAACATCATTGAACGTAGTCTTATATTGAATATAGCGACTACCTCTATGGAATATTGCTTCGCGTATATCACTCTTCAAAGTGATAAAAATCATCAAAATAATTATTTTTACGGTACTATTTCTTTCAGTGTTTAATATACACTGATAAAAATCTTCAAAATCGTAAATACGTTTTTTCCTTTTCATAGATCGTTCCACTTGATGATGGAATTCATCTGCAGCCATATATGTGTGACCCACCTCTAAGTATTTTAATTCTATACATTCAAAACGGACCTCAACTGAATTTACGAGATAAAGAAGAAAAGAATACAAAGTCCAGTTTTTATTCTGACTTGCACAGTTATCTAACCAAATGACCACGTGTTTTAAGTCTCTCTTAGCTAGTAAGAAGGCTCTGAAATAACTTATAATATCATCCATTTTACGGCCAGAAATAGCTTCATGCCAAATAGCAGCGTATGTTTGAACGGAAGAGTTGTTTTTTTTATCACCTATTGGCACAAAGCTTTCATTGAATACAAAAATATTATAATATTTTGAAATAAGAGTGATTTATTTTTAATATGATATTATAACAACAAAATATAATTGTTCAGTTTTGCAAATCGCTTTCCGCTTCCGATGTAACTTCATCATCACACTAAAGGTGAATAACAGGCTAACGCAGTTTTACAGTACCATAAAAAGATATTATGGCGTTAGGCACATTCCGGTCTGAAATATTGTCTTTGAATTTTTTTCAGAAATAAACATAAATATATTTTATTAGGATGTGGTTTCGATATAAAGGTCTTTAAGGTTGAAGGCGAGTTGATCTCAGTAAACAATATTCGCTCCATTCGTAGGACGATTACGTATTTTCTGAAAATGATAAAGAGTAAAACAAAAATTACGTTTATGTAAATACCTTTGCTAAGTGAACGTGTTCGATAATTTATTATGCTGACTGTAGGTATATCGCTACATATAATTATAACCTTTTATTATTTACACTCTAGTGTTACTGAACCCTTTTTATAAAATCTTATTTTAGAAAATTTATATTTTTATTGACAGGCAAATGGCTCAGTAAATATAGGAACAATAGTTATTTCAATATATCACTTGTTTGCAATGCTTATTTTTGTGATTAACAGATTTATGATAATGACAAAAAAAAACTCAAATTCAAGGCAAACTAAGATTTTATGTTTCAAAAACCTGAAATTATAAACTGCAGACTTATACACATAGAGTACATTAAGAAATTGAACTGTCGCCCTTTGTTCATGGTGTCAAGATAAGCAGTGCTCATTACTCTCGTTGTCCTAAATTTCGAAAACCAACAAAGATCTTTAGGCCTGAATAAATACCACAAAATAATATAGACGTCTGAGGACTCAAAGCAATTTCTTTGTAACCAGGAAAGGATATTGAATTGACAATTTTCTAAGCTACTATATACGTTATTAAATCCTCTTTAGTGATTCACTTTCGAATGCTCCTTGTTTACTAAAATGAGTCTTATTTTAAAAGAAATAAAGATTAAAATTGTATATTTTTTTGTATAGAAACCTATACACGAACCAATTTCTGGTCAAAAGTGTCCTCCAAAAGGTCATTATTTGGGACAGTGATGGACTCAATTATTAATATCTGCAATTTATGCGGGTATAAGTATGCTTTTATTGTAACTGAAATTCTCGATCTTCTCTGGCTTTGATGCCTTTTGTAAGGAATGAAATACAATTGTGACACGCCCAATCAACTTTAGAATTTATTACTCAGTATTTCCCAAATGGAAATATTTGAATTAACTAGTTGTCCAGGTTTTATATATTAATCGTTTAAACATTGCATTCAGAGAAGAATTCCTTTTTAATTTTGTTTTATTTTTAATTTTGTTCTGCCTTTGTACAAGCCCGCTTGGGTAGGTGTAGAGTGGAGCCAGTGTAACTACAGGCACAAGGGACATTACACCCATTAGCCTCTCCTGTGTTTCATAACAAAAGAAAGAAAACATGTAATTTGCTATAGAATGGAGGGCTTTAAAAGTTATCAGGCGAAAAAAAAATTGCCGTACCAAGTTACTTCGATTTATACTACCGCTAGAGCAAGAAAGCTAAATAAACGGAATATGGTAGAACCATTCGTGATGTTTTCAAACGACCTATATAAAATAACTGGTAACAGTTAAATATATAAGTAAAAATAAGTAAACTTGTTATCATAAGAGTACTAAAATTATGATGATATCATGGAAGCCGAAGAAATTGAGGAATCATCTAGAATTGCAATTAATTGTAATGATAAACGAAAATTAACGATAATGTTTGACTTACAGAATTAATTTTGTTGCTGACTAATGACATTTTGCCACATATATATCCACTTTCTAACAGCGGAACAGCGTAATTGAATAAACTCCAAGCCTTATCGTTAACTCCTACCTAAGGAGTTTTTGGTAAAACTTTTGGACATTGATGAATAACATTAAAAGAGGATAATAGTGTGTATGTGTATTTATAGGTAATTTATCTTTAGAGATAATTATATTTTATATATTGATTCTTTAGCAAGCCTAAAATGTTAAGGATATGTTAAAATTAAAAATAATAAAAATAAAAATAAAAAGTTTAAAAAGTAAGATTGATATTAAAGTTAAATCATAAATATGGCATTTTAATTTTATTATTTATTTTTATAGAATAGGTTGGCGGACTGCCAAATTGGCCACTCGATGGTAAGGGGTCACCACTGCCCTTACATGTTTCGCCGTAAGAAATTTCAACCATTTCTTACATCTCCAATGCGCCACCAACTTTGGAAACTACATTTTTATGCCCCTTCTGCTAGCAGTTACATTGGCCCTTTCACCCTATAAAACCAGAATAAAACAGTATATAGTTTTGCTACTTGGCGGTAGAACATATGATGAGTTGGTGGTACCTACCCAGACGGGTTTGCGTAAAGCCGTACCACAAAGTAAGTAATTATATATTTTAGATAAACTTCTCAGTATTGTTCAATTCATTGCATTAGCATGCTGAACGATTTTCAAGCTGTAAATTATTTAATCTGTTCGTGTTGCAATTTTGGAACGTGAAGTGGATTATAGTTAAAATTCAAAATATACTTTATTCAAGTATGCTTTTATAAGCACCTTTGAGTCGTCTATTTACAAAACTATATTAAGTGAAGCTACCACCGGTTTGGAATGTAGATTCTACTGAAAATAACCGACAAGTAACTCTTTAGTTACTGTTTTCCAACATTTAAAATACAAATTTGTGTTAGTTAAATACAATTATATGTTTTTTTTATGCTATCGGTAGGCGGACGAGCAAATGGGTCACCTGATGGTAAGTGGTCAACACCGCCCATAGACAATGGCGTTGTAAGAAATATTAACCATTCCTTACATCACCAATGCGCCACCAACCATGGGAACCAAGATGTTACGTCCCTCGTGCCTGTATTTACTCTGGCTCACTCACCCTTCAAACCGGAACACGGTAGAATATCTGATAAGTATAATATATATGTATATAATATATCCAGCTTGGTCAACAAATAAACAAACTAATAGGAAAAAAATATACGACAAAGATATATCAATTAAGTAAACATTTTTACAAATAAATAAAATCTTGGCTTGATATGACGTCGACACGATAATCGTGTCTAAAGCTATGACTTTGTCATTATAAAAGAGGTTTAATATAATATAACTTACATGGATTTTACCTAATTAGCAGCATTTTAGAGCTCATCAAAATGTATCTTATATAAAGTTAACATGTGTAGAGAGTTAAAAGTTTTCTTATTTATGTTAAACGTTCAAGATTGTGTGATGCTAATTTTGAAGTATTACATCATTATGTTCGGAAACTTTTGCTTTTGTATTTGCATCGTAACTTTGTTGACTCTCAAGTTAAACTGTGTTAGCTTGAATTTTATATAAGTATGCGGTAAAACTTACAAATTTAACTGGTTAAGATCTATTGTCATTTTAAACACAAGGTTACATCATGTTAACTAAAACAACGCAATGTATTTAAATACATTGGAGGATAAATTGAAGTATCAGTCAGTCAATTGCCGTATGCTGGGCTAAGAACTCCTCTTTTTCACAGTATATTTATGAGCTTCCTCCACTACGCGACTTCAACGCGGATTGTTGGATAAACATTTGCAAGAAACTCATCCAACACAAACAGGATTCCTTACCATGTTTTTCATTAACATCCAACCGAAGATAAATTATTAATTAAAAAAGTACGTGTAAATCAAATTTGATTTAGATGCCGTTTGACACTTTCTAAATACTGTGACCTTTCGGTTGATCCTAATAAGTAATAAGAACAATAAATATTTAAAGATTCTTTAAAGATCGAATCAAATTTGTCGAAAACACAAACCTAGTGACGTGTGATATTGACATTAATAAGTAACTATAATAAAACATGCTTTATCAAATGAATTGTTAAAGGTTAACACTGCGTCAAAACCGAGTCTAATTTTTATGTATATACAAAACTTTTAAATGTATTCTTATAGCAAGTATCGTGGATTTATTCATCTAAAACTTTTCTCTCGTATTTCGCAAAGTGATATAAAACTACGTTTCAACGAACACTTTTCTTCGCTTAGTTGACAAACTTGTTCGAGGCCAATTACAAATAGCATACGTAATATATTGAAAACACATTGAAAGTATATGTATTTTGTCTTTGGAATTTCTAAATATTTTTTGTATTTTATTCACGCGATCTGTTATGTCTACACCTGTAATATAATTGAAACTATATATGTTTACAGTATGTGCTTACTTTTACCTTGTTATATAAGCATGGGTACCACTCACTACCGCAAATATTCTACCACTGAACAGAAATACTTAGTATTGTTTAGTTCTAGTTTGAAGAATTTGACTGAACGCAACTACAGACGCAAGGAATATAATATCTTAGTTTCCAAGGCAGATTTATGGTGTATTGGCGATAAGAAACATCTATACCCAAAGATAGGTGGCCATCACTTAAAAATACCAGATATGTTTACATTATAATAAGCCGTAGGTATATAATGTAACCTCATTATGTGTTATTGTGTTGGTAGTTCTAACAAAAAATCAACATGACTTGGTTTTTCCGTTAGTCATTTATAATGCTTTAATTGCAAGCATTCTCATACCTGAAACCGTTTCAAAATAACTAAGCAATGACGTTTAATTATAATAATTCTATAAATTTCTAAGATAAACGCTCGCATACTCCAAAAATACTTAACACATACTTTAAAATGTTCAATCAATCTTAGTTAGAACATTTCTAAGTGCAATGTGTGCTATATTTCACAATTAGAGAGGAGATGACCAAACTACAGTATAACTCTGCAATCTCTTCTACGTAATCCCAAGTCTAAGCCATGTGTGACGGTAATGTCTGTGCTTTGACTTGCCAAGGAAAAATGAACCATATCAGTTTGTAGCAAAGTCTAAATTGTTTCAATTATCACGGTTACAAAAGGATAGGTTACGATGGATATGAAAAAGTATTATATTTAATGATTCAACTTTCATTCCATCCATTTGTATGTAACCTTAAATCTGCTTTAACTCTACGGTCAAAAGCCCTCATTAATAAGCTAAATTTAAATGCACATGTTGAAAGGCTTACAAAGCCGGAATATGGTAAAGATGATTAGAATCACGCTGAATTTTCATCAATCTTGTTAAATCTGATGTTTGACTCCCAAATTTTATGATGCGTAGTTGTCTACAGTTTAGTGAATGATTAAGGTCTGTGATCACTGGGACCTCATTCTACTAGCAAATAGTTCAAGTTGTTAAAAATATATTTTCAACATGTCATTTACACTGCCTTAAATGAATATGAACTATAATTATAATGTCAGAGAGTTCAAAATCAATAACATTTTGTATTGTATTGCTTCTTACGTTAACTTCGTTATCCCCTCTGTCATGTCAACCAGTAATACATACTTATGTTTCATTTTTTTTTTATCTAAATCTATATATATGAAAGCCAAATGCCTATCACTGATTAATCATGAAATCTCAGAAACTTGAAATTTGCAGGTACGCTCCTTTAAGGATGTAGACATCACGTAGATTTAACGAAACTACCCCAAAGGAGATAAAACGGGTTTTGGAAGTTTGTGTTTTATAAATTTCGCACGAGTAAAGCCGCAGGTTTAGCTGGTATATCTACATATATGGTTCATCAATAATTCTTAAATATAAACTTGCATATAACGCTCATAACAATATTATAAATGTGATTTTTTTCTGTTTGGACGGTTTTTTAACATATAGCCTTAACATAATATAGCCCAAGGTAATCTAACACCTGACGAATGGTTACTGTTTGCATTTTCAGGTAATTAAATTCATTTTACAAACCATCCAGTTGCGTTTCGATCAAAGTTGGATCGTAATATAATTGTGATCGTATCGTAACCGATATAAATAATTAGAATTGGCATCTTATTGGCATTGATGGTTAAAGTTGGATTGAAATAGAATCGGGAACGTATCATTGCCATTAGAAGTTAGTAGGATTGCCTCCTGGTCGTAGCATGAAATTACCATATGTAAAGTAACATGTCTTAAATATCCCACTGCTGAACCTCTTTTCGTCTCCAGGAGATGACTTGGAGCGTCTCAGGGTTAATTATTCATCTTAAAGCTCCAAATACACATATTATGGCAAAATAATTTAAATTCATGCAATTGGAATTTTGTTTCATCATGGTGATTTCCTTGCAACTAATCACGAAATGAATCATGAACTCAAATCACAATACTAATTTTATAGTTGACCCTTGATCTGATACTTTATTATAAGTACCTGAATTAAAAGAAATACGAAAAAAAATCAAACTTAAGTATAATTTTTATTTAGGTATTAATTTATAAAAATCAACTCAACTAGACGCAACTGATGTATCTAATAAAGTACCTTATCTGAAATTTATTTCGGCTCTATTGTATGAGATTACTAATTTTATTTGCAAATTTTCAGGTCCCTGTTAGTGATAATCTGTTTGCACAATTTGCGTTGCGGTTTCTCTCAGCGGCTAATATCTACACGTGCCATTTTAGCTCACCCCAATTTCTGCAAATGATCGTGGACGTAATTGTACGGTGTGTGTGTATAATGTGTACTTTTGTGTTTTTCGTTGAATTTTCGTGTGGACGGAGTGATGAAATTATTTATTATTACTTTATGAGTTCTATATTTACTTTCACAACACAACATATAAATAACAGATAACATAAGAGTAACGAAACGCAAACAACATATGGATCGTGTTTTTTTTTTTTTGCAAGATAAAAGGTAAGTGCATTTAAATAAGAGAGGAGATAATAACAATTACTTAATAACATATATTAAAGTGTAACAATATACACATCTACATCCCAATGATTCACACATCATTAAATTCTACATAATATTTCACACACACACAATCATATATAAAGGTGATAAAACCAGAAGTCTCTTAATACCAATATTTGTAAACTTATACTAACATATGTTAAGTTACACAAAATCGAAATCAACACACAAACAAAACGTACATAGAAATAAAATTTACCCAAAAAATAAGGATGACACATAAAATAGAGCTATAAATAAACAGACGTGCAAATTGTAATGTTCTAATTTATAAATGGTCGTTATCAGGATCATAATCGCGGACTTGTTGATGTCAATTACCAAAAACGTAAAATTCGTCCTATGTTAGATAAGCTAACGAGTTAGTCCATTAAAAGGGTTCCTTTTATCCGTAATATAATATTTTTATAACTGACCGTGTAACAGAGAGGAAATTTGAAATTTTATACCAAAGTAAATTATGCTGATCGTTGAAGTTGGAAATTCCACAAAGGTTTTCGTGAACATAATTCTATCTCAGTAACAATTGTGTGGAATAAAATCAACTAAAATTATTACTTAAAGAACTCTTTGTGAGTTAATAAAGCAAGAAATGGCACTGAAATTGCTTTAATTTGTACAAAATGTATATATTAATAATAAAATACTTTAATGTATACAAGAAGAAGAGTGTTACAAAGAATTCAATCTTAATTATTTGTATGAACGATCCAATGCGTGGAAAAGAACATGAACGTCTCATTGATAAATATATATTTCTACAAGATAGCTTATATGCTATAATACTTCTTTTAGGTAGATATGACAAAGGACCAGCTCCTTTGTCATATCTACCTAAAAGAAGAAGGCTTACCAGATGGAGAGTGACTGACAACGCTGATGGACATCTGCAACACCGGGGGGCTTGCAGATGCGTTACCGGCCTTTAAGAAACGTGTAGGCTTGTAGGTTGAAGGTTCCCAAGTCATATCGGTTTGGAAAAACCGCCGGCTAAAGCTAGTTCCAGAGCGGTTGAGGTAGAAAATGCCTTAAATAACGCGCTGTTGTGAATTTTCGGACGTCTAGGTGGTTTGAGTGGAACTTGGAATTTTGACGAGATGTCTGAAGGTGAAATTTTTATTACCAGACAAAATTACAATTTAAGTTTTTAAATTTAATAGAATTAAATTATTATTAAACGTCCTAAATGAAAAACAATACTATGTCCGCGCTTTTTTTTCATCATCTATATAATCTTGTATAGACTACACATATTTTGTTTATCTTTCCATGAGAAATATATCAGACAAAACAATAATCGAAAAAGTACAATATGTGCAATTAATAACATGATATTTTTATTTGGAAGACCTCAGAATTAAATCGTTAATATTTATATTATTATCTAGACACTACTCTGTATGCAGTACAAAATCCGTATAATATGGGCTGCATTAATACAGCGTAGAATGTCATAAGACATTTTACTACAACAGTAACTAAAATACACTACGCTAGCTGAGTCTACATAAATCAACAGTGGTTTTTATTTTACCGCGAAGGCCACAGCCCTACTCACCTATCTATTAATATAAGAGCCCTATTGGAACTTAAAAATCTAAGGTATGATTAGTTGATCAAATCGCTACTGGCTCATTGGCATATAAGTTAATTTGCTATATACATTTTTTTTACATTAACAGCCTGTAAATTTCCCACTGCTGGGCTAAGGCCTCCTCTCCCTTTGAGGAGAAGATTTTGAGCATATTCCACCACGCTGCTCCAACGCGGGTTGGTGGCATACACATGTGCAAGAATTTCGTTGAAATTAGACACATGTAGGTTTCCTTACAATGTTTTCCTTCACCGCCGAGCAGGAGATGAATTATAAACACAAATTAAGCACATGAAAATTGATTGATGCCTACCTGGGTTTGAACCCGAAATCATCGGTTAAGATGCACGCGTTGTAACCACTGGGTTGTAACCATCTCGGCTCATTTCCTATATAAGTGTTGTCAAAATATATCGGTCTACGTGTAAATAATATACGGTCAAGGTCAAAATCAAATCAGGAACCCATCCCTGTGGAAAGCAATCCCTAAATAATCATACTATCCGCCTAAAACCTTCTAATATATCACCCTGTGAAGTGTTGATGACATAAATCGCGCTATCGCTTTCCGGCCCACTTGACGTAGAGCTCGCACGTCATTGCGGACCGCGGCGCTGCGGACGTTTTATTACATAGTTAGGCACCTCTGTGTGTTTAATGGTCTGTGGCGATTGTTGGTATTATAATAAACATTTGTATATAATGCGATTAGAAACTATCGAAATTTAGTTCAACTTATGTAGTTTTGTAATTAAATTATTTCATTACAAAATTTGTATACAGTGATTTAGTAGCCCAAAATAAAAAGAGATTCAAGAAAATTATATTTAATACGAGAATTAAAAAAAAGGTACTCGAAGTCTGTGACAGTGGCATGTTGCAAAAAATTTATTCAACTGTACGAGTCAGCTATGTTACCCAATACTGTTAACATTGACAATAAAAAAGAAGCAATAAAGACAAAGGAAACATTTTTTCTGTATGCTAACCAAACAGATAAATGATAACAGATCTTGTTCTTATAATATTAACAAAAACTCTGCATATAACACACACATTTGAAGAAATCTACCGCAAGCCGTCCATGCAGCGTGTCTGAAGTACTAGCCACATATTGCTGTACATAATATTTTCTGTTTATATTCATTAGCCTATTTGTGAGCCGAGATGGCCCAGTGGTTAAACGCGTGCATCTTAACCGATGATTTCGGGTTCAAACCCAGGCAGGCACCACTGAATTTACATGTGCTTAATTTGTTTATAATTCATCTCGTGCTCGGCGGTGAAGGAAAACATCGTGAGGAAACCTGCATGTGTCTAATTTCAACGAAATTCTGTCACATGTGTATTCCACCAACCCGCATTGGAGCAGCGTGGTGGAATATGCTCCATACCTTCTCCTCAACGGGAGAGGAGGCCTTAGCCCAGCAGTGGGAAATTTACAGGCTGATTATGTTTATGTTATTATGTAGCCTATTTGTCCAATAATGTTACTAATGATGTTATTTCTAAAATTATTTGATCTTATCGATAATCCTTAATTGTGATCAAATGTTTTTAAAAGTTTTATTTAGGGACCAAAATATATTTTTTGTCTTGCCATTAAAAAGTGTAATGTAAAATAACAAATATCTTTTAAACTTGTTTACATTGAATTCTGTAAACTTTAATGGACCAAAATAATATTAATAGGCTTCGATCAACAACAGAGTGGTATTGTTGATCGAAGTAAATCGGAGATAAATTATATAACGAGATCATCTACTTTACGTATTATAAATGTGTTATTGTCGATTTTCTAAATGAAATTATTATTTTTTAATAATTGTGTTCGATTAAAGCCGATAAAAGCTTTCTGGCTATATTGTGTTAGGTTTTTAAATAAATAAACGATGCATAACTTTATCTCATGATGATAAATCACATAGTTTTAGTTTAAAAATAAGAAAATACTGCACTCAATTTATCAAATAATAAATTATTTAATTTACTCGCAGACCGGCCGCGCTTTGCTGTGGTTTTCTTGTATTTATTTCAATTATCAATATTAACTAATGTAATTTTGGTATTATTAAGGGGCTGATTGGTATGGAATGATGAAAAGTTCATATTAAATTTCAACGTCGAGAAAATGTTAAATTTTTATTAATTTAATGAATTAGTTAGATAGGTAATGATGATTTTCAACACTGAAAATTAAAATTATTTTACCTAATTTAATTTTTATTAATCATTACTTTCATTTAACTAAGAACTAAGCGATGAACAAAATTTCTAGTTGAGCTGTCTTTCGTCAAAATAAATAAATTCGATGATTTTCTAATATGAATAAATTTTCAGACGAAAATTGTGTGAAGGATTCCTGATAAATCCAAAGAATTTAAAAATTCAATTGGAAAATTGACGTTCAGGTTTTCATCAGCAATGGCGTCGATTGACTTAAAGTTGACTGGCAATAAATTTTGTATTTGATACTTAATTTCAACGAAATGTTGTTTTCAATTTTAATCATATGATTACTGGGCCAATTATGCTCTAAGTAATTACTAAAAATATCCAAAAATACACTCAATTAGTTCACTTTTAAATGAACAATAGAGCGGAAGTTGTCTGGCAATTGGATACATTGCGTATTTTGATGTAGTCTGATTATACCGTTTCCAATATCCAATAATTTATGTGATTGTAACAGTAAGTACAATCATAACCAATTAACTATTAATTATACTGCCATCTGCTAGAATCTTATCGAACTAACAGATAATTATGTGAATAATAATTATAATAATGCAATTATAAATTGAGATATAAACTGTTAAGTTGGAATAAAACTCACATTTAAAAAAATAAGTTAAAATCGGTACAGGAGTTTCGGAGTTCATCCCGGACAAACATCTTGACACGGGAATTGTATATAACGGAGTGGCTTGTCCCGGCTTGTTTTTAAAAAACATGACGTCAGCATTGCTGACGCCGACGGGTTTTCTATCCATCCTCGAAGTTATGAAATTAAACTCAGGAAATATTATTCTCTGATTTATTCCAAACTGAGGAGGTCCGATCGCTCCGATGGCTCGAACAAGCCTCGCGATACCGTTTTTATCTGTATTTGTGTATTGCTGTTGGCCCCACTGGCCTTTACAGCGTCACCGAACGTTGGGGCGAGTACTAAGACTCTGCCTTAAGGTGAACCCTTTTGGGCTCGAGAGTGACGTTCGTCCTGAGGGTGTTTCCTATGAGATCGCACCTCGGCTCAGAACGTAGTCGGTTGGGTCTCGCGATATCGGCGGGCGTTCGGCCTTTTATAAGAAAAGTGGGAGGGGCCACTATTCACTCAATATAACACCTATTTATGGACGGTGAAATATTTCAAACTAATTCAACATCTCAAAATTCACTAAATATTATTAATTTAATAATCAAACAATAATTTCCGGGCACGTGTTTTTCTTAAATACTTGATTTTCCGCCGATATATATAATAGATTTTACAATTAAAATAAAATAAAATCGATGTTGTTGTGTACATCACTAAGCTCTCGCTTGACGTCATCGAATGTTCGAAAAATAAACCGCTCGGATATCATACTATTTAATATACAGTAGTCTCTAGCCAACAAATATCTGTGGTTCAACACAATGTACTGGAATATAAGCAATATATATATGTTTTGGTTATAATGCATGAATTTCAATCAAAGATTCTAAGTTCAAGTCACAAGTAACGACGAATTAAGATGTGGCTTATTTATCTCGAGCTCATCAATCTAAAAACATCGTAAGGATAATTGAATTTCGATAAGACTTTGGACCTAAATATCATCAATTGCTTACCCTCATCTGGTTGTTTAGGGCCTATGATTTATAAAACCGCTTTTTTTGGATTGCGTTGATTTACGACTGTCCGCCAGCCCGACGCCAGCACTCCTTTTGAACAAAATTTGATTCTGGGTTGTTAAGCCCTTATACAGTGTTTAAAGGCACTAAGTGCTGATGAAAGCAATGAGTACCGTTGTTTTTAATTCAAAAAGATCTAACTTTTAGCGGTAACTCTTTAATATATTGTCAACAACAACACGGTTAATATTATGGTAAGACTATTATGTTCCCCTGACCAATTTAGATTGTCTGAGAGAAGTCAGCTGAAGGTCACTATTTACGAGGCACGGGTATGCTAATACAGCCAAATTCTAACGCTGATAATTTCTTGACAGAAAAATTAAATGATTTATCGATGACCCGGGGTTTAGACCCAGTACCCGGGCAGTCTTATAGCTAGCCACAGGACAAACAAGGAAGACAATAAGACCTTATAGGTTAATAGAGTGAATAAGAACTACATTGAGTATGAGATATATAAATAGAGAGAGGTATTATGAATTATTCGTAATTTAATTTGAAATCTTAAATATAACATTTACATTTTATCTAAAATAATCTTTGGATTATAATCACGCGAAGTTTTCCATAAACAAATTGAGCCTCAATAACGTTTTCTAGTTAAGAAAAAAACTGTGGGTCAAATCTAAACTCTCAGATATTCCCAAATGATCCGGCGCTAATATTTAGCGAGCTTCTAAAAGAAAATGTTATTTACCTTAATAAGAGAACGGTAAAGATGTTTTCCCTTATGTCGGGATGGAGGAAAATTAAAGTACACGTTCGTATACATATAGTTACAATTTCGTTTAAGGAAAGCGAGGAATTTACTCCGCGTATTCATAGGTAGGAACCATTTGTTCGTTCTGTATTAATATCCGTGTATTTAAATATTATAAAAGATTTTTATTAAAATGGCTACTCAAACTTTGAATAAAGATGATGCTTCTCAGCATTTTTACGCAATTTTTTATAATATTATCACTAGCACTGTGATCACTCAGATGAAGGATTATTTTGTTTCAATATACAATATATAGGAATATTAATTATGGGGTGCATCTCAGTCACCTCACCAGATGTCCATAGTCCATCTATGTATATGTAGTCACTTTCCATAAAGTAAGCCACTATCATAAAAAAAAGCTACGAAGTATGTTTATTGTACCTGATACTACACTGCCTTTATCACTCGGAACCTTACAACCGGAACACAAATTTATTAAATATTGCTGTTTAGTAAACAAATGACCATCAAGTATATCGGCTAAAATCTTAATGAGTAAAATTTTATATGAAATCGAGATGAGAAAATTGATTCCAAATATTCGAAAACATTTTCGTAACTATACAATGCATGTTAAAGTAAAATTTAACGAACCAACGAATGAAAAACTAAGTAAAACATTCTCATTTAAATATTTAATATTCAAAACGTTAGCTGCAATTAAAATGTTCTGAATGTAAACAACCATTGATTAGGTTAACAAATCAGAATGAGTCGAGACGGACCGGTGGACGGTAATTGAACAACTTGCCCTAAATTCGATTTAGTTTTAAATAGTTTTATTTGTTTTATGTAACCCAAATTTTCTGCTTTTCATTAGTTTCGAACAAACAATAATATATATACTAGCTGAACCTGCGGCTTTATCCGCGCAAAATTTATAAAACTTTACATATAGCATATAAACGTTCATCATCCCCCTTTTTTTCCCCCAAGAATCGAAAAGGTAGCCTTTGTCCTTCCTCAGACATCAAACTATCTCCATACCAAATTTAGACTAAATTAGCTCAGCGATTTACGCGAGAACAGACAGAGTTACTTTCGCATTTATAATATTCGTATAAATAGATAATTTCGTTTAAAAGTGGGACATATAAATACAATGGATAAACCTTCTTATGTAAACTTTATCTATTAATAGAATGTGTTAGCTATATTGTATGTTGTAGGCTTCCTATTTAAATAAATAAATTACCTCTAAATTCAAAGTGCCAATCTATTCAGACTTACTTACTTTTTTTTTACAATTTACTTTATAAGTTTTGGTGGTAAAGTTGGCATCAATAACTGTTCATCGAAATAAATTCTGCCTCGTGACTGCTATGGTATAACATTTGAATAGAAAAAGTCTTTACCCAGCGGCGGGATATTTACGGGCTATCACTGTATTGCTTTAACTGTTTTATTCAATACACCTAGTGGCTAGAAGTCAAAGAGTTCTGGGTTCAAACCCCAGATTGGGCTGATAAAAAGTTACTGGGTTTATCCGTCGAAAAAATCTTAGTAACAGCCCGGAGTTCAAGAGTTGGAAGTGTGTACACTGCCATGCCTCGGAAAGCACGTGAAGCCGTTAGTCCTGTGCCTGAACTCTTTCTGTACGGGTCGGGTTTGCTGTTCCATCGGATTATGAGTGTGAGGGTATAGAGACTCCATCTTTATTTGCGCACACATTTGTGTGCTATAATATGTCCTGCGTAGTTTGGTGGTCTCCCTTGTGATTGTGTAGCTTCCGTGGGCGAAATTGGTGAAGACGACATCATTAATACGAACTTAAATCACATACATTTATTTCAGAGCTAAGTACAATTATTTTAATGCATCAAAAAACTGTAAAAAGGCTAAAAACCTTAACGGCTGTATATTCATACTATTGAAATAAATAAAAATTCTGATTAAAAAGTTCATGCCTATTTTGTTTCCGATTCTATGAAAACATTCTACAATGGCATAATTCTGAACCTAAAGAATAGTCTGATCAGCGATTTTGATCTCATATCGAAATCAATACTATTGTTCGTCCATTGTGTAATAAAACAGAATAGTTAGGAATTTGAATAATACATATATTGAGATCGCAACTGAACGTTCATATGTCTGCCGTCTTCAAACTTAGTCAATTTGAGTGGCAGATGTTTGGCAACTGATACAGACAGTGTGAATGAAATTCAACAAAGGGGTTCGGATTCACAGATGCGATTCTAATTTTAACAATATGGTGCCGAAATTAGAATGTGTTCGTTTAATTATTTTGAAGACTATGTTAAATTGTTTAGCTTATATTATTACTAGCGATGCAATTAATAAATAAAGAAAATTAGATTTTTTTTAACATAAGTCGACGTCACGCAGATACTTGTTGATAAGTGGTCACCACAGCGCACAGACATTGGCTCCAATACGTCACCAACATTGTGAACTGAGATGTTTGTGCGCCTTTATTTAGTGAATTTATCTATTTATTAGTTTAAAAAAAAGTAACAGTACACTAACGGCCTGTTAATGGCCCAAAAGGCCTCCTCTCCCTTTCAAGGAAAAGGTTTTGGAGCTTATTTCACTAAGTTGCTTTAATACGGGATACACATGTGTCATAATTTCATTGAAATTAAGCACACGCAGGTTTTCTCGCTATGTTTTCTTACATCGCCCAGCTTGAGATGGGTTATATACACAAATTGGTTTAAATTTTGTAAACCCATGAAAATTCAGAGTTCCTTGCTTTGGGTTTGAACCCGCAATGCTTTTAGTTTATATAATATGTCAGAAATATAAAAAAAAAATTGCATAGTAACTTCAATTAATCTGAATAATGATGATTAATGATTCGAAGAATATGTTTATAATATTTTCATATTTAGAACAAAATATTTACAAATTATATATATATAAACCTTCCTCATTTATTGATATCTCTGTTAGTGAAAAACGGCATCATAATCCGTTGAGTGGCTTAGAAGTGACGTCACGTCGTCAAATCTTACCAAATAAACAAGCAAATAAAAAACTTCACTTGTGCATTTATGTATAATATTCGTTAAATTTCCTCATCCATACCAATATTCTAAATGCGAGTAACTGTGGTACAGAACCTATATTTAATTAATTATATATTAAAAGACAACTATTTTCTAGGCCAAAACAATAAATTGAATTTCATGAAATTTGCTATAAAGCAACCTTGAACACCAAGAAATATAGGCTACTTTTTATGTCTAATACTTGACGACTAATCCCTAAAACACGAACGAAGCCGCGGGCGACAACTAGTTCTTTTATAAAATTATATTCCGAATCTATTATATTATATTCTTTGTTACACTTCCTAACTTTCTGTCTGGACTGTGTGACGTCACTGATAAACATTCTATCTTATACGGAACGTGAAGATAGCTTGTAGTTTCCGGATGATATGTATAGTTCTCTCGAGTTAAAACTTTGAAGTAACCTGTACAGAAAAGTTGGACGCTATTGTGAAATATACTGTAATAGCCCGTTATTGTCCGATCGCCGGACGAAGATTTCCAACATCTTATAGGAGCGTATTACGCTACGCAACTTTTCTGCATGCTAGCGAATAGTTTTCGGTTCATTTGGCCTTCTCGGTTACCATTGGGATTTTTTGTACTTAAATAATTATTTATTAAAATCAGATTTGATCTGTTGAGTAAATTTTAAATGTTGAGTTTAAGTTAGTATTTATAAAAGCAATGATTTTTCATTGTCTTCTAATTATTATAAACAATAAAATATTTGAATAAATTGAGTTAGGCTTGGTTTGCACTTTAGGGTGCACGTCAGTCACCTTCACGTGGTGCACCCTGGGCAACGGGATCGAATTGAGCTTGCTCGTCGGTTACGGCGAAGACTGACGCGGCGGTATGCCACGGGGTCGCTCCTGTTACATCTCTGGTCAGCAAAGTGGACTATGTGAGCCTCGTTGGCAAGAAAGAGGGGGGGGTTTCACGTTACGAGCGTCCGAGGTATAGTTACACATCAGTGGTCAGCGGCGGAATCAGCTATCTTATCCGCCTCAGGGCAACGCCCCTTGATTCCCGGCCTTTAGTGGCAGATTTGGTAAGCCACGAGCGGCGCGGCGGTTTTTATACAAGAAGATTATACGCCAAGATACTCGTAGTCACTTACCATAAATATCGGAGATGAACGTCCAATTATAAACAGTCCAAATAGAAACACTATTTAAAAGATAGATAAAGATCGCCTTGTTATCCAATTAGTAATATCGATAATTAAAAATAAATACAGAATATTTCAAAGTAATATGAAGTGCGACTTAAAGTATGAGTGGTGAAAAACTAACATAGAGCCTTAGTATTTACATTTCATCCGGCGATTATGCTAATATCCGCTGCAGGAGTTAGTTAGAATTTATTTGCGGGGACGCTTAGTACACCAGCACGATGTTTTTTACTACTACGTTTCACCGATATATTATATTAGAGGCTACCTATAAGATCCTATCGATCCTACGATCCTCCGTGGTCCTCGGTTCAAGCCTCAAGTCGCATTAGAAGGTTATTGAGTTTTTCTATTCAAAATTTTCGAAGTTCGAATCTGGTAGTTTTATCTAGTGAGGATTGTTCTAAAACTTGTGTTTCATAAATATGTATGACACGCCACTACCATGTGTATCCACCAACGTGCATTGGAGCAGCTTGGTGGAGTAACCTCCAATGCTTCTCCAAAAGAGAAGAGACTTTACCCCAGTAGTGGAATATGGGCTATTGCAAAAAAACGACATAAATTCATTTTAGCCTTGAGATATTTCGACATTAGTATTTTATCTAAATGGATGGTCGACAATACTATGAGGTGTGGTTTATTCTTGCCTGAAGAACATTTTAATTAAGTCTCTAGTCCTGTTACGTGAATTATCCTCTATGAATAAATTGGGCCTTTTTATTTAGCTTTGCATAAATGAAGACATCTTCGTGTCTAGTTTGAGCTCGGGGACTCGAAATTGTTTTATAGTTTCACTATTCACTTTATTATCTTCCTTAATTTTAGAGACATTTATGTTACAATATTATAAGTAATTCCATTTTTAAATTATGAGAACAATTTAAAAATAAATAGTTGTGTTTGTTGCTAACGCTTTGGATAAGAACTTTTTAGTTCTGCTTCCAGGATTCCGTACTGACTAGATTCCTAGAATCCCGATGTTTATAACCGACTTGAGTTAAATTCCAACGAGGTTATAAAATACTGTTAAAGAACCGTTGCGTTGGAGTAAAACGCGAAGTTTTGATCCTTATTTACAGTAACTTAAAATCGTGTTTGTAAAAATAAATCCTATTATTTTTGCACAATATATTCGTTATGGATTTCTAGGGTTATGTGTATGTATTAACTTTTTTATGTTATATGAGGATTTCGTCATTCTTAAGCTGTTTTTCATAAATAATTTTTATACTTTTTAAGTAACAGCTTGTAAATTTCCCACCGCTGGGCTAAGGCTTACTCTCCTTTTTTGAGAAGGTTAGGAGCGTATTCCAGCACGTTGCTCCAATGCGGGTCGGTGGATACACATATGGCAGAATTTCGTTGAGATTAGACACATGCAGGTTTCCTCACGATGTTTTTCTTCACCGCCGGACATGACATGAATTAAGCGCATTAATGTGCCTGGGTTCAAACAAGCAATCATCGGTTTAGAGTACACGTGTAGAACGTTTACTCTAAACCGATGATTAATACTATTTTGCCGAGTCATTATGATAACTGTTATATTTTATTCTATGGCCAATGAAAATAAACTATTGCTCATTGCAAAACAACATCCTATTATGTCTTAGGTACCTACTTATTCAAACATTTTGTTTGTTTTTTTTAATTCTTCAAAATATACCCGATTTGTAATTTATTCTTAAACTATACGAAGAAATCAAGTTACATAGAGGGTCCTTCGTCTTGTTCTCGGATGGTATTACGCGAAATGTGCCAAGTTTTTAGTTGGCTAATTAATTCAGGCGCACGCTGTTATCTCGTAGCTCGCGAGCCTCGTCAAGGATAGCGTTATGCAGTATGAACGGTAATATAATATTTAAATATTACCAGCTATTACCTACTTGGCTTTCGTGAACAAGAATATAAAGATTAATCTTTTTAACTAGCTCTTGGTAGGTTTTTAATTGCTTTGTTTTAAAATGTGTCTTTGAGTAAGTCTTTATGCAATCCATTCACAAAAATACATTCAAAAAATATTAAGTAACAACACACAACCATTCACAGAATCATAATTGAATATCTATGTTTTAAAGTTTATTAAAATTTCTATTGAACCTAATTTACATTGTACACGTGAGATCATTTGTTTTTCAAATGTAACATTTCGTGGAATTATAATCATAATTAAACAATAATTTTATCGCACGTTGATGTTCAGTACAGATCGTTTTGATACCTTTGTCAGAGAAGGGAAAAGACAAAAATTGTTCTAGAGCTGTAATGACGTCATAACGAGGGCTCTTGGTGATTCTATCAAGAATCTTAAAGACGTACTCTAACATGGCGTATGAGAGATATCGGCGCATTACGTCGGTGGCTTGTTAAAGTTTCGGAGCTGATTTCATGCTGCTGAGGTCACAGAGGTCACAAATCGTAATGAATCGACCCAGGAATCCTAAGCGAGAAAAATGACACTTTATTGGTATTTGTGGTTAAGAGACAAGAAATCATTTAAAGATGAATATTAAAATAATACCATACAGGTATTCGTAGATAAAGAGGGAGCTATGGAGTAGTTCTGATTACATTTTTCGTATAACAGCCTTTCTAGATAGAATTCTGCGCAGAACATATCAGAATAAGTGTATGTCGGTTGAAGAATGTTAGGATTCTGATCCTATCACTCATATGACTAAGAACGTTAACTGTTTTTTGAAGTACAGGATTATACTTCTAAAAACTTCTTACTTCCTAACTCCAATATTATGAACAATTCTTTGACTGAATATCCAACGGCTTTTTATTTAAGTACTTACAGACTTTCAGATGATACAGCTTTATAACCTAACCACTAGGTCTAAAAGTCAAATTGCTGCTGTAATGTTCACATGTAAAGTCGATCTACCAATTAAATAAAATAAATATTATATTTAAATATCAGCTCGCCGTGCACACACACCGTCTTCACCGCGCGCCCATTTTTATATATCCTCTTTTCCCGCGCTTTTGCGATGTGTGTCACTCGAGATGACAGATGCATAAAATACACAGATAATATATATTTATATAAAATATAAATCTAATGCTAATGAATATGTTACTATAGATCTGTGTACACTACATCCCTCCTTTGTTATAAATATAAAATATTATAGTATATGGGATGAATAATAAACTTCGATTTCTACAATAAGTTTTTTTTTTTATTATACAACCAGGTAGACAAAATGAAACCATTTTACTGATCTTCATTCGTCTTAAATGATGGTTACTAATCTGTACCTCCACATCACTCTTTAATTGGCTTTTCAACGGGAACAATACTATCGTTATCCTTTAGTACATGCCAGTGTCCTACCATAATTTTTAGGTTTACTACATTTCGCTTATTTGTTGACCTGTCTCATCATTGTGGACTATTACGTCCCCGCTCTTACTCGATTCTACAGTGTGAGGAGCTGGATCGTAATTTAAAGTTATCTTATTATTCTTTGTCATGTTTTTACGTATACCTATCCCCTACCATTAGTTTACAGTTTGAAGACTGTCTGCATTCTTTTCCCTTCTTTTTTGTTGTTTGTCTCTGATCCTCACTTCCTGATCTTCTGCATATGTCATTGTTTTGAATCATAGCTAATTTATCTCGGAAATGACGATGGAAGAATAACTCTGCGGGAGTCTTTCCTGTTATGGGGTGTGGCGTATTGTACATTATCATATATTCTCTTAGAGCTTCTTTTCAGTCTAAGGTTCAGATAGCAACTCCCTCCACTTTAAAGCGTTTTGGGAGATCGGAGCAGACACCAAAGTGATCTCATACCATCCCATACAGGATTTGCACCAATTTTCAGCATCTTTGTCGCACTTCGGCCACCAGAATTTAGTTCTTAATCTAATCTACATTGCAACGATGCCGGGATGGCCTTCATGGGCAGATCCTAACACTCGACTTCTTAAATTTGTTGGAATCTCGATCACAAAGTTCACTTTGTGATATAATATAAGTGTTAATACTTTCACCCAAATAGTATTATAAAGTTCCTTTACTTTTGATATATCTGTATCCTGATATAGATTTCCTACAGTGGTATAGTGACAGGTGGACGTGACGTGGTCATCTCAGTTATACTCAGGACGTAGTCATGATCAATTACTTTCAGATCTAAAGCCAATTTGCAAAGTCTCGAAAGTGGATCTGCTATATTTTTTTTTACCTGGTCTATATTTGACATCAAAATCATATGGTTGTAGCCTTTCAATTCTGGCACATGGCTTTGATTTTGGACTAAACACTACCTCTAATGGTTTGTGGTCCGTAATTATTTAATTATTTTTTTTGCCATAAAGTAACATATCAAAATGTACAACTACCCATACTAGCGCTAACACTTCTTTTTCTGATTCAGTCTTATTACCGAATACAATACTACTATATTTCTCACCAATGTCTTACTTCGTTCGAACCTTTTTTTAGTGGTTCTGTTATTATTGCTAAATGAGGAATCCACTTCCTCACAAAATTTACTAAGCTCATAAATATCTATACATCTACGATAATATTTTCTTACGCCACTTTCTTTCAGAACTGGAACTATAGGTGATACCCTACTAGATGAGCCATTTACTTCTTCTAATATATATTTTTGTACCAACTCCCTAGCAAATTTCGGGACCAACTTCCTATCACATATACTGTCGTATTCTCTTAAACTTCTTTAAATTTAAATTTGATTTGAAATGACCTCAATAGATCTAGCGGTACTGCACTACCATAAGCTACAAAAGTCTTGTTAGAATTCCAATTCATATTTGTTACTTGAGCTTTATTTTGTTTCATAATTTATTAGGTCTGTCATGTGATTAAATTATGCTACATACAGCCAGAGTCTATAAGCATGCCACTCTTGTTTCACCAATGCTACTTTTTATCTTTAAATCATTTTCCACTTTAAAAATTTATCAATTTTATTTTATATACTTATTATATTATATGTTGATTCGGTCTTATAAGAACTTACAATGTTCTTTCTTCTTCTAGCTTGCTCTTTTTAGGGTCTCTAGTTCAACATTTTACCCTAAAGTGGTCTATAATTCTACATTTTAAATAGGCCTTCCCTCTCGCAGGTCTAATTTTAACACATGACAAAAGCTTTGTACTTCCACACTTTTTGTCCAAAAATTTCCAACTGTCTGTTTATGGTTTCTAACACATTAGCTCCTATTACTATTTCATCTAAGGTCTACTTGTCTCCTGCTTTTACAATTGTCTTTCTCAAATCGTCTGATCTATCTTTTCTATTATTTGAACGTTAATGTAGTCCTTTTGATCAAGAACTGATATTTACAAGCTTGATGTCTTAACTTTACTAGATACTTCTGAAACTTCTCATCAGAGTCTTGCTTTAATAAGTGATGAAATCTTAATAAATGATGCTCATATACATTTCTTTGCTTTGGAGCAAAATACTCATGTTACTTTTGAATGTTATGTTAAATAAATCACCTTCATTATCATTAGCTCCCGGAATACTATAAAATATTTCCTGTAAATCGTTTCCTAAAAAAGAATTGTCAATACCCGCTGCCTCAATATAAATATATAGGCCCCGCTTCCATCTCTCCCATCTAATGGAAGCTGACCCTACATCTCCCTCGCATTCGAACTTTTCAAAGGTATATCGCGTTATTGGAGTTATCTGTAGACAAATAACTTTTTGCTGTCGATAACGACTTTGAGTACAATCAATTAAATATACAATTTAGCAATTGAATGTTGATTACACACTTCCTATTGAATGCGCAAACATTTTTTACGCTATACAATGCTTAAGTGCCTTACGCAATTTAATGCTCACAATATTCGCAATTTAATGCTCAAATGCCTTACGCAATTTAATGCTCGTTATATTCGCAATTTAATGCTCAAATATCCAACGCAATTGAATGCTCACGATATTCGCAATTTAATGCTCAAACATCCAACGCAATTTAATGCTTAAATATCCAACGCAATTTAATGCTCATAATATTCGCAATTTAATGCTCAAACATCCAACGCAATTTAATGCTCAAACATCCAACGCAATTTAATGCTCAAACATCCAACGCAATTTAATGCTCAAATATCCAACGCAATTGAATGCTCATGATATTCGCAATTTAATGCTCAAATATCCAACGCAATTTAATGCTCACGATATTCGCAATTTAATGCTCATGATATTCGCAATTTAATGCACCAAAACCACGACTAGCTTAGTCAATGATAACTTACAGAAATCAGTACTTAATACATTTCCCAATTGAATGCTCGTGTTATCCCAATTTCGCAATTTAATGCTAATATCACACCATTCACATTTTTTGCTCATATGTCTCTTACCCATATATCACATGTGGGACACATATATTTTATTCGGGACTTTGTCCAACACAGGTACGTCTATCCCATTGTATATGGTAAACTTAAAAGTAATTAAGAGTAATTTATATTAATTAATTATTTTCGTATATTAAGAGTAACCTAACCTAACAATTATTATTACTTGTAGGTCTCCCGCGAAACTTCGCGTTTATTCTCCAGATTTTTAAGGAATTTCGAAACCTATGACAAGTTTTGTTTTGAATTCATCCCATTATAAACTGCAACTCACTCAAAATGATGGAACCTTTTTTAATTTTTAAAGTCAAATAGTATAGTCTTTAGTTCAGTTAGAATTGGAGTTTGTCGATAACAATTTACTTGAATTTTGTTTACGTTATTCAACTTTTGCTTATACAGCTGTAGTAGGTACCACTCTCTAACCAGCCAGTACCTTTTTCATTCTCTAAAATTAAGTATTTGTGAAATTATAACAATTAAGTAAATTATAATCAAGAATCCTCTCCACTTTTCTGCACATCTACGATTGCAGCCCTCCAAAATGAGACCATAACCGACCTTTTATATGCTGCTCTCGTCCTGTACTCACTGGTACAATATATTTAACTTTAAAACAAACTTAAATGTCTCTCCATTTATATTTAAGTGATCAGTGTTATTCCTAATGATAGATTAACGTTATTATTAACTTCGTCCTATGTAAGTGTAATAGACTTAAGTCCTTGGAAATAAAATCTTAAATTAAACATCGAACATCTACTACAAGATTCTAATTATTGCCTACCATATCATGCTTAGCTTGAACTACATCCACCCTCATCTGGAATCGAATTCGTCTTAATTTTTGTATTCAATAACAATGAGTCCCTTTTATGATTATTATATATCACAATGTTTAATATTTCAATAAGATAATGAAATATTAAAGTTTTCCAACAGTTGTTGTAGTAGGCGTCAATGTATTGATACATTTACTACAAAGTGATTAATTATATTTAAGTTTATTAATTATATTAAAGTTCTTTGTTTAGTATGTTTTGAACATCAGTATAATTAAATAAATAACTATGATATAATTAGAAATGTTAGGAAAGTGAATATATCTGCCTGGGAATTTCCTTTCCTATAATTGAAACAAAAAAAATAACTCACAATTTTCCTCGTCGCCACTTGTAATGTTCACATGTAAAGTCGATCTACCAATTAAATAAAATAAATATTATATTTAAATATCAGCTCGCCGTGCACACACACCGTCTTCACCGCGCGCCCATTTTTATATATCCTCTTTTCCCGCGCTTTTGCGATGTGTGTCACTCGAGATGACAGATGCATAAAATACACAGATAATATATATTTATATAAAATATAAATCTAATGCTAATGAATATGTTACTATAGATCTGTGTACACTACAGCTGCCAACTTTAATACTATATTGTAAATTCACAATTTTTTTAAATTATTAAATTTAATATATCACCTTGTTCACCAAAGGTTGCCTCTGTCTTGTATAACAATATCAAACGGCCCAAACATTGAGTAACGTCTTTTAGCGAAGCGTGCTTTATCGTCGGGAAGATGTAAGCAATTAAACCGTACTGTATACGGCACACCCGCTTTTGAATTAATCGCTTGTTTTCCGCTACAAGTTCTAAGGAACTTGGACCGCATGGTCATCATTTCTTATTACTTTCAGAACGCTGAATAAAAATATTAGGACGTTATTATATCAGTGTTCTCAATTTAAATTTTAAAAATATAAGTAAATGCTTCAACATCATAAACTTAACCAAGTTTTAAATAAATTTCCCAAACCTATATTAATAATTTCGTGCAGGTATACGATAGACCTGATCGAAACCTATCCACAATCATAGATCGTTAAAAAATAATGGTTTTTAGTCGACAACATATATATGAAAAATTCGTATAATCGAGATATTTCGATATTAAATCTATGAAATTCAATGACATGACAGTTCAACGGGCGGCCATGTTTGACGTTTACGGGTGCGTTCTGAAATCTGTGTAAAGAATGATTAATTGTTAGTTATCACCACCTAAACAGAAAATATAGATGTTTTACAATCACAAACTTATGAAAAATAAATGATAAGCCATATTTGTTTAGTTATATATTATTTCACCCGGACGAAGGGTTTTCATCGAATATTATATATTTTAAACAATTGCAATTTAGGATAAAATTTTAATTGACATATGCTGTCATTGTAGGTACACATTTCTTAGTGTCATGCATTACTTCGTGTACGAGTTGTAGCTTACTAGTCCAGGCTACTAGCGAACAGTGTACACTAGTTAACCCATATATGTCCCGCAGTTGGACTCCCCTCTTTTCCTATTAAGAGGACTTAGTTATTAAACCACGCTAATACTTTGTTTGGTAACAACTTGTAAATATTGCACAACCCGGCAAAAGCTTTCTATCCTCTTTGGAGTTTAATCCAGTATCTTGATCCAATAGAGATTTGTGACACATTTCGCAAAATTTTATCTGAAGAATATGCGCGCGATGTTTTTGCCCTTATAATAGTCGTAGGCGAACTACATAAAAATATATATGTTATATGTAAGATGTTTCCTATAGCCTTATTATTATTTTGAATTGGAGATGTTTTTGTAGACAAAAAAATCTTTTGTTTATTTATTATTTAAATTATCTTTAAAATAAAGTCGTAAATGAACATATCTTCTTGTATCCACCCCATACGTTTTACTCAATCTTTACATCCGACTTTAATAAGCTAATAAAGAAACCAAAGTAAATAAAAATATTTTTCCTACTTCACTTGTTATTAAGTAAACCCAAACAAATTCGAACCTAATTATAAAAAGTTCGTGAACATTAAGTTAGCACGAAAAATCGTGTAATAGAACTTTTGCGCCGCAGCCCTGGAAGTTAGACAATTTAATACGACAGCCACATCTCTGCCTCATATTTTCGGCTTCCCATCCCTAAATTGCTGGAAACACCTTTATATGTAAATGTTTATATACCGATATTTAAACAGTCTTCTCAGTATTTAAAAGTTATTTAGCCTCCGTAGCCTCCTTTATTAAATGGCTTTTACCCAAAAGTTTGCGCTTGCCTATGTTACCTCGTAGAGAACATTTCGTAATTCTTGGAAAGAAAAATCGCAACAAATTCTTAAAAGTTTTATTCACACAATATTAAACCTAAAACTCATCACTCGTAAAGTTCTTCGAAGTTCTCTCTCTCGAATAAGTGACTAATGACTGCAGTCGCGTGAATTTTAGTTGTCAAATCATTTGCAATATTAATTTGACGGCGCATTCGTAGCGCCATCTGTTGAATTACGTCGGAACTAGATTTGACAACTACTCGTAACTGTCAAAATCTAGAGGAGCGTCGTGTTAGATGGTTAGCGCAGCTACGTTGCCGGCATTCAACTTGTAACCGTCATCGTGAGCGCACCTCGAATTCAACGAATCACTTTTGTTCCGTGTAATCTACGATAGTTTTTGTTTTTTGGGGCAATGTATACGTTTTTACAACAGGATCCCAGAAAACGTTCAAAATTATTCAATTATAAAATTCAAAAGAATCGTTAAAGAGCGTTTGTGTGCTAAAGGATATTACAACACTAATGACTTTTTAGTTGACTGCACATCTTGGGAATGAAATGATCGCCTCCAGGCTGCTTCAAATAACTAAAATATAATTATCATTGTATATAATAATGGTTAAAAAAATATATATATATATATATATATCCCGCTGAGTTTCTTTCGCCGGTTCTTCTCGGGTCCGAGGTGCTAAATTCCGAACCGGTGGTAGATTTTTGACAATCAATAAGCAAGTGTAAACACTTTTATATTGAATAAAGATTTTTGATTTGATTTGATTTGATTTTCAGTACGATTGATTTATAATATTAAATTTTTGATTATTGATTATTGGACTAAACTGTGATTTCAATTTTATTTGAAGAAGTTAAGTGATTATACAATCGATTTTGGAGTTTAATCTCATTATTCGATTGCACTCACAACTCATAAATCATCGCTTATCCTGTCAAAGGTGATCTTTCGCCTTTAAATTTTATATAAAAATGTTTTACATTGTTTAATTTCGTGCGTTTATTTCTAATTTATTACAACTTAATGAACTTCTTGTAAATCCCAAATGAACCTAACTCTCATTACATATTCACCATCTCATCACCACACATACCCCCAAAATTTTAAAACTTAGCAAGGTACTACTGACACAAGATATATAAAGTAGAAGTATCCGAGGTTGGCGTTGACGTTGTATTACGGATGTTTAGTATTTATTACATAGCCTATTTCTATGTACAGCTGTAACCATCACCCATTGGTCAGTCTGCCTTATCTATACTAATATTCTAAATTTGAAAGTAATGCTGGATGTCAATCTGTGTATCTGACTGTTACGTTTTCACTGCTAAACCACTGAACTGTCTTTGATGAAATTTACTTTGAAGCTAGAATCCCAAAGAAGGATATATGATTATTTTTTATACCGAAATCATACGAACATGAATACAAAAAAGGGCGAGCAAAACCTCTACTACTACTAGTTATAAATAAAGAAACTGTTACATAATTCAATAAATATTGACTTCAATGATCTTACTCGTAGATTTTGTTTTAGTCTAGATTAGTTATATTGAGATACTAAAAACATAAGGTACCTTTCACAGAGATTTACGAATACCTTAAGCTGTGTACATAGCATAGCATAAAATACCTGATTACTCGTCTAACTTTCAAACATATTAGAGATTGTTTTCATTATCCAACGACATATATATCAACTTACAAAATATATTTAACTAGCGGATTCGCCATAGCGATAATACGGAGATATCTCCGTCAAAAATTTTAAAGCGCTTTTTATATCGACTTCAAGCATGCCGAGCTTAAATTTAAGCGTATTTATCGTATTATAGTTTCATTTAACTGCTCCAAAGTATTAACGCTTATTAATGTAAATAAAATATTTATATTAAATGTTAAAATGGAGATAAATGTTGCCATCAACACCTCCAAAATTCAAACCGTTAGTTGTATAAATATTCGAAATATGTAAATGAATGCATGAAAAAATACGATTGGCGTATTGTACGACGCTTAACCACGCAACGGGCGAATAGATCGGGTCGGTGAACGTTCATATTACATTTGATAAAATCCTTATTTTACTCATACCAAGTCCGGAGCCATAAATTATTTGAATAATAAAACAGTCAACGGCAGAATGTGCCACAAATGACTCATAATATATTTTTATTTTGACTGTGGCCTCGTGTAACTCGTGTGTCTATATAGGTACCACCCACACTTCAAATATTTTATCGTCAAGCAATAATACTAAGTGTTGTTGTGTTTCGATTTTAATGGTGAGTGAGCTAGTGTAACTACAGGCACAAGGAACATGGCATCACAGTTCCCAGGTTGATGGCTTTTTTTTTTTATGCTATAGGTGGCATATTGGCAATGTAAGGAATGGTTCAAATTTCTTACGCCATTTTGCTTATCGGTCAACGTATGTAATATAAAAAGCTATTACCTGTGCAATAATGCCTCCTCAACTTAATCGATGCAGCAGATTCGGAGCAAATTAACAGTGGCACACAGACAAACAAGTGATCTTATAACAGTTCTGTTCTATGTCTTGCCAAACATAAATCCAAATAGATATTTCTCGAAATCGTTTTCATATCCCAAAAGTAATCTGTTAATTTAATTTTTTATCCGTCAAAGACGTTGAAAAATGAAAACAAACAACAACAAACAATTAGGGGAAGTAAGAAATAATCTGTAGGTACGACTACATAACTTATTCGGCGGCAGTTTACTCAAACTCAGTAAGTCACTTGCGATAGTTATAACATTGTTCGGATTGATATATTATACGTTCGAACACGTACCCATTATACTTTTTTACCAGCCGAGAAAAAAATAGGCAAAACGTATCACTCAACCACAATAAACACCTTTAGAGTAACAAATTGTCAAATTCCCGTACAAAGACGCCGTACGGGCAGGACTCCTACAACGTGGACTGACGATCTTGTTAGGGAAGAGGGTAGCGCAAGACCGTTGGGAAGATTCTTGGGAGAGGTCTTTGTGAGGAGATGATGATTTCTTTAAATATCATAGCTTGTCCACAGACCTGTTGTCATTAATTTTGACACGATTTATATTAGGATTATTTATAACAATATTTTTATGAAAATAAATGTTTTGGTTTGAATTAACAACGACGATTTGTTTATTGAGTCGGCATCTTTGTTATAGTCACCAATTATGTATATGATAATGCAAGTTCTTATCCGAGTCTAAATACGTAATATTTGGTTTAGTATCAGGTATTTCAGAGTTTGAAATACAATAAAAAAATTCAATTGTTAAGTTTATGTTCGAATTATTTTATATCCGATTATTGAAAAACAAATAATAACAAAACAAAATAAAGCGTGTCGTATAACCGAATCTATATTTTAGTATAATACCCTTATACGAAATAGTCTTTTTTACCAAACATTTCATAGAATTTACACTATTTTTTTTTATGATTTTAATTGTCGAAACGATACACCTCGTAAAATATTTTTTAAAAGCAAATTGTATAAATATTTTTTACATGTCCAGATACTGGAATAACTATTTTATGTCGATAAATGAAAATGACCAAATAAAAATATTTTTTATATTGAACATTTTCAGTATTTTGTAAATAAACTTTTGAACTTTTCGACGAGAAAAATGTCAAAAATGTAACTTTATTTAAAAAAAATATTTATATTTTAACAAAATTGACAATTAAAATGAAGAATATTATTTTGAAACAAGCCCTTAATACTTTGTAACAGTTGTAACGAATTACGTTTAGAATAACAAGAGCACAAGAACCCGTAAACAAAATGATCGAAAACAAAATCTTAACGAGATGTACACTTCAAACTTGGACACTTCAAATTCGAGGGTTGACAGCGACAAATAATATAATACATACATATAATATGATAAAGAAGCGGACATGTCAATAATAAATAAGATTTAAACAAAATAAACTTTAATATATGTGAATATTAATAATTAAAATAACTAAACGAAGAAATAAATTAGGTAATCATCGCAAGAATAGACGACGAAGTTGTATTCCTGCGCGTGTCCACCTTGAATCGTCCATCGTCCTGTTCACGGTAACGGGCCGGCATCGGCAGTTTCGGCGCGCGGTGCGGTTGACTTCCTAAGTAGTTGTAGAGAAATGCTTAAGAAAACATTCGGCAAACAAAATTTTATAAAAAAAAAAAAAAACTTTCCGCGCCAATGTACAAAGGCGGTATTGACCGTTTATCATCACGACCTACGTGCACGTCCGCCATATTATAAAAAAAAAACTTAAATAAATAAGAGCTACATACATATGTGTCCCATTTGCAATTACATAACTTTTACCTTAGGAGTAAAAAGGGGGAAAAATGTCTTAAAGATAAAACATCCAGTCTTATTGCCTCCATCAGTGACATGGCTGGCTGATATTTTCGCCAGAGAACTTTAAATAAAATAACTGGGGAAGGGAGATGCTACTAGGACACTTTCCACGTTTTGAAGTAGTTAAGATTGTACATGACTTAAATCCAAAATGTAAATAATGCTTGTGTCAGAATAAGATGTTCACGAAACTTCTTCACGTCGGCCTCTACATAGGTTACAAGATAATCAATCGTATTATGCCATTTAATCTGTTTACAAATCTAGAGAATCGAACGGATAATTCAAAGTTAGTTTAAAAAGTAAAAAATAATAAACGAAAACATTAGCTCTCTCGCAGGCCAAAGTTTTCGCAACACATTCTAGCCGAAGGCGAAGTTATTCGATTTAACGTAGAATTTTATTGGCTGCCAAGCAACGCTAGCTGATAGTGGAATCGAAATGGAAATACAGTGACAGCTGTTCCTATGCAAATGCACTGGACAATTTAAATTTTGGTATTCTCGATTACGACTCGAATGTTTCGGACACGGATTTAATATTCGGATTCCAGTAACTTGTTATGAAGATTTGTTTTAAAAAATCTGAATTTAATCTCTGTATGATTAAATTTTTCTTTCAATAGTTCTATGAATATTATAGATTGATAGACAGGAATTCAAATATAGAAATAGCAATCTTAACTGTTATCGTAAATAAAATTAGCTTCAGGCAACCGCATGTACCCCTAGTATTAGAACATAAATAAAATTTTGCTGTATATAATTAATTTGTATAATATTAATAAGTTACGCTAAAATATAAATAACAATATATAGATATAAATAATGTAGTAAAATATTTATATTGGTAATGACGTTTCGCTCTATTTTAAACATACCTGTCAGCCACCAGCTTTACTGTTTTGTTAAAATCGTAAACAGATAATTCGAGACTCTTGCTAGCACCTATAAACTTACATTTTACTCTACGACCCACTCTGTACTTACTTTGTTCTGACAATTATATTACATCAGTATTTAAATAAATATAGTTTAATTTTTATTATATATAACCTGCATGAAAATTTACGAATACTAACCGCACACTCTTTGACTATGATGACACCATCCCGACCGCTTTCAATCACAGAGGCCAATCTCAAGGGAGACCAGCCAAACGCAGGATATATGATATATGTACATATGTGTGCGTAAAAACGTGTGCACTCTTTATTCCATCACTCTCACAATCTGATGTGACGGTATCCTTATATCTAGCCACTAGACCAACCAGGTAGTATATTTGATTAAACTTTTTTATCATATAATATGACATAATTATGTATGCGGTCAAAAAAACACTATAACACTCGAATAGAAGTTATCTAAACTAGTTCATCTATTTGATGGTTTGGATGATGGGATAATAATCACTTAACGCACCGCTAAACGCATTTCTTAGTATTGTTCTATTTCGATTTAAAGACTGAACGAGCTAGTTTAATTATACAAGATACTTTATTTCTTGAGTCCCAAGATTGGGGAGCATTGGCGATCTGAAGAATGGGAAATATTTCTTACGACACTTATGTCTATCGGTTATTGTGACTAGTTGGCATGAGGTGGCCCATTTGCCAGTCCGCTTAGCTATTATACAGCAAAATCTACGTGGAATTAGAAATCCAACAGCAGGAATTGTAAAATTACTTCAACTTTGTTATTTTTAATTAAACGAACCAGCTTTTCTCGCTGAGCTCGCTTAAACAAATTCAAAATTTAAATTCAAGTTGATTCAAAACTAGAGCATAAACATACTTCATAAAGTTTGCTATCAGAATTCCAAGTCCGGTCCGGGCCTCTTCAAGATATTCTGAAGCCACAATTTCTGATTCAGAGCACTCGAAAGCGCTTAACAATGCTGATCAACGAAAATAAAGCACAGGATCAACAAAAGTACAATAATGCAACTGAATAAAACAGACCGTAGGAAACTCTACATTGCTCATTTTATCTGACTTCAAAAAAGGAAGTTACATTTCCGCGTATATGTATTCCTTTTTTGCTCTGATAGTTCAATTCTAAAGGACTACTGTTAAATATAAAATGCCTTTAAGAACGGATTTAGGATAGAACACTTTTGAATTCATCACTTGTTGCTTTTGTGTGTGTTGTGTGCATATTACTTGATATTCGCCGATTTATAATTGAGATCAATAAATATATTATACTTTTTTTCAAATCGATTAAATTCAAATATAGAGTATTCGTAAGTGGAGAAAGTTCTGTTCAGTTTAATATACAAAATACAAATCGCAACACTAACCACTAATAATCTGGTCGAGATAGCCCAAAAAAAGGGGCAATAAATTTATTAAGGTAATTTTTGTGGTCCTGTCAAGGTTAAAAAAATTAGCATAATACTGAAAATTTGTATGAATTTTCGGAACACTATTTAATCAAAAAACCCATATATGCGATATTTGACCTTGAATATTTTCTTACAAAATATTGTATCGGTGGGCATTTTTCACATTTGATTTATAATAATGTTCCAAGCATTCGTACGAATTTTCAGCTCTACGCGAATATTGGTTACCTTGCATGACCATAAAAAATCCTAATAAATGATATGTATAAAGGATTGTAAAAAAATTCTTACGTGTGCTTCTAAAAGTAACTGATCCTGTGTTAATATTTTAACGTGATCTTAAAAACCTTGGTTGTGTGATAATGTGCCCGTTCTTCTTCTTCTTCTAGGGTTATCCATCGGAAAATTAATACACGCCCTGGACATTTCACAGATCATTGACATCGAAAATAAAAAAAATGCAGTTTCATATTCTATATTTATGAAAGCAAACTACGTCGTGGCTTCGCCTGCGAAAATATAACGATACTAATATTTATTTTACACTCGACCACAATATATCGAGTTCAGATATTATCTATTTTTCTAACAGAATTGATCTTTTGGAAATTAGAATAAATATTTTATTTGTTGTTTGTGCTCTATGCTGTTCTAAACTATTCATTCGTTTGTGATGAAACTTTGTCGAGTAGTTATATAGCCCTTAATAGTATTTTAAATATGAAAACATTTTAATGGTACTCATACTTAAAAATTACAATAAGAATATTTTAAACAATTCCGTTAATTGTGATATGTTGAAAAAAAAGCTAGATAAGTAAATTGGAGGAAGATGAGCATAGAGGAGGGAGGGGAATAGGATGATCTAAGAAAATATGGATGGAGTGTGTGAGGAGTTATATCAGATGACGAATAATAGAAGAGAATAGAAAGAAAAGACATGCTGTGCTGACCCCAAAGATTAGGACACGGGCAGGGAAAAGAGAAAGCTAGATAAGTAAATTATAAAAACATCATCTGAACGTACATTTACGATTTATATATATGTGTTAATTGTTTATAAATATAATTTATAAATGTATTGAAAATCAAAACACGTAGTTTTAGAAAATCAAAACATTTACGCTCGAAATGATTTCAAAACACAGAAACTGCACGAAAACTTAATTTAGACTTGAAGTGCGGTTAATTTTCTTCAACACGCCCTGAAACCGCAGAAACCAGAAACGCTCGATTCGTTCTATATTTGTAATGAACAAAATTACTGTAAAAATTTTGCTAAAAAATTTAGGGTGAATAAATTTTTAAGTCCAAAAATAAATGAGTTACTAAACATGAATCTTAACCGAAGATTTTGAGTTCAAATCCAGGCATGTTTCACTGAATTCCATGAGATTGAAAATGTTTCAAGTAAAACATCGTATGCAAAAACCTGTTACTATACTACTTCACCTACTTTTAGGTTATTGTGTTAAGCTAAGCTGTTTACTACATCATTTGTTTTTTTTTAAGAAGCAAATGAACATCTTATAATAAGCATTTATACAGACTGTATGCTTATTTTAAGCGATCGTTCACAGAGAACGACAACGACTTTTGTAAAAGAAGAATCATCAAACTGGCGCTGAAACCTAGACAAATAATAATCGTATACCTATCAAGATCTATCAATTTAAAAAAATTCAAGAAATTTAGTATTTACAGCTACAACCAAACCAGAACATTGCGGGAATTTTTTTTCATTAAACGTAGACGGACTCGTCTGTCTATAGACGGACTAGAAAACGAAATGGCGCAGTAGTCTGAAATTTCGTATTAAGTTAAATTGTTTTATTAAGTGATATAAAATCAATAAGAGAGCTTATCAAAACACATATAGAAGGGATCGTCTCTACTGTATCGTCAGATGGGTACCATGATATGCCACTCAAATTGAAATCACCCAAAATTACAGTGAAGTTATTACACGTGTTCATTTTTTTATTGGTGTTATCGATAAAATATTCAAGTAAAAGACGATTGACAGAAGAAGGCAAATAAACTACACAGAAATGGATAGCCTCAGTACCACTAACGGCATCTGAATCTACTGTTACCCAGAAATCTTCATTTGCCCAGACAGAATCACGACGGGAAGGAAATTTCTTATAAACGGCTATAAATACACCACCACCTGTTTTTTTTTTCACATCTCACATTTTTCACATCTATAGACAAAATATCTATCGTCTACAATTTCTTCATCTAATATATTATGTTATAATTTTCAATATAACATTTAAATTATCAGGATGTGATCGATTCATTTCAAACCTATTTATCCACTTATCAATTAAACAATAACTTTAACTAACGTGAAATGTTGTAAAAACGGAACACAGCAATATCAGGTACCGACTCATCAGCTATTCAAAAACAGATTGCTGTCTCTTTCAAGTGTCTGCACAACACACAACTGCTTATGAAATGAAACTAAATATTAATATAAACATTGTTCATATACGCAAAGACAACAATAGTATTCTTAAACGCGGTCAAATAAAAGAGATTTTCCTAAAAACCATCCTTATTAATGAGGCTTATAACAAGTCTCCAAAAAACATAAATTTACAAGCAATGTACAAACAGTTGTAAGTCCACATCAGTATTCAGGATGCACATGCAAGTCCATTTTATCTCCAACCGATATAATTTTCCATGTATATACACCAGTTGTTAATCCATACACTTGCAGACACTGAGACAATCCACAGAATAACGCAATTATGATAATTTCAACCTTAAAGTGAATGAATAAAGGAGGTACGGCAAGTAAAATACTTATTGTGGGGTTGAATATGAACAAGGAATTATTTCACAGCAATTTAGATGATTTTAAGCTTTATGTCTTCGTTAATAAGAGTGATATCAGTTGTAAAATAGATTGGTTAGATATACCAGTGTCAAAGTTTATGATTTACATTCGACCGCAGCGCAAATTCGGCACGTAAGTTTTGTTTAGCTTCTTTGTGCCTGTTTTTGACACTAAAAATGAAATATTTAATAATTGTGTGTATTGTGAGTTTATTAAACTTGTGTGTAATCGTTTAACGTAAAACTTTTTTACGTACAGTGTTGATTAATTATATTTAATATAAAACACAAAATATTATTTATTCAAGTAGCACTCTTGAATCGTCATGTCACAAATGAAACCATGAAATGTTAAGATCCCACCGGCTTAGAAAGTAGAGAGAACCGACGCGACGCGACTTCGCAAAATCATTTTTAAAATACTAAGATATTATAATTATAGATATATCATAATAAAATTACGCTTGATATTAACTATGGGCTTTTTTGCTCTTATTGTTTGCGAAATGTTTTTTTTTATTTGCAGATTTTTTATGTGTTTTTATCAAGGTATATCTTTTATCGTCTTTTAAGGTATTTTATCTTATGTACAAAATGTATTTTCCTGTTATAGTTGTAGTAATAATTATTTAAAAAGGGCTAAAATGGACAATTTACCAACTGAATATGATGACTCATTATGTATCTCAAATACATACAACTTATAACACACTATAATAGTTTATTTATCAAATTGTAACCTATCGTAACAAAAGAGTTCCATCTTAATAGGATTATTAGATTTTTTGTTTCAAAATATTTGAAAGTCTAATCCAAAAGTTAATATAAAATGATCAGGAAATATTCTTTTAAAATTTTATTTTGAAGTATTCATTACAGACACTTTATATTTTTTACATTTTATCACATAAATTTTAATTTTATATAGTTAAATAAAATCTTTATAGAATTCGCTATTCAAAGTTGGCGCAAAATTTGACTGAAATTTCGGCAGCACATTAAACTTCTACATGACAATTTACATTCGCAAAATTTCCTCCTAATTTTCAACGCTTGCATCAAATAATGAAATAATGGCATATTAAGCTACTCGATCACATGAACTAGAGCACGATATAGCACCAGATAGCTCAACATATCTTACTTTAAAAAGTAAGATATGTTGAGCTATCTGGTGCTAATTAAATGTATCCAAATTAAAATTTGGTTACATTTAATTCTTTAAATCTAAAATTCACTACAATATACATACAAGTAATTCTTCAAAACTTATAGACAATGATGATGTTGATGTCCCCGTGTCAGGCAGAAGGACAAATAGGTCACCACTGACCATAGACATTGACACCGACCATTTCTTACATAAATAATGCACCACCAACTTTGGCTCTAGTTAAACTGATTTACTGTGCTAGTTTTCGGACAAAGTGGCCAATCTGTCGAGTATACGAGTGCGGGAAATTTTATAATGCACAAGTGTGTGCTCAAACATTAATGGACTTTACTCCTTCACTCTAATAATTCAATGGGACGGCAAATCCGACAAGACCGGAGAGCGTTCAGGAGCAGTAATGTCTTTACGTGCTTTCCTAGGCACGGCTGTTTAAGCACTGCAAACTTCCAAACTCAGGGCTGCTAATCAGATTTTGTTAACAAAATTTATATAGGAGAAAATATCCATATACATTTTTAGCCAGACCTGTAAATCGAACTCTCATGGTCATCCTCGAATATTCTAGAATTTATTTAATACGTGACTAACGATAAACATAAAAGTGTGATTTCATTCAATTAGATTGCTAGAGAATACTCTTGCTTTCCGCTTCTGTCAAAGATAGAAGTCTTGTTTCAAACCTAAATCTTCTTCATGCGAATTTAATAAATGTGGCCCAAATTAATTACAAGATACTCAACTTGTTTGATGTTTTCAGATAGTCCATACACTGCAGAGACGGTTCACTATTAATACTGTTATATCAGATAGTAGCAGGTTTTAAGCATACGTGTAGAACGTGTTATATGCTTTAACAACATTTACTTGTTAAACGTATGTATAGAATATGTATGCAACGCGCCATTTTAGCCGTTTTGTGGCCAGCGTAATGACCGAACCATGGAACTAGCTTACTGGCTTTGTTAGATCTAAAGTGAAGTGAAATAAGATAATACGTGTGTTCTCGTAATAATAGGTTTATTCATTTAAGAAGTACATTTATATTATAACTATGTATATGGGTATGTAAGTATATGGGTTTAAATAATATAGAGACGTCAATTTTGAAAATCGATGTCATCTTTTATAAACCTTCTGTATACACTGTTTATAGGTATAAAATTATATTCAAAAATATTGATATTATCGAAACTTATAAATTACTTTTTTTAAACGCCTAGCTAGCAAAAAGGTTCAATTTTACAGTTTCAGATTATAAAACAAAAAGGCAGATGGAACGCATGTAACATTATAGTGATACCAGAAAATCGTTATTAACAATAATTAATAATATCATCACATTAATGATTTAATTAATTATTAACGAATGAATAATATAAGTGACAGCACCTTTGACGTAATCACGAAACAGGAAACGGGATAGAACAATCACAATGGGGAATATGCATTCGCTTTAGATTTTGTATTCGCTTTTCTGGCTTCACTATAACGTTTCGTGTTTATATGATATTACTATGTAAGTAGATGAACTTTGCAGTTTCATCCGCTTTAAGTTAAAACGTACGAATAAAAGAATGACACTTCATTAATTACAATTATCTATTGTACATGAAAGTCTCCGTTGCCAAATTTAAAAAAATAGTTAAGGAACGCTTGTGTGCGAAAGGTTACAATACAATTAATGAGTTTATGATTGTTAGCACACCTTGGGAATGAAACGATCGCCTCCTGGCTATTTCTATTCATATTCAGTATATGTATTTAATTTTCTTTTTTTTTTTATGTCATAGGTGGCAAACGAGCAGGAGGCTCGCCTGATGGAAAGTGACTACCACCGCCCATGGACATCTGCAACACCGGGGGGCTTGCAGGTGCGTTGCCGGCCTTTCAGGAAAGAGTACGCTCTTTTCTTGAAGGTTCCCAAGTCGTATCGGTTCGGAAAAACCGTCGGCGAAAGCGGGTTCCACAGAGTGGTTGTGTGAGGCAGAAAAAAAAAAATTAGATTGACAAAAAAAAAAGAAGACCCGCTGAGTTTCTTTCGCCGGTTCTTCTCAGGTCAGGGTGTTTCCTTTTCCGAACCAGCGGTAGTGTTTAATTTGACTATCAATAAGTAAGTATAATGCTTCTATATTGAATAAAGGAATTTGAGTTTGAATTTTGAGCTTATGACACGGAATAAAAGTAGTAAAAAAATGTAACTGATAAAAACAAATTATTCTTAAATATATCGAATATTAGACTTTATAAATTGTGAAAATATTGTATCATCATCAGCCCGCATTCGTCCACTGCTGAACATAGGCCTCTCCAAATGCACGCCATGGTGGTCTTTCTTTGGCAACTCGCATCCAGCTCCTGCCAGCCGTCTTGCACAAATCGTTACTCTACCGTGCCTGAGGACTTCCGTTTGCCGAAATGCGGTCTTAAGCTTTACAATGAGGTACGCTACCCTGTTCGACACACTGCAGATTTACACAACGTTGTCAGCTAGGGACTTATTAACCAGAAACCCAACGCCACCTTGGGATTGTTGGTCTCCCTCTCGTAAGTACATTAGTAGGCCCGATTCGAGGGTTGCGGTGTCCTCTCACTCTCTACAGACTTCACATAACCCTAATATGTGCCACCTAATTTTCCCAAGTTCCACCTCGAGTTGCGCTAGATGCGAGTCAAGCCGTAGAGTGCGTCCGTTGTACGTCGCCAGGGTCAGTCGGTTGTGGTGGCCTCCCGTAGCCCGGTAATTCTTAACACCCCCCGTCCCGCCGTTACCATCGTCGCCACCATGACGAGGAATAGCGGGACCGCCGGGAACTGGGGGCCGTGGCTTACGTGTTTTCATCATTTGGAGGTGTTGCCCATAATCACCACGCTGGGCAGGCGGGTTGGCGATCGCAGGACGCAACTTCTCGCACCGGTGACGCTGCTGCACGTCACCGGCCTGTGGTATTTAGCTACGCCTATCTTTTTTATGGTTATACCGCCATCAGTCCGTCGCCAGAGCCTCGTTTGCTGGTCGGCAGGATACACCACGGGCAAGTGAGGTTGGATTGGGGCGCTAAGGTGTAGTTTGCGCCTTCTTACATCCCATAAATTGTGAAAATATTGTATAAAATTTAATTAATATTATATAATATTTTATTAATATTATATCAATTGCTTTTTTATTTAGATAATTTTATTATTGTACAACTTTAAGGTCATTATATGCTCATTTTAAGGTCATTGTATGCCTTTAAAAATTATTCTGTAAGAACTGACTATTGTATTATAGAGAATCAAAATTAGTTAGTTTTCAAGATTTTACGATTGAGATACAAAGTGAAGTTCTTACATAATACACTTCTGATCGTGATACAGAATAATAAGGAAGCGTCGCTAAAACAGGAAGGCACGACATTTTTTATATTAACTTGATTACAAAAAGTGTACGTTCATCATTATGACATGACATTGTTTATAAACCAAAGGCATCATTTTTTAGCTTAGTATGATTAGGGACAAAGATTTGACCTAAATAAACCGACCATACATTGCAATTTAGATAAAATCTTTTAAATATAACAGTTCAAATGACTTTTGAGGCTTGAAATTCTTCCATTTAATACCTGTTACTACTTCTATTCTTGTACTATTCTAGTACAATTTTTTTCAATTCGATGTATAGAATTCTACATATTCAAGTATTACAATGACATATTGGTACAACAACTTAGTTACATTTTCGTCATAAAAGACGAAAATGGACGACAAAAATTGACACGTAATATATAAACTAATCTCAATATTTTTACTGTCATTAACAGTTACACGTTCGTCGTTAACTGTAAATCTAGTAGACAGATTCGTGACTGTTTCCTCTTATAGACCAGTATATAGCCTATCCATTGAAGGTAGGAATAAAGATAAACAAACCTTAGATTTACGTATTTCATGCGATTTGCTAATAACTTAACTATATTGTGCACTAGTAAGAGTTTATGATTAATATATATTTATTTATAATACAACACTATTACACTTAACTACTTATTTCCGCTTTAATTTTACTTCAAAATTTAAGATAACGGTTTGGTCGACGTTCAAAACGCCATATTTTTGCAAATCCATATTAAATATCATAGATTAATCAAGCTTTCGATCAATGATATCGCGTCAATTTGCTGTCAAGTGTTGTTTATTTTATGTTGTGGTTGAAATAGAGTATAGATCTGTTCACTCACGAAGACGCGCCACGTTTTAATAGTCCTGTTATGCGTGAGACTATTAATAGTTAAAAGAAAAAACTAAGAAGTAGATTCTATTTCTAACTATTGTTTTATTAAAACGATAGTTTAACGTAAAAGGGCGTGCATCTGTGAGTGAATACATAAGAGACTATGATATAATTAATTCTATGAACATTACAAATATTTATACAGATTAGTAAACCCACACTTTAGGCATATCAAGACTAAGCCAGTAATTAGTGCGTCTCACTCCCAATGTCGAGGATTAACCGCGTCATTGATTACTATTTCTTTATCAAAAATGGTAAGTCTTCATCGATTATTGCCACCAGGGAATGCGGCTGGGCTCTTAGGCGTTAGACGATAGGGTAGGGTGAGACGTATTCCTGATGTCCTATAACTATGTTCATGAAAAACATTACTTATTACTGCTATTAGTTGTTAAAAAAACACAAAAGTCTATAATAATAATAATAACAATAAATTACATAGAGATAGTTATTTAAATATCAACCTAAAATTGTAATTAATGTGCGTTCTCTGTGCCTGTATGATTTCACAACCAGCTCTTGGACTATTCGTATGAGTCGTCGGCGAACGAACTTAGTGGGTAACTAAAATTATTATGATCTACCTACAAGGGATTACATCATTCAAGGCATATGACCTTTATTTTGATATTTTATTTACGTTTATATTCATTAACAGCCTGTAAATTTCCCACTGCTGGACTAAGGCTACCTCTCCCTTTGAGAAGAAGGTTTGGAGCATATTCCACCACGCTGCTCTAATGTGGGTTGGTGGAATACACATGTGGCAGAATTTCGTTGAAATTAGACACATGCAGGTTTCCTCACGATGTTTTCCTTCACCGCCGAGCACGAGATGAATTATAAACACAAATTAAGCACATGAAAATTCAGTGGTGCTTGCCTGGGTTTGAACCCGAAATCATCGGTTAAGATGTACGCGTTCTAACCACTGGGCCATCTCGGCTCATGGTTTATTTTCAGCTGAGCAAATAATATCGGTTCCAATCAATATTCCAGACATGACAAAGTTATGTTTTCCTAATCTAGAACATTAAAGAGAACTAAATTAATCACGAAAATCTAGTAGATGTATGCATGAATGATACCATACTGTTTTGATATATTTTTAATGATTAATTAGATATTTTTATTTTGAATAAACACACTTAAATAAAACGAGAAGTGTCGTGGAACACCTGGTTGGAACGAAGTTTCTTTCGTTGCGTATTATTTATTCAACAATAGACACAATTAAATAAAATTTATATTAAAAATCGAGTTTGAATGAAAACAATAATAAAAAATAAGTTTAAATAGAACCATATATAAAAGACAGAAACAGAAGAAGAGAAATAGACGGAAAGGTCGCCTGACATGAACGGGCATAACGTATTTTCCTTACGTGACAATTTCTACCAGTTCACTCTACTGTGAGCCACGTAAAGGAACTTTCCAAAAATGTGATATTGGTAATGACATGTCCTACCATTTAGAAAATACCTTATACATGTTAAGTTAGAACAATGTAAACTTATTCTAACACTGTTACACTTTGTTAGGATTTTAGATAAACATGAATTCGAATCTCATCTGAGATAGGTACTTGCTTGGTTTGCCGGTTCAATTTATTCAAAAATAACTCTTAATGCCTTGTGATACGGTGCGAAAAATATAATAATAACAAGCATATAAAATAAAATACGTATAAAAGTATTGCAACAATTGTCAATTTTATAAAGTGTAGCCGATTACAAACCAATTTGCTCTAAAATCCTAAAACTTTTTGATATACTTTCAATTGTATTCGCATGGCAATTCCTTACCAAGTTTTTATTATGTAAAGAAATATGGTCACCCGTGGCTTAACTCGCGTTTCAGCCTTCAGTCCTTCCTTAGAGTTCCAGCTTGCTCCATATCAAATTTAAGGCAAACAAACAGACAAAGATACGTTCGCATTTATAAAATTAGTATAGATTATAAAATCATTTTTCAACAATAAAGTGGAAAAGCACTAATAACAAAAGGCAATAATAACCACTTTTTTATTTTAGTGTTAATCAACTTTAAATTGTTTATTTATAAAGCTTATATCAAATTGATGAATAATATACGTTTTTGTTTGAAATGACGTATATCTTCAGCCATCAAACAGCAAATATATTTCAATAAAACTCAGCATCGTAAAGGTTGTATTTTACATAGAAATGGCAAATCCACAAAGCCCTAACCGTATTTTGTGGTATAAACAAGAATGTAAGCAGTTCTTTAAAGTGAAATAATGGCAATATTAACTCGTTTCACGTCTGAAGATATTACATCCGTATATTGTAACATAATTTGATTTTATGGAACATCATTTTGGTGAGCTGGCTCCAAATTAACGTCCAGCTTAGCCAAGATTTCAGTATAAATATTGACAAGTATGTTTTGCTACCAATTCAGTATTCAATTATGAGTATTTATCAACTATTTGCCTATAATTGCTTTAAATATGCAACGGTGAGACATTGTATCAAATGAATTTAAGAAAATGAGCCTAAAATTTATGCCACGGTTCTTTACTATGGATTAGCGGATTATTAACTTGAAATTACTGGCGAACACTGACGGTGTCACGATAAACTTTAAGTTTATTTAAATGTACGGACACACCAAAAATATATTTTGTACAGTAACTCGAGTCATTGAGGCAGATTTCGGAAAATTTTAAAAAATCCGAATTTGGAATGAAAGAAAGTTTACTGAAACGAAGAGGTATAATATTTTTCAATCCCAAATCCCAATCCATATTTTTGGATCGACATGATTTTAGCATGAATATATTTTATACATCCCAGTTTGCAATGTATTTTTTTATGATCACAGATCAATTGACAGATTGATTTAATAATATTAACAATTAGTTCCAAAACTAAATCACAGCAAACAAGGCCAGGCATATTGTTGTTCTATTGTAAAGAGCGTTCATCTTATTGTCTTACATTGCTTAGAGCTACTAAAGTTGGCTCCTTACCAGTAACTATGAAGTAATTATAACAATGCCTTATTTTACTCTTAAATTAAATACTCTATTTAGATCTATCTAGATTCTTTGTATTGCAGAAGAACGTATTGTTTTAATATTACCTGATACTAAGTTAGTAACTTTAATCGACGCTTTTGTGAGTATATGCCCTAACAGCAATGAATTGAAATTTCTTGATTACCCAAGATTTGATCAAATGTTTGCTCCAACATAAACCTGTATGAATATTCATTCTAACGTACTTAGTATATCCCGGTTAAGGATTATTCAAAACCTGACTATAACTGCCTGCAGAATCTAGTCGTCTTTAAATGGAAATGTGAGAAGTATTTACGATGTGACTGGATTTAACACTTCTATGTCAAATTGAAAAAGATTTTGTGGAATAAAATAGCTATAAGGCAATAAGCAAATATATTATATTAAGACCTACAATATTTGTTTACATGAGAAGCTTTCTAAAAATTTTTAAAACTTCTAGTTCGAAAATTACATTATATTTTTGAGGAAATAAATGTACTACATCTTCGTAAATGTATAATACGTATTATATTGACTCAAATTAACATTCACTCGCGGATTTGTCTGTATGGAATGAGGTTATATAGCACTTTCTCCCGAACTACTTGCTCTTAAAAATCAGGTTAAACCTAGTATCGTACTTAACTACTTACATTTTACGAAATAAATCAATAGTTTTTTTTTGTAATTACGAGCCATAAATGGATATTCAATACATCCAGTTTGAGCACTTACGGTGCTAATTGAAACATAATTTATTAATCTGTTTCATAATTTAAATATGGCTAAGTTAGGCTCACACTATAGCCTTGTTTGTAAAGGAATTTTCTTGAAAAATATTTTTTATTTACGATTGCATATTTGCTTAGATTTTCTTTTGAATCATTATTGATATATTATACATAAATATCATCAGCACAGATGTGAAATCAGTTGGAACGATGATGAAAGGTAAATGTCCCAATACTGATCCTAGCAGAACACCTTTTGCTAGTGATAAAACCATTTTCAATAGCAATTCCACTATTTTGGTTCGACCACTGCAATACCAATATAATCAACAGCGAAAGCATTTCTTATCAACAGTACTATATACATAGTGGCTTTATATAAATAATAGCAGCATATTTAGTGTATCACATGCTTGGGAAAAGTCTAAAATAATTAATATCTTCGTACAGATTCCTCTTTTATTTTATTGGTTTATATGGTAGGGTAATAGCTTGCATTAGCTGATTAAAATACAATGCCTTATTTATTATTACGGAAATCCCTAGATGTTGTGGATTACATTTTTTCGGTATTGACTACACAATTGAACAATTCTTATCCAAACTCATTAATAAACCTTATAAAGTCTAACACTTACTATTTTAGACTTTCTATGTATAGAAGAACAGTTCACAACATATCCAATCATAACCAATTGTATTAGTCATAAGGTTTATTATTTAATTTTACTATTTTTAACAAATTTGAAATAAAAAGAGATGATTTTTATTTTCAGAATTGGAAAAAGTATATGTCAAAGCGCTTGACAAAATAAAATTTTTACTTTTCAAGATCTTTGAAAGTACGGTTTAAAATGTTATTTTTATCTCAAATATATTAAAAAATATGAATTTCACACTGTACACAGACCTCGTCCACCAAACGTATTAAGAGTTTGTAAAATTTATTCTCGTTTCATTTGGTCGTTCATGCACGAGTCTCCTCTCGATTTTTTAACATGTGATGTCTAATTGTGCATATTTAATCAATTTAAACTCTAAACACCACAATAATAATTATTGCTGTTTGGCGGTAGCATATAATATGATAAATGGGTGGTATCTACCCAGACTCACATTATGTTTTCACATTAGCACGAAGTTCTTTTACGCGGATTACAATAGAGTGAACGGGCGTAAGGCGTATCTTGACTTAAGGAAAAATCGTTATGGGAAAGGTTTCCCTCCCTTTCTCTCCCTCAATGGATCTTTCTTTTAATATATTGTTTTATTTTAAATTATTGTCTAAATTCACACGGGCTTTTTAATAACTATTTTGTTTTCATTGTGTCTATTATCTAATATTGTAATCTACACTAATATTAATGCGTAAGTAAACTCTGTCTGTTGCCTCTTCGCTCTTAAACCGCTGAACCGATTAAGATGTTATTTGGTATGGATTTTATTAATTAGATAGTTTAATCGTGGAAGGTCATTGGCACTGGTCACTGGTCATAGGGGTGACAGTTTATGTTTCAGACAGCATATAATACAAAGCAAAAGGAACTTTTGGATTATTTTTACAAAATATCTTCTTTTTTTAACATAAGCGATCGCGATGCGATCTCTCAGTCGCTGTCAGTGCGGGACGTGACGTTGTGCATAAATGTGACACTTTGCTCCGCAAATATTGGGCATTTAGGTTTGTGGGCGGAATATTTTTCGGTTATGACATATCGAACAAGTTCAAAGATTTTGAAGTAAACCGATTGTAATAAATGATCATAATATGATAATGAATCTGTGAAAATGCATGCGCTTAATCTTGGTGGTCTGTTAACAACATCCATGATAACAAACAGTAACAGGCAGAATTAATAAAAATAATTTTCATTGCTTTTATACAATATATTTTAAATCTATAATGTGCATCGAGCTTTGCTTATTCGCGTGGTACCGATAGGGTTGCCAAGATCAAAAATAGAAAATGCTGATTCAGCATAAAATAAATCAATAAAGCTTCCCTCAATACGAAATTCCAAAAACTCTGTCGCTTACCAACATTGTGGAGATTGATATAAACAATTTAACTCCGATTGTGTTGACAATAAATAAAAACTAATATCTGTATATACCAAGATCTGGCTACTCTCACTCACAAGCGATGACAATTAATAATGTTAAAATTAATGCATATCAATGCGTCATTCGACCCACCATTAGTTGGTCGATCGGTTGACTTGCAATCCGTCTAATCAAAGCTAATGGTTGACACGGCATTAGCATTAAAGTGAACCGCGATCTGTCGCTAAACTTACGATTAATCAACGGTGAATACATTAATCTAAGGTTAAAGTTACTGTTTCTGGGACTTTTAGATCGAAATCACCAATGTCTTGTTGCAGTACGAAAAGTCTTTGATCTCAGTAGTGTTAACTGGCTCGTTAATGTAGGTTGTGACTATAGATCATAAGGTTTGAGGGTCGATTTCTTGCTCGTAACAAAAAATCTGTGTGTTGAAGGAAAACAACGTGAGGAAACTTGTATGTGTCTAATTTCAACGAAATTCTGCCACATGTGCATCCACTAATCCGCATTGGAGCAGCGTGTTGGAATATACTCCAAACCTTCTCCGCGAAGTGGGAGGAGGCCTTAGCCCTGCAGTGGGAAATTTACTTTATAATGTATGTATGTATGTATTAAATACATATCGAATAAAATAAATAAAAACACCGAACTTCGTTTACTAAATATAATTTTCTCGTTTTTATAATTATAAATTATGATATAATTCTGATCGACTTTGGCCACGGAAGACAAACTCAATGAAGATTAACTAAGCAGGACATATTACAGACCATAAGTGTGTGGGCAAGCGCTCAATTCCCTCACTCTCTTTATTCGATGGAACGGCAAATCCGACCGGAGAGAGTTCAGGCGTTCAGACTTCGGGCTATTATTGCAAATTATTTCACTCAGAAAAACCAATAACTTATGTCGACCTGATATAGGGTTTTAACCCAGGACTTAGATCAACGAGGCTGTCAAATATAGTATAAACATAACAACAAGGAGTAGAGAGTGATGACAGAAAGCACCGTAACGATATAAAAAACGTCAATCATGACAAATATGGCAATAAATATTTGTTTCCTGTTAATAAAACATAAATAATTATTGTATAACCTTAACAAAAGTGAAGTCATAGATCACGATATTTACAGCTATAAAAAGCCCGTTGTAAAATAACCAGCTTCTTAAAGCCCCAATCACCCGGCTCTTTCATAACTTATGCTTTAAAGCAGCTGTAAGGCTAAACTATGTAAAAACTCAATATATAATCTATTAACTTAAGAGTTTTTTTTTCAATATATACCAAAAACTAGTTAATTGAAGTTTACTTCTTAGTACGAAAAACTTGGACTCGATGTGCCGACGTCCGTTGGTTTCGGCAGACTATCAAATGCAGGGTGTAGGGAAATCGGTTTTGCAACTTTAAAATTAAATTATCAATCAAATCCGTTCATAAAGTACCAAGTAATTCTTCAAAACCCGGCTCCTTCATGCCACTTCTCCCCTGTATTGTATTATTATATACCAGCTGCGATTCGCAGTATCACCTACTTCAAATTTAGACTACTGACGTCACAAACGTGACTTCTATGTTACGGAATACTTATATCCAAGAGATATAAGTATTCCGTAACCTTAAGAAACTAAAGCCATTACAAAAAGTACGATACATTATTACATAATTGGAAATGAAATTCCAAGTCGTTTCTCACACAAAAAGCACGATACGTACGTAATTATAAATCAAATATTTCCGGACTATTCTGACAACGAACTCGGCATCGTTTGTCAAACTTTTAATTTTGTTGCTCGCCGTATTTTGCAAGTACTATCCGCCATGTTGGATTTAATATGACATTATATAGCTTGTCCTAGTCTAATGTAGGTTATAATTTTTGACAACAATAATAAGGCGCTTAAAGCTATACGGGCACACTGATATACCACCATAGATAGCTAAAATCGTAACTCCTCTTTTTGCTTTGTAATGTAGTAAAGGTAATTATTTTCCAAAGTTAAAGTTACGAGTATGAATTTTTTCAATAACTTAAACTCCACGTTCAAAATGCTTTCAATGGCAAATGGAATCTGAATCTTCTATCTTTAATGTAGAATAAATCTACCTAAAATAGGCGCGTCTTAACCTAGATTCCTTTTTTCAATCTTAAGTCAGTCGATTTCGACACTCACTTTTTCGCTCCTAAGAAAATTGGCCATAAAGCACAGGCGTGCAAATACTGCGAATTTATGCAAATGATCTAAAATAATTCATAGATAACAAAGATAAGAAGATCTATGTATTTCAAATAAAGAAATACTAAAATAAGATATTTCAATGCCTAATTTTATTTACGTTTTACGATAAAGAAATTGTCTTTTGAAACGGTACTTAATTTTATCGATGAATACTTGAAGTGACTTCAGGAAGCTATAATGTTCCACAGATTGAGAGCCACTGATAGTAGTGCTTGCATTTAATAACAAATATTATTTAAATTTAAATTTGGAACAAATACTTTTTCGACTTCGGTCATCATCACCATACTATGAATAGTGTGGAATTAATCCATAAAAACGAATGTTTATAACGGTTTGCTGTATATTATAAACGACACAGCTTCCGCAACATCATTTGGATTTAAGCGAGAGAACAATTTTAACACCATAATAAAGAATCAAATATTCAGAGCGATATGATGCGTACAGTTAACGACAGCTGCGGTTAGTGATGGGAATATATCGATATTGTAATTTTACTAAGCGCGATGTTTTATATCTTTGTCTATATGAAAATGCTTTCGCGAACTAAGTAAAACCTTGTCAAAATTATATTGTAATTATAAAAGCAAAATAGTGTTTGTTGGTTTTACGACCAGCAGGCAAGGAACGTAAGCTTATTTTAATTGTTTAATTTATTTAATGAGTCATTGATTGGTGACAACCGATGGTATAATGACGCTAGGCAACCAATGTGTTACGCAAAAACGCACAGTACTAAAACACACAGTTTTGGTTACACTTCTAATTTTTTTATCATTTCACAAACTAATGGTCTTGTATTTAAGAATTGCATCAGACAAGATGAATTACAATTATATGCGAAATTCAAACCGAATATTTTTTTTTTTTGTGTAATAGAATAATTACTGTAGTAGTAACATGATATGTTAAATTAAATTTATTAAGGAAGATAATAAAAAATTCACTTCATATAAGTTTAATTTAGAATTTAAATTTTAACTCTATTTTATTTTAACGTAAGTAAAATATTTATCGATATTTTGTTGGCACATCACTACCACAAGCTTCGCTTGAAATGCGCTTTTTATTTAAATTTTCGAATATTACGTGGAAATCCATGGTAAGGGTTTCGACTAAGCAAGTCCCCGAAATATTTTTATTGAGAGGCCATTGTATAAAAACGTTTCTTTCGTACACATTTCCAAAGAGGTCTCTAGTGGGCACACATATTTTCTAAGAAACGAAAAAGGTATAGAGGGTTGAGAATTTTTCATACATTTGAATCAGATGTTTTTATATTACCTTACTATTACTACAACGATCTTGAATATTATAATCTTTAAAAATTATAAACTTAATAAAAAAATATTAGCAATTTCAAGACATAAAATTTGTACGCTTTAAAATATGCGACGGTTTCATTAATTTTATTTACATTCATTTCAGCTCGTGACCACTAAAAGTTCAACTCTGTCGAAACGTTGGGGAAAATAATAAATCGCGGTTAAAACCCGAATATAATGATGATGTTCCATTTTTCGGTTTTATGTTGTACGATGTTTATATGCTATGTTATGTTGTTGTTGATATTATATACATTTCTTGAATGTTCAAACTATGTTGTTTTATATATATATATATATATATATATATATCTTCTCAGTATATTAGATTACTGCTTAGCGTAACCTTTTATTGTAAATTGTATTCTATTTTTGATGTATGCGAACTTAAAAAATAGTAATAAATATTTAATTTAGGCTGTATTAAGTTTCTTTAATAAAAATCAAAGCAATATTTACGTTTATTACTATTGCTCAAAAATATTTTTCAGGCGCTGTATTTAGTTTTTTGAATAAGTTAGAATAAAAAGATAATATTTTGTATATAAAATAATGAAATCGTGTAAATTTATTAAATTTAAGAATGCGGTTTATATTTTTATTGATCTGATGAATTTAATAAAACCTATAACTAAAAAAAAATATATTATTTGATTTTTTTTTTTTATGTTATAGGGTGCAAACGAGCAGGAGGCTCATCCGATGGAAAGTGATTACCACAGCCCATGGACATCTATTATTTGAAACTTGTTCCAAAGTCTTGACTCGAGCATTGTTCTCATTTCTAACTATAATTTCCCAACATTAAATACATAAAAAAAACATTATTTATAATTATACGAACATATCGACAGAGAAATGACGAGATTTTGCTTATATACATGATAATTTATGAGTCTCCTACTCATTTCTTTTAAAAACTTAAAAACTTGCGAATTATTCTCAAATAAAGAAGATGATAAATAAATAAAAACAAAATGATAATTTATTAAGAATTCGATATGAAGAAAACTCGATGCGAAGTAAAAATACTTTTTAATCCGAAGAAAGTTACTACTAAGGCGGATTACAAACATTGATACAGGTTGTCTCGTCGTAATATTTACATTTCGGAGATTCCTTTATCCACACAACTGGCTAGAACAAATTAAAAAAAAGTATTTTTTTAATCTATTTCACTTCTGTACGCTAAATTAACTATTAACTAATATTATAAATGCGAAAGTAACTCTGGCAGTTTACCTATTACCTAGTCGGGATGAGGTACCGGATCAGAATAGGGATGTATTTTATTATCAGTAGGACAACCTACAGTAGATACAAAATCACATGAAAAAAAAAAAAATTACATTTCAAATTATTACTATTTGCTGGTAGTCCAACCATGCATTACACAATATGTATTAAAAGTAATAAACAATAATCAATCACAAATTTGTTAATTCCGTGTATTCCGAAGAAAAGGTGACATGGACGTTTCATATACGTAACTCGTGAATGTCCTGTTACTGGGCTAGGTAGGCTAGGTAGGCTAGGTAGGGTATCATGAGGATAAGGTTTCTTGCTCATTCCGCTATAAACGCTGCTCCCATGCGGATTAGTGATTACACACATGGCAGAATTTCATGCGATACCTGAAAGTTTTCTCACTATTTTTTTCTTTATCGCCGAGCTTGAGATCAATTATAAATACCACTTGCTTTGCACCCGTTCAATTATCAAGTATCGGTTTCAATTACTATGTTTCAACCACACGGCCATATCAGGCTGCCATGTGCCAAAATAATACAAAATGACGCACGGTATGTAGGCACCCTTTATTCGGTAAGAACAGCTGAGGATAGCATAAAGCATATCTTATGCATATTTTATTTGAAATTTGAACGTATCGTTGCGGGCATGCGGAAAACACATGACGCCTTTATGAAAACTGGCGAAGAAACTTCGAAGAAGTTTCTATTTATATTTCGCTGGAGTATTGTTAACTGATAATCCGCTTCCGTTTTAAAGGGAGATTTATTTTCTAAATCTTCCTTACTCTAATGATGCTTAAGAGTGAATTTCAAAACGTGTTTTATGTTTGGTAAATTATTTACCATAAGCGTTTTATTATATTTCTTAGAATTTATTTATCGATGGACCTTGAATTAGCTCATCTGGTTATATGTCACTCATCCCATACTTTTCCGCCAAACAGCACTTACAATTAATATTGCTGTGTCCCAATTTGGACGCTGAATAAGCCAGACCTGCAGGAAAAAGATACATAACATTTTTATTCTCAAGGTTGTTTGTTGAAGTTAGACTGGTTTATGTATCTTATAGGGCTAATATCTGTGGGTAGTAAGCGGCTTATAATCAGGTAGCGTGTTTACGTGTGGCACGGGAAGGCCTCGGAATACACGTTAGGCGTTGATCCAGCGCTTAAGTTCTGCCCTGTCGAGATGGATTCCATCTGTACCATCTGACTGGCTGTACCATCGGATTATGAGTGTGAGGGAATCGAGTGCACTCAGCACTTGTCCTATATCCAGCGTAGTTGACTTCTCTTTAGAATGGTAGCCGAATTCCGTGACAAGGACATCATCGATATTGTATTAGATTTTTCATGATTAATACACGTTCTGAATAATATCTTCAGCAGATTCATATGTTTTTCTTCGATCAACAATAAGTGTCAAATCAATACAACTATCCTGCAAATGGATATGTTTCACTTCAAATACATAAATTTAAATATATATAAATCTAATAATACTAAAATTCAAAATTGTTTACACAATGCATTCAGAGCTAAAATTAATACATTTTGCAAGAGCAATTTCAGCTTAGTGCGCCAAAACATGATCTGTGGGATCTCACCCTAAGGCAATTTGTTACATAAAACAGTAGTTACTTATGAGAATGTCATCGTAACTCACTCGTACAATAAGACATCTGGCTGCATGAGGAAGTTTATCTTCGTATGTGTTTTTTTGTCCAAGACGTAGAAAATGATAGCTTTAATATTTTATGTATTCGTTTTAAAAATAAATCTCTATTCTATCTATTAGTCTCGCAAAATATTACAAATGATCAAAATTTCATACTTCCCTTTCCAATTTGTCCTCCCCGTTCATATTTCGAATCTTTTAGCTTAGTTTACTTTAGCTTAGCTTTGGAATAATATTCGTTCTGAGATCCGGAAATCTCCAACATCTTCTATTTTCAAATCAACCGCGAGTAACAATCTTTGAAATGAAACAACCAACTAGAACGATGTCTTGAACTTTAATATTCCGTAGTCATCATTATTTATATTCATATTTATAACTTTATAATGCTACTTATTTACTTAGCTAGTTGAATAGTAATACCATACATTAAAAGATTATACATTATTTTTACAGTAACAGACTTGTTACAGTAACAAGCAACTAGTTCAATTCAATTAGCAGTTTTATTAACAGCCTAGCCATTTTACTAAACGGCACCGTTCATGCTTCCTGATTGGCATCTGCCAATACATTTTCCATAATAGGGTAAATAGTTTCTTGGTTTGGGAGTACCACTCAAACTAATAATTTTCCAAAATTTAATAACGGAATTTTGGTAACATAAATAACCAAATTGATAATCTCGTTTCGTTTTTAAATAAATAAATTTATAAACCTTCTTTTTGAATTCATAGCCAAAAGTAAATAATAATGACAAGGAAGACAAAATTGTCTATACTGCGCTTTTGTAGCTAACGTAACCGCTATGATACGTTTGATATAAAGTAATATAGATTTCAAAAATCCTTGTAGAAAGTCCAATACTCTGAGTCAGATTTTTATATTATCTTTTAAAATACCTTATTTTTTTTATGAATGCGTTCCATTAAAATAATATGTTTTCAAACAGTTTTTAACTACATAAATCCACGAACAAATAACCTGGGATTATTTTTAAGGGTTACATTATGGCTTGTTAACTTATTAGTTTAGATCAAAATTTACTGAAATATTAGAATTTACAGCATATGGTATCTAAAATTCCGAATTAACGTCCTACACAAATTGAGTGTAAAAAACATAAAAGTCGCTCAAGGTAAATTCAAAACACATAAACATGGATCAGAAGGGCTCTAAGGAGATATTTACTTCCTTGCTAATCTTCCTTGAGCTTCGTGTCTCTGAAATAACAATCAATTAGTATGTCCCAAGTCCTTTACGTAACGATAGGAATTAATTTACATTATTCAATAATAACGAGGCAATTGTTCTTAATTACATTCCAAATTAGGTGTATTAATAGATTCATCCGTTTTAATTTCCAAAAATTTCTTACTTTTGGTAATATATTACTGATTATTAGTTATTATTTTTCAACCGTCTGATTGGTCTAATAGATTATTTTTGGTTTATGTCAACAAGTAAACCTCATTAATAGCCTGCAGTTAGACACATTGTAATTTAACACACAAATGACTTAAAGACGCACACTCACGAATTTACATAATATAATAGGCATATTAACAGCCTGTAAATCTCTCACTGCTGGCCTAAGGCCTCCTCTCCCTTTAAGGAGAGAAGGTTTTGGAGCATATGCCACCACGGTGCTCCAATGCGGGTTGGTGGATACACATGTGGCTGAATTTCGTTGAAATTAGACACATACAAGTTTCCTCACGATGTTGCCCTTCACCGCTGAGCACGAGATGAATTATAAACACTAAAAAGCACATGAAAATTCAGTGGTACTTGCCTGGATTCCAACCCGCAATTATGGGTTAAGATGCACACGCTCCAACCACTGGGCCATCTCGGCTCTTATATAATATGCACTATAACAATATCCTCTATATTATAGCTCTCTAGACTCCTGAGTAGCTGATATTCAGTAAGAGAATAGTCATTTTCACAGACATTTCAAGGTGTTATTATATTAATAACTTTAACTTTTCTAAGCTAAAATTTCCTAAACGTTAGACGAGTTACTAATAATACTTTAAACCAAAAATCGTTGATTTAAACTCTTTCCTAGATATTTCAATTTTTTGGTTTTGTTTTGGAACATATAATTTTATAAGTTTAAATCAAAACAGGATAGATTAAATCTTAAATCAAACCAAAGTCGTTAAATGGTAACATTGTATATTATTTATAGAAAAAAAACATCAACAATCTTAATAATAAATAAATCAACTACAACATGAAGACCGTTGAAAATGACTTAAAATTAGTTAACAATATTTACAAGGCACGGAACTCACACACATTAAAGCAGACATACAGAACAATTAGTGGTGACTTTTATGATGAATGGTTTTGTACACTGGGATTTTGACAGGGTAAGGCTGGGGAACATGGACTGTTACGGTTTTCTCAATCTTAATGGGAACGTGTTTCTCTACGGGGTAGGGGACGTGCTTAACAACGGGGTATGGAACTACTTTTTCAATTGGAATAGAGATTTCAGTTTCAACGGGAACAGCTACGGGCTTGTGAACAGGAACCTTGACGGGATAAGGATGAGGAATGCCAATAAGGATAGGCTTGGGTACGTTAACGTGAATCGGCTTGTGGATAGGGACAGTCACGTGTTTGTAAAGAGGCACTTCAACGGGATGCTCCTCGTCAATGTGTTCTCCCACTGGAATAGCTTCAGCGTGTCCGAAGTTGTGTTGGTCACCATATTCATGGCCGCCATCTTGCAAGATAAAACCTTGTTGACCGTTGTTTCCATGTCCACCGCTTTGGCCTCCAAAACTATGTCCACCATAATTTCCATTTCCTTCTTCATTACCATGACCAGATGTATCACCTTGAAAACCACCATGACCAGCATCACCACCACCAAAATTGTGTCCTAGGTCATGGACAGCTTGAAGATATGAATCTCCCCCAAAGTTTTGTTCGCCGCCGTGGCCGCCAGCGTCAAAGTTTTGCTGACCGTGTCCCGAGAAATCTTGGTTTTGAGCAATCGCAAAGGTATGATCATTGCCTTGACCACCGGAGAAGTCGTGAACTTCTTGCCCTCCATTAAATCCATGACCGCCTTGACCACCAGAAAAGTCATGACCGCCTTGACCACCAGAGAAGTCATGACCGCCCTGAGCACCAGAAAAATCGTGATTTTGTCCTCCAGAAAAGTCATGACCTCCGCCTCCGCCTGATGGAGCAGCGAAGTGGTAACCTCCACCATTATCTCCTAGCCCGTTGTTTCCTTGATCATATCCAGAGTCAAATCCGGCCTTGCAAGTGGCAACTGCCAGCGCCAGTAAACAAACCTGCAACAAAGAAATTATTATTAAAATCTTTTTAATCTATATCAGAAAAATTCGTACTTAAAATAATTTTAAAACTTTTTTTTGCGACGTATTTTTAATGGTCTGTGTTGAAACGATAAATTTTGTTCATATAAAAGTATTTAATATCATAAATCGGGCTTCTATTTTTGATGCCATGTGTGTCAATATTGTCATTTTTTGTGTAAGGCCGACACTTGCCTGACATTTATATAGTTAAACAAAAAGCAATTCATTGTCAAGCATTGTTGGGAAGAGAAATAGGCCGGGAGCGGAAAGCGCTGATGCAATCTCGTTAAATTTATTTAATTGGCAATTATTGAACGCATCGCTAGCCAAGCGGATCGGTAAATCATCGGTTCTGGCTCTCAAATTTTAAAACCTCCACACGAAAGTTTCAGTCGCGGCAAATTAGTCCGAGAAGCGGGTTTTAGTTCGCGAATGTGCTTCAAAAAGTATGAATTTTAAGGACGTCGAATCGAACTTTCAGCGTATGACGCTATGCAGTGGCGTATAACTTTTAAACGATTTTAAATAGTTTTTAAATTTCCGTATTACTTTCGTAAATTAAGTAAAAATAAAATCACAGATAATATATCATTTCAATTTGTGTATGTGAAATTTTCTATATCTATGAAAAGGCCGCTTAAATTTTTGAATATACATCGCTCAAATACCACGTGTAGCAACAGTACCATTGTATGTTTTGACATGAATTTGTACTATTATATTCAGCGTATCTCAGAGAAGATTTGTGGCTGAATATTATCATACAATATAATTTAACGTATAATGTAGCCATGGCAACTAGTACCTACTAAGTAAGCAGATTGAACAAGGAAGAGTGATCCCAAGAACAGTCAAAGAAATTATTTAGACGAATATTTCTTTTAAATTCCTTCAACAGCAACAAATGTAAATGACAGGATGAATTGTTACATAAATTACTTCGAATTATAAAAGAAGTTTAAAAAAATATATAATATGTCTTAAGCTATTTGCGTTAAACATATAAATGTCCAATATCAAACAAATTGAGACTATCTTGGAGCTCAACTCATCGCAGACAGAATAATCATAATCGGTTCACATAATACATAAATGCGGACTGCCTCACAATAAAATACAGGCACATTTAAATGAAATAATTTAATCCAACAACGGCAGGTCTGTATCGAAACTATAATAAAAAATATATATATATGAATGACAATTCAAATTGAGAACGTTCTCCTATATTGAAGTTCAAAATTAATGTTAAAAAATGCTCATTAGAACAAAAGCACTTTTGCCTAACACGCGGGGATGTTAGAATTCACGAGGCAAAGGTCATATATTTAAAGGCCTATAAATAGCGAATATTAATTGATAAATCATTTAACGTGAGTGTTAATAAAAAATCAGGTTATTTTGAAATGTACTTCCGTGTTCAATAAAGTCACCCATTACCGTTTTTTAGACTTTTAAATAATAGCTATTGAATAATGTTGCCAGTTTTTTATGTAAAAAATCTTCGGATCGTTTTATTTCAACCTTTCACTTTGAGACCACGATCGCTTGTCCATTGTGCATAATGGAGTTACTTATATAGAGCTATAACAATCAGTACCGAAATTTTATATAACTGTTACATTGTAATATTTTTTTTAATTTAAAAATTAGCCCAGACTAGCTCTCCGTTTGGTGTAATCTATAATTTTAATTGAGTTTATGTTTGATGTGTTATTTCCAAGCTGAATTTGTAATACAATTTTAATTGCATTTGTGGTGATTCTTTGATTGTTTGCAACGTTTTTATTGTTGTGTGTCAGTTGTCATTTTTGGAGAGATCTTATTATTACTTCAGTATATTTCGATTTCAATATAATTGTCTTCTAATAAAATCATATTTAATTTAAAAAATATAAATATTATTTAGAATAGAAATGTAAAAATAAATAATCGAAAACATAAATGATATCGTCTCAAAACATCAACGCTTATTGAAATATAATAACTTTTTGCTGGCAATCAATAAAAAAACACTTTATAGGCTTTAAATAGGCTTTTAAAAACAGTCTTGAATCGTCATGTTACATAATTGATTTAAATGTAAAGCTACCGGTTCCGAATGTAGTTTCGACCGAAAAGAACCTTCACGTGAATCTTTTTCACCAATTTAAATACACAGCAATGATATATTATGTTATTAAAATAAACTAATACTAATTCCACATTTTTCTATCATCTATAAGTGTTCAATACTTCAATTTATTTACCGAAATAAATGCAAAATAACGTACAATCTGATTGCCCAGTTGATATTATCTTTCAACGTTTTCGAGTTTTTATTTTAGTTCGAAAACAAAAACGTAATTGGTTAGGACGTGGTATTTTGTTTGAAGATCTTTTATATATTTATATGTGAATTTATAATAAAACATTGAAATGTCATATACTGCCACCGGTCGATTAGGTATCGTTTCCATCGAAATGAGCCAGAACTTCTGTGCCATTTGATGTACAACTCTAAACTAGTTATTGCCTAGAACTTGTATTAATTTTAAAATGTTGAAAAGGAATGCGCGACAGCTCTTATTAAATTGGTGTACTTATTCAGAAACAAAAGCGGCTTCGCATAATGTCGACATCATCATAATCGATTGAATAGACATACAGTATATGAAAGTTGCTTACAACTGTCAGTAACGTAACATAAACAAAACGAGAATATAATAAATAAGCAACTAATATACGATTCATTGAATTCACGTGTAAAAGAATTAAAAATCAAATACCAAAATTATACTTGTAAAATAAACGAACCCAATACCAATATAACTTTGTCGAATAAATTGATTTAGGTATTAGCTTTTGGTTTGTCACACTTTCAATTGATCCCTAAATTTGAATGAATGACGTTACGGTCTACTGAACCCGTTATGCCATTGAACTTATCGTAACAATGTAATCTTACATAACACGAGTAACTTTTCGTAATATAATCGTAACAGTCAACAACACTTAAAATATCCTTAATAGTCAAAAACTCTTTCAATTTAAATAGTACACCTAAGATTCAAATAATAGCCTCTGCATAATTTTATTAGTATGAAATTGGTACTATTTGTTCGAACAGGATTATCATGTTTTAAGCTGTCCGTTCCGTACACATGACTGAGTCGAGAAACTAACTTTCTTATTCCTATCTCAAAGGATATTAACATTGAATTCCGCACCTTTGATCTTTTCGTCGATAGAAGGCGTTGTCTTAAACTATGCTATCTTTGTAAATCTATTAAATAGCGATGGAGTATGTATGCGGCCAATATTATTACGTAACTAGTAATTATAATCTCTGGCCCCTTATATAATTGCAGTTTTTAAATATTACATTCTAGAGGAATTTAGCATATATGTATATAGTAGTGACCCAAACAGGTACATATTACGATGTTGGAGCTAAAATCTTTAGTGAAAATTAGATATCTACTACTACTACTCCAATATATTATTATTTTATGTATTGAAAAAAATACTCGTTTTAAAAAATATTAAGGTATAACCAAATTCCCCATTCTTGATATTTAATTCGCGTAGAAAAAAACAATATGGAACCCTGTCTAAACAAGTTCCTTACACTTGCCAGGCTATTTTATATTAATATGCGATCCATTTTGACTTCGAACTGGACACAGATTTTGATAAATACACGTCCGAAAGTAAAATGGAATTCACAGACAGCTATTAAATATATAAGCATTAGTGAACGTCCCTTTTACCGGCCTTTCTCGTGCAAACGAGTTTGTTAGATTAGTTTAGTCTAAACGCTTAGACCTAGTTCACAATGGAGAAAGTGCTCTTGTCAGGTTATGTTATGCATATGAATGGACTCTGAATTTCTTTTTTAGTGATATTATTCAATCTAATTGACGTTTCCCTTGCACGTTGGATTTATTAGGGGTAAATTTTGTTGACCCTAATTTGCAAATCGCTTCCATTTTGCATCTTTATGTACAAACATGATGTGTTTACCTGAGATTGTAATCAATAGCTCAGTCAACTTAAACGTCCTCTAGGGGTTTCGTAGAATAATGATGGATAGAATAACAAAGTAGCTATGTGATCTTTGTTTTGTGATATAAATGGAAAACACTTCTGGTTAAATACCACCACTGGTTAATCTACCACAATCATCAATGGTAGGCTGAGTGAAGTAACCTAAAAACAGCAGAGTTAAGTAATCGCGATGAATCATTAAAAATATTCATATAAATTTATACATTATTCGTTTATACGTATTCTCAACTATCTACGAGTAAATTGTATTCAATGTCCTTATTCGGTTTAAAAAATAATTAAGACATATTTATAATAATGATTTTTATTACGTTACTCGCCATTCACTTTCACTCTGAATTTTTAGACATTTAACAATTTATAAAATATTTTCTGATGTCGTAAATATTAAGTTAGTTTATTGGACAAAGTAGGAACTTGTCATATAAATTCGTAAATTAAACCACTTGCCTTAATCCTAGTGATGTCTGTTAGTTATCGATCTGTTGCGAACAACACTGGGTTATAGCGGGAAATACAATGTTAGTATGATAAAGTATTTGTTGATTTATGGATACGATAAATCAATTTAATTATATTTAATTAAGATACGTAATTGGTGAACAAATTATCTCGTGAGTCTCATACCGTTTTTGGTACAATTTACCTTCTGAATCGGTGGTAGTCTTGCGTTTAATATATTATTATGAAATGTCGATTCAAAGATCTTATATAAGGGCCTGTTAAATAATAATAATGCTTGAGTATGAATACGTTTCTGGTTTTGTCGCGTTAACGTAAACGTAAAAGTTTTCGTTTTAAATGTATCGAAAATATGCACACGATAAAGACATTAACAATTGAGTTTTATAAATAGTTACCAACTTAAATCATGCTTTGTTATATATCATATTAATAGCTTTCTTTCTCTTGGACGTAAACGACATTGTAGAGAATCTTTTTAGTTTTTATAGTAATTTCACTCTCGTTTCATTGTGAGATTTCTGTTAGCTGAGAATGTCGAGACGTTAAATGTTAGCATATTTAATAAACTATGTAATAAGTTAATCACACTACGTACCTACCTACGTTTTGCGTCATTTAAAGCAAATGGCTTTCTTTTGAAATAAAATATCTTCAATCGAAATAAAATCAATATCGGCATATCAGTTATTATTCTACCCCGAACATGTAATAGAATTAATTTACAATATTATATTGTATAGAATTATTTCGACACAAATCATCCCAGCTTACAAACCCTAAATGGATAAGATACCACAACAATATACCTCAATATATCGATATAGTCCCATTACTACTCGTGCTTTTGAAATAGGAATAAATTGGATTCTCAGTCGATTTTCACATGGATGAGCTCCTAACCGGGCAATAGTAATCGTTCAATCGACTTTGAAACTGGAGATTTTCCCTTCACTATTTTGTGTTACCATTTATTTACGCTAAGTAAAATATGGGATCGCTTTGATATCGATATAAAAAAATTGGTAAAATATATTTTTATGTTTAATTATCTGTGGTATTTACCTTTGTAATTAATAAAATCATTTATATCATAATTATGAATAACCAAAGTAAAAATTAATTTGAAAAATAGATTATTTTCGAGACTAATCTATCCAGGATATTTAAGTGCACAACTCGGACAACGTCAATTTGCTCACTATCATAGTCTGATGGAACATTCTAGACGCCCGGAAGAAATTAGACGCAAGATCGACTTTTACATGCTTTTCTATTAATAATATCATAATATTAAAAAGTATTGTATCTATAAAAAAAGCCTTCATAATATACATAAGTAGTAATTAAATAAAGAACAGAGATATTAATTGTATTATCAAAGGAAGAACAGAATTAGCCGTTGCTTATATTTACCATAAACAAAATTAAAAAAGTGAATATTAAATTCATTCGTAATTCAAAAACAAAATACGTCAAGCGTATCTTAAAATCGGTACAACTGAAGTTTGCATACGCAAATGAGAAACCTCACGGTATATTTCACGGTTGAAAATGTTTAAATGCTTAAAATGTATCTCTTAAAATTGAAATGTTCTGTTATTACATGAAATTTATTATTAAACTTATATTTTGTTAAGTTAATTTAATAGCATGTTCTGGTTGCTGTGTCGAATGATACAATTACGAATTGATATCATTCGTTTGAATTATAAATTAAGTAATTAGTTCGAGGTTTAGAACTAGTAACTAACCTACCCTATATCTCTCCCATAAACCATCACCCATAAACCATCACTAAGCAAAAAATCACATCGATCAATGGCTCCGTTCCTGCATAAAAGGAGACACCGACATATCAATATAATCTTTCATAATTATTAAAAAAAAAATTCAATATGCTAACTGACATTATAAACGCGAAAGCGAATTTTTACGTTTTACGTCATAACTAAACCTATCGTCATGAAATTTTTCATGGACATCAGGTAACTAACTAAACTAAACTAACTTAGTTATGATATATCTAGATAGTAAGGTGTTTGAAAAATTGTTAACGAAGCAATCAACTGACAATAGAACGTATAAGATATAATAAAAACTTATATTTTTTTAGTTTAGTTTTATATGTTCCTACTTTATTTATAATAAACTAACAGTCCTTCGGGTCAAATATATATAATAATGTATATAGACGAGAAGCAAGCACTTCGAAATAGTAATTTTTCAAGACTAACTTATATTTAAAATTTGTTTTATTTGTAGACGCTACCAAAGAGAGCAAGAAAGTCATTTCATTCTTTATTTATTTTTTTAAAACACACACACTGGTTTTTTTATGCAATATTATGTCCAAATTAAAAAAGTAATGGTTCAAAATAGTTTTATCGCACTACATTCTTGTACTGGAGAAAATATTTAAAGCTCGACTAATATATCTTAATACGGTCAACATAAGAAATCGAATAGATTTTTTTTTAAATATAATATATTTTTATACATGGTAAGCTTTATGGTAAATAATTACTTATCTATTGATGTGTGAATATCGGCGTTTATTGGGTTAATTAAATTTCCAGTTTAATTATTTCCCGTTCATTAATCTTAATGCCGTATGATACTTTCAAGATTAATATTTTTTAGAATGAAATGATACAATATTATATAAATACTAGATCAATATTTGATTTTGTTTTTCTATCCCTACCTGTATAACATATTAGTTGCCGTTTATTTTCTTTGAAAATAATACAAGCTTTGTAACCTTTTTACGTTTAAAAATACTTGGTTGAGTTTAATCATATAGCTCATAAGTGTTTTGTTTTTTAATTTAAAGTTTTAAAATTTTATGCTAAATATTTTTCGAAGACCGATTAAAGGACCGACAACAAATAAAAAAATTGATACAATGTCATATTTCTTTTTGTTGTATTTAAGCTTTATTTTTTTTAAATTATTTTTCTGTCATTTTGAAACAATTTTATTTATAGATTATGTAAGTGTCAGCATAAAAATGTAAACAGATTAAATCGCATTACCGGCGTCAGTTTTCATCCTTTGTATAACAATAGAACGCTTATTTCTATTAGCGTTATATAACAATTAAAACATTTATACACTTGTTACGTAACCATATCAACGCGACACGCAAAAACTTTTTAAAAATTAATGACACACATACAAAGAAATTGAGGAGACCTTAATTAATATACTCACATACGTCAACTCACACATTGATGTCGTCATTTCGAAAAATAAAATTTGGAAAATTATTTTTGGTCAGAAAAAAAAATGAAAATATTTATTTTACGAGTAAAACGTTTTAAAAATTAAAAAAAAATCCGAACTATTCACACTTCACCCACACATTAATATAATATATTAAATAACTTACAAATGTCTTCATGTCGATAAACTTAGTTAACGGCCGGTGGTAGGAAGCTATGTGATACCAAACAGTTGATGTTCCAAGTTTTTATACAAGTCGGAAGTGATTGTCGGTTCTTAGGAAAACGGGAAAGGCTTTATATCTTCGAGAGTGGCTACAACGTTCTGAATATTATTGTTTTTTTGACATTATAATTGTTTCATACTATTTAACTTACAGTAGCAGTTTATATGGACTTTTTAATTCATATTATATAATCTATGTAGTTTTTAACATTTAAGAATTAATATATAAAAACTCTTTCGGAAGGAACGTTTTTGTGGCTGATTTCGTCATGGTTTTAAGTTAAGATGATTTAAACAAAAGATGCAACAGCTTAATAATACTCGCGTCGTGACTAACTGACTAACAGAACTAAGTGACTTTAAAATATCGTAATATTATATTTTAAATTATCTCCATAGCTGAGATGAGCAGATGGTTCATAACACGTGATACTAAACCAATGATTGCAGTTCCACACTGGCAAGCAACTTTGAAATTTAAGTAAATAATTGTATCCATCAATCCTTGGAGGAGGACCTATTTGGTGGACTGTACTATAAACCTTATTCAAAATATAAAAAGATGTCTCAGCCCAGTAGTTACAGGCTGTTAATTTTTATAATCAATATTATTTACAGTAATTAAACATATGTATTTATATTTTCAGTGAAACTACTTTCGTTATCTATTAAGAGCGACTTAAAAAATAGATAATCTTAAAGCGCCTTTGTCTATGGGCGGTGGTGACCACTTACCATAAGGTGGCCCATATGCTAGTCCGCCAACCAACGCAAAAAAAAAAGTGTCTAATGAATATGATCAGATGCAGAAGCCCCGACCGTGATGGCCACATCTTTTTTACACTGGAATTATTTAATCAATTCTTTACACTATCAATTCGTGATCACTTAAGCTGTTGTGTCCTTGTACTAGTAATAACACTTCAAAGCGTATGACCCTACCTCTAAAATAGAGTCACTACCATATCAACACAACAAATGAAATTTAACACTAATAACAAAATAAACCTCTAAGTTACTTTATAGAACATTTTTTTTTTCATTTCAATATCACATAGAGATGAAATGATCTAAAAATTTTTTTGGGTATGTCTTACTGATAAGACTCACAGATGTTAGTTTTCTTATAGAAATGATAAAGCCAATACAATTTTATGACAACATCAAATGAATGGACGGTTATTGTCAAGGAAGTCTCGTCAACGAGAGCGTAAGAGTTTTTATTGAGTTTTATTACCTCAGTGTTACAAACCAACATGACTGCAGAGATCAGGCGCATGATCAATGGAATTTCATGCTTTCCAGGTCATAGGAGATAGGAACTCGCCATTGTATGTAACTAAGTTCGTGACTGTAAATGCCGTAAATTTCAACTTTCTTAGCTGGAATAAAACAAAAAAAAATTGTTATGTTTGTTTTTCAATCCAAAATATAAACATATCAAGTGTACCCTCGTAAAGCCCGGCTTTTTAGTACAAAATTTAATTTATAAAACAAATAGGTTAGCGGGCGATCATATGGGCCACCTAATGGTAAGTGGTCACCACCGCCCATTGACAATGGCACTGTAAGAAATATTACCCATTCCTTTTTCCATTAATATGCTATATCGTTTGTGCCTGTAGTTACACTGGCTCACTCATCTTTTAAGCCGGAACACAACAATACTAAGCATACCTTCTTGACGATGGAATGTACGATGGAGACGTCTAGGCACCAGATAGGTTTGCACAAAGTGTGCACCAACATAGGTGAGATCTTTTTTCCCGGCGCTAGACCAATGGATTTATAACCTTTGTTTTACGGAGATCGACCTCGAATTTGAACATTTAAAAGCAACTGTTGCAACACAATTTGACCAATCAATGAAAATGTCAAATCAAAAATGTTAATGAAATATTTTTTCATGGAGTTTTTTTTTATACCAGCTGCTCTGTTGAAGCTCAACCGCTAGACAGTCCTGACAATTGATATGTATAAATCGTCAGTGGAAAAAACGAAATACGGAAGAAGATCGTATTTTCTTTTATTAAACGCTATTTAGATCAAGCTAAATTATTATTTTTATTTAATGCCAAACTTACTTTTTTTAGGAAATATTTTTATACCTTTCTTCCCGAACTTACCATTTAGCCTTTTTGCCTACTAACAATACATTTTTAATTATTTACATGTCTACAAAGATTGTCAAAGCTGAGAAAAAAAAATTAGTAAAGTAGTATGACGTTACACGCACACAAAGATTATAAAGTTGGCTCGTTTGCTTCAGTTCTTTTGTAGTGTATATCTTAATAATCTGATATATATATCCTATATATTTATTATATACAAAGGCAAGGCGTCAGGCGGGTTTTGCCGAAATATTATATGACAATTACAAAATCATATTCAAATTACTTTATTTTACTGAAATATGTAGTTGCAATACTCGAACAATAACTCACACTGAACAAAATAACTACAACTTGAGTATCTAATGCGTGTTAAGTCTCGTATTATTTGTTATTGTTATGTGGAGATAGAAATTAATGAAATGTTGTAATTATTATCTTAATTAACGATGATACATTATTTAATAGTAACTTAATTAATTATTTTTTTATATTTATTTTACATAACATAAATTAAAACAAGTCGAAAATCGACCAAATTTCCACTGCTTACTCGAGTCGATTTGTTTAACTGAAAAATTGAAAAATCTAAAATGATTTAATCTACCTAAACATACTTTCGGAGAATTGTTAATAATTCAATATCAAACTTTAATTATAATGAACATTCATTTGTTTTTTTTTTTATCTTGAACAACAAATGTTGGTCAATTGAATGACGTGATTCCATTTTAAGTACCTATAAGCTCGAAAATTTTGTTTAGATTCTCTTTTAAAGGATTTGAAGTCGGGATGATAATAATATTTATAAGTCCCGGAAGCACCTCAACTTTGAATATTAAATTTGAATAAATTAACATTTCATTGTTGATCTTTTCGTTTCAACCCCGATTTGTTAGTGTAAATATTTATTATGTATTTTGATTCTATCTTTGTTTATAGTTTAAATATATATTTTTTGTCGATAAACATGTTGATTGAATCTTATGAAAACCATAATTAATATTTTAATGTATTCTTTGAAGTTCCTTTTCTTGAAATATTTTGAAATATTATTTATTTTTTTCATGAATTCGTGGAAATCATGTTTAATTTTCTTTTAAATGTGGAGATATATCAATTTAATAAAAAAATTGCTTAATTATTTATATGTATTTGAGAAATAAGAAGTTAGAACTCTTTCAAATATTTTAATTTAAGAATATATGTATATATATATATATATATAATTGGTTAAAAGTATTGTTATCAGATTTGAGGCTGATCATAAATTAGAATTCCTTGACGAAACGAAGTTTGCAATCTGGGATTCGATACAAATGGTTCTAGGGATCTATAGACCTTTCGTTGTATCCTAACCATTAGTCCGATTATGTTGAAACTCGGTAAGACTGTTGTTGATATATTACCTACCTATAACAACAGTTTTACGTACGAAGATTTTTGTCATTGTCAAATGTGATGTTCAAGAAAATATAGAAGATACATACTATTACTAAAATTATCTGAACTTTTCGAACCATTGTTGTATTGATTTTATTATTTTCTTTAAACTGACATAATCATATTAGAAATAACCTAAAAACTAGCATCCGAACTGGGTAGGCAATACGGAGGTACGGGAGCTCTCTTGAGTGATGCCTATGGTCAGCAATGTATTATTAGGCTGGTGTTGATGGTTATACTATTAGGCAGTGGTATAGTAGGCATTACTAGTCTATGAATACCCTAATGTTGGACAAATGGCGCTTCTATATTAAAAAAGCCTATATTTATGAACATATTGACACGATACTTGTGTAGTTTTCCTTTGTGTTTTTTTTGAAGAACAACTTAGTGAATTTTAGATACTATGTTTTCTCCGTCCGCTTTTTCTTGATTTGTGTAGATTACTAGACGTAAATACAGTAATAAATAAATATGACAAACATACATAAAAAGTATATAGTATCTGTAATATAAATCAAATCTGACATTTTACATATCGAATGTTTGACAGAGAAGAGACGAATGTTTGAAACACACGTAAACACACACAGCACCAAAATAATCAAGAAACTTTTTAATCATAAAAAAATAGTTATATAGAACTATATAATATATTAGGAGGCAGAATGTAAAGAAACAACCGAAATATGGTACCTATTGAACACATGACTGATTATATGAAAATTATGCAGACAGCGGCTATTCTCGTCAGAAACTAATTTAGGATACAATACAAACTTGAAAATTTTGAACATCTTTGAATTAATGTTCACGAAGTCCTTATATTGTTATTTGAATATTTTAAAAGTCTTCAGAAGTTTTATGTTAATTTAAGTACCTACATAGTACTGTAATTGTATTCTAAGTTAGAGTTTTTATGCTAACCAGTTTTTTACTACATTTTTTTTTTACTCTGATACTTTACTGAATTCGAATAGAATAGAAAGCCTTCTATTTCTCGCATAAATTAAAGTTGATTACGATTTAAATTATAATTGTAATATTGGATAATAATATGCATAAATAATCTGGTTATTATTACATGGATTGATAAATGATATAATATAAAAATATAAGATTTAAAGGTTCCAATAATGTATCATGCAGGAATGCAAGAACCCCGCTTATGTGAGGCTGAAGGCTTCCTCCAGACTTTTCCATTTGTCTCTATATTTGGCAATTTTCTTCCAGTTTTTACCAGCAATTTTGATTATATCGTTATATCAACGAGTTATTGATCTTCCTCTCTTTCTAATACCGGCAGGGCCCCGCCATAAGGTCAGTCTAGTACTCCGGTCAGACTAGAAGTCCAACGGTAATCGCTCATCCTGGCTACATGGCCTGCCCAGCGCCACTTTAGCTTTTGTGAGAAACTAAGTGCATCTGTTTTCATTTAGTCAATTTCATATTTAATTGGAATAGTACCATGACCACGGCATATTTCTGTCGAAACGGAACAGAAATCAAAATAATATAAGGCCGAGGCCGAAGGTGGCAGTATTTCCATCAGATGAGCCTCCTGCTCGTTCGCCACCGATATATATATAAATAACCAAAAATAAAACATTTCAGTATCTTGTTTTTTTCAAAATGTGGGTGATCCGATTTTTTTTTTTTTGAAAATTAATATAAAAGCCGTTGGAAAAATAATGTTCGAAACTTGCAACTTTATATATGTTACCATAAAATTTTGATCGAGTAAAATTTCGACTTTATTGTGAATATTTGTAAAAATAAATCAATTTATTGTTTCATATTGTATACCACATTATTATACGTCTGCACGTTCCCCGGTTGATGTTTACCAAGGACGTTGGCAATGATAACGGCAAGCTCATCACGAATGCCAACAATTGAAGCCAAGTTGGAACAAACATTTGCATTTCTAATAACACTAACTCTTTACGACCCAAAGTATTTATACGTCGATAGTAAAATCCTTAATAATGTCGAGCTGCTTTTGTTTGTGTTTGCCAATAACTAAATTGGTGTTGGTAATATTATATACATACCTAATTAATAGATAATACGCATCACTGTGTATCTCAATTAAGCCCGTATTTAATCCAGCGCCATTAATCCTGCGTAATTGATGGAAATTACAGAAATAAATAAAAAAGGAATTATTTTTTGTCATTCTACCCTTAAAAATGTTTTATGTATTAAAACCTTCTTTCTCGTGTGTAATTAATATAAACCAATGTCTGCTTAGTAAGACACTTAAGAAAAAAGTACATAATATTTTATGAAATACTATTAAAGATTAATGCATTTATATTCAAGAAATAAATAATGAAATTAGGGGCGGTCCAATGAAAAAGTTTTGAAATTTTCGGGTAGTAAGTAGTCGCATTCTGTAAATCCACTATTAAATATTGTGTGATGTTACAGTCCATTAATCATTTTTATTTCATGTTTACGTTTGCTTATCGTGGGCGGTACGAAAAGAAAAATGTTCCTTTTGGTGGGCGGAATGTTCAGGATTTGTTCGATTCCAATGCCTTCACAAAATATTTAACATGTTGCACATTGGCTTCACTAGATGGCGTTGGGATCGAGTTAAATCGCGATGATGTTTTGTTCACGGAAAAGTAGATAGTTAATTTAGTTATTAATAAAATATGTCTTGTTCTGAAGTACGGTGTTTAAATATCCTAAGTTATACTGAGTTCGAGATATTTTCGTACGTAATTAGTACAACTATAGCTTTTCTAAGATAGGGTTACTGATGTCCGAACTCCGAAGGCGTTTTGTTAACACGTTGACTGCCTAGGAACCACGTATCTGTAAATTGACTTGAGTGACAGCTGTTTGTTGTAACAGCTCTATAGGATTACTTCCCAAATACCTTTCGTTGGTACGGATAGTGATTACGCTTATAATTTTTGTCTCATTTCATCGTGATCGCGCATTATCTCTCTCGAATTGGTAACATATTGATTGGTCAGAACTGTACCTGATTTATTTAACCTTGCTGGAAAAATGCATTTATGTACGTGTTTCCCTTGCATGAAGTTAGGGGTATTTTAGAATCGCCGGATCGACTGCACTGGAATAAACCACAACAATAATCAGTAGTACCAACTCCGTCTCTTCGGTTCTGCCTCGACGGTTGGCACGCCTTTCATCTGACCCCTAGGATTCGAGGCCCCTACACCTAGAGGTATTCCGGTCCACATGCACGCAAAATCATATTAATGAGTTCATAAACAAAAATGTATGTAAAGATACATAATTTGTGTATACAAACGAACCTTCTTTGTTTTTTGAAGTCGATTTAAAACAGACCACGATAAAAAGTCATAAGTTTATCACTGCTAATATTATAATATATTGTATAATATATGTTATAGTCTTGTTAATCCAGTGACTAGCTTATTAGGTTGCAGATTACGAGCTCCTGTTTATTAAACCTTATTGGGTTTTTCTGTCTAGAAATCGTAATCAACCTTTAGCATCCCAAAGTTTGTATGTTTGAAATTTCCGTGCCTTGGAAAGCCGTGAATTTGCCTCCCCATCGAATTATGAGAGTGTGGGTATCGATAATGCATTTATTTTCCTAAACACCTGTGCACTATAGGCATAACTTGTCCTTTTTTCGCTGGAATAACACATTTACGCGCTTCCGCCACTCGAAGTGGAACTCACTGGTACCAAATGCACCGAAATACCTACGGAAATACCCAGCGTGAAATCTTTGACGATTATCGCCACCAGGCAATGCCTCTGAATTATCACCACGGCCAATCGGATAAGAGGACCTCAACGAGCAAGCAAATCTAACAAAGTTATCATAGAAAATAAATTAAACTCATTATAATATAATATTAGACTGTACAGACATTTGCACACATTTATAATATAGTATCTAGTTTCAGAAGTCAATAGACTGTTTCTAATGAACTAATAATATCGAAATATCAATCTAAATATACCTTATATTTAGATTGATATTTCGATATTATGTAAAGCATTACAGATCTATAGTTGGTATTTTGACTTTCTATTTTAGTTTACTGAAATCGCTAAGCTACTTTCGATGTATAGAGACTTGATGAATAATAAAGCAATCAAACCAAGTTCCGTATAAAAGAACAAACAATTGTTGATATAAAATATACATGTGTCGCAAGTTTATAATCGCATTTAAAATAAACAAAAGATGCATTGATTGACTCATAAACTGCATCTAAGTCCAGGACTACTTTCGAAATTATAATTTCGATAAGTATGCAAACTTTTTTTAACTTTTTTTTTAATGAAAAAACATCGAGACTGTCCATTAATCAAAAATTAAAAATAGAACTACCGTTAAAGATAAAGTTACAGGCGGCTTAATAAAATTGTATAAATTCGTCTTTTATTAGAGAAAAGTTTAATTTTTTTTTTTATTGTTACCAGTATAAATATGCATACTTCGTCCGAACAAGCCGCTCAAATTGTGGCATCGGTACAGGAAGATATTCATTTGTGTAAGCATATGCAATAAATGCATAATCATAGCGTAATGTTTTACGGACCACTTAGCGTACTTAGCTTATGTAAAACGTATTAGGTTCGTTCCTGAGCCTTTGTGCTGTTGTTCCCACTGTTAGCAAAAGTTTTAAGCTAAAAATTGGGGAATTGCTACTTTAAATAAAAATATATATCACTCACGAAAGTCATCGCTTTAGAGCCGCGAGTAAGTCATTCAACTCATTGAAAAAAAAATCGTTTTACTATTTTAAACAATAATTAATATCTTAAATTTTATTTGCACTTATTCACTCTCCTACTGTCTTTCACCAAATTACGTCAACAATAGATCGTTTTAAGAGATAAGACGGCAATAACGCTCCATTTTTTTAAAAATAAACTACAGATGAAAACTGTTTTTAGAATCCACATAACTATAAAACCGGTGGTCGCTACTTAAATGATACTCCAAAATAATAAAATATAATAATAAAATATGATATATAAAAACATACTAAAATAACATTTATGTTTTTAATTTATTTAAATTCCAGTTAGCTCAGTTGGAATTTAAACTATATGCCGCGCTAGCAGCTGAGAATATCGGTTATATGAGTATTTGTAGAGGACTAAGTGTTCGTGGGATTTGCGCTATTATATAAGAACTCATTTCGTATATTAATCCTAAAATGTTGTAAATAAAATTACGGTTACATATTTTTTAATTGCGTTAAACGTAAGCGTGTTTATTATTAAAGTCAATATCACGCGTCACTTTCAGTAAATGAAGCTAAATAAAAATCGATTTATTGAATTAAATATTGCATTTACTAATTGATAGTAAAGTAAAAACTTACACCGACTCGTTAAAGAAAATATCCTGACCTGAGAAGATCCGGCGAAATAATCTTAGCTGATTTTTTTATTCGATAACCGACAGTTGAACAAAATTGCAATTTAGCGCACGCGTCACAATTAGGCGCATTTAATTACACGAGGGAGAAGGAAGATGTGAGTACGAGATGATAAAACCGGCTACAATCGCAGGCACGAATTCAGCACGAATCATACGAAGCATCAGAGAGTGTATCCGTATTGGAAAAAAAAGTCGCATAATTTTTTGCAACTAGCTGGTACCGTTGTAAAGATAATGGAATGGAGATCAATATACCTTTCAAAATTGTTTTATTGTTATAGAAACGGAGAAAACACTCGAAACAATTATCATGTCTATCAAGTGTGCGATACTAAATACTATTTAAGTAATTTTTTTAACACATAGGTAGGGGGACTAGCAGATGGGCCACCTGATCGGACTGCCCATAAACAATAGCGCTTTAAGAAATAATAAGCGTTCCTTACATCACCAAAGCTTCACCAACCTTAGGAACTATGTCTCTTATACCTGTAGTTCCGCTGGCTGACACCCTTCAAGCTGGAACACAATAATATGCGTACTGCTATTTGGCGGTAGAATACCTGATGATTGGGTTGTACCTATCCAAACGAGCTTGCACAAAGCCCAACAACCAAGCTATTTTTGAAATTAATTCGTATCATAATTGAAGGGATCCCTGTTGCGAATGGTTATCTTAATCAGTGTACTTGAATTATAAAACGAAAGACTTCAAATGTATATCTATCTATATCCAATTAAAAAAAAAAAAAACGTTTAACTTTGAAATTTGGCGAAAGACTTGCATTTTTTTCTTCATGAGCATTATGCTGTGAGGTCTTGCACTATGAGATTCTCAATTTTTTTTTAATTGATTTTTTTGACACAAGTGCAAAACGTCATTAACGTTATTTTGAAATCGTTAAAAAACGGTAATTAAAGATAATGATAATTCTACTGTAAGTATATTTTTTGTATGAATCAGTCGCTACTTATATAATACAAACCGAGCTTCTGTATGTTACGTAAACGCTGTGGATATGCCTTCGGTGTATTATCCATCTATAGATATAATTAAATCGTGACGTGATTTTTTCTGTCCGTAATTATTTTTTTGTGCAAATTTTACATTGGTAGCAAGCTTATAGAGTAAAAAAATTTTTTTTTATTGGTCCGAAGTTCTTTTTCGCGGCAGAAATCGTCAGGTAGGGAACAAGGGTTACGCTCGCTCTAAGCGATCTTATCTCTCTTTCTCTTCCTTTCTGTCTCTTTTTGTTGTATCAATATATATAAATATTATATATAAATATTATATATAAATATTATATATAAATATCAAACTTCCATCATCCACGTGGACAAATCCGTAGGAAATACTCTCGGTAAAGCGCTCAACGGCACAGTGTGTGTAACGAAATTTATTATACAGAGTGGCTCCGCCATCATCACATTATTTGAAACGACGATTTTTTCCCATATAACGCTGATAAATTTATTGTAGAAACAAATAGACGAATAATAAAAAAATGAAAATTTACGCACAAAATAATTCACACGGAACAATTAAAACAAAGTAAAACAAAAATTAATTCAATATCCTGTATAAACGGCTACGCTGCGTGGCAGCGCGAGCGTTGGACGTAACCCGCTCCCCGCACAGTCCCCTAGTATAATTAATATAGTCATTACTATAGTCATAATAATTTTGTGGTTGACCAGTTCGGAACGGCAACTTTTAGCCTATTTTGGCCATATGCTATTGGCTGAATATCTCCTGTATTGCTAAGGGTGTTGTAAATTAATGAAATGAAAAAAAAAATGTCCTGTGGCTATTAAGGAATTTATTCGATTGTTTTTCTTTGTGTTTGGTCTTCAAACGTTATCAAACATTAGTTAGTTAGTTAGTTTATTCTTGTTCCTAGTGTTAATAGAATGTACGTCACAATTTCTGGGAAAATCATTTATGTTTTTGCGTACATACATCATAAATAAATTGAAAAGCGACAGTCACTATTTTAATTTCTTTAAATTTACCTCTTAACGAATCTTTTGGGCCCAGGTTATAAATTGCACGAATAGCCCTCATAATATCATACGTGACTACAGAAGACCCATCTATCATAGGCAGTTTTCTAAAATAAAATAATAAATTGGAAACTAGCATCGATTAGCTTAAATCGTCTTATATGGTTTAATTCCAAAGTAGACAACAAATTTTAATTCTTAATATAATATTTATTACTTTGTGTGTGTAACATGTCTTAACATAAATAGTATCGATGGCTTAGCACTAATCACATAGAAGCGATCTTTGAAAATCTTAAATCGATTAGACATATTTCGTAATATCTGGACTTACCACTTTACACGATCTTAGACTAGAAAGTCTTAATTGTGCGTTATACGTTCATTTCGCTGTCTATCTTTTACCCTTCTTATTGCATCTAACCACAGAGCTATAAATAATCAGAGCTATAATGAATTAAACAGTAGTTTCCGGAGACATGTCTAGAATGTTTAGCCAGCAAGGCGACGCGTGCGTGCTTGTTTGCTAAATTCTTGAAGTAACTGTCATGTAGCTGTCCCAAGACTAAGGCCTCACCTTTATTTAGAAATTTTGTACGTTATTCCATCACGCTGCTCTGAAACGGATTGGTGGATGCACGTGTGGCATATTTGCACAAGGCACATGCAGGTTTCTAAGCGATTTATTTTCCTACATGATCGTACTCGAGATGATTATTATTAAATTTCAATAGCGTTTTTCAACCAATAATTTTAAACCGGCAATTATCGTATGAACAACATTAAGATTCATGTTAAGATTCACATTAAAAACCACGTTTCAACACTGGCTCATCTTGACTTAACTCTTGTCTTGAATTGACTCTTGTTCTCCAAAAAGTATAAAAATAATTATTCGAAATAATATAAATAAATATACATAATATTGTTTGAATTTGTAATTATTACCTTTATTCCGAAGTTATCTATCACTTTATTGAAATTGTAATATTAAGTTACACGATATTAAAGGTAATATTTATCGGTAACGCCCAATCAAGCAAGGTCAACGGCGTAAATCAACCTTTTATAACATGGCCGCCCTTGGATTTAAAAACGATTCATAAATCAATATAAAGGTAATCTCACTCATCGATGCGATGACGGGTGAAATAAAATTTTATCTAAATTTGAATCGTGCTGAAGAACATTTATTGGCACATATCAATTAAAAGATCTTTTTTCAATCAGCATCTCAATAATTTTATTTATTTATTGTACCATAACTTAGCTTACTTCTGATATATACTTAATAATACTTAATAATATCGGTGTTTAGCAGTTGATGCTAAAAACATGGAAAAAATATTAATATCCTATAACTTTTTATATTTATTAGTTATGTATATTAGTTAAATGATGCATTTCATATAGTGTTTTGTATGCTTGCTCTACTAGTCTACTCTCTAGAAACGCTGACTAGGGATTATTGTATCGTGATGGACGTATTGAATAACGTTTTTAGGCTTCGTCTAAATAAATTAAGTAAAAGTTATACTATAATTTGTTTTTATCTATTTTATGTTAATGAATATATATTATTAGAATTATTTATTATATGTTACAGTGATAGTGTTTACGTGATTATATGTAATTACTAATTGTTTAGACAATGTGATAAATCAATCACTTTATCCGGATATTATTGAAAATAACAAATCAAATTTAGTCAAAGTACTGAGTACGGACTTCGAGGAGGTTCGACTTGTTTGAATGAAAAAAAGACATTTTTTTTGCAACAGTCGGCAGATGTTGAATTTCTAAAAAGAATATCTGTAATAACAGAAACAAGTTAATGTGATTAATTCCGTGACAATTATACCTTTTTAAGTTTTATAATTTTTTTTTTTCTGATCGACATAACTTTGCTATGACGAACATATTATTTTCATAATTTAATGATTTTAAAAATTGTAAAAATATTTAAAAAAAAGCATATATGTATATGTATGTATGTATGTATGTATGTTACATGTCAATTTTGGCGGGTGAATATACAATCCAGTTTCGTTGTGTAATAAATAAATAATTCACACTGAACTGTACTGTTCTTTAACCTCAATCAACCAGTATTGAACGAGACGTAATTATCCATAATATTATTATTACAAAATAATCCGGTTTTACTTCCGGTACGTATCAGGTAGTGCTTCATATGCTTTAAATTATGGTACTCGTCGTCACACAGCGAACGCTTGGTAATCACATCTTCGCGAAATCATTGGGGTATTAAGGTGTTTAATCTCCGTTTACATATGTATAACACCAAACTTATAATTCTTAACAGAAAAGTAAACATAGACTAATTAGATACTGTGCGATGTATACGGATCTCATTTTGAGACATTAATTATGTTTTCGTTTCGCTCTAGACATTAAAAAAGTATGATTGTTTTTTTTTTGTGAATAAACGTACAATTTATTCCAATTGGTTTTAGATGTTGCTTATTACTGATAGCAAACGTTACAACACAAAAAAAAATGAAATTGAATTAGTTTTAATTGGTTTAATTTAACTCGATCTGTTTGGATTCTTTTCAATTGATCGACTAAATTTTACTCATGTAAACGCGCCTTAAGAACTATTTAATTTGAGTGAAAGTCTATTATCAGTAATCTTTTTTCATTACAAAATCACAATTATTTATACGTTTATGTCACTTCAAATTATAAATACTGGTTCGATTGAGGATTAATGCAGCTTGTCAGTCAATATTTATTGGCCGAGATTTACTTTCGATATGCAACTAATTGCTGACGTTATTTAATACACTAGTGTACTACAAATAAGTGTACTTAACATTATTGCCTAAGTGTCTATTACACTGACGTTATTCTTCGAAGAAATCTTGATATATTTTGGAAAGAATAAAATGTCCGTCATTGTCTAGCGGACGTACCGAAATAATCTTATTTTTTATATTTCGCTACAATTACGCGAGTAAGTCTGTATGGATCGGATAACATACTACATACATATCCAATACAATGCTATAGAGCAGTGAGTTTTTCCAGAAGCTTCTAACTTTCTCCTTCCTAGAAGATTGATTCCTAGTGGGTTATTTACAGGCTCTCATTAAATACTCGATCTGAGATTGGTCAACTTTAAAGAAAGCAAGTAGGAATATGACAAACAAATAATTGACGAACCAAAACCATCAGACGGTTTTAGGCCGTCTTACAATCCATATTAATATTATGAATGTGAAAGTAACTCTGTCTGTCTGTCTGTCGCTCTTTCACTGCCAAACCAATGAACCGAATTTGAATGATGAAATTTGTTATGAAGCAAATTTGAACTCCAAGGAAGGACATAGGCTAAAACAAAATAACCAACCCCTAAAACGCGAGCGAAGCCGCCGCCGGCAGCTAGTTATTAATAAAAATGTTGGTAAAGGTATTTGTTGGTATTATTTTATGTAATTTAAACCCTACCGAATTCGATTTACTTATGTCATAAATGTGAAAGTACGCTTGTAACGCGGTGATTGTATGACTGATACGAATTGTGATGTTATGTATCATTCTGAATTAGTAGAACAGAATTCTCCAATTACTCAGTGCTCTCAATTTCGTTCAAAAACCTCTTTTTGTATATTCGTTTAGTTTGAGCTCGACGATTCAGAATTATTTTTTTTATGACTCCACTCCATTTGATGGTGAGTAGTAGTGGAGTCCGAACGAGAATACGGCCAATAGCATCAGGAATGAACTGCACTAGTCACCCTCGCCATATCGGCCGCTCAAGATGCCTCTTCACGCCTTGCTTGAGGAAACCCACGTTATAAGAGGAGCAGAACGCGTCTTCTGTACATATTTGGCGGTGCGACGAAGAAAAAAAAATTGCCAAGTTTATTCGTGCGCGATGGAATTGATGGCACAGTTAAAGCGGCGACATCAATAACCAGAGCGCGTAGACTTGTGAAGGAAAGGGGAAGCAGGAATTAGAGAGAATAGTTCCTCGAAGTACTCACCGTGATACAGTCGATAGAAAGCGATCAGCGCCGCTATTTGTAAATTGTACCAGTATTGTAATGATTTGTTTAGTTTTTAATCAAAGAAACATTTATCAATAGCAAACTGATGAAAACTGACTTTTCTTGATATTTGTATTCCTTTTCGCGATTAACTCCACTTTACTTGCTCGATTCATCAACGTATAGTATTGTTATTATTAACATTTAATATAATTATTAAATTTGATACCTTGATAATTGATATAGTAAAAAAATATTGAAAAAAAAAAAACAAAATCAACCTTATTCAAATCGACTCTTCGTCTCAACGTCTCAAAAGGATTAAAGGAAACTTTTTTTATTTGTGAATGAAGTAGCAAAATATTTACTATCCCATGGAATTGTATCGTAGACGTTTATATAATATGAACTCGTGTCAAAACTAAAAGCAACTAGTTTACGAAATTCTCAAACACAGCAAACAATTGTGCACGCTTTAGAGGAAGAGTTCCACAGCCTTTAGTAGATTTGACAATAAAGATTTGTTATAGAAATATGATGAATGAAAGGCAAGTGCATTCTTCTCGAAACAAAAAGCACCATAGTGAAAAGAGCGCGATTAGATTACAATGACAGCTTGTTGGCCGAGATGGCCCAGTGGTTAGAACGCGTGCATCTTAACCGATGATTTCGGGTTCAAACCCAGGCAGGCACCACTGAATTTTCATGTGCTTAATTTGTGTTTATAATTCATCTCGTGCTCGCCGGTGAAGGAAAACATCGTGAGGAAACCTGCATGTGTCTAATTTCAACGAAATTCTGCCACATGTGTATTCCACCAACCCGCATTGGAGCAGCGTGGTGGAATATGCTCCATACCTTCTCCTCAAAGGGAGAGGAGGCCTTAGCCCAGCAGTGGGAAATTTACAGGCTGTTTATGTATGTATGTATGTATATATGACAGCTTGTTTCTATACATCATTATGTTTAAGTAGTAAAATAATACGGCATTGAAAAAGGATTTGGCAGAATTTTGTGATCGATCGCCTTGCATGACGTCATTTTCCTTGGGATTGACTTTGTTGGGATTTCTCGCTACCATACACGTAGTAAACGTTCTCAATGATGAAGACGCTTAGCAAAAATATCTTAGTCATCTCGTTTTTTTTCAGGTAGGAGATCGGTAATGAATGCTCTTTTGCTCCTAAGAAGAGCTCGATCAAGCCATGAGGAGACTTTTTCACGGGAAGAGCATAGAAAGATGAGAAGATCAGATTGCCTTACCGATGCATGTTGTGGACTACATGGTAAAAACATCCATAAGGATTTACATTTAAGTAAATACAGATCAAAATTAGAATTATACCGATTTTCACAAATTATGAATATTCATTAATTAATAAATAATTATCACGATACAAAGAGCAGTCAGAATTCCTCAGTTGAATCGCATTCCGGCACTCGGAACTTTAAGATAGAATCTGCATTCCAAACCGGCTCTACCTAGATTTAATTTAATCTTGCAAAAAGCCGGCTTAAGCGTTCTAAGCGTCTTCCTGAATAAAGCATTTGATGTTATTGATATTTTCATTCATTTCGGAAGTCATTTTTTTGACTTCCGAAATAATGCCAGTGGATTATAACAATAATTTATTAACTTTGTACTCTGTCAAATTCCAATAAAAAAAATATTGGCACGTATTATTGTGACGTAATAATGATAGTGTGACTTGTATGTAGATTAGTGAGTTTCTAGACGGTTCTTTTTGGTAGAATCTTCTATTCGAATCGGTGGTAGCTTTATATTTAATTCAACAAACACACTCACGATTCAAAAGACCTTATACGAGCCTACTTGCCATTAGTGTATATGTTATTTAAATTCGCAATACAAAAGTATACATAATATTATTAATTTTAGGGAACCCGTGGTAGTTTTACATCAACTTTAATATTATAATTTAAAATTGCTTGTAAGAATCTACTTGAATAAAGTATATTTTGATACAGTAGTTTCATATTATTTATCTGTATTCTATACTATACACGAATACAATATTTGTTTTATTACTGGACAGAAGCAAGTACATTTTAATAGGATCAGGTATCCCACTTTTTCTTAATTCGATTTCGTATTTATGTTACTTAGTCCTCCTAGCTTAGTCCAATTCAATCAAAAAAAGAATTTTCTAAATCGGTTTATAATTGACGGAGTTATGAGTTATGTCATTCTTATTTTAAAAATTATCTTTTTTTTACTAGTAAAATACTTTGTTGTAAGGAGGTTGACAATAAATCAACCTTCTTCGCTATATTCAGTTCGACTGACAGATCCTATTAACATTATAACTAGACAAAATTCATCATTCTATCGTCAATTAGATAATTATTAAAACAACCGATTGTAATCATGGTAAATTAAACGTATGACGTGCGATATGGAGTTGTTCTTAATTTCCAAACAATTTAAAGAAGACTATTAATATAAGAGTTCAAAATTCGACTAATTATATATATGAAAGCAAAAAAATTAGACTGCTCGACTGCGTTCATTACTTTTTTTTTCATTAAATTCTCAGACGCTAATTCATTTTTTATCACTAGTTACAAAATTTGTTGTCTGTGGTTATGTAATTACTTTTTAAAATAAATTATTCATAAACGGATATAATGCAAAAATACTTTGCTATAAATACTGATATATAATGTTTTTCAACGTGTAACGGAATTAAATATTATATTGACGATAAACATATATCTATTTATTTACGGAGACAGTTTTAAATTTTTATCTGCTATGTTGTTACTCACCCCTAGATGGCGTTACTGTTCATAAATGCACCCCTGTACCCTGTTTTCTTGTTATACATTTCCTCAGTCATATTGTCCGTGCTTTTGTTATATTATTTTTAATTCCTTTCTTTAGGGTTCCGTACCCAAAGTGTAAAACGGCGCCACAGTCCGTCCGTCTGTCCGTCTGTCACCAGGCTATATCTCATGAACCGTCATAGTTAGGCACTTGAAATTTTTACAGGCGATGTATTTCTATTGCCGCTATAATAACAAATACTAAAAAAGAATAAAATCAATATTAAAGTCGGACTCTCATACAAACGACAAGATTTTTTTTGCCGTTTTTATAGATAACTAGCGACCCGCCCCGGTTTCGCATGGGTGTAATGCTGATACTAATAAATATTCTACATAATGTCTTACAAAGTTCACAGTTTTTCAGTCATTAGGATACACAAACCGCTATGCTGCGTTTTACATCTGCAATATCTTCGAAAATATTCATATTAATGACATTTTGTAAAGGGCCATATTGCACTATATGTAATGCAGAATATATTTAAGGTACTTAATTGGATAAGGATTAATGCTGTATTGCTTAAAATCGCTTCGAAAATAAGTCATTATTTCTCGTAAAAAGTAAAGGATAAAAAAATGTAGGCTACTCCAAAGCGATAGATATATCACATTACGGATTTTTTTGAAGACCTTTTTAAGATGTACAATACAGCAGTGTAGTATATGATTTTGATCGGTCTCGTAGGGTTCAGCCAGCGTATGCAAAAAAATGTGCTTATTTACGACAGCACTTCAGAAATCTCTAAAATTGTCAGTGTTTCTTTACTATATTGTGCATGTTTTATACATATAAACCTTCCTCTTGAATTAATCTATCGATTAAAAAAAACCGCATCAAAATCCGCTGTCTAATATTAAAGATCTAGGTATACATAGGAACAGACAGCGGTAAGCGACTTTGTTTTATGCTATGTAATGATTTTATGTACGGAGCCCTTGCGTGCGCGTGTCCGACTTGGCCGGTTTTTTATCGAGACGGGCCTAATGGAGATGGACAAACAAATTCAGATAAAATAAAATAAGTTTGATCGAGAATGAAACTCGAATACCTATATACTTAGGTAATAGGGTTTCAATACAGTGTGTGTACAAACATAAAAAATAATTATATATTAAAAAGTATATGTATTCTAGTATTCCAATTAATATATTTCCTTATGTCACCAATTAAAACCGTCTCGAACAAAGGTAATTGGAATATCTTTTGGCAAATAGATATTTAATGAGGTGGCCCAAGTCTTAATTACTTTGGAACTGAAGTTTATTCGGTTAAGATAAAAATAATTAATGAACATCTTTTGGTAGTTAGTGGTATTTAGGTAATTATGGATTTGGCTCAGACGATAGAGGACATGAATTGTGTACAATGATACCGGGTTCAAGCCTGGCCGAATACGAAATTTAATGTTTTTTTTTTCTATAATTTATTTCGTACAATGAAAACATCGTATATATTATTATAACCTTATCCAAGGTAGTCATCCCGATGCAATCGACAACGATGTACCTTAAACATGTGTATATATATAATGTATTTGCAGAAATACATGTATTCAGTGACAAACATTTCAATAAAGAATTGGCTACTGCGCAAGTAATATTTAATAGGGCTAAATAAATAAAATAAAATAAAATAAAAATAAACGTCTCAAACACTAACATTACATACATTTATTTAATCACGAAGGCATGCCCCTCTCCTTTATCTTATTATTAACGGCGTGTATAAGTGAGCGACTCTTGCCTTAGTGTGCGTAAGAGCAAATATACAAATTATATAATAATATAATAATGAGCCGAGATGGCCCAGTGGATAGAACGCGTGCATCTTAACTGATGATTTCGGTTTCAAACCCAGGCAAGCACCACTGAATTTTCATGTGGTTAATTTGTGTTTATAATTCATCTCGTGCTCGGGGGTGAAGGAAAACATCGTGAGGAAACCTGCATGTGTCTAATTTCAATAAAATTCTGCCACATGTATATACGACAACCCGCATTGGAGCAGCGTGGTGGAATATGGTCCAAACCTTCTCTTCAAAGGGAGAGTATGCCTTAGCCCAGCAGTGGGAAATTTACAGGCTGTTAATGTAATCAATTTTATTAAAACGCCGATATATGTAAATTAAAATGAAGGGGTGCGCCTTCTAGTAAATAGATCTATACTCATAAATGTTTTGTAGTGCTGAGTTAAATATGGAATTCTTTCTTTTTTCGATTTTTTTTTTAAATTTTAATTTTAATAACATTTACATATGACGCTCCAAATTACCAAAAAATTAGCCAATCAAAAAAAATCAAAAGCAAAACATACTTTATTCAAGTAGGCTTTTACAAGCACTTTTGAATCGTCATTTAACAAACTATATTAAGTATAGCTTCGGAATGTAGATTCTACCGAGAAGAACCGGCATGAAACTCAGTAGTTACTCTTTTTAAACATCTAAATAATATTATATGTAACTTATATTAAAAAAAAACGCTTGGAGTTAATCCTTCTAGACTTACAGACAGGATGTATTATATAAATTTAATTGTATTCGAGAGTTTCTTGCCAGTTTTTCTCGGTTGAATCTATATTCTGAATTCTAATTGATGATAACAGTCATACGTGATAAAATATTCCTAAATATTTAATTTTGATTTCACTGTATAACGTTCGAGAGACGTTTTATAAATAAACATGCACGAAACATGCAAGTAACGCCTGATATTATACGTTAAAAGTATATTCTATCGTAATTTATTTGTACTGTTGTATAATTAAATAAATTGCACGTCGAACAATATTATTTATTAATTTAAAGTGAACGTATCGATCCGTGATGGCGACAATGTTGTAATTATCACAATATAATGTAACACGCTTATTAGTTCGACTATTTCTCTTCTCTACATTGTGTAAAACAAAGTCGCTTCCCGCCTGTACGCTTTGATCTTTTTAACTAGATAACGGATTTTACGGACCGATTCAAGAGGAAATTTTATATGTATAATACAAGCATATTAAATTAGAGAAAAATTAATAAAAGCGAGAAATTCAACTCTCATCGAAAAACTTCTTTTTTTTTCTTTTAGACCTAGAATTATTGTACGCGTGCGAAGCCGGGTCGGATCGCTAGTTAAATATAATGAACAAGCGAACCGCGTATAAATGTTACTTTGTTAAAGTTATATAACTCATTATTGAGATTTTAACAGAATATAAATTGCTTTCCATTCCTGATTGAAACGTAAGAGTATTAATTATTACGTCCTAAACTGTTTATGTTAAAATATTAACTGGTTCGTTGGTCTACTCGTGGACAGATAACAGATTTAGTACCTTGGCCGCCGTTTCTATGGCAGATAGATTAATACCATATGTCCTCTAAAGCACGAAATAATTAATGACGTATTTCAAGTAAGACGAGAATTTTTTGAAGGATGATAAGCATACTTTTTGCCGAGTGATAAGGCATATTAATTCTACCTCCAAAAAGCAATACTAGGTATTCTTGTGTTATGGTTTGAAATGTGAGTAAGCTAGTGGAACTACAGGCACTCGGTACATAACATCTCAGTTTCCAAGATTGATTTCGCATTGGCGTTTTAAGTAACGATGAATATTTCTTATATTGCTATTGTCTATCAGCGGTGCTAACCATTTATCTACCATCACTTGCACAATTTGTCCAGCGGCTTACTTTAAAAAATACACAGTTTTATTTGAAAAAGGCCCAAACCAAGTTTTGCCGGCCCTAAATTTGCTGCCCTAGCCCGAGCCGACTCAATTTATAGAGAAAAACGCACCTGGGTCTATTGCCTAACTAATAAGGCCGCGGATCCCAATGCCCTAGAGTTAAATCATAAGTTAGGTCATTGATAAGTTATTTGGTTTTTCAATCGCAGCCTGAAGTATTGAAATCATTCACACGCGCGCAACTATGATTTAGAATAACGTGAGTATCTTTGAGGCAAGGATGTTTCTTTTTAAACTGGATCAGTACTTATCATCAGACATTGTTTTTAAATGTAAGTCAATGTCCTCAGTCAAATGCCTTACAAATGAAATTAGCGTTTTGTCGTACTCACTTTGATCTGAAATATCTCCTCTTTGGTTAAGAATTCTAAATTCATTTAGCTGGTACATTTGAGTTTTGAAAACAGTCATTCATTTATTTTTTTCTTTGGCGTCTTTAGATTATATGAGTGAGAGGTTAATGAGTTCTTCAGTGTACACGTACACGCTTAACAGGTAGGTTCCGCACATTTCATTCTTTTAAGAATGGCCTAAAATACAAAAGGCCTGAATGGCGAAAGATCGGTCAGAAGGACATCATCATCAAGTATTAAGTGTTTTTAAAACTATATAACTCCAAACAGACACTGTCTTGTAGTTAATCAATTATTTAAACATACGGAATAGAATAATATCTAGATGAAATAGAAAACTTGCAATTTAATCAATTTTACATAATAACTACGTGAATTTTGTATTTTGGAATACTTTCTTTTGTACATCATAAATTAGTTAACAGCGCCATCTTTTGTACAGTTTAATAACTTTTTGAAGATTATTTAGGACTATTGTAAAAGCGCCATCTTACGGATTACGGTAAAACTACGATATAAATAGATACAAAATTCATTTTCTGTGCAGTAAGAAGTTGAACTGAAAAGTTATAGATGACACTAACTAGACATATTTTTTCTTTACGATATAAGATTTAATAATCTTATATGTATATAAAAATATGTGGCATTTTTCGTTGTCACTTTATAACTCAAGAACGGGCTCATCTATCCAAACCAAATTTTCACTTTCAGGTTTGTTCGGATTATTTAGTAGATGGTTTATGTGAAGTTTGCACAAAAACGGTCGAGTGGTTCTTCATTTATCACATTTTTTGTAACAAATGATTTTAATAAACGGCGGGTCATTTTGTTAATGGAGATTTTTTAGACGGGGAATTGTCTGTCAAATTAAAAGTAAGTATCAATTAAAAATGAGTACACTCATCCACCAGTTTCAATAGGTAATACGTCTTAATTCTATTTATTATTTCCAAATAACCCATGGCATAGCATTGAATACTGGCATGTAACACAATTTCTTATTTTAAAAATGATTGAGCTGTCATTAGAAATAATACAAAAATCAGTTAGAGCATCGATTCATTTCTTAAAAAAATATATTACTTAATTGCTAGCTATTTAAAAACTAAAATCTTATAAATATTTAATTACGTTTGTCGATTTAAAAGTAACGTGTACTTTCAATATTTAAATTTTACTCAGTTTTTTAGTGCGTGCGTCGGTGTTTCATGTAGTTAGCAGGCTTTATTTGAATTAAATTGTCAAACGCATTTACACAAACGGTAAGTTTGCACTGTTGAAGTGATTACATGTATGTGTGTTCCTTAATTTGAAAAAACATTTTGCTGTGTATTTTATTATTTTGTAATGGATTATTTTTTTGACATTTTTTTATACATTGACAACGAATGCAGTTATATAGGTACAGGGTGAAATTTTGTTGGTTGTTTTCCCGGAAAGAATTGATTTAGAAGTCAATACCTACTCCTAGAATAAAGTATATATTGATGTTAATTTCGTTCTAATACGTTTTATTGCTTCTTTTTTTGGCTATTTTATAATCATTCTAAGTACAGAATGAATAAAGTCGCTAAATGTAGTTGTGCTAATTCTCTTGATTCTTCTACTTTACCTTTTACAAAATGATGATTAATACCTAATTGAAAATTGTGGGTATCAATATGAAATAGACATCCGAAAGCATGCATCCTTGAATCTATAAACTACGTACGTTTTAAATGGCTTAACGAGATTAAAATATTATTGCATCTTTGCTTGGACTACAAGGAGGTTTTACAAACTGTTGTTTCATTTCTTTGCATTTCGGATAGCAGAACAACAGCGTTGTCTATGATTTACCACAAAGACACTCGTTTATTTATTTTAATAAATACCCAGAAATCATTTTTGTGTGTTACATTTTTTACTCCATGTTGATGTTACAAAGATATCACCCAATTTTAGTGTCTCTTGTAGAACAACATATTTTTTCTTTTACATTTCTAAAAATCCTTTCTCAGTGAGCGTCGTGAAAGGAGCTACTAATTTCTAATTAATTTTCAAGTCAATCGGACCTGAAATTTCGGAGATCTCGAAATGAGTGAATATGTATATTATGTTTTTATATAGATTAATCATCTAAAACCTTTTCCCAGAATCTGTCTTTTTATTAGTGATCAAGAATTTATCTCTGGGTCATATCTTTATTTATGTAGATACCTATATACGCACTTAAATTCGTTCTACAGCTTATTATACGAAATTAAGTTTTGCTGTTAAGAAGTGAGAATTTGATAGTTGAGAATTAATAAAGGCAGAATAATAAAAAATCGACGGAACCGGTGACAAAATATATGTATAAACCTCTAAATTTTTTATGCTATATGCAATGACGTTGGAGAAATAGTTTAAATATTTCGATTCGAAGAGCGAGAAATCAATCTGCCCCACTGTCACCAGTAGGGGCAATAGGTCGAGTTTGTGATTTTTAAATTGAACTATTACTCCAAGAATGGCCGTCTAAGCTCATTCCATAATATGGAGCTCAGTTGGAAGGTAGTTATTACTCAACAGTATACAAATCTTGGATGACCGTTTTTTATCTATTTTCTTTAGTGAGTCTCACGAAATATATCAATATAATAATACAGTATAAAAAGTATATTGAAATTATATATAATTATGTATTTAGTGAAAATGAGTACCCTGGGCCCGGGGACGTGTGCCTTTGTGGCTAAGACAATATTGACTCCAAGTCCAAGTGTTTCAATAGGAAGCCGTAAAAAAAAGTAGTTATCGTCCGCGGCTTCGCTCGCGTGCTAGAGGTTGTTCATCAGGTTTTAGGTTTAAAAAAAGTAACTTGTCTTTTCTTGAGGTTCAATCTAGTTTCATACCAAATTTCGTCAAATTTTTGGGTTCCTAAGATTATCATAGAGTAATGTACCGATGGATATATACAGTTTATATATAATACATATAATTAATTGGACAAACCCCAAAGCTGAGGAAGTTCTAACTTAAATAATTAAGACCACAAAGATACACTTTGGGAAGTTATTTCATAATACACAACATGTTCTTTGAAATTTAAGCCATAATACCTTAATATAATTATAAACACAAATGAAAATGGACTTTAAACTAATGCGATAGAGTTGATTGTTGAATGATGTCGGATCTCGATTTATGATCTAACGAAATTGGCTTTGGAAGCAGAGACTACTGGAGTAATTGTAGAAGTTTTAACCTATCGTCCATTGGAGTTTGTAAAGCGTTATTGTCAAAGTTATGGGCTAATGGAAAATGAAATTTTATTTCGAAGCGCTTATCGCCATTTTGTTCATTTAAAGTCACTTTAAAGTATTTATATCGCATGATTTATATTTATAATAAATGTAAAATGATAAAACTCGCAACAATGATTCCTTCTCTAGTTGTCTCAAAGATCTGCTTTGTCATATGGTCCAGGTGATAGTGTCGAAATATATTGTATAAATTATTTAATGAAGACGTACTTATATGCAATGTATTTATTGTTATTTTTCAAAAAGTTTTAGATTTATCGGAATAAATTGTGACATAAGTTGTCTCTTCCTAAACACTGGCCAAAAATCGACCAAAACCAATTTAAAATAGTGAAAATATAATTATAATAGTTAAAAAATCAAATAAACAATAACACGGCAAGTTTAAGAAAAAAATCAGTAAAATGAAATAAAATGCATTTAAATTAGTTTGTTTAGGTCAATTTTTTTTTATGAAATTATTAACAATTTCGAAGAGTAATGCCTCGTGTTTTTAGTAAATACTCAAAAACGATTAAAAAAAATACAAAAAAGAATAACGTTTTATACATACATTTAAATTATATTAATAATACAAAATATAACATAAATAATGATTTATTTTTTAAATACAACAATGACTAGTACATTAAAACAATACAAAGTATTTCCCATCACCAAACGTGTTCAAACTTGGCTGCTACACCAACATCAGGTTTCCCATGACCCAGGTCTTGGGAGACGGTTCCTCCAGCTGACACGTGAGTATTTTTGTCTAGATTCCAGACTTTAGAAGCAGTAGCTGCGGCCTATAAAGTTATAATGTTAGTAGATTATTTTATGTTGCGAAAGATATCCGAATTCATATTTGTCTTTAAGAATAAGGATGTTTAAAATCAGTTTATATTCACGGATACTTAAGTTGGAATACATTAAGTTTGCAATGCCATACAAGAAGTTCCAAATTTTAAAAAAAATGACTTGTTATATGTCTTTATGTGTACTATGAAGATTAAAATTGCAATAACTTTTGCAAGCAAGTAGCAAATTTACAAAATATTCTTCTGATCACTAAATAATACTTACGTTCGTGCTGCCACCGATCTCTTTCGTGAGTGCAAAAGTCGCGTCCGCATTTTTGTTAGCGTTAGTCCAATCCAATTTCCCCCCGACGTAACTATTGTCGCCATATGGACTCAGAACACGTGAACCATACGCTTCACCAGTTAGAACACCCCTACCGTCATTGAATATGTCTTGCCTGTAACCAGCCTTACCCTGAAAATGAGGTGAGTTACTCAAGTGTGGAGTTTTTTCTAAAGAGAAATAATGGCATGTATAAAATTTCAATAAAATATTTCTCTATACAGCCATTGCCAGAAAATGTACAGGATTTTAATATTAATATAAATTTATGTAAATACAGGCTTGGAATATAGAATACAAAACAAACCAGCAAGAAACTTAAATAATATTTCCTAATTGTGTCTGTTTCTGTTATTATTTTATTTTGTAGGATTGGTAAGCGGGTGAGCAATGGTACTCAGTGATCACCACTGCCCATAGCCCTCGGCCAATTCCTTAAATCGCCAATTCGCCACCAACCTTGGGAGCTAAGATATTATGTCCCTTGTACCTGTAGTTACACCTACTTACTCACCCTTCAAACTTGAACACAATAATACTAGGTATTGCTGTTTGGCGGTAGAATATCTGATGATTGGAGTGACCTCCCCAGCCACAAAAAACCCCCAAGTTACTACAACATCAATGCCAATATTGGACATAGACACTAAAGAGAGTATATTTACAATAAGCATTTCTTCCAAGGCACTGAGGGTACCGAATATTCTTCCATCACCGGTCCTCTTGATCCAAGTAACATCGCGTGGATGACGAGCTGACTTCGCGAACATGTAATGATCAGGGTATCTAGTGGGAAATTAACTTTAAATGCGAGTAATTAAATTGACACATTAAAATTTTATATCGAGATAACTCAGTCTACGGAACACGTGAATTAAATCAAGGCAAACATCGTTGGGCTTTTGAGTTTGCGTTGTTTCTCTAGCGACCAGAGAATTGATAGTAAAAAAATGGGGGTCAATTACTTTTTACTTTTCAAAATATTACCCGATGTTAGTAAATAACATTACTAAGATAATGTGATTAATATTTACGTTTTTTTTTCGTAATCTAGTACTAGCGAACGAATCTCAGTTTTTATAATATAATACTGCATTAAAGTGAATTGAAAATAACATTCTTTCAGCGGAGGTCAGGTGGATGACAACACAAAGACAATTTTTGTTTCATTCAATTCAAATCATTCAATCCTTAAGAAATGATGGTTCGTGGAATTTCGACCGATCGATCGATAAAGATTATTATACTTGAATTATTTACCGTTCTTTATATGAAGGTGGTTGAGACACTTGTGCGCAAGCGCACGCCAGCAACACGAATCCAACAATGATTTGTACCTGCATGTTGATCTGAAAACCAATATCAAACAATTATTATTAGAATTTAGAATAAATCAAGTCATAAGTCACCATTTCTGTAAGTACTTTTAATATAAGGAGGCAAATCAATTGCCTTTTTTTAAAGAAAAGGAATTAGAAGATTTATAAATATAATATTTATTCCGACTCATGTAGGTTTCCTCACGGTTTCTTTAGATAAACACAAAAATAAAAAATAATAATAACGGTTTCGATACGCAGCGCATTGAACCCGCGACCTTCAATCGAGTTCTGAGCGGTATCAACTAGGCCATATCTCTTCGCAAAGTATAATTATGTAAGTTAAATAATATATGTTTCCAATTATTCAATATATGTAGACTTAATACACAAATATATTACACTAATCACCCACCCAGACTTCGCACGGGAGAAATTTATTAATAGAGAAAATTATGTAACATAAATATAATTCATACTACTGACAATATTGAGTAGCATTAGTACATAAATATATTGCATACAAACAAACAAATTTTACCTTTATATAATATTAGTATAGATTATATTTGGTAAACAGCTGAACTTCTCAAGCTCTTACTAATTGTGAATAATAAAATTATACTCGGTATATTTATTCGAACGTTTGTATCGAGGTTAAGTCCCTGTGCACAGGAAGAAGTAGTCCATCATGTCTGACTCACGCTTTATGCGAGATAAAAACATAAACAAGATATATAACGTTGGGGGAATTTCAGCTTTAAAACGATTAGTGACGGCTTCAACGGTGAGGTACAAAATTGTTTCCCGACAAGATGACGAGTGTTTATACACACAGCACACATTCAAATTATTGACGTCCGTGTGCATTACAATTTTGTCTTTGTCTGACTTATGGAATTTGTCGTTAAGTTGAAAAAGGATGGATATTTAGGTTCTGATTGCTTACATGCATCAGGGATACATTCTTTGATGCTTGGCATTGACTGTGATGGGAGTCTTAATAATGGTTCATATTTTGTGCATAGAATTTTTTTTTTAATAAAAAACGTAATTCATTACAAAATAATTAATAAAGATATTCCATTATGAGGTTCGGGTTTATATTAGAATTAGTTTTTATTGAATTTTCGAAACTTCAAAAACCAGTTTGAAGCTACTTAATTGTAATTTATTTAAACACATTTAGTTTTGTTAATCAATACTAATATTATAAATATATAAATAGCTCTATCTTTCTGTCTGTTGCTCTTTCACGGCCAAACTTCTAAACCAAAGATGAAATTTCGTATAAAGCAATCTTGAACTCCAATAAAATACATAGAAGAAATGACGACCAACCTTAAACTCGAATGAAGCCGAGAGCCACAACTAGTTATCTGTACAACGGGAAATATTTATCAAATTGAAAAAGGGAATTGTTCTGTGATACGGGCTTAGCGATTTCCCCTTTCCCCTTTTCATTCGGTTCCAAGAGCGATCGATTTTGTTGTCTTATCTCATAGTTGATGCTGCTATAAATCCAACGACACGCCATTTGATGAGATCTATCAAGTCATTTATAGGCTTAATAAGTGTTTCACATAAACAGAATTCTATCTTCGTAATCGTTGTCGGGTTCAAGCCAGACGTGTCGTCGTCGGGGGAGTTTTTGTGACCCATCACAACGTCAAAGCATTATCACAAGTAATTATGTTTTCATTTAAAATGTTATCATTTAAATTACAATAACATAATTATAAATTAGTTCAACAACATCGTACGTACATGCATCTATAAACAGATACACGTATATATACAAACATATATTCTTCAAAACAGGCGCTCGAAATCTCTAGTAAATATTATAATTTTAATCATATTTTAAAGGTGATGAATATATTGGTGATGATGATATTCCCCCATTCATTTTCTCTCTCTACTCTCAGAACTCGAAGTAGCTGACTATGCAGGACGCTCTCTTATGATACTGAGAGTGATCTGATGGGATGTTTGAGGGGTATCTGATGGGACAGCAAAACTCATGCGACCGGAGAACGTTCAGTTGCAGAATTAACTGTTTTACATGTTTTCTAATACACGAGGGAATAAGTACTGTCAACTTCTAGACTTTTTTCTTTTTTATAAAAAATCTAGGCATACGACTCCACTCCACCTGATAGTAAGTTGTAGTGGAGTTTAAACGCGAAGACGGCCAGTACAGTCAGAGAGACTGAACTGCACGTCGCCCTTGCCATCCGGCCCACACGATGCCTCTTCACGCCACGTTCGAACCCAGGATATAATACAAGGGGCACACGTTTGCTGGTAGAGAATTTGATTTTTATCGCGATGGAATTAATGTCACAGTTAAGGGCAGCAGCTGATAATTTATCGATTTAAATATACAAAAAGTCAAAATTATTGATATAGCTGATAAGAACTCGTACTTATACTAATTGTTTACAATTAATTAGATAGCTTGTTTATTTTATAGTATAACTACTCGTCCCGGCTTTATTAGGGTACAATAGTGGTCTAAATATAATTTCTAGATTGAAAGAGTTTTTTCGGGTAGGAAAGTTGAAATTCTCGGCATTTCGACTCTAGTCCACTAGGATATGCATGTATTATATATAACTTAATATTTCATCTTAAATCACTGTATTTATTGATGAAAACTGCATTAAAATCCATTAAGCTCCGTCTGTACGCTTAGATATTCCAAGCAATTCGAGAAGCGACTTTGTTTTGTACCATGTAGAGATGTATTCGTATGGTATTTCGCAATTTACTTCGAGTTAACGCTACATATATTGAAACGGTTTGAATTCAGTTAAATGAAACATCGGAATTGATGGTTATAGAAACAATGTAAGAGTTCGTTAACACGTTCATTAATAAATGTTATATTATTTTTATAATAACGAAGCAACGAATTACACTATGATGTGCCTCGTACATACAAGGGAGAAAAGAAAATTGTTTGGTCTGTTGTGGATTTGAAGATCGAATGAGATCGCTTTGAGATGATGACAGTCCCAATATTATCCATAGTTTCACATATTGAACAGTTCGAACGTGATGTCATAAAGTTATATTATTATGGTTTTGAATAAAAATCTGTTTTAAATCAGTTTTAAACATTTATAACAAATACATATAGTTACCTACTGAAAAGAGGGCATACCGATCAACAATTCTGACATAAATATTCATTCACATTTCTTTAAAAACTAAATTAATATTAATTTATTTCAAGGTTCGGATTTAAAAGCTTCGAAATTATATTGACAATTTCTATTTAAAAATGTAACCTTGAAATTCACAGTTTTACATAATATGACTTCTCATTTTTTCTTAAGGCAAAAAAACAAAATCTCTATTCAAGTAGGTTCTTATAAGCACTTTTAAATCCTTATTACATGTAAATTAAATGATACAGCCGGTACTAATTTTTTTCTCCTTTTTTATGAAATAGGTATGCCAACGGACACATATGCTACCTAATACGATTACCGCCTATTACGAAAAATATTCACCATTCGTTACATCACCAATGACATCCATTATTTCTCAAGTGATGTAAGAATGAGCCATCATCCTTGGTAATTAAGTGTTATGCCCCCCGTGCCTGTAGTTACTGGCACATAAACCTGAAACACTACAACATCAATTATTTCAAATTCAATTATACTTAATATTTTAAATTCAAATATTCTTGTTCATCATAGATCTTATTGATTACACTTTCTTACTGATTTTCACAATACTGCCACCGGTTAGGAAAGAAACACGGACAGTCCTGAGAAAAATCAGCGAAGGAAATTCAGCGGGTTAATTTTTTTATGTAGCGTTTCATTCCCAAGATGTGCTATCATCTATCAGATAGTTAATGTTATAATAATCTTTAGGTCGATATTTTTCAACCATTAAGTTTTTAACTTTTCTTTTTTGGGATCCTTTTGTAAAAGCGTATACATTTCCGTTTGGTGATTGAGTATAATATCATGCAAGGTTGGGTTACCAGGTACCCAGGGCTTGAAAAATCCTATCACGATGTAAATTTAGATGCTACATAGAAAAACTGGCAAGTTTATCTTTAAAAACGCCTTTTTTCAAATGAAATACTATGATGATTTTTTGTTAATCTGATTTATTAATACAAGTATCGGAAGATTAGTAATGGATACGTATTCACCTCGTTTCAAATCTGATTTGTTTTAAAAGAGCAGTGATGCGAGTTTATTGCCGTTTCTTCTTTCTAACTACTTTCCAAAGTTTGCTAGAGTTGAAATATTGACGATTATAAAATGCTTTATTGTAAAGGTTTTTATAAAGATTTGAATTTGAGTCTCAATTCTGGGTCAGAAACTATAATGGGAGCTCCCCATCCTCATCATGTTCTTGTATGTATGTACATAGACGAATAATGTATCCACGCCTTTTCATCATCTTTTTTTTTTTTATTATTCTTGTATCGGGTTATTGATCATGTTATTGTTAACATATTTTTAAATTTCATGAATAAATCTGTGGTTGATTTTTATGCAAATTTATAACATTTGTAGTTTTTTAGTAGTATTAAAACAACATTTCTGGTGAAGAGAAAAAAGTCATTAATCGCTTTATAGCTAACATTATCCAACGTTCTATATCTAAATTTTGTTTTCGTCTTGTATAAGGCGTGGGCCAGACATTACTACTGCTTTTCCTGTTCATAGGGACTTAATCTCCGTAAGAGCTTTCATATAAATATATGGAGAATGATTTTACGACTCACAATACAGTCTTGAGCTCAGCTGCGTATCACATTTAAGGTAATATATTTTTGTTTGAATTATATATATCATAAATATTTCCTCAATATAAAAAATAAAATTAATAAATCTTGAATAAAATATAAACTCAAAATAATTGTACATTAATAATTGAGTGATTTGAAATATTGTTTTTTTTTTTAGTTTCGCATCAAAATGCAAGTACAAATCATTATTGGATTCGCGTTACTGGCATGCGTTTGCGCACAAGTACCTCAAACTTATGAAGAAAGGTAATGAATTAAAATTTTAACAATTATATAATAATATTATCTGTTGATCAATAGTTTCTATTGGAGGATTTTTTAAGTAGCAAAATAAACTGGCCCGTATTTGGCAGTGTTCTGTGGCATTTTGCAGTATTTTATTATAATTAAAACAATATAATTAATAATTAAATTTGATCCCACGGTCAGTGCTTAAGACACACTTCATCTATGTACTAGGATTCCATAGTTTATAATTTTATGAATAGTATAATAACAAACTCTTTTATGTATAAATTATCTCCAGAAATACTGATCATTACAGGCCAGCTCGCCACCCACGCGATGTCACTTGGGACAAGAAAGTCGGTGACGGTAAAATATTTGGTACCCTCGGTAACACGGACGATAGCCTTTTCGTAAGTACATTTATATCATTCGAATTGTCAAATTCTTTGATTAGTATAAATTTAAAGTCGATATTCTTAATAATTAATATAAAAGGGTCAAAAATCATTTCGGATCTGAAAATATATATTGTTATTTTTGAAATTTAAGGTATGTCAATAAAATACATAATTCTAAATAATTTATGAATATTTATCTAATCTATGAATACGACTAGTTTAACGTAACGAAAACGCGTCTGTTTGAGTTTAATTTCTAACATATTAAGTAGTGTTTGGTTATTTCCACTTATCAAGTTCTTGTCACTATATTTTCAGGGCAAAGCTGGATACAAGAAAGATATATTCAATGACGATAGGGGTATTCTGAAAGGTGAAGCGTATGGTTCACGAGTTCTGGGTGCAAATGGCGACAGCAGCTATTTCGGCGGAAAATTGGATTGGGCAAACGCTAACAAAAATGCTGAGGCTACTTTGGAACTGACGAAACAGATTGGTGGCCGAACGAACGTAAGTTTTAATGGAAATATAATAACTGTAGTACTGTAAGTACTACTGGCTTCGACATCACAAGTTTGGAGCCGTTAATGAACGTCATTTTCCGAATTCCGAAGTTTTAATAATGAATTCAGGTACACTTACTAAACGGAATAAAAAAAACTAAAATTTATTACTGTAATATCTTCAGTGTTGTGTAGTTTGGGCTATTCTATATAGTTTCAATTTAGCTGTTAGTTTATCTAGCGTTTTACGCCAATCAAAATATCCTCTTTTAATTCTGGGTCATTTTGGAAAATATTTTCAATTTTAAATTATTTACTTACATTATTTTTCAGGCCGCAGCTGCTGCTTCTAAAGTCTGGAATTTCGACAAAAATACTCACCTATCAGCAGGAGGAATCGTCTCCCAAACCCTGGGTCACGGAAAACCTGATGTTGGTCTAGGAGCCAAGTTTGAACACATTTGGTGATAAGAAAAAATATTTTGACATTTTGATGATTTTTGGAGTGAATTAGTGACATTTGAAAATAAATTATTGCTATAAGTTATATTTTGTATTATTGATAGTAATTAAATTTATTTTTAAACACTATACCTAAATAGATCTTTGGGGGAGGCCTATGTCCAGCAGTGTACGTCCTTCGGCTGAGAGATGAGAGATGATATATTACATATTTTAAAAGTTATTGGAATTTAGCTCTTCGAAACCAAACTCATAATCACAAAAAAATTATTGAGTTATTTGTAGATCTCTAAAGGTCAGCAAGTAATCTTATTAGTTCAAATCGTATCCAATTTTGTTCTCTTTAATTGACTCCATTACACAAAAACGTATTAATTCTTAAATAACAAATAACATATTAATTTTAAACGTTTTATGTTGAACCAAATGTATAACGCTTAACAGTTTTAGAAATATTACGATATATAAATAAACGCTTGGAAAAATACGCACTGCATATTTTACGGTACGGTTATATTGCCTTGCGAATTTTTATACCTCATAGGTTAAAAATAGGATTGCATACGACTTTGCAGAAGTCTACTGATTCTAATTTATATGTCTATGAAGTCAAAGATGTGAAGTTGATCAAAAATTTTACCCAAATATGGAAATATTTGTATAGTTTTTTTTTTATGATATCGGTAGAAACTGGGCAATAGCCTATCTGATGGTAAGTGGTCACCCCGCCCATAGACACAGGAGCTATGAGATATATTAACCATTCGTTACATAGCCACCAACCTTGGGCACTGAGAAGTTATGCTCCTCGTCCCTTTAGTTATATTTGCTCATTCACCCTTCAAGCCGAAACACAACAATACTAAAATATTTCTGCTTGACGCTGAAATATATAATGAATTAGTGGTACCTACCCAGTCGGGCTTGCATAAAACCCTACCATCAAGTACTGAAGTACCTTCGTTTTATTTAAAAAAATAGTGAATCATAATTAATTTTAATAGATTGTAAAAAATTGTATAGTCAGGACACTTGCTCCATAAAAAAATAAATATGTATGGAGCGTTATTTATTGTTATGATTTTTTAAACATGAACTCAAAATCTACTGAAGTTGAACTGGAACTCGATTAAATACTCGATACAATACTTAACGCTACACTTAGAAACGACTCCTCAATATTACATTATGATTTCATTTCGAAGTTAATTCCGCACTGTCATGAAACAAAACTAAAACTAAAGATTATTATTGATGCTATCAGCACTATTTGCTCTCGAAAGCAAACATGTCATATGGGAAGCGTGTCCTAGTTTCCAATGTTAGTACTGCAGGGAGTGTTTGTATAAATGCTTTAAAATCGCGTAAAAGAGAGGCATGGAAAGAAAAATATTATGAAATAAAATCCTTGTGTATTTGTCGCAATGTGCGGAGAGCGTGTGTTTTTTTTCTATTTGATATTAAATAGCGTCTTTAGTGAAGAGCATTCGTTTATTTTAATTAAATTTATTAATTCCATTGACAAAACGAGAAGGCAACCGTATTTTATTTTGTTTATATTTTTTAAGCTTAAAATATTATATATATTTTATTTATCGGAAGTAATCAAACAATAATTGTTGAATAAAACCCTCTCAGCTCAAAAACGATGGAATATTTTCGACAATAAATAATAAAATGTAAAAAAGTAAAGGCGAAAATGAACCAACATTGACACCCTTTGACAATATTTTAAGATGGAGTGTTATATACTGCTGGGAAAAGGCCTCATCTCCTTTTAACAAGAATGTTTGGAGATAAATTTAATAGATTATAATGCTTCTATATTAAATATGTAAAGATTATGACATTGACTCGCTCGCCTTTATCCGTATTGGGATAATGAGCGTTTAAAACCTTTCAAGGTAAAGTGCCTGGTTACAACTGTAAATATTCATTCATCATTCTATTTTTTATGACATAGGTACACGAACGGACAAATAGATCACATGATAGTAAGTGGTCACCACTGCTCATTGAAATTGGCGCCGAGAAATAAAATTAACCATAATCCACAACAGCGCGATTTTTAAGACATTTTCTGTTTTTCCGAACCGATACGACTTGGGAACCTTCAAGAAAAGAGCGTATTCCTTCCTTAAAAGCCGGCAACGCATCTGCAAGCCCCCCGGTGTTGCAGATGTCCATGGGTGGTGGTAGACACTTTCCATCAGGTGAGTCTCCTGCTCGTTTGCCAAGTATCATATATAAAAAAAGCCATTCGCATGCGCCAATACGCGACCAACCTTGGGCACTGAGATGTTATGCTCCTGGTCCCTGTAGTTATATTGGCTCATTCACCCTTCCAACCGAAACACAACGGTAGTTGGTATTGTTGTTTGGCGGTAGAATATATGATAAGTGGATGGTACCCAGACATGCTTACAAAATAGCATCGAGTCTATGATATTAAATCATCACGTAATGCATAATTACTATATTTTTAGGATCTACATAAGTATGAGTTAAACAAAAGACTAAGTGATTTAATGTGCACACATACTTGATACATATTAGCGTTCAAAATTCCCTCTGGTCTTCAATTCCTGTTCTTGTAGTGCCACAGAATATAAATATAGGCGTGATTATAATACAACTCACATAGATAATGTTATTAACAGTTCAAGTCAACAAGATGTAATAGTATTTAAATATAATTAAAGTGTTTCAAAGGATTTTTTTTGTGTATAGGATACAAAACTACACATATATCTAAAATTGAATCAATTGAAGTCAAATATTTTTTTTATATAAAATCATAGATACTTAAGTTGCTTAATTTGTATTATATATATATATCCTACTGAATTATTTACTCTGTGACAAAACGCACAAAGCCTTGCATCGAGCATACGTAACCTAAATCCATGCATTTTGGGGAAATGGACCCGTACCGGACATGTAACATGCTTCAATCACAGAGTACACTCCAGAGAACTGTATTTACTCTGTATATAAAGTGTGCGAATCCATTACTTCAGGTTAATATTTCATTATAGCTCTATTTAAGATTTCTATTTAATTTACTCTGTGGTAATAGCCTTGAGTTTTTATCATCTTAAACTCTTAACAGATTTTATTTAAACGTTATGTATCTAAATTCATACAAAAATATAATGAAAAAAATAACGTATCTTCGCAATAGTAAAATCTTAAATAACGACTTTTAATACGCGTTTTTGAAGCGTGCCTTAAATATTTTATTCGTAATATCCCTATTTATAGTCAACGACGGATGTTAATTTCTGACATTTCACGATTTTGATCTTACAGAATATCTCTTCAAGACAAGACATGTTGAATTCTACTATCTTAAGGCAAAAAGAAATTAATTAAAGAAATGTCTTTAATAAAATACGTTGACGTACATGTTCGATAAATTATCCATATGACGAAACAGTTCTCGTATCGTTGGGAGCAATGCAAACAAGCATCTCCCGTGCACTGTCGAGTCAACATAATGTATGTGCACTGCATTTGGCGAGCGCCCAAATTTACTGCCAGATACTGTACGTCCGCCATGTGTTATAAATATGCTTTCATAATGTCCGAAATCGTGACGTCGAAATAGAAACCGAATATTTGGACGGCTTGTCTTTTCTACACAGCCCATTTGTTACAATACGTGAATCTTAACTGTGCTTAATTTATGCTGTCTAATTCATCCTGTGATCAGAGGTTAATGGACATATGTGAGATGAACTACCACATATCAATTCGACCAGTATTGAAGCTTTTCTAAGGTTTTTACCCCGCAGTGTGAATGGGCATAGATATTCTACCGCCAAACAGGAGTACTCAGTATTGTTGTGTTCCGGTTTGAAGGGTGAGTGAGCCAGTGTAACTACAGGTACAAGGGAGGTAACATCTTAGTTCCCAAGGTTGGTGGCGCATTGGTGATGTAAGGAATAGTTAATATTTCTTACAACGCCATTGTCTATGGGCGGTGGTGACCACTTACCATCAGGTTGCTCGTCCGCCTACCGATATCATAGAAAAGGGGCTCTCAACCTTCAAACCTAAAAGCAGTTAGCAGCGGCATCTAATGAATTCGTTCAAACATACTTCACTTGTAATATAATTTAATATTATTTAAGGATAAGTATCCTTGAATCCATGGGTTTGAGAAAGCGTAAACATTAAACGGCGTCTAAATAAACTCAATGTGACTATTAGATTTACTTAAGGACTATTTAATCCCTTCCTTGCCTCAAGAATCACGTAAGATGTCGCCATTGGTCTTTGTCATTTTCTCGCTATAAATATGTCTTATATTTTCAGATTCATACTATGTCAGAAATTTGTATAAACATAAAGTATTGAGTGTAACTAACTTAGGAGAAATTCCTAGAAGTAGAAGAAAGGGGTTCTAAAGATTGCTAAATAGTATGTAGAACCTGAAATTAACATTTATGCGTGTCCTGATTGGAAGTTATGAAGATCAACAAAATCATTTTGAAAATAGCGCCTTTTGGAGGCGGTTCTATGGCTTTCTCTCCCTAATTTTATTTAGATCTACGAAATATTTTCACATTCCTCAAAATTTCACCTTGAGCTTCTGCTTCATCAGCGACATCGAAATGTCATAAATTTTGAGGAACACTTCTTATACACAAAAATACTTCTCGTTTCGTTTACACTACATGATGCAAATATAATTTGACACAATGTTCTTATGTTTATTTCTTGAAAGCTATTTTGGATCATTTTTATTATTATCTGAATTCTGAGTTCGCTGTTCCCTTCCTTTTTTAGAAAATAATTGTAATTATCACAAAGAACATTTGATCCAATGTCATGTTCAATGTAACTTGTAACGGCTTTGTGTAAGCTCGTCTGAGTAGATACCACTTATTCAACATAATATATTCTACCGCTAAATATAAATAATTATTATTGTTGTGTTTTGGTTTAAAGAGCGAGTGAGATGGTGTAACTATAGGCACAAGGGTCTTAACATCTTAGTTCCCAAGGCTGAGTTCTTTCGCCGGTTCTTCTCAGGTCAGGGTGTTCCTTTTTCCGAACCGGTGGTAGTGTTTAATTTGACCATCAATAAGAAAGTGTAATGCTTCTATGTTGAATAAAGGAATTTGAGTTTGAGTTTGAGTTTGCTATTGGCAATGTAAGACATGGTTAATATTTATTTTGTGCTTATGTCTATCATCCAATTTAATGGAGAAAAGAAAAATTCTCAATTAATTTTAGTAGATATCTAATAAATTAGACAGCATTCACAATATTTGACTGCACGAGATTGATTTATATCATTAGCACAAATGATTCATCGACACAAACAATTCGATTCGTGTTCAAACATTGATTAATTTAAACGCATCGATTTTGTTCCATTCAATTGACGTATTGAATCACGATTCCATACTTCTCTACATTTATGTTTTCCTGGTACTTTAAGGCTTGCTGTTTTTAATTATTGTAGACATTGTCTGTGTATGTATGCGGGTTGTGACTTATAAAAGTTGTTAGTTACTTAGTTAAACACTGATTTCCCTTTCTGTCATTATTTATTTGATATTCGAAAGAAAGAGACGGAGCTATTTAACTAAGCTCCCACTGAACTAATTACATCAATTAAAAAAAGAATCAAATTATATCGCGAAATGTTTCTTCATTCTCATATACAGAGGTGACCACATTTTATTAATGTTCAACGATCATTTTGTTCGTATAAGGGGAATTCCTCTATCTCATTAAAATAGATAAAAAATATCACCGTTTAAATATACATGAAATTTATTTATTTTATTTATTATTATACCTACGTAAATATTTTTCCTGTTACTCAAAATATAACTTCTTATCAGTGGCACATTGATTTGGTACTAATCTTGGCCATTTATTTGGGTATATTCAACATTTTTTTAATGTACTAACCTATGCCCGGTATATATTTGTATGCTATATTTTACTCCGATTTCATAAAAACTCTACAATGTTTAAATCTCATCGGATGAACGAATTTTGAACGCACATAATCTATGTATATTAATACTTGAAGTAAAAACTTTATACTTTTTTACGAAAATTACGCAGATTATAAAAGGAAAATTTTAAAATTAGGCATTGTTAAAGTTTATACAGACCGGCTACCCGGCTTTGATTAGAATAAGGTTCTATAAAAAATCTTGAAGGAAAAACATAACAAAAAAAAATTTTGTTTTTTTTTGGGTCAGTAACCCTCGCGTATACAAAAGTACGCATCAAGTTTACATCGGAATCGGACTTAAGATTAAGGACCACTTTGAGAAGACACATTTTTTTTATGTATATTCACAGATTATATTAAAATTTCCCTATGCTATCTGGATCGTTTAGTCTTTTCCTCAAACTTCAAAGGCTCACGAAACATATTTTAAAACAGATGCAAAACAATACAAGTCTTATAAAATATGTTATTTCAAACACAAGCAATTTAAATTTTAGATACACATTATGAAGAGAAAACACTTTATAACGCACGACATAGCCTAATGAAAGCCTTTATCATAAACGTTCGCCATTAGAGCTTATTTCACAGGCAAAATATTAAAACTGAATAACTCTCATAAAGTAGACTTTGGTTAAGGGTCGTTTTCATTTCCGTTTTCTTTTCGTTCGTTCGTTTTATGATAAGTCAAATACAAAAAAAAAAATGCATATAAGGATTTATAAATGGAAAATGTATTTGTTGTTATTTAATTATTTAAAGACCCTTATATTCATACATAGAGATATTTTTAAATATTTTTATTAAATCGCCAAAATATAAGTTTACGTTAAATTTAAGGTTAAGTTAAGTTAAGTTTAGTCATTGTTTTACATAAATTCTAAATCTATTCCAAAAATGAGTGGTTTTTTTTGTAACGCTTAACTAAGGAAACTATCTATTAAATATACATAAAACTTATACAAGTAAATGCGTGCTTCGTATAAGAATTTAAGATATAATAAGATTGTATTAATAGCTTCGTTTCGAAATTTTACTTACTTTAAATTAAAACTATTGACATGATAAGCTTGAACTTCATATAATTTTATACAATCTTGTTAAATAACGATTCAAAAGTCGTCAGCTCATAAGAGCTCAGTTATATAAAGTATGTTATATTTTTTGTTAAGGTACTAAAGATCTTGAAATAAACTACAAAATTATCGCAACAGAGGAAATCCCCCTTAAGCAATTTCAATTTCCCGGCGCACGACGGCCTCTTCGGATACATTAAGCACTTAACTATCACTGTCTGCTTACTCTTGGCCCGTTTTATAAAATAAAATCCATTGAGATTTCGCTGTGTATCTTGTTTTTTTTTTCGAGTTGTTTAATCAGTCTAAGTACATTTAATCGTATTCAATAATGTTATAAAGAAAATGGCATGATGACTCAGTGGCTAAAACACTAAGCTTGAGCTATAGTTGTGGGTTCGAACAAGGAGCACCATTGACTGTTCGTGTGCTTAATTTTTTTATATAATTCGTTTTGTGCTCGACACTAAAGGAAAACAACGTGAGAAAACATATTCGTATCGGATGAAAGTATTCCATACTGTGCACAGAGCAGCGTTATGGAATAAGCTTCAAATCTTCTCAAATAAAATCAGTGATTGATTTGTTATCGATTTCAACGTATCTTTTAATTAATTTAATAATAATAAATTTACCAACGAAAACGAGACATTAAGTAAGTAAGACTACTCGTAGTATCATAAATATACAGATATAAAATTATAAAAACGAAATTGTTAGAAAAAGATGGAAACGTATTCATTCGAATATTTTTTTTCAAATAAAAGGGATAAACTAAACTGACTTATTGTATGACGTTGGCTTGTGAATGTCTTTATCGTGAGTTACAGACGAGCCTTAATATTAAGCATTACTTAGTGAGTGTTTAATAAAAGACTTATTTCCCTTCTTCTGCCTAATAAAATCAGTGATTGATTTGATACTCAGAGCAAAAGCATGGGTAGCTGTGTAAACAAAAAGTCAATCAATAAACAGCATTTAATACGGGTCCTGAGTATGGATTTGCCAGCATAACGCAACTGGTCATGTGCACTTGCTCGCATTCCTGATGGGCTCAAACACCGTAAGCGCTTAGTTCGTGACAACTTGACCTTGGGTGTTTTTATCCCAAGGTCACTCTGGACACGAACCGATTACAAACTGGCCATTATTTATTATCTTGGTAGCCAACTGCTAGTGACGTCATAAGAAAACAGTTATGAGTTGAACAACACAGCGATTGTAATCGGTTACGGTAATATCATTACCATTTTTTACTGTTCAAGAAATAGTAATATATAATTCAAGAATAAGTAATATGCTAAATACACATATAATGAGTCGAGATGGCCCAGTTGTTAGAACGCGTGCATCTTAACCGATAATTTCGGGTTCAAACCCAGGCAAGCACCACTGAATTTTCATGTGCTTAATTTATGTTTATAATTCATCTCGTGCTCGGCGGTGAAGGAAAGCATCGTGACGTGCAGGTTATGTGCCTAATTTCAACGAAATTCTGCTACATGTGTATTCCACCAAACCGCATTGGAGAAGCGTGGTGGAATGTGCTACTAGACCTTCTCCTCAAAGGGAGAGGAGGCCTTAGCCTAGCAATGGGATATTTACAGACTGTTAATGTAAAAATGTTAAAACATATAATTATATTAACAACATATAAAAGTCATTCTAGAGTCTCGAGGCCGATTTTGTTGAAGGCACAAATTACATAATTATAATTATATTAGGTAAGTGACGATGTAAGAAATATTAACCATTTCTTACATCGCCAATGCGCCACCGAACTTGGAAACTAAGATGTTATGTCCCTCGAGCTTGTAGTTACACTGGCTCACTCACTCACGAAAGGTTGTAAAACGACTAACTGTGATTCATCATTTTGATTCATATCTATTCCTGACATTTCATGATCGTGTTTAACGGCGACTTTTGTGATTTTTTTTACAGTACCAATTTATTCTACATTATTTATCGCCGCGACTGATACTGTGCTACTTGTGTTTTGTAAATAATGTTTATAAAATAAAAGAAAGTAAATATATCACTTTAACATAAAAACAGCGCTTCGTTAAAATCAAACTGTCGTCAAACTCTCCGTCACCCATTAAACGTGAAGCCCTACATCGCGACCATTATCTTAAAGTTGCCACAAAAATGAACAACACGAAAATGTTTACATTTTATGGAATAAAATAATTTCTTACGTCCTTTACGAATCGAATACTTATTTATAATAAAAATTACATATAAGCACAATTAAATGAAAAAAAAACTGATTTAACTTACATAATAAGTAACTAAGAATATTATTTTAATCTTAAATGAATTTATTTGATGTTATTACTGTAACAGGGACGCCTTTTCAATAAAATTAAATATTACTAAAATAAATTAGGCATGTCAAATTCAGATCCAATGAACTTAAACATCATTAAAAATTAATCAAATAGCTTTAAACTTTAAAACAAGAACCTAAAATCAGAAAACAGAAAATCAGTGAAAAGTAAATTTCCGATTTTTGCAACTTGTTTTCCTTCCCTCGTATAGTATTACATTATGTTATTTGAGCAAGATTCGTTTTATTGTTGTTGTTAATGAAATTTATTGGCTTTAAAGTTACGTTAATTACTGTACTAAAAAGGTATCGTAAACAAAAGTAAAACCAAATAATATAATCCAATCTTTGTTTAATTGGTCACATAATACTTAATTTACGACTTACTCTAAGATGGCAAGATTTTAAGGTCATGACACATTTAACAGAACATTTCATGTCAAGTTCTTATTATTAACATATATTTATATAATACTACTCAAAAGGCACAGAACAATTTCTTTGGTAATTTCATAATATTTTTATAGGCAAGAAAGTCCAAGGCTTAAAAATATTTAGAGAAAGATAGTCCAAAAGCTGGCTGCCAAGATCTGTTGGGAATGTATGGTGATATAGACTTAGTAGCACCAGCGTTGAAGTCCAAAGTAGAGGTGGGGTTTCGGAATAAGTTGACGTTCGCCATCGCTGAATAGTCTGTGCGTTTGAAGAGATCGGTGTGTGCTGCACTAAGAGAAGCACCAAGTTTGTTGCTGTAATAACAGAAAGATATAGTTAATTATGTGTATCAATACGATAGATGATTCAGAAATATTAATTTAATTAATCAAGTTTAGTTCTCACATTTTTTTAAAGCTGATGTTGTTTTCAACTATTGAACTTTTTAACTTTTTTCATTGAACTCATAAATCATTTAACTTACTTGTAGGTGTAATCAACACCGGCTCCAACAGTATTGAAGTTTGGTATAACAGGATTCTTCGGGAAGTTTCTCGTGGCGAATGCGTTGGCGTTGAAGTCGTTGTGATCGTTGTGTAAGAGATTAACCTTTCCTGCTGCCGTGAGCTGATTTCCGAAGTCGGGAATATGCTTGCCAGTAAGACTCAAACCATGTCCGTTACTAAAAATAAATAAATCAATGAAACAAAATTGAAAAAATAAATGAAAACTCGAATTAATTCTGTTCTCTTTCCAAGTCAGTCGTAACCCAAACAGAATAGAACTTCCAGTTTCCAGTCCCGATTACTGAGAATTTTTGACAGAACAACCCAATAAATTTTACTAGTGGTACAGTATGGTGTACTCAGTATCTTGAAATTTGCAGCATTGTAAGCTAGCCATTAATCAATGATTCAGTTAGTAAAACTACACACCAGGAATTCAACTTACACATTATCTAGAGCAACACCACCAGATGCAGCACCATAGCTTCCGCCAGACTTGACAGCGTCTAAACCCCCGATAGCACTCAAAACATTTTTGTCATTACCAGCCAGAGGTAACTTGGCCATGATATTGGCAGTACCATCAGGGTTGGTGTTCATAACACCATGTGCCTGACGGCGTACCCTCGAATTAACGTACAATGGACGTTCAAATTCATGTTCCGAGTATAAATCGTCTATGTCATCTCCGAATAAGTCCGTGTTGTCTTCAATATAGCTTGCTGGTCTGTACGGCAATGACAAATGACGGCAGCTGACTCCAACGAGAAGAGCGGTTAGTAGAAATATTTTCGCAAACATCTTGCTTATTGTGTAATCTTACTACGAACGTTATGGCGCTTGAAATATGAATGATAATACCGGTATCGAATTCACGTTTTATATTAGAAGGAATGCGTTCAGTAAATCCCCGGGACCCAAGAATATATAGCTATTTATACGCAAAGATTATAGCGAGTGGATGTGTTATCTTTTTATTTTGCATATATATTAATAACAATTGTAACTTTAAGTTTTTGCTTTAAGATATTAAACGAATCTAAAAATAGCATTATAATCAATTATGACATTTTTTTATTATCTTGCTTATTTTTGTTATTTGTGACTCCGTGCGACTCCGTGCGCGTAAATATTTTTTTATAAAGACTGAAGGATACTCTAATTTATCTGGTTTTTTTTTTAATATTTATTGCTAAGTTTTTTATAGGACCACCGTTTCGCAATATATTTAATCGGATAATAATTAATTAAATCAATCAATCGGCAAAGAAAAACGAATGAGATACAAGGAACACGTAAAATTAGAATACGAAGCTGATAACACAAATTGTATATTCATAACAAAGTTACGTCTGCAACAAGACTCGTTACAATTCCATTAATATTTTTAAACAAATGACATAACAGTCTAAAATTTAAAAAGACAGTAGGAGTTTATATTTGAATTCATTCAAATTTATAAAAGGTAGGCAGACTCACAACTGGGCTACTTGATGGTAAGTGGTCACCAAATACATAGCTATCTTAGAAATATTCAGCAATCCTTAAAGATTATCAATGCGCCATCAACCTCCGTAACTAAGATCTCGGGACCCTTTTGCTTGTCACTGTAGTAGCACTGTCCAGTCATCGAAACACAGTAATACTAAGGTATCGCTGTTTGGTGGATATGTGATGAATGGCGGATAGCCTGCTCTTGGCAGGTGGAATTGTGCAAAGCCATATCACCACACAAAGTACCAGTTGAAAGTGATGTTTATTTACTAATGGTTTTTAGCTGCAAAGTTTGATTTAAGACGACTGACACTATTTGAAACAAATATCATTAACAACAACATTTTAAATACGCAAACTTTTATTTTTGTTTTGTTTATTTTATCTATTTTGACCAAATTTGAGTTAAAGTCTGCTGAGGCGATTTGAATCGCTTCTGATTTAACAGCTGTTGTGAACGTGAACTACAAACGGTTAAAAAATTAACAAACAATATTATTGTACAAGCCGTGACCGTCTCAACTTCATTCCTTTTCACAGACCGATTTCAGATAAAATTTCTCTGGAATGAATGATTCAGCTAAAGTTAACGATGTTTCCCACGAAGCCTTTTCGCGCTCGTTCTGAAATTACACATTATGTTTTTAATTTTTTTTGAAATCGCAAAAGTGTTAATTAAATTAAACGAAAATCTTAACATAAACTTTAATTAAATATGAAAATAAAAATTTAAAAGATTCCATTGTTTTAATTGAGATGTAAAATATTTAAAAAAAGGGCATCTTTAAGATCATATCCATCTTGTTTGTTTCTTGACAAGCTTGACAGAAACTCGATAAATTAATTTCCAATATAAATTTAACGTTCCGTTCTCCTGATAATTCATCTGACGTGCACCCAAATCCTTTATTATGTCCTGAGGTTCAATATAAAATTGTACTGACCTTTACAAAAGATTTCTAGCATCCTAACTAATATAATAATGAGAAAGTTTGTTTGTTTGTCACGTTTGGTTTCACGTGTTAACTTCTCAACCCAACTTTATGAAATTTCGTGTTCTCGTTATCTCGGTTTTTATTGCAAGCTGTTTAATCAGTCTGAATAGATTTAATTGTATTTATTTTATTAATAAAGCCACGATGGCTAAATGTCTCGAACAAGGAGCACCACTGAATTTCACTTGGACCTCGACAGTAAAGGAAAACAGCGTCAGAAAACCTGTATGTGTCGGATGATAATATATGATTTCAGATTGTGTGCAGCTGAGCAGCGCTGTGGAGTAAGTTCCAAACCATCTCGACGAAGGAGAGGAGGTCTTCGCCCAGAGTACTTTCTTTATTTTAACGCATGTCTAATTAATTTGACACTTATAAAGTTACCAAAAAAAGGTGACAAATGTATCCTTAATAAATTCAATACTGTATGAGAGGGATAGATAACGCTTGACGTATAAAACCATACCTGTTAGAAAAAGATGCAAATATATTATATTAGAATTCATTTTCTCAAATAATAAGGATACACTAAACTGACTTTGTGTATGAAGTTATTTAGGTGTGTTTAAGTTAATTTATAAATTAATTGCCTTAATATTAAATATCACTTGGTGAGTGTTCTAAAAATCAGTGATTTTTTTCTTTTTAGCTCTGAATATAAAATCTATGATTGATTTGATATTCAAAGCAAAACTGTGGACAACATGTCTGTGGAGAGATACATTAAAAGAAAACAAAAAAAACAATCAACTTCTAAGCAGCGTTTAGTGTGCGTCCTGACGTGACGGCGCACCGCCTTCGGATCCGCCGGTATTACATAATCGGTCGTGTGCGCGCCTGCTCGCATTCCGGACGAGTACAAATATTAGAAGCACTAGGTTCGTAACCAACGCGACCTTGGGTGTTTTTACCCTAAGCTCGTATTGGACACGATTCAAACACAAACTGGCCACAGTTCGTGTTATGTTGGTAGTAAGCTCCTACTGCCGTCATTCGAAACAGTTTTGAGTTCAACGACAAAGCAACACATTTCCGTTTTTTACTATTTGTAATGGAGTAACATTCAAGAATAATTATAATATCAGTACAAAAAATAATATATAATATTTTATTGACAAGATATAAAAGTCATTCAAGAGTCTCGGGGCCGATTTTGTTGAAGGCTCAAACTGCATTATTAAAATTATTTGCCTGATCGGGAATCGAAATGGCCGTTAATTTGGAATTGGAAATTGTCAATGAAACGATTTGGGAAAAATGTCAAACACTTCTACAAATTATTATTAAATTAAAAGTACTGCTTTATTTCATTGAGATTTTATTTGATTACGTAAAAAAATGAGTTACTAAATATCCTATATAACTTAAACATCAAAACCAGCGCTTCGTTCAAATACAATTGCGGTTAAACTCTCCGTCACCCATAAAACTTGAAGCGCTACAAAACAATCATTATCCTTAAGTTGCCACAAAAATGAACAATTCTACAATGTTTACATTTTTAAGAAAAAAAAAAAAGAATTTTCTCTTTACATGTTATACCAAAAAAACGAAATTTAAATAAAAAACAAAAAAAAACAATATTGATTTAACTTATAAAATCAAATTCACTAAGAATGTAAGTTGGATCCTAATCGTATATTAATATATCTGATGCTGTAACCGCAACGGGGATGCTGTTAGATTAAAAATAAATATTATCAAAATAAAACAACACGTGAATTTTTTTGGTTTAACGAAATATCCACAAAAAAATATTCGAAACCACTAAACTTGAAAAACTAATAATTTAAAAAGTCAATTTACGATTTATCAACTCGTACTACAATCATTATTTAAGCAAGACTCGTTTTATTATTGTTGTTAATGAAATTTATTGGCTTTAAAGTAACGTTAATTACTGTACTAAAAAGGTATCATAAACAAAAATAAAACCAAATAATAAAATCCAATCTTTGTTTAATTGGTCACATAATACTTAATTTACGACTTACTCTAAGATGGCAAGATTTTAAGGTCATGACACATTTAACAGAACATTTCATGTCAAGTTCTTATTATTAACATATATTTATATAATACTACACAAAAGGCACCGGACAATTTCTTTGGTAATTTCATAATAATTTAAAGGCAAGAAGTCCAAGGCTTAAAAATATTTAGAGAAAGATAGTCCAAAAGCTGGCTGCCAAGATCTGTTGGGAATGTATGGTGATATAGACTTAGTAGCACCAGCGTTGAAGTCCAAACTGGAGGTGGGGTTTCGGAATAAGTTGACGTTCGCCATCGCTGAATAGTCTGTGCGTTTGAAGAGATCGGTGTGTGCTGCACTAAGAGAAGCACCAAGTTTGTTGCTGTAATAACAGAAAGATATCGTTAATTATGTGTATCAATACGATGGATGATTCAGAATTATTAATTTAATTAATCAAGTTTAGTTCTCACATTTTTTTAATGCTGATGTTGTTTTCAACTATTGAACTTTTTTAACTTTTCTCATTTAACTTACTTATAGGTGTAATCGACACCGGCTCCAACAGTATTGAAGTTTGGTATAACAGGATTCTTCGGGAAGTTTCTCGTGGCGAATGCGTTGGCGTTGAAGTCGTTGTGATCGTTGTGTAAGAGATTAACCTTTCCTGCTGCCGTGAGCTGATTTCCGAAGTCGGGAATATGCTTGCCAGTAAGACTCAAACCATGTCCGTTACTAAAAATAAATAAAACAATAAAACAAAATTGAAAAAAGAAATGAAAACTTGTTTAAATTCACTGTTCTCTTGCCAAATCAGTCGTAACCCAAACAGAATAGAACTTCCAGTTTCCAGTCCCAATTACTGAGAATTTTTTGACAGAACAACCCAATAAATTTTACTAGTGGTACAGTATGGTGTACTCAGTATCTTGAAATTTGCAGCATTGTAAGCTAGCCATTAATCAATGATTCAATCAGTAAACCTACACACCAGGAATTCAACTTACACATTATCTAGAGCAACACCACCAGATGCAGCACCAAAGCTTCCGCCAGACTTGACAGCGTCTAAACCACCAATAGCACTCAGAACATTTTTGTCATTACCAGCCAGAGGTAACTTGGCCATGATATTGGCAGTACCATCAGGGTTGGTGTTCATAACACCATGTGCCTGACGGCGTACCCTCGAATTAACGTACAATGGACGTGCAGATTCAAATTCATGTTCCGAGTATAAATCGTCTATGTCATCTCCGAATAAGTCCGTGTTGTCTTCAATATAGCTTGCTGGTCTGTACGGCAATGACAAATGACGGCAGCTGACTCCAACGAGAAGAGCGGTTAGTAGAAATATTTTCGCAAACATCTTGCTTATTGTGTAATGTTACTACGAACGTTACGGCGCTTGAAGTATGAATGATAATACCGGTATCGAATTCACGTTTTATATTAAAAGGAATGCATTCAGAAAATCCCCGGGACCCAAGAATATATAGCTACTAGATATGCAAAGACTATGACGAATGGATGTTTTATCTTCTTGTTTTGCATATATATTAATAACAATTGCAACCTCCTTTATCCTTTTAGATACTAAATGAATTGAACAATAGCGTTTTAATAAATTGCTAAAACTTTGTTTGTTTCTCATTATTTACATAGTTGCTATATGTTATTTTATGTTAGTCTTAACTGTGGAATATTATATAATACAATTTATGTTCTTTTTTATTTTATACAAAATGTAATGTTATTTTTTACTATCTTGCTTTTAATTGACTACCTGGTGCTTGAAACTCCAAGCGCGTAAATATTTATCATAAATACAATAAATAATGTTTTCGCTTCTATTGGTGATTTTTTAACATAACCACCTGCTCACAGTTTATTCAATCTAGTAATCATTATTTAAATCGATCAGTTGCAGAGATATATTCGACGATTCTTTAACGATTATGGGGCATTTAAAATTTAAAGACATTTTACAAAAAACTTAAACGTATCCGTGTTTTAGTTTTTTGTTAAATGTCTTTTCCAGCAAACGTGAGATCTCTTTATTCTCGGGTAAGCAGACTTCCCCGATTACTAACGATATCACATTTGACCCTCTGAGTTCATTGATAGTGAGTGAATTACTTTTATCAAAATGATTCAATCTGTTTACATGCGCCTGCGCAAATGTTCATACAATTAGCGTTGACCTTGATTGGGAATGACTTAACTAATTAATTAATCGTGAACATATAGTACGATACTATAAGTTAACTGCCTAAAATATTATTAATTAATGAAAGTTTTTCTTTCTATATTTATTGTAGACCACTGACCACTGACCTAAAATTCGAGGATAAAAATGTCAAAAATACAAATATATTTTTTTTTATCTATGCATAATATTTTTTAACTACTTTCTAGAAATATATTGAATATTTATTCTATAATTACACATGGGAACGTAATGTTGTCTGTTACGCCGTCTCGGCCAAACCACTGAACGAAAGTTGATAATATTTGATATCAAGAAACTTAAACCCTTAAGAAAGGACATAGACTAATTTTATATACGTAACACCTGACGACTAACATCTAAATTACGAGCAAAGCCTCGGGCTACAAATAGTTACAAATAATTTAATTTTCTTCTATAAAGTCGAACAACTTTTACAAAATCATATTTCTTTGACATATTGACTTAATATTGAAAACAAGCGCTATTCTGTAAGAAGAAACTAAAGCCTCACCGCAGAACAGGATCCTGAAACATCAGAAAGTGATATGGCACATTGACTAAATAAGTTTAATATTTAAAATGTACATACATAAAAATATCGTATCACGGGAAGACGACTTACGATATATCAAGACTATAGTATCAATTTTAAATACTATCAATGTTGATCTCAAGCTCGATACTAAAACGCGTTACATATACAAAATTGTACAACTGTACTTGTGTTTTTTTATTAAACTGGGGCTTTGAAGAAGACTTTGAATTGTCGACCTAATCGCAAAAAGACTATCTTAATGAGCCTTTACTATTTTTATCTAAGTAAGAATAATTCCTATTTAAATAACTTTCGCTTCTAAATTAGCAGTTATTCATTTCATTAACTTAATATTTTATTAATTACCATTTAATATTTGCAATCAGTTGCACCAAAATTAATAGAAACACTTTATAAGTCTGATTTCTCAATTATATGAAAATCCTTTGAAATACTAAATTAAAGAGGCACTCGACATGTTTGAAAATTTAATCGTATATTACAATATTGAATCTACAATTATAATTACTATACGCGTAAACTTGTGCCGACCTAAAGTTAAACAGTCCAAGATGTTCGCTCAGTTACCTAGCAGTTAGTTTAACGATAAAATTCTCTTAAGTTCTCCTGCTCGTTTGCAATCGCGAACATAAAAAAAAAAAAAAAATTATCGACTATTTACGTAATTGCTACATCACAATATACGCATCTCTAGCATATATTAACTTAAATTATCTGTGTGTTCAATATTATACATTTAACAATTAACAACACAATAAAACATCTAATGAAAAAAATAACTATTTTATGATAGACTAGATGTTGCCCGCGGCTTTGCTAGTGTTTCAGGGATTGGTCGGCACGTGTTATGTCCTTCGTTAGGGTCCAAGCATGCCTTCAACCAAATTTCATCAAATACTCTTCCGTTGTTTGGCCGTGAACACGTAAAAGACAGAAGACAAATAGATTTATTTTCGCATTTATAATATTAGTATTGATAATTACTGAATCGATCAATTTACAACACGAGCATCTTATTAACATAGTTTATTTATTTATAGAAAAATTTACACCATCAACTTAACACTAAGCGCTTAAAATTAATATCTGATGTGGGTAACATTCAAAGTGATACGTCTTTAAAGGTGTTAACAACATTGACCTTCAAAAATATTTTTGGTATTTTAGTTTATATAAACCAAACTAACCTATATTAAATATAAAATCAAATTTTAATAACTAAATAATAATTGAAATTAAGACAACAAAGATAAAAAATACTGTGCTGAGGAATATAAGAGCAAATTAGAAAATTTTAAAAAGAAAAAACAAAACATAAATATATTGCTTATAAGTTATGAGATCGAACAATGAGATCCTTGAAATGTTTATCCTTTTGTGATGTAGACGCCAACTAAGACAGAGTTTTTGGAAATTTCAATGAGAGAGGAAATTAAAGTAACTTTGTTCGCATTCACCCATACGAAGTCAGGACGAACTTGTAGTTATGTTTATGAGCTGATACGACTCAATGGGTGGAACACGTGAATCGAAGATTGCGTGCTCGGAGCTATAGGAAAACATCGTGAAGGCGTCGACTCTGTAACATAATTTTCTTACATAGCATGGCTTCTTGAGAAGAAGATACCAACAGTGGGACATTTAAAACTGTAAGTTTACTTTAATGGCATAAGTGGAACAGTTAACTAATTTAACGTCAACTACTATCGGTCAGCGTAAAACATTTTGAAATATGAAACTTTACACATACATACGTCCATAAGTACATAAAAACTTACTTGGCTTGCCAAATTATATTCAAAATTCGAACAAATTAACAACAAATTGTATATTCAAAACAATGTTACGTCTGCAACGAGACTCGTTATAATTCCATTAATCCTTTTAAACACATTATGTAACAGTCGAAAAGTTAAACGACATTAAGAGCATTTCATTTGAATTAATTCTAATTTAATAAAAAGTAGGCGGACTGACAAATGGGCTACTTTATGGTAAGTGTTCACCAGTGACATTGGCGCTATAAGATATGTTCAGCAATCCTAAGATGTTAAGTCCCTTGTAGCTGTAGTAACACTGTCTCAGTCGCCCTACAACTCGAAACACAGTAACACTAAGTCACTCTTTGGTGGTAGAACATCTGATGAGTGGATGTTACCTGCCCTTGTTGAGCTTGCACTAAGCCCTGTCACCAAATACAGTATCAATTGAATGTGTGTGTTTATGGAGTACATGCTAAGTTTTATTTTAGATATTTTTTTTAATACTTATTAAAAAAAAGTAATTAATAAAAGTTGAAATGGGCAAACTTTTATTATTATTTGTTTAATTTTACCTAGTTTGATTAAGTTTGAGTAAAATTCTATTCTGACATTCATTGATACTGTAATTTACATGAACTACAAATAGCTAATAAACGTGCAATATTATTGTAAAATCAGTTATTGTCTTAACTTCATTTGACATTTTCATAGACCGATTTCAGATGTTCTCTGGACACCTCTTCAGGTATAGTTCAAAATGTTTCAATAAAAGCCAAATAAGTATATATTTACAGATAAAAAAAATGGGAAAAAGTTTTATTAAAATTAAACGAAAATTTTATCATAGACTTCGATTAATTCATTATTAAAATAAAAATTCAAAAGATTCCATTATTTTAATTGCGATAAAAAATACTTTTGAAAAAGGGCAAAATCGACATTAATAGTCTTATCACGTCTTTAAGATAATATCCATCTTGTATATTTCAAGACAAGCTTGACAGAAACTCGATAAATTACTTTCCAATATAGATTCGATGTCCCTTACTCCTACCAAGATTGTGGAGAAACATTTTAAATATTATACTCGACCAAAATCAAATTATTTATATTATGATTTAACAAGCACTTTTGAATTGCATTATACGTAAAGTAGATTTTAAAAACTCAGTAGTGAATCCGAAAATTTGAAATACAAAGTTATGTATGTTAAATACACTTAAATTTATGTAATATTTTCGGCCGATATAATCATATAATAATAATATAATTATATGCCTCAATTATTAATGGTTATCAACAAAATGTTTTAATTTACGAATCAACAAAGCTATAAATATCTGTGGAATTTTATTATAGAAACGAAGAATTTGACCTATGAAGGATTTATTGAATTTGCTGAATCGGAAACTTCGTGTTATAAACTTATACGTGTACGTAGTAAGAAGTTATAGCTTCTCGGGTTCATACAATTACCACTGATTCCATTAAAGCGATCAATGCTTTTGTGAATATACATAACATTGTTGTAAATATATTGTGACGTAACCGTAAGTATTCCTACTTTGTTAAAACATACTGAAGAGAGTCTCTAGCTCCAAGATTATAAATGGACCGGTAGCTCTCATTTGTAAAATAGATTCAATATCTGTAACATTACCCCAAATTTATATGCTCAAGTACATAATACTATGAAAATAACTTAAATGTACAATAACAGAAGGATCAATATCACATACTTGTCTAATTTTTTAACCAGGTAGGCTGTGGAGCTTTATTTTCCTGCCAGCGTCGATACATGAGGCTTCCACGAATCTTAGAGACATTATTTTTTTTTCTAAAATCACTGCAATACCGGTTTCTTCAAGATCATTACTCTTCAATATTATATTATGATTTTGCGTTCTAATACGTTTGCGTTACATTAGGTAGCGTAAAAACTTTACATTCTGTATTTTTAAAATTCGAAATATCAATCTAATTCTTTTTTTTTTTTCGTCTACCTTAAAAATCAAAGGAACGTCTTCAGTGAACAACACATTATAAAAAAAGAAGGAGAGAAGGTCCTTTTTATATACTAAGAATAGAAAAGGACCCAAAATTGATACTTGTGGAACAATCATTTATGGCATAGATCCAGATGATTTTATTCCATTAATAAAGACTAGTTGGACTCTATGAATTAAGTATGTAGCATCATATATGTATGTTATATCAAGAGATTTATCTTTAACAGTGTAATGTAATGTTTGAGCTAAACCAACCGTTAATAAATGCTGTATATATGAGATCTAGCATCCTAACAAATATCTTTAAAGTGTGTTTTATATTTCAATTTCAGTTCAGTTGTACAGATACCGATCTTGCCTAACGCTTGATTAATAACCCCTCAGTCGGTTGAAGTAGTGATTGGAAGCTGGTACTTAAATAATATTTACATGGACACTTACACTAAAATATAATGAATACTAGAATCATAATGAGTATATTTTATTTCAATTAATGTAAAACTATTACTGATTCGTTAAAGAAAGTCAGCAGTTAGTCTTTAATAAAAATCAAATTAACCGACGCCAAAAGTGTTTTATTGTACATCACATACATACACTATAATACTATTTTACTTTCAAATACTGAAACGTTAGTATTTGAAATAAGTATCGTATTTATAACCCAACTGGCGACCCGCCCCGGCTTCGCACGAGTGCAATGCTGCCTCTAAATATACTAATAGAATGTCTTACAACGTTCATAGTTTTTCAGTCGTTAAACAATACGAACCGCTGTCTCTGCGTTTTAAATCTGTAATATCTTCGAAAATGTTCATGTACATTACATGCTGTAAAGGGCGTTATTGATATACATATATTAAATGCACAATGTATTTAAGATACTTAATTGGATAAGCATTCATGCTGTATTGCTTAAAATCGCTTCGAAAATAAGCCATTATTTCTCGTAAATCTATTCCTGAGAGATAGACATATACCATCGCGAACTTTTTTGAAGACCTTTTTATGGTGTACAATATTGTAGGACATTATTTTGATCTATCTCGTAGGGTTCAGCCAGCGTTTGCAATGTTAGCACAAAAAATGTGTTTATTTACGACATCACTTTGGAAACCTCAAAAATTATCAGCATTTATCTACTATATTGTGCATGTATTATACATATAAACCTTCATCTTGAATCAATTCATCTATTAAAAAAAAACCGCATCAAAATCCGTTGTGTAATTTTAAAGATCTAAGCATACATAGGGACAGACAGCGGTAAGCGACTTTGTTTTATACTATTCAATGATAATGATATGAAAAATAAATGGTAGTTTAAAATTGCCATATATCGAATGCCAATGTAAGTTAATATTAGAAATTATCCATCGATACAATAAAACGCAAATAGTAAGGGCGCTTTGCTTCGCCGGCACAGTTTTTATATCTACGCGACCCGGATTGAAAGAATTTAATCTGAAAATTGCTTGCTTAGCGATTTCTATCGTTCGTAAAACAAAACGATATTACTACGTAGTTCGTTATTTGATAATTTTTCGTTCAATTCTAAGATGAGTTTAGGATCAATCAGCACTATAAATTTTTAGTGTTTCAGATTAAAATAGATTTAGAACAATAGTTTCTGTTGGTTCGATAGTTTTGTTTATATTGGTTGGTATATTTTTTGCTGCCTGGCCATAGTGGTCTAGAATGTTGGACTTCTTGATGACCGAGGCTTACAAACTGAGTCGAAAGCTCGTAAATCCGTTGATTCTGTAACTGATCGTTCTTTGTCGTGTCCCGTTGATCTTTGAGTATAAGTGTTACTTGAGCTTGGACGAACATTACTGCGCAATTGATCAGTCTCCAAATGGCAAATTGGCCAAGTTTAATTGCCTCGTTTTCGAAAATGTTTTTTTTTAACATTAACAGCCTGTAAATGTCCCACTGTTGGCTAAGGTTTCCTTAAAGGAGAAGGTTTGGAGCATATTCCCCCACGCTGCTCCCATGCTGGTTGGTGGAATACACATGTGGCTGAATTTTGTTGAAATTAGACACATGTAGGTTCCTTACGATGTTTTCCTTCGCCGCCGAGCACGAGATGAATTATAAACACAAATTAAGCACATGAAAATTCAGAGGTGCTTGCCTGGGTTTGAACCCGAACTCATCGGTTAAGATGCACGCGTTCTAACCATCTCGGGATTTCAACACAAATAAGTCGAAATTACGACTTTATTTATATGATCTTTTTTTGATTTATAATTTGGTTGTTAGAACTACGTAATCCTAGTTATAACTTTATTTAGAAGACTTTATAAATTAATTGTTAAACCATCTTATGTGCACTGCAGACTTACACTTGATTGAAAAAGTAGAAGTTAATTCAATAGAAAATATTTATCACTCATCATCGAGTACTATCAGGATTACATATCGATGGGATACACAACAAAATACCATAACAAGATATGTTTGCGTAAATACTCTTAAATTATATAACGTTTAATAACTAAAACCGCAGTAAACTCTCGTGCCTTTAAACGTAATAACAAACTCGTTTGTAGCTCATTTCCGACGCCTCATCGTAGTTATTTATCATCGGAAGGCTTTAGATAGAGATTTAAAACAACTCAGCATCTCTCTAGAACAGATATTGAATTACTTTGCAAGACTCGTGCCGCTTTGATGAAACGAGACAGAATATTTAGGTAAATTTAATATAACTTTTGTATTAATTTTATACTTACTTTATAAAACAGCTTCTGGTTGCTTTTGTATTGTATAATTTTTATTTTTTATTACTGAAAGTGAGTGAATCTTAGGCCATGATGGTGCAACGGAATTATCATCAACTTGATTTAAACTGCATAGTTTGGAGCAGCGTGGTGGATAAACCTTCTCCTCTGAAATAGTCTTTAATCCAGAAGTAGGATATTGACTGCCACTTTCCGGGAGGATTAATAATTTTATTTATAAAACCTAAAGAAACCAGGGATTCAATCCTGTCCAACACCGAAAAAAAGTCGGTTCAAGGTTTAGGAAGTGTTCAGTTACATAGGCACGCACAGACGATACATATATAAATATACTAAAACCGGCACTCCTTGTCCTGTCTGTTTGTATAAACCGGCTTGCATCGATCCCTCGTGCAGTGAATATGATTTACAACCTTTGCCATGTACAATATATACATATGCAAACTGACATGCCGACGTCAAAGTCTTTTAATCTCAAAATCTATAATAATATACTAAATACGAATGGAACTCTGTTTCACTGCCAAACCACTGAAGCTAATTTGATGAAATTTCGTATGAGACAAACAAGAATCCGAATGAATAAGAGCATAAGCTACTTACTTAAACCTAACGCCAGCGAAGTCGCGGGCGGCAACTAGTAATCGTACGACGATCATGAAATGAACTTTATTTTATTAACAGGGCATTGAACCGACCCATTATGAATTTTATATTCTCAATTGGTGAGGAAAATTTCACGGACAGTAGCCAAGCTCAATAGCTACACAATTTTACCAATTTTCTGTAATAAGCTTAACATACATACAACATTAACAGCCTGGAAATTTCTCACTGCTGGGCTAAGGCATCCTCTCCCTTAAAGGAGAATGTTTGGAGCGTATTCCACCACGCTGCTTCAATGCGGGTCGGTGGATACACATGTGGCAGAATTTCGTAGAAATTAGACACATTCGGGTTTCCTCACGATGTTTTCCTTCACCGCCATTAAGCACATGAAAATTCAGTGGTGCTTGCCTGGGTTTGAACCCGCAATCATTTTAGTTAAGATGCACGTGTTCTAACCACTGGGCCATCTCATAAACTATATACTATTAAATTTAAGCGTCTGAAAGAACGTCGCATGCCTTAAATATATATTATATAAAAAAAAATATATCCACTCAAAATCAACATAAGCATGTCAATCAAAATTATTTATTACTAGCCAGTACGAAATAGCCGGATGGGGAATAAGGTTTCAAAAACAGCTTATCTCGTAATACATCCATCGGTTTTACCAGTGAAGCTCCCAGTTGTCATAATTTTTTCCTACATCTTCAACAATCATCGTAATATTTCAGCCAATGTATTCAAAACCTTAATGAACCTTTACTTGAGGTTAGGGCTTTGTGCAAGCCTGGGTAGGTACCACCAAAAGCATATTTTCTACCGCTAAACAGCAATACTTGTACTTGTACTAGTATTGTTGTGTTCAGGTTTGAAGTGTGAGTAAGCCAGTGTAACTGCAGGCACAATAGACATATTAACATCTTAGCTCTCAAGGTTGATGGCGCATTGTGTAATGTAAGGTATGGTTAATATTTCTTACAGCGTCAATGACTATGGGCGGTGGTGACCACTTACCATCGGGTGCCCCGCATGCCGGTCCGCCCACCAATTACATTAAAAAAATATATACTCTATCTCTCATCCCGAGAAATTATTAAGTCTGTTGGTAATACCCCTGTGAAAATATTTCGAATTAAGTTGATCGGTTCATACTTACAGATGATACTGGGACTTCGATTTACAATACTTAGCGATGTGATTGTGGAGCAATTACTCAAACAGCGAAACATCTCTAGAGTACAGACATTCAATTATGCTCCGAGAAAATTCTACATTCAAGACAAAGCAATAAATCTCTATGCGACGGGTACCATTAGTCCTGTATTTTTCATACGACCCTTTGTAAAGTCCCCATGTGGATTTTCTAAGGGCTTACTGATAGTTTATTTATTACAATTACTTACCCTGATAATAATAACTGCCATTGTATTTTATTAATTGTAATTGCCAACAAACCCACGCAATAAACGTAATAATTAATAGGAGCAATTAAACAAGCTTGAGCGTCTTCAAAATCTTTGCATTCGTTTCATATTTGGTCTTCGTAAATATGATCACATCTCCGACTTTCGGAAAAAGCTCAAGTGGCTCCCAATTCGCTATCGCAGGAATACTCATATTCTCCATCTTCTTTACTCAATTCTTTTTCATCCTTCAACTCCGCTCTATTTAAAGGAGAATTTTATTTTTTTATGTACTACTCATAATCGAACGCTTCGTTCTGAAGATAATTTACTTTTAAAAATTTCTCCTTATTCGACTTAATTCTATACAAATTCCTTTACTGTTCAGGCTATTCGTCTGTGGAACTCTCTTCCTGTTGAAGTAAGACGTGCACAATCACTTGCTTCATTTAAAATTACGTTGAAACAATACTATCTTGCACTTAAATGTTGTATTTAGTTCGAGAGAATTTTCGTTTAATTTTATATATAATTTATATCTAATGAGATACATACATGTATGTATGCTTGTTAGCTACCAGGTACTGTACATTATTTTATTTTAAATATATTATTATTTCACTGAATACATTAGTATTCATATATTAGGTTTATATCTGCCTTGTACACCCCTACCTCTTTCTATATCTGTTTCTTTCCTCTACCCTGAGGTTGCCTGGAAGAGATCGCTGTTTAGCGATAAGGCCGTCTCTTGTGCATCTTTCTTAAATGTGATTCAACTTTATGTTTACTGGTGTACAATAAAGAGTATTTTGATTTTGATTTTAATTCATATTTTAAGAATCTGTTGCGCGATCTTTATGTATTTATTTAATTACAGGATCGCATATTGCATTTTGTGCTTAGATAAATCTTAAGCAATTTTGTTCATAATTATGATAATATTATTGTGATAAAATCCGTGATATAAAGATTTTTGAAGAAAATTATATTCTATAGCTATAATTATTGAATGAACGTTATCCCAAATAAATATTTGAGGTCAGAACAAGTGTGCGAGAAAACATGCTTGTATCTGATGCATGGAAATATCCACTAAATATATAACTAATTAAACTTAATTTAAAACGAATCAGTATTTCGCCCTCTGTTCTATTATTGAAATTAATTTGCCACGCTATTGCGAATTTGTCTTGTTTTTTCACAATTTTGTTCTCATAAATATATATGGCCCTTACCTGAATTTAAACTTGCGATCTTGGAAAAAAACATGATAAAAAATAAGACTAAAAGTAAAAGTTACAGATTTCAAATGTTACACAGCTCGGATAAGACCTCCTCTTCCTATGAGGCGAAGGCTTGAAGCTTATTCCACCACAATGCTCCAATATGGTTTAGTACTATACACATGTGTTAAAATTTCATTGAAATTAGACAATATTCAGACCTCCTCACGATGTCTTCCATCGCCGCCAACCACAAAATGAATTAAAATAAACGAAGCACATGAAAATTCAATAGTGCTTAACAGATGATAACTGGTCTTGAACCAATAATCATCTATTAAGACGTACGCATCATAATAACTGAGCCATCTCGGTTCACTTAAATGATAAATTACTGAACATACACATTCATACATATCATAATGTTACTTTTGTTGATAACGATACAAACGGAGATAACTGTAACGGAGATAAGGCAAATATAGGTAGTTCGACTAAAATAAACAGTTCATGTCCCCTGTTGTCAATGGGAGCAAACTCAGTATCAATTGAATTCCCCAATCGTCCATTTTATACCTGAATAATTGATCTCTTGATATACACTCACTCGCTCCGTCTGTGTAACGTAACTTTATATATAAATGCAGACGTAGTTAGGTATACGCTGTACAATTAGTGTCGTTATTTGAGAATTTAATATTTAATTGTACGAAACCAGTTTGTGTTTATGAGGTTAGAAAATTGGCTAGTATAGTTCAGATAAATCAAATCAATCTAGTTGAGTTGTTCAGTAACTAACTTCACTAATAAGTCATTTATTGTGGAATTTACATTTTGCTAAAACATTTAAAAAAAAAAAAAAGTGCGCGTCTCGAGATGGCCGACAGTAGTGATAACTTAAAAAAACGTCTGTCCGAAACACGACTATTGCTGTGAGTTAAAGTGAAAGAGAATGAGCCCGCCTACCGCTGCCGTATACGTTAGAGAAATTAAGCGAGACAGACTGACGCCGTAACGCGTTACGTAACGAAGTGATTTACCGTTCCATAAGAAGTTATCACTTCAAAATAGTGTTATAATTATTATCTATATCTATCTTATAGTGATCTTAAGATTTGGTTTTTTTGATTATATTAAGTTTTGATTACATCTCTTCGTGTTTATAGATCTGTTCATCAATAAAGTTGGAATCATTAAAAATATAGGGTTGATGAAAGGCAGGGATTATCTTGCACCTACTTACACTATTTTTTCTTTACGTGAAACGTCTTTCGTTTGGTTATTAAGTAGGATATTTTAATTACTTCTTATTATTTTTGTAAGTACAGCAACTACCGATATTATTTTATTACCATTATATAGAGAAAAGGTGTCATTACTTGGCAGTGCATATATCACTTGCGTAAATGACGCTGTATTCATGCAGCACAAGGCATTCCGAACTAAATCTACACGCGCGTGGTGTTTTTTAGTTGTTTCTCAGTAGTACATTGATTGATTCGAGCGAAAATGGTCACGTTCGGCATAACTTACAAGGTAAATAATAATAATCGAATAAAAAAGTAAAAGGACATAAAACTCATACTTGTGATCACTAGAAGTTTTAGTTTTAAATAGGTGTGAAATTTCATATCGTTTTTACTGCATCGCCTTCTGTATTTACTATATCTACTAAACTGGCGTACAAGAGCTCGGGTAGTGAGAGAGAAACCCTCCGTTTCTCAACGACCTGCAAGTCAAACATGAACGTGTTCATCTCCACAGCAAATGTCCGAAATGGATATTCAGTCCATTATTTTGTAGGAATATTGAGCATAAATCCTACTCTACAAAATATAGAAAGGTACAGCTACCCTAGACAAAAGTTATACTCCAAATTCATCTAGCAGTAAGAAGCTTGTACTTTGGCATTACAGATTCTACTTGGGCAGGTTTGTTGTCATCCTATAACGTACCCAAATTGCAATGCGCAATTTTTATCCGTATTTTTATCCAAGATCCTTTATTCCAAGTTATCGGTATATGATCAATCCTATTAACACAGTTTCGGGCCCATCAATCGATTGGGTTCCGAGCAACCCCGTAGCCCAAAATACTTTCATTTAATCTTTTGATATAAGGCATATGCCAAGATTTGATTTGATTCAGATATCCTTCCGAATGAGTTGAGGTCTGTTTTGGCGTACGTATCATACTTAACATAATTAATATAATATCTGTGTAGTGAGCAATGGTTGGTGGCGCATTGTCGTTATATGGATGGTTATTATTTCTAACAGTGTTAATAGCTATGGGCATAGAACACTCGACACCTATTTGCCAGCCACAAGAAACAACTGGTACAAAATTCAAAGATACCTGATGACATTTCCATCACTCGATTTATTCTAGAGCTCATCTTTATTGTTGTACTATCTCTACATGCAAAATCTGTTTGGCTACACGCCTAACGGTACTATAAACCTAGGTATTACGGTAGTTCACTCAAGTTCTATGCCAAAAATTCGTAATGTTTATCACTGTATATTAGAAACCAAAGTTGACTGAACATTGTTCCTTATATTATTGTAGATATGACCAATTTCACAATTAATGTATATAATATAGCCACGGGTTCCTACGATGCAGTTATCCCTATATTACAGCGTCTAGGGACGAAATGTATTAATAGTTTTTCATATGCCTCTCATAAGCACGTACCATCGTTTCAGAATGAAGATTATATTGAAAAGAATTTGCAAGAAATTTATCTATTATAATATATAAATAAATGTAAATAGATGTAAATCAATAACTCCATCTGTTGTTTTATCTATTACGTAATACATACTATTTATAAATGTGTCTTTTGTTTAAATATAAATTTGAATTTATTATTATGATATTTATGGAATTTGATTTAAGAAGCTGATGCCTTACCCACAGGAGAATGATGACCTTTTTGGCGACAGAAACTTTCTCTAACCAATTTTTCTCCACCTCTTGTTTTTAACTCTGATCCTTATCTTAATCTCAAAAATATTTATAAATCTAAAAATTTACTCGTAATAGTTTAGGTATTTGGTTTTATGGCTTATGGAACCTCTCACACAACATATATTGCACTGCTGAACAGCAATATGTAGTGTTGTTGTGTTACGGTTGGAATCGTGAGCCAGTATATCTACAGGCACAAAGAACGTAACATGTTAGTTTCAAAGGTTGTAGTACTAAATTTCATTCTGATCGGTTCAGCCGTTCTGGTGTGATCGAGTAACAAACATCCATTCTTTAAACTTATTGTTATTGTAATATTAGTAATATAATATTTCTTTAATAATATACCCTAACGCGTTGTTTTACATTATTAATATTCTCTAGAAAAAATTGGTATTATCTGGCTGAAACCAGTTCACACAAAACTGACTATTTACAAAACTAACAACATTTTAAACAACTCCTGTAGATATAAAACCATTAAAATTCATCATCAATGAGCGCATTTCCATGTTATTTCTATTTTATTCTGGAGTCCATATAATATTGATACAAAAAAAGTTGCAATATTTGAAAGCGCTCTAATAATCTAGTTTTATGCTGAGGCGTCAGGCTCATGAATATGCAACGTGTGTCCGCTCGAAGATATTAATTATGCACGGTTTACGTCCTCTCTTGTTAAGGAGAAACGATCTTTAATTAAAAAAATCACTTGTAAATATTATATCACGGTCCCGTGAAAGGAATTTATAATGATGCGTTTTTTTCAGCTTGCGTCGTGTTTAAAATGCGGTTTTCTTATATATAAAATAAGATTTAGCTATTGAATTGCTTAGTGTATTACTAAATAGATTTTTTTCGTGAAAATTTACGGCTTAGCGCATTTTTAGGCCAGACTCAGTAAGAGTGTTCGAGTTTTATTAATGGTCATGTTCCATCCATTAAACCTTCTGAGAACCGAAAGTGCTTTAGAGTGCTTCAAAATTCGAAAACCTACAAGAAAGTTTTGTACAAATAATCTCAAAATCAATTAATTTAATTAAGAAGTCGATCAATTTTTCAATTGAAGTCGATCAATTTTTCAATTGAAGTCGATCAATTGGTTTTGTTATTTGAAATTCAAATATTAAATCTGGCGTAGTCAGAATAAAAAACTAAATATGTAACTCTAAAGAGAAATGAAATGATCTGAATGAAATGTTCGAACTTCGCCTTAAATATGTTTCTGAGTCCAACCCAAAGACATTTCTAGATGCTATGACGTCATAAAATTTTCTAATAAATTGTAACTTCCCCTTAACATAGATTGTACCGACGGTTTAAAGCTCAGATTTTAAGCGTAGCGAAACTCGTAAGTGCTGACTGAGCAAAAAAATTGTCGCGTCGTGGCTTATAAAAATTTAACAGTAGAAAATTCAGCACGTTGTACATTTATGTGTGTGAACATCGTATGTATGATGCGATATATGCAAATATTATTCTGTGTATATTTAAAATGGGGAATATATTTTATTGATAGCAAGAATACCGACCAGTATTTAATGCAAGCAATCTTCGCATGTCTTTACTAATATTATAAATGCAAAAGTAACTCAGTCTGTCTGTTGCTCTTTAACGTCCAAACTACTCAAACGAATTTGATGAAATTTCGTATGAAGCAATCTTTAAGTCAAAGGAAGGACATATGTTACTTGTTTTAGCTTTACACCTGAGGACCTCTAAAATGCGAGTAAAACAGAAGGCGACACAGTCTAGTAGTCTAGTAGTCAGCGGAAGTCACAGTCTGTAGATTTCCCACAACTGAGCTAAGCTAAGCTAAGACATCTTCCTCTTGGTCTCTTTAGGTTGGAGTTTATTTCAATACAGTAAGTGGATATATAACATGGTCAATTAAATCCTTAATATTCTATTAAAAAATCAGGTGGTCCAAGCTTGAGTAAGCACCACTGATATAAACCCATCACCACCGATATTTGCAGCAGTAAGATATTTATAGGCTTTTATAGTGGTAAACATGTAGTTAGTTGTTCTTACTTCCCACTAAAATTGTCAGTCACGACCAGTGCACACGTTTTCGTGTTACAGTCCGTCACCGACAAGCAAAAAAAAATCCTTTTTTGTTGGAATTTTTGCAGGAAAACATCTTAAAAGGCTTTACATAAATCAACACACATACAAACTATATTATTAATACTAACTACTTCCATGTTTCTATTTTATAGCCAAACAACTCATATATATAAACTGCTGAACATAGAGGAAAAGAAACACAACTGATTTTACACCTTACTGAAATAGATTTAAGGCTTATATTCATATGTATTTTATTGTGTGATAAGTCAAATGACTCTATGAGACTCCTTACTGTGTGAAATTAAATGTTATGAAATTTCAAACATGTTATACAGTCAATATGGTTTAAGATCAGTCTCGGCCGATTGTAACAAATTGTGGAGTAATATATATAAACTGTTTTGGAAATTCAGCTCAGTTTAAAAAGATAAGATTAATTGTATGAATTGATGAAATATAGTACATTTTATAAAATTTAAGTTTTTATTGTCAATTTTATTATATCCACTCCACTCCGCCTGATGGATAGTGGAGTCCAAATGCGAAGACGGCCATTGTAGAAAGAAAGAATGAACTGTACTAGCCGTCCTCGCTATGCTGTCAGCTCGCAAGATGCCTCTTCACTTCTCGTTTAGAGATACAATTAACAAATCCCTAGCTAGCCCACATCTGAGGTCTCTCAAAAGCGGGTTGCTGGACAGACATGTGTCAGAACTACATCGGACAAATCCGGTTTTTTTTAATTAGGTCCACCGTTAATCACGAACTGTATTATTAACACAAACTTAGAACATGACAATTCAGAATAATTCAAAAGGTGATCATGCCACGCAATAATTTCGAATAAATAAATTAAATACTGCGGTACAAATTTAATCTTCAATTTAATAATATCAAAAGCCTTTCATTTTATTTACTGTTTCCGTTCTCGACGGCGAAACTTCTAAATATGAGACACATTCGCCGAAGTTTGTAGACGAAGTTTTAACAATTAATGTCTTCCCGATCTGCAAGGGCTCAGCTTTACTGTAAACCGGTATTACACTGTCATAAAGGTATATCCTTTGATCTTATGATCGACATCCCATTAACGATGTATGCAATTGGTTTGATACCTACCTTAATAAAGGTTTTAGAGTAATACAGAACTGTTAAAGACAATTATGGTATATTTATTTATTTAATTTACGAGTCTCCAACAAAAGATACACACTAAATACATATTCTTAAAATTAAACAATATAAGGGTTACAAGTTGTGTGCTCCTTCAATTATAAGAGACCACAGCATGCACTAAGCTTATAGCGTTTAATAGATTGAGTCACAACATCAAAATAATAACTATTACTGGCAATCAAAGCTTGAATATAATACGAAAAAAAAAAGTTTAAAATATAATGAGTGTCATTATTACATCATTTATTGAATTAGGAATATTTTATTGATATAAAAACATAATAAATAAATATGTTATTGAGAAAACATAACACTTACATAACACAATGAAGGAAAAATTGTTATTCATATATCGTGTCGCAGTACAAGAGAACTAAAACAAATGAGTCGACTTTAAGATCTTAGTATGCGTGATAAATACGCTAGACGCTCCTCAAACGTCATATTATTTTACTTGTGTGCGTGTATTTGTTCAAATTTTTTTTCGACACTTTGATAGTCTCTCTAGATATATAAATATTATTATTTTATTTACCTTTGATTATAATCAAAGATAAATTGTCTCTTATATCCCAAAACTGATGGGTCTTAAGTGGCTAGTTTTAAATACACTTCCTACAAATAAAAAGAAAACAAACCAACTGGATAAAACCGTAGGAAAATTATGAAACGAAAAAAAGTAAAGGAAACCGTTGTCTCTCTTGAATAATCTGAATAAATTATTTACGAAAACAATTTCGAATCGAATCACTAATTTATTTATCCAAACTTTTCATAAAGAACTACAAACAGACAGACAACATACAAATTTAAATTAATTCCATATTTATATTATTGAGAAGTGAGTTTTCCTTGTTTTTTTTTAATTCACATAAAAATACTCAACCGATATACTATGCAACATTTATGTTATGATAGGGTATAGTTTAAGGATAGACATCGGGTAATTAAATGCATAAATGTTGAATAAATCGTTGGTTAATTCACTAACTTCTGAAACTGCTGAATCTTAGGACCTAGGTGTAATTGGTTAAAGTGATGATTACAATTCTTTGCCTCGAAGAGCAAGTAAATCACTATCACCTGATCATTGTCAAATTAATAACGTACGGATTGAAATGTTTCCAATTATAAAATTGGCGTATTTATGAGAAGACTGGTAGGTATTATTTCTATCTATCTATCATGACCGTATTCGGCCACAGCAATTGGAATCTGACTATTAAGAACTTCTGTTGTGTGTTCTCAAGTACCACCAACCACATTCACTGCAGGTCAGCACCCCTCCGACATAATTGTAATGTATGGTATTCGACACCTACATAATAAAAATAATCTAATAATATCTACGTGAAAATGTGAACATTATTGTCGATGTAGATTTACACTGTGGTACGGTTTTGTGCAAGCCAGTCTACCGCCAACCAGCAATACATAGTAATCGTATTGTTGTGTTTAATACTCCGAGTTCCCAAGATTGTTTTGGTGATATAAGGCATTTCATACAGCACCAAAAGTAGGGGTGGTAGTGAGCAATTTTTGAAATGTTATCTTTATCATAGACTGTAGAGAAAGAGGCCATAAATATTTTATGTAATATTTATAACTCGTGATATAAAAATATTTTAGGTGAAATAAAATGTCCTTGTATCCAACATGAAGCAACTCGTCAGTAAAATTTAAACCTTAATCAAATTCCCTTTGATGCGAATAACACGACACTATTACAAAAATATCGCGTGACGAAAAATAAAAATCAAAAAATTCGAAAAACGTTTTGCAAGAACCGCAAAATTTTAATTAAAGCTGCATCGATACGGCACTTTGCGAGCTAAACCTTCACTAACGATAGGAAAAACGACAGACAACTGCAGTAACAAACAGTTTTATAACAAGATAGAACAGACTGCATTTTATAATGTATGATATTTTTTATTTAAAAGGAATAATCTATTTTAAAATTCAAATCCAACAATTAAACTCTTTAAGCTTTTTTTGATATTGAGATACATAGGTAAACTGGCAAATGAACCACCTTATATAAGTGGTGACCATTGACCCAACATCGGCGCTTTAAGAAATATTAGCCATTTCATTCATCATTAATACTCCACCAATCTTGGGAACTAAGATGCTCCTTGTTCATTGATTGTAATGACACTGGCTCAAACCAGAACACAAACACAAGAGTATTGCTGTTTGGCGGTAGAGTAGACCCTGGACATTTACGGTTATGATGGACAATCTCAACGGAGATTAACTAATTATTTTGTTATGCTATAGGAGGCAAACGAGCAGGAGGCTCACCTGATGGAAAGTCACTACCACCGCCCATGGACATCTGCAACACGGGGACTTGTAGATGCGTTGCCGGCCTTTAGGAAATGTATACGCTCTTTTCTTGAAGGTTGCCAAGTAGTATCGTTTCGGAAAAGCTCCGGCGAAAGCTGGTTCCACAGAGTGGTTGTTGAAGGCAGAAAACGCCTTAAAAATCACGCTATTGTGGCTTTTCGGACACCTAGGTTATATTATAGTACACTAGTGTGCATTTAAACACTAACATTTTCATAATTCCATAGCATAATAATCTGACAGTACTTAAGATTTCAGACTCAGTATCGTCGGCTTTATTTTGCACGGGATTTTAAAAACTGCTAACATGGACTGCTGCTGAAATATAAAAAAAAACAGCTCAGTGGTTTTTCACTAACAAAAAAAATATCCCTTAGACCAAGGTCGATAAGTTTTCTATCGCCGTCGTAACAAAAAAATATTATAGAATTTATGAAACCGGGATATATAAAAGATAAATTTTATAAGCTGTTGAGTCTCCGATAAATGGATGTTTTACGCGCCATTGGACGGGAATGCGTCAATCTTTACCTTTATAGATGGAGTTAATAATATCCCTGTTAAGGAAGCTATATTGGAACTTGGTTTTTGTTCGGAAGATATCGTAAGGATTTTTATTACAAGTAAATTCAAAAATATATCAACTGGTTGAAAAAAATAAAAATACGTATCTTGGCAGAGAACAGAATTTTTTAATTAGGTATGTGGACTTTAAAATCGTTATCCGTAATGTTGGACAATCTGTTACAATTTTATTTAGTCTTATGTCCTAACGTATATTAAAGTAAGCATAGTAAGGTTCCAAACAAAAACTGCACATCGATTAAAAGATATTTAATAGTAGAATTATATAGACTTGTTTTATTATAACCTTATAATTTAGGAAAACATAGATAGCAGTTTTATATAATAATACGGCTTCGGCCGCATATGGATAAGATCCTATATTTTAATACCGTAAAGGAAATTTTATGTAATGCAAAAAACAAATAAATAATTTAACATGAAAATATAATACATTTAAAAAGTGTCTACGCTCGATTATTTAATTTTTAAATAATAAATCATCGTCAGAATAAAATTATAAAAAAATGTATTTTTTTATTTGAACAACACGAAAATTAAAATTATACATAATATTGCATTTTTAACATATTTTAGTTTATTTACATAAGAATTATTATTAACATTAAGTCCCTAAATGTACACAAATATGAATTTTAAATAGTTAACATGTTTAGGTATTTTTGATGCATACATACATGTTTTTGAATCAACGATATCATTACATATTATTATTTTTTAAATGATGATTCTAAAGCACGAACCTATTTGAGCAGAGTTTGTTTTCATTAATTACCATGTAAGTACCACCACGGGTCATGATGATCTAGTACACTTAACATTCGATCAAAGTAAATACAAATCAAATCAAATTATACTTTATTCAAGTAGGCTTTTACAAGCACTTTTGAATCGTCATTTAACAAACTATTTAAAGTAAAGCTACCATCGGTTCGGAATGTAGATTCTACCGAGAAGAACCGGCAAGAAACTCAGTAGTTACACTTTTTCAACGTCTAAAAATACAGTCATGTTAGTTAAATACAATTATATATGTAACATATGTTATGTCTCCTGTCTGGAAGTCAACAAGCATTAACTCCACGCTTTTTTATCATCAATATAATAAGATCGATTAATTAGCTACGCTTCTTAAAATCCAAACAAACATACAACGAAAACATATCATAAACGAAATCTAACAATTTAGTTTGCAAAATTTGTAATTAAAAATATTGTACATAATATTCAAGTAAGTAAGTATTGACCATTTTATTGCAAGAACAGCTTTGGTTACCTAATTTGTATTTTACTACACTGAGCCAGTATATTCTAATTTGAAAAGGTACACAATATACCACCAAACAATTTTATATATACTCCAATTATAATAACATAAATTTTAAGTATAGTGTATTGTTAATAATATTACTCGTATAATTTCATAACACTTAATGTTTACGTCAAATGTAGCAAGTTGTTGAGACGCCGCTAGGGGTAACTGGTGGTTAAACGAAGTTTGTTCCTTTATTGACCAACTTGGAGCTATTGTCCGATGTACACAAAGGATTGTGATGAAGCAAAATTAACGTACTCTGACTATTTCAGTAATTTCAATAGATTTATGTTTATACAAATTTAACATAAGTTTTTTTATATATATATTAAACGTACACATTAAAATATGTTTTAAAATGCCAAAGTGTTAAGAAATATAGAAATATTTAACTTAAATCGTGATGCCGAGAGCTTTCGAATACTTAAGTTATGAATATATTCTTCCGAGAAGGACGGTCAAGAAATTTAATATTGAGGTTTATTTGGTAAATTTGCTAGCATATTATTGTGTATTACTATACACAATAATATGCTAGCAAAGTTTTCAATGACAATTAAATTAATTATTAAATTGCGTTTCTCCTAAAACGTTTTATCTATTTATTGAATATCTGTGTTTGACTTGTTCCTGACTTTCCGTAGTCAGTCATTATGTTTACGCCTGAAATATTATCGAGAGAATCAAACGTTGTTTTCCGCAGGGCCGGATCTACCGAATGGCTTTTTGGGCTTCAGCCCAGGGCCACGCGGATTCAAGGGGGCCCCAGCTAAGTCAAGTCAAAATTAAAAATAGATGATAATGCGAAATAATCCATAACTTTATTAAATTAAGCAGATGGTATGGTTTCCAGCCCTGCTATTGCAATTAATCAAACCCATTTAATTAATTTAATTCAAGTCTACGTTCAGATATGTCTTAGGCGTCTGCGGAATTGTGATTCGGTGAATTGTGTTTTCGGTGAATTGTGTTTTCGGTGAATTGTGTTTTCGGTGAACTGTTCTCGATGAATTGTTTTCGGAGAATTTTTCGCAAATCGTCTTAGGTGGGCCCCTAAGTAGTGTTAGCCCAGGGCCCCCTAAACTTACGGTCCGGCCCTGGTTTTCCGATTTTTTTCGATAGTTTTAGAAACGGTTATTAGATTATTTTGATATTGTAAAAAAACGAATAGCCTTAAAATATAATTAGCTACACCAGCAAAAATACAATTATAACAAATATATTTTGTATCGGGTTCGGTTACGTAGCTCCATAACATCAATGTATAAAACTAATGAAGTACTTCCTACGGCATCAGTCCCACCGCCTAGGTATGTGGTCACCACCGCACATAGACAAAGGCGCTGTAAGAAATATTAACCATTCCTTACATCACCTATGCGCCATCAACCTTGTACCTAAGATGTTATGTCCCTTGTGCCTGTGATTACACTAGCTCACTCACCCTTTTAACCGGAACACAACAATACAGAGTACTATTATTTAGCGGTAGAATATCTGATGAGTGGGTGGTACCTACCCAGACGAGCTTGCACAAAGCCCTACCACCAAGTAAAGGTATAGGACATATTTATTCAATAGTTTATGATTTCATTTCAGTAAAAGATTAAATGTTTAATGATTTCCGTAAAATCTACATTTCCAACTGATAGAATAATCTCTTAATCCTCGACGTTTTAGCCCAGCTGTTGCTCGTTTAAAAGCTGTAACTAAACGATATTATTAATAATCGCTTATTAATAATGTGCCTCAGTGCAATTTTATCGCCTTTATTATGATAGCAATTTAATTATTATTAATTTTTGTTGTTGTATTTACGAAAGGAAAGACGGCATACAGCATTTATTTCACAAAAATCGACAACACGCTTAGACGACGTGGTTCAATTTTACTCAAACAAAAATAGAAGGTAACAAAATTAAAACAAAAGGTTGGTCTTTCATCTAAATAATTATATTTGAATTTTCACACTGCGGAGCCCTGGAGTTACGTGGGGCTAATAGACGACTCTTTGTCTTACAGTTGATCTGGCCGCGTTGTACTTAGCCTTTACGTTTTGAAGTCAAAGGGTGTTTCTCGAACAAATTACTCAAAATTGAAATTTTTTTTATAAAACACGTTGAGAATAAATTACCTAACTTTATTAAATTAGATTGTAAGCATTTTATTAAATAATTTATGATACTGTTTCTATTTATTGTGACATTGTCACGTACATTTTGAAATTTATAATTTGAAGTTAGTTTAAATTGAATAATCAAACCGGGACATAATGATACTAAATACTGATGTATGTCGTTAAATATGTGATGCGTAAAAAAATAAAAATATAATCAAACAGAGAAAAAGTTAAAACTTAGAGCGAGAAAGACACTTTCCAATAGGAAAATCCTTAGTTATAATTTATTTATGCTATAGGTGGCAACGGGTAGGAGACTTACCTGATGGAAAGTGACTACCACCGCCCATGGCCATATGCAACACCAGGGAGCAGATCCTTTTAGAATAATGTAAGCTCTTTTCTTGAAGGTTCCTAAGTCGTATCGGTTCGGAAAAACCGCCGGCGAAAGCTGATTCCACAGAGTAGAAGCGAGACAGAGATTGCCTTACAAAAGAAAAGAAAAGGACACACAGATATAGCCAATACAGTCGTTGCGAATCATTGCGATTGCGTGATAAGATGTAAGACGTCAAAGAAATAAAACATGACATTAGCCAGAACTGATGATACAGATGATGAGGCATGCATGTTGTGGGAGTCAAATGAAACGAGAACATTAAAATATCGAGTTACGCGTTTGTATAATACTCTTATTGTAATCTTATTGATTAACATATATTTGAGGCCGATTGTACACTTTGCATAAAAAAATCAATAATGCATATTAACATATAAAACATAACATAATCAGCCTGTAAATTTCCCACTGCTGGGCTAAGGCCTCCTCTCCCGTTGAGGAGAAGGTATGGAGCATATTCCACCACGCTGCTCCAATGCGGGTTGGTGGAATACACATGTGGCAGAATTTCGTTGAAATTAGACACATGCAGGTTTCCTCACGATGTTTTCCTTCACCGCCGAGCACGAGATGAATTATAAACACAAATTAAGCACATGAAAATTCAGTGGTGCCTGCCTGGGTTTGAACCCGAAATCATCGGTTAAGATGCCCGCGTTCTAACCACTGGGCCATCTCGGCTCTTAATCTTTGTGCTGCATGTTATCAATTCCAATTCTAAATCATACTCGTATTTCGCAATGAAAGTAGCTTAAAAATAAATAGAACATTCGAAATTGTTTTAATAAAATATGTTTTTATAAAACCTCTCTTACTATAACAGCGATTTGTAGACGCCATGTCTGGAATTGGATTAACATGGACATCCAAGGTTTCACAAATATAAGTTTGATAAAGATTTAAGTCGTGGACAGAGAATTTTTTATTTTTATTTTTATGTTTAAAGGTCTACAAAACAAAATGACAATCACAAAAATACACATGATTACATTTTTCATGATGTAGACACGGCATGCGTTTAATATTAACTACCAATAAGCGTCTAGTCCATGAGAGCAGCAGATACATTTTTTTTTGTTTAATTTGAGTTATTTAATCTATTGAAATATTTTTTTTAAAACAATTTTTAATGAGGCTATAGAACGGTCGGCAAAAATATCGTAATAATAACTTGAGAATATTAACCTTAACCGTAATCATATGTTGTTTAAGTATAAATCTATGAGATCCTTATATGCCAGATGTCATGCCACTGCGACATGTCAAGGGAAATAATAGAACAGAAGAGCGTGCGCAATCACAGATGCACTTTTTATTCCCTAACTCTCATTATCCGATAGCAATGAATAGCAAATCCGACACGAACGGAAATATTTCAGGCGCAGGATAGCTTCACCTGCTATCCGAGGCACGGAAGTGTTCACACTTCCAACTTGTTTCTGGGTATCTTTCAATAGAAAACCCATCAACATTTTATCGGCCCTATCTGAAGTTTAAATCCAAGACTTTGAGATCGAATGTTTGTTATATTTTGAGAGCATTTAAAATCTATGGTGCTCGTTCTATACATTCTACTGACATCTATGTTTTAGCTATAATAGCTGAATACGATGTACACTTGGAAAGTTATTGTTACTGGCTCTTGAGAACATTTTTCACCGAATTATATTCAGATCGATTAATCGTAAAATCGTTAAAACTTATTATTTGAATTCATGGAGAATTCAAATAAGCAGTTTTACCGAAATGATTACAAATATGTAACTAAAATTCTATTTTACATACATAAAAAATTAGCAATTTTCATTGCTTTATTTTACTGGTACCATATATTTCGTTGCCAAGCAACAACAATGTTTCATGATGTTGAGCAATTTACATCCTTGGTATATAAAACTTACAATTCTATTAACGTTGAGAACTTCTTTCGTGTCGATTGATCATCCTCTTTTTTTCTTATTAATACAAATTATTTTTGTTTCAAATTATATCCTTTAAGCTCAAATAGGCAACGTTTATTATTAACATTTTAAATGTCATGAATGATGTCGTAGTAGATGAAGAATTATAATATAATTAATGTGTTAGTCATATCCATACATTGATAGCGTAGCCCTTATTTCCGCTTGTTTCGCCCCGAGACGAGCGACAGTTCGAAATTGAAAAGAAAACTGTATCTCCGTATTCGAGATTGTTACAAATACTATGAATATTTTGAAGGACTCGATCCTGATTGGTATCAAGGAATCCTCGATTTTGATTTAGACGGTACTTGTTGTACTATATAACTATATAAACTTGTGTACAGCGTATACAAGTTCATATAGTTCATTGTATGTTATTCATTCGCTACGAGATTTTGTATGGGATCAAAATATACCAATTTAGCCGTTCGCTTCAGTAACTGCAGTATATTTTTGATATGATGCATTTATTTGTCAACGACTGTTGTTTTCTGTTTTTCAGAACCTAGAATCTAGAGCCATAATTATTAAGTTTTCCATTTGAAATTCAAATCCATGGACAATTAAACTCTATACTTTACTGCTATTTTAAAATTATATAAATAGTAACCGTGCTTCCCTATGGAATTTCTTTTAGGTAACATTTCATTCAAATTACCACTCGCAGTTTAAGAACTATTTTATATTATATTCAATTATTATTATTCGCAGAATTATCAACGAAACGCTCTTAATATTGACCTTTTTATGAAAACAAGATATGAACTAAATTGTAAATAAAATAAATAAATCAACGCTGTTTTCAAATTTCTCAAAGTTGTTCCAACTTTGAGACTTACGAAACATTTTTTATAGAGATGCTAAATGAAGCCTTGTGTATAATTTTACCACGAGCAAAATTAACGTTACATTATATTTATAAAAAAAAAAGAACGAGAACACTCCTCATACTGTTGCATTATTTTTGAAAACCGAAAAAAAAGTCTTATAAGTAAAACCTCTTTTGTAAAAGAAATAAATTTGAGAAGTAATTTATTTTGTTTCCTCATTGCAGAGCTTTTACACTGAACTATAGTAACGCTTCTAGACAATAGGTTACGGGCTATTAAAGTTTACAACTGCCTGCGTTCTAGGTTTAAATTCAGGACTTTGTAGTGTTATGTAGTCATTGTTACAAAGCCAGATCTCGTTTTAGCGAGGAAATTTTTGTTGAAAATCTAATATCAAACAATGTTATAAATAAAATATTATATAAAAAATCTAAAAAAGTAGATATAGAAAATGAAATGCTTATAAAACGTGGACTGGTAAAAGTAATTTATAAGAAAATTGAATCTGCGTGACTTGTGCAAATAAACAACAAAAAATGTTAAGATTTAATGGAAACAAGTAGTTTTACACGTGAAAAATAGCTAAGACTTTATTTAGTTTTGAGATACAATACATCGGCTACTAATCACAGTTCACAAAGTGGAGAGTAAGTCATAAAAAAAAAGAAACAAACTGGACATAGAAGAAAATGCAAGTCAATGGAGCAAAAGGCGCGAAATTTAAATATTACAACACAAAATATTATTTATATACCATGGTTAATACAGAATGTGTTCATAAAGATGTACCTATTATCTTGAGAAAGCCTTTGGAGCTGTAATTATTACTTACTTGCTTACAATCTTATCTGATTATTGTTCAAACAGATTACATACATGTTTACAGTCCACTTATTCACAATGTCTTTGAGTTTCAAATAAACCTACGTACTAGCTACACGTCCTTTTATTTAAAAATCACCGATCAATCAAAATTAAATCCAATATCACAGACTTTTGGTCCATAATCGATCCGGATAGTGTTTAATGAGTATCGCCGTCCGCCGCGCGAGAACAAAATTTGTTTACTGAGTGTAAGAAGACGCCCGGTGACTTGTTTATAAAAAGTGGGACATGCTAGTTATAAGACGATATTAGTGAACGAGTTATTATTGAAAAAAATAAATAAAAAATAAGAAGAAACTTAGTATCAACGAATACTTGTTTACCACGTACATATATGTGATTATCAGTGATTTTCATGAGTGATTAAAATAAAAGTTAAAAAACTTTATTGCGGAACTTGAGAGTATTACGTAAAACAAGTGATCGATCGGAATATTATCGAGATTACTACGTGGGTTTATTTGTAACTACAAGAGTCGAACAACTCATCTTGTAATGAATATGCATTCATTACAAGATGAGTTGTTCGACAATTCAATAAAAGCTGATACAACGTCTACCTGTCTTAAATCTTTAGAGAATTTGGACATTAAGACTGAGACCTGGGACGCAAATGTCGTTTACTTAGTTGTGTCGAAATCGAACAAGGAATCTATCAAACAATGGGAGCAGGATTTTAACACGAGATGTGATGAGTTGCCCACTTGGATACAATTGAGAGATTATTCAGAATACAGATTCAGCTCCTTAGAGACGAGAGATACGAACGGAAAACTTGATATGCGAGCTAATCCTGCGATTAATTCAAAATCATTTCATGCATCAGTAGAGAAGGATAAGGAGAAAGAGAATAAGTCTAAACAAGAGTGTCCGATTTGCCACGAAAGACATTATATCAACCAGTGCAAGCGTTTTGGTCTTATGAAACCTAAAGAAAGACAGGAGTTCGTTCTTCTTGCGACGGTTTTTGTACGCACGAAAGCATGATGTGCAGCAAAGTTTCGAGTTACTAGTACGATATCATCAACATCGCAGGGAACATCCTGAGCTATGGGCTCCAGCAGACGGAGGTGAATTACGCGCTCTCGCCGATGGATTGCCTGGCGTTCTAGCGCAACGTGACCGTCGCGGTCGCTGTGTGCTCCTCATGTTTGCTTCTAATTGGACTCCACATGCGTGTCCTCTACTTTCCGTGTTCAGAGCCTTACTTCTAACTTTGGAACGCACCCTCACCGAATCACAAAATACTAGCTACACATCCTTATATTTAAAAAATCACCGATCAAACAAAATTAAACCCAATATCACAAAAATTATCTTTTACACTATTTCAAGCAGCTTTATCGGGAATTAAATTGTAATATTAATTTCCTGTAAGTTAATATGGCGGTACACACGGTTGCTGCATCACTAGTTCCTTTTTCATAGCTGGAACTTGGCTTGACATGCTGCTGCTTGTCTTCCTACCTTCCCATAAAGATTTTTCATTGCATTTCATTATATTATTCATAAATATAAAATTACATACACTAGGTATGTCACGAAATTTACAAAACAATTTATCGATTTTATGAAACATCAAAATTTATCGGTCACTATACAATATGAATGCTTTACAGATACTCTTTTCAGAAAATTGATCTTACAATTATAATACGCATTAACGAAAATACTCAAAAAGCCGCTTACAAAAAATAAAGTAAGATAAAAATCTATTTTAAACCATACCAAGTAGGAAGTACGAAGAAATATTTCGAAAGATTGAAGATTTAAGACAAATGGAAGTACAACAAAACGTATCAACAGCGAACAACGCTGCCAGTGGCGTACCTAAAACAATTGCATTGAACTATTCTTTCGAATACTCTGGTTTGGACAGTTTATCCTTCACTGCTTTTAAAAATAGAAATATTTTATTCAGAGACTCCATTTTAAAGGTTTTATTTTTAGAATACTTTGCACAGTTTGATCTTTTTTTGTTATTACAAACAGACATGTTTTAAAATAATATTAATGAAAACAACTTCAATAAAATGTCAATAAACGTATATTACATTCTTAAATTAAAAAATGTGAAATAAATTTCGGATATTCAATTTTAATTCATGGAATGCGTTTATTAATAAAAATGCGCTGGCTGAAGTTGGTCTGAACAAGGATCGGAAAAATCTGCTCTTGACATTTATTACTTGTACACAACCGGCCAAATAAAAGTAGCAAGATATTTAGCAATATAATATGTATCAAAAAAATATTCGTTATCATCTTCATTATTTAATCAATCTGTTTATAAACCTTAAGTAAGAGGATGGTGTGCAATTTAATAATTTAGCGAGTTCGCCCTCGGAATGGGTAACACTCTGTTTTTAGGGTGTATTCTTGGGCACTTGGCATAGTTTTCGTAGTGAAATAAAGTCTTCGAAATAATAACCTTTCCAAATCTGTCTTTGGCATTAAGACGGATTGATATCCGTCAATATGATGGTTAATATTATTCAGATCATCGTTCTATCTAGCTAGCATCATACGCTGAGCTTTTTTACTACTTTAAGTAAAGTCCACTGCAGAACATAGGAGTTACGTTTCCTTCAATTAGGATTCAAGTCAATTCACAATCAATGCAATCTCGGTTTCTCAGAATCTGTAGTAGTATAATAATATTCAATGCCTTTGTCGTTTTAATAGTTCAAGATACGAAGACGATACTTTGCATAATCAAATGTTTAATCAGATCGAACAAACATTTCGAATTGAATTCAAATGCAAAAGCTAGTGAATAATAACAGAACACTGATTCGAAATTCGAATTTACTATCATTTTTATTTCCACAAGCTTCTTTTAATTAAATGAAAATATTCAATGTTATTTCAATTTAATTGGCCCGTAGTGTACGCTTCCTGGCAGACGACAGCAAAAAAAAGCATTTATTAGACGTGTAGATTTTTTTATTCTTTCAATAACATTTCTACTGACTGGTATAAATCTGAAATGATATCAATACGAGCTGAATATTTGGATTCTTTTAGCAATGAACGGATAACGTACAAATAATGTAAGATAAAAATATTTGGTCTCTATGGAATCCATCATCACGCTATAGATGTTTTGAAAATTATTTCAACACATAGTTTATCATCATACTCTTTACTAGGGAGAGATTATTCGTATCGTTGTGCTCCAGTTTGAAGAGTGAACTAAACAGTTGAACTCACTTATATTACAAATGTTTAGATGACTGGATGTTTGTAACTCAATCACGCCCAACTGCCTGAACGGATTTGGAATAAAATTTGCAAGTAGATAACCTGAATAAGCAAATATTTTTTTTATTCGGAACAAATATTCCCAGCACTAGCAACGCCCCCCTCAAACGCGGATGAAGCTCTGGCTGGAACTAGTATTAATTTAAAAAACCCTTCGACTGATCACCTAAGTATAAGGTCATGAGATTAATAAAAAACGTGTACAGATCGAACCACTATTAAGAATTTAAATATTTTATCCTCTTTAAAAATAAAAAATCTCAATCTACTAATTTAAAATTCAAAATGATATTATCAAGGACTCTTTAACGTTTTACTAAAAATCCAGGTACATTTTATGGGGACGTAATGAAGTGGTTTTGAGATAATCTGTTGTCAATGGAGTGGGGGTGACTCCCTCGGGTGGAAAGATGAGCTCGCTTAACTTCGCCGGTTTGATAGATTTTTTTTTTATTTTGTGTTGCCTCATGAAAGTAACTATGTTGGGAATACTTTTAAATAGAAAAATACTCTTTAATTTATTGTAATATGAAATATACTAATATATGAAACTTACTCAGAGATTGGCTTGTTAGTTTTTGCTACTATAAAGCATAAACTACGGATCTGATTAATATGAAACTTTCACGTAGTATCAGGTTGAACATGGACTGCGTAGTACGTGAATGTACGAACGTAACAAAAGTAAAGTAATAGCCTGTTAACGTCCCACTACTGGGCGAAACTTTCATCTCCCCTTTGAGAAGGTTTGGAGCTTATCATGCCACTCCGATGCGTGTTGGTTCTTTTGGATATCAGACACTTTTGAAGAAAACGTCTTTAAAACGACAACAGACTGTAAAAGAATAATAGAGGTCTATATGTTTCTAAAATATATACCAAAAAAATCTCCAAGTCTTAATCTGTCTTAAATAAATAACGAAAGATATCTATTTTTATATTTAAAAAAAAACATGGAAAAAACGACAGCTGTAATTTAGTTAAGCTCAATTAATATATCTCGAAACAGTAATACATTGCAATGGTTTTTTTAAAAGCAATTTAGCCAAAAATTAGAAAACAAATACAAGGAAACCATTAAGATCAAACTAGATGAATACTGCAGTTTCAAGTATTCCAAGTCGAATTTAAACTTGATAGTATCCGAACCATGACCCCGATACGTACAACTAACACCACACATCAATATGGCAAAGTCTTCAAACAGTAGTAGTTCAAACATAACATATTCTTATATTAAGCCCAATTGTTTACAATTTTAAAATCTTAAGTGCATTTTAGGTTATTTTTTGAAAGTCGATTTAAATATAAAAATAAAGAAATAGGCTTTTACAAGCACTTTTGAATCGTTATTACATAAACTATATTAAATGAAGCTACTACCGGTTCAGAATGTAGATTCTATCGAGAAGAACCGGCGAGAAATTCAGTAGCTACTCTTTTACAACATTTAAAATACGCGTGTTAGTTAAATATATATATCTATCTAATATATCCTGTCTGTAAGTTAGCATGTATTTGCGACGCGCTTATCATCTATATTATCTTGTGTTGAATAATATGCTTTTGTATTAATGTATACATTTTTTTTTAATTATTTGAATTCATTAATGTATGTTAAAAAAAAATTTAATTGTACTTATCCAATTTGGATTTGATTTTATATTTCTAAAACCTACAGGTAACGATTGATATTATAATCAAAAGAGTATTCTCAAGACCAACATCTAAAGTAGATTAAAAAATGAAGTGGTCACTCAACATAATGAAATCAGAATATCGATTCCGCCATCAGAATAATATCGGTACATAATCTCAGCCACGTTCCGCAGGAAAACAAGAGCTTCCATTGTCAAGTCCTGAATCTAGAGACTGTATTTTACCATTTAAAACGAAACTATGTTTGTTCGAATATGACCCTTATCATAAGTGCATATGGTCGAAATAAATTGCAATCGAAAAGATTGTTGTTGATAGCGCAAACAATATATAAATATACTGCTTTAAACTACAATAATAGCCTTTATGTCTTTACAATAGAGTTCAACGTTGAGGCAAATATAAATTGGTAAGTATCAGATACGACGGTTAAGCGCTCGATGCACTCTTTATCTTAGATTAAAAAAGGGGGTTTCTACTTCATAGTAGGGTTGGGACAGGTGTTGAAAACACTTGGAGTGGAGTTTATTCACCGAGGGACGGAACAATGAACACTTTCATAGCAATTGGTGAACAATTGGATTTTTGAGGCATACGCATCGCAATCCATTAGAGGGTAAGAATGAGAAATCAATACTCTATTGACTATAATATTCCTAAACAACGAAAAACTCTTACAAAATTTTATCTACTAATAAAATCTTTATGAAATATTTGAAAATACAGTATCAACGGATTTATAATTTAATACAGATCCCATATAATGAAATTAGAACTATAAGTATACTTGCGTCTCCTATTACAATAATCCAAATACAACGGTATTTGGATTAAGTAATCAATTGATCGTCTTCTAATTAACTGATATGTTTTTAATATCCTGCGAGAGGGCAAAACGAGGTTATATCCCGATAGGAATACCATGGAAAACGTATTGCCTTTGTTTCATTGTTACGACGAGAACGAACAAAGTAAAGCTTTGTACTTAGTTCTTTTGTTAGTTTTCTACCTGAATAAGTATAACTCGTTCAGCTGATTCACAAATAATGTGATTTGAAGAATTACTCAGCCCATGGTAATTGGGTTCAATTTGTGTTTTGATAGACATCGATGAAGCTAGCAAGCCGTTATTCTAAAATGTTCAATGGAAACCTGGTCATGTATATTCGAGACGTAGTTTCACTGATTGCTTGTTAATAAATTACTTTGAAGTACAATTTCATTAATCAAATACCATGTGGTATATATATGTTCAATACAAACACAATATGCTTCTTTTGAAATATCTCCTCATAAATCGACCGGTTATTATAATATTATGATGAATGTACCAGCACACTTCCTTTCAACAGTTCTTTCGTCAATACATTGAGCATTCATGCCACCATTCCATGTCAAGATTTGTACAGTAACAATTTGAATTCATATTTCTATATATTTAAGAACTTGGTGTTAATAATTCTTATATAAATAAATGACTATCACAAAAAATTAGTAAGCAATTATAAATTGACAAAAAAAATTACGCTTTGTTTTTTTGGGCCAATCCCTCTCAGTACAGCATAGTTTTTCCAAATTTTTCTGAATCCGAATTTGACAATCAATGAGCAAGCGTAATGCGTTCATATTGAAGATTTGACTTTGACTTTTTGAGTGTTTTTGAAATGAAAAATTTTCACAGAAACACATAAAAGGATCTCAATACAAATGTTAATGATTGTAAATCGGAACAATTCAAGAGAGAGTAATTAAACGATAACAATTTTAAAGTTTGAAACTCAAAGCGAATCACTGAAATGTAGTTTGCAACTGCAACTACTATTTTGCAATCTTGAGTACTTGTACCAATAAACCTAGTTAGTGAACTCTTGCTTGGGCTTGTAACTCATTAAGGTTTGTATTTCATACGACTTGAAGCACGTGTCTTTGTTCTCGTGAATGAAGATAAAGTTTTATGACTATGCGGAGTTGAGATTAGTTATTTTACAATTAAGGCGTGCATATTTGTAAGGTCTTATTATAATTACAATAAAACCTTTTTTCTCGGTAAAAGTTATCGAAACTACTTAAAAATATTTATATTTTATACTGCATCATATAAAGCATTATCTCTTCGTTTAATTTTTAATATTTAATTTTTATAATTAAAAATAATACGAAGTACTGGAAGTACTCTAGCTGAATACTCCGAGTTGCGTCACAATATATTTACAGCAATGTTATACATATTCACAATAACATTGATCACTTTGATGGAATCAGAGATAATTATTGTTTCTATACGAGATGTAAGGATAAGCTTATAACGCCAAGTTTCCGTCAACGCAAAGACAATAAATCCTCCTTGGGGCAAGGCAATCGTTTCTGTAATCAAATTCCACAGATATGTTTAACTTTGCCAATTCATAAATTCAAATCAAACATTTATAAATACAGCGTATTATTCAACACAATATTATATACCAACTACCAACCTTCGTGCGCGTTTGAATTTTAGTTATTTGGACGTTGCATTTTTTCATTTTTTTTATATAATTCTAAAACAGAAGTAGCCTAAGTTACTCCTGATTACATCAGCTATGTGGCAGTGAAAGTCACGTAAAAATCAGTCCAGCCGTTCCAGAGATTAGCCGGAACAAGCAGACACAATGACAGACAAAAATTGTAAAAAATGTTATTTTGGAATACATACATATTCATTTAATAAAAAGAGGTTATTTTAATATTACAAACAGACACTCCAATTTTATTATATTAATAGATTTTTGCTACCCAACTATTTATCCTTTTTTATTGATATCAATATGACAGAAGGGGTGGTTGATCTGAGTGGGTGTCCTCACTATCAGACATTATGTGTGAGCAAAATGTCGGTATCGAAATGAGAGGCGTGAAGGCCTAGTGGTTAGAACGCGTGCATCTTAACCGATGATTTCGGGTTCAAACCCAGGCAAGCACCACTGAATATTCATGTGCTTAATTTGTGTTTATAACTCATCTCGTGCTCGGCGGTGAAGGAAAACATCGTGAGGAAACCTGCATGTGTCTAATTTCAACGAAATTCTGCCACATGTATATTCCACCAACCCGCATTGGAGCAGCGTGGTGGAATATGCTCCAAACCTTCTCCACAAAGGGAGAGGAGGCCTTAGCCCAACAGTAGGAAATTTACAGGCTACTAATATAATGTAATGTATGTATGAAATATCGGTAATGGTAAATAATAAATTGTACGGAATTATCCGTAATCACACAAACGATTTACTTATTCACTTTTAACACAATAATAACGACGAGACGTAAGACAGCACCTAGACGTGTTGTCTGTACGGCGGCTAGCAATGAAGTGTCGTGTCGCCGACTCACACCGACCCATCTAAACTCCGTCAAAGCGTTTTCGAATACCGACAACGCTTGCGGCTCGTGAAATCTCGTATCGTTGATATTTCCGACAAATTTAATAATATTATGTTATGTGGTATAACACCGAACACCTTCATATACTTATTTTGCAAAATATGTTTTTTTCTTTAACGATATTCTTACTTCTTAATTAGTTCGAAACGAGACGATGCGTTGAAAATATCTTTAACACTTTCCTCCTTTAACACAAGACATAGCACAGATCTGCGGTACATTATAAACCATACATTGCCAATTTACCACCAATCTTGGGAACTACGATGTCCCTTGTGCCTGTAGTTACACTGGCTCACACAATCTTCAAACCGGAACAATACTGAGTACTGCTGTTTGGCGATAGTATATATGATGGTACCTACCCAGACGGACTTGCACAAAGCCCTACCACCAAGAAACAATATATAAAATAGTTATTTTTAATAACGGTATCGTAAAATTCTACTACGTTAAAAGTTTAACGGCAAAAAATTCCTATTCGACGTTTTCGCTTTATTTGTACAATATATTATATTTTGTTTATGGTCAGTAAAGTTTATATGGCGAAATAAAATACCCAACAGTAAAATAACGAATTTCGTATTATTTCGGACATTTTTAAATATGCATTTAGACGTAGAAATACTCGAGGTAATGGACTCTGTATATATAAACAATAAAACGTATGAATAATTTTACACCGGAAACTGTTTTCTGTTAATTAATTATTAATAATATATATTTGTAATATATGACACGATCAATTGTAGAATCTTATTGTTCCTTTATAAGAAATACTTGAAAATTAATTACTCTATATTAATATAGTAATTAATCAGTTATATACTCACAAATGAGGACTCATTTTTCTTGTTATATCTAACTGAGAAAGATTACTAAACCGATAAACATAAAACTACCAATATACCAGAAGATGCAGCTAATTCAAGCGAAGGTTATATAAACAACTACTCTTTGAAGTTTGACCCTTTTTAATTTTAGACTATTGACGTAATAAGAATTTCTTGATCTTGTAATAAATAAAAACGAAACTTCGAAAATAATTAAGAAGCTAACGAAGTTAAAATCTCACCAAACAGAAATATTTAGTATTGCTGTGGTCCGATTTGAAGGGTCAGTGAGTCAGTACAATTAAAAGCACAAGGGATATACTCGTAATATTAGTTCTCAATGTTGATGGCACATATTGGTATCATAATCCTCAGGACTTTTTGTCTTAGAAATACGCACACAAAATTACATATACTTCCAAGAGAAACTGAAACTGAAAAACAATTTCCAATATTTTTATTTTATAATTGTCATATACCTACATAACTTTGTAAACAAATTATCTCATCTCACAGAAAATATAAAAACCACAGCATCCTCCCTTCAAATTATATCTCGATCTATCCACCCTAGTAAAGTTTTTTTCTCAAGTTCCGAAACTATATTTAAAATCTTAAAAACACCCTGAGAGTTTTTACAAGTATAATAATTAAAAAGTATTTTATTTTTATTCGATTCGTTCCGTTTTTTTAAGCTTAATGTTTGGAAAAATTAATATGTAAATAATTCTCCGCATTTTGTATATCATTGATACGAAACAATTCAGATGCAGTCCTAATGGCTTTCGTACCGGTAGCTTAAATTTAATTTAATCTACACGACGACTAAGTGCTAAGAACATACTTGAATAAAGAATATAATGAAAAATTGTTTTTTAAGACAAAAATATTTTACAACCAAAAATAGACAAAAAAAAATCAACACTTAATCTAAATTATAAATAACAATTGAAAGGAAAAAATATTTTAAAAACAATGACAGCGATCGTGTCTACTGTGTCTAGATGTACCATTCAGCTTCTAATTTGGGCTCCAAAACCCAGCCCTTATTTTGAACGGTAACCTATGTAGGTTAGTATATTTTTAATTTGACTTTTGATATTCAAGTCAAGTCGAACGGCGTATACTAATTATATTCATATTTCATAAAAAAAAAACTCTTACACAAATCGCCATTACAATTATTTATGGAATACTAGCTGTTGCATACAAATAAAAGCCTTTCTCCTTCCATGGAGATCAAGATTGCTTCCTATCAAATTTCATCAAATTCAGTTCATTAGTCTGACCACGAAAGAGCAACAGACACACAGACTGATAATCAGACGGACAGAGTAACTTTCGCAATTATAATATCTGTATAGATGTAAACCAACCATTGCTATGGCACAAGAGAGTCTGTCGGATTTTGCTAATGCAATATGAATTTCAATGATTCATATTATATTATTAATTTTATCAGTAACTCGTCGTATTGATAAGATCTAATAGCACTTATAACAAATAACTTGTGAGTACTTCAAGTGAAAACGATAGAATAATATACAGGGTTATTGGCAATTCGACGTATCCCCGTTAGGAGGTGATAGGGGTGACTATTTGCGATAATTTTAACCCCCATACGCATGATGCAAAAGTGAACCATTTTTGAGTTATCACGTTTTTTAGATTTTTTTAAAATAAGTCAAAATTGCAACTTCAAAAATTTATTAAAAAAAAAAGTTTCGATTAAAATCTGCTTTTTTCTTCTGATTTATAAAAACGATTAAATATTGGATATTTTTCAATATTTAAACAATAATTATCGGTCCAAATTTAAAATTGCGAGACGGAAAATGATATTATTTCAATATTTTTTTTTCTCAAATATGCCTGAAAAACAACAAAAATCATTATGAAACTTGTTCTGCAAATTATTTTAAAAACATAATCGTTTAATTAGCTTTCCGAAAATGTATAAAAACTAGGAATTTATTTCAAAACAATCGAAATAAAATGATCAGAAAAGACGCTGGTGGAAATTCGTATTCGAACATGACCGAATTCGTACTAAAGGTCGCTCTTTAAAATTCCCACAAAATTGATATTGCCACTGGGGGCAATTCTACTAATTTATAAAGGTTCAGGAGGCAACGATTACGTTTGGATTCGATAGTGATAAATTAACCATTTGTTAGTAGAATTGTGCCCTAGTTGTATTGGAATACATTCCACCCTGTCATGAGAGTTACCTTGTTTTGCTATATAGTGTCCCGTGCAGTGTTTGGATATGATTGGTCTCTTTAGCCAAAATTCGGCTAGGTCGTCTAAGCCTGAACTGCTCTTGTCAAAATACTTATCTTACGAAGGCGTAACCTATGTTACATTATAAAATTTACTGGACCTGCGACAATTTCTTTTCAATTCTTCCTACACATATATTTTTAATTTATTATTTTATTTTTTAATTTATTCTTTCGCCTCGTTAATCAAAATGATGAATAAAAATTCGAACTCGACCCCAAAACTCAGCCATTTATAGAGCCTTTAGGGCTCTTTAAATAATATAAACATAGATTATTCTAAATTCAAATTAAATATATTTTATAATATTATCATTCTTGATCAGCTTACTCATGCTCACACGCATAGAACTAGTTTAGTCCTGTCACTAGTAAGTAGAAGTGATTCCCCGAACAATTAGGATTTAATTGAGTTTGATTCATTTCCTGCTCCATAATAAGTCGAGTCAATCAAATGTATATTCTATTATCATATAAATAACGATTAAATTAAATAGACATTTTAAATATATTTTTTAATAACTGACACTGGAAATAGTACTATAATAAAAATTCTTTTTTAAAAAAAATATTTCAATATATTTCAACTTATATACTTAAAATCAATCGCACAGTCAGACTACGTGAATCTTAACAGAAGATTAAGTGTTCAAATCCTGTCAAGCACCTCTGAATATTCGTGTATGCACAAATAAATTGTGCTTATAATTTATCTTGTGTTCAACTCTTCGTGAAATCTTTCTGAATAAATCACTTTTGACACCACCCGTTCTAAATGTTCTACCGAAAAGAACTGCTGGAAAACTCAGTAGTTACTCTTATTCGACTAGATTTAAACAAGTGTCAATTAAATACAATACAATAAATATTTGTTTACTTTAATTGTAAGTGAGTTCTTAGTTGTAAAGAGTCGACTGGTCTTGTTTAATATGTATTCGATACTAATATTCATAAAGCTCAGTTCGTTTGTTTGTTACGCACTTGTCTAAGGATGTGTCAGCTAGATTTAAGAAATGATTTAACATTTTATTATATACTAAACACAGGTATCGACATAGCCTCTTATATGTTTTTCATGTCATTATACAAGATTAGCGCCTCCTCATGATTTCACCATACAAATAGATGTATGACGAGAGTGTAACTATGTCTGTTTGTAAAAAAAAAATGATATGATAAATTTAAATGATTGATATTTATGTCTAAGTATAAAAAAAGGAAAGTAATTATTTCTGTTTGTGACGTTAATGGTGAAATTAAATATTGAATAATTCAGTGTTTGTTACTGCTGCAATTTCAATGTCACAAATATTTTATTCCATTTTGTGCACGCCATATCGAAATAAGAATTCGTATTTCTTCGAACTGACTTTGATGTCAACTGTCTATAACCGAAAAACGACTTTTGATATTTGCCTATAACTTTTGTTGACAACTTAAGACAATTACAATACTTTAAATACAAGTTGTCTATTTTCTGTTTGTACAGTAAAATGAATAGTAAAATTATGATAAGAGAATCATCTAATCTGAGGTGAATTTATTTGATAATATACAGACAGAAATCTGTTTAAATATTATCTTACGCAATATACTATATTATTGGTTATATTTAATAAAAAACGCAAGTGAAACTGAGTATAACCTATACAAGATAAGTTTAACAATGAGTGGGAGTCCTGGGAATTCCCAGCTAAACCAGCGGTGAATAAAACGAAGTGATGTGCGCTAAATAATATTTTTTTAAATATTAATAATGAAAATTCTTACGATTTTTTTTATTGAAAAAAATTTATCGACTTCGGTGCTGTTAAATTAACCTGCAATATGCGTAACTATTACTCTGTCTCTTTTTATTGCATACAATTTAATTAAACCATTTATTTGTTATTCTTTTACTTTCATAGGTTTTTTAATAAAAAAAAATTGTGTTGTGATTTAATTCTTCTCAAGCATTGTTAATTTATATACATAGTTGTTTCTGTTATTTGATACATAATATACAACGAACTTTGTTACAACTCCCAGTCCACGTGGGACAATTTTTTTTAAATTTAGTTTCTAGATATGCATTTAAATCGATAACCACACCACTTATAAAGATTTAAAGATTAAATTACATATTAAATATAATTGTATCGTCTGATTGATATTTCTATAATATTTTCTTTACTATATTTATATCGTGTAGGAGAAAGTGCAGTGCTATAAAAATACTCAGCAGTTTTATTTCCCCCATTTTTTAAATCCACTTAATGAAACCTTATTTAAAATCGTATTTATGTTCGGGCGTTATAATAAGGACGAATTGAATAGATTTTCAAAATCATCAATATATATATTCGAAAACAAAAGTGTATTATCTATGTAGAATTTTTTATTACACTTTTTGTCCAAACGTATACTTCAACACTAACGATACGTGGAAATTGCTCAAGGCTTACGATAAAAATTGATATATGAATTTTAAAAAATATTTAATATATAAAAATATACTATCGACTACCTAAGCGCATCACTAACACATTGCAAACTATATATAGCCTATCAAGCGCACAGGACGGTGCACTTGCTTTTCAATTCTCATTCCTTATTGATATAAGTGACGTCACTGATATTTTACAAAAATGCCGCTCACTGGTAATGTATCGGAGAACGCTGACAAAACAAGGAATTTTCATATAAACGGAGCTAAAGAGTTCGATAATCATACGGTGAATGCAAATGTCTTCGTTGCGGGACAGAGGGATGTACCTGACCCGAGAAATTTAAATGCGCCGTCTTATAAAGTGGCTGGTGGTGGACTGGGTGTAGAACATGCGTAAGTATTTTCCATTTTTCTAATGAGTCCAGACAGACCGGAAGATGCAGCGTGGGTAGGTTAAGGTTGCGGGAAGCCGTTGGTTGCGAGCTGCACAAGACCGGTCGTTGTGGCGATCTTTGGGGGAGGCCTATGTCCAGCAGTAGACGTCCTTCGACTGAGAGATGAGATGAAGTTCAAACCCTAAATGCATGCAGTAAATAAGTTTGAATATTAATGCTTTTTTAAAGGCATCGGTGTATTCGATAGATAGACCACCTGATGATATGTGGTCACCATTGCTGTCGTATGAAATTTAACCATTTATTACATAACTAATGCTCCACCAAACTTGGGAACTGAGATGTTATATCCCTTGTGCTTGTAGTTACACTGGCTTATCCTTCAAACGGGAATCATGGTATTGCTGCATGGTAGAAAATATGATGTGCGGGTGGTATCTACCCAGATGATCTTGCAGAGAGCCCTACCAAAAAAGATTTATTTGTGTTTATAATTCATCTCGTCCTTGGTTGTGAAGGAAAACATCATATGGAAGCCAGTGTGTTGGTATAACCTTCCAACTTTTTCCTGTAGCAGAGAGAAGGTCTTAGCCTAACATTAGGACGGGAAGATTTTTTTTCGTAAGGCATAATATGTAGATAAATTTTTAACCGTCAACTATAGTTAATGCAGCAATAAGATATTAACAAGGTGAATGTAACCTTGTGTTCCTTGTTTCTGTATTTAAACTGACTGACTCATCTTTCACGCCGGAGCTCAGTCACAAATAAAATATTATGTGAAAAAATCATCGATGTCAGCACATTCGATCGATTCACCACAGTGCTTAACGTTTTTAATTTACTAGTCTGTGATTGGATCGTTTTTATCTTGAACAATACAATAAAATCTAAACGCGCGGCTTTATCCTCGTTGAGCGTAACTTCTCTGTTCCCATAGGCCCTAATGTAAGGCTAAAGAATTAGAAATTATTCTAAAAACACCAACAATTTACATTATAATTACATATGTATACGTCTATCGCGCAGGTTTGTGATGTGTTCCCTTCTAAGTGGATACCACCCATATCAGATATTCTACCGTCAAATAGCAATACAATTAGTATTGTTGTGTTCCCGTTTGAAATGTGAGTTAGTGTAACTACAGGCACAAGGGACATAATTAACTCCCAAATTTGGCGATGCATTGGCGATGTCGCCAACGCCAACGCGTCCGAATAATATTTAAATTGTTCTTTTAAGTTCTCTGTTTTTCGATACCAGCTCAGCAACAAAGAATATGTTTTATCAATGTACCAAAAACTAACATTTTATAATTTATGTTTCCAGGACTGGTCACTCAATAGGTGTATCCGCCCAACACATACCAAACTTCGGCAACCAAGTGACCGCCTCCAGTAATCTTAACGTTATGAGGACAGAGAATCACAGAGTCGACGTCAACGCATTCACAACCAACTCTATGCCAAAGGCTGGACCCAACTTTGCTACACATGGTGCTGGTGTAGATTACAACTTCAAGTAAGTTTATAAAAATTTCTCATCTTAGTGAATTCAATTGGTGAAAAATGACTTATTATATTTTTCGGCCAATCATAGTTGCGATATCGAATTTTACGATAATTCTAGTCCGTCAGCTGAAATCATCTTTATTTGAACAGGAATTAGGAATATTTATGTAAACAAGAAATGTATAAAGAATAAAACAAAGTTCTTATACTTGATCTAAGCGCTTGAAAAGTTCTAAGATTTCGGCGTAATTAAAAAGAGTTTTTAATTGAAAATAATCAATTACACAAAAAAATAAAATATTATTACAATTTTCAATTATTCTTCTTTCATCACTAATAAACCACTCTCGCAAATAAACGAATTCGAAATTTAAATATGTAATAAAATAAACATTGTAAAATAAGATAAGGTGCAAATTTGTCTATTCCGAGCGACGTGTTTTTTTTTTTCTCGCACTAAAAGAAGTACTACTTCAAACATATCAAAGAGCCGAGATGGCCCATTTAAACGATACATCAGTCTTAACTGAAGATTAAGGATTAAGGTATCAGCTTCGATCAAGCCCTACTAAATCTTCATTCATGTTTCATTTGTGTTCATGCTAGTCGGTGACGGAATACATATTATTATTAATATTAAATTGTTTATAAGGGTCTATTCACACAGAGATCATTCATATATATTTAAAGTCCTTTATACAACACAAAACGAATTAAATACAAAATATACACCATGTGAAATTATTACATATATTTTACATCGCCACTAGTAAACCGAGTATTTTGAAATACACGAAGTCACGTTTGAAGACCGTCATAAAAGGAATCTGCGTATCCAAGATACGTATGCATATGGGTAAACGGATTAGGAACTAATCTTATCAAGATTGTTTGTGTGCAATTGCGTACTTTATCACAACACTTTAGAGTCTTTAATTGAATGTTAAACTTCAGATACGGGTGATTAATATGTTTAAAACTGATACCGGCCTTATGTGCGGGCGTTAAAGTCTAAAATGCTTTAGTTTTTATATTATATATTCGAAGACTAAGTTGTACAGAATTAATACAGATTTGCCTTTATTAACTCAACGTCTAATTGTTTGAGGCTAATCCTTCGATTTTTTTATACAAATATATATTACTATAAATTAAAGTTAAATGGTCTTAATATATTTATAAGATAATATAATACTTACGTTAATTAATTGAGTCAATATTATATTTTTTATATAAATAATATATTATAAATTGAACTTATGAAATGTTTCACTAAAAATTTTATATAAAATACGTATGTTTTAAAAAAATGTAAAACATTTTTTTGACTATTTTGTTATTTCAGAGACAAACTTGGCGCCAACGCGAGTGTAACGCACACGCCCATGTTCAAACAAACTGATTACTCTCTTGGCGGTAATGTTAACTTATATAAGAACCCGACCACATCTGTCGACTTCAGCGCGGGCGCCCAAAGAAGGGACACCCCTTTTGGCAGAGGCAATTGGGAGAAACATGGCATGATGAAATTTAACAAACAGTTTTAAATATTATATATACAACATTTTCGAAGTATTTTTTTTATATTGTCTTCATAACACGATGTATCTTTGCTTATAAATGAATATATTAAACGTAAATTTTATGAAATATAAATTAATTTATTCATATGTATTGTTTTTTGTATATGTGTTTATACATTCTTGGTAAACAATTGTTATTCAATATAGAGTAACTATATGAATATTCAGAAATTGATTTGTACAGTATGTTAAAACCTTTATTTAAAAAAGATAAAAAAAAACACAATACTACGACTCTGATAACAAAAAACACCCACACATACATAAAATCATCACACACATACACATAAGCAGATAAGCATAAACGAACGCATACATATCTATACTAATATTATTTATAAACTAATTTTACCTAAATTATCTTTTAGTTTTAAAAATTAAATAAATTTATTTTTTTGTGTATTCCATACTGTTTTATATTTAAATAATTATATTATATATATCATACGGTAATGTATAACTTTCTTGTGAAACTAAGTTTGTTCATCTGATTCGTCGATCCGGTTCAATCTGGATTAGCTCGTTTTGCTGCAGATCACAAAGTCCCGTTCATTAATTTCGGGCGTACTCCATTCTGCAGTGTGTAAATGCGAAAAAGTCGAAAAAGTTAAAGTACGTGGCTCTCATAAAGACGAAGTCATATTACTAATATCTACATTACATAGACTCAAATATATAAAAAAATAATATTTATAAACTTAAACTCAATAAAATATTATTAAATTAAAATGTAATAAAGAACAAAATATTCAAAAGAGAACGAAAAATAAAATTTAATGAAATTCAATTTCATAATAAACCGACTTCAGATAAAGTATTTTCGTAATAAAACAAAATGTAATTTCTATCTTTAAAAATGCGAAGGTAATTCCAAGATTTCGTGGATATTTTTAAGCTCAGCGCAAAACTCCTAACTGTGGCAATAATTGAATAATCACGAGAGTAACTTCGTCTACAACCGCAATTTCTTGCGATATGATCAAGTTATACGCGTTGAGCGATTAAATAAATATATTTTTAATATTTGTCTTTTATGTTGATTATATTGTGTATTATGCCCCTTTATCGTAAGCGGATACCAAGCCTCACAGATAGTGGCGCTGTAAGAAATATTAACCATTCCTTACATCGCCAATGTGCCACCAACTTTGAGTGCTAGGATCTTATGTCAGTGGTGCCTGTGGTTTCACTGGCTAACTCACCGCTCAAACCTTTTTTCCTTGCGCGTGTCCTAATCTTTGGAGTCAACACAGAATGTCTTCTTTCCATTCTCTTATATTATTTGTCATCTAATCGTTCACATCCATCATTCTCATATCCCTTCTCACACGCATCATCCATGTCTTCTTAGGTCGTCCTCTTCCCCTCCCTCCCTCTACACTCATGCTCATCACCCTTTTAGTAACTCACCGCTCAAACCAGCCACAAAAATACTAAGTATTTCTATTTGACGGTAAAATATCTGCCACCCTTCCGCCATCCTTTACCTACCTTTTTTTTCATCAATATTTCGTACTGGTATTTACTTAATATATCTTATAAAATGATGATTAAAAAATGCTTGTATACTATTTAGAACTGTACAAATTATGATCACGTATACTAATAAAATCTATGCGTTAAATTGCAATTCTAAATCTATATTTGAAATACAAAATAAGTGAAGGCATGATATTGATCCGTTTTAAAATGATTATATGCTTAAATCGACTCTGAAAAGCCCACGTTTCTGTTGGTTTAAATAACTTTTATGTAATTAATCTCTTAGAAATTTTCGAAATTGGTTCGAAGTTATTATCGACTGCGCTGCATAGCTACTTCGGAATTCGATCGTGGAATTATTAATATTTAATCAAATACGCGTTCACTCACACCACTCGACGTCCTGTTAAAAACAATTCGCTACCGTGAGTTAGATTTATGCAAGTCTGTTTTCAGCGAGGTCTAAAACTTGAACCAAATGCCAGTTGGAATCAAACTTCCATTTTTTGCTCAACAAATTAGTTGACTTTCGTTCCAACTCCTTCTGTTACTTGATATTTTTTTTTGTTCTCTGTTAAATAAGGTGAAAGAAACTCATCGAAGTTTGTCTGCTGCTGGATTTTTAGTAGTCAGTAATAAGTTGACTGTCACAACAGATAATTTAGAAAAAGAGGAACTTATTGACAACATTATTAGTATGATAAGTTCCTATTTTTCTAAATTATCATAGATATTATACATATATTTGTTTAGTTTTAATCAATAAACTCTAAAACTACGAAATCAGAAATTTGAAAGTGATTTTATCAGGAAGAAGGTAGTATAACTACTTTGGTTAATTAAAAATGAGATTTCAGCTTAAAATAATGATATTTGTCGGCATGTCGCTACCGAGATTCTTCATCCGCGTGCGCGAATGTAATATATTATATCCCTTCGCACAGTCATAAACTGAATTACGAGTGGGTGAAGCCGAGTTTATATTAAATACTCTTCAATAAATTCTATTTTTTCAATTTTCTTTTTATGATATATATTATGTAGACGGATGGGCAACTGGGCCAACTGATGGTAAGTGTTTACCATCGCCCATATTTATTGGCGCTGTAAGAAATATTATTCATTCCTCACGTCGCCAATGAAATAAGATGTTATGTCCCTAATAGTTACACTGGCTCACTCACACTTCAAACCGGAAAACAACAATGCTAAGAATTGCTATCGCCGTTATAATATCTGGTAAGTAGGTTGTAGGTTGTACCAACCCACGGGCTTGCACATAGAACCACCAAGTTAATAAAATAACTTACTGATATACATACAGATTTTCGTCGTTTTGTATTCTTTTTTCATAGACTACGTTATTCCCTTTTTATTATTGTTTGTGATTTTATTACATATCGTCGAGGCAACTTTAAATCGACTGATTCTTAATAGATGGCACTGATTAGAGAAGCGTCAAGCGTTATTTCGTCTTGAAATAGATTGATTTGATTGTTACTAGTAGTTTGCTCAATAATCATAAAATAAATCCGGCAAATTTATTGATCTTTCATGATTCTGTTACATTCCATAAATAATTGAAAAAAAATTCTCGCCCGTTGTTGTCGTGACAAAAGCGAGTACAAAATCAAAAGCGAATATAATTTCCGGGTAGCGCGTAACGACGTTTTACGGAAAATTCTCCGAAAACAATTCACCGCATCACAATTCACAGAGAACAATTCGCCTAAAACACAATTCACCGAATCACAATTCACCGAATCACAATTCACCGAATCACAATTCACCGAATCATAATTTGTGCATGTCAACTCATTAACTGAGCAAATTTTACAGAGTCTTCAATCCGCTAGGATAACCGAACTCTGTTATACGAAAAGCATCGACTATCCTTACTTATAAATATTTTTCGGATCGGATCGGATATCAGACGTAATTGGCGACGCCAAAACCTGGCCAGAAATCATACGGCGAATATTTTGAAATCGTAATTTCAACGATGATAGAATCATAAATAGAAAAAAACAAATAAAATTTGAAGAACAAAATATACAAAAAATATATATAAAACAAATTTAAATACTAAAAAATATATAAAAATGGATGGATATACCCGCTACGTCCTCGTTCGTTGACTCCGGGTGCGGCTGAAAGCGGAAATTTATTCATTTGTATTCTTGGTATTAGTATAAAAACATTTATAAGTAAGGATCGTCGATGCTTTTCGTATAACAGAGTTCGGTTATCCTTGCGGATTGAAGACTCCGTAAAATTTGCTCAGTTAATGAGTTGACATGCGCAAATTGTGATTCGCTGAATTGTGATTCGGTAAATTGTGATTCGGTGAATTGTGTTTTCGGCAAATTGTGTTTTCGGAAAATTTTCCGCAGACGCGTAACGACGCGTCTTTTTTTTAATACGCAATAAGTCCTATCGCTTTAATTATTATTTACTGACGTTTTAATATATTGTTTTAACCAACACACACATTACTATCTGACAAATACATACCGTGATGGCCCAGTGGTAACAAGACATGAATCTGAGCCTTTAATTTTGAATTTAAAGCCTTGATTTGTATTTATAATTCATCTCGTGCTCGGCGGTGAAGAAAAACATCATGACGTAAACTGCACGGGGCGAATCTGGCACGTTTAACCACTAACCCTCATTGGAGCAGCGTGGTGTAATCCAAACATCCTGTTCAAAAGGGAGAGGAGGCTTTTGCCCAACAGTGGGATATGAACAGACTGCGCGTTGCCTATTAAAATTAATGTTTAGCGGTTAAATATGTAATAAGTGACTACACAGTTGGCATTTCACAAAGTCCAAAGTCAAAACAGGTCCGATAACTTTGTTTATTCATTAACATGCTATACAAGATCGTAAATTACCTACTTATGTTTGAATTTGTTTACACAGACAAGATCTCGTAAACGCCTTGGGAACATCAGGTGCAAGATTATTACAATAGTTTATGAACGTACCGCCTGAAGCCTTAAGGTCTTATCTATCTGTAAAACTGAAACAGGGTGTCTGTTTAAATAATGTTTTAACAGGCATACGTGTTGAATTGTTAAATACCTTATTTTGGGTAAATAACGAACATAAATTATTTAAAAAATTAATTAAAAAATGACGTCATAAGAGCTAAAATAACCCATTTGATCAGTGGTTAGGTGAATTTTAACTTAAGTTAGCAGGTTCAAACCAAGCATGAAAACCCTATGACAAGTTAAATGAAAATGTGTCAAACGTTTATATCACCAACCCGCATTGAGACTGTGGAATAAACTCTTAACCTTATGGACAGGAGAGAAGGCTATATGAACCGGCTGTTACGTTTTACTGTTTTTATGACAGTGATATTTTTCTTTATGGATATATTTTTTTCTAATTTTTAATCCAATATAGACACAAACGCAGTCATAGACACGTCTACTTATTTGTCCAATAGCACTATACCGTGACAGATATACATACGTGTAACGTTAAAGGTAAGTAATCTCTCCGTAGGAAATGACAGTCGCAGGTGCGCCTCCGACGGCAACTGCTAATAGCTTTTAGACAGCAAAGACTAGTGATGGGCTAAGGTTATATCGATAATAAAACAATTAATTCAATTACGGTTCGACTTTCATGTTAAACAGTTTATCAAATATGTCTTTATATACTTGTGTTTGAAAAGTTAAAATTTTCAATTACTCAAATCGTTTAATTAATGTATTAGAATTTATAGAACATTTTAGTTATGTCATTTTGTTTTTCGAATTTGTTCCTAATACGGGACGGTTCACAGTTAATTAGTTTATATGTTTTATATAAATTTTAATGTATAACATGTTTGGGTCAAACGTTTGAACTTTTAAATTTCATTAATTTTTGACATTAAAAGTTTTTATTTATAACTTACTTGATTTAATTTTATGAATTTTGTATTATTTTGTAATGAAAATTCTTTAGGATGATTTGAAACTGAATGAAACAAATACCCATCAAGAGAAAATGACAAAAATTAATTAATTTAATTATTAAGTGTCACTTTTACCATATGTGCATTGCGCAGCCACGTGTTTTTAAATTGAGTAAATCCATTGGAAATATTTGGGTTATACGTAATCGCAAAATTTATAAAAAATAATATATAATATTGTACATATTTATTATGTCATATTGGAATATTTGTAACTCAATTTAGTTAGTAAAATCCGTATAAATAACACTTCCAAAAATTGTATACCCTCAATATAAAGAAATTCGTATGATACAAATCATGACCGAGAGAACTTTAGCAAGAATGCTAACAGCATTTTATTGATATACCAATCTGGAAAACTTGATGGTAGGGCTCTGTGTAATCCCGTCTGGGTAGGTAACACTCGCTCATCATATATTCAACCGCCAAACAGCAATAATTGGTATTATTGTGCTCCAGTTTAAAGGATGGGTAAGGCATTCTTACTACAGGCACAGGGGACCTAACATCTTAATTCCCAATGTTGGTGATGCATTGGTGATATGAGGAATGATTGATATTTCTTACAGCACCAATGTCTTTTGGCAGTGGTGACCACATTTCATCAAACGATGGACCAGCCTTGTCACCAGTTACAATAATGAGACGGGGTGCTATACACATCTGTTTCATAAAAGTTTCTTACTTATAATAGACTCTAAGGTCTACGTTTAAACTGCAAATTTAAATTACAAAGTAAATAATAGACGTAAAATACAAGCAACGGTTAAATAAATTGATAATAATTTAAGATCAAATCATTAAATTCAATCAAGCAACAATGAACCTTAACACGATAGATTAAAATCTGGAATGGTATGAAACTCAAATGACATTTGATCTACCCACTACAATTTCCATTTCCATACTAATATCTTAACAATAATAACATTTTTAAACATATTCCAGCGCACGTGGTCTCATTAATATTTTATGTATACATTCGGCGTTGGTTAAGTCGAATCGTTTAATTATAACTAATTTAGCTCATATTTATTCAAACAGAAACGTATTAATTATGAACAAAATGATTAATAATTCACCAAAGCCGACACAACTTTGCTTATTGTAGCTTTCAATTAATAAAGTCATAATTTATTTGAATACATTTTAGAATACTGTATTGTTTTCAACGACCGTTTACATAGCGGTTTCTTTTTTTAATTTTCAAAAATTTGTTACATTGAATTAATGTAAATAAATTATACGAAATATTGTACCTATTCGTTGTGTAATATTGGAATGTTTGTTACTCGTTCTATCTTGTAAAATCCGTATAGCGTATGTCAAAATAATACTTTCAAAAATGGTATACTTTCAATATAAATAATAAGCTACTTACCTACTAAAAGTACGTATCATACGAATCATGGCGGAGAGAACTTTAACAAGAATACTAACAGCGTTTCATTGGTAATACCAATAATAAATATTTGGTACTGTAATAAATATGGCATGTAAAAAAATTATTTGTATCGATTATAGCAATGGCGGATTTTCTTAATGGAGATAAGCCAAGGTGCGGGTTTAATCACAGCGAGCGGACCACGCCTACCCAGAGCCATGTCCTGCCGAACCATAGATGCACTTTCTATTCTCTATGTATAATATCAAAATCTGATTAACAATCCAACACGAAGAGACCAGATATAATGTCAACTTTACGTAATGTCTATGGCACGGAAGTATAACAGCTAACTTCCAGCCTACTTGGGTTTCGAACCTGGGGCCTCATCATCTTTAACCGAACAATGTAACACGTAGATCAATGAAGTCATGAAAATAACAAAAAATTGGAGTGATAATGATTACGTGCATTCTTTTTTTTAAATTTAACTTTGTTCTTATTGAAATAGATTTCCGTTTAAATAAAAATATAAAAGATTTTTATATATTAAAATCTTATTATTACAAACGATTTGAATTCAAATGAAAATTTTCAATCTTTTCATTAAGTTTGTATGTTGGTGTTGTCGATAGAATTACAACCCTAACCAACAAAGATGACATACAGTAATGGCCGACTTGAACTGCCATCTGGTGCCAGTGGAATTAGCAACCATGTGTTCCTGAAGTCGCTACATATGATCCTGCAAAAGGGCCTCTAATTTGATCAACCAATAATGAACTTTATGTAATACAACATAAGGGACATATAAACAGCAACAAATAAAAAAGTTGATAATTTTAAATTGAATCTTAAACAAGCAAAAATGAATCATGTAATAAATACATTTAAAGCTGAATTGACATGCTTGGGTCGCAATTCCATTTGTATAAAGAGTCATTTCATGATTGACTTTAAAAAGAAAACTTAAGGAAGAAAACTTAACAAATATAAAAAAAGTTATATCCTGTTTATATACTGCTGATATTCTAAGGCCCCTTCTTATAGGGGAGAAGATTTGGAGCTTACTCCATCTTGCTGTTATTATGCGGGTTGGTTATATAACCAACGTACCACGTGTATACGTGGTTTATCTTCGTCCGACACATGCGTTATAGATATTAAAGAAATGGATATGGAATATGTATGTATATATTTATACAAAAACATTCGTTAGTAAAACAAATATAATTTTGTTGTGTGCAGTGCGCACACTAATTTAAGTTGGTAGCTATAGAGGAACTTTAGTGATATCATTAAAAAAAATGTAAATAAGAAAAAAAATTCAGATCAAGTTTTTCTCAAATTTTCAATAATGGTAATGGTCAAATTTCGAATTTCATGTTCTGAGCGAACGCTAGTTGTATTGAACGATGAAATTTTATTTATAAATATAATCAAAATATTGCAATAAGCCTTTGAATAAGCATTTAAATAATGCTAATTGTAGGACTGTTATTAGTCCGTCCTACGGTTTCGAAGTCTGTTCTACTAAGAAAATAAGGTAAGAAAATAAATTTGTGTAGTCTAAGTAGGATAGAATTTCACGGAAAAGACCTTATAATTAATTACTATAAATGATACGAAAAACTAAGTTAATTTCTCACAATGTATTGCTTTAAGCAACATACATTATAGACAAATTAAGCATGCGCCTGGATTGACCAGGCGTTTTCGGCAATGGCGAACCGCACCTGTAAATTAAAAACCCGTGATACCCACTCGTCCTCTTCGGGGGGTATCACAGGATCGCTTGTTCATGACGCTCCGACGGTTAGCCCATCTTTGCAGGCCTCCAAGCTAAGAGGGCTCCCGGGGTACGAGCAATCCTACTGTCGTGGAAGCTAAAGAAGAAGGTGCGCATAGTGCTGACAACTTCTCTTCAGTCTTCTTCAGCAACGTGTCAGCGGAGACGCTCTCCTCGCGCACCTGCTCAGAAAGAACAGTACAACATATTTGTCTATTGTTAAATACGTTTCTGACAATAGACATACGTCGTAGTGTCGCGCTGTAAACGCAATAATAGTTTGAAATTTCCGCTACTAGTAAGGAAAAAATACTTCTGTTATATCAGCCTGTAAATGTCTATTGAGACATATTAGGCTAAGATAACCCTTTGTTTGGAGAAAGCTTATGTGGAATAATTCTAATACGGCTTTGGGGATTCACATGTTTCAATCAGAGTTTCACCTGACACTTGCACGACGTTATAATATAATTTTATATGATCATTACCTGTACATTTGAATTATTTATGAATTAGAGTAACTACCGTGTTCCATTTTGGTAATCGGTATAATCCACATCCCGAACTGATGGTAGCCTAATGTTAAATTTATGATATGTATAACCTTACATTTATATAAATTAAATTGCTCGTAATTGAACTTGAATAAAATATATTTATATGTGAAATTATATCACGTCTTCCTTCTTGGCCCAGCTGGAGATGTATTATTAATACAAATAAGGACTTGAAAGTTCAATAGTGCATGCTCGGGTCTCAACCTTGTTTGCCATTTTGGCTCAACTAGAGTTCGACTTTTAGCGCTAATAAATATAACAACTTTAGTATAGCTAGGATCGAATCTTACTGGAGTCATTCGCCTGTATTATAACATTATTGATAATATAAGAACTTTACATAATCAAGCATTGCATTGTAAAATATATAGAACGCAGGTAAATGCTCAAAATCGAATCTTAGATTCTAATACAGATAAGTGCCCGTCTGTAATATAACGATCAAATTACAGGCGTATCTTCGTCAGTCAGTACTGTAACGTAATTCTCATGATCGAATCTTAGATTGTTTGTTACAGGCGAGTACTGCCAGTGAGGGAACGATCTAAAACAACCAACATACTAAATACTTAAAGACATTTCTACTCTCTTTATTCTTTCAAAATAAATCTCGCAATATAAAGGCATCAAATTCGCAAAAATTATGCAAAAGAAATGACGAAAATATTTACTTACATTCAAGAGTTAAACGGGGATATACGAAATATCTCCCGCTATGAAGATCATCTCTTCAAACGTCAGAGCCCAAGAGTGGCATTATGTAGCACCAGTAAGAATCTGTTTTGCCCCTACCACTGGTGTATAAGAAACTTACGAGATTAATTAATAAATAATATTTAAAGAGTCTGGGACTGTCTGTATTTTTAGTAGAAATTGTATATTTGGCAAGTATTTATCTATGCCATTTCTAATTCACAATGGATATTAGATTCTAAATTTAAATTAAATACACAGTAAATCAATTTATAAATAATATTTAATTTATAAATTGATTGACTGTGTATGATAAAAAAAAATACTTAATAATTTCAGTATTTCCATAAAATACAGTTAAAAAAGAAATCATATTCATTCAGAGTAGTTTTACGCAAACGTTACATTTTAAAATGTTGCATTTAAAATTAACCTTGAAATTTTACTCTCATTCCACCCAAAGAAGTTACTTCATATTTAACTTCATGATTTTTCAACGTTCGGAAACAACTAGTAGGAAACTCTGCCAGTCCTCAGTTTCATTTGAGACGCGTCGAGAGTCGCACGCTACTCCAGAATAAAAGAGCGGGAAATCGCGAAATTTTTTTCGTAACAAGGAACTAATTTAATAATAATATCATAGTATGAAGCGTTTTAAAAACGTAAAAAATGAAAATATTACATTTAAAAATGGAACGTTTTGTGACGTTAGAATTATTTTTTAAAATAGGAACATAACATAATTGTGTATTTTAGAACTAAATGTGTATAATATTTTAAAATGGAAACAAGTTTTTGGATGTTTTTGCTGTTTTTCGCGCCATATCTGCCTGGTGAGTGAATTATTAATTTGCAATTCCAATATTTGATTGAACAAAAGTTGAATTCTTTTAACGAAGTTTAAATATTTACATTTCGCCTCGATGTCCTCCAGTTTTTATTAAATTTACATTGAAAATAACATATTTCAATATTGAAGGTTTTATTGAATATTAATTGCGTCTTCTTTAGAATTTATTCGCGTATTTTCGAATTTATTATCTTGATTCTATTTCAAAAATAGTTAGTTCCTCTTAATATATAATTATATAGCTGAAGTATTAAGAAAATATAAAATATTACCATGTATAAAACATCGATAATAATTATTCTTAACAAATAACATGTAATTAAATTAACTAATAATGATATTCTTTTTTAATTAATAATACTAAACGTACTTACGAAGGTACTTCTTAATTTAGATATATCGTTGGTAAATTTATTTATAAAACAATCAAAGATAACAAGTTCGGATTTAGAATGCAATATCCGAAAAGTCATCCAATTTCAAAGTTTTTTTTATAGAAGCCACGTGCCACTGAAATGAATACATACAGCCAAAAAAATACTAATTTTAATATGTTTTATAATTTACGCCAAAAATTAAACATGGAGGGGCGCGCCTTCGTAAGTGAACGATCATATATACGTGTTATGATATAGAATAATGTTATGCTTAGGTACTAAATACACCATATAAGATTTTAAATTAACATGGTTATTTTTATTACTAACAGTATTTAAAAGGGGATATTTACTATGTTTTTTTATTATTTTTTGTTCACGAGTCATTCGTAGATAATGTCGAAATATCGAACTCCACCAAATAAAACTAAAAAACATGGTAAATATCCCGTTTTAAATACTGTTAGTAAATACACCATGTTATACCAGTCAAAGGCAGTTACAGTATACATTCTAGATAAAGTAAATCCTATAAAATATTAAAATACATGGCGATAGGTCATATAAAAATATACTTACTATTAATAAATCGAATTATTCAAAATTATAATACAAATACAATTGAATTCAGGTAAAATAAAATGAAAACGAAATATTAAAAATATTAAAAAAACAACATAAAAAAAAAAAAAAAATATATATTCGCCCACCAATCTGTTTTGGAACCTTTAAGAAAAAGTTTCAAACATTTTTCTCGAAGGGAGAAGAGGCCTAGGTTTAGTAGTTGGACATTTAATGACTTTTTTATATTATTTTTAAAACTGTCATGAAATTTTTTTAACCCCATTGTCGTTGGATGAGAACTCGCTCAATTTAAGAACCAATATTGTTAAAGGTATTTTCCTTTAAGTTTTTTTTCTCTATCGGAATCTTACATCTGTCAGGATCGTCTTGGAATTCCTACAGGTTTGTTGAAACCCAGCAAGAACAAGCAAGCGTACAAACACACCTATTTTTTTTTTTTTTATTTTTTTTTTTTTATTTATGTTAGAGGAGGCAAACGAGCAGGAGGCTCACCTGATGGAAAGTGACTACCACCGCCCATGGACATCTGCAACACCGGGGGGCTTGCAGGTGCGTTGCCGGCCTTTCAGGAAAGATATATAATGTTATATAATGTTAAACCAAAAATGTATGTATGTATGTACAAGATTATATAAATGATAAAAAAGCGTGGAGCTAATACTTGTTGACTTCCAGCCAGCAAATATTATATACATATATAATTGTATTTAACTAATATATCTTTGTATTTTAAATGTTGAAAAAGAATACTCAGATTCTTGCCGGTTCTTCACAGTTGAATCAACATGTGCGAACCGGTGTCAGTGTCACTTAATATAGTTTGTAAAATGACGATTCAAATGTTCTTGTAAAAGCGTACTTGAATAAAGTATATTTTGATTTTATTTTTTTACTTATATGTGTTTGTATACCGATTGCTCGGAAACTGCTAAAAAGATTTGAATGATTTAAACTTTGGAGGTAAATCCGCTAATTGATAGAAATGATAGACTCCAATGTTAATAGTTTTGGCCAATTACTACATAAGGTGTTTTTTTTTTCTTGAATATAGTAGGCAGCTTATTAAATAATAATCCATCTGATTGTAAGTACAACACCGTCCATATACATTGACAATATACGCAATGTTGACTCAGTTACAGTTAGTTGCTATTACATACCAATATTATGCGCCACCGACCTTGACAACTACAATGTACGTAACATTTTAGTTGTTAAGGTTCAAACACTCAAACACATAACGCTTAGTATTGCTGTTTGGCGGTAGAATATCTGATGAGTACCTAAGTTGAATCATTACACTTACTCATTGATTGTCAAATTAAACACTACCACCGGTTTGGAAAAGAAAATATCCTGTCCTAAGAAGACCCGGCGAAAGAAACTCAACGGGTCGTTTTTTTTATTTGTCAATTTTATTATTTAATTTCAAAAGAAATAGCAAAGATTTACTTCCAAATATGATCTTCAAAAACGGGTACTGAAAAGGTTTGGAAATTACGACCGTAATTTTCAAACAGTACGCTGTTGCAAAATCACTATAAAATGTCGCATCGCACTCCTGTCGCTAACAATGTGACGTCAGAATTGCTGCCCACTATTTCTGGTGTTAAAATGCTGAAAATATCTTCACATAATGATTTGATCAATCTATTGCTAATTGTGGCTTTACTTTCTGATAAAAAAATTATCTATAGGTTCCAATTTTACGAAGCCGATAAAATTCGGAAAGTTTTTTTTTTTTTTCAATATTTTATGACCAATAAAAGTATAAAGTTGTAACAAAAAGTACGTGTCATGCGTCATGCGTAATATTGCGTTACGTGTCTTGTATACAACAGAAGAACACAAAAAATATGCGTTCCTATATGATTTGACAAAGAAAGTATTGAAGAGCCAACTGATTGTAAATGGTCACAACTGCCCCCAGATATTGGTACTGTAAGAAATATTAATTATTCCTCATATTACCAACGCGTCACCAACCTTGGGAACTAGTTGCACTGACTCAACTTATTATTGTCATACTTGTGTTCCGAATTCGAATTGGTGAACCCTTCAAACTGGAACAAAACAATACTTACGTATTACTGTTTGGCGATAGAGTATATGATGAATGCTACTTATCCAGACAAAATCTCTACCACCAAGTTTTCCAGAGAATTGGTATTACGATGAAACGCTGAAAGCATTCTTTCTAAAGTATATCAGTCGTGGTTACTAAGATACATTGAGTACTTTTTATTATCATTAGTACATTATGCTTTATTAACCATTGACAACGGTGCTTACTTTGATTAATTAAATATATTTTACAAAAAGAAATCGACTTTATATTCCTCCCGTACAAAACGCTAATTTCATATGTAAGGACCTAATATATTGGATGTAAACAATCATTCTAATTACTGTCATGTATATTTTACTAGATTGATTGCGTTACAAATATTCCAATATTCAAACACAAATAATTTATCTATAATTGTAATATGAACTGCAAACTGTGAACCGAACATTTTAGATATTAAACAGTGCGGTTAATACAATCTTTGACAATATAATTATACGACAAAGTTTTCGCATAGTACCGCCGGCGTCGACAGATACTACGACTGCCAGCGCGTCGTAGGAATATAAGTGTTATATCGTGAGTCATACGGCTCATTATAGCGTACGTACTAGTGCGGGTAGTAAGCTATAGGTACATTAACCATTCAAACTATGAACGAAAACTATGTAAGAATTTTTATTTTATTTACTGAACTATAATTTATTTTATATTTAAGTACAACTAGTACTTAAACTACGCCGAGTCAAACTCTTATTTTTTGTCCGTTCTATAAAAGATACACTACGCGCTGACATCGATCTCTTTCTCTATTCGAATATTTTTTTTATTTTTTTTCAACATAAATGTAAAGCTAAAATAATAAAATTTCGTTGGGACTACTCAAAGTCTGGTTTATTTATGATATTTAGAACGAGAACAGTGCATCAATGAAAATTTTAACGATGCGTACTTTTTTTTGTCCGGCACTGTAATTTGAAACCAGAATAAGAGTATTTTATAAGCGTCAGTGTGAGTGTGTTATAAGAGTGTACAATTATTTTCTGTATTAGTTTATTATAATAATTAAATTATATTCCACTATGGCTGGCTGGAGACTGGAACCCAACAATATTTTGTTTTCGGCGATAGAATATATAATCAGTGGGCTCCTGTACAACACGAATCTCACAGAATCCAAATTAAAAATAACCTTCCATCCATCGTGATTACCACACAGGAATATTATAATTAATATTTATATTAAACATGTATATTATATTTGTTTAACATAAATTAAACTTACAAAGCATGATAACATTTTTTTTTAAGAAGATCAATCTTTTGTTATATTATTAAAGATATAAATAGTTATTTGGAACTATTAGACTACTTATCTCTTATTTATTAATAACATATAAAACAACTAAACTATTTATTATTATGTAATTCTAAGTTATATACATCTTTATTTTTTTTATTGGAATAAGCTAAGGTTATTAATATTCTCAAATAAAATACTTTTAGAACTATATATTTAGCGAGGCTTCTGAGGGTAGTAATTAATGATGTTAGTACCTACCTACATACCATATAGGTAGCATTAATTACTCTGATATCATTCAACGATTATATATTTTTTTGTAAATGCCAGCTCTGTAGCTATAACTCTTCGAAATAAATGTCCAAAGATGGCGCTCGTATTTATACACGTCCGATGCGAGGAGGGCTAGGTCGTGATATATTACTGAACTGAGTAGCCCTTAAAGTAATAAATGAGAATAAGTTTATATGGAATAATCTTTCTTACTAAGATGTTACTTAATAAATAATGTAAGGCCATAAAATATATCACTTTGTACAATTTTTTTTTTTTGATACAAAGTAAGATATGTTTTATTATTAACTCAAAATCAACAAATACTACTCCATACCTTTTTATCATTTAATTAGTGTCAATTATATATATGTATAACTTGGTGGTAGGGCTTTGTGTAAGTCTGGGTACCACCCACTCATAAAATATTTCACCGCCAAACAGCAACACCTAGTATTGTTGCGTTAAGTGTGAGTCAACCAGAATAACTGTGTGTGTGTATTCAAATTATTTGTTAAAAATTGTGTGCATTAAAATTATATTAAAAATAAATAAATAAATAATAGTAATTAAATTAAATATAATCTATATAATATATGTATATAGATAATAATGTAAAACATTAAAAAAAAAGATTCAGTCAGTGTGAGCCACTTCTTTCAAGAACGACGAGCTGCAACGCCAGCGAAGATCTGCTGATGTTAAGTAAACTAAACTAAACTAAAAAGTGAAAAAGGCACGGGCAACTGTGAGCCCGTTGATGTAGTGAAAAGAAAAAAGAAAATAAAAAAAAGCTACAGCACAAGGAACAAAACACCTTAGCTCTTATGGGCAAAGTAAGAATGTTCAATATGTTATTACAGTGCTAACTCTCTGGGCGGTGGTGACATTACCATCAGACGACTCGTTTGCTCGCCTGCCTACATATACTATAAAATTAATAATTGTAAAGTTAAAATGATCACCGTAATTTTATTATAAAAACCAACTCTGTCCTAGAAAGTATTTATTGACTGCGTAGTCGGACACTTGGTTATAAGTTTATGAAAATATTTGCTACTGTACTGTCCATGCTCCACGAATAGATTCCCTGTACAACAAAATTCGATACAGTTTTCAAACTACTCCTATCAATCGCAACTAGTACTGTAAATGCGAAAGTCGCTTTGTTTATTTTATTACTCTTTCACGTCTAAACTACTGAACCAATCATCATAAAATTTTGCACAGAAGTTTTGAGGAGTACCTACAGAAAATGGTATAACGTAACTAATCACTCCCCTTACACACAGATGAAGCCGTGGCCGTAAAAACAGTGTGTCATAAACTAATTTATTTCCACGACATTGTTCGCCTCTGATCGGGTCAGGTATGAGGACCTTTATACCTATTTATAATTAATGAATAATTGACATAATAAATCGACAGAAATGGCGTTAATTTTATATAACGCCATTTATTGTTATCGAGATATCGGGGTTAGAACATACTAACGATTGTGGGCGCAAACCCAGGAATGCACCGTTGAAGTTATTTTTGCTTATAATTTATTGTTATGTTGGTACTCATCACCCTACATTGGGGAAAAGTGTTGGAATACGTAAACGCGTTTGAAATCCTACCCTACTTAGAAATAGTATTACGTCACACTAAGTAAAACATTAAAACAACGCATAAAAAAACATTTATAAGGCTCGCTTACAAAAAAAAAAAACCCAAGACTTAAGAGCATTTTAGACCGACGGCTTACCTTAAAAGATTTCAAGCCTTATCTAGGTTACATCTCGGGATCCCATTGAAGCATCTTGAAACGTCACCAAGTGTTGTGCTCAAAGGGATAGGAAACACGCTTTCGAGACACGTAAGATTTTATCTCTTAAAAAATAATAAAGGCATGCGAAAATGTGATTTTACGCGTGAAATTTTCGACAATGCTGATGAAAATTTAAAATTTTCGTACAAAAGAAATATTCAATTTATTTCGTAGTTTCAGTTTTCGAAATAATATTAATTACACTTTGAAGAAAATGGTTGTAAATACAAAATATTTAATTATTGCTTTTCACGCTATTATCCTGTGAAGTCAGCGAGGCGAATAAATAATTCAAATGAGTTTTATTTCATATCATTTTTGGGAACATTCGGCTTTTTGTAGGGTGACCATTGTATTGAAAAAAAAATGGCGTTATTTGCTTTGTTATATGAAAAAAACTTCTATAATTTATTTTTAATTCATGTTAAACTACTTATATTATTGTGACGACATTTTCTATCTGAAATTGAAGTTCGAAGTTAGGTAGTAAGGTAATCTTAGCGCAAGCATAACTACTCTCTAAATACTAATAATATTATGAAGATTTAAGAATTCATTATCAGTTATTTTGTTCCTAATTTGATTAATGCGGATCCTTAAATTTTTATTTATAGCTTAAGAACAGATACAGGTGATAAAATCATTTATATTAAATTTTGTTTGATATACTATGTTAACTTAGTTGCAGAGATAACTGTTGGTTCGAGCACATTTAAAGCCAATGCTTTTTTTTCGTTGGAAAAACGCATTTACTCCTGTCCCCCGCATGTAGTAGTTGAAGGAGGATACTATGTGCGACTCACCAGCAACCAAATACCGGAATATCCTCTAAAATACCTTCGGCAGCGAGAAAGCCAAATCCAAAGCCGTCAAAACTATAACAGATACACTAAAAGTTGCATATGTATTTAAAGTTATATAAAAAAGTCCGCAAAAGCTTAATAAGGAATGTTATGTATACACTGAAATTAGTAATAGATTTAGATAAACATATAAGATAATATTACCCTATAATTATAGATTAAAAAGATTTTTTAATAAACTTATGAAAGTAAAAATATAACAAGAAATAAATTCAAAAAGATAACACTATATTCACTATATAAATTACAAAAAAAAAACGGTAATAGTGTAAAGAAATTCGGCTTACAGATATTTATTTTTCACAAAAATATGAAATTCTCTTTGAAATATATAAGATTATTTTGTTACTATGATTTTCCTTTATAGCGCTCGGAAAGGTTACAATATAATATCTACATCAATTTTTTTTTATTTACAATTTTATACGTTTATACTAACACAGTATTTCAAATTACTTGCCCATCATTTAATATATAATACAATAAATTATTATGAAATGTTTATTCACATATTCGTACAGGTGGCCAAATGTGTCCCGTAAAACAATTTTAAAATAATAACGGGTATACAAGTATGCATGATACTTAGAACAACATCACAAAACGATTTTGTAAATGGAACTCACATTTCTTTCCTCATCGTTATATAATTGCTTTGAAGTGCCGCTCTGATTCCTGCTTTTAAACACTAATGCATGGTTACATTAGCGCTTATTCGTTGTTTAATATTTGTCTTTGTTAAAATACGACTGAAATTGACGAGTACGGTCTTTATAAAGACGTAATTGATAAAGTTTTTAAGTATAAATATTAAATTTTATCACAAACTCAATAAATTAACAATATTTGAATTGTTTGTATATAAATAATAAGTATTATAAATTATATATTATTAACAAAACAAATTTACTTTTAATAAATTTATTACATGAATATAAAATAATAATTAATTAATATCAAAATACTTTAATCAATTTCTGGTTTGCTAATATTATTACAAAAACAGTTTAACAATGATACGCCTGACCGTATATCGCGCTGCTTCCCGCCAAAAAGTGAATCAATTTAAAAGACGTCTGACAGCTTGACGGATGACGTTCGGAAAGTCACACTAAAACTCCTTATAATATTTTATTAGTCACATTAAAATCTTTATTTCAAAAGAAAGAAAATTTTATATGATTCAGAATACATAAAATAAAATTAAAAATATAACGTAAACGATGAGAATCAAGTACTAGAAATAAATCAAATTCCGAAGACAACAAATAATGTATAACTGTATAATATGAGAATAAATTAGGACATAAAATATTTGTGTACGTTAAGAACGCGAACAACCACTACTATAGCACAAAGACACACTCACTCATACACGTTAATTTAAACATTCACAATATTAATTTGTAATAACATTAAGTTAGGTGTGATGTTGTCTATTTCGAGGGATTTGACACTTAATTGGCGGCTTAGTCTTCATCTAACTAACTTCATCATGTCTGTGTGCTCTTAAAAAAATCGCTTTCATAATTTTGCCTAATTCGTCTAAAGAAGTATAACTTTATTAAATTAACTTACAACGAAATTTCATTTAGTACCTGCAACATTGACATAATCCAAACGTTAGGTACATATGAAATTGGCCTTTTGTCCGGGAAGAATATAAAGTCAATTTTTATTTTGTAAAATATATTTAATTTGTTGTTATCTATGCACTTTAGCCATCTCATAGGTAGTTCATTGGTCCCTTTACTAAGTAAACCATCACGATCCTCCTTTTTTTTTCTTTTTTTTTTTTTTTTTTTTATGTTAGTGGTGGCAAACGAGCAGGAGGCTCACCTGATGGAAAGTGACTACCACCGCCCATGGACATCTGCAACACCGGGGGGCTTGCAGGTGCGTTGCCGGCCTTTCAGGAAAGAGTACGCTCTTTTCTTGAAGGTTCCTAAGTCGTATCGGTTCGGAAAAACCGCCGGCGAAAGCTGGTTCCACAGAGTGGTTGTGCGAGGCAGAAAGTGTCTTAAAAATCGCGCTGTTGTGGATTTTCGGACATCTAGGTGGTGCGGGTGATATTTGGAATTTTGACGAGATGTCCGAAGGTGAAATTCAGCAGCCGGGATTAATCCGAACAATTCCTCGGAACATTCCCCGTGATAAATTCTGTAGAAGATTCAGAGCGATCCAACATCTCTACGCATAGCCAAAGGATCAAGCAGATCGGAGAGGGCTTGATCGTCGATAATTCGAGCCGCTCTACGTTGGATATGGTCAAATGGAAGGAGCTGGTACTGGGGAGCACCCGCCCAGAGGTGAGAGCAGTATTCCATGTGAGGCCGAATTTGCGCCTTGTATAGTCTTAGACGATGAGCCGACGTGAAATACTGTCTTGCCTTGCTGAGCACACCGAGCTTTTTTGATGCCAATTTGGCTTTGCCTTCCAATTGACCGCGGAACTGAACGAGGCTCGAAACATCGACGCCAAGTATTCCGATACTAGCTGTGGCGGCTAACGGAATGTTCTCGAATCGTGGAGATACGACAAATGGTGTTTTTTTAGCAGTTAACGCGCAAACTTGCGTCTTTTTGGGGTTGAAATGGACTAGGTTTAGCCGACCCCAGTTCGAGACTTTGTTTAACGAAGACTCGATTTCAGACACAAGTTTGTTCCGGTTTTCTTCGACGTTTTCCCGAGAAATATTAACACGGCCGGTGTATGAGGTGTCTACGGTGCTGTCGTCTGCATAGCAGTGAATATTACTGATTTGCAACATGTCATTGATATGCAGAAGAAACAGAGTGGGTGAAAGAACGCAGCCTTGTGGAACACCAGCATTGACGAATTTTAAGTCGGAGCATGCACCGTCGACAACGACCTTGATGCTCCGATCTGCCAAAAAACTGGTAATCCAGTTGCATAATTTCCCGGGAAGCCCATAGGAAGGAAGCTTCGAAAGAAGCGCTTTGTGCCACACGCGATCGAAGGCCTTCGCTATGTCCAGACTGGCTGCTAATGCCTCCCCCTTGCTCTCAACTGCTTCTGCCCATTTATGAGTCAGGTAAACTAGAAGATCACCGGCTGAGCGACCCCGACGGAAACCGTACTGGCGGTCGCTAATCAGCTGGTACTCCTCTAGGTACCGCAGGAGCTGGCAGTTAATAATGGACTCTATTACCTTGGAGAACAAGGAGGTGATGGCTATAGGCCTATAATTGGATGGGTCTGAGCGGTTGCCCTTTTTAGGGATCGGATGCACCAAAGCAGTCTTCCAGGAGTTCGGGACGACACCGAATGCATAGGATTGCCGGAAAAGACGCGTTAAGACCGGTGCCAACTCGGGAGCACAAGTCCGTAGCACGATTGGAGGGATGCCATCGGGTCCACTCGACTTATGAATATCCAAGGAAAGAAGTGCTTTACGAACTGCACTTTGCCGGAATGTAACCTCCGGCATCGTGGTATCACACCGCGGGATTGTTGGTGGTGACTTTCCTCGGTCATCTAGAGTCGAGTTCGCCGCGAAGAGAGAGCCTAAAAGATCAGCTTTCTCCTTCGCGGTATGGGCCAATGACTCACCGTCTCTGTGCAAAGATGGAAAAGAGGGCTGACAAAAATTCCCTAAGACAGCCTTAGCAAGAGACCAGAACGCACGTGTTCCTGAAGGGAGGCGCACCAGTCTCTCGCCAATTCTGCCAATGTACTCCGTCTTCGCCTTAGCAATCACGTTTTTGAAGGACCTAGAGGCATAGTTATATTCCTTTCTGAATGCGCTGGTGTTTACATCACGAGACGCAGATGCGTTAGCCCAGTCTTGGTAGCGTTCCCATTTTCGGCGTGAAGCCGTTTTGCAGAAACGACCGAACCAGGGCTGGGACTTGCCACCGATGGGGACCGCAGAATACGGAATGAACAGTTCCATACCCTGAAGTACCACATCGGCGACAGAGTCAGCAACAACGCTCGGATCATCCGGCGAGAAACAAACCTGCCCCCATGGGTAGGATGCAAAGAAGGACCGCATTCCATCCCAATCTGCTGACTTGTAGTGCCACACTCGGCGGCAGCCCACGAAACGAGGTCGTGAGTACCGCGCCACCGGCACTGTACTCCGGACGAGACAGTGGTCCGACGAGCCCAGAGGGGGATCGACGATAACCTGGTAGCCATCCGGATGGGAAGTCAGCAGAAGATCCAACAGGGAAGGTATATGATCCTCCACGTCCGGTATTCGCGTTGGCGAGGTGACCAGTTGTGTCAAATCGTATGCTAAAGCGAAGTCGAGAACAGATCTACCCGCATGATCGGTAGTGCGTGATCCAAGCCATTCGGCATGGTGGGCATTAAAATCGCCAAGAATTACGATCTCTGCGGATGGGATCTGCTGCAGCACGGAATCTGTAGCCACTTGGACGTGCTCAACCAGTCGGTCGGTTTCGGCATTACCGCTATGGGACCTATAAAGGCACGCGTAGATTCGCGGATGGTCGTCGCAGTCTACACGGAGCCAGATAATCGATAGGTCCTGCCCTTCAAGGCTGCCGAGGTGTCGAGAGCAGATATCATCTCTGACGTAAACGCACACCCCAGCTCGTGGTACAAAGGAATGTTCCAATTTGTACCCGGGGTAAGAAAGAAATGTCGTATCGGCAGGAGAGGATATCTGGGTCTCGGTAAGAAAGAGCAAGGCCGGCTTCGCCGTCTCAAGGTGAAAGTGAACGGCGTTCAAGTTGGAGTTGAGTCCCCTTATGTTGCAGAAGTCCACAGTGTGGGTGGTAGGGGTTGCCTTATGATGCCTGCTCCGCTTGCCCCGAACAGTGGCGAGCGCAAAATTGCCCCCCCCAGAATTCTGAGGGCAGCCTGGGCATCCCTGCTCAGGTGGTGTACGTCCTGAGCATGGATGCCCAGAGAGGGATTCTCCACCGCAGTCGCTGATGGTACCCTCCTGGGGTAATGAAACCAAATTCTGCACAACCATTATGTTTTGGGGGGGAGGGGGATCGGGCCTCCGGGACTCTCACATACCGGACGAAACGCGGTAGCATAGCTACCACTTTACGCCGATTTTGAGTGAGAGAGTGGTACTTCCCCGGGCGTGCCGGCCCATTCGGCTGCAACCCAAAGGTATGCAGTGTGGCACTACCACTAGGACCCTACCTCCTGCCCTTATCCCAATTTTACTTGGGGTCGGCGCAGCATGTCTTCTTCCATTCTTCTCTGTCGGACGTCGTCTCACAAGTAACATTATTTCTAACCATATCGTCTTTCACACACAAAAAACAAGAAAAATCATGGAAAAATAAACTAAGAAAGCCGAGGCGATAATCAATAAGCTCTGTGAATATAAAATATATATAACCAATCAGTAATTTTATTTATGGTTATTCTTCAGTTATTCTACAATTCGGCTTAGAGCCGGGATTTTAGTCGTAATAGGCCGAAGCCAAGCGAGTAGACACTTACTGAAACCTCAAAGCTGTAAAAAAAATCCCATTCCTCTTCTGGTTTTGGCGCACAATTTGACATGGGTACTGTGCACTGAACACACGGACATATCACGGCCTTCAGGATATTTACATAAAGAAAATTTGGAAGATTCGTAAAAGAGTTTTTATTAAAATAATAAATTGTAAACACGTTCTCATCAGTTTTACCGTAAGCCTTTAGATGTCAACAATTTCTAAAGATACATGACGAAAAAACAACGATTGAAGCAATACTTGTAAAAAGCTAACACACTATTAAATTATATAATATAAATAAAATCAAACAGCGACAATTATTATCAGTAAGGTAGGTATTATACGTGACACCGAACATAACAAATTGTAAATGAGGGTATGTTCGCAGGTAAGTGGAACGTAAAAACCTCTTTTTGACGTTCCTCCAGCTCGACTGTGCAATTTCTTGAATATTTCTTTTAAATTATTTCTATTTATTTAAGTTTACACGGCTTATTGACTTTCGGAATTCCATATTGACAATTAACTGTAGAATATGTTTAAGGATACTGTCCTCCTGGCGACAAGATAGATATCGAAATGACGTATCATCCTACTTGTCAAATGAAAAATTTCGTATGCAATCCTTTTTGGACCAGCTTCGCAATAAAACCTCAGGGAACAATACAAAAACGTTTTATTGCGCTTTAGTAAGCTGTAAGCAATTCGAGAGAAACCAGCGGTGAAATATATTTCGTTTTGTTCATAAAGTACCTGATATTTTTTTATCAATGCGATATCATTTCAATCATATTATAGCAATAATTTGGTAAGCAAGTTAAACTCGATATCAAATCAAATCAACTCAAATCACAATACTATTTATTGTACACCGATAAACATAGATATAAATGACTTTGAAAAATTTAGAGGTGGCCTTATCGCCCAACAGCGTTTTCTTCCAGGCAAAAGGTAGAGAAGGGCTTCACGTAACATAATAAATAATAATAATAATAAAGCCCTTTTTATTTCCTTAACATACATAGAAAAGTAAAAAAAAAATACATAAGAATACAAACATTTCTTCTGTTAAGGCCCCTAGCGGGTATAGACCTCCTCCAACAGTTTCCAGGTTTTCCTTACCTGTGCTTTCTTCATCCAGTCTATTCCAGCATTTTTTTTAATTTCATCTACCCATCTTTCTTTAGCGCGCCCTCTGGCTCTCATGCCACTAGGACCGGACCAGCTTGTGACCAATTTTGTCCACCGTCCATCAGTCGATCTTGCTAGGTGACCAGCCCATTTCCATTTCAATCGTTTCATATGTTGGAGGAGCATCTATCACTTTGGTTTTTTTGCGTATCTCTTCTGATTTCTGTTTATCCTTCAATCTTACATTCAGAATACTCCTTTCCATCGCACGCTGGGTCTTCTGTATTCTGTTCCTTGCATAGTTATTGTATATCCAAGTTTGTGATCCGTATGCCATGCAGGGAAGCAGACAGCCATCCATTATTTTCTTTTTCAGTTTCAAGGGTAGTTTTGATTTCATTATTTCTTTTAAACTCCAGAACTTAGTCCATGTCTTGTTTATTCTTCTATCAATTTCGTCCTTGTGTCTGGAATTACTGAATGAAATGGTTTTCCCCAAATATATATATAGCTGTTTACATATTCTAGACTCTGTGAAATATCGGCTAATATAGGTGTTTGGATTGAGTTGGTCATTACTTTAGTTTTGGATGTGTTTAATTTTAATCCTATACAGTTGCTTTTTTCACATAGATCTGTTATCATTTCTTCTAATTGCTTAGCTGATTTTAAGAAGAGAATTATATCATCAGCAAATCTAAGGTTATTAAGGTATTCCCCATCACGTAACATAGATAAACATAATAAATATATATACTAGTTGTTGCTTCGCTCCCATTGAACAAAAATATCCTCCCTTGGAGTTCAAGCTTGCTTTAAATCTAATTTAATCAAATTCGCTTCAGTAGTTTGGAGAGCAACAGACAGACAAGCGGTCAAAATAATCATAGCATTTTGAGGACACATGCGTCAAAATTGCGTATCACGTAGCGTATTGGTAGCATATGGATGTGAAATATTATACTTAATATTAGTAGCAGAATTTGACAAGTTTAACTTTATTAATATCCTTACCAATTTTTTTCCTTGATACAAAATTTTACTCGGTTAGTTTTGTTGAGTTCTAGTTTGAAGTTGTACCAGTGTACAGACACAAGGTTTTTAACCCGTTAGTTCCAAAGATAGGTATCGTTTCCCGAATATCGAAATTATAATATTTCTTAATTACCAATGTCTGTAGGCACTGGTGAACACTTACCGTAAGTTCACCCATTAGTCAGACCATCAAAATAAAATAAAAAAACTCATGGAGTATTTATCTGACCGTTTCTAGTGCACAGTGTGTGCACCACAGGCGTGTAGGGTGTGGTACAAAATTGATTCCAATTTTGACGTACTTTTTTAAGGCAATAGAACGATCGGTGAGACATCGATCTCAGTAGTGATTTCCTAATTCTTAACCCTGCTGAGAATTTCTTGATAGAAAAATCCAATTTTACTATCCTTAACTTGAACCCAGGTCCTTAGGATCTGGATCCACTAGAAAATGAAGCAGATTTCAGCGTTCGATATACTTATACTTAAAGTAGTAGACAAAGTTTTAACAACTACATACAAGAACGATCAACTGAACAACTTTAGTTCGGATGATAACGAGCAAAAAACTTACATCTTTATAAAATGATGCCGTTTATACTGTAAAAGCCGTCTATCCGTACATCTATTGTTAAGCGGCTTACGTCATTATTGCCTAGTGAACTACTTCATAAGTAGCAAGTTTCCCTTTAGTATGGAGTTTCGATCTGATATTTACCAAAATATATCAAAATATTCTTTAATCAAGTAGGCGCATTTTTGCATTTTCATGTTACAGTGTTAATCTTAATGTTTAAATGTCAAACTATCATCGATTCGAAAAGTAGATTCTACCGAGAAGAACCGGTATATTTATATTACTAGAGACTTCTAAGAAAAACTACTAAATACTAAACAGGAAAATTTAATTCACAAAAGTAAAGAATCAAAGTGATGGCCAGTTAATATCTTAAACCTGGGTAAATAAAGTAATGAGTTCTCTCCTCATTATTAGACGGTTTGGAGTATATTTTTCAACTAGCTACTGTTATTATACAACTTTTAAATTGTAGTACATACATAAAAAGAAAATATGCATATACTAAACATATACATATAAACATATCTCTTAAATCACTCTGATGAATGTAAACTAAACTAAAAAAAAATATGAAAACTCTTAAAATCTGTTGCGTTTAAAAGATCTAAACTTATAGAAGGCGTGAAGCAGCTTTGTTTAATAATAATAAAAAAAATCATCGAAATCGAATGAAAGATTGAAATATAATCTGTGATAATAATAAATAAATAAATAAATATTGGACAACATCACATACATTATTACTCTGATCCCAATGTAAGTAGCTAAATCACTTGTGTTATGGAAAATCAGAAGTAACGACGGTACCACAAACATCCAGACGCAAGAAAATATAGAAAACTAATGAACTTTTTCTACATCGACTCGACCGGGAATCGAACCCGGGACTTCAGAGTGGTGTGTCCATGAAAACAGATGTACACACTACTCGACCAAGGAGGTCGTAATATAATATAATAATGTGTAAATACATGGAGATTTCCTCGCAATGTTTTTCTTAACAGCCGAAGTAGTTAGCGACAAACTTATAGATACAAAAAGATTATTTGATAATATTACAAAAAGACAGTTCATTCCCAAATAGCCTAAAATATAAATATCTTTTGAGGTACTATTTGTAAAGTCTGTCTGCCTGTCTGTTAACTTTTCACGGCTAGACCACTACACGAATATTTACGAAATTTGCTACGAATCAAGATTAGACCGCAAGGACGGCCATAGACTTTACTTTCAATTGGGTAAAGTTTTAGATGGCGGGTTGTTTGTAAGTCCTAAAATGATTTTCCTTATAAACTGAATTTCACTTGGGCAACGCCGCGGGTACAGCTATTATACTTTAAATCCGCTAAGTTTAAACTTTTCTATCGAATAATGCAGACATTAAGTGACACCTCATATTATACAGATATACATACTCGTATGAAGCCGTTCCGTCTGTCTGTAATCGTCGAAGTTTTAATGATGTACCATTGACGCCGGTCTTATATTTGACGAGTATTCTTTCTTTGAAGGAACTTCATTATACGTCCAAATAAAGACGTATTGTATTCTATAATAGTATTTCAATGTGAAACTTCTTTTTTATTATTAAAATATTTTGGAATTTAAATAATTAGTAGTAAGAACTTTTGAATGTCACACTGCTAAAATCTAGTCTCCAATTTATTTAAAAAGGTTTAGAACTTCCATCGCATTCCTGGTGATTAATGTAAACATCTTTTTTATGGCTTATGTAGGCGGACGGAAAAAAGGGCCACCTGATGGTAAGTAGTCCCACCGCGCCCATAGATACTGATGCTTTGGGAAATATTGACCTCTCCTTATAATAACACAAAGTATTGCTGTTTAGTAGTAGAATTTATGATGCTTGGGTACCTAACCAGACGGTCTTGCACAAAGTCCTAACACCAAGTTTTCTGCACATCGTAAAACCTGTAAGAGTTAGATGCATCACTGCCTCGATATCCGTCAACTCGTTGAAGTCAACGCCCTTTACTCAGTAGTGCGACATTAAGACTTTTACCATTACTAAGCTCGTAAATATTTTTTTTATGTCATTGTATATTCTGGATAGAATTTGTATAATGTAATACATTCCCATCAAATTTAGATTATTAATAATATTCATTCAGGACAATTATAATTCGTTTACTCAAATTGCATTTTACTAGCCGTATTGTTATTTCACCAGCCGTATATATGGTGCTGACGTCGTCCTCGCCATCATCCGATTGGCTAAGGCATAGATCACTATGAATATGATTAGCAAGATTTTCCTAAATCGTCGGTAAAGATAACCGGATTGAAATAGGATAGTTGTTTTATGCGTATTACTTATGAAGTCAAATATAACTTTTAATAAACGATATTCAGTAATAAAGAATATAATATTATAATTATTACATACAAGGAGAATACAATTGATAATTATTTACAAGGAGAAAACACTCGGTGCTCGTACCCAGACTAGTTAAATCCAGACACACGCACGTCGCTCACATGTAAATATTGCAATTTGTGTAATTAACTAAAAATCATTGGCTACTCTATTAACTGTCAAATTAGACCTACATTTAATACTATCGGATATATACGATCTTGATACCGGATAACATTAATTGTATAAGCAAACAACCGAGCGTACATAAAGCATATTTAGTTATAAATCTCTATGGGATGGTATGATAGAATTTATCAAAATATTGACTTAGAATCTTATATTAAACACGAATATTGACTTTCTTTTAAGTTTACTTTAGAGTAAACTTAACTTCACTTAACTTAAGTTTTGTTCCTAATATAGGATAGTATAAAATATTCAAAATCAAACTTTTAATTGCTGAGAATTTGTAGGATTACAAAATTGGTTGTTTAGAATGTTTGGTAGACAGACAGATACGATTTTGACAAGATTAAAAGCGAATATATAAAATCATGTTAACAGTGTAATGTGGAAAGGCGACAAGAATGCTAACAGTATTTAGTCAAAAATTAATCAGCCGATTTCACCAATGGCGAAAATAAGACGTTTAAAATTGTTGTCGCTGGTCCAAGTATTTAATACAAGTTTAAATACTACATATACTCAAATTTAAGACGTCTTGTTAATAAAAAATAGTGTGTCAATCCGTCGAATAATTATATATTATAATAGAGTGAACTTTCAGTATTAATTTCGCGTCATAAATACTTGTATGGAAGTCGAGAAGTCTAACAAACCACCAAAATATTTGCCAAGAAATCTTAAAGTGAGACAGGTCGGCCTTTTTTATTTACATAATCAGCCTGTAAATTTCCCACTGCTGGGCTAAGGCCTCCTCTCCCGTTGAGGAGAAGGTATGGAGCATATTCCACCACGCTGCTCCAATGCGGGTTGGTGGAATACACATGTGGCAGAATTTCGTTGAAATTAGACACATGCAGGTTTCCTCACGATGTTTTCCTTCACCGCCGAGCACGAGATGAATTATAAACACAAATTAAGTACATGAAAATTCAGTGGTGCCTGCCTGGGTTTGAACCCGAAATCATCGGTTAAGATGCACGCGTTCTAACCACTGGGCCATCTCGGCGGCTTTTTTATTTAGTTTATACATTATGCCAACCTAAATTTCAATGGGCAAAGGCTTGCGATGATGATTTGTATGTAACTTTTCTTATATTATCTCCTTTGTTACAGGTTCTGCATCAGGCATTAGTACTTTAGACGATTTTTTATCATCAAAACAAAAGACTTCGAACCGGAAGTTCGATATAAGGTAAGTTTTAAACTATTTATCAAACCTAAAAACCTTTTCTAAAACTGTTCCATATAATTATATGAATTGAAACATGTTCTTTAAACGGAAACTATACAATTTAAATTCTCTTACTTACATTAAGATTTTTTAGCATATTGTTAAAAGTAGAGGAAATAAAATAGGCTATTTAAAACTTGCTTCATCACTTACGCGGAAGAAGCCGCTGGCGGAAACTAGTATTTTATATTAATATTATACCACCACGATGTTCCAGAGGCAGCACACTTAGAGGAATATAAATCAAAATTTTATCCAACATATTAGGGATTCCTGAAGATCGTCACCACTGTGATTAAAATACACATATACGACGTTGGACACAAGTAATCTAACCAAAAATAAGCGTGTGATAACTCAATTGTATTCCAGAGTTTGAACCAGATATTTTCAATTAAGATTCAAGTCCTTTCCACTGGAGCATCTCGGAGTAGACGCAAACAAATTCATTTTTGTTCTTATTTTATTCGATCAAAATTTGTCAATAATTTACTTAAATTATCTGACATGAGATGTTTCCAAAACGTGCTGAGTAAAAAAAGTTTTAAATGAACACATGTAAAAATGTTAAATTATGATCGAAATTTCTGGTAATTAAAACCACGATTTAATATAAAACTGTTGATGCATACGGTTCAAAATTCTGAGGAAATACTATTGCACAACTTCCGAAACTATTTCACTATCATACTTTGAAAATCAATGGAAATAGGTCACTCCTAAATGTACTCGCAAAACTTGGTACATACGTTGTGTGAAGTAATAAATTTGAAAACTTCTTTTCGTTGTCAATTTATCAAAGAAGGAGCTGACATTTATATTCTGTAGGGTTATTTGAAAATGAATAAACTTGCGTGATTTGAGTGTGATTAATGATTATTGAAATCAATTAATTATTTTCAATGAAGTATTCATAGTCAATCATGAGGACTTGGCGGAGTACTCTTTTACGGAGTAATGGAATCTGAAGTCTGCTAATAACAGGTTATGATGACAGCAAATACCACTTTTTGAATCAAAAAGATATCGGAGACTTTCGCAAACGTAAACTAAAAATCTACCTTTAATTTACCAATCCCAAAAGTAGAATGGGTGAATTACAAAATTCTCCTTAATTGGCGTAAAGAAGAATTTAACTGACAATTTATGTGATCAAAAGTAAATAAAATAAAAATAATTATAAGTTATCATTACGCCCAGTGGACAGTGGACGACGCGTGTCTGCTACGATGATTCACTTGACGTGTACAGTCACAGCATGTACGCACTTTTTTTGCATTAATAAGCCAAGATTCATACTAGACTTATATGATTATACTTGTCAGTTTTGTTTTTGTTCAGTTTTTTTACACATTCAAAAAGTTGAATAAGATATTTACCTTAACCATCCCACACTAGGTTCGCTCTAAACTATTGACTGTTGATTTCATTATTTTTGGAAAAAGCTTATATTTTGACATATATCTGTTATTTGCGCGTTCGATTCGCAGTGATTGCAAAAACCAAGTGAAATGTCACTTCTAACCGATGATCAACGAGTTCAAATATCTTATCAAAACCGAGCAGATCTTTCCGAGTCTAATCTTGTTTTATAATATTTATCTTTGATTTGAATCAGGAAAACATTGCAAATACATGGAAGCGTCATATAAAATTCGGTTACACGTATATCCAGACAGTGGAGCTGAATCGATAAATTCGAAAGCTTCTCTTTAACAGGCTTAGAAAGCATTTGCCTAGTGAATGCGATATACTACCTTACTACAACTATCCATAATGTATGTTGTAATATTTACAATGTTAAGATAACATTTAAAATTTTAGTGTAATAAACTTCTAACATATAATTTAAATTTAACTTTGCACATCAATATTTGTAATAAATATGTTTAAGAAGCCTTGTAGTGAAGCGAAACTAATGACTAACATTTTTTTTTTAATTTGAAAAAAGAGTCCTTTGTATTTAAATCAAAAAAAGATATAAAACTATACTGAAGGAAATAAATAAATATATAGATCAATTATAAATCTCAGACCTAATTAAGTTAATTAGAAAATGCGTCGTATTTTATCAGTGTAATGAAATTATTATGATAATGGTCGGGCGAGGGATTTCGTCTTTCAATTAAGATTTAATTAATAAAAAATTAGGGACGTAGGCGTAGAGATATTTCATATTTTATAAATAAACGTTACGCTAAATTAGTAAAATTGTTTTGAAATATTTCTTTCAAAAGGCAACACTGAGTTTTATTTTGAGGTACTTGCTTGTACATGCTTCAAAGAAAAACTTAACTATTTGTAAAATAATAAAATTGAGATGGAACTTAGAGCTAACGAAAGGCAATATTCATCTTCAAAATCGGTTCCAAAAGATAATTTTTTTTAATTACCCAACTACTCAGGCTTTGTGCAGGCCCATCTGGGTAGATACCAACCTACCTATCAGATATTCTGCCGCCAAACAGCAATACTGAGTATTTTTGTGTTCCGGTTTGAAGGGTGAGTGAGTCAGTGTAACTGAAGGCACATATAACAGGGGATATAACACATTAGTTCGCAAGGTTGGTGGCACATTGGCTTTGTAAGGAATGTTCATAATTAATTCTTACAGTACTGGCACCAAAGTTGGCGCAGTTGGCTATCCACTTAAGTATATAAAAAAAACAATGACGTACAATTTGGGTACAAGTTCGAAGTGCGAAAAAGAAATATCGTTTGTACATATTGTTTTTGATAAAAACTTTCTTATAGTGTATATAATAATTCTGGCAAAATCACAATCATCACGTGTAAAGTTAAAACTGTGCGAAATAAGAAAATTAAATGAATTCACTTTAAAGGTCATTGATACTGTGATTGACCAAATTTAATTATTCTTTATAACCATTAATATTTCTCTCGATACTTCTATGGTATCTCCATTCTCCTTCCAAATTGATGACATCACACAAATGCGTTTCCAAATTACCACATCAAACGCAGCGATCGCCAGTACGATGTGAAACGTCTAATTGTAAGTACCATTAACCTAAATACTGTATCGCTTGGGATTTTCGTACAATTTAACTGTATTACTACTACAAATCCCTTCGCTGGTAAGTTAGTTCAAACTTAAGGGAATACCGGCCAAGTTAGAGGATCCATTGAATTTCTAATCAACTTTATTAAAATGTTTTAAAGTTTAAATTTACTTAATAGTCAATAAATATTCTATTGAATGAAAAAGAAAAAAAATCGAACAATTGTTTTCGTTTCTGGATCGTAGTTCAACTAGTTAGCGAGTCTGTTTAGTGAAACAACATTAGAGCTATCTCGGTATGCTTTGAAACTTTCATTCAAAGTTGTAGGAATAACAGAATTTTTATCTCCAATTGAGTAAATTATGCATTGCCCTATCTCTTGCTCTTTGCTTTATCTTTATTAAATTTGTTAGTTTGGTTTATTCTCTTTGCTCATTGGTATAGTGCTAGTTTAAAAGGTTGCAGATTACTAGGTGCTGGGTTCAACCGTATTGAGGTATTAAATAGTTACTTAAATTTATAGTAGCTGTCTGAAGTTAATAAAGTAAACCGTTGATCTCTGCCTGAACTCTCTCAATTCATTACAGATTGCCGTTCTATTGGATTATAGCAGTTCCCTGACTCAAGTTTCATATTTAATGTTAATGTTAATATATTTTATTGTACACCACAAACATAAAATACGGAATCTTAGGACTAAACACAATAAAAAAAAATAGAAATAATACTCAAAATAAAAACGAAAATATAAACAAATATTTGATGTTGTACAACGGGCGGACTTATATCTTATTAGCCATGTGTTCCAGACAAAACAAATTTAAATAGTGTATGTCAAACAAGTTAATTCAAACATCTACTCATTTTTTATCAGTATCCCAAAAACAAAGTTTCATGTTTCTAACTTTAAAAATGACGGTATTCCCTGCAAACTTTCAATCCTTATTTCACCCCTTTAGGGGTAAAAGTATCTCAAAAATTTAAGTTTCATGTTTCTAATTTAAAAAGTGACAGACTTCCATACAAACGTTCAACCCCCATTTCAGCCCCTTAGGGGTTGAATTTCCAAAATTCCTTTCTTAGTGAGTGTCTACTCAATAAAACGATCCTACTCACCAAATTTCAAGGCCCTAACTTTAATAGTTTACGCTCGGCGATGATGAATTCAGTCAGTTAGGACTTGTTATTTTATATATATAGATTTATCTACAGGGATATTGGCTATTCTTGAGAGAAGCATGTACATAAATCATGAAGCTACATGTTAAATAAAACAAATGAAACTACCTCACAAATTTTAACTAGACTAAAAAAAAATCATACGCAATTGAAATATATGACTTCCATTAAAAGAATTACAATTTCAGTGGCAACATACACCCAATTCCTAGTATTAGAATAAATGTTTCCACATGACCTAGTTTTCCGTTTGAAATTGTGCCACGAACAGAATTTCGGTTTATTGAGGCCTTAAACAAAGGAATCACAAAGTTTCGGAGTTCGTTCGAGTTGTTTGGTTTACATAAGAGCCCATAGATTTTATCATAGGGCTTTTGTTCTCACGTCTCGGAGTAAAATACTTTAAAGTTTCTTCAATGTCATGTGTTCCTAGTACCTTATCATTAGCATTTTGCTTTATAAATACCAGCTTTCGCTTTTTGCATATTGTTCCAAACCTTTAAGGAAGGGAATCATAAAGTTTTGAAGTTCATTCGAGTAATTTTTTTTACATAAATTAATATTGAAACATTTCTTTTTGGCGAAAAACGGTAAAGTTGAGACAAACTCATGCTCCTAGTACTTTTATTAGCATTTCTTTCTATCTTACCATGCAATGTTTAATTTTAATTGGATGTGTGCTAAGAATTTATTGACGACAGACGATGGAAGAAAAATAAAATTTAAATTATATATCTTTAATATATATTTTGTTAGCTGTAACAAAATGTCAAAAAGTTAACTTTAATACACTGCTTTTCTTCTCGTAAAATAAAACATATAAGGAAATTACTTCACAGTAGGAAATTGAATAAAATCCATTATGTAAAATTAACGTGCTGGTAGATATTATGCTCGGAACATTTTGTTTTATGAATCTATAATTGAAAAATACTATTTCTGTATATATTATATGTAATATGAGTGCTTGTGTAAGTTTTTCGAGATTTAGTCGAGAACATATTTTCGTTTTATCTGGTGGAAAAATCGTCCTAACCGTTAGCTATCTATCGTAAGAGCCAATTAAGGGATTTTATTTCTTAGATCTCAGATCCGGTCTTATTACTTATTCATATCAGGATAATTTAGTCAATCGTACTCCACTACTCGACATGGACGTTTTCTTAGCTGCATTAAAGCTCCTGGCTTATCACCAGCATACATGTCGCCTTCTTCTGATTATCGGTTCACCTGGTTCTACACTATATAACTCCTATAATGTTGTGAAACTAAAAGCCCAGTATCAGCCATAAGATCTGCCAAATTATTTTTATAAGGAATACATACCAAACTAACTACAAAATAATTGAATTACAAGTGAATTATAATAATGATTCAAAATTAAAGTATCATATAAGTCATGTGTCCCTGGTACCTAACTCATTCATTTTATATGTGCGTCTAAATCCGGGAGACTCTTTATTAAGGAATAATCCATTATCCTGTCTCTTATACAGGATAATGGATCTTACTTACTTATATTATTTTTTTGTTCGTACCTAGACGTGTATGATATTATGTTTCATAATATACTACCTCTTTCTCTCCTAGCTACACAATCCTTCGTCTTCTTTCAAATGTCAATTAACTGAAGACAGAAAGAGATAAAACGATAGGTATATACCACACATGTTTATAATGTTCATATTTTAACGCAAAGTATTTAAAGTATTGGATCTATTGTAATAGATCAGTGTTATTATTTATTTGGACCATAATTTAGAGATAATATGTACAACGTAACATTATACTATGACTGTATTAACAGAAATAATATATTAACAATGAATATCAATCAACCGGGAATCTGTTAATATTCAATATGAGTCTGAAATAGACATGTTTAATAAAAATAAAAAGCTGGTGGTACCCTTCTGGTATTATACCGTTAAACAGCACTACCTGTTGCGTTTAGGTTTGAAGGGTGAATGATCCAGTGCAATTACAGACGTAAGGGATGTAGCTACTTGTAAATCACATATGATATAATAAGATATGATTAATTCTGATCTTATTTTAAGTAATAAGATTTTTATTCTAACAATTTTTATACATCAAAACTAAATAATTTCTTCTATAAAAAATAATCTCAGAAGGCTTTTGACCTCGTAATCTATAATAAAATATTTATAGAGAATTATCCGAGAAATATTAACAGTAACAGTCTTGAGTTTGAAACTTAGTAATGTTTACAATCCCATTCCACAAGAACGTATGTCCTACGTCTGAATTATCTCTGATCGTATTGGATTGCCGTTTCATGTAAAATAGAGACGGCACTTCTTCTTGCACACTCACTTGTGGACTATAAATATTCTTGACAGTTGACTAGTCTCCGTTGAACTGCTGTCAAGAGGACTTCATTCCTTTACAGGGGCTGAAATACCAATAGACTAATTAGGTCGAAGGCAAGATGTTTTGTTTTTTAATAATCGTGCCTATTGATTTGTCCTAGCACATAGCACACTTTCGTATTGAGATTTCGATTATAAAAAGTTTCAAGCAACAGCTAATCTTCCATTTGCCTAGGTAAGCCAAGGTATCAAATCCAACTACGTTTTTTAAAGAATCAAAAATCAAAATCAAAATACTCTTTATTGTACACCAGTAAACATAAAGTTGAATCACATTTAAGAAAGACCCTACCCTTATATGGCCTTATCATTAAACAGCGATCTCTTCCAGGCAACCTTAGGGTAGAGGAAAGAAACAGACATAGAAAGAGGTAGGGGTGTACAAGGCATATATAAACATAATATATGAATACATTACAGTGAAATAATAATATATTTAAAATAAAATAATGTACAGTACCTGGTAGCTAACAAGCATACATACATGTATGTATCTCATTATATACAAATTATATTTAAATTAAACTAAAATTATCTCGAACTAAATACAACATTAAAGTGCAAGATAGTATTGTTTCAACATAGTTTTAAATTAAGACAACAGGAAGAGAGTTCCACAGACGAACAGCCTGAACAGTAAAGGAATTTGTATAGAATGAAGTCGAATGAGGAGAAATTTTTAAAAGTAAATTATCTTCAGAACGAAGCGTTCGATTATGAGTAGTACATAAAAAAATAAAATTCTCCTTTAAATAGAGCGGAGTTGAAGGATGAAAAAGAATTGAGTAAAGAAGATGGAGAATATGAGTATTCCTGCGATAGCGAATTGGGAGCCACTTGAGCTTTTTACGAAAGTCGGAGATGTGATCATATTTACGAAGACCAAATATGAAACGAATGCAAAGATTTTGAAGACGCTCAAGCTTGTTTAATTGCTCCTCTTTTAAGTCAACATAACAAGTTTTTATGCAATTTATTTAAACTTAATTGAACGCAAGCAACTGCATCATTCTTCGCTTGGACGAGCATTTTATCTTAAGCAAATTCACGATATTGTTAACAATAATAAGTTAATGTCGACATTAACTAGGTAACCTGCAGATTTCCTGATACCATCCGTTAAAGTGTGAAATTTAAATAAAAAAAAGCTTATATTTTCGCTTTACCTAGTTAATTTGCAAAGTAAAGAATAGTACATCGTTAAATTGCGGAAGACAGTGACCGAAACACTTTTGTTTCGTTCCTCCGCTCCCCTGCGCTCCCCCTCTGTTTCCGCGTTCAGTCGATTTTAGTTAAAATTTGATATTTTGTTTCTTTGTTTATGTCCTAATTTACATGTTTTATTCAAACGAGAACCTGATTTATGCAATTTACCTTATGCATGGTCGTTAGTCTGCAGATTACATAGGTGTTCTGCAGATTATCTAGTTGATGTAAGAATAGAATATATTTTTTTCACTTTAACTGACTTAGCCAGATAATCTGCAGAATCCCTTGTAATATATAGTAATCTGCACTCGCATTATATATCTGATTTACGCAAATTAACGGTAATATATATATATTTCAATGCAACATTTGCACATAATTGTGCTGTAAAATATTTAAATGAATTGAAAACGACGTCGCAGTCTCATAAACATTGTGAGTAAAGAAAATATTTTCAGACTTATTTATTTTCAGATACCTGTATAGTCGTAAATGCGTACTATAATTTCAGTAAAATAACTGAGTTAATGCTATTTCAACGTAAAACTTTACAAGAGAGACAATATTTGAAATGAATATTTAAAACTCGTAGTTTTGCCTGCTATGGCAACAACATCATCTACAATTAATGCACAGACACGGAAATATTGTAATTTCTGTATGTGCAGTTGTCATTTATGTTTATTTAAAAATATTATGCATAAAAACTGTAGGCTCAATGCTATACTTTCTGTGCCTGGAACCGTAAGCCGTTGATAAAAAGAAAGTAGGTGTTGAAAGTCTACTGAGACGGAATAAAAAACTTCAGTCCATTCTATAACTGTAACACAAAACTAATCCTTCTGGAAGATGTTCAGTTCATCTCACCTTCGCTGGCTTACTGACCCCTTCGATATTGACCCCTTCGACCAATACGATTGTAACTTTGACACAAAAGTTTATCTGACGTAGGACTTTTAGAAAGAAAAAGTGCCATTAAAATTATATTTCGACCTGCGAGCCCCCTGGTGTTGCCAGGGGCGATCGTATTCATTTTCCATCAGATGAGTCAAGTGCCCGTTTTTCAAAAAAAAAAATTATAATATTTCCATACTTACTTTTATACATTTTATAAAGTTTAAATGAATAACCCTCAGAATTGTGATGAGTGCTCTTACTGCTTGCAGTGAATGGTCAAGGATGACGTTCGCAATTGGAGTACATTGTTAGCATGACAGTCGGGTGACATTGAAGCGAAATAATTTTGAGCCTCCTCAAAATCAAGGTCAATGATAATGACCTTGAAATTTATATATTTTCTAAATGTTTTCCTCAATAAATGAGATTGAATGATTTTTTTATCGTTGTAAATTTATAAATACAATGTCATAACATACAGGATATAATTAGTATAATTTTCGTTCATTATTGTACTTTTGTTAAAATTTGGTACTACAAATCCATATTTGATTCAAATCTAAATAGCACAAGAAATACTCGGTTAGAAAATTGGTAGTTATACAAAAAAAAATATTAATAATGAAAAAATGATGGTTGTAAAAAGTTCTGTCAATCCAAACGAAAAAGGTAATCGGTCAGTATTTTGGTTCAAAAATTCTCAGTAATAGCCCGAAATCTGATAGTTGGAAGTATGTGCAATCCCGTGCCTCGTCATAGCACACATATGTATACAATGATATGTCGTGCACAGTTGGTTGGTCTCCCGAGAGATCAGTCAACGTGACCGAAATCGGCCGGACGACAACATTATTTGAACATATTTGAACGTTGTACCACTATTTAGATAAGGAAATATTAATAGTTCCTTCGGGAATCACAATTCTGTGATAGAATTTCCCACGCGTAACTCGCTTTCGATACTACAAAATTAGTTTAGCTGTAAAAAATTAAATAGTTGTTAGTTTTTCGATCGATTACTTAAAATTATCAAATGTAAGACCAACGGCACAACACGAAAGTGCAATTGTTTTCGTCCAAATTCTTAACAAAAGATTTCACATTTATGAATGAAATTTATGCATCACATTTATTCATCACTTTTATGCATCACTTTTATGCATCACTTAAATACTAATACTGTCCCTGATTGGAGCTTGCAACCCTTTTATATTCTTGGCTTTAACAAATATTTTTGTTATCCTTATATATGAGATTTGCTTAAAGCTAGTTCTTATATATTTTTTACATTTCACTTCGTAAAATCACTAGGGTTTTGTATATAAGTACGTCTAGTAAGGTACGTCCGACTAATTGTATATTCTACCGCCAAGCAGTACTTAGTACCTCTTTCTATAGCTGTTTCTTTCCTCTACCTTAAGGTTGCCTGGAAGAGATCGCTGTTTTAGCGATAAGGCCGCCTCTTGTGGATCTTTCTTAAACATGACTAAATGATGTGTTTACTGGTGTACAATAAAGAGTATTTTGATTTTGATTTGATTAGTATTGTTGTGTGCCATTTTGAAAAATGAATGAGTCGGTGTAACTACAGGCACAAGGGTCATGATATCTCAGTTCCCACTGTTGATGGTTACGTAAGAAATGTGTAAAATTATATACAATGCCAATGTCTATGGGCAGTGATGTCCACTTACATAAGGTGGTCCATGACCGTCCGTATACAGATGTCATAAAAGTATATTTGATTGGGATTATTTAATTTAAATTATAATTTAGGTTCTTTAAATTAAATATTCTTGTTAAAGATTTATTTATTCTTTTTCCATGAAATTCTATATTTGAAAGAGCATCTGATTGCTCAAGGGACTTCGTTCATCCTCTAAAGGCCCTTAATGTTAAATCACAAGAAATAACCTTGTTCGAATCAATGATTTTTGTAAGGGTTCTTGTATTGAAAGTGGGATTATATACAAAATATATACATAATATAATGTGTAATGTATTATGTATTATAGAAGGTTGGGTGGAACGCGAGTGATTTGTATAACCTATGGTATTTAATTATAGGAGTCTCAGTAGAATCTACGTTAATCAACGTTCATTGAAACAATTTAATATTGTAAAATGAATTAAATTGTAGGAGCTTAAGTTGCTTAAGAGTAAGAGTTGAATTAAGAATATATAAATAATATAATGTCAACAGCTGATCGAAACGCCACTTAAAAAGTCCAGTTTAAACCATTCCAGGTGCTCAATATACATTAACATTACATTAACAGCCTGTAAATTTCCCACTGCTGGGCTAAGGCTTCCTCTCTCTTCGAGGAGAAGGTTTGGAGCATATTCTACCAAGCTGCTCCAATGCGGGTTAGTGGAATACACATGTGGCAGAATTTTGTAGAAATTAGACACATGCAAGACACATGCAAGTTTTTAGTATTCATTATTATTATTATTTATATCGCATTCATAGGGCATTATATAAATATATGGCATTCATATAAATGTATGTCTGCAAAGAAATCGTAGATTCCAAACGAATTTTTAGAACATGTCCTTGAAGGGGTGTTAATTTTCTTGGGATCCCGGATTCCTGGTCCGGTCTGAGTGTCTTTAGGCGAGTATTTTTACTATCGTATGAACTGTACTATGGATCGCCGTTTTTAGGTGTTAATCCAGGATCTCCTTAGCAGTCGCCATTTGTGCTCTCTTCACTTGTGTTCCCAACACGTCATTTACATTTATTACTAGTACAGAGTTTATCCGTTCGGTTTAAATAGACTAGACATTCAATTTCAACACGTGTATATCACAGGAACAAATTAATTACAGATACGATGGCAGATGTAATAAAAAAAAAAAAAAAAATTGATTTCCTACTCCAGTTTGCCTCAACTATTTCTATGACGATTTCCACTGATTTTATATTTACGGAATTAAATATGACATTTCGAATTCTAGTAAAATTAAATAATATCGATTTTATATCTGATTCAATGGAAATTGAACTACGATTCCATTTCAAAGCAATATACAATTTCATCATTCACCGCGTACTCTTTGACAGCAATTTCATTTCCTGGAAGTCTTCAACTAATTACCTTCAGCTAATTAAGAGCTTATATTATTTATAATACATAAATTGTATGAACTCTTTGGCGCTATTCTTATTATAGTTTAATGAAAAACAACTTCTGACGGTAGATTTGGACGCGGTATTTTTTAAAATAATCAATGTAGCCTTTATTGTATGTTATATCGACTTCGCCTTGAATTAAAATGAAATGAAATTATATTATGCAATATAGTAAATGTCCCGATGCTGATAAAAATCTGAAGCTTATTCCTGCTCAAATGGGGGTTGATGAACACATGGGAGATGTTGTCATAAGCCACATGTAGGTATCCTCAAGATATTTTCCTTTACCGCCGAGCAAGAATTATAAACACAAATTTAGCATATGAAGATGCAGCGGTGCTTGTCTGGGTTTGAACCCGCAATCATCGGTTAAGTTTCACGCGTTCTATCCACTGGTCCATCTCGGTTCATTCTTTCACTAAGAAAATATAAATGTAATGCATTGCTATGATAGATATGAAATTGATGTATCGTTGAAAGACACATAGGTACGATTCTTCCTTAACTAGTCTGTGTTTTATTGCTTCTTCACGTTCTATACCTTCTATTTCCTTAGTAAAAATGCATTTATTGATTTAATTATTATATTGTTACAGATCAACATCTAGTCGAATGCAAAATGACACTATCGATAAAATCACGAATTGGAAGAATCTATTTAAAGGTAAGTTATTTTTTGTGATTTTACGTATTTTAAATATGAATAAAGTTCAACGACAGATTGTTGTCAACAACATTGAGATTTTTGTAATCCAATAAGTTGGTTTCAGTTGCAATTAAATGAAAATACTAAATTGGTTTCTAATTTTTGTTCAACTTTCTTTTCTGGCTACACTGAGCTAAAATAATTTAATATTATTTAGTTATGTTAGCTCAGTGTAATGTAATGTAATTGTCGATTCTAATTGTAATTAATACTGAGAGATATATTACATAATAAAATATCAATCACTAAAACAAATGTATTTTTATTATTGAATAATAATATAAATATAATATTTTTATTTATAATTTTATATAAAACAGATAGGTGGACTAGCGATTGAGAAGAACCGACAAAAAACTCTTTAAGTTACTCGATTTTGTATATAAAAATTTAAATTAATTAATTAGAAGTCGTAGATATTAATAAATACTAAGACCAAATAACATAAATCTTGTTAATAACTATGTAATGTATTTTGCGTTGTCACGCTGGTTCACAGACCCTTCAAACCAGAACACAACGACCCCTATTGTTTGTTGTTAAATCATTATTGGATATTTAGCACTCATTTAATTTCAAATGAACTGTATTAGTAATTAGTATATTAAGTAGGCAATGTTTTTCAGATTTTAAACAGATAAAACGTTACAAGAGGGCAACAATGTTATTATCACAACATTTCAGCGAAACAACAGTGACCTCCGGTGTTGATGTAAGTATAATATTCACTAAATCTTATTAATATAAATAAACTAAAAAAAAAATTAAAAATAAATAATAGTAAAATAAAAAAACTAATTATCAGTATATTTTTCTCTTTTCAAAGGCTGCTTATTATTTGAAATAAATATCCGATTAATGCAAAACGCTTTTATTTATTCACGATATTTGCGGATTTGTTATTGTCAATTTATATTACGTCATGTTGGATGTATGGCTTTGTGCCTTTATCTATTTATTTCACCTCGTATCTAAAATTAAAAAATAAAATACTTTACATACTCATCTGTCTGGGTTAAGTTTAGAAGGCGATAATTATACAATTATTTCACATAACAACATTTGACGACCTCCGTGGTCGAGTAGTGTGTACACCGGCTTTCTTGGGTACGCCAGTCCGAGGGCCCGGTTTCGATTTCCGGCTGAGTAGAAAAAGTTCATTAGTTTTCTATGTTGTCTTGGGTCTGGTTGTTTGTGGTACCGTCGTTGCTTCTGATTTTCCAAAACACAAGTGCTTTAGCTACTACATTGGGATCAGAGTAATGTATGTGATGTTGAATAAAAAAAAAACAATTGCTCCTGATTTTCATATAATTTTCAAATTAAAAGTGACCACAAAATAATGAAAAATATGTTATGACTTATGTTATGTTATGTTATTTTATGTTATGTATGTTATGACTTATCGTATTTAAAAATGTACCCAAAAATACAATTACTTGAAAAAAGTCACACATTTTTAATCCGTAAAATTTGACTTAATGAAGATGTATGATCAGCGAAGTCGTTATGGATGCTGCCAGAAAGAAAAAATGCGTATCAAACATACACAGTTACATGCGGGATCCTTTTTTTGCTACCATATTAAAAATTCCTAAAACCTTCGTATAAATTTAAGTAACCACATTAAAAACCACAAATGCTTTGACTTAACATTTTTTAATTACATAATATGTTAAATTTTATCTTATAATTTTATCTTTAAAATTCTTATTTAACTCTTTCTTAAGCGAAGAAAGCATTTTTTATTTGACATAATTTGTTTTTTTTTTTTAATAATAGTAGCTTTGCTCCAGATTAATGAACGATTACTAGTATTCCTATTCATCCCAACGACAATAGTCCAAGGGCTCAGGATCGATCTTGCGACTTTTTACATCGTCAAACGGCCCGTGAGCCGTTGTGACACATACATATATTAACGTATTAAGTTTTTCGTTCACGATTACTGAGAAAATAGTTTTTAATTTAACTCAAATAAGACTTAACTTAACCTTAGTTATTATACCCACATCTTAGGAATTATGAATAAAAGATTTTGTGTCTCTAAAGATCTCTATTTACATGACCAACTATCGAATCATATGATTTCACTCGGCTGCAATTTATTAATAAGGAAAATGATATAATGTAAATATGATTTATACTCAATAGCACTCAGGAATAACGTAGCTTTCACGGGTGACTTTTAGCATCGTGTAGTTTCTTCCTGAGTTCAATCCCTAGACAAACAAATGTTACCTCTTTCTTGCTTAGTAAAGATTACAAATTTCAAAATATTCCCGTTCTGGTTTTAGTCCATATACTATTCTTTTAATAGTGTAGGATAGTTTGATTTATTATCTGTGTAGTTAACTGTAAGTAACTAGGAGTATTCCTCGACTCCTCGTCCTCGTGATGTTTTTTTCTACCGCTACACAATCGTGCTTGTAACCATATGGGTGTGTTTGAAAGGCGAACCGACGTTATACTCACAAGATAAATAGTATTTAAAAAAGGACGCGTTAATATTTTTAACAATGCAGGTAGGTACCGAAACCTTCTTAAGCTTAAAATGTTAAAGTCTTGCATATACAGAGCAATGAAAATTCGTTATACCAACTATACAAACGGATTAGGTTGTTGGGAGTAATCCGCGTAAGTTTTGGTCCTTTGTTAAGACTACACGTGGAACATCTTTGAGTATTTCAAGTAAAATGAAAATGTCTGGCAGTACGATTATAGCTGAAGCTGGCGGGGATATTTGTAATCTTTTCGAACAAAAAAATTCTTCGGTCTATTCTTAAAATATACTTAATAAAAATCTAATCAAATTAAGTTAAACAACTGGACTTTTACCACCAGTTTTCTTTAAGCTTTGGGAACCCCCTAAAATGTATTGTTTTTTTTCTATTTTTGTGTGAAAATATTTTTTACATAGATAATATTTACGGTTCACATAATACATCTACTTAACAAGTTTCAACAGCTGTGACATACGGACGGACAGACAGAAAGATAGACATGACGAATCTATAAGGGTTCTATTTTTTGCCATTTGGCTACGGAACCCTAAAAACATCTTAGATTCGAATATTATATGTATCTCAGTTAATTGATTAGTGTCGTCCATGGACCACGATCAAAAATAATATATTTAAATATACCACGAATCCACATAACCCTCGCACCATCTCGAAGTACTAATTATTTTCAATTTACTTTGAAATTATATGAGCCCAATTATCGAGTCGTGAAACATCAATTTCTCGTATCAATGAAAAAACGTCATTACAACCTTAGCAGCTTTCAATATGTATTAAGTATTTACTTCATTAAAATTATATATTAAATAATTAAGTTACTTTTTTTTCATACGTGTTACGTAATCATTTTTAGTTACCGAATAATCGTTAGCTTATGAAAAACCTAGCTAGATTTTAAGCCAAAAAAAAATTATGAACGACGCATATATTTTAATAGGTATAACGTGTCTAAGTTGAATTAAACTATAAACACACCATTATTACCAAACGCGGTAGTATATCAAGCCAAGTTCAAGCCAAGAAAAAGGAACTAACGTTGAAGCAACCATTTGATTTATTTAAGCATTTTTATTGTACACAATGATCCGCTCAACATGTTGTGATGTTTACAATCAGTACGTAAATTATTATAAGCTAACGATTCTTACAGTTTTGCTGTTATATATATAATCTTGAATTGATTTATAATGTAGTAAAATATATGGAATTCAAAACGTAATAGCTTGACTTAATTTTGACTTGTTAAATTCACGCAATATTGTGTTTTATTGCGTGTGTAATATGACGTACTTTCATGAATTTCAAATGTAATTATTCTCATGAGAAATTTCCATGTGTGAATGATGAAATTGAACTTTTATTCATATGTATTAAGGTATATATTACTTTGTTAGATAAGTCTCCAGTGCGTCGTCAATGGTCCTCACCCAGCAAGATTTTTTTGGGAAAGGGACGGTGTTGTCATCTCTGCCAATACTGATTCAAGGTATGTTCATTACAATAAAAACCAAAATAGAATCGGAATCTATATATTTAATTAAAAATTTGAAAATAGAATACATAGAATCCTCATATTGAATTCCATTTAATTTATTAATTGCAGATTATTATTAATATCGTTAATATAACAATAAAAATACTGAATCATTTTCGGTATACTCAAAACACACACACATACAAAGTTAAGTGGTTTCATTTTAAAACACATTAAATGATTTTCATAGCAAATTAGCTAAAGTGTTTATTTATATTAATATACAGGGTATTTTTAACACTTTATATAACAACATTGTATTATGTATAAATTAATTCATTTAATAATAGTATTTATGTTAGAATAACAGATAAGTAAATGACTATATAGTGCAATGGTTACTATTGACGTAACGTAAGAGTAATGCGTTCGATTCCCGGTCACGATAACAACGAAAAATACACGAATGCTGGAATGCCATGTATATGCTACCATGTAAAAGCATATAAACGGTATATTAAATTGGACAATGTATTTCGAGCTATATCCTACTCATTCAAAATTAAACTTTATGTCGAATGATTTAGAGTTGGATTTTATATTGTAGGTATTCAATTGGTCAAACCATGACCACAGACGGAGGTGTCACAACTCAACTAAACATCTCACATGTTAGAGTAGACGATGGTGGTCGGCTGGCTTGTGTTGCTCAGCTTGGAGACACTGTTATATCACATGAAGATAGAATTAATGTTTATGGTAATGTATCTCGGACACAATAATTTATAGTCTAAAGTAAAGCTAAGTAAAAACATCCAGTAAAACCTCTTTTCTTGAAGAGGAGGTTTACCTTTTAATACGACTTCTTGGATATGTGACAGAAGTTAATTGACATTTCCAAGCACGAGATGAATATAAAGTAATTGCCCGGATATGAACCCACTCTTTGTCTTAAGATCGTGTACAAGCTACTGGCACATCTCGGCTTACATTCTCGGCGAATTGATTTTTTTTTTTTTAATTAAAGAAATGTAAAATTACCAGTACCAAATAAATTAACGGCAAATTAACCGGTAATTTATTTGATTGTATTTCGTGTAATACACTTAAATTTGATACAATTTTGTGTTTAATTACGATTGAGCCGACTCTTGAATAAGTGCTACAAGTCAAGTTAATAAAATTGTTAATTTATTATGAGCTTGAGGACATAACGATTATAATTTACAAGAGTAAAATTTCCATTCTGCGGCTTTACAAAATATATATTAATAATAAATTAAAATCGGTAACTTTTTTCTATTCGCTGGCTACAAAAACTATTTTTGTCTAAATTGCTTTCGATAAGTAATTGCATAATTGTTGTTGACATTTTGAAGTATTTCAAACAAATAAATCGCCAATAAAATCAGTGAAAACGAGCCGTAAAAACTAAGGCGTATTATTGTTATATAAAATTTGGCATAAAAAGTATATATATTTGTAATTACAAACCTATTAGTCAAGTTGAGTAAAGTTATAAATTTCATTACAAACAAACTTTTTGATTGAAAACAGGTCCACCCTATATTCGCACTCTGCCACCCTTCAAAGTTCAAAGCGGTCAAAGTGTCACACTCAGATGCCCGTACTATGGATACCCGATACGGTAAAGAAATATCTTATAAAATTAATTAACTAAATTATTATGGTAGTGGACTAATTATGATTCATTAAAATTAAGAAAATTTAATACACCATCGTGACGTCAGCTTTCAAATTAGTAGTAATGGTTCATAAGTTCAAAAACTAAAACGCAATTACGAAATGCACTAAATATAATTATTATTAAGAAATATTCATTCGAATCAAACACGATACACTTTAAATTTTTTGTTTGTTTTTATTGAACTGACTATATCCGGCATTTTGGATTAAATATGTGAAAATCTCAGACGATACGACTCGTATTACTCATATGAAAATTAGATAAATTGACACTCAGGAACAGATAAACTTATCATTAGAATAATTAAAACGTAAACCCGTATTATTTGTTCCGAAACCTGTAAAATTTGGAAGATAAATTTTATCAATTGGGCGAATTATTATTTATGAAGCTGTAAGAGCTATTCGGTACGAACTCACTTCGTTCCTAACTCGTAATTGAAAATCTTATGGGGACACACTATTCTGTTCTTTAAATGTTATAATTCTTGGTATCGACAATACGACGTCGATTAATCGATGTATCGTATCACCCTGATTTTTCACGATCGTGGTCTCCAATGAGTTTCGTGTTTGTCATTAAAGAATTACTTGCAGTACTGGTATTATATTTATATTTTGGTATATCAAACTTGGTATTATTATGAACTAATATTATATATAACATTTATCAAATCGATTTAGACTAACGTTCTCTCTCTGTCATTATTATCAGACTTTTTTTATAAATGAATATTATGGAATGAATTCCAAAAGTAAAAATACTCTCATATAAACTACATATATTATCTAGGAAGTAGTAATCTTATATGTATAAGATTTATTACATTTTAAAACACTTAAAATGTCTTTTAGTGAGATAACATGGGAGTACAAAGGAAAAGAAATAATATCGGAAGTAACACAATCGCGTTACAAAAGATTCGTTAACAACACTGCTCTTAGCATAGAAATATTCGGTCGTAAACCAAAATTAAGAAGCAAAAGAGATCTGGCGACTGTGACTAATGACGGTGTACTGAATGTAAATAAAGTTAGTAAAAGTGAAAATGGCGGATTATTCGCTTGCATAGTAAAGAGTCCATCGGGTGAAATGGCGAAGAGATCGTTTGAATTACAAGTCGTGGAGGCGCCTCAGTTGGAAGAGATACTCTTAGCATCAGATCTTCAAGAGGGACAGATAGTGCAGATACATTGTAATTTAAAGAGTGGAGATTCACCTGTATATTATTCTTGGTTGAAAGATGGAAAGAAAATATCTACTCATCTAAAGGTAATAAAAGAATTTGATTATATAGTACTAACAACTATAGGATATTGCTTTAGCCGAAAGTTTGCTTTTGAGTTTCGTTGGATCTGGTCCGTATCCTACCAATAATTAATTCAAACAGTAATGCTTTAAAAACTAAAGTGCCAGTTCCGAAATGTTTGACTTCTGAATAAATGCATCATCTCCTCTTAAGTATTGATTATATAAAACTTGAATCATATTCATGACCCTAGTCCAGTACGACTCAGTGGAAATAAAATGCCAAAAATTTTTTCATGATAAATTTCCTTCAACGACATCAACACAAATGGAAAATGAATCTCATTGGTGCTTGCTAGGATTGAAACCTTCGATTTTTGAATTAGGTCGTATTTTATCTAATCCACTTATTTTGAATGAAATATCTTTATTTTCTTTGATAACGTTTTTCTGGCTCAGCCCCAAAAAATGATTATTACAGTATTATAATAGTCATTTTCTATATAGGACTGAACCCGACACAAGTGGATAACAAAACACTGTTAATAAATTATGTAATGGTTTGTATTTTATAAGTGATTTATTATTCTGTTGTGTTTATTTGCAAAACGATTGTCTTTTGTTTGCAATTGTTTTATTCTAGAACTAATCCCCTATAAGTTCGCCGTCATTAATGTAGAGACTTATAACAAGAACAATTTTTGTTCAGTTACCATATTCAAGAAACGATTAGTTTTGCTTTAGTATATAGTTAGATAAAGACAAAATAGAGTAAAAATTTCTAACTTAAAAACGTCGAGATACTGATGTATACCGATTACATATAAAAACCGAGCATAAATGCATGAGTTTCTGTCAAAATAAAAAACAGAAACAACGTCGCAGTTTCGATACTGAACTAATTTTCTATCCTCCCAATGTTGGAATCCAATTTCCCTCCCAAACTAAGTTGGAAAGTCAATTTTTCAAATGAACTTATAAAAAAAACAAACATAGCAATTAATTTTTGAATAAATCTGTTTCGAAGAACTTTGAATTCTATTTCAATAGCAGCAATAATAATAATAATAGCCAGATAACATAGAACAGAAAATAAAAAAAAAGCTGAAGAAATTTTTAATTTAAAACGTCACATTTTACTAAAACTGTAAGGTAACAAAAGTTTCAAACAAACTCCTCGCAAAGCGTTTAAGCTGATATTCCGTAACGTATGGTAACTATTTAGTTATTAAAGCGCGGAATGTCTTTGTGGGGTATGTTACAGATCGTCGAGAGGAGCCTGGAAGTATTCAGTGTACTCATCATCAAGAATGTCTCTTTGGAACACTGCGGCACTTACACATGTGTTGCGGCAAACCACGTCGCTAAAGTCAACAGAACTGTCAACTTGTATATCAAAGGTATTTTTTTTATTCCTAAACGACGCCAGATATGCTTTGTTTTAAATTCATTATTATATTATTAACAAATATACCTACTGACATGATAATATCGAGTATATTCATGATAGGTATTTATTAAATAAATTATGAATTAGTAGTTTTTATCCGAAACTTCTGGAAACTTTTGAAATGTCTTTTTTTTTAGATGAAAGTTTGGGTAGTTTTTCCAGGCCAGATGCCTAAATCACGGGTCATATACGAGTGTAATTAACTGCCTCGTTGTTACGACCGCTTTGTTGATCTGACTGCTTCGTTGGTTTTATGGCTGGATATAAGGCTGAATATCCCGAGTTCGTGGTTTCATACCCCAAAATAGCCCGATAAACAGTTAATGGGGTTTTTCTATCGAAAAATTCTCAGTAACAGCTCGTAGTCCGGTTAGAAGTGTGTACACTACCGTGCCTAGGAAAGCACGGGAGTGCACCGTTGGTCCTGCGCCCTAACTCTTTCCGTCGTATCGGATATTCCATTGCATTGGATTATAAAAGTGAGGCAATAAAGAGCGCAGCTGTGTTTGCGAACACACTTGTGTATTATTATGTCCTGCGTAGTTGGCTGGTCTTCCTTGATTTGCGTCGTGACCGAAATCGGTCAGGATGACATCCTCATCACTACGAGTGTCCTTGCGAGAAAAATCGCCTCGATTCCAGTATTTTTAGATGAAAGACAAACTAACAAACAAAGAATTTTCACAAGTTATTAGAGACTGTCGTATCCTGTCTTCTTGTAGATATTATAGTTTACCACATATTCCTTTAATTTTATTCAATACTTATATTATTGACGGTACTCCTTTTTACTTTTTCGATCTCATATCCACTATCCAACATTTCTATGAATGCGCATCGCATTTTTTCATAACAATAATACGTTTACACATTTTTTGGTATCCAATAAAATATGTTTATTATTACGTTTAAGTTCGTAATATCTCTTATAACGAAATGTTCAATATTTTGGATATAGTCATAATTTCTTAGTATGATAGACGAATGGACGTAATATAACAGTATTGCACTCAATTGTCCTACACTATATCCAGGAATAGTAAGTGATAACCGTCGGTCATTGTACTAAGAAGTATAAATACTTATAACAGTATAAAATTGCCATCAAATGGATGTTATGTCCCTTGTGCTTGCAATTACAACATTATCAATACAAGAGTTCTTTTTGACGGCAGAATAAATGGTCATCACCTAAATGGGCCCACAATAAAATACGCAGGTAAACGTCCATACTCATGATTATGTCCTTCTGAAGGTCATCCTCAAGGAAGCTTCTAACTAACTTTCGCGAAATAATATTATAGTATACAACACAAATACAACTGATAATATCTGGACCGAGAAACTCAATGCCCAAGAACAGTTAAGATTCCCATGATACGAATATTAAATCAATTATTTGTTTGAAAGTTGCCCCGAAGTGGAACGAAGAACCTCAGAATTCGTCTCTACTTCTGGGAAGGAACGGTCACGTATCCTGCAGTGCTAATGGATATCCACAGCCACAAACACATTGGTTGAAGAAAGACGGTAAGTTTTATACGAAAATTTACATTTAGCTAATTAAGCTAGAATAATACATACAGATACCAATGGTAACTTTATATTTAATTTAATCCTGTAAATATATCAATAAATTATACTTTGATTTGGATTTTAAATTTATATTGGTCTTATATTTTTCAAAATTGAAGTTTCCGGAAACAATTATATTATAAAATTTTAGCCGAAATTGTCGGTTTAAAATATTTGTCCTAATTAATTCAACGCAATTAAAGTTAATAATCATTATCATAATAATCAATTAAAATGACTACCAAATGAGTGACTTAATTTACAGTTTTATAAAAGTTTAATTCAAATTAACATATTGGTTTTATATAAATAATCATACCCAATTATATTTACACTACTAGGTCGCAGATTTTATTTAATATTATAAATTACTTATTTTATAATATTAATAAAAAGTCGGTTAAATAGATAGCATACTGACAAATGGGCCACCTGATGGTAAGTGGTCACTACCGCACGTAGACAGAGGCACTCTGGTTAATAAACCATCCATTACATTGCCAATGCGCCATCAAACTTAAGAATTGTTATGTTCTGATAGAAGATGTTATGTACAATGTTCCATTGGTTACACTGGCTCACTCACCTTTTAAACCGGAACACAATAATACAAAGTATTGTTATTTATCGTCAAAATATGTGATGTGTTAATGGTACCAATCCAGACGGTCTCTCATGAATCATGTTTGTGATCAATTCCACAATCAAAGGAATCCATCTATTACTTTATAATATAGGAATCACACCTCATACGAACGAGATGAAAACACATCACTGACTTCGATCGTTCGTAAAATTGTTGAGGATTCTTAAAATTTTAGTGATATCGGAAACATGGCGGCCGGTTCTAGAAGTAGCTGGTGGTGGAGTGTTGAGTCTATCTAATGGATCTCTAATATTCGATTCCGTCGCTCTATCAGACGCCGGTCTTTATACTTGTCATGTTGAAAACGGCGTCGGGGAAGCACTTAGCAAAACTATTTGGATATCTGTCAACAGTAAGTACAATTTTAAACAGAGTGTCAATTTTGTTAGTAAGTGGCAATTTTTTGTTCGAGTTTTTGTCGATCAGCTATCAATATATTTTTCTAAAAAAATATATACAGACTTAACTTGACAGACTTAACAATGTCTTATCATTATGAAATCACTCAGTTATCACTATGAAATTGTGATGGGATTACTTTTGAGCTATAGTGAAACAAACGCAAACATCGAAATCGGTTCATAGACCGAAATCAAAAACAAATTAATTGGGTTTGTTTGTTTTAAAATCGGTTAATAACCTGGTATGTAAAAAAATGATAACTTTAAAATTAAAATATTTATATTTATATCTTTTTTTTATTTTAATCGAAAAACAGCTTTGAGTACAATAAACTTTTTTTCAGAACCGGTAACATTTGACATAGTATCAAGGAATTTAACAGCGAAATTGGGTCAACATGTAACAATAGAATGCCAGGCCAAGGGAGATGACCCTATAAGGATCATGTGGACGAGAAACGGGAAACCGATTAATCCTTTGACGCAAAGGTAAGGTATTATCACGTCGATTTGTCCTCCCTGATTTTTTTTTTATAAATTTATTCTAGGACTATTTCGTCTTAGTACTTACTAATACTTATCGTCATATGGACTCTTTTTTATTGAAGCATTTTGAGTATTACAGCTATATAATATAATGTCTCACTACTGAGATAGGCGATCCAGCATGATGCTTGTCTGGGTGAAATCGCGAGAAATCCTAGGTTAGCATCTCGTGGCCAAATCACTGAGACATCTTAGCTCTAAGGATGACACATTTGGAACCGTAATCCATATAAATACACACCAGAGTCATTATCATGAACTACATTTAAAGAAGTCATTAATAATAATTCGGAAAAGTATCGAACATATGATATTTTCAAAAAAAGAATGTTAATTTTGAATATTTACATTTTTTTTTAGAGTTAAAATATCTGAAGCTAAAACAGACGACGGAATGGCTAGTATATTAGAAATGCTTCAAACAGAAACGAGTGATGGAGCGTTATACCAATGCAAGGCTGGCAATCCCTTTGGAGCTGATGTTTTCAGCGTACATTTAACTATACTACGTAAGTTATACCATGTTTATTTATTTTATATTGAAGTTAAAATATCAGAAATAGAAATAAATAAAAATTATCGTAGTGAATATTCGATCCTGTTTGATGTTGAAATAATATTAAATATAATTATTATAAACGATAAATATAATTTGTAGCCATATTTCCATTGTCAACAGCGATCAGATTGATGCTTGAAGTTCCACAATAAATACAATACTTAAAAGTTTATATGTATATAATTGAACGTTACTTAATTGTTGTAAAATTAATCCATGTTTTATATTTTAAATTATTTTGTTAATTAAATACCGTTTTATTGTTTAATTTCATGATATAATTTAACATGACGCAATATTCTATCTTATTATATTTTCAATTTCATTAGTATTATAAAGGCGAAATTTTGCGAAAAGATGTTTGTTACTCTTTCACGCAAAAACTACTTAATGGATTTTAATGAAACTTTACAATCATACAGCTTATACATCAGAGAGACACATAATTACAAATTCATAAATATATTGTGTAAATAATACGTGACAACCAATCCCTAAAACGCGAGCGAAGCCGCAGGCAAAAGTGCTGGTGGCTTAGTGGTTATTCCGGTGTTGTACATGCGTTTTTCGAGCGAAAAGAAAAATATTTTTAATTTATTGCATTTTTATGGATCATTTTATCATTTTTTTAAAAGTTTTTTGTGCTTGAATAACAAGAAAATGTATAAAAAGCTAGTGCTATTTAAAAAAAAAATTGCTGTACTTTTTAACTGGTAAAATATATTTTTATTTACTTAAATGAAAAATTCCAAAAACATAAAGCAAACTCTTTTCATAGTTGAAGTATATATTTTTTTATTTTTTATGTCTGTTTTAAAAAACAATTAATTTTTAAAAAACAACTAAATTATTATTTCAAATGAATAAACATCGTACTCGGAAATATAATACAACAAAATTTATATTATTGGTACAACCCTTAATTATACTCTCTTAACATGTCTCTTCGATTTAATATAATAGTGAGTTCACACAAAACAAAAAAAAAAGTTTTACAATGAGTATGTATGTACTAAGCCTTATCACAGTTTCATAATTTATGATAATTTAGAACCTTTCAATATAGACAAATTATTTCTGTCGTTGTGAATATGCGGTTTTTTTATATACTTTTACGGTATACTTTTCTTTTTTTACATGTAAATTTGAACTTACTAGATTCTGTCCGTAGCTTCAGCGGAAGGAGTTTTGAAGGTTTTAGGGATAAAAAGTCTATTCTATTCTAGATTATAATCTATCTGTGGCAAATTTCGTTTAGATCCGTTCAGTCATCGTGGCGTGGCTGTGTATCAAACATCGATCCATCCAAATTAGTAAGATAACTGTATGTCTGCGATGACTGTTTTGTTTGAAATATTTTTTGTTAGTCTTAATTACTAATATATTTTCACGATAGAGCCTCCAGTCCCGCCGTCAGATCTGTCCGTGGATTCGATCCGCAGTCGTTCAGTGAAGCTCTCGTGGCGCGACTCGTCCCGGTCGCTCGCGCAGTTCTACAGCGTTCAGGTCGCCAACTCTCTCAGAGTGTCATGGACGACCGCTAGGACTATTAACGTTACAAGGTTGGTATTATAATTACTCAATAATCAATAATAAGTATTCAATGTCATTGATGTTCATGCTGAATTATTTTTTATTGTAAATTACTATTTAAACATACATAGTATCATAAAAGTGTATCGATTTTGTAGATTTTATGTGTCTAAACGCGACTATATCAGGAGCTACCAGTTTTGTTCAACAGATTTTGTACTAAGTAGCCCGCTTGTTAAAGAGTTGACTAAACAAATTAATAATGTCCAACGACCCTAAAAAAGTACCCACGTCGAACTGTAAACGCGACTGATTTATCGGGGCACAGCTATTATAAACATAATATAATATATCCTACACAGCTTTTCTTAATATAATATTTATAAAGGAAATCATTGCCCTCCCCTTCAGCTAGAGGTAAAATCTACATTATGTTCTTGTCTATGTTTGGTATATGTAAACAATTTAGATTTGGATAGCAGTATTAAATATGTATTTAGTATTGATTAAAATCTAGTTTTAATGTTCGACTTGAGATTTAATGCTTTCGTGTTTTTTCGTTCAATAACGTGTTGTACAAAGTATCGACTGAATTTCATAAGTAATGCATTTTCGCATTTTACAAAGAAGACTAATACTAAATTTTATAAATAAAAATCACAACAAGATTAATTGAATTTTTTTCTAATATATTTATTGTTAATAACACGCATCCAGCTAACTGGTAACGTTTTACAAAACGAAAATTTAATTGACTATTCATTAAAATATATATACTTAAAATGTTCTTTATATTTTAAATATAATTAGATTATAATCTATCTTTCGAGATATTAAACTATCGACTGTATTTTTTTACAATATTGTACAAAAGGTTGGATGAAATACGTCACTCCATCGATATTGACGATCTACAACCAGCTACGGGCTACATGGCAAGAGTCGCGGGCGGGAACCAAGCTGACCTCAGTTCATACTCAACACCCGTTAGATTTACAACCACCGAAGAAGGTAAGATATGCGAAAATATATATAATAATATGAAATCTCCAAATATGTCACAGTGACTTCGTCAACAGCTTGTTTGGTGCAAACAATGTACGAGACGTAGTTGATCTAGAACTGTATCTACGGATAGACATACTGACAAAAAAATATATAATTGCGTAGACAGTGGTAGTTGATAGGCAACAGAACAACTTTGTGAAGTTCAATGCTCACGAGCTCGTCCTGTTTCATATTAAACCTGTGTGCTTAAAGGAATATCGTTGGAACTTAAAATATGTATAATATAATAAATGTCCCGATAGGTATCCTCACTTGTGAAATGTATGATTTCCAGATTTTTTGACAAAGCTGTTCCACTGCTTTTGGCAGAATTTCAGTCGACAGACCAGGTTTTTTTTTATGAGTTAGGTGGCAAACGAACAGGAGGCTCACCTGATGGAAAGTGACTACCACTTCCCTTGGACGTCTGCAATACCGGGGGGCAGATGCGTTGCCGGCCTTTGAATAGGTTTCCTTAAGTCATTTCCCTGTACGAGATCTTGAAGTATACTCGTGTACAGAGTATGTCTATAACAAGCTAGACAATTTTACTTAACTAAATTACATTATCTTGAAGATTCATGAAATTTAATTAAAAAGTGATGAAGTTTTTTCTGTTAATTGAATATCATTCAAAACGTTTTATTAAAATGCTCTGATCAATTTGCTTTATAATAACTTGGATATTGTTGAACGAGGAATTTCGAATAACATTCGCAATTGAGTTTTTGTTATTGTAGCAAATTAAATAAAGGAAAATACAGATGTATTAATATTTTATAAGACACCATATTTTCATTAAGCTTCTCGTATTGAAAATTGTAACTCAGACGCCCATGAACATCAAAATGAATATTTGTGGTCGATTTTGCAAATGCTCTTGATATTTTTGTAGTGAATACGTAAAATTAATTTAATATGTCTGCCTTGTTCTCGTGTTGTCAAAACACTTGTAAACGATAATCGGCACGCTTCGCTCTCAAATCACGCCATACACTTGCTTTCTGTCTGACGTCGTACAGGTGTACGATTATAAGTACGACTATAAGTTTAGTTAGATGGTACAACTTTCCTACGATAGTTTTACGTTCTTGCCTAGTGTTTATCATGGCTCGTCGCTCACCACAAAAATGTGCCATCGCCGTATCGAATTCAAATGTAATTAGATTTTATATACTACGTACATATCTACCCGATATTAGTAATGAGTACGTGAGTTTATTTGTAACGTTTTTACGTCTTAACTTCTCGACCAATCATCATGAAATTTCGTCGTCAGGGAGTCCAGAAAAGAACAAAGCTAACATGCCTGCGCCTCACAAACTCGAAACTTGTTACAGAATGAAAACGATTCCCCACAGTTCTCTGTGTGTTGGTGCGACCGTAACTGACAAACTAGGTGTCATTAACATAAGTAATTTATCCTAACTGCTACAAGCGAAGAGATTGAACACTAACGACGTTAGATTTAAAATTTGTTTACTATGATTTAAAATTTATATCAAATAGGCGTGGTTGTCCATGTTTCTGATCTCGGGTATTATATAATCGAGTGACTCTACAAACTAAGCTACATAAGAATTTATTTACATTTCAATGTTGTAACATAATTTATCAATACTTATCTAAGGTCCTACATTTTTATATGCAACATCTATTGGTGCGTACCGGGGGCAAGACCGATCTATTTGCCGTGACGGTTGAGGGCATGACCATCTCTTATGCCCCAGCTCCGACGCCACTCCCTACTCCCTAATATAATGATGACTATGTCGCGTATACTATAAAATCAGTGTTGCTTCTTTGTGTGCGTGTACTACATACGCGTCAACAATATTGTTAATCCTTTTACGAAATTGTATGTTTCTATTTATTTTCAATAACAATCAATTTTGATATTTTGTCGTATTTTTTATGGGTTGGGATGTCAAACATTTCAATATTATTAATACTAACAGGGGTTGCTTTTTACGCTACTAACCAAGGGCTTAAAGCAAAAAAAAAGCTTTGCGTTTGTTCAATAGATTTTTAGGTATTTCAAAACATGATTTTTTTTTAAATTTCATTTCATTGTAAACTGATTTACCTTTTTTAAATGAAAATTTGAATGTCATATACATTAGTTCTCTATAACCGGCCAATAACGTTTTTCTGCTCTCTAAAATTTTTTTTTAAATCATATGAATTTATTAAATTGCAATCAAGAATATCTCTCTTTTTTTTCTGCACTTACGACTGGAGCTCTTCAAAATGAGACCATAACCATCTTTTTATGTGCAACTATCGTCCCATAATCACTGGGACAAAAATCGACTTACGCTATTAATATATGAGATGATTGTTGACTAATGATAGCATACCTTGGGATTTAAATATTCACCTTCTGACTTTGCCATATTGAATAAATGTAAACAATTAAAAATTGACAAAAAAAACCCCCGCTGAGTTTTTTTCGTTATTTCTTCTCAGGTCAGGGTATTTTTTTTTTCTAAGCCGGTGGTGTTTTTTAATTTGTCAATCAATAAATGTTTTTCTTCTATATTCTACCCATCATATGGTACACTTACCAGATGACCCATTATCCTGTCTGCCTTATGATTGAAATTGACACTTTTTAAACTTACATTAATTTTAGCTGCAATTATCTGCAAATGGCTCTGTGGACGCAGCGACCAAACGTTTCTTGGAGAGCTACACTTATCAAATTCACTCCTCGCTCCAGTGCTTTATCTCCATGCTCCTGAGTATCTTCCATTTAGATGGTGTACTTGCAGTTTATTGGCGCACCAGGTTTCGCTGACTCCACTTTGATACAGAGCTGTATCATCAGTACAGTGTGTACAGTTACAAAAACAACTCTACTTCTACAGTGCCTGTGTTTATCTTCAAAAATGACATACTATTATTTCGGTCATTTACTTACGAGTTTCAAAATAAATTAAAGAAAAACAACAGTAATTAAGCTTTTAAGCATTACAAAACCTTCCCATTTATATGTAATTGCTCTGCAATTATCGACTCATTTCTCTCGTGTGAGCTATAATTTATAGAACAAGAGCGTGCATGAGGCATTTCTAATGCCATCTGTACCAGGTCAGAGTTTATTTTGCCAATGTGCAATAGGTTGGAGAATCCCCGAATCGGGGTGACCCTTACGGTTGATTTTTTTTTTTAATTTGGTGACCATTATCATCAGCTGGCACATTGGCGCTGTCAGAAATATTCACTACTCCATTCCAATGCGCCACTTACCTTGTAAACTAAGATTTAATGTCCCTTGTGCCTGTAGTTACACTGTCTCACTCACCCTTCAAACCGGAACACAACAATACCTACAAAGTATTGTTGTTTAGCGGTAGAATATATTAAGTGAATACTATTTACCCAAAGGTATGACTTGCACAAAGCCCTTAACCTCTAAATAAATTAATTTTATAAACAAACAAAATAGCCTTTAAATAAACACGGATAATATTATTTGAAACTTTGAAGTTTATTAACAGATATTATTAATATAATTGAATTTATCGAAAATCTTTAAGAGCAAAAATATAAAACACTAATTACCTTCAAACCGGAACACAATAATACTGAGTAATACTGTTTGGCGGTAGAATATCTGATGAGTGGGTACCTACCCAGACGGGCTACCACAAAACCCGACCATCAAGTAGATTTAAAATTAATTTAATCGGTCAAAGGAGAATTATATCATTATAGTGTATGCTCAACAGCAACTTATTTAAACCAACCCCTTAGCGTAAGTATCGTTAGTGTAATTCGAGACCGTATTACAAAGACGCAGTTAATAAGATAATTAATTATTATTAAATACTAATGCAGTCGTGTATTTACATGCAATTATTTAATTTTTCAACAATCCGTAAAGACTTTTTTAAAAACTTTAGTGTTCAAGTTAATAAATATTTTAAACAATTAAAAAATAATTAACATCATGGCAATTCATTTAAAACCTTACTGGAAGGTATTGTAATTAAAAAATTAGTCAATTGTTTTAAACACAGCCGTTCCAATTTACGCACTAAATAATATTAAATGTGAATATTTAAAAATGAATAAAAATATAAATAAAACAAAGTTCTCTAGTTAATTTTCTACATACCCTGTATTGGATCGTTTTGAAATACAACATGCGTGGAATGGAATCAACGAAACGTCACCGTTTCCATCAACTTCCATAACTTCCGCAGGAAGCTTACTCATTGGTATTTTATATTTGAAAATATACAGTAAATACGTTAAGCAAGACTTTCTCAAATTAAACAGCAACAGTACTGGTACACTTCGCCTTCAATTTATATACGAGTTAACAAAGAATGTAACTATAAATACTTTTATATATTAATGTCTATTTACCTTTTTTATTGTTTATTTTCATATTATAGTTACAATCACGTGGTCACCACTACCTATAGACATTGACGCTGTAAGAAATATTAACTATTCCTTAAATCACAAAAATGAGCATTTGTGATTTAAGGAATAGTTAATATTTAACCGACCATGAGGACTAATATGTTATGTCCCTTATGCCTGTAGTTACACTAATGCGTCCACCGCGAATATTCGATGGATAGGTGGTACCTTTCGAACGGGCTCGCAGAAAGCAATACCACCAAGAAACTTAAATAATCTTTTAAATTATTTGATAAGTATATAATGTCTGCAAATTGATCCTATAGCTCCATCCTCACCGCCTCTCGGAGTTCAACTGGAGCAAACCGACACCCCTGGAGAGTTGAGAGCAAGATGGCTGCCGCCGCCCGCGGACGCGCACAACGGCCTCATTCTAGGATACCGACTGAGGGCTGTGCCACAAATAAGCGGAATTACTGGTAAGCTTATTTTAATGATCATTTCTTTGATTGTGGTAGCTTGGTACTAGTTCAATTAATTACCCATTACTTATTGGACCGAATCTACCGTAAAAATCTGTTCAATAATTATCAGCTCATTTGTTCGTTTTCGAATATTGATTTAACCAATGGAATTTTACATAACAGCATCGTACTTTAAATTTCGAACAAAGGAACAATGCAATCTTTGTACTTCACAGCTGTACGAAATTGAAACCGGTCGGTAGTTTGAAAAACAGTAGGTGCTATTACGTCCACCGATACACGTAATTAACACATGCTTGGTTCATATTGAAAGTTATTTCACAAAATAATGAAATGTAACTGGACTGGCACTCTTAATCTAAGAAAGAGAAGAGAAGATGTGAATCTTGGACAGAATAACATAAATGAATTTTCATATGCTTAATTTGTCGTATAATTCAACCGCTTGGTCATGAAAGAAGACGTCGTGAGGAGCCTAGTGAAAGTGTAAATCTGTCAAAACCAATCGTATTCGAGCAGCGTGATGAAATGCCTAATTCTTCTCTTCAAATAGGGAGATAATTTTCGCCTATCAGTGCAACATTTAAAAGCTGTTACTGTTACTTTAAATACGATTATAACACGCGCAACCTAAATTTGCCGGCGTGAAGTTAGACTCCTTAAAACACTTACGCATGTCAAGAAGTAATATATAATTTACGCAAATACAACACAATATTCAAAACTCAATTCTACTGGCGACACCTTTAGTCTATAACTAATTTCAGCCCAGTTATTTTATTCGTAGACAGAGTGTGTTCTAAATATAGTTTTTCTTAATTAATATCTCTAAACTCTATATAACCATTTTTGAACTCTCTTGTTTTCGTATTCGGTATTAGATTTTACTTCTATCCTTTTTATTAACTCAGTTCATATTATATTTAGCTAATTCAAGTTCAGTTACAAAGGGTTATAAGAATATACTCGTTCACGGCTTAAGAGCTTTTCAAAGACAAGTGGAATGTAGGGTTGGTTATAGTTCTATGACGTCCCGCCGTTACCGTTAGCGGTATGATATTTAAGAACACAAGTACTTACAAAATATTGTTTTGTATAATAATGTCACTTCAGATCAAAGCGATCAAAATATTCAGCATTCTAAAATTTAGTGGAACACAATCGTTATTTTAGGCAACGATAAATAACACGTATAATTTACTTCCGTAGTGTCTAAAATGTGTCAGTGCGTGCTATAGAGCATACTTTTATACGACAGCTTATTCAGTGTTCACCATAGCCCAATAAGAGTTTAACATATCACTATTCATTTTTGCTTATATAAGTTATCGACTCTCATCATCCTCCTGCCCTTATACCGATTTTTCTTGGGGTCGGCGCAGCATGTCTTCTTCTTCCACACTTCTCTGTCGGACGTCATCTCATAAGTAACATTCTTTCTAACCATATCGTCTTTCACACAATCCATCTATCGTTTCTTTGGCCCCCTACCTCTATATCCATCCACATCCATTCTCAAAACCTTTCATAAGTTATCGAGTCTATATATGTATAATTTCATAACCACTTGTTTATTTACACAATAAGCAAACACAAAGCGTACACACACACATAAACATTAGCTCGTGCGCTCGCGACGTAAAGAGGTTGACTAGCAGAAATAACTAGGTACCTACTCAACGTCTAGTCTAGTCAACTGCACAAAGTCTTCATTATTATTTTGTCCATATATTTTACTCACAAGATGTTTTTGTTCGCAGAAAATCAAGAAAATAATGATAAAATAATCAAAACAATATCACTTTATTCCAAACAAGAATCGATAATCACCGGTTTATTAAAAGGCGTCAGGTGAGTCACTGTTATATTAATATATATAATGTTTTATATTGTTAAGTAGTAGTATTTCTCTGAAGAGTTTGAACAAAAATAATCCGTATGTTTGTACAGGTGAAAACTACTGATTGAATTTTACAAAAATATTACATGATGACAGCTTATATTTTAACGTATCTCTTTGCATTTTTTTTCATTCTGAAAAATAAAAAAAGTTTAATAACATAATAAGTACACGAACTCGCTCTGCATAAAGATGATTAATTGTATGAAGATGATGACGTCATCATGACCAATTTCAACCACGATGGCTATTTTCAATCAAACCTAGCCAACTGCACAGCACTTAAATACATGCACAAACACAAGTGCATGCTCTGTTCATTTATTTTCATAATCCGATGTGACAGAAAAAACTAGTTTATCGTATAACTCAAGATTAAAAATAATTGTTATAAGTATATGACTAAAGATTAAGACTAAGTTGTAACAAAATACAGAAAATATATATTATATTCCTTATCTGAGAAATCGATATTGTAAGTTTTAATTGAATATCTCAAACAGGTATTCAGTTTCAATAGCAGCTTTCAACGGCGCTGGAAACGGGCCCTTCTCGATTCCACTCTTCCAAGACACCAGAGAAGGAGGTTGTTTAAAACTTTTATCTATTTAAAATTATATTTAATTCCTGCCTTTGAATAGAAAATAACTTTATCTCTCTATTTCGTTATTTGAAAATAACGTTATTTTAATGTTACTTTTTAATTTTATGTCTTCCTCATAGGATTTTCTTCTTAGTACAACTCTGAATGCGTATTTTGATATCTATAATATAAAATCTGTATAATAAGGATTGTTACTATAGGCTTTGTCCTAACCGTTTGAATATCAGCAGTAAGATAGATTAAACCTAAAATTTACATACAGACTTGATATTGGATTGGATTCACTTGGTGGTAGGGCTTTGAGCAAGCCCGTCTGGGTAGATACTACCCACTCATCAGATATTCTACCGCCAAACAGCAGTACTCAGTACTGTTAATACACAGTACTGTTAATATACAGTTCCGGTTTGAAGGGTGAGTGATCCAGAGTAACTACAGGCACAAGGGACATAACATCTTAGTTCCCAAGGTTGGTTGCGCATTGATGATGTAAGGAATGGTTAATATTTCTTACAACGCTATTGTCTATGGGCAGTGGCGACCACTTACCATCAGGTGGCCCGTTTGCACGTCCGCCTACCGAATCATAGAAAAAAATGGATATTTGATAAAGAGCTTTTCGCTTTAAAATGTAATCATTTCTTCAAATGTTTTAGGTAAAAGTCAGGTTAAAGCTTAATCAAATGTCATAAACCCATTTCAATACCAAAAAGTTAAAATTAAAATCTCTATGGAATACTAAATTTGTGTTAATTGTGTGGCTATTATAAGACTTGATAATTTTATGAAACATTTTTTTTTAATCTTTAATACACTTTTAAATTTAAATTAGCTATGACGTCACTTTATTTCATATAATCTCCGCTTGCTTCGTTATTGTTCTTTAAATTGCTTTTTCGCCTTTTTAATTTAAATTTTCCCTTTCAGCACTTCACCCCGCGGGTGCAATTAATGTCTAAAAGCAGTTAAACTTTAAAGAAATTTGCTAAGTTTATTAGATTTTGTAAAATAACCTGTTTTACTGAATAGGAAGGTTGGGAAACTTGTAATCTTAGTGAATAAGGGTATTTAATATTGATAGCTATGGTTATGGCCAATACAAAACAAAGTTATAATATTTACAACGATTTATAGAGCTGTTCGTTGTTTTATTTAATATGAATACACTCAATTTTATTCAAAAATAAACACTTGTTTGAGGCAGCTTAAGCTTATTGAATTCCACATAAAAATACGTAGGTACTACATTATACCATAGTACTACATACTAGTCATGCACGCAGATTTGTTGTAAACATAAGATTCAAACTCTACTACCTACTATTAACTAAATAGCTGAATTGTTTTTATTCAGCAATACAGAAACATGTGGTTTTGACTTCAATATGACAAATATCTTCACTCTTGTCAATACAAAAACATTATTTAGATACTGGGACAAATATTAGGTACATTTTCCTAACCAGAAAGACGAAATTCAATTAAAGTAAATTAAAGTTCCCCTTGTATAAAAGTATTACGTATGTTAAGGTTTGAGATTGATATTCAACTCGATTCATCAGCTCAAATTCAAATCGCTTATTAAAATACTTTAATAAATAAAGCATGAAATTATTTAATACAAAATTATGTAGATGATAACAAAGCATGGAGCTAATACTCATTGACGTAACTTTAGTATTTCAAATGTTGGAAAAGACTAAAACTACAGAGTTTCTTGCCGGTTCTACTCGGTATAATCTACATTTCGAAGCGGTAGCTTAATTCAATTATGTAAAATAAGGATTCAATAGTGCTTCTGTTTTTGTACACTTTGCCAAATAACAAAGATGTTAGTTTTACTATAAAAGGATATTTCCCAAACATTTACTTTTTTCCCAATTACAAACATATTTTTGGTATATGAGATTTTTATTTGTACATTTTTCCAATTGTTACAAATGTAGTCTCGTTTCCAGCTCCAGAAGAAGGTCCGACGTCAGTGGAATGTGGAGGAGTGACGTCCACCGCCCTTCGTATTAGTTGGCAGCCGATACCCCCCTACAAACAGGCCGGAGCCCTGATTGGATACTCCGTATTATATGCTGCTCAAGGTCAATACTTGTTTGTGTAATTAATACTACATTTGAATACTTATTAAATTAGTTTTATGTTATTATTATTACATAAACAATGTCCGGTTCCTATATTTAACAAAACTTTATCGTACCAAGGTAACGGATCGTTTTTAAATTACGAGTAACGAACCATTTCGGTCGTTTTTAGGGTTCCGTACCCAAAAGGATAAAACGAACCCTATTGTTAAGACTGCGCTGTCCATCCGTCCGAATATCTGTATTTCTGTCACCAGGCTGTATCTCATAAACTGTGATAGTTAAACTTGAATTTTTTACAGATGATGTATTTCTGTTGCCGCTGTAACAATAACTAAAGAATAGAATAAAATAAATATTTAAGGGGGCTCCCATACAACGGACATGATTATTTTGCCTATTATAGATAATGGTACGGAACCCTTTATGCGCAAGTCTTACTCGCGCTTATATATTTTTATGTCTTTATAAGATGCGACGTCAAAACTTACGAAACCCTTTTCATTAGGAAACTTTTGAGTTACGCGTCGTAGAAAATTATACTATTCGTAAATAAAACAAATCGTTTCTTGAATATAATAACAGTCATAAAGCGACAAAGAGGAATTAAAGTACAATACATTAAAACTTAGAGTTATTAATTATATTGTTTTCTGTTACGTAACAGTTAGGCTGTTCTATAACAAGAAACTCGAATCTCATCGCAGAACACGATCCTGAAATGTCATAATGTCGCATAAATTGACCATAATAATAATTATTATTAAATTATTGGATACACGTATTATAATGGCATAGATACGAAGTGATTTCTTGTAGAATCGTACTGCAGAGATTGCAAGTTAAGTATTATTTTAAATTTCGAATATTACACGTTTGATACATTTACTTTATGTTTAATTAAAAGGTTTAATATATAATTGGAATGAAAATAAGTAATTCAATCTTCAATTATTTTTCAATTAGTATTGTAAGGAAGGTGATTAATTTCTTCTTACGCAATTTTTGTTTAAATTTGGTTTAGTTACTACTTTGGGAGATGAGATGGCCGAGTGGTTAGAACACATGCATCGGGTTGATGATTGCGGGTTCAAACCCAAAAAGGACCACTAAATTTTCAAATGCTTAGTAAAATTACTCCCAAATTTTCTCCTCGAACGGAGAGGAGGCCTTAGCCCAGTAGTGGGATAGTTACAGCTTGTTACTTTTTTTTTTAAACTAAATCTACTATCTTTTAGCCGCCGAACACTATTTATATGCTGAGAGTTGACGAATCGCTGAAAGTTCGCATAATGGCCATTGACCTAGAACTGGTATTACTTTATGCGTCCGGAGTACCCATATAGGCTTCTGCATCTAGATCTAACGGTACCTAGGTAACACGTGCTGTGACAAAAAAAGTCTACTACTATTTAGCTTTAAATTGATTTATTTTCTTTTCTATTTAACAAAGTTTTAATCGCTTTTTCATAGGAAACGCATTTAAGAAAAACTATTTTGACATTAGTCATTCTGACAAGTATAAAACATTATTTATTAGAGAAAAAATAAATTTACATATAGAAACGGAAATTACAGATAAGATATAAACCATCCCTGAAAATAAAACATAAACATTTAATTTTATTACTTAAATTAATTAATAATATAATAACCAATAAATGAAGAAGAAAAAGTGGTATCACAGCACAAATAACTAAAATACCTACAAATTGAAGTATACTTGATATATAATAAGTATAGTATTGAAGTATACCATTACATACCAGTATTTCTTTTCCTAAATCCACACTAAAGTATACGATCAATAAAATACTAGTAATCATTATTTTCATAGGTCCATCTTCCCCTCCCTCCCCCTACGCTCAATCTCAGCACTCTTTTAGGAAATCTCTGCGCCTCTCATGTCAGCAACTCAAATGGTTTCCTTTCACTTTTTAGCGCTGGTGCTACTTTAAGGTTTCTTCTTATACCATACTCCTTAAATCCATCTCAACATCCTCACGTCTGCTATATGATATTTATTTTCATCCTTCTTCTTCGCGGCAGATCTAATAACGGATTTACAGATTTTGTGGATTTAGTTACTATTATTTTCCATTCGTTGCAGGTCGTCATTCGCAAAACGCCACGTCCTTGGTGACGGAACTTCGTTTGCAAGGGCTCACCAAATACACTAACTATACGGTCAAAGTGGCAGGTTTCTCAAACTACGGCACGGGACCGTATTCCTACCCTATTGTTTGCTCGACGCTCCAAGACGGTAAGTCGCGACTTCCATTGTTCCGTTATTGAGTTGGTCGTATTGTTCTATGGAGCACAGTTGATTTTATTGTCTGGGAAATTGTTTTTATTCTTAAATGATTGTAGTTTTACTGTTTAATTGTAGGTTTTAATTATGTTAATTAGTTAGTCCGAGTTAGCACAGTGGCTAGAATACATGCAGTTTAATCGAAAATTGCGGGTTCAAACTCGAGCGCTATTAGTGTGAAGGCTTTATAATGTATCACGTGCTGAGCAGTGAAGAAAATATCGTGAATGAATTGCCATATGCTGTATATAATTTCGCCACAGGTTTCACTACCAACTCGCATTGGAGTGACGTGGTGGTATTGGTTGCACAACTAGCCCATCTTTGGCAAATAACAGACTGTTACATTTTTTTTTTTTAATAATTTAAACCAACAAAACAATTTCCTTAATATATGGGATATTTGTCAAAACAAAACTATACCACAGGTGACATAAAAGCGTGGAGATTAGCTGATTTTCAAGCGGAATATGATATAAATCAATGTTATTTCATTCAAATGTTTAAATTTGTAAGTAGGTTTGATATTTCATCGAAAAAAAAGAATACCTTTTGAGTTTCATAGAAATTATTTTATTGTAATATATTTTTGAAATATGTATAATTAAACAGTACCAGACGCACCAGCGGAAATAAAACTATTGACGCAGTCATCGACAGCGCTCCTCGTGAGCTGGAAGAAGCCGAAGCAACCTAATGGCCGGTTACTTCACTATACGGTATACTGCAAGCCAACAGCTAGGTAAGTAATAATTACCTAGCATATTTAATAGAAGGTACATGTGTCTGAGTAAGCTTGTATATAAACCAGCTCTATCAAATCGAGCTGATACTAACACTTTAAGTGCTGACACCTCGATGTCCCAAAGTCCGCAACAGCGCTATTTTTAAGACATAAATGTCTCGAACAACCACTCTGAACTTATACCCATTTTTCCAAACCGATACGTCTTGGGAAACTAGAGAGAACCAACCCATTCCTTAAAGACCGGCAACCTTCAAGCCTTTCGGTATTGCAGATGTCCATCGGCGGTGGTAGTCACTTTCCATAATGTGAGCCTCCTGTTTTTTTCAAGCTACGTCATAAAAAACATAGTGTATTTATATATCTCTTTTAAATTGCAATATTTGTTTGTTTAGACCGTATCTTACAGCTAAATTAGAACCTGACCCACGGTGCGATCTCATAGGAGACACACTCGTGTTGCACGTCACATGAAATGAGAGGGCTCAAATTTCAAGGCGAAGTCTAGTACTCGCCCCACGCTAACATCATTTAAACAATCGGACATAAAATATATATATATATATATGTAATATTTTAAGACTTCACTAAACTCCTTCGTCTAATTATAATGTGACCCAATGTTCAAAGTGACGAGCAACGAAATTGTAGTTAGTTCAAAAATTAAAAAACAAATAAATCACGATTTTCGTGTTCAAAATATGAAATAGGAATTTCAGAATCGGAATATATATCAGTGTCTTGACCGTGGCGGTTAAAACGCCGTACATTTTAACCGATGATTGCGGGTTCAAACCCAGGCAAGCCCAACTGAATTTTCATGTGCTTAATTTGTGTGGTCAGCGGTGAAGGAAAACATCGTGAGGAAACCTGCATGTGTCTAATATCAACGAAATCTTGCCACATGTGTATCCACCAACCCAGCAGTGGGAAATTTACAGGCCTGTAATGTAAAATTTTATATCAGTGTCTACATAATCTTATATATAAAAGAATCCGAAAAAAAAATGTACCAAAGCTATTTGCGACAGATTAATACTTTTTATGAAGACTGACTTCTTATTTTTAATCTTCACCGCTTTGTTCGGATAGATAAAGACTGCGCTTAATTCGAACTTGAATAGTAATCATGAAAGTGAAGTCTATTCAAGTGCGTAAGTACACAATAATTAAGGCGAGAAAATTTAGGGAACCTTCATTTATGTAAATTCAAGTTAAGCGCGTTCAATTAAGCCGGCAAGTTTCTTCATTATGTAACGTTTTATTTTAAATACTTAGTACATTTTAGAGAATATTATTTCCTAGAATATTCAATTTTTTTCATTTAATTTTCTCATCAAAAATGTTTTTCATTTTCATAAAATTTTTAGAATATTAACTGTTAATTATTATTATACTCGTATTATAAAAAGGTTATTTTTTAATTTACTTCAAAATTTAGGACTATTACTTTGTGCAAGCCCATCTGGGTAGGTACCATACGCTCATCAGATACCGTCAAACAGCTATGTTTAGTATTGTCGTGTTAGTACACGTACAAGGGACGTAACATTTTAGCTGTCAAGGTTGTTGGCGTGTTGGCGGTTTGAAGAGTGGTCAATATTTCTTACAGTGTCAACGAATATGGGGCGGTGACAACTTATAATCAGAGGTCATTCAACCTACCTATACTAAAAAAAAATCTTTAACTTTATGATGATAGCTAGATATTAATGGACTATATAGAACGTTTATATGTTGAAAACATATTTTGAAGTTATTTTTCTTTTGCCGCATTATGGAAATATGTAGAGAGCGAATTTTTATGTAGCGCACGAACATAATAAAAAAAAAAAATCTACGATAAAGTTATTCGCTAAGCCGTCAATTAAGTTTGAAGTCACTCGAAATACACAACTTCATACCTTATCTTATTTTAAAATGTTTTAATATGTTAGTAAGAGTTATAGCAGTAGTGGAGAAAGGAGAAAATAACATTTATCATAATATTTATCAGTATTATTTTATTGTATGTAATAAATTACTTGTATGCAAGTAAAAACTATTTTTAATTACGCCGAAGAACGCGCATACACGTTGCTACGCTATAAATAACTACACGCAACTTTTTAGTTGTAACTTATTATCGATAATGTCTAAAAATAAAATAAGATATAAATGCAAGCCAAGGAGTCTGTGGTCGCTTTCGACTAAGAAAATTATTATTATATTAATTAAGCAGAAAAAACAGCCGTAATAGGTTGTGCAGTAGATGTAAAACGGAACTGAAGTTTTATTGAAAGAATTTACAATTCGATTTAAAAACCAATTGATAACGCTATATCAGCGTTATAAAATATTTTTCTTATTATTATAATAATATACAAAACGAAGTGTATTGTATGCGAACTGGATCGAACGAGTTCATAGCAGAGTAGAGAGCTGGCAGAGTTATGCCGTTTTCCGTTACGGCGTACGAGTCGATCTGACCTCCAAGGTCAATAAATGATTCACATCAGAATTACACTCAATTTATTTCACGTATAAAACTATATGAAAACACGATAATTAGTTCGACATATAATTCAGAATATTTCGTAAACTTATATCAGTAAAAGGTAAAAATGACGCTTCAGAATTTGTTGTTATTGAATCACATTTATTCCACACGTGTGAACTTTGGTCTAATTTTATTTTCAAGCCATAACGCTAAAATTATATAACTTCGATAATTCTCGTTTTTTTTTTATTTATTCATTTGTATATAAATGCCTATTGTTTAAATAACATACATGTACCTTTTATAATCAGGGCTTGATATTCTATTCTTAAATAAAATTCTGCGAACATTTTCGAATCTATTTTAATATTCAATTATTGTTAAGGTACATCAAATTATATTATATTTTATAATCATTTATACAACTTTAACAACCAGTTCATTATATTATTTAATTAAATTCCAAAAATAATTTAACATTTGCAAATAAATTAATTTAAAACTCAAACAAATCCTAATAAATAAGAATATACTGTACAAGATTATATACATGTTTATTAGTATACGATGATTGTTGTATTAGATACATAAATAAAGTTAGTCACAACAATTAATATATACATTAATATATACTTATTCCAACCATAACAGGAAAAAAGCCAAATAAACAACATTTGAAAGCAAATTGACGCGATGTAATTGGTCTAGAGCTAGATTAATCTATGATATTCACTATGGATTTGCGTAAAAATGGCGTTTTGAACGTCGACGAAACTGTTATCGGAATTTTGGAAGTAAAATTAAAATGGAAATAAGTGGTTAAGTAAAATAGTTTTGTATGATAAATAAAGATATATTAATCATAAACTCTTAGTATTGCACAATATAGCTGAGTTATTAGCAAATCGCATGAAATACGTAAATCTAAGGTTTGTTTATCTTTTTTCCTACTTCCATTGGAATATACTATACAATCATTACATATCTATTGTTTGATCGATATATTGAGTAAGTAGGCGGCAGTACTGAGTTACTAGATGCTTATTTTCAGTAGCATCTGCATTCGGAAAGTGGGTAGATTTACTTTAAATTTGTAAGATGAGTCGATAGCACTTGTTTGAATAAAATATTATTTGTTTTTTTTTAAACCATATAAATATGGTTGAATATAAATATATTAATTTTACTTAAGTCTTAATACTACAGCGATATATAAACCTCCTGACTCCCAAGTTTTCTGTCCCTTCTAACCTTTATGTTTCGTATTTCGTAAATAGGAGTATTAATAATTCCTTGAAAATACACATATTATAAAGACAAGAAAATGTACTGCCATTGGTTTTTTAATTCAATAATATGAAAGAATCTCTTTTAACTTTTATTTATGCTGTTAATTTTTTTTTCATCTTCAGATGTCGAGCAACTTCAATCGGATCGAACTCGATATATATGAAAAAATCATTTAATTGTCAATCCGCTATCAAATTATATATAAACATATAAGACTTATACAACGAAAATACAATGAAAGTGAATATTTAAAATTATATTTAATTTTCCCACACATATAAATAAAACCACAGACATGCGTAAATATACGCTAATGTGTATTTATTTGAATTATTGTTGTTGGAAATAAAATTAATTAATTTCCTTAAAGTCTCAAGTTTACAAATTATTCTTGTCAGGTATCAACATTAATTTGTCTCGGTAGCTAAGTGAGGTACCAAGTAAGACGTGTCAACAATCTGTATCCATGATACTAGTACTATTGCTTGCTACGAATACTGTTAATGCAAATTTCCATAAAAATTACATACTAAATTTCAAAATGGGGTTTTCGTTTAGAATATTGTAAAGATTTACGGTGTGATAGGAGGACTCAAATATTCTTAGAAATAATATTTGATAATACGCGTTACAAATATAATTTTGTGGTAAACATGTTTTATTGACGATATTTTAGTATAAAAGGTATCTCTTGAATATTTATTCGAATGATCCTGAGGTATTATACTACTAAATTAAATTGAAAATAAATTGACAGATGTTGTATAAGCAACAATCTACTTCCTTATATAACATTATTTCTTATAAGATATTTACCATTAAAACTTAAAACTGGCTATTCATTGGCTAATACAATCTTTAAACTAGCAGTTCATTGGCTATAATATTATCTTGTACCGGAATGGCCAACACTAGAAAAAGTTAACCTGTAAATTTGTCCAATCATCCAAATCATAATTGATATTATAATGTAAACGCGAATCAGTTCGTTTATTTGTTTGTTTGTTACGCGTAACTACTAAACTACACAACCGATAATCTGAATTATTGCATACACGATCTCGGTATAAAAAAAACATGAACATCACATTTACATTAACAGCCTGTAAATTTCCCACTGCTAGGCTAGGGCCTCCTCTCCCTCTGAGGAGAAGGTTTGGAGCATATTGCACCACGCTGCTCCAATGCGGGTTGGTGGATACACATGTGACAGAATTTCGAATAAATACAAAATACATCACTATGTTTTCCTTCTGCCGAGCACGAGATGAATTATAAACACAAATTAAACACATGAATATTCAGTAGTGCTTGCCTGGGGTTGAACCCGCAATCATCGGTTAAGATGCACGCGTTCTAACCACTGGGGCATCTCGGCTCAGAATAGAAACATGTAGAGTAACACATACCCATACACGCGGTAATCTGCGAATTGAGACTAGTGTAATAATAATTTGACATCTGTTTTATATATTATAATTAGTACTTGGATTATTTACATGTGCAGGTAATGGTACACCAACACCAGTAATGTAGTGTAACGTTTAACGAGTGTCAAGCGTAGCTGTCAAGCAAACCGGGATAATAAAGATGGCTCGTTTCGCACTTGACATTGGCGAAATAATCTGTGCCTTCTTGGCACAAATAAAAGCTAAAACTAAAAAAAAAAAAAGATGACTCGTTTGTTTTAGCTAATTTGTAATGTGTCTCTATTTAGATACATAAATAAAAATCTAAGTACAATAGGCTATTTGACAGGTTTTTAAAACCCATTTTATATTATTTAGTAGACCCAGTAAAAGTTGTGTTAATTTAATTTTAGTACATATTTGCTGATCAAATTAAAAATTCAATATTTAAATAGCGCGCGAAAACGCTACTTTGACAATGTGGCGCTGCAAGGGGGTCGCTGAAGTCACTTGTCTGTATTGTAATCTGTGGCACATATAATCTAGATACAGTAGGCGAACGATGTTAACGAGCAAGTGACGTCTTCATAAACCCGACCAATCAGGAGCGTTTTGTGTCACGTGACACACGTTTAAAAAAATTCATATTTATTTATGGATTTTTGAATAAATTAATTACTATTTTTATTTTTCGTTAGTAAATAACCATTTTTAAACTCATTACACTGATTACAATACATATACTGATTACAATAATTTACACTTTATTTTTCGCATTGTCAAACAGCCTATTATTTATTCAATTTTATTTTCTCTGTTCCTTATTATACTTAGCAACGATGGTCCCCAAATACACCGCGTTGACGTCGAAGCTGATACGGAACCGTACGAGCAAACGCAAAGCTTAGAACTGAAAGGGCTTTACGAAGGGCGCCAGTATGATGTCTGGGTGACCGCTAGCACCGCTGTGGGCGAAGGACCGGAGAGTCGAAGAGTTACCAATACCCCTTCTCAAAGAGGTATGTTTTAGTTTTCGTGAGAATCAATTGTTTTACTCGGTATCGTTCAATGATCCTTCGATTATTAAATGAAAGAATTTATAATCGATTGTGAAATCGATTACGGATTAGGGATTATTTAATTATTGTATGTAATGTATCATCATCATCCTCCTTCCCTTATCCCAATTTTATTTGGGGTCGGCGCAGCATGTCTTCGTCTTCCATATTTCTCTGCCTCTCTCTCTTTCCAGCCATATCGTCTCTCACACAATCCATCCATGTGTGTGTATGTGAACGTGTGTGTATAAATCCATTCACTCGCGAAGGACCATTAAATAATCGAAATCAGTTTTTTTGCTCTTACATTAGTCATCTCACGCACACTAAGACATATTGTAAGTACCAGCGTCACTCATACTAATGCACGCTGATAATTTACGTGGAAGAGCATGCCTTCGTGAGAGAACTGACTATACTGTTGTAATGTGTTATGTTAACGTATGTTTTTGTAGCTATAAATAAATACACCGTCCACTCTTATCACAATAGTTAAATGTCCTAACCCAAAACTATATATTGTGGTGTATAATAAACCGACAAATGTGTTTTAACTAAACGGCCGAAAGATAACATTTGATTACGGAGGTCGTTAATTTTGTGCGATGAAGGAGAACACGGTAAGGAATTTCGTGTGTTTCAAAATAAGGTCTAAGGTTAATATATGTAACTAAATAACGCCTTTTGCCCGAAACCCCCACTTATTACCTTAAATACACGAATGATGTTTTTTATTTTCAAATATAAGATATATTCAATAAAACAATTATATTTCATCATGGTGGGCAATAGATTGAATGACAAAAAGAAATGGCCACAATGTTAAAGTCGTCCTCCCCCAGTGGTGGCGGGCGTGTGGTCGCTGGGGGGCGAGGTGCGCGTGTCGGTGCGGCGCGCGCTGCCGCTGTCGTGTCGCAGCGTGGGCGCGCCGCCGCCGCGCACCGTGTGGTACCACAACCACAACATCATCACGCACCACCCGCGCTTCACCAGGAACAAGGACGACAGCCTGCTCATCAAGAGTGAGTATTGACTGATCACAGAGTATGTAACAACGATGAATATAATCGTTATTAAATTTAAATGTAATGTAATTAAATTCATTCTAGTATATAATTAATATTGTGTTATTGCGTACATGTGTCGCCACTTAGCCCAAAGGATGTCTGGAAGACATCGCTTTCCTAACAATAAGACCAATTTGACATCTCTTGCTTGCTTAAATAATGTATTAAATGCTGTAAAAAGTATTCAATTATTTAATACTATATACACTATACTATATTAACTATATATACTATAAAAAATATATATATCTTTCTCTGTTCTATTTATGAATATATATTTTTTTCATATTATATTTGTTTTTGGTTCTAACAAATGAACTTATTTAAGACTTTATCCCAGTTTTAATTAGAGCTAATTACAAACTTCTCGACTCGATTAGCGGATTAGGCTTCGGCTGCTCAATAAGGAGAAAGATTAAAGTACTTGAAACATAATAGATTTTATCCTTTAATTGGCATTATATTGGCAAAACATGAACTATTAAATACACATTAAAAGGCTTAATATTTTGTATAGTGGAAAATTAAAATATATATTATATGAGCCACCTGATGGTAAGTGGTCACCACCGCCCATAGACGTTGACACTGTAAGAAATATTAACACCACTCCTTATATCGTCGATGTGGTAAGAATCTTAGGAGCTAGGATGTAACCGGACCAAACCGGAACACAACGATACTAACTGTTACAGCTTGGCGGTAGATATGATAAGTTACCTACCCAGATACATCAAGTAAAGTAAAATCAAGTCTAGGAATATCTTAACATACATTAACATCGTATTAAGTTAATCGGACCGAATAATACTTCTTTGTACTATAATATGTCCGACAAAAAAATATATAATATGAAGCAGTGGAGGGACCACGTTAATCTTAATGCTCACTTCTTAATTATTAAGCACCAATTAGTTTTCATATATAATAAATTTAATAAAATAAATTAATTTATTTTCTGCCAAACACATTACAGTTTTTATTTTTCATGTGCTTTAGTAATAAGTACTGGAGCCGAAACTTGGTTGCCCAGTACTAAGGGTCTCCTGGCCTAGAATAGGAACTGATTTTTTATTTAATTTTACAATAAATAGGAGAAAGACTAATCATCAGAAATACATTATGTTTTTATTCCGTGATAATAATATTTTAACTAATAATAATACACAGCGATGAAGGTAGACATCGTAAGGACACCTACATGTGTAGAATTACATATACATGTATATATCGAAATTTACTTCGATATATTATATTCTACCGAAAAATAATGCTTTATATTGTAAGCAGTATGGTTACGGTTCTTCTTCTTCCTTAGTCGTTTCCTCATTACTAAGGGTCGTGACCACCAAGCGTGTGGCTCTCCTGTAAACTTCGCACCACCTTCCTCCAGGCATTTCCATTCTGTGCCATTCGTAGGCAAGCCTGGGCACTGGATCCTGTAGATGCCTTTACTGTGTCTATCCACCGGAACGGCGCTCTTCCTCTACATCTCTTCCCCTCCACGTGTTACGGTTACGGTTCACAATTTTTCGACATTTCACAATCTTGCGAGATAGATTATAATCTAAAGGTATTTACAGTTTTACGGTGACATACTCGTATACCTATGTGATGAACATCATGGAACAATCTCTCTAGTCAATCATAGTTTTAGTTGAAACGAAACGAACAAAAGTTGTAACATGCAACATTATTGGTATTTGTTGAAGTATTTTTTTTCTTTCTTTTTTTGTATACTGTTCGAGCCTTAATAAAACAAAAAACCTCTGTGAACAGGTATAGATCAATCCCTCAGTGGCAACTACACTTGTTTAGCGAAGAACTTGTACGGTTCCGACTCGGTTGTTTATTCCGTGAAAGTTTTGCCCCTGCCTGATCCACCGAGCTTGAGAGCGACGCCTTACAAAGACTCCATTGTTGTGAAATGGGATGAAATCAAGACTGCGAACGATTCAATGAGCTACGGAATAAGTGAGTATACATTATAAATTCTGACATAACTATGTTGTAAGGATTTACATTTTTATTTATATTAAATCATATTTAATTTAAAGTAAATATTTTTTCGTAATTTTATATTTTCTTTTATTTATAACAATTAAAATGGGCGTAACAATATACATCATAGCCATAACACCTATTACATTTACAAAAAAAAGTAACCGAAAACCATTAAGTTATAAAAAAAATATTAAGACATTACAATTAGTATGACTTACTTATTTTGACAAATTAAAAATATAAAAATGTTATATGAACAAAAAAAACAACAAATTAACATTTTTTAATCAGGTTACACGTACGACAATATGGGTCCTCGAATTATATTATAGTGGAAATATTTGTCTTACGAAACTGGGTGTATTTACTAACACAGCTGTTATTATTAAAGAACCATCGAATAGAAGCCATTGAATATCAAATAAACTGAAGTATTCAAAGAATTTTAAAATTAATATATACCTGACAAACAAAATTGCTTTACCCGGGCGAATTTTATAAAATTTTACATACATTATCCCCCATTTTACCCGTTCGAGTTAAAAAGCCGGCACTCAAAGTAACTCTACATCAAATTTCATCTAATTCGTTTTAGCGGTTTAAGCGTGGAGAGGTAACAATCAGAGTTACTTTCGCATTTATAATATTAGTATATGTAGATATAGATGAAAAAAATCATACAAGAAAATATATAGGTTACATCAGAAACAATTTCCGATAGTACCATGTAATATATTTGTTTACCATACCTGAGATGGGCTGACAAGATAGATTGGTATGTGTATTGTATGCATCACGTGTTGGCACGTCGTTGTCTCTTAGCATCTTATTCAAATATTTGCGAAAACCCTAACCGGAGATTCTCTGTGTAATCGGTCATTCATGCTTTGAAGGACAGTAGGACGATTCGAATTCGTTTGTGTGTGTATCGCTTGCTGTGTAGAAAGACGCACCACAATCGAATGGCTCAATAGTTTTCTTGCCTTTTCAGCGCCCAAGTCGATAGCATACTTTAACTGTACTGTTGGACAACGTTGGTCTGATCGTAAATCATATTTGTGTAATAGGAAAATCGCGCAAGGATTATTGTCGTCTAGTACTAAAATGATACCTACATTCAGCTGCAACTGCAAAAATCAATCGATGCGATGACTGCCTAGAGTAAGATCCAGATAGATGTTCTAGTCCTCAGCAATACTTATATCCAAAGCGCAAAGATGCTAATTGCTACCCTAAATCACATTTTGCTGAAGAAATATACCTATTCAAAATTACAATCTTGTTAACAAAGCCATATATATTTTTATAAGCGAAAGAACTTTCATGAGATGTTTGATTAGCATTTACAATCAATATTTTATCGAAAAGCATCCCTCGATTTGCTGTTTCAGAATAAAGGAAAACTGAGACATTTTAATTACAAAAACAAGGGACATGACAACGTAAGTCCCACGTTAAGCGTCACGTTAACAATAAATGACATAATGTTTAGAATTGCCATTTTACATGATATATTCTGAACATTTACTAATACGGAAACTTATTATATTTGTAGGTTCATTTTGTAAACTGAAGGTCAAGTTTTATTGGTCATCCAATCTTGTATCTGTTGCTAGCCATAAATAAATATATATCGTAAATGTAATTGAATATTCAGTGGAATTTGGGTCAATACTTCCTGTATTAAAGGACGTTTGCTGTTCTAGGAATCTGACTATTGGGTGAGGAATGAAACTTTAATCAGTTATAATTACAATAAATATCTGACGAACTTTAATAATTGTTAATAATTCTACTATCTAGAATTATAGTCTTGTGATGGTATCCTGACCGATATATTTATATATATAATATATTACAATAAGACGATAACTATTTCGAAGAGTAACTCCTAATTAAAATAAATGTACATCTTCATTTTTGCTCAGTAACAAACAACTTGATTCTCATAAAGCGTATTTTTACTGTTAAATAATATAAATATCGAAACTACTGACACCAAGTCTTTTCGAAGAAAATTACCTAAATATAGTTAAAAGTACATTAAAATCCATATCTTAGTTGCAAAGAAATAAGCAAACAAGTACGATTTAATTAAAGAAGACTTTGTTTTGTGATATGATATTAGGTTATAATCTAACATGGCGTGAGGAAGATGGTCTCTGGCAGGAAGCCTGGCCAGCGATCAGAGAGACGAGGATAGCGGGTGTTCAGCAACACACTATATCGGGGCTCAAGTGTGGCACCAAATATTCAATACGAGTGACGGCCACTGACAGCGTCGGAACCTCTGCACCCGCTCACCTCGACGTCATGACTCTAGGTGGAGGTGAGGAGAGTTAAGCATCTTATAAATTTACAACCATATACATATATGAAAGTCAATACTCGATATAAATCAATATCAAGACCTTCGTGTATTTACTCGTGAGTGCTTTAACCTTTGAGGATTTTGAGGGTTGTGCGGTTTAACTTTTGCGTAAGGCAGGATAAATATGCCAATATGACCTGATTTGATCTTGTAGCTAGTCAATCATTCAATACTTTTGGCCAGAAACGAATTGGATAAAGATAAATGAAAAAAAATATTAATTATATCTCTTGTTTCAAACTTCAGATGCAAATTATTAAACCTATACTAAAATAATCACTTGTCTTACGACCAAAGGATGACCTTGAAAAAATGATCTAAGCAAGCTTCGCAAGAACTGATTGCTCAAAATGAAACCGAGAACATAGTTTTGATTTCGAAAGTACCGATACTGAAAATAGTAAATCATGATTCATCAAATAGCTAATATTTTTTAAATTTAAAATACGTACACGATAAATCACCACATAAATAATATATGATCGAGGCCTCCTATGATGGACCATTTGTTTGTATGGCCATTACTTCGTATTATATAAGTAATTCCTCACACAATCAATGCAGCACTATTTATTACTAAGAGGAAATAAAACTGTCACAAAAAAAATCCAATCTTGACATTATATAGAATTTTGGTGCTCTTAGTGTTTTTGTTTTTTTTTTTGTTGCTCAATTATCGACGAATAAAATAAAGACACGTTTACATTTATATATGTAATAACATAAATATTAGAATCAGAATCTGCCGTAGTTGTTCTTAAATATAATTTACACTTTTGTATAGACAGCCGTGGATCCTGGATCATAATAAACTGTGTTATGTATTTTTTAAAAGCTCCAATAGCACCTCCTACAACCGACTGGCTGTGGAGCAATGCCTCTCACATTTACATACAACTGAGCGGGTGGGACGACGGCGGCTGTGACGTCACCAAGTGGGACGTCGAATATCGCTTACTTGGCAGCAGTTTCTGGCATCACGCTGAGAAAATGGCGGTAAGTGACTTGATAAGCAATTTTATTGGTGAGATAAGCTATATCTTCTGATTTATAATTTATTAGTTTATTGGTCGTGTGATATAAAATTTGAGTTCCAAATTATTCTTCGTATTATATTGGAATCGATAATGTATTTTTTACGCTCTATTTTGAATCTTTTAAAGTGAATATCAGTCATTACTAATATTCTCCAATTACTTATTTGACCGTTGCTTTTGTACCTCTGTTAAGTTTCTCCTCCTAAGACAATTCCATTTTTAGTTCTTGCTCTATCAGTATTTTTAAATCTAAATCCAAAACAGCGCTCCATATGTAACGCTGCATCTATACCTAAAGAAAATTGTCAACTTTCAATGGTCAACATTACCATAGCTATATTAAACAAGTCCAGTCCTCGATAAAAAAAAAATTGAAATCGTTTTGCAAATATGCGAGTAACATATTTGATAATGAAAAGATTAGATGCTACCACGGAGATGTAGTCGGTGACCATCGTGACCATACGTAATGGTAGCCCGTGTGTGCAGTCGGCCGACGTGGGCGCGGGGTGGGGCTACTCGCTGGGCGGCTCGTTCGCGGTGGGCGCGCTGCAGGCGGCGCGGTGGTACCAGCTGCGGGTGACCGCCGCCAACGACGCCGGCCGCGCCGCCGCGCTCTACACGTACGCCACCAAGACGCCAGAGGGCGGTGAGCTATATAGTCTTGAGAACTTATATGATACAATTTTATCAAACATGTACATAATGATACAGAAAATAAATACAAATTGATATCATCAAACACTAGATTTATTTTCACTTTCCGTCCACCCCATCATTAGAGCTCAAGTTAATTTGGTTTTAGTAAAAGTTACTAAATATAATCACGACTTTAATGAAAATCTACCAATTACCTAATCTATAAAACCGTAGCATCAATTTTCATTAAAACTTTTGTCATTACGTAGAAGATTTGAGATCCCGTCAAAGTCGACGATGTGAAATTTATACCATTTCCACGGTAATGTCCAAAAAACAATTATTATAATAATGTGAATTTTAAGAAAGTAGTTAAATTTAAAATCGAGTAACACTAGTAGTTCACCACAATTGGCTTTAAAGCAAAAGATTGTCAATTTGATATCCATCGAACAGTATCTCTTGTAAATCAACTATAACTCTTGAGAACTAGTCACTTCTACAAATAAATATTTTAATATTTTGACAGTTGCAAGCTCTCGAAGCGCTGAAGCGCTCTTATGCTCGGTTGACATTGCGTCTTTTAAAAAACCTTTACGTCAAAACTACACCGATTGTAACTCAAATTAATTATACAGAACAAAATACAACTGTAGATTAAATAAAAATACACTACACCTTCGTTTAGGAATTACTACATCTACGTGCCATATTATTAACGTCCAACGTATAAAGAAATAGTTTAAATACGTGTAATTCGACAGAGTTCTTGAAGTAATTACGGAATCAAACAAGAACTCAAGAGCACTCGGAAGTTAATGAGCGCTCGAAAGCTTAATAAGCGATTTAACTCAAGATTGCTAGTTGAGACTTGTAAAGAAAACTGGATTTACAACACTAAAATACAAATGACAATTTCAAATTAAAATTTCAATTGTGATGCTGCTGGGTAATTAAAACTTGCAGTTACATTAAACTGCCATACTCGATCGAAAATAATAGAAAAATTAAAGTCACGGACGGACAAACGGAGAATAAAGTTGAAGAATAATAAAAAGAAAATATTTTAAAGTATTATTAACTAAGAAAAGTCACACAATTGGGTTGATTTTGTTCCTGTATGCGTAATCTGACTATAGATAATTCTCATCGAGAACATTACACGAGATTATTTTCCAGTTTACACGAATAAAAGTAACCTAACCTAACTAGACACATTTCATTAGTCAAAGGTTCTGCCTTAAATATTTATGGTATTGTCAGACAAAGACAATTTTGTCCGAATAAGAGATCTGACTATAACATACATTTTAACCATATTTGTGTTTCATTTGTAGAGGAAATAGGTCCTCCGTCTGAGTTCTTCGACTTGAACATGCTGGTCATAACGTGTAGTTCCATACTTCTCGTTTTGTGTCTGCTGGCCTTCACGTGCATACTTCTGAGGAGACAGAGGTAAGGACCGCTTTGATACTAGAACTATATTAAAACTTATGCGTATTTAGAGTATTTATAAGAAACTACTAAAATATATGAAATGATATAATTATAATTTTATTTATTCGGAAAAATATTAATGGAAGTTTATATAAAGAACCAACACATTTGCGAAAACCGCAGCGTAAACGGCTCTTACGATATAAGCGATAGTGTTCGTATATTAATTAATTATTAATAATTTAAAAATTACTAGTTCATAGAATCTTACTAATAAAATAATTGGAGAGTTTAAATAAATTAAATAGTATATAGATAATTTATTTATTAAACACGTCCAGTTTTAAACAACACCATTTCTCATTGATATTATTTAAAAAAAAAAAAACATAATATTTTTGCGTCATTTCCGAGATCGCCATTTAATCCAATCCAATTAAGCCCAGCAGTAGGACATTTACGAGGTTGTTATTTTACTTTTTACTTTACCATAATTTCCGAGAAACCGTTGTATTGCTGATTACAAACATATTGCTTATTAAACAAGAGTAATTTCCGTGGCAGACAAAATTATGCATCACAGTATCGTCATTCCATCGCCGATGAAGTGAAATCCAGAAACGAGAGTGTCGCCTCACATTCCGAGCACAAGGAGCGTTACGCGCACACTCCGCGAATATACACATCGCCCGTTCATCCGAGGAAAAGTAAAAATGGTTTGTACTTATATTTTTAATTTATATACTTAATAATATTTCGCAAATTAATTATAAATGCCTCATACAAAGTGTGAAATATGAAAACAGTAATTTTTATATAAGAAAGCAGTCTAGCAGGATACAATTTGAGAGTTTAAATGCTGTCATCTCCGTTCGGAAACATTAACGTTGGAAGGTATGACACGCCATACTTCAATGTGCTATTAAACGCTCGGTATTTAGCTTGCCACATTTTAAAACAACATCGTCATTAAAGAGAATGCATTTGTTTAGTGGCTTGCTTATATAATGGTCCATTGTGAAGCGCTTGAATCGAAAAATAAATATTCTTCATATGACGCAAATCCATAACTTTTTTAATCCGCTAGATTATTCAGACTGGCAAATTGATTACCTAATGGTAAGTGGTCACCACTACCTATATATATATATTGGTGTTATAAAAAATCAAAAAAAAGTTAAAGTTTATGACAAAAAAAAAATACATTGATAAATAAGGCATATCGATACAAGATTATATTACAGTTAAAATAGCGAAGACTTAGTATTTATTGATTTCTAGTAACTACTGAGTTCTTTGCCGGTTCTTTACGTAGAATCTAGTTTTCGAACCGGTAGCATCTAATTGAACACTGCAATATGACGATTCAAAAGCGCTTTTATGAGTTTACTTGAATAAAGAATATTTTGAAGATTGTCCATTCAAAACATAGTAATTTCTAAGTATGAGAATTGAGATCGATAATGGTAGCATGTTTGAAGACTGGGTGGTACCTACATAAATGGGCTTTAGTTATTCAATATCTAATCACTATATTTACTTCACAGAAATGTTCGAGATCAGTCCATACGCGGAATTCGCGCTTGGATTCAGAACGTTCGATCACGTGGAAAACCAAGATCTGCCTAGCAGGCTGCCGAGCAGACCTAGATTTGATACTGGTGAGTATTTACCTAGCATTCAGTTAACAATAAAAAACGAGTTCATTGACACATAATCGACATCGAAGTTGGCTCTGACATAAAATCTATGCAGATAAAATCAATCACGAAATTTCAGAAACTGTAACACCAACAAACTTGAAATTTGGCAGGTAGGTTTTTTATAAGGGGTAGACATCCGCTAAGAACGGGAGTTACAAAACCGTTTACAAAGGGGTGGACCATTAAAGGAGTAAAAAGGGGCTTGGAAGTTTGTGCTTCAGTTAGTAATAATATAAATCAATTTATGAAATAATCCTTAATAACAAATGCGTCTAGCCTGATAACCAACCCCCACGAATCGTGAAGGTCTATGATAACTTATATGCCATCCTTAAATACGAATTAATGTTTGTCATAATTCATGAACTGCTGCCCAATCAATGATTAGCGCGCCGTATTCTATATCAGCCGTATCAATTTAAATTAAATATTAGATCTACTTATACTTTTAAAATCAATGGATTAAATTTCCGACTAAGAAAATAATTATGCGACGAAAACTAACCATGAAGTTCCTATTTTGATTAAAACGGCTCCGAGACTTCCTCGAGCAGCTCCTGCGGTTTCCGATTTTTGATTATCCACGCCCCTTCGAAACGTTTATCGGAATCTAGATTCCGATTTCACAAAAAGTAAATGTTTCCTTTATGATACGTCAGCTATTAGTTTAAGATTTATGATGAATTTAATGATATTTGGTGACACAAGGCACACAAATATTGAAACTATGTTTGGCGATATATCTGATGAGTGGGCAGTGTCTACCTAACAAGTTTGCACAAAACAAATAAAAATCAGCTAGACGGTGTATATTTTTATCTTTTATATTTAAATCAGGTAGTTAGGCTATAGGCTACCTGAAGGTAAGTCGTCACCACTGCCCGTATAGATTGTCACGTTAAGAAATCTTAATCATCTCTTACATCAAAAAATCTCCACCAACCTTCGGAACTAAGATTTTACGTCCCTTGTGAAATAATGCTAGTACAGTTTAACTGTCCTTTAGTAATCAGAATATTTCCTATATACATAAAATAAAATTTGTAATTTCCATAATTCTCCACTTAAAATGCATTTAAATATTTGCGAAAATCATTTTACTACTTGAATTAAGTTTTTAAGTTGACGCTTGATGCGGTGTTTATCTCGAGTTACCGTTAAAAGATTTTATGTATAATATAATAATACTTTAACTGTCTCTGTACATAATATACTTTTGTATTAACGTCATAACTATTAATGAGATAGGAAAAAGCATTTTTTCTCTTTTATATTTTGTATTTTTGTAAGATAGCTTGGTGGACGAGCAAATGTACCATGATGGTATGTGGTCACCATCGCCCAAATACATGGTTATCGTAAGAAACATTGACCATTACTCACATCACCAATGCCTCATCAACCTTGGGATAAAATGTTAAATCTCGTTTGACTGTAGTTAGACTGACTCACTCACTCACCCTTCCAACCGGTATAAAACAATACTAAATATGTTTGAATGTATTATGAGCGAGTGGTTGCACCCAGCACTTGCACTTAGCCCTGCCACCAAGGCGCAGGTAAATAACTGCGAACAGCACACTCAACAGTTATTCTACCGCTAAGCAACAATACTTTGTATTGTTCTATTCCGATTTGAAAGGTGAATGAGCCAGTGTAACTACAGACATAAGGGACATAACAATTTAGTTCCCAAAGCGCATTGGAGATGTAAGGAATGATTAAAATTACGTCATCTTATGACTTTGGACGGTTTTAACCACTTATCATCAGGTACTCTATTGCCTTCCAATTTCATCAAAAATAAAAATATATATTTTAAACGGAATTTAAGATCACTGCTACGATTATGTTCTCCTGGCTTAAAGATTTTTGACTTAGAATTATTACTATTTCAAGTGTATTCATAAATGTGTTCAAATTATTAATATTTTATAAATAAATTGGTATTAAATAAAATTATATAGCTACTATGAAAATATTATTTGTATTTGTATTTTCATGTTTTTGGGAAGCAGTTCTCTTACTCGGCTTGCGGTAGAGTGAACTGGCAGAAAACGAAAGGAAAAATCAATCATCCAGGCGACTCCTTCTCTATCTCTGTCTATCACATACTGTGTACTAAATTAGTTTTAATTCACATGGGAATTTTTAATAACAACTTTATTTCTTATCATTTAGTTATTCTCAAACTTGGTTAATTTAATTGATATTATCTGACATATAATACATAATATAAAGCAAAAGTAAATTCGTTTCGACCGCGAATCCCAAGACGCATCTCGTTTTTTTTTAATTTCTCCGCATTTAATTATTCTCAAAGGTTTTTAAATAATTTAATTATGTTATGAGCGTACTCCTCCCTTAAAGGCCGGCAACGCACCTGCAACCTTGGTGTTGTACATGTCCATGGGCGGTGGTCACTTGCCATCTGGTGAGCCCCCTGCTCGACTGCCATCTATGATATAAAAAAAATCCTTATTGAATACATATCATAATAAACATATCCGTCTTTGTTCGATATTAACTTTCGGCGTTGGATTTTAACCCAACATAAAAGCTGAATGATACACCTTTTCGGGTCACATCACGTTTGCAGACATCATAAGTTAAGATTTACTTAATTATTTATGTTTGTTTATTTATATAAATTTGTTGCGTGTTTTTATTATTTTTTAATTTTTTGTTCTTTTTTCTTTTGTTTTCTTACGGTCATTAGTTAATGTTTAATTTCCTATGGTTTTTATTATTTATGTTTGCAATGTATGTTTGTCCTGAATAAACATTTTCTTATTCTTATTCTTATTTGATTGTTAATAATAAAAATATTAACTGTAACTGCTAATTGGGAAACGCTTAAGAGGGTTCAACCCACTCAGGTGGGCCTGTTCAAAGCCCTGCCACCGCTGTCTGAAACACGAAGATAAATTGCCGTATAAAGGAAACACAAAGCTTTATTCCAAGTCTCTTATATTAGTCCATTTTCTAGATAAATTCTAAATCCATCTTCAATTTAATGTTTCGTTTTCAGCGCACATTACAAACGTAGGGAACAATTTCCGGTTACATTGTTATTTTGGTACACGGATGAATTTATTTAAAGCCATTTGTATGTGGAATGAACAAACATAACCGTACATTTTCATCTATTATATGTTTTTAACCGATTCAGATTAATCAATTTGGTTCTATATTTTTATTTTTGTACCTTAGCACTACGTCATTTAAAAACCAATTTGAAAAAAAAATAATTTCTTTCTTTTTTAAATACTTATGTACTAAATATTTCGATTCGAAATAGGTGATCGAGTCGATTATATATTGCTTAAAATTCTCGACCAAATAAACTAAGAAACCCATTAATTTTATTTAAACTTTATCATTAATAACAAATTTTTTTTTGTATTAATATTAATATTTTTATAGTGTTTATTTATTATAGTAATATTTGTTCATACATTTTTAGCATATTGATCTCTCTCTCGTGATAGTATCTCCTTAGCTCATACAAGATGACCGACAAAGTACACTTAGTAAAAACGTTTTTACCAAGCATCTATTGCTTGCGGTCAATAAAGTTAAGTAAATAAAAATCGGTTCATTACAATGGATTGATTAATTCTAAAAGGAAAAGTCCTATATTTTAAACAAATAAAGTGAAATTTCTTAAAGTTTCAACAATTCTAAATTCAAATTCATACCCGAACGATCTAAAAACATCGACAGCATTTTTTTCTTTTATTAGTGTATACCATTTTGAAATAGGCATTTATTGTCATGTGCAATACGTTCTCAATTCCAAAATTAAATGATATCCGATTTATTCTACAATCATTTAGACATTATTTTTTGCTTTTTTAAAGTCGTGTCCTTTGTTGTTATTATGTTGGTATGTATACTTGTACATGCGAAATTCGACATTCAAATTCTCGCCCAACTGATGAGTATCATCCAGATATTCATATTTTTACCATTCAAAATTTGATATCCTTTGTAATACACGCTAAATTCGAAATTCAAATTCTCGGCCAGTGTCCCATAAATCGTATCCTGTGTGTCAATTATTGTCCTCCGTTGCTCCAATTACTATGAGATACAACACCATACTGTACAAGGTACAGTTAAAATTGAATCATCCTCACAAAGGGTATATTCCTTTGAAATATGAGTTCGCTCAGAAATCTATGTGCCCACGATACGTGGACTTTGTTCTGTTGTAACTCGATTATGCCTTCATTGATCATTGGAGAGAAAGTACACTTAGTTTCAAAATTCAATAGATTTACGTGTAATAAGAGCTTATTCATTCGTTCTCATTCGATTTTATTAGACAAACCAACGTGTTAAGCTAATTACGATTTTGCTGTTCTATTTTGAATTGGGATGGAATATTATGATAAAAGCATCTTAACCGATGATTTCGGGTTCGAACCCAGGCAGGCACCACTGAATTTTCATGTGTTTAATTTGTGTTTATAATACATCTCGTGCTCGGCGGTGAAGGAAAACATCGTGAGGAAACCTGCATGTGACTAATATCAACGAAATTCTGCCACATGTGTATTCCACCAACCCGCATTGGAGCAGCATGGTGGAATATGCTCCTAACCTTCTCCTCAAAGGAAGAGGAGGCCTTAGCTCAGCAGTGGGAAATTTACAGGCTGCTAATGTATTATAATAAAAAAATGAAGTAACATAAAGTTACCGGACATAACATCTCAAATAAAAGGATTTTTTTGAATTTCGTTGTCATAAAATCTCAGTATTCTCCATTACTGAAGAATTAGAAAAGGTCTCCCAAGATGGCCTTAGCCCAGTAATGTGACATTAACTTCCACCATTATTACTATTAATGTAATAACTGTTAAATATACATTTCTTATTGTATTACAGTCGTATTCATTAGCCATATAACATATATTATGTTATATGGCTAATGAATCTTCTCTAATTAAATACAAATACCTAAAATTGAAATGTATGTTTTTAATGTCACTCTGTCGAATTCCGCTGCAAATAACTGATGTAATGAAATAAAATAGTAGTTGACGAAAAAAAAATTAAACCAAGTTATATTGTTAACGAAATCCAATTAAACTTCCACGCGGACAAAGTCGCGGAACAAACGTAGCAGTAAATATATTTAAAAATAAACAAGCGCCACTACGAGCGCTTATTGGCGGTCGTTCTTGGAAAAAATTGTCGATTCGATACCGGTGACAAATTTACGTTAAATTAAATTCCAAAAGAAACTTATAAAAACCTATTGAAATGGAATGTTTTAATTAATATTGTTTTATTTCGTTACGTGTATGGAAAAATAATATATGTTTCTATCTTGTACTACGACATATGCCGATAATTATCTTGATTTTGATTCGCAATTTCATAATTGGATTCCAACGCTGCACAGCAGTGCCGATAAATTAGTACACATGTATACCAAAATGGGGGAATTTACCCGATTTCATTAACCAATTAGTTTACCTGGCGTCTATTGTATATGAATTTGTCATATAACGATAAATATGTCTTCTATATATTATATTTATATTTTAACAATCTTTCCCTTTTTGTGCTTTTTCGCTGTACGAGAAGTATTTGGCGATGAAAAAATTTACAACGGAAATCTTTTTGTCATTTAATAGATGGTCTGGCAGATGTGCCACCTGATGGAAAGTGGTTACCATCGCCCTTGGACATTGACATGAAAAAATAATTATCTTAATATACCTAGTCCTTTATCTACCATTTATATATGTATCAATCTCGGAGTCTTCTTTATCACAAACACACAGTTCATCCAATTTTTTTGCCTGTTTTTTAGTAAACCTAAACCTTTTCAATGCTGGTCCATGCCGCAATAATTGTCAAATTTATCTTTTCGATAACGTTTACGCTATATTAACATTAAATACATAAGGGACCATATACTATATAGCAATTGGAATTGAAAAACACCCAATAATTATGACCACATAACTTGGTTGCGAGAATGCCAGCAGCATTTCTCCTTTTATTCGCAATGTCAGTTCTCTAGGCGAAAGTAACCAGCCCAAAAATCACTTATTTTAGTTTTGAGTTCAATGAGTAAATATCACGAAAAAAATTGCCAGAATATTTTATCAGACCTCGATTTAGTATGTCTGACTACCTACGAGTCAATTTGGATTATCTATCGATTATAACAACCATTTTCATGTATCGATAAAATCTCCAGCCTTTATAAAGCTGTCAACGAAAGCAATTCCAAAAGTTTTATTTACCATATCGTAACTTTGTATGGCAACGCAAATAGCGATTTCATTTTTATATATATTTAAAAAAAAATATACTGGAAGCATGTTTTTAATACATAATGTTACTTATAAATTATTTATATTTTTTCTTATTATAATAAAATATTTTATTTTATTTGTGAATTTTTTTATAGTAACTTCTTTCTTTACCAAAATTATATATTCGTTTTATCTCATAAAATTACACGAAGAAAATAGTCATAATCTTTCTTGACATCATCATAAGTCTTTACAGTTCTAGGTGGACATCTTAAGAATTGAATTCGAGCGTAAAACAAAAATAATAATTGTTACATACTTAATTAAAGTTTCTTAATGTTCATTCATTTCATAATATAATCGATCTAACTCAACTCAACAAAATTATTATTTATTATTAACTTCCCGAATGAACCACGTCAATCCAGCGATCAGCCATTCATATTCCCAAAATTCGGCTACAGGCCACTATTAATACAATTTAATTGAAGTTTCCTAATATTTATTCACTTCGTAGTATAATCGATCTAATTCCACTCAACAAAATTATTATTTATTATTAACTTCCCGAATGATCCACCTCAATTCAGCGTTTTGCCATTCATATTCCCAAAACCCGGTTACAGAGCACTATTAATATTATGTTATTCCTCCCAAAAACATTAAAATGGCGCCTCGATTCCATTCAAGACCTAACATCTACTCTGATTGGTCGTGAAGTATGATGCAACATTATAATAGTACTACCATTAAATGAATTAGTATACGATACCAAATGTAAAAATACAAATACATTTCAAATATTTACAAAGCAACATAATATACTTTATACATAATTTGCTTTGTTTATTGAAAATTTTCGCTACATAACACAAATCAGTATTCAAATATTTCAATGACGTAATTAATTAAATATATTACTTTCATTTGTACTTTCATAGTTCTATAAAATAAAATATGTTTATAAATGATGACAAAACATACACAGGCACACACATTGAAGAAAAGACGGATGGAAATATTATTTTTACGTGATAAACGTCATACAATCCACAGAGAGAGAGATATACGCAAATTAACTTTTTTTTTAATATACAGAAAGCCATTTATTAACAAGTTATACTTTAAATATAAGAATTATTAACATCAAGTCCTTCAATATATACAAATGTTAAATAAAAATAGTTACTGTATAAGTCATGACCGCGTAGAAGCAGCATTTCCCCGTTGAATCGCATTTCCGATCCTCCGGGCAAAACACGATCGTGACACTACGTGAATATATTACAAAATAATTTGTTAATAGATTTTAATTTTTTTTTTGTTTACGATTGTGAATTCGGCGAGTGAGTTACAAAGATAAATTATAAAGGTGCAAAAACTTCAGATAGTAATTAAACAGCAAAAAAAATCCTCCCGTTTCGTGGCCTCAAAATTCACCGCTATACTGTATAACCATCAATCTTGATCTAATTTAATAAAATTAATGACTCCGTTGTTCTATTTAGTTCGCCTTTCCGTATTTCCCGTATTTTCCCACAAGTGAACTGATTGATCACTGTGCGATAAATTGTTTCGTTCAAAGAAGTTACTTCGATAAAGTGCTTTTAAACTTTTCGATATTAACAAAATGGTATGAAACTTTTTATGTAATGTAAACCTGTATCGTTTTTACTGTTAATAAAATAACAAATTTATAAAGGCATTTATTTAAATTGCAATGTTTTTTAGTTTGTTTCAAACCTTGCAAGATGTGTTAAAATCACTTCCTCTTGTCTTACGAAGTGGATACTTTACATGTAGTTTCAGCTCCGATGATAATGTGTTTTGTAAGCATTATTTTATAGCCAGGCTGCAGAAAAGTAACTCCTCAAAGACCATCAGTATAGTCAAGGATTTTTGTACATGAACGCATGTTCTTAATTTTAAAAAAAATACAATTAATTTATTGCTTCTTGCTAGAAAAAAAATAGGCAGACTTTGTCTATGACAACCTTGGCCTAAATAGTTTTGAATTGCCTATACTAGCTTCTCCTTAAAGCTTTGCACCCATCTTTAAGTCACCCTGTATATACTCATATGTATTGGAAATATTCCGTTACGTTTCTTACATAATTACGATTTAATAAATCGGAATAATTATGTTTTTTTCTTATTGCTTCAAAGATTATTTCGATCTTTCGCGTTGTTTCCGTCTTTGTTCAATTGAATCTATCATTATTATAATTAACTAGCTGCTCCGCGCGATTTCATCTGCGTTTAATGTGACTTCTCCGCCCCTCTAATCGTAGTGTGATATATTGTCCTAAATCTGGATAATGAGGATCAGATCGAAAAAAAAAATCTGACGGCTAGAATAGAACGGTGCGCGCTTATTAGTCAAATCAAATAGCGCCCATTCTTTTTCAGATAATCACTCCCACAACATTGCACATAAAATATATATTCATAATTAACTAAAATATTTAAAAAATGAGAGCTGAGATAGCCCAATGGTTAGAACGCGTGCGAACCGATGATTTCGGGTTCAAACCCAGGCAGGCACCACTGAATTTTCATGTGCTTAATTTGGGTTTATAACTCATTTCGTGCTCGCCGGTGAAGGAAAACATCGTGAGGAAACCTGCATGTGTCTAATTTCAACGAAATTCTGCCACATGTGTATTCCACCAACCCGCATTGGAGCAACGTGGTGGTTTGGAGCATATTGCTCCAAACCTTCTCCTCGAAAGGAGAGGAGGCCTTAGCCCAGCAGTGGGAAATTTACAGGCTGCAAATGTAATGTATGAAAAATAGTTCTATGTTTAAAAAAAATAATTCTGCACTTCAGAGTCCAAATGTTTTTAATGAAAACGTCATAAAAAAATTATTATACATAAAATATCTACATTTTTTTAAATTTGTTACAGAAACCAGTTTCCAAACTCGATCCGAATCTGATGACAGCGACAGCACGTCAAAAGCTACAGTGTCAGGATTGCCTAGACGTAAGTATACCTAAAAAAAACCTGGTTAGTTCTGCACACATTGCAACACTCACTCTTTACTTCGTGGTAGAGCTTGGTAGAAGCCCGTCTGGGTACTACCCACTCATCAGATATTCTTTCGCGAACCAGTAATATTTGGCAAAAAACATAATTAACGCCTTAGTTCTCAAGGTTGGTGGCGCATTGGCGTGCAAGTGGCCCATTTGTCCGTCTGCCTACATATATTTTTAAAAAAACACCAAGCTTTTATCAAACCAGGGAGAAATCTAAGGCTCGGTTGGTATTTATATTAAATACTTTATTTTCATTAAAATATTATTGTTTTCGCCAATGCTACCAAAGTTCCAACATTCATCATAAGTACCAGCGTCCAATATAAGTGGTCTCTCAGTTAGTTAGTTAGTTCCATGATAGCACTTGTAACCAACTAACCAACACGCCGACCAACTATAATTTCAACACTTTCCTATTATTATAATCCTATTTCTATACTAATATTATAAATGCGGAAGTAACTCTGTCTGTCTGTTTGTTGCTCCTTCACGGCCAAATTACTGAACCGAATTAGATGAAATTTGGTTTAGAACAAGCTTGTATTCCAAGGAAGTATACAGACTTTTTTTAGCATTACACCTAAGGTCAACCCCTAAAATGCTTCAGAAATATTACAATAAGTCATTAATATATACATAATTATGTGAAATGTACTTAAAATTTATTCAGATAAAGTTTATTTTCAATACGTGCTCCATATTTTTAGGTACTTCGGATACTTAGAAACTCCTGGCGCTTTGCTTGATACCATTTTAATGACGATCTGAATCGTCTCGTTTATTTGACGATGATCGTACTTCGATATACTCGTACTTGTGAAAATTTGTCGTTTTACATATTTTGATGACTTTGATTGTATGATATTGGATATTTTTTTTATTTTTTTGGTAATCCTAGCTGTTCCTTTATATGTATAAACACGGAGACACGAGCCGCAACTATAATAGTACAAAATATTTTAGCACCAAAAACACGACTGGATTAAAATTAATTTAAAGGCATCGGGCCAAACGTGTTCTACCTACCACCTACCAAACGCACTGGCGACGTGCCAATGACAATATGCTCGGAATAAGGTCGGAACGATTATATAAATTTTATCCGAACGGTATATTCGATTCGCAAACTAAGCAATATGTTCATTGACTACATGTGACGATTTTCACTTAAAATTCATGTCAAATACGCTTATAGATAGAATATAAACTATAGCATCGGTCATAGTGCATAAACAAATCTAATGCGAAACACAATAGCACCTGCGGAACCACTCTATAAGAGACTCTCTCACACTTGTTCGGATTTACTTCGATATTTGAGATTCAAATAAAACACTAACATAAATCAAAATCAAAATCTACGAATGAATAAATTGTTTTATTCGAATATCAATAATCGCTCGCTTATTAGTTAAAAGCTCGGTTTGAAAAGTTTCAATAAATTAATTCCTGACTAATTACTTCCCGGTTTAATTTGATTAAATAATGTTAATAAAATTGAAAATATTTTATTTAAATTATTATTGTTTATCATAATAATGTTAATAATTTTAATAAAACAAATAGCAAATGTACCACTTGGTCAGCACCGCCCATAGACAGAAGTACTGTAAGAAATATTAAACAATCCTTACATCGCCAAGGCCCCACCGACCTTGGGACTTTGAGAGTTGCCTTAGTCAAGTATAACAAGATATTTATATGCCGTAACTTTTAAGTAGAAACGGCATAAATGTCTATTAAGTATTTATACTTAGAAATACTATACGGATACTATACATGAGTAACACCAATAGCCTCTAAATGTCCTAAGGCTAAGATCTCCTATCTTGATTGAGGAAAAGTTTAAGAGCTTACTCCACCACACTACTCCAATGTAGGTTGGATACTCTTAGCCAATTATCATCCAACAAAAACCGAGCACAACACGAATTAGAAACACAAATTAAGCACATTCAGTGGAGCTTGCCCGGGTCTTAACTCGCAATGGGCAACATGTGAAAAAAATAGTGTTTAATAACGATATTTAGTTCATATTTCACTGAACTGCAGCATGTATATTATATTATCACGTTGCATATTCTATGCGAATAATTCTATGGAAACTTTTCAACGATCTCCTACTTAGTTTAATGTTTAACAGCAATTTGAAAGGAGATTTTACGTTAGTGAGTAATTTAACAAAATGCTCATTACTTTATCCTATTATTAAACATTATGTTAATCTTTTGAAATAGTCTCTATTTAAATAAATGCGAGGTAGTTTTGTTTTTAGATTGCATGAAAAACAAACTTTAAATTATATATTTTTAGTTTTTTTTTTTTTTTAATTAATTTGATAGCTAACCAGCTGTTGATAGGCTATGTGCAGCCTGGGTTGATTTCACTCATGAAAAACAGCAATATTTATTATTCTTCTATTCTTGTTCGAAGGGTTAATGAACCAGTGTAACAGGCACAAGGAACTCATCTTAGTTCCCAAGTGATGCATTGGCGATATAAGGGCTAATATTGCTTACAGAGCTTTGGGCCGTATAGACTACTTCATAAGGCGAATAAATTGCCTATCTAAAAAAAAACTGGCGTTGTTTGTACCGTATTTTTTTCCAGAGAACATTTTTATATCAGTCGAGGAAATTACTTTAAAATATGTAACTTTAATAAACAGTAATTTAAATTAATATGACAAATTAGTTATGTTTATTTTATTTTATTCAAAACAGACTAATTGACGTCAAAAATGATTATATTAAATTGATGCTTTTAAGCCGGAACTTAATAACAATATTATTCAATACAAAGTTTTACATGATATATAATTTTATTGATATTATTTAAAGTGTTTGTATTAATATTATGATTGGAATCTTTGTTGTTAAGTAAATATTTATAAATAATATAATTATTTGAATACTGAGCTGAGATGGCCCAGCTAGAACATGTGCATCTAAATTGATGATAGCGGGTTCAAATCCAGGCAAACACCACTGAATTTCCATATGTTTAATAATTAAATTCATCTCCTGCTCGGCGGTGAAGAAAAACATCGTGAGGAAACCTGCATGAGTCTAATTTCAATGAAATTGTGCCACATGTGTATTCCACCAATCCGCATATAGAGCAGCGTGGTGGAATATGCTCCAAACACAAAACAAATATACATTACAGGCTGTTAATGTATGATGTGGATTACGTTTAATTTTTAATTGTAAAGGAAAAAATCTGTACTACTAACACTTATAATACAGTTAACAATCAAAATATTCTTTATTCTAGCAAGCTCTTCAAAGCCCCTGTGAATCGAAGTTACACTAAATTAAATTGTACTATAACCGGCAAGAAACTTAGCAGTTAGTCTTTTTCATCAATTTACACATCGTCGGCCGAAACCACGTATTTAAGAAAAACACGTGTCCGGAAATTATTATTTTAATGATTGAAAACTGTTTGATTATTAAATTAACAATATATATCCGTAAATAGGTTTTATATCGAGTGAATAGTTCCCCCACCTAATTTTTTTATAAAAGGCCGCGCGCCCATCGGTATGGAGAGGCTCGTTCGAGCCGTCGAAGCGATCGGACCTCCTCAGCTTGGAATAAATCAAAGAAGAAAACTTCCTGCGTTTAATTTCCTAACCCTGACATTCGTGGCGTCAACGATGCTGACGTTATGTTTTTTTTTAAAAACAAGCTGAGACAAGCTTTTTTTGTATCTTGATTGAGTATTGCTGTTAGCCCTACTGGCCTTTACAGCGTCACCGAACGTTGGGGCGAGTGTTACGACTCTGCCTTAGGGTGAACCCTTTTGGGCTCGAGAGTGACGTTCGTCCTGAGGGTGTCTCCTATGAGATCGCACCTCCGCTCAGAACGTATTCGGTGGGGAGAGACAAGCTACTTTGTCACACAATATATAGTGTTTATGCTGCGTGAAAATCAATGAAGAGATTGATACGTACATGTAGTTTCGTTTCGCTCGCGTTTTATGTATTAGTCGGCACGCATAAAGGGTAGCATATATGACATATGACATATAACCTTGGGGTTTAAGCTTCATACAAAATTTCATCAAATTGTGTTCAGTTGTTTAATTGTAGAGCACAGACAGAGATACTTTCGCATTTATTAATATTAGTATACATAAAAAAGGAAAAAAATATATTATTTTGTATCATTTTGTTCTTTATATTAGACTTTACACAGATAAATAGTTATCAAAAATAAAATCCAAGCCCTTTTCACACGTGTTAATAAATCAACATGTTGTTTCAGGCCACTGCCGAACTCCGCATAACAGATAAAAAATTGGACCTTTGTTTCAATACAATCGACTAATATTTGCTGCAAATTTTTAATCTGTTAAACTTTTTTAAAAAAAGAACTGGGAACATTTTCTGCTAACGGCTATGTAAATCGAAATATTAACATTTGTAATTCGAATGAAAAATGTTTTGTTAAATTTTTCGTATATCAATATTAAAAACGAGAATTTCGATATTCGAAAAATCGTGCTAATTTTCTTTCGTCCGTGTTTTTATATCTATGTTAAAAATTCGATTTCGTGATCCCAGCGCTACACTGCCAATTTTGTGAAATCTTAAAATGTTTAACCTTTCTGTTGTAACAAATATTTGTAAACATTGTTTTTTTATTATGAAGTCACAGAACTTTGTTTTAAGAATGCACCTGTATAAAATTGTTGGTCAAAGGATTGTGTATTTTTAATCTATTTTGGTTTATTGTATAATGAAGTCATACAATTATAACTAGTCAACATTCTAGTCATAAATAGTAAAAAAATAATCTGTTAGCAAAATTAATTACCACGAGTTCAAAACAATTTAGAAAATACAATGTGTTTCTAGGAAATTTTATTTTGTTTCCAAAATTAAACTTTCGAATCATATCAATAAGGAAACTACATTAGATCTATAGAATAGTTTTAAATGGAGTCTTAACTTTGTACCGTATAGTTTGGGACTTTAACCTTTCGTGAATCATTTTTATTGGCATGTCATAACTTATGGATTTTCGAACGTTTGAAAATACACGAAAGGTGAACAACCCATTTTAGTCTTAAAACATTATTGTCAAATATATCTTTATTGAAAGACTGAGATGATTCTTCTAGAAGTAAGTTGTACTAAACGCCAAGTCTTTTTGCCAAAGCTGTTGTATTATAATTGGAACTTTGTCATAGTAAATTGCACGGAGAATTTTTCTAGCAATCTCTTTTAACGGATAAAATTTTTCCTTTGACAAAGTTGCAACTAGTTTTCTCTCTAGGTTCTTTGTTGTTAATCTAACTTAATATTGTCGTAATTATTTATGAAACGTCAAATAAAAATAAATGTTTGAAGTATATCGTTTTTTATTGCACATCCTATAATTTACAACCTTTTTATATTTATATCGAACGTCGAATATTGTCATAACATACAAATTTATTATAAAGGAAGAGGAATAAAATTTATTTTGTTCGAAATGCAGATAAAAATTTTAAAATACTAATAATATGAATTAAATAAAAGAAAAAAACAGCGAATACGTTGGAAAAAATAGTTAAGTTAGTACTGGTTGGAATCATCACGGTTCAAGCGTTATTAAAAGACGGAGTTGAATACCACTGGTATTTTAGTGGATATTCTGGCGTCTTCAGGGCCGGCTTGCCCCATCAAGCGTGGGTAAAAAGCGCAAGTGTGTTTTTTCTAGCAAAAAAAGTGCTGATTGGATTATAATTATTTTATGTCACGATAATATTAATAATACGTCTGTAAAATTTTAAGGATAGTGACAAAGTTTATTGACTTATTGACTAAGTTATTGACTCGAATGGCATATCAGTTTGAATCATAGGGATACGCGGTATCAAACAAACTTCACCTTTAGATTTACCAGTTAAGATCGTAGCTTCGATCAAATTTGGCAATAATTTTTTCACTGTCAATCTGGTGCAATTACACAGTTTTGGTGGATTAATATTTCGCAATAATATAATTAAAGAACCAACTTTCAGATTTAAGCAGTGCGGTGGCATACCAGCTGGAAATTCAACTGGAAAGTTCAGTGCCTCATCTTGATTCATAGCACTGTCAATTGATTTATATGTCGTGAATACACCTGGCAGTATCTCTCGAATTTTAAAATTAATAGCATTGATATGAATTTTCTTTGGCGCTAAAATGGCGCGTTCTCTCAACCAATCATGATTTATATAATTCTGAAGAATATTCGGAAAAACACATTCTGATTTTTGTATTATTTCTAATGACAGCTCAATCATTTTTAAAATAAGAAATTGTGTTACATGCCAGTATTCAATGCTATGCCATGGGTTATTTGGAAATAATAAATTGAATTAAGACGTTTATTGAAATTAGACGACTATTGAAACTGGTGGATGAGTTTACTCATTTTTAATTGATACTTACTTTTAATTTGACAGACAATTCCCCGTCTAAAAAATCTCCATTAACAAAATGACCCGCCATTTATTGAAATCATTTGTTACAAAAAATGTAATAAATGAAGAACCACTCGACCGATTTCGTGCAAACTTCACATAAACCATCTACTAAATAGTCCGAACAAACTTAGAAAATTTAGTTTGGATAGATGAGCCCGTTCTTGAGTTATAAAGTGACAACGAAAAATGCCACTTATTTTTATATACGAGTATAAGATAAAATCACGTAGAAAGTTAGAAAAACAGTATTCGAATCGGAATAATAGTTCTATATTTGAATTAGACAGCATTCTGATATTACGTTGAAATCAACATCTCAGGCCCTAATGGTACTTGAAATTTAATAATAATAAACCCTTATTTTTGCATCACATGAGACACTTAGTGGCAAAGGTTAAACTATCTAACGTTCCGCAGTTTCTTGTATGCGTAAATAGATTAACTTATGGATATTGCTGTCTCCCCCACTAAGTAACTTGTTGGTAAGGCAAGCTATGTATCGCAGAATATCTGAGTGATCAGATATTCTACCATCGAACAGCAATATTTATTGTAGTTGTTCGATGTGCAGAATGATTAATATTTCTTACAGAGCCAATGTCTAAGGACAGTGGTGCACATTTACCAACAGGACGCCCATTTGCTCGTCCGCTTATAAGAATACACATAATCATTTCTTATACTTACCTTAAATTAGTGTTATTATTATTAAAAAAATCATAAAATTATTTACTATAAAAAATTAAGGCGCCGGATATAAGACATTTTTTTATTGTTATTCGTAGTAACTATGAAACCCAGTCACGGTTTGCTCGCGAAAATTTAATTATACAATACGACTTAGTGCACTCTGATGGTACTGAGTCCAAAATTTCACGCACGTGCAAATAAGTGTACAAATAAAGTTTTAACCTAATATTACCAACGATACGCGAATTCAAGAATTCGAATAATAACAAATGTATTCTTTATCATAATATTCGTAATGTCATAAGTCAGTTGTCTGGAAGTGATCGCTATGTAGCGATAAGGTCGCCAAAACTGTACGCCACTTTTACTTAGGCTGTATCCATGTTTTATTTACTTATTTTCTCTTTGAGGTGTACAATAAAGTATAAAGTAAAAGAAAATTAGTTAAACATTTAAATACAAAACAAATCATTAACAATGGTTACTTTTTTTATTTTCGAAATCATATGCTTCTATTTTCTCTATTTGAACTCGATAGATTTAATGGAATTTGATTTTAATGAAAAGTGTTAATACAGCGGATTTACCTGTATAAAGGATTTATTCCGGTCAACCTTTGGATTGAGTAGAGCCAAACTTATATAAAGTAAAATATATATACGTACTCAAATAGTCATTTATATAGAATAGCGTATACATACTCGTATATGTAAATATTTCTCATCTAGGGAGAGGTTTTTGTTTAACAGTGCATAACGATCGGCTGATGATGATACTAGTAAATTCAATATAAAATAATATTAAAAAAATCCTACACAATATAATTTTAACTAAAAAAATATTTGAAATGAAATAAAAAGACACATCATTTACTTCATAGTAGAGATAATAAAATTATTATCAAACAAATTTAATAAAGCCTCCTGAAGTCCTCGGATGTCGACAAGAAGCTCACCAGGCGAACATAAATCATACGAAACATGGTCTGGGAATTAATGTAACTCATACGGTTTTTATTGCCCAAACTTTTAAAATAAGAACACATTCGAATATAGTGGATTTTCAACGCGTCTAGAATTGTTTCTCTTTTTAATTATAAATAATAATTATTATTCCTTCACCGGTTCTTCTCAGAAATGAGGTTTTATTTCCGAACCGGTGGTAGATCAATCAATAAGAAAGTGTAATACTCCTATGTCAAATAAAGATATTTGAATTTATTACGATGTTATAATCCCTCTTGCTAGAAACTTAAGCGAGAATTTTATGCCAAACGTAGAAATTGTTTGATATAAACTACAAAGTAAGTCGGACTCTGGAGTAAACGCATAAAATAATTTATATATTATATTTCAAATATAAAACTCTCTTTTAAAACAACTCGTTCACACGACCTGCATTTTGCAAAACTAAGGTTTATTATTTAACGGTCAGTGGACTCCAATGCGATACGCGACCATTTATTTTATTTCACAAAACGTAAATTTTAATCTCTTAATTTTTTACTTTTTCGATTGATAACTCAACAACGATTCAACAGTAGTTGAAAAATATATAATAGAAAATAAATAGTATATAAATGCAATTATCGTATCGTGGGCGAAAATCTAGTTCTAGAAAAAAGAACAAGAAATTCAAGTAACCTTTTTTCAGGATGACGAATAAACTCATGGAGATGATCTTGATTGACAATAGTTTAACTTTTCAAAACTCTCCCATACATTATTTAAAAATTAACCTTCTTGATTTATGCAGTTATATGCCATTTTTAGGATTCCGTATCTACAAAGTGTAAAATAGAACCCTCATAGGGCCACTTCGTTGTCTGTTAAGACCTTTATTCTTAGGGACGCGTCCAAGTTGATATTAATATCAAATATTTAAGTCGGCAATCCTTTAGAGTAGTGAAAGTATCAAACTTACGTTTATGTCGAGCATTTTGATCCTCACAGGGCATTCAAAAGGGTTAGTCAGTCCCGTTGATCTAGACTCACACAAGTAAAGGGAAAAAAATCCGAAAAGCGTGTAGAAATATCACAAACATGAATATAATACTCAGTTCTCGTGTTGGACGTAATTATTACATACATTTTTATTTTCAATGTGACTGAACTTAATGTATACTTAGATTTACAGCTTATAATAACTTTTTTGTTTATCCTTTCGTGAAAAACAAAATAGTAGGAGAGCCTTAAAGTCTTAAAAAGTAATTCTATAAAGATTCTTAATGTTAAATTGTTTTAAGAAAATTGAAGCTATAATTGTTATATTTTTTAATAAACTAATTTTTCTTTTTTTTAATTCAGGATTTTTTTCGATGATGTTCGATAACGAAAATTTTCTAACAATATGTTATAAGTAAGTATGGTACCGAAATGTGGACACTAACTGTGTGACTGGTTCACACATTCAAGTTCCATAAGCGTGCTATAGAGCTAGATATGTTCGGAGTATCTTTGAAGAAAAAAAATTAGGGATCAGAAAAGAACCGGAGTTGCCGAAATAAAAAATCTTGAAAAATCAGCAAACACAAGAAGTAGGTTTGTCACGTCTATCGAATGACCATTGGATTACCGAGGATTCGTAATAGAGTGGAGACAAACGCAGCATTGGTTATCCTCCAACCACGTAGACCGATGAACTGAAGAAAGTGGCGGAACTCGAAGTGGAAGTTTTTCGCACCTTAGAGACTTGTCTATTGTCTAGATTTTTATCATGATTGTAATATGTCTACGTTATGTGTCAATAATTACATTATTAGTGAGTCTAGTGTGTACTTGTTAACTTGGTGGTAGGACTTCGTCCCGTCTGGCAGTCTGGGTAGGGACCACCCACCTATCATATATCCTACCGCCAAACAACATTACATAGTATTATTGTGTTTCGGTTTGGAGGGGAGTAAGCCAGTGTAGCTACAGGCACAAGGGACATAATACCTTAACTTCCAACACCAAATTTTCATGTCTTTTTTCTTTTTATTTACATAATAGTTATTTACATTAAATCGTTAAATATATACAAATATGAATTAAAAATAGTTACTGTATAAATCTTGACCGCGTGTAATGGCGGCAAGAATACTACCAGCATTTCCCCGTTGAATCACATTTCCGATCCTCTGGGCAAAAAATTAACCAGCCCTCCTGTCACCAGTACAGGCAATAAGGCGAGTTATTATACTTTTAATGAAACTTTTTGCAATACTACTAATCCAAGGGTCAAATGATTCAACAGAAAAACAAACTTATTTAAATGCGAGTATATCAAATCACATAACATCAAAAACACGTTCAGTACGAAACCCCTTAAACAAATAAAACTTGTCTGAACTAAGCCGTAATTCATGCAGACGTTGGGTCTCCTAAATCCGCTCACCGTAAATAAATAACTCTAAGCAGTAAATCATGTAAACAAACTTCTATGCCCAAATTATTTAACGACGAGCCCTTAATTCGCTACTTTTACCTTTTCGGAGCAAATCAGATTAACTATAATTTTAATATATTGCAGTTAAATAAGTACCTACTCCTCTAGTTTGGTAGAAATTTCAAATAGAGATATGAAAAATTGCTTTGTAAATTCAACTGTTGAAAAATATACATAAAAAGGTAAAGTACCGCTGAGTTTCTTACGACTGTACAGGTCTGAGGTGTTTCTTTCCGAACCGATGGTAGATTTTTTCCCTAATAAGTAGATATAGATGGCTGAATTACACTAGCGCAACCTCGCAATAACGTCCGCCTTAAATTCTATTCTTGAAAAAAAAAACGAATATACAGAGTGTAGTTTTCCAAAAAAAAATCCTCTTTCTTAATTATTAAGTACAATCTTAATCTTAAGCATATCAATATATTAAATACCCTTCTGTAACATTATATCGGGACTCGGAAAGCACGTCAAGTGATGGTCCAGCGCCTGAACTTCGTCTGGTTATGTGTCGTATAATGAGAGTGACCGAATAAAGATAATACAGGTGCACCTGTATTTGCGTAAGAAATTGTGTACGACAATTGTACGACATCATCATCAACGTTATAATATTATATAATATGAACGAGTAATTCTTATATTCATTTTAAATACATTAATATTTTGACGACCTCCGTGGTCGAGAAGTGTGTACACCGGTTTTCATGGGTACGTCACTCCGAGGTCCCGGGTTCGATTCCCGGCCGAGTCAATGTAGAAAAAGTTCATTAGTTTTCTATGTTGTCTTGGGTCTGGGTGTTTGTGGTACCGTCGTTACTTCTGATTTTCCATAACACAAGTGCTTTAGCTACTTACATTGGGATCAGAGTAATGTATGTGATGTTGTCCAATATTATTTAAAAATATAAGAATGATTCGTTCAACATCGCATAAATTAATTTATTTCGTGTATCTCAGAAACGATTTAGTGATTTCACAAATAAATTGTATTAAGGTTTTGGTTTTTAAGTTTACGAATCGAAAAGAAATACATTTATATTATGAGCCGACATGGCCCAGTGTTTAGAACGCGTGCATTTTAACCGATGATTACGGGTTCAAACCCAGGCAGCACCACTGAATTTTCATGTGCTTAATTGTATTTATAATTCATCTTGTGCTCGGCGGTGAAGGAAAACATCGTGAGAAAACTCAGATGTGTCTAATTTCTGACACATGTGTATCCACCAACGCGCATTGGAGCAGAGTGATGGAATGAGCTCCTAACTTTCTTCTGAAAGGGAAGAAGGCCTTAGTGGGCTAAGTGGGAAATTTAAAGGCCGAGTGAATCTCGGTCGCCCAAGTACTATAACAGATAACAAATTCGAGTAAAAATGGGCAAAGTTGTTAACATACATATATGCCCAATTTGATGTTAATTTATAAACAATATTAAATAGACGCTACTTATTTTAATTAGCTTCATACTGTTTTCTTTATTCTTTTATGTAATCTGAACAACTAGGAAGTGACTCTCCTCAGAGCATTAACATATTTTTCGGGTAAGTAAAGTTAAGACTCTTTTGCAAAAAAAAATAAGCACTTCACAAAACACACAGCCAAACACGAACTCTCACACTTACATAATAAACCAAAAAAGTCTTGCAATTTCAGTTTCAAAGGTAAGTAAGTAAAATTATGACTCATGCGAAAAAATAAACACTTCATAAATATATACAAGCAAATAAATACGCACACATACACGTAATAAAACAAAGTCTTGCAATTTATATTAATGTAACTTATTAATCAATTCGAGTAAAAAATACGTAATCAAAAATGTTTTTTTTTAAATACTTACATATAGCTTTGGTCAGTGCTTGCAACTTTTTATTATTAAAAAAAATGGCAGACGGTGATCTCTTCTGTCAAGTGGCTATGGAACAGTTGGCTGAAAGCCTCACATCTTAGCCTCAAAACTATTCTACGGCCATTGTTACTCCGTGGTAGCTTCACACTAGATGAGAGGGCTATATCTTGACAAGGATTGTATACATATAATATGTGAGCGATTCGCGATACATTTTCATTATATAATAGGATATAGTATTGGATCTATAAGTATAATTTACCCTAATACAAACTGAAGAAAAAAATCAATAAGAATCTACGTACATCCAAACTAGTTGTCCATAGCCCATCAGTAGAATATTTATAAGTTGTTACTGCTTCACCAATTTCAGAAAGAGACTTCAACCAATTTTGAGAATGCTTATTAAATTGTGATTTTCTGTTGGTATGCTATTACTTACTAACCCAAATAATTCTGATAAACATAACTACTCTTGTCACTGAAATTTTGGCGTTTAGGCCAGTCAATAAAGCCCGTGAAGGTCAAATAATTAGTATCGTAAAAAATTAGTAAAAGACGACAAGCTCGAAGTCCAGCGAAGATCTGCTGATGTTCAGTAAAAATATAAAATAACGCCACAATTTATAAAAATAAAATGTAAAAAAAGAAACGGGCAACTGTGAGCCCGTGGATGATGTAAAGTAAATAAAAAAAATAATAAAAAATAGTATCATTATGATTTTTTGATATGTGGTTTGGGACGTTAAAATAATAACAAATTAAAATTTTCAACCCTCTGGGGTGAACGCTAGGGGGTTGCGAGGGTGAAAAACATTTTTGCTTATAACTTTGTGAAAAAAATTGTTAGATGGTTGAAAATTGGACAGAAGGTGTAAATAATTATAATTTACCTTGTATTAAAATTTGAACCTTTTTTATTTAGTGAAAAATTAGTTATTAACAAAAAATAATGTTTTTTTATACCTTATTTATTTGAACATTTCTACTTGTAAAATTACCTTAGCGTTGTTAGAATGTGCGAAATGAGAATGTGTAATGTAAATTTAAATGCTTTTTTCATAAAAAAATCATAATGATACTAATTACTAGACCTTCACGGACTTCATTGATTGGCCTAGTTCTACGTTGTCACGATCTTAATCTTAATTTTTTAATCGCTGATGAACCTCCAAAACTTAAATTAAATTTATGAACTGACATCAGAAATGTTGATTTTTATATTGTAATTTATTATAATTATGTCACGTGTGTGTGTACATATTATATAAATAATTACGTATATTAAAAGATACACGTAATATGTTTTAAAAAATAATTCCGTCTCTTAATCTTCATGAGAACATAATAAAGGTACGAAGGCAGTTATCGTCTTCTTCTTAATCTCATTATAATACTTGGAGATGACTTGAGCAGAGCAGAGCCAACCCGCAAGTTGTAATTTATAAAATAGATTATTTCATCAGTAGCGTCAGAAAAAAAACCCAGTGAGATATCAGAGTTTGTTTTAATTAAATTAAAATTTCACTCCGCTGCATTGTAGACGAGGTATTCCCTTTAGATTTCCTTGTTTAATTAACATATTTTCTACAGCTTGGAGGATGTTAGAAAATATTTTAATATTGTTCATGGAAAATTATGATACTTATATAATACTAAAATACTTTGTAATTTAACTATGTTACATTATTTCAACATAGTTAAAAAGTATGAAATTGAGATTTTTCCAAATGGTCACCTACGGTTGGTGGTAGGACTTTTTGCAAGACCGAGTAGGTACCTCTAACATATTGTATTGTACCGCCAAACAGTTGTACTTAGGATCGTTGTATTTCGGTCTGAAGGATGAATGAGCTGGTGTAACTACAGGAATTAGGGACATAACAACTTAGTTCCCAAGGTTGGTAATTCATTCGCCACGTAAGGAATGACTAATATTTCTTACAGCGCCTATGGAAAGCGCTAACCATACATTCAGTTGGCTCATTTGAAGAAGCGCGGATATATTTTGTAAAAAAAAAATTAAAGATTAAAGCGAGCATATAATATTTATTGATATCATTCAATTAATATCCAATTTGCAAAAAAATAGGCTTAAGATTAATAATAACTTAATTATGAATAAATATAACAAATACTTTAAAAAATTTTAAATTAATTTTAATAAATATTTTTATGAATAAGTTTATATTTTAATAAATAACACTTACTGGAACTACAAGGAAAATTTATGAAACTCTTATTCGAACGAAATTATTATTCGAACGCGTTTTTCAAATAACGGGATCCCAGCTCAACATCATTGGTTATTTAAATTTTCAAGAATCGATGAAATTTTATTCAAATGACGATGACGAATATCGAAACTCAGGAGAAAGATTAACATAAATCGTTTTCGTCTGAAATAATATTAATTTATCCTACAAAGTAGCCTCTTTATCGGACGGGAACGACTTTGCATTGATTACTTTTTTCCCATTACCTTAAGTCATTCAACGTCACATGAATGTAAACTGAAATTATAATTCCATTATCCATTGAAGATTTTACTGCGTCAATTTTTTTAAGTAGCGAACAAAAAGCGCGATGTATTTATTTTTATCTGATAACGTCGCCGATATTTGAAAGGATATTGATTCCTGGTAAAAGTCTAAGCCGATTAACTTAATGGCTCTTACACGCTATTTCTATCGAGAGCTGAAACAAATCTTTCTTTTTCTGCATTAAGAGATAAAGATATTTTCAATTAGGACCGTTTTTTTAGAAATGGAACGAGATAGTTAACTGAGGTTATCGTCGGAAAATATATTGTAAATACATCGGTGTTGCACATAATTATTAAGATATAATACACTAGAAATTAGAACTATGTATATATATACATATGTGTAAGAGCCGAGATGGCCCAGTGGTTAGAACACATGCATCTTAACCGATGATTTCGGGTTCAAACCCAGGCAAGCACCTGAATTTTCGTGTGCTTAATTTGTGTTTATAATTCATCTCGTGCTCGGCGGTGAAGGAAAACATCGTGAGGAAACCTGCATGTGTCTAATTTCAACGAAATTCTGCCACATGTGTATTCCACTAACCCGCATTGGAGCAGCGTGGTGGAATATGTTCCAAACCTTCTCCTCACAGGGAGAGGAGGCCTTAGCTCAGCAGTGGGAAATTTACAGGCTGCTAATGCAAAAAAAAATACATATGTGTATATTATACATGCTGCACTTGCTACATATTTGTGCATCTTTAATCTTAATTTAAGTTTTTATCTTAATCTTTAAGTTAATCTCGTAGATTTTTAGCCAATGAGATACTTTAAACATTCGCCAAACGATCTTTTCGCCCATACTGTGTATATGTGTGTGTTACATGGTACAACAAGTCTGCCTATTTTTTTAAATATATTTTTTATTTTTATTTTTTCTTACAACATTAACAGCCTGTAAATTTCCCACTTCTAGGCAAAGGCCTCCTCTCCCTTTGAGGAGAAGGTTTAAAGCATATTCCACCACGCTGCTCCAATACGGGTTGGTAGACACATTTGGCAGAATTTCATTGAAATTAGACACATGCAGGTTTCCTCACAATGTTTTCTTTCACCGCCGAGCACGAGATGAATTATAAACACAAATTAAGCACATGAAAATTCAAGTGCTTGCCTAGCTTTGAACTCGCAATCATCGGTTAAGATGCACGCGTTCCAACCACTGAGCCATCTCGGCTCTTTTTCGATTTATTTCTCTTAATATTGTTAAAATAACAATAAAAACTATAGATGTTTTTTTTTTTAAAACAAAATGTTTTCTCTCATTGTCTAAAATTTACAGATAAATATATGTTATCGCAAACTTTTACTACAAATTTAATACATTCTTTTGTATATTTTACAGTTTTCACTTCAAAAACGCTTGAACCGACAATTTACTTAAAATCTGTCTGCGTATATTATCATGAACTAAACAATATGTAAAAAATATGAAAAAAAAATTAGCATAGTTTGCCGTTCGATCTGCCCTTCGCTGGAGTCTTTCTTATCTTGGAATTCGTTTGATTAGTTGTTACCTCACCACTACACGAGTAGTTGAACATCTAAGTGAGGTAAACTTCTCTTAGTAGGTTTTTAAGACAATACAGGCTCAAATTATTTACAACTTATCATGCATCATTTAAGTAGTTCTTTAGAGCAACAGTGTTTTATTTTTATTAATTTTGTTTAGAAAAAAGTATAAAATTGGCTAATTATCATCGCAAGATTTGTTTAAATTAAGAACGGATTCGGCTAGTGGAGTAGAACAACTCTATCTATATAACCGAAGATAGAAAAATGATATAGGTACATATTAGAATTCGTTTCAAATCAAATGGGATTAACATAAAAATCAATAAAAAACAGAAACGCGTAAAAAAGAGTCTACAAATAATTCGTCTGTAAAACGAACGAAATCAAATATCAATCCAATCAAATATTATCACTATTCGTATAAAACAAGAAAACAGGAGGAAAATAACGGAAATGAATAAAGGCCCCGTTCGATTTATAGCTCAAGTGGCTCGGGAGTAATGAAACTGAATAATTCATACCACTGAATATTGCCGTGGAAATAGGGCTGGCGATGCACTTATAAAATAATATAAAGCCACTTCATAAACATTTACTTAGTACTAAGCGATAATCAACGATACTGTATAAATATATATATTTATTTATATAAGAATTATTAACATTAAGTCGTTATAAGCGCCGAGATGGCCAGTGGTTAGAACGCGTGCATCGTTACAGATGATTTCGGGTTCAAACCCACTGAATTATCATGTGCTTGATTTGTGTTTATAATTCATCTCGTGCTCAGCGGCGAAGGAAAATATCGTGAGAAAACCTACATGTGTCTAACTTCAACGGAATTCTGCCACATGTGTATTCCACCAACCCACATTGGAGCATCGTGGTGGAATATGCTCCAAACCTTCTCCCTAAAAGGAGAGGCCCAGTGGGAAATTTACAGGCTGTTAATGTATAAATCTTGACCGCGTGTTTCAACGGTTAGTGAGTCGATGTATAGACTAAGGGTATATAACATATTAGTCCCCGAGGTTAGCGGCTCATTGGGGATGAAAGGAATGATATTTATCCAAAGGATCAAAAACACTTGGGTCGATCAACTTCTCTGGTATTTCATCTCCAAACAGCAATCTTTAGTATAGTTGCATTCCGGTTTGAAGGGTGACTGAGTCAGTGCAAATACAGACGAAAGTGACATAACATCTTAGTACCCAAGATTTGTGATAGATTGACGATGTAAACTATGATTAACATTTCTTACATTTTCAATGTCTATGTGATATAAACCGCTTACCATCATGGCCCATTTGCGAGTACTACCTACTTTAAATTAAAAATAATGTCCAGAAATTCAGAAATAACTTGGAGTTCGTCAAAAAACAGTGCTCGCTAGCCTGTGACTGATATATTTGTAACGCAATTGTTTCGCTCCTAAATTCGCTCAGAAAAATACGTAAATATTTCAAATTTATTTCTTCTTTAATATTTGAATTATTTTCGTATACGAAATAAAATAAGTTAAATTAAAAACTAAAAATAGCTCTTGTACAAACGTCACGACGTGCCGACAACGTCAGACGTTAGCAAGATTAGCTTTGATTTGATTGCTAACAGAATTTCCTCGTTGGATCGCAATTCGTATCCTTAATTTTATTTCACAAAATATTATTATGATTCAATTTTCTACACAAGGCAATACCACCAACCCTATTAACCATGAAGGATGCCGGGCGATCACATAGCGATTAGATTTTCATGAAGCTTTGCTGATTTCGATGAGCTATCCAGAAATGATAGGCGAATAACTTACCCTCGAGATAAAGTTATCGGTAGCTCGAAGGTTTTCATCTTAGGCTTATAAATAAGTTATAAGTTTTATCATAATATACACACTCGAAAGATAACCTATAATTTAATATTATACTAAAAATATTTTCATTTGCCATGACAGTTGACTCATATTTATAATGAGTACATTTCAGTGGAGAAGGCTGTTTGCTCTCCAGTTTATTATAACTCGCTGGTAAATGACGTTGCAGCATATCAACTGCTATACCGTTCGACCGATCATCATGGAAATAATTGCTGTATACACAGTCAGACAACCTCTGTCTAGTTTTGCTAGTTTAATATCAAATAAAATGTTACTAAATCGATAGATAACGTGCTTCATACTTTCAATTTTCTTATTTTTTTTAATATTTATATAAATCAAACTTCTACATCATAATAACATTTGCATTTCCTGCTAGAGTTCTTTAAGCCTATTTCGTAGCGGGTACTAACCGCTTACCACATTCGCCAATGCTGAACTATAATACTTATAACTGTGTTCCAGTTCTCTAGAGGTCTTGACAGTTTAAAGAATGGAAAATCAAAATATACTTCAAAGTACTCTGTAAAGTAGCTTAGAGTCATAATTTTACAGTATTGCATTATTTGTACAAACCGCCGATTCGGAATGTACATTCTACCGAGAAGAACTGGCAAGAAACTCAATAGTTACCATTTTGCATCGATTAAATTTAAAAAATCGATTACATTTCATTTACCGTCAAACACAAATGAGCACATCAAAACTCTTGCGCTTGCCGTTTGAAACCACAATCTACAATTATGTTTCAAACATAGTAACTACTGAATGATCTTGTCTATAACTGTATGCGGCTACTAAAAAATGCAATATCCGAAATACGTATTTTAATTCAGATAAAGGCAATGCAGGTTCCAAAACAAAATGCAATGACATAGTGACCCGTTTATTTACCACGCTTTGACTTTTACGATAGAACAAGAAATAGCAATTTGTGAGCTTTAAATTATTTTTATATTTCTTATTAGCGGTTTTTACGTGTTTTGTTATTCACAGACGAATAATAAATGTCTTATAATAGTAGAGGATCCTTATAAGGCTCTTTAAGACATTTCTTTTTTGAGTCATTTGTACATACCTTATTGAAGCTTGCTTTGAATTTTCACTTTATTTTAATCTTTTTAATAATTTATATTTTAACTTATATTCTAAGAACCTTGTGTTCTAATGAGATCTAAATGATCGAGGTAATTCATTTCGAAAACAGTACAAAATATACCTTCCGAGACACGGAAGTGTTAGTGCCAAGTTCCAGACTGCGGGTTGCTCCTTAGAATTTCTCGACAGAAAAGTCCAATGAACAATAAGGTTTTTAACTGAGTCATAAATAAATATTTAAATTACAATTTAAATTAACTGACGCTTCTTATTTCATTAAAAAATATGATACGTTTTTTACTGAGACCTTGAGCCCTCCTTCGACTCAACTGCCAACACTCGAATGTCAACGCAAAGCTTACATATTTATTATACATTTTATCATTCACTTGTCTCGAGATATATAAAAATTTACAACTAAAATTACAACGAACAAGTGAAAAGACGCCGCTTAGACGAATATACGCATAGCTTTTGACTTGTCAATCAATTTCACTCATTCCTCGCTCCACAATGTCTGGGATATAACTGTAATTTAAAATCCCGCGCCTCCCTCCCTGTAGGATAGTCAAGCCTTTTGCTCCTTTTATAAAATCTTCAATTAACTCTCTGTAACGTCGCTTTGACGTTCAAGCTAATTTCCAGGCCATTTTTTTCTCTCAATCGCAATTTCTTCGGAAAAATTGCAGTTTTATATTATTTTTTTTTTGTGTAATGAGCCGTTATATTACCGATTGTAGTTAAATATCTGTGCTAGAATGATGACTGAATGTACCTCTCATTGTTATTTACTTGACAAAAAGTTAAAAAGTTGTTGACAAAATCTTAATCTAGTCATGCATTGATATAATTAATTTAATTCCACAGCGCCCATTTTCAACGGAGACTGGTAAACTGGAAGTAACATAAACAAATGTACTACCAGTAAGGGGACGGCAATCCGATCGAAGAGTTTAAGAGAAGGACCAAGCCATATGTGCTATCCGGGGCACGGATTATCCAAGCAAGACCGGGCAGCTACAGAATATTTCTTATCAGGAAACAATAATATATTTTTAATCACACCGAGATATTAACTTAGGACCTCGATTGCTGCAGATATTTTTATGAAGATTAAAATGATATTAATATGATGATTAATGAAAATAATGAATAAAAAATATACAGGTACTAGCTACCCGTTCTGGCTTTTATTCCAATAGACTAAATGTTATACAGTTTATTTCTATTCCACAAACGTATTACAAAACCTATTTTTCTGGCCAGACACCTCTACAAGCGTACAAAGTGCAACTCACAAATGTTTCATAACAATTAAATAAATACTTACAAACGTGTAGAGATAGAAGACAAGAAAAATTTCAATGAATATTCTTAACGTGGCCAAAATAGATGACACATTTCCGTGTCATAATAAACAGGTAATATGATATAAAAGTTGTTAATATTCTAAAGGAAATTCACATTACAACAGTCTACGGCTGTTACATAATTTCAAATATTCCCAAGAGTTTAATATAATATAACAACTGTTTTAGGTAAGGATAGTTTGCGCGGTTTCATCCTGATATATCCCAGAGGAATATAATACTGGCTGTAAATAAGAAGTAGTTTTATTACATGGAAAATTGTGTGTGATCATTATTAACCGAGATGGCTTAAAAGATACGACTTAGATTTTGTGTTGTCTAGATACTACAAATAGTGTTCATTAAACAGTACGAAAATCGATCGTCTAATTGTCTTATACCCAGTACAACATCGTGCGAAGATATATTTATGTATGAAAACATTAAATAGAATCATTTTAAAATTTGGAATTAATTTTATTTTGGAACCGAATTGTATTTTAATCGTAAGGAAAGTTCCTCTGTACATTCGTTCTTGTCTGTAAGTATTGCGTTTACGTCGTTTACATTTGTAATTTAATAATAAATAATGATTATACTGTTAATAAGACATATATATATATATATATATATATATATATATATATATATATATATATATCAAAAAGTTTATTCTTTACATACCATATTCAAGGTTGGAACTCTCTAGTGAGTTATAGTTTCATAATATGTTCTCGTGTCAGAGCGTCAAGTGAAGGTAGACTCTTGCATAACATAGTGTGTTATGTAAAATCAACAAAAGAATAAATAACTTTTAATTAATATAAATAAAGAAAATATTATGAATTGAAATTAATGATGAATTCAAATTGACGATGAAGTAAAGGCATGTGCATGTGTGTGTGTGTGTGTGTGAATGGTTGATGTGCATGTGGTGAGTGTTGCTTATAAAGCAATACCCCAATATATCGTTTTTCTTCTATGAGCGAGTAGTTCGATCCCTTCATAACTTTTCATTTTTATCCATTCAAATATACGTTTTTATATTTTTAATATTGTACGAAATAAATGGTAAGAATTTTCTATTTTATTTATTTATTTAAAATACTTTATTGCACAACACAGGAATACATAATATAAACACAAAACATTAAATAAATAGTGCGCAAAGGCGGTCTTATCGCTTATGGCGATCTCTCACAGACAACCTTTGGTGATAGAAGCTTAAATAATAAATGAAATAGATAAAGAGAGGAGATAAAAAACTATAATACATCCCAATAATACACACATAATAATATATTATATAATAATACACGCTCTAACACCTTTGAGAGAAAAGGAAGAACAGATATCGGTCTAAAATGAGAAGGTAGCGAGGGATTGGAAACTTTAGGAATAGGAATCACTATAGCTTCGCGCCATGGAGAAGGGAAGGTACCAGTTGACAGGGAGTAATTAAATATATTGCATAGACTAGGTAAAATATTGTTAAGGGTAAGGAGAATCAGTTTTCGACTTATTTCATCACAACCAATTGAGTCTGATTTAATGCTATGAATGTGCTTCTTTAATTCGCTAATGTGACAGAACTGAATTGGAAAGGAGGATTATCAGGGATGGGTAATTTATTAAGAGAGTTGATTGTATTAAATTTGTGTTGTATATTTATAGAGGAAGAAGAAATAAAGTGTCTGTTAAGATCATCGAGATTGATATTAAAAGAAATGGCTTCCCGCTGACGCCCAATTCCCAACGATTTTAAATATCGAATGAAGGTACTATCGCTACTATCAATAGTATTTGCAATAAACTTACGCTGAGCATCACGACAGAGTTTATTGCAAAGATTTCGCAGCTGTTTATACATTTTCAGGTTATCGATAGTCGCATTTCTTTTATATTTAGCCTTCGCAGCATTGCGTTTAGCCATAAGTGCTCTAATATCCTGAGTAAGCCAAGGAGCTGGTACGTGCTTAAGCTTGATAGGTCTTAACGGGGCATGTACATCCAATAAATCGGTTAAAAAAGAATTAAAAATGCTCATTTTATCATCGATTGAACTGGCATTATAAATCGCAGTCCAGTCGATATTATTCAAGTCACTCATGAAATTGGTGTTATTAAGACTATCCTATGTACGAAATGTCTACTCAATTTCTCTCCTTAGCCGTAGAATATCCAGAAACTCTTAAATGCGAATCAACTCATTTTTAATCGGTAGCCCTAAAGTAAAATTTCAAGCTTCCAACTTCAAAATGACGGACTTCCAGACTAACCTGGATACGAAATGTCAACCCCTACTTTTTCCTTTTAGGCATAAAATTAAGAAACGCATAAATACGTATCTGCTAATTTTTAAACAATAGCCCAAAAATTAAGTTTCCTGCTTCTAACTTAAAAAATGACGTGCGTCCAGACTACCTGTATACGAAATGTTACCCCTATTTCCCTCCTTAGGCGTAAAATATCCAGAATCGTTTAAATACGTATTAATTCATTTTTAATCGGTATCCAAAAAATAAAGTTTCATGTTTTTAATTTTAAAAAATGACGGACTCCCATAAAAACTTTCATCAAATATGATAAATTAATAAACTAATTATAAACACAATAATAATTCACCTACATACCTAATAAAGTGCGAGTCGGACTCGTGGACCGAGGGTTCCATATACGAATTTATATATTACATTTTATAGGTATGTAAATAGCTCATAGATCTACCAAAAGGGAACGATGCTTGAAGATATTTCCCTTTTTTCAAGTTTTTTAAATTGTCCAATGTAAGCAGAGCCCTACTCCTAAGCAAAATGTACGCAGTGTGGGATCAATTTATATTGGTCATTTTATAAACAAATCAAAATAAAAAAATCATGATTTTAGTTTATTGTGCTATAATAACTATCTTCATGTCAAATTTGAAGTTTCTAGGACTACGGACTTTCAAGAAAAAATTCCCGTATATTCCCTAGCCCTTGGCAATTCCGAAATATCCTAAAAACAGTTTTTAGTTGTTGTTATAATCTATTGCATGCTAAATTTGAAACCCCTAATAAATATAGTCACGGAGATAGAGCTACTTTGGTTCGAAAATATAAATCCCATTTATTCCCTATCCCGTGGTAATTTTGAAAAATCCCATCTTAGTGCACCTCTGGGATACTCAAGGTATACGATTGGTGTGCGATTGATTAAGTTTAGCTACAAATGATATTGTCAAAATACCTTATAAATAGTACGCGCTAGGCTACTGTTTAAATGATTTAAAAATTAAATAAGAATTACACTTTTTGATTATACAGAACACGTCTATGATGTCAGAATCATTATTTTTTACCACCATTAAAACCCGAATACGATAATACTGAGTATATTACTATTTGGCAGTAGAATATCAGACGAGGGCAATATCTTTGGCGCAGTTGGTAATTCTTGGTCGAGAAATGCGAAGATTAGACGGAATTTATAATTCAATCGATAATTCCAATTGTATTTATATGCCCTTAGGGACCTGTATACATAACCTAAAGAATGTTATAAGATTTCATAATAATAACTGGAGAAATGTTAACCAAATGGAACGATGACAAAATGCTAGCAGCATTCCCCAGCTGAATCGTAAGTCTGATTCTCTGGGCGTAAAATTAACGTCCCCTGACACCAATGACGGCAACGAGACGTTCAGTTAATCCAAAGTTTCCACTGATAATGTTTCTGTCACTAAATTATGGAGATACTTTTTTTCAGAACTTCTCGTGAGACTAATTAGTTTTTGTGAGGTATACATCATATCATTAAAAAGTAGTAACATTGTCTATGTCTAAATTTCAGTCTTTTTGATTGGACAATAGTCACTAAACAAGACTATGAACTCATATAACTCAATAAAGATAATCACGGAGTTTTCGCGCGATATTTCCTTTATTAGAATAATTTCCGAAAATAAAATATATGAAAATGAAGTAGATAAACCATAGGCTGTATTTTCTTTTCCTTGACAACGATGTTTCTTTTATATATTAAATGCTATCCTATTATCATATATCTGTTGGTCATAACAGTAAATCAAATAATAATACATAGCAACGAACAGGTAAATGATTAGCAGTGACAGGGAACAGGGGGCATGGCGATATGCAAGTAGATCTTACCCCCATACGTCAATAAAAATATTTTCTAGATCTAACGATTTATAAAATATCATACCCGTAATAAAAAAAAATATTTAAATACAAGTGCATCAAATATCCTTTGTGCTTAATATTCAATGATACCAAGAAATCTGTTCTAATATAATAAAATTTAAAAGTTTCTTTGTGTTTTGAACGCGCTAACAATGAAACGTAAAACAGCGAATTAATAAAATATAAAAATATACAGTCGATATTCCGGATTCATCATATTTAATCAACTTATTTATAAACTTTGATGTGTGTGCTCAATGAGTGTCATCTACTATTTGATTTCGTGAAAAGGGACGGAAGTGTGTAACAGAAGTTGCGGAAGCTTGCGCTATTTGATTTGTTCAATTACGTGCACGATACTAGAGTTATCCATCAACCAACACATTTTCCGAAAGGATTGTACCTAATGTTGATGTTGCTTATTACTAAAGTCAGATGACAGATAATTCACGTCATATGCAATTATTGTAAGGCTCGGTGTTTTTTGAGAAAAAATCGTATGTTTTTTTTATATTGTTTTTCGCCACAGATGCATTCTTCCGTGCCTTGGGTTTCATTGGTTTCTTAAAATTAATTACATTAATTTGCTCCGATTTTAAAATCCATAAAACTAAATAGCAATATATCAATTAAATATATTATCAAAGTATTTATTTACTCGAGACTAACTACCTATATTTAGAGATAATTACATCCTGTATATGTATTCTGTACGAATAAAATCAAAAGTCACGGACTTTGACTATAATAATAATGAAATGTATGTACACGTAACAAAATGGCGTATCAACGTAAATCGGTTGTTAACATTTAAGGAGTGAGAAACGAAGTGAATTCTCATATAATCGTACTGCTGCAAATATTGCAAAAAGCTATTAGATTCTTTTTTTAACACCCTACAGAATTTAGTACCGTTTATAAATGTTAAAAAATTCTTTAAATAAAATATAATATAAATAACGAGTTTTATATTTTATAAGAGTTAAAAATGAAACAAAATGTATTGGAGGCAGCAATTAAGGGAGAGTTTGCTGAAAGATGTTACAGCGCTCGTTCGTAGCTGTCGCTAAGCACTTTAGTATATGTCGCGTTAAGGATAAAAGAGTCAAACACTTTTATATGGAAATAATAAAAGAAGAATGAATATTTGACTTAACTTATACCTAATAAATATTAAACAAAAATCTTAATAATATAATAAAATAACTAACCTCATTTAATAGGAATTATTAATATTGTCATTTGTTCTTAAATATTGGGAGACCGACAACATTTTTGAAGCAAGGGTGTATCCTATAATATCTAAAGTAAAGATGTTTGTGATTCAATTTAATATTATTATAACAATAATTATAAAATATATCATGTTTAACTTAGGCGAAAAAGCGGAATACTTTTATAATAGACACGATTGCATATTTCTGTCAATTATTATTTAATTTATTGGAATATAATTGACAGCTATTTATAATCTTCAGAATAAATTTCCGTGTGTACAAGTACGTGTTATATAATATTTCATTAAAATAACTCTCAGTCAAAGATTATTATTTTCTTCTCCTACAAATTATTTTCATTTGAAATTGGAACCGTATTACATGCATCGGCTTACCGCAAATATAACATTACGTAACAAATTATCATAATGGATCAAATACATCGGCATTAACTCGATTACTCACCACAGTGTACAGTCTAATGACCGAATTCAGTGAGTGCCATTTCCATATTCATGCGCCGTGGCCGTGCATTAGGTAATTGATAGTGGCCGCCATGACACTTCGAGTATACCGTCACTCTGTGTATATTGGGCTCTCGGAAACGTAGGCTTTTAGAAAAAATATATGGAAAATGAGTAGGTATCAAAGCGAAGATAGAAATCGTCATGCGACACCAGATAAGGCAAATATTACTATTAATTGACGTGTCATATTTCACTGGTGGTCGCCCATCGGTCGTAATTCGACCGTAATTCAACGGTAATAAAATATTAGATGCGTTGATTCGAAAGGGACGTAGAAACAAAGAGGCTCAACTGTACGATACCTTGTCAATACTAAAAAAAATTATAAATTGACCGACTGTCACAAAACACACAGCCTAATCCAGTGGAGTCAAGATTTATATTTCTAATAAAGAGCTCAAATTCAAGCTCAGTGGTTTAAACACTTGAATGTTAACCTAGAATAGTGGGTTCAACCTATGCACCACTGAATGTCTATGTGCTTAATTTATGTATAATTAATCCATTTCGAGATATATTTCTCAAATTCCTCTTTCAGTAATTTTCGATTATCTTGTCACTGTCTAAGTTGTTTAAACTTAACAGCCTATAAATGTTCCACGGCTGGTCTAACGGCCTCATTGGAGGGAGGAGAAGCTGTATATTAATCAATTAGAACAATATATTATATATATTCTTTAACTTATTATCCTTTTTACGTAAACAAGGTACAATAGCTAAGTATTTTTTTTAATGATATATTTAGCATTAACTGTGCTAGAATGTTTTAAATGCCACGTTAAGAGTATATAAAACAATATTTATAATTTTAAAGTCTCTTTGAGTTATCGTTAAAGCTGTTCGTTTATGTCACGTTGGATGATGCGTTTATAAACAAACAAGCGTTCTAATGCTTGTTCTATATAGTAGATACTCTATATCCAGCAATAAGAACTTTTTTAACGTTTATTTTTGTACAATCTGTGGTCCTCACATTCTAAAATAACACTTCAAAATGTCTCTAGTAAATTTTATCTCGATGAGTGCTGAAATTAATAATATTCGTTAGTTTTACGTTAAGTTAGGTGTTTTCTTAAACACTAATTCGTTTCTCATTAATAAGTAACACGAGTGAAAGCTCAACATTGTTTAAATTAAAATATTTAAGTTTAAAAATTTTATTTAAGTTTAAAATATTTAAGTTTAAAATATTTAAGTTTAAAATTTTTATTTAAGTTTAAAATATTTAAGTTAAAATAAAATAAAAATTTTAATATTTAATTTGTCTATATGTATATATATCTTACTCGCGTACGCATAAATATATTAATGAAATTATTTTCATAAAAACAAATTCAAAGGCTTATAAAATAATTTGAATCGTCATTTAAAGTATTGTATTAAATTTGAAGCTATCACCGCTTCGGAATGAAGATTCTACCGAGAAGAACCGTCAAAAAAGTCAGCATTTACTTTCCCAACAGTTGAAATACAAAGTTATATCTATGAAATACAATTAAATATGTTTTTGTAAACGGCTTTATGAATTGGCAAAGATAAAAAATATCTGCAGAATTTTAATATAGTATCGAATATCTTGGCCCAGTTATTGAGTTTGCGGAGTCGGAAACTTGACGTTATAAGTTTATCCGTATGCCTAATCTCATTTTTAAATGATTATCACAGATTCTATCAAAGTGATCAGTTATAAACGTTTTTATTAAGTAAAATTAATAAATTTGAGTCGTATTTAGCAATCCGAGCACGTGTTTTACGTAGACTCAAAGCAAGTAAGCAATTGACATAAAAGTTTAACGATACGAAATAGCTAGCCTTCAAATACACGAACGCTTGACCTTGCAACTAGTGACAACGATTTTTGAAGCACTTTTGTTTTTTTTATTTGCTTAACATGAAATTTAAAAAATGCTTTTTGTATTAAGGATTTTTTTTTTACGTAAATAATATGAATAATGTTTATAAATTAACACATAATAAACTTAAATAAAAACATCCGTGACAAATTATTTTGTATTTATAATTCAGTTCGTGCTCGGCGGAGAAGGAAAACATCGTAAGGAAATCTGCAAGTGGTGTATGAAAATCTCCCAATCTCTCCTGACCTTTGCCCTTGTACAATAGTTACCAATATACAAATAAACATGTTTAAATATTACGTAAATTGAATATTAAAACCATAATTAAAATATGTTCATAAATTAATGAAAAACTATTTAATATAAATAACTAATACGTCTCCATACATTAAATAAATAATTCACAGTAAAATTTCGTAAAGAAAATGTAGTTCTATTTTCATTTTCATTTCGAACATTCGGGCAAAATTTTGCGACTCCTCGGCCGGGCGCTATTGTTCCGGGCGCTAACAAACTGAAACAAATAAAGTAAAACTTTGTATGAGAAAATTGTAAAACTCACACAGGTCTAGACGAAAACCAGAAACACAAATTAGGCTTAAAAATACTACGATATTGAAACTTTAGCTAGATTTCGTTTTTCGTGCAAAGTATTTAAAAATACGTGAATTAAAAATGGAAGAGCCCGTAGTTATCTCACTGGGATACCTACATGGAACAAAAAAAGTTGATTAAAGATTATTCGGTTAGATACATACACACATCCTAACAATATTGAAATATCAAGTTAGCACAAGAGATTATAGTGTTTGTGCGGGTTCTAACACGCAATATTTGATTCGATTGTTCTTCAGCTAAGGTCGTGTTGTTAATGTGTAATCGGAAACTAAATGACAATACAGATCAGGCCGAAAACTAAAAGAAAAAAAGGTGCTAAGACCCAATCAGCATTTTTTTATTATTATTGTTAGCTATTCGTATCGGTTATATTAAATTAATATATAAATGTTAAAAATATTTTCAATCTAAAGTTTATTAAAGTGAAATTAAAATATATTAAAAATTATCATCTTTTAAGTTTTTTATACAACATTGTTATTAAGTTGTAAACTATTCAGCTTCGTCCATCACTACTTTTTTTTATAAATATTTTTATATGCTTTAATAAAAAAATAAAAAGTTTTATCGTTATATATTATTAGTATAAACAACAAAATAAATAGATTTTACTGTATAAAAATTTAAATTATAAAATATTATAACGAAATGTAAATAAAAATTCTTAATTTAGACAGCGGCCATTGTTGCTCAGTGTTCCCAGTAACAATAATAATAATTGGTGGCTGGAGGGTGTATTTTTGAATAGCACTACCATTGGTATCCTCTTTCGGTAAGAACAAAAGATATGGCGAGAGGTACTTTGGTTTTGTGTTTGTTGTTCTAGAGGACAATGACTGTGTCTAAGAATTTAAGAATATAAATGTTAATGAGTTCTACGAATCTCATGCGATATGGCAATATTAAAAACGGCTGTCATAGGGACTGCTGACGGAAGTGATATCGTTGACGTATAAAAATACAATGTTCTTTTGTTAAAATTTTTAAATAAACAGTTTATTTTTTTTTATTTAAAAAAATATAGATGTTATTAACGAGATCTCATGACTTTCCCTACTGTAAATTTACATAATTATAAATTTGAAATTAATAGTTCTTAATGGAATTAGTGCAGAAATATTTTTTATAAAATAGATAAAACTGGTACGATCAAGTAAACGAAATTTTCGTCTTCACAAAATGAACTCAGCTTTCCGTCGGAAAGGTGTTCGCTTCTATAGTAAATTGCTACAAATATTTTTAACTTGTCCAATTAATAAATATTAATATTAAGCATTATATATTACAATCATTTTATTGTATTCAATTAACACTCTCCGGAAACCTTATTGGTGGAAAAGAGTCCTTCAATATTGAGTTTCTTTCCAATTCTTATCCGTTGTTTAGATATATTTACTTTTAGGTAGGTATTCTCACAAGTATTTACTCTTCACTTATATTCTGTACAGCACTACGTACTATGTTACCAAGAAGTATGTGTACCGATTTTAAGAGTGTGGGAGGAAGTGTTATTACAGGCACAAGAATAATATGTGAATTTTACTTGTTAGAGGTGTTGGTGATAATTAGTTAACAAAGTAAAGCTTTGATATAATACGAAAGGTACTATGCTCTACTCAGTGTTGGAAAGAGATGGTCTCCTGCGCTACGGAGCAGGAGCCTGAGGGAACTGCCTCAACTGGATTGAATAAGACCGGGGAAAAGGCGTCAGCGCTATACACTCCTTCTTCCACCGCCGTACACGTCGCCGGGGCTAGGGAGGTTCTCAGTGACCGTGTAACCACCCAGGTTTTACCTCCGCATAGACAGGCTAACGTTGGAGTGTCTCAGAAGAGACGACAAAAATGCGTAAATGCGTTATTCCAGCAAAACAAAAAAAAATAAGTTTTTGTGCTCATAGATAGTTTGAAAAACAACATCAAATTCAATATCACGAAACAGTTGATGGAGTAATATAAAATGGCGTTTTGACCTTTTCAGTAATAAATTAAATAACTTGCTTGTTCGATGTCACCAGCAGAAGTCGATTTAAACTTCGACTGAAAAACAAAACTAATATTTGCCGTTTTTTTGCATAACTTTTTAACTAACAAAGTTTTTAAAAACTCTTATATATACATAAAACAAAGTTTTGTTCAAAATAAACGTTTTAAGAGTCTAATTAATTATCTTTATCTTAAAGTGGCGATTGTGTGTCCAGGTCGATTTGTAATAAGAGGAATTTGTGAATTAGAAGATAATTTCACCAACGTTTCGGTTCAAATACATTAAACCTAATACTCGTATTATAAATGTGAGATTGTTAATTAATTTGTTTATTACGCTTTCACCTCTTAAGTACTCAACCAATCATCATAAAATTCAGCGCGAAATCAGACGTCACCGCAGGCGGTAACTAGTCTTTTATAAATAGTCCATTGAAATGTTACATTGACCGAACATTTTCTAGAGGACACAATTTTATTTATGGGACATGTAGGGAGGTCAATACAACCGTAACCCCAAGTTTGTGGGGTTGGCGCCCTTGTCCCCCGCCCGCCATCTTGAAAAAAGTGGTGGAAACATATTTTTAACTATATCTCCGAAACTACTAATTATACGGAAAATTTGTAAAGACATAATTTGTAGCAAATCGCTGTGGGTACAATTATGTCTATGTGACTTTTTACCATAAATTTAAAATTTAAAAAGTTACAAATTTTCCGTATAATTAATACATGTCCCACAAATAAAATCGCGTCCTCTAGGAAATGTTCAGTTTGGCCTTTTCAATGGACTAAAAGTGATCTAGAATCATTAGTAGATAAACATTATCACATAGATGACAAAGCTCTACGTTTTACCTCTTCCAATATTTCACTGGTTTGGTCTAAAATGTAGTTAGATCTAAATTACGTTTTACTGTTAAGAAATTCTTAAAATAAAAATTCGTGGAAGGGCTTTGTGCAAGCCCGTCTGGTTAAGTACTCATCGTATGTTCGTCAAACGATCATCTAATAGTTATATATACACGTTTTCAGAGGTAGCGAAACCTACATTGGGTACCTAACACCTCTTCACACATGCGGGCTAAGTCGCAAGCGAAAACTAGTAATTCAAATAGATGATAACGGTGTGTTCATTTTGTGTATAAATTTATTTCTATCCCATACATTATATTAAATTATATTTGTAACGAAGTCCTTTTACGCGGCTTGCAGTAGAGGAACTGGTAATCTTCAGGCAAGGAAAAAGTGTTATTCTAACTCAAGGTTACCTTCCTTATCTATCGCTTTCGACTTTATGCGGTTTTGAATGAGATTATTTAATCTTATTTCTTGTTATTGTTTTCATTCGTGAGGAATTTTTAGTAAGAATTGTATTACTTACCAATAAATCAAACGATGTGTGTTATTTAATTGTGTCATTGAATACATAGCATAGAGGGAAAGCAAAGGTTCTTAAAACGTTAAACGACACCATTCCTGGTTTTAAAAGTAGATTTTTTCCCTCATTCATAACGAATATCACAGATATTATGACGCCACATAATTCTTCATACAAGTTCTTATGTAACTTGAAATCACACATCGATTATCGTCACAAAATATCGAAAACTTTGCTTAGAAATTTGAAATTTGGCACGTTCCACTTGGCTTTAATACTCGCTATGAAAACGATTTTGAAATCGACTGGGAAGTAATACAAGGGTTAAAGACGAATATACAGAAAGTGTATTAAAACACCGTAGCTATTGAAAAATAATTTCGTCTGAAATATGTTTTTATATTTAAATTTAATTTTTTTCGTTTTAAATCTTAATAAGTCCGCGCAGTTTAATTTTAAACAACTCAACCCGCGTGATTCGTCGTCCAATTATATACAACCTTTGTGAATAAATAGTTTACCCAGTATATATATATTTTTTTTCTAATCTATAGGTAAATCCTGATATTACCGCGCACTAACAAATAAGGGAACAATCGAATAAGCGATTATCAAACTAACGAACAAACGATCTATTCACCTATACATCTTAGTATAGACAATTCATATATTTGAATCTTCGAAAATTTATATTTACAAGATAAAAATACTTGATTATTTAGCCAACATTTTTCAAATATTTATGTAATGTATGTGATGTTGTCCAATATTTATTTATTAAATATTTAAATAATACAGATAGTTTCAACTAAGTCGTAAATATCTGCAATCACAATACTGCTGATCAATTAATAGTTAAACTTAAAAGCTTGTATTTAAATGTCTGTAGTAGATGGTTCCGTAACAATTGAAAATAATACAACTCAGACCGTGTTTTAAAATACCTATAAGTGGAAATTAGTTTGACAACAAACAACCAAAAATGTTCCTTTTAAGTCATATACGACCTTTGATTTCCAATTCAAAGCTTACCTAGTTAAATTATATACGACTAACTGCGAGTCTCCCGCTTCACTGGACATTGAATAAACAGAAGTTCCAACGGAATTAAAAATTATAAATAATAGCTAACTATTTATAAATGATTCAACTTCGATTGGTTTCATACGTAGTCATTCGTAAACAAGTAAATTCGTAAAAATATACGTATAAAGATATTATACGCCCAAGCATCCCCATTTGTTTTTATAGTTGATACAATATTTTATGCGTCTTTTATTTTGTATACAATATTAATACGATTTCATGGATTAATGTCGCAGTCCCTTAAATTATAAATTAATGCGAAATAATATTAAAACAGCTATCTATAAACCCGATCCTCCCCTTTTGTAATTCTATAGATCTATTCCCTTACGACACGCCCCTCCATGTCGACTTATTGTCGGCGTTCTTTAGTGTGTGACGCCTGTGTAACAAGATGTTTAAGTGTGCGTGCGGAGACTAAGACCACAAACAATATTAATAAGATTGTATTTGTTAAGTTAATTTTTTAACAAATAAATAATTTAATCTATTAATTAATAGATCTATTGTCGCTACAATTTTTTTTTCTTCTACACAATACATTTGGAAGTCAGTAAAAAATAGTTCATTAATTTTTATTTATCTCTTATTAAATAATATAAAGCCAAGATTTTGAAACTTAAGCCGCTTAGATAGTGCACTGTTAGAAAATTCAGCATTTTTTCTGAATACGAAAATCTGCCAAGTATTTTAAAACACTACCCGCGTATATGCAAACAGCGTCCCCATTGCAATCAGCCTGTACACTGTTATACAGTCCTAACAATTACACGGATTAGAACGATTCTATATGTGAAATATAAAATATTATTGATATAAAATTTTATAACATTTTATTTCTAAATCATCCTCAAAATCATACATTCTAACATACAAGGAACGCTACGTTAAACTCTATATATATGAAAGAAGATATTAGTATATAATCTATTTGAGATGGATGGACTTGTATCATGTTTTTAAAATATACAGTTTGTTGTAACTCACCGCTAGATGGCGCATCAACTTGTACGCCATTCAAGCCACAATATCAAAATATCAACTTCTCTACCACTTAGATATAACAATTAGTATATTTTATCTTTAAATAAAAAGGATTATAACTGCCTGTCTGTGAATTGTGACCTTTATATATATGCATATATGTTACACAGGGTTATTATCAAAGCCGTGATATTACGTTTGCATTGAATATTGACATTTTAATAATTTAATATTTCAAAAATAGAATATCACTGTTTAATTACGAAACGGCCATTGATTGGTCCGATTTAAGCATTTGACATAATTTGTCAAAGAATCGACCAATCAAAAACCATTAGTAGTTGTAATGACAAAATCTGAAAAAACCTTTCAATGATATAAATAGAAATGTTGATATTCGACGTTTGTACATTTTCTATTAATAAAAAATAAAATAATATTTATTAGGAATTTAAAAAAACTTCGATTCTCGAATATAGTGTTCGAATTTTGAAATTCATGGTTAAGAATATAAAATGTAAGTATAATAAAGATATTATATAATATATTTACAACAGGTACTCAAAATTGAAAATTCAACTACGCTCAAGTCGCACCATAACTTTCTTATAGCTATGGTTTCACAAATTGTCGTATCCAACGTTTTTCTAGCCTAGAATATAAGATTTTTCAAGCAAGAACCTAAACATAAAATCATTCCTTTTAAAAGGAAATAAATATCTCTTTATTTATTATCATCCTCTTTATTCAACTCATTTAATCTGTGACTTAATTAAAATTGGTTTCACCTAAAATGAGTTGACTTGAGTTAGTTAAAATAATACTGTATCCTCTTCTTTTGAATGAAAAAAAATAATTGATTATAATGATAGAACGAGACAATTGTTGTTTAACTAGACATCAGCTATTGAATGTTTATAAGTAAGACTTCGTTAGCTTCCACCAACCCGCGTTGGAGCAGCGTACTAATATGCTCCATACATTCTCCTAAAAGGGAGAGGAGACCTTAGCCCAGCAGTGGGAAATTTACAGGCTGTTTATGTTATGTACGTTATGTAAGTAAGAGCTCAATTTACACAGCCTCATAAAACTTTGAGCACAGCTTATATTTCCGAAATCCAAATGGATGTGGAAGGCGACGAACAGAACACATCTTTGGAGGAGTATGATAACTATTCTTATAATTAAACGCTTAAAAATCAGGGGTGTTGGCCGTTGACGGTATCTGGTCATGAAAGGTAAGATACTAACTAAGTAAAGTATCAATACACAATGTAATGTATATCAACCATTATTGCTTAGCAGAATGTACTATTTTAATTAAGCATTTAAATAATGAGATATTAAGAAGACGAACAAAACGAGATGAGTAATAGTTTGAGTTGGCGTTCCTGTTATATTTCGAATTAAAAAAAATAAGCATAGGATAGTGCAAACCCTGAACGCAGCGTCCAGAAATGAAATAAAACTGTTGTTTCAATGCAAGAACAAAAACAGTGCTAAGCGTCAATCAACGACAGCAGCAGCAGCAGCAGCAGAAGCGGCGGCAGCAACACTGGACAGGCAGCAATTCCTCCACAAAACAGCAGCTCCAACCCAGCAAAACTCCTCAGTTGAGTCCACCAAGCAATATTATTATACTTTGGAATATAATTTTCAAAGTATATATGTATATAAACAAAACACTCTCTGTGAACAAAACAACTTATTACCTATCTCGCGTAAGCACTAAGATAGTCCTAAGAATGCCCCAAACACAGGTACAAGCAAAAATATAGGAAATTATTGCAATAATACAATATAGAAAAGCAAGAACTATATTTATATTAACACAAACATGCCTTTAAACGATTCAAATCACTACAGGATTCGACTTAGATCACCCAGTACATGGACAAGGTCTATGTTCAGTTTTTGCGTAAAATATGAGAAAATGAATATAAATTATTACTGAACTATGGATATTGATTATCAAAGGTAATTGCATGAACTCACCTCAGGAGTTACAGCGTTTGGGGTACATGTCAGTCACCTCCTCGTGGTGTACCCTGGGCAACGGGGCCGGCTTGAGCTTGCTCGTCGGCCACGGCTAAGACTGGCGGGAGGGAAGCCGCGGGGCCGCTCCTGGTACGTCCCTGATCGGCGTCAGGGCGGACCATGTGAGTGGCTTCGTTGGCTAGGAGGGAGTGGGAGGGCTCGCTACTCGAGCCTCCCAGGTGTTTTACACCGGCGGTCAGCGGCGGAGCCTACCATCTTATCCGCCGCAGGGCGTCAGCTTCGTTGACGCCCAGCCTCCAGTGGCGGACTCGGGGGAGTTCGTCACATTCACACGTGGAGGATGAGGGGGAAGGCGCGCACTAGGCGCGCTTTCCATGTATATTCAGCCGCCTTACGGCGGCTGCCGCTGGTGGGGTCGCGGTTGCATGCCCTTGGCGATCCCGTTGCCTCACCACTCGGCGGCATGGTGGAAACCCGAGGATGGTTTTAGTGGGTAGGACAGGGCATTAGCATCAGCGTGCCCTGGCACGGGGCATTAGGCCCCGGTTGAGTCCCACATACCCGTCCCGGTCCCCCGACCGGGCGGCATGCGAAAATGCATTTCCTCCTCGTTAAACAAAAAAAAAAAAAAAAGGAGTTACACCGTATAATTGTTAGATGCGTATCAACCAACCGGCGTTAGAGTAGCTCGATGGAATAAGCCTCAAATTTTCCATATTGAAAGAAAAAGCTATAGTTTACAAGCTGTCTTTTTACTTTTTATTTTTATGTATTCATACCAAAAAATATCACATAACACAATAAATTCATCACCATTAAATGAAATTTGCAATCTCCCGAAACTTTCGAGCCAACTCACAACTATTCGAAATATTGTATCGGTGGAAGCTGAATGCAAAACTAACATTAATTTTCCGGCGAACATTGCAAATACTCTCAGACAACATTCCGTTGCAATCATGTTTAAATTTTGCCAGTTTATTCCCATTTGATATATTAAACACTAACTGTACGATACACATAAATTGAAGTATATTCAAAACTTGAACGTTTTCGAGTAACAAAGAATGATTATAAAATTATTTGACATGGTGGTAGAGCTTTGTGCTCGTCTAGGTAGGTACCACCTATCTACATATATTCTACCGCCAAACAGCAATACTTAGGATTACTGTGTTCCGATTTAAAGGGTAAGTGAATAGGCAAAAGGGACTTCTTGCTTCCCAAGGTGGCGGCGCATTGGCGATGGAAGGAACTGTTAATATTCCTTACCAATGTATATGGATTGTGGTGGTCACTTACCATCAGGTGGTCCATCCGTCTACATATATCATCAAAAAAAACCTAGACAATATTTTTTTGTTTGGGTTCTGTTATTTCCTGGTGATGTCAGTAAAAGAGCTGACCATCCATCATCTTTGGATCTGCTATCTCATCACTATTAGGCTGAGTTTAAACTGAAGTGAGGAAACCGGCAGTTCAGTCTCAATCTCGGTACGGGTCAAAGTTCAAAATCAGTAATATTTTAATAATTCTGTATAAATTAAAAAACATTATTATAATTCTATAATAAATCAATCTACGTGTTATTAAATAGGTTTTTTTTAAAAGCTACTCAAGATACTTAGCGCCCGTGTAACAGTTCGTTTAACAATATTTGCCCGTAAATGATTGGATGCTGAATACCATATTAGTACTGAATTTTTCCGATACTTACATCCTCACGATATTTAAAAATAAGGCATGTGAAATTCAGTAGTGCTTCTACATTTGAACCACTGATCTTTTATTTAATCTATCCATGTCAGAAATATATAAAAAAAATTGTTTGAACTGATGATAAAAAAAACTACACAAAACATTAATATTGAATTGACGACGCTGATATCTAAAGCTTGATCCATCCAGCTATCAGTTTCTCAACAGTGCTCAATTGTTTATCTCGAGTAGTTCGGACGTGTATCCGAACGCAATAAGCCACAGTATTCCGTGTATCTCCGTGTTCGTTTCCGGATGTAGAAATTAACCTTAATGATTTTTCTTGTTCACATTTAAAATATATTCCACATTGTTACTTAGTCAACTTTTCATGTAATGTGTCGTTTATTTATTATTTCGCTTGATGAAGAGATTTATTTTATCAAAAATATAAATAAAAATTAAAAATACAGCTATGGTCTGTAAACAGTTCGTTACCTACATCGGATCAACGTAAGCGCGTTGCCTTGCACCTGAGTTCGAGATCAGCTGTGCAGCCTAGAATGTGATCAGTAGCTCTAGAAAAAATCGACACTTACCCCCAGAATATGATTTTTAAATATTAGAAAATTATAACTATTTAATTTAAATAATGTACACATCAAAATTATCATCTCAATCTGTTCTTCGTATCTACGAAGTGAATTCTTACTCCAGTAAAAACAAGTAAATGACTATACTAAAGCAAAAATGAAATGAATTATTTTTTTAAACAGGCCTCTCGTATGCGGATTGGCTGATCTACGAAGGATAGATTTTCATCAACTACGTGACAATTCAAAACGAAACAAAGAACTAAAATGAATAATACATTCTATCTATAACAATTAATTTAATGCACTCCAAATTACAAATTTCACAAACCATCCAAGCAATATATCCCCGAACTATTACAAATACGCTATTATCAGTGGAACTTCGAAAACTAACATTGAATTCCCAATGAACAGGTTCCTCGATTAAATATTCGCCTACAACATTTTGCTTGCAATCATGTATAATGATGCAAGTTTATTTCGGTTCATACATTTTTGGTTCATTGGAATTTACATATATCAATTTGTGAATTACAAATGTAGATTAATAAATATCTAACTATAATGTAGTTTTGAGGTTATTTTTTTAAATCTGAAAGAGTATGAACGTTGTCGGTAAATAGCGTGAGGTATCAAAGGTATCTTTAAACTTTTCACTTATCACTTTAAAATACTTTTAAGATAACTTTTGTAACATAAAATTATAAAATAATCACTAAGCCATTTACTTGGTGGTAGAGCTTTGGGTAGGGTAGGGTACAAGCCGTTTGGCTAAGTACCACCCACTCACATATATTCTACCGCCCAAGACATAAGAAATATAAAACTAGCGAGAATTACACTAGTCGCGTATGGTGTGTAACATCTGACATCTCCTTTTGATAATAATTAACATTATATCGTCTGAGGAAATCGGTTGGTCCAAATCTGACGGCCAAATCTAACACCGCGCGCGCTCATTGGTCGAATCAAATAGCGCGCGCTTCCCTAGCTTCCTGTTACACACTTCCGTCCCTTTTTAAGAAATCACTCTCACAGATTGCTGGAAAGCGAGGGGAAAGATATAACACATCAAAAATGTTATCACATATAGCAACAGCCTGCGAATAACCATCAGTCGGTGAGTATTCCACTAGAATATTTATTTTTTCGTTGTAATATTGATAGTTTTCAAGTATCATAACTGCTGTGTACGCTTGTCCTTGACGTATATCACAGTGACTGTGTCATCATTAATATTATATACTAATGTTTAAAAAGAGCCGAGATGGCCCAGTGGTTAGAACGCGTGCATCTTAACCGATGATTTCGGGTTCAAACCCAGGCAGGCACCACTGAATTTTCATGTGCTTAATTTGTGTTTATAATTCATCTCGTGCTCGGCGGTGAAGGAAAACATCGTGAGGAAACCTGCATGTGTCTAATTTCAACGAAATTCTGCCACATGTGTATTCCACCAACCCGCATTGGAGCAGCGTGGTGGAAAATGCTCCATACCTTCTCCTCAACGGGAGAGGAGGCCTTAGCCCAGCAGTGGGAAATTTACAGGCTGATTATGTTTATGTTTATGTATGTTTACGTTTAATATTTATATTGTATACCCATTAAATAAAAAATGTGTCCTCTTGTCTTGATGAGAAGATTTCATACTTGTTCTATTTGGGTTGGTAGACACACAACTTTCGACTTGCCCATGTTTTCTTTACAACTGAAAGAATTATAAATACAATAAAACTCAATCATCTTTTCCCGGATATTTGAACAGAAGATTGACGTGTCAACAACTGGGCCTTCTCGGTATTTTTTTTAGTATACTATAACTATATATATATATACATTGTATATAAGTATAATACATAATATATAACGAAGTTAAATGAGGACCATCGTTATCAGATTTACAATTAGATTGACGAAACATTGTAACAATTCAAATATATTTTATTTATTTTTATATTTTGTATTCATTAATTTTCCTATGACGGCTGTCAACCCGTGACCGACGCTAATCCCGTCGCTGGCGCTCCATCTACTTAACTCCCGCGTACTGAAGTTATAGATATTGTCCTTCTATTGACGGTATAACACCATCACATGCTCGACCACCAGGGGGGCGTCCTCAACCTTGTGAACTCCTGCTGTCGCCGACCACCTGCCCCGACGCAGGCATCGACGCAGAAAAATATTGTTTATATTAAAAATTGAGTTGCTGAATAATACTATTCCCAGAACTCTTAGCATGTGATGTTTTGGCCGTTACATTGAATCGAGCCACAGATGTAGAAAGTTAGACCCGCCGTATTCAATTGGAAATTTATTCATTGGAAAAGCAATCGACTAACCATATGTATTATTCGTGACTGTTTAAACGCAACCCAACGTTGGATAGGTCGGTATGTTTTAGTTTCGTATAAATAAGCGAGATACTATTATTATACGACGCAATCAAATATATGTGTATGCTGCAACGTATATTCAAAATAAATTTGCTATTGAATTATTTTGTATGTAAAATATATGTACATATATATGTATATATATATTGTACATATATATATATATATATATATATATATTGGCTCTCTAGGTTGGTGGTGAGATGTAGGGAATAGTTATTATTTACAGCGCCAATGTCTATGGACCATTAGTGGTCTACTTACCGCACACAGTGGATCATTTTCTCATTCGCCTAAATAGTACATAAAAAATATATGTCAAAAGATATAACACAGCGTCATCCATGTACCATGGTAGACAAAATAAACTACAATATTCAGATACACTATTACGAGTACCTAGATGTTCGTAAAAGTGGATTTTGTTGTCTATAAATATTTAAATAACCGACGTAAAGAAAGGGCTTGGGATTTCAATACATACACCTTTTAAAACGTCGTTTAAAAATCAATACATTGGACTTTAATAATTGTTTAAAATCTACTTTATATAATATATGTACGTGACGTTTTATCATCTAGTATCATAATAGTATTACTATTGAATCTAACAAAATAATTATCTTTATTGCAAATACAAAAAAGGAACTCTAAAAAAGCAGAACACATCTGACTACCACACAAGGAACAGATATAAACTAGAAACACCTAAAACTCGAACCAAGTACGGCATTAAAACTATTTCATTTGAAGGAGCACAGCTGTATAACTCTTTGCCTCTAAGTGTTGTAAATTCAAATTTTCTAAATATATTTAAAAAACGATTAAGAACCCATATATAAGAGGATTTCACTGATCTTGTTTGATATCACTACTGTTTATTATTTGTAATATCTTAATTGTAGTTATAATTTTAAAATTTCCTTTGTAAGCGAACTTTGTTCTTTTTGGAAATAAACTTCTTTAAACCACTACCAATACTAAATATTTATAGCATATACAAAAAACGAACTAAAAAAGCATATACTGACTACGATTACTCAAAATTAAAATGCAAACCGTTTTAATACTGAAGTTATGATCTCTTCAGACAAACCCACAGAAATATGCCTACAGGAGGAATCGGAAAAGAGCTATCCATCATCTATACATGCATATTGATAAAAGGTGAAATATATATTTGTGATGTCTTTATAAGAACAGAACCAATACAGATAAAACATATACCAGAAAATGCAACACGTTTCAGATGAAGTTTTGGTGTGCACTGCTATGTAATAAGTAGCAGCGCTTCGCAATTTCAGCCAAGTTAGACAATTTTTACAGTTCACATTTTTCACGCACCTTAATAATAAAATAAGTACAATTGTATATGGGAGACAGAAGTCCAAACTAGGTTGACCTGTACTAAAGGTCTCCTGGCTACCTCTGTAGGATATAAACTATTTAATTACTTACTTGGTCATAGGGCTTTGTGCAAGCCCTTCTGGGTAGGTACTTCCCACACATCAGATATACTACCGCCAAGCCCTTCAAACTACAATACTGAGTACTGCTCACTTAGTATTGTAGTGTTCCGGTTTGAAGGGTGAGTGAGCCAGTGTACTACAGGCACAAGAGACAACATCTTAGTTCCCAAGGTTGGTGGCGCATTGGCAATGTAAGGAATGGTTAATATTTCTCACAGCGTCATTGTCTATGGGCGATGGAGACCACTTACCATCAGGTAGTCAATAAGCTCGTCCGCCAACCTATATCATAAAAAAAGAAAATAAATTTACAGTATATAGAAGATTTAATAAAGCGACTGACATGACAAGTGTAAATTTCAATTTCATATATATATATATATATACTTTATGCTTAATTTTTATTCAGATTAATCTTATCTCAATTAACTAAATAAAAATCTATGAACACTCCATTGTACTATTAAATATATAACATTACAAACAAATTCACGCTAAGCTGCATGTTCACATGACTCAGTATTATTATATAACATACGTGTAAACCCAACTTTAACCCCCACTGACACTGCACCCCATTGTTCATAAAGTCAGACAGATAGTCTGCCACATCGTTTCGGTTTCACACAGCACTAACGTTCGCATAAGCAGTTTCATGTTGAGTCGATTTCGCAGTTCGACTACTACGATAAAACATTTTAATGTAATATTTCCTATGAAATATTTATATTGAAATTTTACGACTTGAATTGGAATGATATTCTGCTTCGAAGATCCAACGTTTTTCAATTATATGTTCCGGATTGAAGGATATTTGCATCAGTATTTTATTTTTGTTAATTAATTAAAAGATTTATCATCTTAGTTAACATGATTGACAGAGAATGGATCAATTTATTGATGCGTATATACCTACATATATTGGAATACAAAAACATAAAAAAAATATGTTTTAAGTGCAACTCTTGTAATTTTATTTGCGAAGATGAGCATTTACGAAGTTACTTATTCGATAATCTGCGACTTGAAGTAACATAAAAAACACAAGTTAAAAATATAATTTAATGACATTCATTTTAGCTCAGCCTGATGGCTCAGGAAACATTAATATAAACATTAATATTAACATTGATATGTTACTAATTCTTATATTATAAAATACTTATATTATTAACTAATTTACGTGCGCGTCTTCGCTCGCGTGTTAGGAAGAGGTGTAGGTTTAAGGTTTAAATAGTAACCTATGTCCTTTCTTGGGATTCATGCTAGTTTCATATTAAATTACATCAAATCCTGGTCGTGATAGTGCAACAGACAGATAGACAGAATTTTACCGTATTTACAATATTATAGTATACCAGCTGAAACTGCGGCTTTACCCGAGCGAAATTTATAAAAAATTACATAAAACACGCAAACCGTTTACTCTCTCATAGGGTGAATTAAAAAAGTAACCTGTGTCGTTCTCCAGGTAAACTATTTCTATACCAAATTTCATCTTAATCGGTTCAGCGGTCTAAGATTGAAGAGGTAACAAAAAGGGTTACTTTGACATTTATAATATCAGTATAGATAATATTACAGATATAGATACATACATAAAATTTATAGCATACAGCTATAAGATACTTATAAAAACCATTTCCACTCATAGTATCAATCTAAATAATGGCATTGTAATTTTAACTAAGTATCTGTACTCAAAAAACTGATGCATATTAATCTTTTATAGTTTTTTGGTATTATTAATAATAATCGTTTATAATTTTTTAGTATTATTAGTAAGGATAAGCTTATAACGCCAAGTTTCCGAATCCGCAAAGTCAATAAATCATTCTTGGGGCAATGTATCCGTTTCTATAATAAAATTCCGCATACATTTTTAACTTTGCCGTTTCATAGATTTAAGTCATTTGTAAAAAATACATCGGTAAAGAAGGCATATTATTCGATACAAGATTATATAGAAGATAAAAATGCGTGGAGTTCTATCAATCTACATTCCGAACCGGTGGTAGCTTTAAATAGTTTGTTAAATGACGATTAAAAAGTGCTTGTAAAAGCCTACTTGAATAAAGTATATTTTGATTTGTTTTGATTTGAATACTAAATTCTAGTTATTTCGTTAAAAATAAAAACTCTGTTATCGTTGCGCTTGTCAATTTAATAGCTTTGCTGAATGGTTGAGATACTGCTGTCCCAACATCGTGACTATTGCGGTTCGTGAGCAATGTGTCAATCAAATATGTATGACTCAGTCCAGTTCCTAGACGTAGTTCATCTAATTTATTTGAATCAAAAGTAATAAAAATAAAGTAAAACTATATCGTTTTTTATTGTAACAAATTCTGTCCGTTCTATGTTCAAAATGGTGGTTCTTTTTTATCTGTGATGTCAATCTTAATGCCTGTAATATGTTTCATTGATGGAGGTGCCTTGGCCAAGACCCTTGTGACGTATGGGCAATGGGCGTTTCCCTTTTGATGTATGTTTACTAAGTTTATTTAAGGTTCTTCTCGAAGGACCTACTTTTCGGATCAGCTTTATATTTCATTGAATTTTATAAAACGAAGATGTAAAAAGGCTACTATTAAGACTCTAGTTAAATGGAGTATACTTAAAATTAAAGATTCGAGTACAGTTCAATGTAGCCAACAATAAAATCAGTTCTCATAAGGAAAAGTTTTTTTGAAAAAAAACATTGAAAATATAATAAAATTTTTAAATTATATTCAATCTTTTACTGATAGACAGCCTTCTAGTGCAGACAGATACTAGAAGGCTGGATCTGGTTGGAAGGAAGATATTTTTAGATAATTATATTTTTTTAATATGTATATACGTTTAAACGTTTCCCCTAAATAAAGAGAAAGAGGAGGGAGAGAGAGAAGAGAAGATTTTACTTTTATGTATTTGAAAAATAAATATTTAAAGACTGATAATTATTTTATGAGTACTAATAGTCTCTTGTAACTCAATAACAATTATTTGAAAGAGATATTAAATATAATTTTTTAAAAAACCTATTTTATATGACATGCCAGTTTAGGTTTTGCTATAAAAGGTTTGACAGCAGTTTATGTAGGTTGTATAGCGATTCAAGAGCTGGCAACGTTAAAGGCAAGTGGCAACTGGCATGGCAACAGATCCGTGATCGGATAATCTATGTAACTTTTAAGTTGAGAAGAATTTTCTTTAAAAATATTAATAAAAAGACATTAATTTTCTCTACTGACGAACAATATAATTAAAAACTATATAATTATGTCACCTTACAATATATGTTTTTTTTTCGTTTACTTAGTGATAATCATTTAAAAAAATAACATCCCTAGGAATTACATGTTATATATTTTTGAACGTGTAGCATATATTGTGTCAATTAACCTTCAAATCGAAATCCAACAATGGTATGCTCGTTTGGCGATATAATTCAAATCCCAAATTCAAATTTTTGAAGTGATAACTTCTTATGGGGGGGTAAACCGCTTCGTTACGTAACGCGTTACGGCGCCAGTCTTTATGGCTTCCCTTCCCTTACTCTTACGCATACGGCAGCGGTAGGCACGCTCCTCCTCTCTCACTATAACCACAGCATATTATAAACAAAATATTTAATTAATAAATAACCAAACCAACCCAAACAAATTTTGTTTCACGTACTAATTAATTTAATTATCATATTCTATTTCAATTTCCAACCACTATTGCTCTAATTAACTTTACTATAACTTCTGTACACATTGTTTTGTATAATATAATAAACTCGTAATATACATTGTTCTCCTGTAATGTTTTAAGTTAGAATTACATAACCAGGTGTATATTTTTGCTGATTTTTTATAAATCTGTCTCAATGTTGAGATAAAGTAACAGCAGACCAGGGTGAAATAGACGATTACAATAAAGTAACAATAACAGAGTCATTATTTTTTAGGTTTCAATTTTTCTTAGAACAAAGTTCTTTTTCGAGGCATACAGTTGAGTAAGTTGGCAGAAATCTTCACTTAAGGTAAAAGCGTTTAGCTCCAGGCTACCTTTCCCACTCTTTCTTTTTCTCTGTCTCTTTCTATTGTATACGATTTTATGTATTCATTTACACTGAATTTTAACAATTCTATCATTGTCATTTGATTATTCTCAATTGTTGTTAATTTATCTTATTTGGTCTGTTATTTAATACATAATATATATCGAAAGCAATTTAGTTCTAACCGGGTGTCCCTCGACACCTTACTTTTTTTTATAATTTTATATAACCAGACAGGTAGTCGAGCAAAAATCTTACCTGCTAGTATAGTATCTGACCACTACATGCAGATATCTTTGGGCGGTTATAGTCACTTTCCATCAGGTGAGTCTCCTGCTCATTTGCCACCTAAAACAAAAAAATAAAAAACTACATCAATTTCGCCTATAGATACTGAGACTGCTAACTCTGCAACATCCAAGCGCTGCCATCCAATGAATCTCTGACATTATATCCTTTGTAAATGTAATTATACTGGCTCACTTACTACCAATAGCAATACAGACTTTTCTCTGATACTCAATCAGACCTGTAGTAGTCATACCCGTAAGAACAGATATACGGGCGTAAACACGAGTCCGTTGAACTTTGACAAAAAACTTCACTTGCCCGTTCAGCTGCGAGCGCATGCATAAACAACCAAACAGCCCATTTACACGCTTGTCCTCGTGGTCTAGCCTGCAGAATGTTGACTAACGGATAAAATTATCCCATCAAAAACATAAATGTAAAAATGAGAGCCAAGTCCAATATTATGACATATACCTTGATTGTTGACTTCAACGACAAAAGAAGTGAGATCTTAATGGGTGCCAAGTTCAATGGTCCTTCCTGAAATTTATTTATAACTACATAAAATATAATTTCTCCTTATAACTTAGGATAATATATTGTAGCCTAAGGTCTGTCTTGGCTAGTTCTTATATGTTCATAAACACAAATTGTAGTTTGTGTTTATCATAACAAATTATAACTCAGAACATCTAAGAAGAATGGAGGACAGCTCAGTATTGGTTAGTTAGTATTAACGTACATTAAGAGCTGCGATGATCCAGTCACTGGAAGACATGAATCTGAACCAGATATTGCGAGTTCATTTCCAGACAAGTACCAATGAATTTTGCGTGCTTAATTCGTGTTTATAATTCATTTGTAACAGGCTTAGAACTTGCAATCGTGCAGATCTCGTATATGAGAACTAGCCAAGTGTTGTAGCCAATGTGTTTCGAATCGACTGCGCATCCATTTCATTTGAATATAACTTATCGCTCTGGTCTATTCGAACGTTTGCTAAGACGAATTTAATGAATTTAAAAAAAAACTTTAAGTAAATAAATATTATTATTATGACATGTTTACGTTTAATTTGACAATTATTGTTAATAATGACGTCTGTCTTCATTTCAATACGTTCCGAACAATTTACAAAAAAAATAATTGTTTTAATTTTTTTTTTATATTTGTATAAATTCAAATAAATTATGTCTTTATTGTAAGCATTTATAAATATACAAGTTTAAGTAATATTTTATGTTAAAATATTTGGCTTTAGATAAAGAAAAAAATCAATAAATTTACCTAGAAAAACCGGTGTTAATATTAAAATATAGGAAATGAATCGGATTGTATTTCGTGAAATCTCTCAAAAAAACATAGACTTCATCTCTTATGGCATACAGATTACCGTTTTAAGAAAACATAACTTGACGTGCTAGTTTTGTTTTTCTTAGCTTGTGAAACGAAAGACAATAACAAAAACTATATGTTATATATTTTTTTTTTATTCAATCTCGATAAATGTTTATATTTTTTTCACTCCGTTATATTTTTTCCGCCTTGTTGCTATAGCGACCCCTCTTTTCTTTTCTGTTATCGGTTGCCATGGGCGACAGTCCCTTTTGCATAATTGTTAATGAGTAACGTTTGGAAAAGACTGGGTCGGCTATTCAATTCCAAGGCTTGGCTTGGCTTGGCTTGGTTTGGCTCGGCTCGACTCGGTTTAGAATATAGCGTTACACTTGTTATGACGTCACTCGTTTTGGGTCGTCACGAATTTTGGCATACAGAATCAGGGCCCTGCACTGCACTGCAGTAAATAGTGAATTGTTAAAAATACTTTTATACAACGAGAACATCCTAGGATTAATATGAAGTAACTTATTTGTATGAAGTTCCAGTAATTATAATGTTAATAGAAAATTTCGAAGACAGAATCAAATCAACTTTAATTCAAAGCATTTAGCTAGACACATTTTACCAAAACATTTGTATTAATAACCTGCAAAACTAGGAAATGTTACTCACTTATTGCAAAAAACCATACCAGAGAGTTATTTACGTTAATGGTTTTGCATTTTTTAAATAAATTACAAGGTAAGTTATATTTTAGTAAAACTTTGGCAAACCTAAACCAAGCCATTAACCTAATTTTAGCCAGATTTGTACTCCGACGTCCTATAATTTAGGTAATTGCAGCCTAAAGGCATTTCGACTGCATAAACTTACTAAATATCACTGTAAATATCTCATTTTTTAAATAGAAATTGTAAACAGATGTATGTAATTTTTCAATCCTTTTAAATAAAAATTTAATTAATTAGATTTTAGCCTACTTACATTTTGATTTTTTTACATTAGCAGCCTGTAAATTTCCCACTGCTGGGCTATGGCCTCCTCTCCCTTTGAGGTGAAGGTTTTTGGAGCATATTCCACCACGCTGCTGGTTTGCGGATTGGTGGAATACACATGTGGCAGAATTTCGTTGAAATTAGACACATGCAGGTTTCCTCACGATGTTTTCCTTCACCGCCGAGCACGAGATGAATTATAAACACAAATTAAGCGCATAAAAATTCAGTGGTGCTTGCCTGGGTATGAACCCGAAATCATCGGTTAAGATGCACGCGTTCGAACCACTGGGCCATCTCGGCTCTACATTTTGAATCGTCACGTTATAACTGTTAAGTATTGCTGTTTACCGGTATAATATCTGATGAGTAGGTTGTACCCAGACGGCTTGCAAAAAGCCCTACCTTTCTATACCGTATAAGATTAGCATACATCAATTTCACCAAAATTATACCCGTCTGTATTACCATCTGACTTAATACCCGCAGCCCCGCCGATAATAACGATAACAGTTGATTAATTAACCTAATTAAACCGTTTTACGATAGCTCAGTGAACCATTATGTTTGTTTTGTTAGCGAGATATGGCATAGATTTCATGGTGATTGTATCAATTATTAGACGAACCGATTCATTCGATTCTATAAATTGATTTTGCTTTCAGATTTGCTTTTAGAAAACAACGGCATCAGAATTTAACTATTGATAGCCCAAGCGTTAGGCTCTTGCATCTTCAACTGCTTTTTTCACACGAAATGTTTCGAGAAATTGCTTGGAAGTTTCATCCGCACCATCTATATATTCGAAAATCCACAACACGTTATCCACTTTCTGCCTCGCACAACCACTCTGTGGAACCAGCTATTCCGAACCGATATAATTTGGGAACCTCCAAGAAAAGAGCCTTAACATTTCTCAAAGGCCGACAACGCACCTTCAAGCTCCCCGGTGTTTCACGTTTCCATGTTCGGTGAAAGCCGCTTTCCATCAGGTGAGCATTCTGCTCGTTTGTCACTATATCCACAAAAACTGCTTAGGCGAGAGGCGAAATGACGAAATCATTACTAATGAACGTATTAACTAATGAACTGCTCATCATGAAACTTTGTGTACATAACGATTATAATAATTCTAGATATTTCAAACATAGCCTTTTCGTTCTCGTTTTGCAAATATGCAATATTACATAGGAACTTTTTGTACAGATATGTATGTAAAAGTAATGAGATCTAAAATCAAATAATAAAACTTAACCACTCTAGTAAATTAAGCTTTAGTGTTGCACCCATGATCACAGATTCGAACCCAGACAAGCGCCGAATTTTCCATACCTCGTGCTCGACGGAAGACAACCAGTTCTATGAAAATCTGTTAGTCGTTTATCCAACAATCCGCATTGGATCCGTGGCGGATTCAGCTCCTAAACATTCCTGTTAATTTCAGTAACTACAGCTTGAACATTTTTACTTAAATTTCTTTCTCAATCTGTAAAGAAAATTTTAAACAATATTTAAGAAGCGCCAAGATTTCGCACTGTAAGAAAGCAATTGATCCCGAAACCGGGTTAGTCTGATTTAATTAAAATTCGTTTATTCAAATTAAACAGCCAGCTCGGCTTTAATTAGGATTCTTGTTCAAGTAAATTATACTTTAAAGACCGTCGATGCTTTGATATATTAAAAACAAAGGATTATATAACAAGAAACATATGATTTATAATTAAATTGGTACCTAATTGTTTCCGTATTTTTGAACAACGGTGGAATATTTGAGATATTTTACGAAATAACTATCAATAATTTGTTCGTGTAAAGAAAAAAATATCTACTTCAAAAAATATTATTATTGCAATTGTATAAATATAATATCTTGATTTGCTATATTTTTTACACTTAAACCGGCGATTGAAGGAACAAAATGGGAGGGTTAAGCTAAGGATAACAAACCTGTCTGAATTCGCCTCTACATTCTAACACAAACATTTCATAATCGAGTTTTTATGTATTATAGTTTAGGCTAATGATTAATAATAATTATTCAGTCAACAGTATATAGCCCAACAAAAAAAAAATGATTCAAAAAGACCAGTAGGTCTTTCTGAATCATTTTTATTACAGTAGTAAAATAGGACTTGTCAAAGGAAATCAAATAAACCCAAACTCAATATTGCTAGCTAGCATATCTCCAACTCGTGACTCCAAGATAAAATTATTAAGTTGTCTATTTAATTATAAACTACTGTACTTAAAAAATATCAAAACGATACGATATATGGAAGTAGATTTAATCACATCTAAATCAGCTTACTAATTTATCATAACACAAGTGACATAGTTTGATGAAATAACTTATATAATGTCGAGTAAATAATACCTTAGCGAATTAAAGTAATTATTACACAGGAAGAACTCTTTTATCATTTCAATTTAAAGCCAACGCTTATAATTAAAAACTAAGACAATTGCGTTCCTGTTTAAAGAATAAAATTACGGCACAGTTTTAAAATAGTGTATTTAAAATTACATTTAATGGTATTATATTTACATTAAGCTGGTAATGTATATATTTCAATATTTATAGTATGTTATTTTAATTTATGTCTTCAACAAAGAATTAATCGTGAAACTTGACGCAATATCTTTGTGCAGTTCCGGAGAATAGCAAACTATCGCAAGCAAATAAATTTTCAACTATTTTATAAGAAATTGGTGGTAGGACCTTGTGCAAGCCAGTCTGGGTAGGTACCATCCACTCATCAGATATTCTACCGCTAAGCAACAGTACTCAGTATTGTTGTATCGGTTTGAAGGGTGAGTGAGCCAGTGCAACTACAGGCACAAGGGACATAACATCTTAGTTCCCGAGGTTGGTGGCGCATTGGCGATGTAAGGAATGGTTAATATTACTTACAGCGCCATTGTCTATGGGCGGTGGTGACCACTTACCATCAATGCGCCCGCCAAAAAATAAAAATTATATTTCTTGATAATATTGTAATATTATGTCTTCGTGGAACAAAATAAATAAAAGAAGCAATGTACGATACTTTAAGCTTGCTTGTTTAAGTAATTAATGTCCTTATAGTTCTAATCACTGACGCGCGCGCTTCCACTTAAAATTATCGGCGTGCATTAACAAATATAATTTAATTTGTATTTTATGTCCGATTCAATTTTTACATTAGTCATCTCACACACACTGAGATAACTTGTAAGTACACGCGTCAGTCATACATATGCACGCCGATATTTTAAAGTTGAGGTGCGTCTTCCAGGCTAAGGTCCAGTTTCACCATACCCTGTTAAATATTTAACGTATTGTTAAGACAGTTAACGGACTGTTAAAGTTATCGAGTGTCCCACCACGAGTTAACGCGTGTTTATTTGTTATAACAAGCCGTTAAATTTAATCACCGCTCTAGAGGTCCGTTAGATCGTAACAGACAATTAAATTCAAGATGGACGCTGCGTACAATTTTATTTTCGAAAATAATGTTTTAGAAAATTTAGATTACTTAGACACAATAGTACGACGCCCAAGAATTTTTAAAGAACGGCGTTCTTATTTCGAGGAATACGACGATTTAGATTTCTGTACCAGATTCCGTTTATCTAAAGAAACAACCCTAGATATTTTGCGTAGTGCGTTTAATATTATCCCAACAGGTTTTTAATTGTTCTACGTTTCGAACATAGAATGAACTCAAACAGTTAAATTCTTCCGCTAGTTTCTTCCATCCTTCATTTTTGATCGCAGTAGTTACTGCGTCCGTTTTCTTATTTTCAATTACATCCTTGTATTTTGTAACTAAATGAACAAGGATTTCCTTTTCATTTGACGAAAAATTCGGTCCGCGTGTTTTCTTTGACATAGTTATTTATATTCAAACCAAACCACAAACACAATCAAAAAGCACAAAATAATGCTACATAACCTCAACTCAAAAATAAATATTACCATGTTATGTTTATTTGACGTTTCAATCGGCTTAAATTAAAAGTAGTTACCATTTCATTGAAAGCACTCGGAGCTAACGATTTTTGAAATTGGTCGCGTAGCACAACAAATGACGTATTATACGACTAGATAAAATATTACCGAACTTCGTCTAAATGAAATGTCAAAAATAAGCATTTCAATTTGGTTGCTTAAAATAAGAGTGAGTAACTTACAAGTCATTCAGTTAAATGTTCTGTTTAATAACGGCTTGTTAAATTTTGTTCCTGGGACATTTAATGATATAACAGCCCGTTAAATATTAACAACTCATTAGTAAATTACTAATTAAGATTTAACAAACATAGTTTGGTGAAATTAGACCTAAACAGATTTATGAATAAACCAGCTGTGCCCGTGACTTCATGCGGGTTTGAATTTAATAAAAAACTTTTTACCCAGTTCGCAGATTTTATTATAACTTAATAATTCTTTATTCGGCAGCTTTTGTGGTAGTGGTAAGCCCGTCTGGGTAAGTACCACCCACTCATCAGTTATTCTACCGCCAATCCGCAGTACTCAGTATTGTTATGTTCCGGTTTGAAGGGGGAGTGAGTCAGTGTAACTAGAGGCACAAGGAACATAATATCTTAGCAGCCAAGGTTGGTGGCGCATTGGTGATGTAAGGAATGGTTAATATTTCTTACAACGCCATTGTCTATGGGCGGTGGTGACCACTTACCATGAGGTGGCCCATTTGCTCATCTGCCTACCGATATCATAAAAAAAAGAAAAAAAAAAGCAGGCAGGCAGGCAATGATTCGACATTCGAAAGAAGAAGACAGTGTTGATATAATCACTTCCTTCACACAATTTATGTGTAAAGCTGTATGTTTTTTCTGCAAGAAAAATAAATAGTCAGTAAAAACTAATTTTATAAAATGAAAGATTTCGAGGGAAAACCGTTTGGAAAAGAGATAACACTCACAATAAAATAAATTATCAAAGTTTGAACGAAATTGAATCACAATGACAAGAGTCTTATTAAAATTCCCTTGTGATTTGAATAATACTACACAAAACCGTATACAATAAAAATAGAAAGAGAAGGGAATATCGCCTTTTTCTTTCAGTGATTATTTCTGCAAATTATCTTTACTTTAAGCCGCGTAAATGAACTTCGAACAAGCTATCACAGTATACAAAGTTTCGTATCTATGCTGTGGATTGTTGAGTTTTTCCATCTGGAACCAATTTAGGGTATAAAATCAAGTAATGCATTGTAATCGTAATTGAACGAACAACGAACGAAATACAAAACATACAGTTTTCGAGTTTAAGTTGGAACTTCTCATTTTTTACAAAGTCCTTGCAATAATAAAGAATGATTTCACAAACTTAATCTTAATAATAAGATTGAAAATCAGCGTATATTTTAAACTACACATTATTCTTTTTAAATGTTAATTACTTTAAAATAGAATTTAAGAGAGCCGAGATGTCGCAGTGTTTAGAACGCGTGGAACTTAAGCGATGTACGTGTTCCAAACCAGGCAAGCACCACAAAGTTCGATGTGCTTAATTTGTTTTTATAAATCAGATCCTGCATCAAAACATCGTGAGGAAACTTGCGTGTGTCTGATTTCAATGAAGTTTACACGTGTATTCAGCAAACCGCATCGTAACCCATTAGTGGGACGTTTACAGGTTACTTTACTTTACTTTACTTTAAAAATGGTATTTATCTCATGCTTGTGATTTATCCGATGTACGAAATCGAATAACAATCGTTGGAAAGCAGATTTTCAAACCGTGCATCTGCAACCGAGTCATTCGGAACATCTAGAGCGTTGAAGATTTATTTGGACGAGAGCGCTCTGTTGGATTGGGTTTTGTTACGGGTGATAGTTTTAGAATTTTCAACATTTTAAATAAACTTTTTGTAGTATTAAGCATTCAGAAATGTACATACAATTTTTATAAATTGTTTTTCTTTTATTGCACATTATAAAAGGAGAATTTATATTATAGTTTGCGTCAGAAAATAACAATAATCAAGCTGTATCTCAAAAAGTATGAAATATGACAATATTATTGACAATATATATCTCCTATACACATTGGAACCGTTGATATATTACGTCATAATTTATCCGCAGAATAAAACCACCTTTTTCAGAAGACGAAGTTCATCTCTGGTAGGAAACCGGATACGTTATATGTGGTACTAATACCACTGAAACTCCCATCTCAATATATCGCTAGCTACGCTGACGCTGTGTCTGGTCTAGTGATACATATCTGGGTACGTAAAAGTTGAGGTTGAGTTGGGAACGAAATTTAAAAAACAACAAACAAACTTTGTCTTTCCATAATATGATGATAATTATCTCCTAGCCGGTTTAAGCCACAATGGCTAATCTCAAGGGAGACCAGCCAACTACGCAGGATATTTAGCGCACAATTTATGTACGCAAACACAACTCTCTATTCCCTCATCAAACCGATGGAATGGCAAAACCGCCACAATCAGAAAGCGTCTAACTGTAGGGTCAACGTTTTTAAGTGCTTACAAAGGCACGAGAGTCTCACACACTTCTGTCTCCCAGACTACGGTTTTTTTTTTGGTCGACAATTTGAGGTTAAGATTTTCTAGAAATGTACCTAATATCCAAAATTTGGCTTTCTCGGTTCATTTGCATTTCCAAATGTATGTAATGACTGGACTTTGGTGCTAGCCACGACCTAGTGTTCTACGGCCTTATATCTAGCCGCTAAACAAACGAGGCAGTCATAAAATTAATATGATTACATGGCGAAGCGAAACAACGTGCCTTGTAAAAATTATATTATTGGAACGATAAAGTATAAAGTAAAAATTTCAATAAAGGCAATACTATAAATAACTTTCGAATTTATAAGTAAGCACTATCCAGATTCACAGCTCTAAGATTTATCGTTACCACAAATGGTCCATTCTCTCTATATTAGGTCTTGTAACGATCGCTTACACAACGTAGTACACTGACTGACTATAAAGTATTGAATGGAAAAAGATTTTTACCAATTTATCCAAATCTTTTACCACGTATTATTCCTATATATGTTACAGGGTTATTTTAAATATACTCAATACAAGTCACAATATCCTGTGTTTGCAGAAAAATGCCCAAATTGCAATTGCAATTTCGTAAACAATGTTTTTATTTTTTAAATCGATGAGAACATGTTGTGTATATTATAAATTATGCTATAGAGAAAAAAGGTTTTAATGCAAATTAAATAAAATCACTATAAAAGGTAATGTAACAGTCTGTTAATTTCTCACTGCTGGGCAAATGCCTCATCTTCGTTTTGAGTAGAAGATTCAGAGCTTACTCGACCGTGCTGCTCCAATTTGGGTACTTACGATGTTTTCCTTCACCGCCGAGCACTGAATTATAAATATTAATTAAGCAATCGATTAGAGTTCACATATTACAACCTCTGGAACATCACGGATAAAAAAGGTAAACTAATATTATTGGTCATAATATATACATACGGAACACCGTTACGATGTCAAGTTTTGCCTTAAATAAATTTGTAGTTTGTTATTTTTTCTTAATTTTCTACGGTTCCGAAGAACTTGTCCGAAATAAATTTAATTTTTCAAATAAAATAACGCTTATTCTCCGGCAATATTAAGAATATTTTGAAATCTTCACGTAATTTAATTACTTCACGTCGTCCGTACTTCTTAACCTAATTTCGGAACAAGTTTTAATGCTTTTATGATAAAATTAAAATTACGAATTAATAAAATTAAAGTCTTTGATAAAGTGTTTATTTATACAAATATATCTAGTCATATTGGTCTAGTGACTATATAAACTATATACATATATAAAATTTGCAGTCCTATTGGATTATGAGAGTGAAGAAGTGAACCTGAGTTCGCGCACCATAACATATCCTAGTACGCTGGTCTCCCTTGAAATTGGACGACATTATTGTTATATATAGATACATATATAATAAATAAATAAATAAATAAATAAATATTGGACAACATCACATACATTACTCTGATCCCAATGTAAGTAGCTAAAGCAATTGTGTTATGGAAAATCAGAAGTAACGACGGTACCACAAACACCCAGACCCAAGACAGCATAGAAAACTAATGAACTTTTTCTACATCGACTCGGCCAGGAATCGAACACGGGACCTCGGAGTGGCGTACCCATGAAAACCGGTGTACACACTACTCGACCACGGAGGTCGTCGATTATATAGTAGATATTATAATGTTGTTTGACTGTTATTTGTCTAAAATAAACCAACTATAACACAAATAATTCACTGAAGCTTACGTTATGACGTCACAATATCAAGGACTTATCTGTGAGTGACAGTCAATAGGATTTAATTTATAATTTAACTATTTTCGTTTATAGAATCGAAGTCAGTCATCACGATATCTTATATATTAATAGCGTAAGCCGATTTTTGTCCCAGTGATATGGGACGATAGCTGCACGTAGAAGATCGGTTATGATCTTATTTTAAAGAGATCCAGCCGTAGATGTGCAGAAAATTAAAGAGGATTCTTGATTACAATTTACTAAATTGTTAGGATTTAACAAGTTATTAATTTTAGGGTAGAGAGCGGCGCTATGGCTTTATTGAAATTAAATCAAAACAAAACCTGTCATAGGTTTCGAAATTCCTAAAAATCTCTTGAATAAACGCGAAGTCTCACGGGCGACCCACTAGTAATTTTTAATAGTTTAATATAATTAATTATGAATATAAAATATTGACATAATATAACAAAATATATAAAATCAAATTCTCCAGTGGCTTAACATACACCAACATGTTGATAGCGCTCTGTCTTCGTATCTTTATCTAACGTTTTAATAACACACCCAGCTGCCCTATAATATGGCAGTTGCCGCCATTATAAGGTAATGTATCATTTCTAGTGTGCTCGAGACGTTAAAAGGGTCTCTTTGATGGATGGCTCACCAATAATATCATTCATCATTATAATCCGTCGACAAAATATATTAACAAAATATAATACGTGAAGAATAGAATAGTGTATTAATAAAATATTAATATAATATTGAAAACTTGTTTTATGTTCATATATAAAGTACTAGTAGTCGAGCGCGGCTTTGCACGTGTTTAAGGGGTTGATTGTCAAGTGTTAGGCATACTAAAGTTGCCCACGGACATAGGCTCATTTTAACCAGCGGGCTCAAGTTTGCTATATATCAAATTCGGTTTAATGGTTTGATCGTGAAAGAGCAAGACAACAGTCAGATAGACATAGTTCCATTCGCATGTATAATATTTGTATAATATATATGATTATCAAATAAAAGTTATTATTTACAGCGAATGTTCATGCCAATGCATTGTAGAGATGTTTTATTAATGACTATCGTCAATCAATAGTTTTTTTTTAACGAATAAATGAGTTTAATATTGTTATGTGAGTATGTATCTATCTATGTATGTTTTATATACGTGTTTCTCTGAACCACACTATAATTTTTAATGCCTAAATAGATTCAGATATATTAATACAAATTACATTACAATTACATATATGAAAATATGAGTGAAATTGTCATAATAATTATTAATTGAAATCAAAGGGAGAGAGATAGAGACTGGAGGAGAGAGACTATAAAATTGTAAAAAATAAAACACAATCACTACTATTATTTATTTATTTATTTATTACTATTATTTATTTAGTTATTTATTTATTTACTTATTTACTTATTTACTTATTTACTTATTTACTTACTTACTTATTTACTTATTTACTTATTTACTTATTTACTTATTTACTTATTTACTTATTTACTTATTTACTTATTTACTTATTTACTTATTTACTTATTTACTTATTTACTTATTTACTTATTTACTTATTTACTTATTTACTTATTTACTTATTTACTTATTTACTTATTTACTTATTTACTTATTTACTTATTTACTTATTTACTTCTTTACTTCTTTACTTATTTACCTATTTACTTATTTACCTATTTACTTATTTAATAATTTATTTATTTATTTATTTATTTATTTATCTATTTATCTACTTATTTATTTATTCATTTACTTATTTATGTATTTAGTTACTTATTTATTTATTTATCTATATATCTATTTATTTATTCATTTACTTACTTATTTATTTATTTGTTTTTTAAGGACCGTCAACAGTCACTACACTCACACGTGTTATGCATAAAAAAACATTAAACTAACATGATTACAATATTTTGTTTTGTAATTAAGATTCTAAGAATAATAACGCCATGACTTTTTTTGTATTTAGTTATGGAATCCCCGAAAATGTCACGAGACTGAGTATTTATTATAAAGTTTACCTAATCTTTATAAGAGGTGCATTTTGTCCTAGTTTAATTTTCGATGGTCTTATGTGAAATAAACTTGTTGGATAGAGTGGACATAATTTCCATTAAAATTAATTCCCCGTAGATTTTGAATGCAGTCGATTTTATGTCTGACAATCGTGTATAAGAAATAAAAAATAAAAATATTTATATTAATTTATAATTAAATATATCACCATGCACTATAAATTTTATCAACTAAAGATCCTTTATATTCTACGATGGTGTCTTGAGTGTGCGGTATAATTTCACACACACATTCTCAATTTTTAGACGGCATAGATTGCCGTCTAAAAAATGCGTCTATTCATTGCTCCATAGCCATGTAAAAAACGAACAAACAATCACGCTTATAATATCAATATGAATGGTAAGGACACCACAAAAATATTATAAACAAAATCCACTTGTAAATTCGGTGTGGACATAAAAAAAACTCACATGCAATGGTATGGCAACATTCGCAAAAAGTACGAAACAAACATTAAACGCATATGTTACCGATGGCGATAATTTATGAGTGGAATTTCGGTTTGTAACAGCGATTTGTGAACCAGTACTCTGAAAATGCTTTTATTCGTTTTAAAGTATCTTTTTGATACAATAATTGGAAACTTCATTGGTCTATGATCTAACTTTATGTTCCATTTTAATTAATCTTATATTGTACTGTTTATATCTTTATTAAAATGTATATATACATATATCTTAAATATATGATAAATAAAAAATCATCTTCTTTACAAATCATAATGCTACCAGCATAAACCGTTGAATCGCATTTCCTATGATCTGGGCGAAAAAGGAACCAGCCCTCCTGTCACCAATAGAGGGAATAAGATGAAGTATCATTAAGGAGTCTTTAAAATATAAAAAGTGGAAACTTTTTAGCCAGAAGAGCTAAGAAGACGAACAAAAAATTATACATTACAACTTCAAGAATCGAGTGTTCGAACATTTCATACAAAGAACTAATATTAAGCAAATCTTGTGATTTGGATATAATCGCACGCGTTATTAGTTGCTTACAGTCACGGATTAATTCGTCAAGGGTAAGCAATCCATTACTGCGTGAAGACCACCGATATGTATCCGCAATAACTAGACGAACCACACTCATTGAAATATTACATTTTAAAACGATAACATTGATGAAATAAGGGACAGCGCTGGATAGTGTCAATGATTTCTTAGTTAAATTAATTACATATGTGTTTATACAAACACTAAAACTTTGAATGATTAGCAAAATGAAATGGTAGTGGACTGGTCACGTACATCAAAAGGTCCGATAGCCGTTGGAGGAGACGAGTCCTAAATTTGAGTTCGAGGTTCGGACCAATAGAATAGAAAAGGTGTCGAAACCCGACTGAATACGGAAGGTAGAGAACTGGGAGCTTTGGCGCACTTTGGGAGAGGCCTATGTTCAGCAGTAGATTTTAATCGGCTTGATGATGATAATTACTAAAACTTTTGAGTGATACAGAAATATCGCATTCAGTATATTGATTCAGATGTTAAAAAAGAGTAGCTGTTAAGTTTCTTGCCGATTCTTCTCTGTAGAATCTACATTCCGAACCGATGGTAGCTTTACTTAATATAGTTTGTTAAATGACCATTCAAAAGTGCTTGTAAAAGCCTACTTGAATAAAGTATATTCTGATTTTGATTTTGATAAAGTATAATTAATTTTTATCTTCAGAATCACAAGTTACGAGTATAGGTATATCAAATAAAAATCTGCAATACTACAAGTTCTAATTTAAATACAAAAAACGAGAGGTATAGTAGGACATTTAACGGACGAACGAAACGTACGAACGAAGTCTTTTTCGCTTTATATTACGTATTAAATAACAGACACAATAAAATAAATTATCAAAGTTTGAGGATAATTAAATGTCAATGACATAATTGTCACTAAAATTCCTCGTGAATTAGAGAAAGACGAAGAGACAAAGAAACAGAGAGAAAGAAAGAGAGGGAAACGTCGCCTGTGAGGAGCAAAACGTTTTTTCTTACGTAACGTGGAGATAAAATCGTGTAAACAGTTTTTTTTTTTTTTAATTTCCCAATGTCAAAGGCTAGTGAGTATATGACTTATCGAAATTACAAACCCCATTAAAAACTTATGATGGAATTTTCCAATGTTGCCGTGTCATTTTTCCGCCTCATCCATTAACTATATTTCATGGGCACATATAATATTCCTTCAGAGAAACGAGATTATTGCAAACCGCATGCAAGATAGCATTTAACTTGATGTTTGACAATTCATTGTATAATGCAATACTAAAGTCTATTTATATAAAAACTAGTGATTGGTCCCGATTTTATATGTACAATAAACATTTTGTCCTTAGATATTTTAACCAATGAGGGATCAACTAAAGAAGCCGAATATTAACACTGATATAATATGAAAAATCATAAAAGAAATATTTAAAAAAAATATTGATAGTTAATAATAATCTAGATCTCGCATGTCGGCAACAACGCCACCTGGCGGATGACTAAGATATAAATACATTTACATGTTCGATTTGAGGTACAAATTATAAAAATGTAATAAAAAATAAAATACTTTTTATATACCTACATACCTAAATATATTTTTAATAAAAAAAAAACAACAAAAAAATACCTAATGTCTATAAATAAACCAAATACAAACGGTACATTTTACAATTTTAACCGAAATCAAATCTGATTCGAATTAAAAAAAATCCCTCCCCCGATAAAGCTAATCCGATCGTAACACATGGGCACGAAAAGGCATTAAAAGTAGCAAAAAGATACACAAACATACAGTGGAACGGCGATAAAGTAGTCGAGAGAGAAACATGCATACAGGGAAATGACAATAAAGTAACAAAAACGCAATTAAAGCGAAGATAAGCTTAATAAACCGCTCTTTACAGCCCTAAGCGGTAGTATTATTGCAATGAAATGTTCGTATTAAGATAGATACAAATTACAAGATACACAAGCTGAAAATGAGCGTTTTTTTTTTTAAATTTCTAGCTTCAAAAAATACCTTTATGAATGTTACTATGCAAAATTAGAAGGATTTTTTTAATTATACTTCAATACTTGTGGCTCCAATCTTGAGATTTATTTTAGAATTAGGGATACGTAAAATTTACTTGGTGGTAGGGCTTTGTGCAAGCCCGTCTGGGTAGGTACCACCCACTCATCAGATATTCTACCGCCAAATAACAGTACACTGTTGTGTTCCGGTTAGAAGGGTGAGTGAGCCAGTGACATCACAGGCACAAGGGACATAACATCTTAGTTCCCCAGGTTGGTGGCGCATAGGTGATGTAAGGAATGGTTAATATTTCTTACAGCGCCTTTGTCTGTGGGCGGTGGTGACCATTTACCATCAGGTCCATAAAAAAAAAATATATATATACTGTTTCGATACTTAAAGTATTGAAAGTAGAAACGTATCGATATCGACTTTTTTTGTTATTTTTAATTGTATTGATTAGATAGAACAGAATAAAACGGCAGTCGGCTCTAATGCGTAAAAAGTAGGTACTCGATACCGATATCGATACTATTTATATGACGATGATCGAGTAAAGTATCGAAACTTTTAAAATTTTACGTCCCTTTTTTAACCTCAATCCCAATCGGCGGATCTGAAAATGTGTATACGTTGTTGCTGCTGATAAAAGTACAAGTTTCGTTTATGTATAAGATAAGTTAAAATACGTTTTTTTTATTTTTAAATCGAGCGTAAGGTAAATTGCTTTTTTTATTTGTAATTTATATATTAGGTTAAATTATTTCTATACGTGTGTAATTTCAGTAGTTCGGGATGGCAAAATAAAATTATGTTTTTTACAATGATGCTCCAATCTCTCTATATATCTTTTACAATCCCTCACAATCCTCCAATTGTTTTCCTTATGACAGCTCAATCATTTTTAAAATAAGAAATAGTGTTACATGCCAGTATTAAATGTTATCCCATAAAATAATATTAACTAAAGGTGTACAAATTATTGATCAATTAATTACAATAATAATTGTATATATTTATAATATCATATGACGTAGCTCCGTATGGAGGCTAGGGCTAGTCTCGTAACACGTGTGTAATTTTGACCCGTATGAAGTCGGGACGGACAGTTAGACATAAAATATTGTCTTCTAAATCTATTTGCTGTTGTCGTAATTACATTGACTCAATTATCCTTTGAATTGTATCCGACAATTTACTTTTGTAATGCCAATATGAAATTCATGTAGACCTTATAACTATTTGGCAGCCTGTTATATTCTCAAATTGTGCAGAAAACATTAATGATAAAATAAATGTAATGTTGGTAAGTGGTCACCTTTGCCCGCAGACATTGGCGCTGTAAAAAATATTAACCACTCCCTAGGATGGCCAATGCGACACCAACCTTGGGAGCAATAAATTGCCTGTTGTGGCTCACTCACTCTTCAAACCGGAACGCTAGAATACTAAGTATTGAGAGTGGACGGTACCTACCCAAAAGGGCTTTAAAAGTATTCTGTATCTTTCTTAATAGTGCGACATTCATTCTCTACGCACGTTAATATGTCATAAATCAAAAAAATTATTACCAACATCAAAATGTTTTTTCAATGTACTCTCAACATTGAAAAACATTATTATACATTTAGAATGCTTATCAGCAAACGCAGAGTTCAGGTCTCCGGGTGACCTAAGCCTAGGATCCGAAAATAAGTAGGAAGACCTGTCTGAAGGAAGTCGGAGAACCGAAATTGTTAGATCACCTTAGGTGACAAATCTGTCCAGCAGTGGATGGAATTGGCTGATCATAAAGGTGATGTGAAACTTACACTCGGTCTTTTTTTAAATAAATAAAGATATGTTTATTTAGAACAAGGCAAAATTATAAAAGTACAAAAACAAAAAACAAAAAATACATTACCTTTTTAGTAACTTAATCTACAAAAAAAACACAACAAAAATGGAATGAAGATATAAAAAAAGAAATTCGGTGAGCAATGATGAGCAAATGTGTTTTTTTCTGTGTGTAGTGCATATATCATAGCTAGCACCGAAACGTAATATATACCTATACGTATGTATATATTACGTTAAGGGTTTGCTCGTCAGGTATTAGGAATAAAAAGCCTTTTTCCTTTCTTGCAGTTCAAACATGCTATCAAGCAAGCTCGAACTTCGTATGAACGTAATTTTATCAAACTTGTGGGGTATATTTTTTTTATTTATATATCTAATTACAAGTCACAAATAAATTGATTATTTGACAATTAGAACTTGAAAGCGTTACAAACTCACTTAGATATATTTGATTAATTTCTTGTAGTATTTTTTTCACTTCTAAAGAAACCGAATTACGTAAGTTGTTCTCGGAACAAACTTCCTTTCCATCCCTAGAGCGCTGACGTTAGACGGATGACTTTTAACCTGCTTTACTGACATCTCATCTCTCGTGCGTTTATTTTTAGTTTACTCCTATTTTATTATAAACCAATCTCTCGTCGTTTACAAATTGTTGGATGAATTTACATTTCAATAATTATAAAAAACCTCTTTGCATATGAAACTATTACTAGAAACTACTAATAGTTACAATGGTATTATGTTGATATTGGCAATACGTAAAATATTTACATATATATTTTTAATCAAATTTCTATAGCGAACTAGTTGTCGCTCGTGGCTTCGCTCCAATTTAGGGGGTTGGTCGTCAAGTGTTAGCTATAAAATGGCCTATGTCATTACTTGGAGTTCAAGCTGGTTTCATACAAAATTTCATAAAAAGCGGTTCAGTAGTTTGGGCGTAAAGAGCAACAATAAAACAGACAGACAGAAAGAATAACTTTCGCATATATAATATTAGTAAAGATTGTATGTCACGGTAGTTAGTTAGTTTTCCAATGACAAGGAATAAACTTCAACATCTACTATATTTAAACAACTGAACAGTAATAGATCAAAATCTCCATCCAATATAAATAGCTCACTTATTGATCGTTATCTTAAGAAGACCACGAAAAAACGAATCGAGAAATTCTTTATTTTGTTAAATGTTTGCGGATTTTTTAAGGGGACTACATGAGCTAAATGCAAGTTGTATAATGCAAAAAAGTATATGATTCAATGCAGTAAACCAAATGAAAAAAAAAAAAAAATCGCAAAGTTACCTCAAAAAAAATCTTTTAACAAATTATAACTATACTTATATACATTCAATAATTCTGGTTTTTTGTCAGATTATTCTACAAGCAATATACTACTTTACCTCTGCGTCACTTTTTTAGTGAAATCAATAGATTTTTTTTAAATCAGATATTCTTATTTTCGAACAAAATGCGTAATATATTTTTAGCAACCAGAAACGAGATAACACACAAAGAATATTACAAACAAATACTGCAAACTTCAATAATTAAATAACATCACCAACAGTCCATGTCAGTATCGTCCATACCATACCACCGATGGCAAGTCACGTTGCTTCTGAGTTATTTTTCGTCGGGTGGTTAATGGCGATGCATGAAAACTCCTTACAATATTTATATTATAATTTGAAACGGTCTGGAGACGGTCGTTTCTCTCTTAAGGTAATAGACCTTAAGAAAGAAACGACCGTCGAAAGAAACGAAACGAACAACATCTAAAAATCATATAATATCCTTTACCACAAAAGGTCGAGAGAACCCATGAATTCAAACGAATAAAATGTGATGCGTTTTCGTAAAACACAAAAGATTTTTCTAAAACTTTTGACGTACATACTATTAATACCAGGAACAAGCGTAAGATAGTTACGGTTATTACTCAATTGCATAGTAAATAATTATTTTGTGAACGTTTTTCCAACAGGATTCTAGAGAGTGTTTTAAAAAAGAAACAATGATTATATTCAATAAAAATGTTTAGGCGCGTGTGTTTGTGTGTTAATGTAAAAAAAAATGAGGTAACAGCCTTTAAATTTCCCACTGCTGGGCTAAGGACTCCTCTCCCTTTGAGGAGAAGGTTTGGAGCATATTCCACCACGCTGCTCCAATGCGGGTTGGCGGAATACACATGTGGCAGAATTTCGTTGAAATTAGACACATGTAGGTTTCCTCACGATGTTTTCCATCACCGCCGAGCACGAGATGAATTATAAACACAAATTAAGCACATGAGAATTCAGTGGTGCCTGCCTGGGTTTGAAATCATCGGTTAAGATGCACGCGTTCTAACCACTGGGCCATCTCGGCTCTCTCTAACCACTGGGCCATCACGGCTCTCTCTAACCACTGGGCCATCTCGGCTCAACACTAAGTACAGCTAACGAGTTTGATTATTTATTTGCTTGAACGCTCACAAGCTCAGGATTTTAGTCCAGTTAGTAAATATCTGTTTGCGTTAGATTAAATAATCAACTGAAAAAGCTTATACACGTTAAACACTCCACACGATTTTCAATTAAATTAGGGAACAAATTTAAAAAAACCTTTAAAGTAGAACTAAATCTTTGAACCCAACAACCTCTTCAGTTTTACTGTATAAATAGAACGATACCTTTTACTTTTATTTCGCGCAGGTTCAGATCCATTTGGCAGAGTGCCTAACACAAACTTCAGAGGCACGCTCTCACAGGGGAATGTAGATTGATGGATGACTAGGCAGCTAATCTCTCCGAGTGCTTCTAATCGGTTACTGCATTATTATATACAATTTTATATATCGCATTCATTGATTATATAAATTATTCTTTTATTTATAAATAAACTTTAAACCGTTTGAAGCGTTACGTTATATAAAGGTATGCCCCGAAAATTTGACCTTGAATTACATTTGCGTTTAAAATAAGTTCTCACGCACTCCAAACACACACACACTCACAACAAAAGTAAAACGTTTAACACACAACAACAGTCATATCTTCTATTGAATTAAAAAAAGGTTTTAGTACGTTTTTTTTTAAATTATTAATTAATGTCATTAATTGTTACATCGTTTTGTTCGTGGAAATACCGACGAAAAAAAAGAGGGCTCCATTCGCCGCTGTACATGAAGTTAGTGGGGAAGTTTAGGCCGTAAATCGCTTCATCGGTCTTCGTGATTGACGCTCGTCTGGTGGGTATCAAGTAACTAATTTTGTCCGCGGGAACCTTACTCCATCTTCCCACTGACTCAAAATTTGTTTTAGAAACTTTGTATTTGTCTGAAAAAGTATTAGAGAAAATCCAATTACCAGTCAGTCTACGTACATGACATAAAAAAAAGAATTATTTTATCTTTTTAGACGCTGCTGAAACATACTCGATCGTTGCGAGTTCATAACTAGAAGCTTAAATAAATATAATAAAATTTTGCTGTATAGCAACATTCAGTAATACTTTGATACATTTTTTTGACGACCTCCTTGGTCGAGTAGTGGGTACACCGGTTTTCATGGGCACGCCACTCCGAAGTCCCGGGTTCGATTCCCGGCCGAGTCGATGTAAAAAAAGTTCATTAGTTTTCTATGTTGTCTCGGGTCTGGGTGTTAGTGGTACCGTCGTTACTTCTGATTTTCCATAACACAAGTGCTTTAGCTACTTACATTGAGATCAGAGTTATGAATGTGATGTTGTCCAATTCTTATTAATACTTATTGATACAGAATTTTTTTGTGATTGCTTAAATATATTTGTTGTGAAAATCCAGCTATCACTTTAAAATTTGATTGTTTGTTCATTTAACTTTTAAAATAATCCAAATAGATCCCTATATCCCCAAAGACTATGAAAACATACATGGTTAGATTATTTGCTAAAATACAAGTAGAACTAGTACATACTAGAACCTTCTAGAACGAACCAATATGGAAACGCGGAGTAGTATAATCCAAATTAAAATCCCTTCACAGTTATTAGAGATAAGCTTCACAAATATACTAAACTATCAACGTTCCCCGGCTTCGCAAATATTAATGATGAAATTTTATACAATTTATACCCAATAACACTTAGGAAAATGTATCATTCTATCCATAAAAATAATTTTAGAATTGGATTTATTTATTTTATTCACATTAAAATTAATTCCGAAGATTACCCTTTACTTGCAAACAGACGAATTGTTCCTCTTTATAATATTCATATAGAAGTATAGGTAGAACCCAAATGAGATTATTGTTTATTGAAATCTTTCTTAATTCATAATAATGTTTAAAATCTAGACCCCATTATTTCCATGCATTATAAGCCATGGAAGTATTCTGTAAGAAGAAACTCATAATTCACAACAGATAACGAAGTATCGTATCGAAATGGCAAACATTTCACAGGTGAGGTAGGATGTAAATTCTTAAATCACTCTGCTGGTGCAATTTTCTACACTATTTTATTGTTATGTTTAAAAAAAAATTGGAATACTAGCAATGCCCCAAATTAATAAAGAAATTAGGAATATTCCTATTTACCCCTCCTTTTAAGCTTGTCACTTGTGTTAGGAGTGGGTACGACAACAGCCCAAGGGGTCAGGATCGTTCCTGCAACTTTTACATCGCTAGGCGGCCCTTAAACCATTGCGCTTTACAAAAATAAAAATTATACATGATAAACACCAATCTTTAAACATCCCACTGCTAGACTGAGGCCTCCTTTCCTTTGCGGAGCTTATGCCACCACACTTCCTCCTGCCTCCTTAACGGTATTTGCCTCGTGACAAACCAAACAAGTGGTACTTGATCGAATTTGAACTTGAAACTTCATTTAAGATTATCTTGTTTCAACTGGGATCTCTCGACTCTCGGATGATATTAAAACGCTTTTAATTATCAATAGCCATAGGGGTCAATTTTATAACGTCTCAATAGTTTAAATGATTTTAGAGATAGTATAATCAGCCTGTAAATTTCCCACTGCTGGGCTAAGGCCTCCTCTCCCGTTGAGGAGAAGGCATGGAGCATATTCCACCACGCTGCTCCAATGCGGGTTGGTGGAATACACATGTGGCAGAATTTCGTTGAAATTAGACACATGCAGGTTTCCTCACGATGTTTTCCTTCACCGCCGAGCACGAGATGAATTATAAACAAATTAAGCACATGTAAATTCAGTGGTGCCTGCCTGGGTTTGAACCCGATATCATCGGTTAAGATGCACGCGTTCTAACCACTGGGCCATCTCGGCTCTTAGAGATAGTATAGCACCCATAATACCTCACTAAGAACGTAGTTCTGCAACTTTTATCCTAGCTTTAATAGCTTATTGCTTTCATTCACCACTTTATATTGTTTGTTCGGTCTCAGACTTCTAGAAAATTAACTTAAGTTATAAACTGAGTCTTTCGACTCGCAGCGAAATTATTAATCAGCTTCAAAGATTCTTTTGTAGGCATTTAAATTGTTAAGAGTTCTTTAAATATAAAATATATTAGGTAAATTATAATTACTCCAATTCAAGAGGATTCATTATGATATTTAACATGAGTTACGTTTGGTCAAGATAACGTTGTTTTTTTGAAACATCAGATCCGTAAACATTGTATGTATGTTTGTATAGAATCTTATGTACTTTTGTGGTCTGTGTTTTGTAATTCAGCGTGGGTTTTGTGTGGATATTCTATTGGATCTTGGGAATTAAATCAAAATAACTTTAACAGAATTCGCAATTACTGGACATTGTTTTTTTTTTCGAATAGGTTGCCACCGCTCAATACGAAATATTGAGCAACCATTACATCGCCTTTGCGCAAAAACTTGGAATCTTGTGCCTGTCCTCTGGCGCACTTACTCTTCAAACACACAAAACACAACTATACTAAGTATTACTGTTTGTCGGTAGAATATATGTATAGCAGGTTGCCCAGAGGACATTGCACAGAGCTCTGCTATCCAAAAAGATACACTAACTACTAGACTAACAAGATAAGCAATGTAAATAACATTTACAAAAATACACCATTGTGTGTGAAATTGCTCGATTTGCCCTTCCCGTTTTAAAAAGCAAAAATAAATATTTTTCCATTCTGTTGATTCTCATTGATTAATTATAATAGGATTAGATTCATTCGTTCATTCAGAAGTCATGAATTTTAAAAATGCGAGCTGATTGGCTGAATTTAAGAATTAAATGTTTGTTATTGTGAGAAATAAAAAAAAAAATGTAAAGTTTTTCAGGGAAAAATATAAGGATGTCAGAAAGATATTCACCGCCAGGGTACAATTATATCAAATGCTAAATATCAATACTAATATTATAATTGCGAAAGTAATCCCGTCTGTTACCTGCGTAGGCTTACGCCGCTGAACCTATTTGTTGTATATACTTACACACACACACATACTAACATACATACATACATACACGCACACTGGAATATTACATACAAAGTACGCATTACACATGTGAATGCATTAAAATCGATTGTAGGTAAATTTAAATCTAAGTTAAAGTGCTCCACGGTGCTATTTGAACATGCTTAAACTATTAAAATATTTATCCAATGAAAGTCAACGTCATATTTGGAAAACATCGCAAACTAGAAATAATTTAATACACGTTATAGTTTGTAAATAGCACTAATATTATAGTACAGCAACGAATATTCGTAGTAACTAGATCTAGTTGCAGAAGAAAATAATTTTCATTACAAACAATTTTAATATTCGTATTTAAATGGATTGTAAAATTTATGAGAAAATCATGAACAGTAAAATTATCAGCCAATTTTTATTTTTAATGACATAGGTAAGTGGACGTGTAAATGGGCCAACTGATTGTTATTGGTCACAACCGCTCATGGACAATGGCACTGTAAGAAATATTAACCATTCGTTACATCGCTAATACGCCACCAACCTTGGAAACTAAGATGTTATGTCTCTAATACCTGTAGAATTTAATTGGCTTACCCTTCAAACTGGAATACCACAAAACTAAATATTGCTGTTTGGCGCGAGGTGCCAGATCTTCACCTTCTACATCCCGTCAGGTTCCGCCACCAAATTGGGTTATAAGTCAATCTGTTTTAAGGGTACTCTACATACGCAGTGTGTGTTGTAAAAAGTTTTACAAAAATCGGACAAAAATAAAACAAATTCCAATAGGTGGGCTTCAAACGAAATCAAAGATATCTTGAAATATAATTATTTTCACCTTCACAGTGTTCTAGTTTAACTAGAGAAAACAACAGAGAGTCAATATTAAGTTACCTCAAAATTCCCTCGACGAAGGTAATTTCATTTTTTCCAAGTTTTTCAAACTTTGCTCGGAACGTGTGTAGAAGTTTCTCGTTCTATCAAATAAGCCCGTATACGCCGCAAGAGTATGTTACTATAAATCAATAAACGCCGCAGCTGCGGATTAGTTACTAAACTCTTCCATGAAACTAAGTAACTACTGACACTACGAATACAACCACAATATTTAAAAATCAAAATCGAACACCTTTCAATCATCATTTTCCAATATTAAAATACACTGAGAAGAAACTTCAATAAACCAATAAGTTAAAACGGGTATATTTTGAATTATTTTATTAGTTAATAATTAATTCCAAACGTATGAGTAGCTTTTACTCTAATAACGAACTCGAACTTCATTCCAGAACGCGACTGTAAACGTCAGAACGTGATATGTGCATTAATAGGTAAATTAACTGAAGCGTTTATATATAATCAGCGTATCATTATTAAATTTCGACTTACAACGTAAGATACGCAATTACGAAGTGAGATCTTACTTATATTTAACTTACAATATTAGTTTATCTAGATCTTGCAAGCTGAATTAGAATCCCTGCCACTTATGTTGTTGCATGAAATATGACCTCATTCTACACCAAGAATTTGATTCAGCTTCATTGCTAAACGAAGGAATTCCTTATCAGTATAATAATTCCTTATCAGTAATATACAAGAGAACGTTTAAGTTTTTTTTTTGTGTATTATTGTAATACGAAAAAAATAAACAGCTTGGCTCATATCTGAAGTTTTCGTATTATATCTAGTTTAGTTGAAAAACCTCCGCAAAGTCACGCGCTAGTCCAAATCAAGACGAGCAGTAATCAAGTTTAACTCCGCTATTTGATTTGTCGCGCAGTTCCGTTTATTCGAACAATTATAACTAAAGCTGATTAGTGATGAGCTACTTGGCCGGCGTCTTCGCTTACTTTGTTTTTAAGAATAGTCTTTTTTATCATATTTTAAATAGGTAGGCTATCAAATTATGGTATATATCAAATGATCGCTAGCACCCATAAATGTAGGATAAGGGTGGGTACTAAGATTTTATGTCTCCAAATCAACCTCCACCCTTCAAATTATATCCTGTTAGATCCACTGATGCGTGGTATGTCAGCTAGATATTTTAAAATTTTATTAAGTAGATTTCTTAGATCGAAGAAGAAGAAGAAGAAATTTAATTATACACACTACATTTACATTTATCACGGGGAATGTTCCGGGGAATTGTTCGGATTAATCCCGGCTGCTGAATTTCACCTTCGGACATCTCGTCAAAATTTCAAATATCACCCGCACCACCTAGATGTCCGAAAATCCACAACAGCGCGATTTTTAAGACATTTTCTGCCTCGCACAAACACTCTGTGGAACCAGCTTTCGCCGACGGTTTTTCCGAACCGATACGACTTGGGAACCTTCAAGAAAAGAGCGTACTCTTTCCTGAAAGGCCGGCAACGCACCTGCAAGCCCCCCGGTGTTGCAGATGTCCATGGGCGGTGGTAGTCACTTTTCATCAGGTGAGCCTCCTGCTCGTTTGCCACCTATAACATAAAAAAAAAGATCTAAAATAACGAGCCAACTTTATTCTCTTAGTATACTTGACAGCCGAGATAAAAATGCGTACATCTTAACCGATAATTTCGGGTTCAAACTAAGGCAAGCACCACTTAATTTTCATGTGCTTAATTTGTGTTTATAATTCATCTCGTGCTCGGCGGTAAAGGAAAACATCGTGAGCAAAACTGCATGTGTCTAATTTCAACGAAATTCTTCCACATGTGTATTCCAATGGAAAAATTACTGGCCGGTAATAGATAACTAATATATTTGACATTAAAAAATTAATTTAAAAAAAGGTTTCATCGATTTACAAATAAATGAAACCAAAGCAAAACCTGTCATAGGATTTGAAATAAGTTTCGCGGGCGGCCCACTTATATAAATAATCCAAGGTAGGTTTATTTCGTAAAATTTATTTTGCATTTGTTTTAATGCAATAGTTATACTTAAGATAAAATTATATTGCATTCACGAAATCGGTTTAACATATAATTACATAGCATCCTTACAAAGTCGAAATAGTCCGCTGCAGAAATTTAAATAATATACGAAATTTAATTTAGCACGTTTGAATATAATTTCCGTCATATTAGAACGGGTATACGGGTTATATACGTTTAAAATTAATAGTGGGTCGCCCACGAAACTTCGCGTTTATTTAACAATTTTGTAACCAAGAGAGGTTTTCTTTTGATTTCAGTTCAGTAAACGGCAAGTCAGTATCTACATTTGACACCAAAATGATGAGACCTATTTTTAAATGAAATTTTAATTGCCAAATGGCATACATTAGTTCAGCCAGAAATAGTGTTTGTCGATAACAATTTACTTTAATTTTATTTAGACTAGACTTTCACAATTCACAACCAAAACATTTGAAAAATAATAATATGTTTAATAAGTTTAATGCAATGAACTGTGAACATTGTACTTATTATCTCTAACATGAAATCATAATCTTGTCATAGTAAACTGAATTTACATACATATTTACATTAGCAGCCTGTAAATTTCCCACTGCTGGGCTAAGGCCTCCTCTCCTTTTGAGTAGAAGGTTTGGAGCATATTCCACCACGCTGCTCCAATGCGAGTTGTGAGAATACACATGTGGCAGAATTTCGTTGAAATAAGACACATGCAGGTTTCCTCACGATGTTTTCCTTCACCGCCGAGCACGAGATGAATTATAAACACAAATTAAGCACATGAAAATTCAGTGGTGCTTGCCTGGATTTGAATCCGAAATCAGCGGTTAAGATGCACGCGTTCTAACCACTGGGCCATCTCGGCTCTATTACATACATATTTAATACTGACAAATAAACTAGAGCAAGACTTTCGAATATTATGTAATAAAATTAGCAATTTAACAATGTGGTTGATATGATTGCACCAATGAAAAGACACTAGATTAAACTTTATATTAGGGCTTTGTGCTAGACTGCTGAGTAGGTACCACGCACTCATCAGATATACAGCAGTACACAGTATTGTTGTGTTCCAGTTTGAAGAGTGAGTGATCATTGTAACTACCAGTACAAATTATATAACATAACAAAATGGAGAATATTTCTTACAGTGTCAATGTCTATGAGCGGTGATTACCATCAGGTTGCAATGGTGTTAACACTTATCTGATATATTAAAAAACCAGCCATTTCATATTAAAATAAATAAACGGACGTTAGTTTGTATTCTAGTTGTAGCGAATACCAGCGGCAGATGCTTGTGTAACAAAATATGCATCCTCGCATTAGCAACCGACTGGGAAACACGCTAAATTCACTGAGTAGCTATCTAGTGGAAGTCTGTGACGTACATGGAACACTTTAGACGAGGGTTCTGTACAGTTTTATTACATTTTTAGATTGTATTTTGTATTTAAGATAATATTATCCTTAGATTCACAGAATGTATTTAAAAATACTTGTTTTTTATCTTACCTGTCTGTACCAATATGATAAATGTTTTAAAATATGTTTGTTTGTAATTTATTTTCAATTGGCTTCCCCTTGTCCTATATAAATTGGGGGGCGAAGTGTTTTTTACCGTCTTAAAAAAGGAGGTTATCATTTCGATTGTTTCTTTTTGTTTGTTACCTCAGAATTACGTCAATTATGTACCGATCTAGAAGCGTTTGGTTCCATTTGATTAGGAAGAAAAAAAAACCCATTTTTAAATTAAAATTTTATATTCTTCCAATCATCGGTACTCATAGTCTTGTCGTATTAACGCAATCCATTTATCTTTATTTTAATCTCTTATCTTATATTTTAACAAAAGTCCCTTCCTATCTATCTTAGTATTCTCTAATGAACGATATCGAAGGAACTTGCTTAGAAAAAACTCGTAGAGTAAAGTGATTGGTACGTAAAGAGTTTTAAATTAAAGTAAAACTCATTGCAACATGACATTTGCTAGTAAAGTTTAAAAATAGAACGAGAGAGTAGACGAACGCCATCATTAAAATTATAGATATTATTTTATCCCCTAAAACAATTATTTTTGTTTTTTTATAAAATCAACGAGTGAGCTGGTAGAATTATAACAGTAAACTTGAATTATGTATTAAGACAACAAAGGGATTAATTATGTTCTTAAAGTTTAAGTTATATCGCGATAAATATGTTTTCAGGATACAAACTTTACTGACGTAGTAAAACATATTTAAAAAATATATATTATACAAAATTTGGTGTCTAAACTGTAGATCGTTGAGGAGTTCCTTTGGTGATAGTCCTGGATGTAGAATCATGTGATGCTTAATCTGTAAAATTTTAACTACGTAGCATAAGAAGACGAGGTTCTAATTGATCTTGCAAACTTTGATCTAGACAAAATTGTCAGTTAAATGAAATCTTGTAAAAGTACATGAATCAAAGTCTGACTTTTAATTTTTTGTTATATAACATATTTTATATTTTCCTTAAAATATTTTTGTTGCTATGTATTAGTGAGCGCAGTATGGCATTAGAAAACTAAATCAATTCAATTCAAATACAAAGTCAGACATCAATTCTAATAATATTCGTCGTATATAATAGAAATTTCAAATAGCTACCTAACTTTTTTGATTTATATGACTCTCGGTTAAATTGTTTGGTAAAAAAAAACCCAGGGAACCCTAGAAAGCCATCGTCGGCATCACGAGTTTATTTGCCCCGCTACTTAAAGAGCGCTTTCTAGCGGAAAACTGTGCCCGCGCTTACCCGACATTATTAAAAACATTTTGCTGCGCGCTGATTTTGTATTTACCTTAGTATTTTTACCTCTCGTTTAGAAAATATTTATTTATTTTACGGATAAAAATTTGTAATTCTTAAAACGTGATAAATTTAAGCGTCGGGTTTTATAGGAATCGTTGAAATAATTTCGTTTTCTTTGATTTCGTTTTTAAATTAACTAACATTTTCCGCCATTTTTAGCACTTAAAAATATAATCGCACTAAGTGATTCATTTATTTTTTTTATAATAACACTTGTTTATTTTACTACTTTGGGTTCAAATCGAAAATATAGTAATATCGCACCAATCGAATTTCCGACTGATTCGACGTTGATTTTATTCTCCAGGCAATACTAGGTAATAAAACTACTTCTACTGGCTGGAGAACATTAAAGTTTTTACCCTATTATCGATCTTGTCTCAACTTAACCTATAACCAATCTCATACATGATAAGTACGATACTTCAATTCGCCATATTAAATGACTTTTCTGGCACTCTATTTCCATTCCATTATATTGGTCTAGATCTAGAGATTCAAACCTTGGAGTATCGGCAGTGTTTAACCTGATCCTCGGAAAGCAAACAGCCATTGGTTCTGAACCTAAGCACTCTCTGATCGAATTCTCATCTAATCGGATTATAATTAAACAGATTGGAAAAAGAGTGTGAACCTGTGTTTGTTTGTGTGTTTGGGTAAACACTTGAGTACGATAATATATGCATAGTTAGCTTTCTTCATTTAGACGATCTGATGTCGCTGAAATTCAAGTTAGAAACATAATTATATTTTGACGTTTATTTTTAATTCAACAAACAACTTTTCTCATTCAAAATAATAATTCTAAAACGACACAACATTAACACGGCTAAATTAATTTAAGAAGTTTCCTTCGAGAACTGTTAAACGAGTACATTGAATAATTTCGTTAAAGTTAATTTACCCGGAACGAGACTTATAAACAAAAGACCTTTATTTCATAAATAAAGTGACGTAACGTAATAATTAAGTTCTTTTATTTAGTGTTAAGTAAATAATTTACTTCTATAATTGTCTTTATATAATTCATTATTGATGTAAAACATGTTGTCATGGTGATGATGACGTAACATTAAATGGCAGGGCGACGTGTTCTTGACCATTTTGTATGTGCTTACACAAGCACATCAGCTGTGTGTGTGTAATCTAATATAATACATTTCATCTATAGAGCGTCTTGTGATAGTCTTTATATATGTACTGGCAAGTGGCCTACTCACCCTTCAAACCGGAACTCAACACACGGAAAAGGGATGTAAGGTCTACCCAGAAGCTCCAGTGATTCTAATAAGAGGATAAGACGCGCTATAAGCGAACACCGCTGAGTTTTCATGGGCCTAATTCGTGCTTACAATTATTAATCTCATTCAAATGTCAAGGACACGGTCCTGTAACCTACTTTTTCACCATACTGTACTGCCAGTATTCTATACCCCAATGGCTGAGCTTAGCGGATTAAGTTCCTAAACCATCAAAAGGTACGGTTTTTTTTAAATATAAGTAGAACGGACAAATTTCCCATCATGTGGTAAGTGGTTGACACTGCTCACATAGAAGCTGTTAGAAATTTTAGCCATTCCTTATATCCTTAGGAACTAAGATGTTATGACCCTTGTGCCTGTAGTTGGCTCATTCATCCTTTAAAGCGAAACACAACAACATTAAGTATTACTGCTTAGCAATAGAATATCTGATGAGTGGGTGGTACCCAGACGTGCCTACACAAATCACTACCAGAAAATAAATATCAATTCTATATTTAAACAAAATAAAAAAAGCGTTTAAAAATTTGATTCGAGATTTCGTAGTAAAGATTTGTGAGTTTGTGAACAAAATTGGTGTACTTACGGCGACATCACAATATATTTATATAAGTAATAATGTTGACATAAACAATGACAACCGTTGTGTAAACACGAGAAGGGAAGAAAATTATGTAACACCTGGTTTCCGTCTCCGCAAAGTCATTTCATCCCTCCTTGGGCAAGGCGTTCATCATTCAGCCGGAAGACATTCACTGCGGAAAATAAACCTCTCTCAAGGATCACCATAACATCGAACTTGCGCTACCCACATCCAGTGGCTGACCCGCTTCTCTCACACAGATAGTCAGTCTACCTTGTAGGTGAGCCGGTGTTCGCTTGTATAATAATATGCCTCAAACACTTAAAATTCAATTATATATTAAGAAAACAAGATTAATAAGGAGTTTTACTCGATGAATGATTATATAGATGATAAAAAATTGTGAATTACTATTGATTGATTTCATTTTATGATAATATGTCGAAAAAGACATCCGGTGGTAGTTTTGAATTTAATTCATTAAGGAAAAATGTTGATCGATAAGAGCTCGCAAGAACCTTCTTGAATGAAGTACATTTTGATTTGTCGGGCTGCCATAAAAACTTTCATCCCTTATTTCACACCCCTCAGAGGTAAAATATTAAGAAACATAAGGTAATTAGAGTTTATAGTTTGAGTTAGTATTTATTATCTCAAAACAAAGTAACAATTATTTAACACTGTATTATATAAAAAAATCACAGCACAGACACTCAGTAACAGCCTGTAAATTTCCCACTGCTGGGCCTCCTCTTCCTTTGAGGAGAAGATTTGGAGCATATTCCGCCACGCTGCTCCAATGCGGGTTGGTGGATACACATGTAGCAGAATTTTGTTGAAATTAGACACATACAGGTTTCATCACGATGTTTTTCTTCACCACCGAGCACGAGATGAATTATAAACACAAATTAAGCACATGAAAATTCAGTGGTGCTCGCCTGGGTTTCAACCCGCAATCATTGGTTAAGATGCACGCGTTCTAACCACTGAGCCATCTCGGCTCTAGTCATTATATGACATAATATAATTAAAACCAGCTAAATAAATATTCATTATAATTACACCACAAGATGAAACGTAACGCGGCTTGAAAAAGGTTTTAGTATATAACAAAGTTTTAAATGTTATGGTCTGTATACGACTTTTAAATTGAAGAACAAAATAATATAAAAGAAACAAACTTGTTTTATAAATATAAACCTTTACATGAAATTACTAAACCTTAGCCTTGAATTATTCTGTTTATTAATGAAAACCGCATTAAAATCCGTTGCGTAGCTTAAAAGATTTAAACTTACAGACAGCGGGATGTGACTTAATTTTATACTACATAGATGTATTATTATATAAGTAGTGGACCTCCGTGGTCGAGTAGTGTGTACACCGGTTTTCATGGGTACCCACTCCGAGGTCCCGGGTTCGATTCCCGGCCGAGTCGATGTAGAAAAAGTTAATTAGTTTTCTATGTTGTCTTAGGTCTGGGAGTTTGTGGTACCGTCGTTACTTCTGATTTTCCATAACACAAGTGCTTTAGCTACTTACATTGGGATCAGAGTAATGTATGTGATGTTGTCTTGTATGTCAGGAACTATCTATATTCTTATATTAAAAAATATATAATTTAAAAATTATTGTCTAGATGTGAAATACCAATCACAATATATCCAAAATCAGAATAATTAACATAAGATAAATCCTTCTCGAATTCGCCGTCAAAAATAAAACCCCTGCCAGTTATGACGTTTAGTTACCAGGCCTGTTGTACACTGATAAGGTCGAACAGAAGCTTAATTGAATATAAAGGGATAAAGGTATGAAGAAGTACTTTAACATTTTATCGTAACGATTATACAAAAACGCAACAGAATTATTTAAAAATCATTGTGGCTTGGATGTTTTTTTTGCTAAATGTAACGTAAAAAAAATATATATCTATCACATCAAGACACAAAAACAAAATTCCACATTTTTTTTCAATTAATTCGAATTACAATTTATTAACTAATAATGAAACCTGCGAGTATCAAACTAAATAAATCACTACAAAGCTTACTCTGATGTCCCCGACTCCTGTCCCTATGAAGATTCGGGGATATGGGGACAGCTACATCGCAAATCTAATTCAGACCGACGGAGCATAAATCTACGGTAAGACGGAAAACCGTCCGTAATAAATCACGTTGGACATGGAATATTCATGAGGGGTACATACGCGTAATGTTGAAGCGAAACTATTTACGTCTGCATATGTAAGTTTTTCTGACCGCTCGTCCGTTGAGCCTTCAATTTTGCTCATTCCAGTGAAACTTTGTTTGAATTATTAAACGCCATTCTACATTAGCGATTCATTTTAACCAAATGTTTTGATTAATGTTTTAACCATTTCTTTTAGTACTATAATTTTCATAAACGCATTACAGATTTGGAAATACCGATATATAACCGACTTTAATTTCGACTATTTATTTTGTTATATTTGCACAAACCTAGTGGTTAAGACCAATCATTAATATGTGTAAAGCAATACGAGAAAATGCCTTTTCATTCTTCTCTTAAAAGCACATATATTATAAGTAGCACAGAAAACAGATGTTAGAGGGGCCTGTCAGTGTCAGGGCCATACCTTAGTAGCCAGAAGCGTAGAGAAGAAACAGTTTCAGGTGAATTAATTGGATTTCAGACACATTGTAAATATTTCACTAACAATAGTTTTGTAACATTTTTATCCACGTAATGAAAGTATACAACTTCAAATTCTAAGTAGACATATACATGCAGGTATCTTTTTGAAGTCAATTTTTAGTAATTTGATATAAAATTCTGTATCTTGATTAGAAAAATTCTTAACAAAACTATCCACACTAATATAAAATTTATTAAAATAAAAGAACGTATTAAGCGTAGCACCCGACGAGCTAGCTTTCTTGTATTACCTAAAACTAGAACATCATATGGTAAAAAACCGTTACATATGAAGGAGCGCAACTTTATAATAAAATACCTGCTCACATAAAAAATGTAAACTCATTTAACGCATTTAAGACCAAACTGGCCAATTACATAAAAGTACATGCACTTTAAAAAAAAAATGCGTTGAATGGGTAGCACTTAAAATAGCTGAAATTATTGTCTAAGACGAACAGAATGTTATATTAACATTTATGTGTATTCTCATGTAAGCGACCTATGTCTTTTTGAGAGTAAAATGTCTATAAACATAAACATATAATTCTTTTGTTACAATAGATTTCTATTAATATTTGAAAACTTGATTAAATTGCTTATTTGAAGATGAAGAACAGAACTTGTACTTTCGTTACTAAGAATAATGTAATCTGCTCATTGAAACATGCCTAATGAACCCTTCTAGTCCAGCAGGCCCGAAAAGTCCGTTGGGAGGATGATCTGGGATACCCAGGGCGGGACTGGCGACAGAGGGGGTGGTACATCCGTACTTGAGTCGCTGGGTCAAAATAGAACGTAGCATGCTCACGTTCAGGATGATGCAAGTATTTACCGAACACGGGAGGTGTCATCCTCCTGCCACGAGGGTAGTGTATTCGTGGGGGCCCCACATTCCCTGGGCAGTGGTTATGGGCAGTGACTTCTCACTACCGTGCATCATAAATGCTATGCTCGGTAGTGAGATGTTCTGATCGGAAATGAGGAAGGAGGCTACGGAGCGAGAAGAGGACGCCGCTGCAGACCCACTCCACGGATGAAAATCGGGGAAGATGAATAAGCGCTACGCTCACCGTCTCCCTCCAACTCAATAGGCGCTGCTTGGAAAAGAGGGGTTCTCAGTACCTTGGGAATCTCCTCTAGGAATTAGAGGCCCGCATAGGCGGGCCGATTGTCAGGCCGCCAAAGAGACACGGAAAGAGAAAGTTGAAAAATAACTATTATAAAAAGAATACTTAATATAATAATGAAATAAATATAAAATAGTCTTAATAATTGCGTATAAAAAAATTACCCATTCCCAATACAATAATACATTGAAATAAAAATTATAACGTAAAGTTATTTACATGTTACAAATAAATCGTGAAGTTAAAAAACACTGTGGTATTAAATCGAATATAATATATAATTCATATAATATAAAGCAATCCAAGTACGCACACGCGTCTGAATTTATATCCAACCAAGACCTTATAAATCCAGCTCGCTGAAGCGGTAACGATGAATAGATATTCTGGAAATGTCCTAAATGAAAAAAATATGACGTGACACCAACTTTTCTTCCAACGTTTGCAGGTTGGTTTATTTGTCACCAAGACAATAAATACTCCCAGAATTTTCATCGTTACTACACGTGATCTTAAGAGTAACATTTATATTATATCTGTACTCGCCCAGTGGTTAGAGCACGTGAATCTTAATGGATTATTATGAGTTCAAGCCAAAGCAAACAAAAGGTCAGTGAATTTTCATGTGCATTTCTGTTTATAAATCATTTCATGCTTGGCGAAAAAATCACCTGAAAATGCTTTTGTCGGTTGCCACCTGTTTATCCACCAACCTGCGTTGGAACACTATGGTGGAAAGATCTCAAAGCCTTCTTCGGAAATGAAAGAGCAGTGGGACATTTACAGGCTTTACGTTTTTTACTCGTGTTAAAATACTTTAGACATATTTACAAACTGCTTACTTGATACAATATAGACAAATCAAAATGCTTTATTATTACAGTTTACAAATATAAGGAAACGAGTGCAGAGCATATAAAAAAATTAGCTAATTAAAACTAAGTATATAAAATTTTACCAATCATTTTAGCAATGTTTGCCATATATAATGAAAAAAAAATGGTGGTCTTAATAATACCAGAAGGAAACATGCTCTAGAAAGTACGATAGAAAATATTTTTCATTTGATTGAAATGCCTTACGTGCTCCCCGAGGTACGATAGATGAACGCTTCCATTTATTATTATCCTTGTTAAAATACCAACGATAACTCTTGCAGATGTTCGATATTTTCCACCACGACACGCAGATAACGCGCCACGCTCACTGAATACCAACGCTGTCACACACTGTGTTATCTTCATATTTTTATTATTGACGCTTTCGGTTTATCGGCATGTTTTAAATATGACCATTTTATGGATCTTCGATAAAGTCAGAAGTGGTCCACACATACCAACTATAATATTAAATATTGTAATGTCTTTGTTGTTTGGTATTATTGGTAGAAAACGTCGTCGAAGTCATCAACCTCAAATCGTCTAATCCAAGTTTTTTTGTTACTTTAAATAGGACTGACAAATACGCTAACTCACTGTAAGCTGTCACCACTGTCCATATACATCGGCACTATAAGAAAGATTAATCATTCCTTACATGGTGCACCACCAGCCTTAAAAACAAAGTTACGAGTATTATGTCTCATAAGCCTGTTACCCTGGCTCACTCATCCTTTAAAAATACTAAGTCTTCCTGTTTGGCAGTAGAATATATAATGATTGGATACCTACCCAGATGGGCTTAACAAGTCTCTAATACGTAATTCGTTGATATTTATGTTATATATTGAAGTATTTGTGAGGCATGACCAAACACCAGAAAAAGCATGTCCAAAGAGAGTTGGTGTCAGGCAAGTCTGACTTTAGATGTCTGCTATATTACAATTGCATGCGGTTTTATAAACGCATTACACGTATAATTATTATTATACTGTTAGAATATAAATGAAAAAGAAAAAAGTAAATAGATTGGTTGATAAGGTCTTATCATCAAACCGAATGAATCCAAAATTGTATTTATTTCGTAGAAATCACCTTATGAAAATATGATTATAGTAAAGGAATTCTTAAGAATTCTCTTCTAAAAAAGCCTTTGTATTGTGAATCAATACAAAGAAATTGAATAGCGTATACACATTCGTTTCCTTATTGATCATATTTAAAAATACGAATCTAAAAAACAAATATTATGAATAAATCTTTGACCGCACTGATACATCCTTGGTCTATTATAACAATTGAATTAAAAAAAAAACAACACTCGATTTGAGAGACATTCAAATAAAATCGAATAAGCTGATGAAATATATCATTCACATCTATCTACAATATTGTGCGTCAGATTGGAAGAAATTTAACATTTTTATGTAAATTTATAGTTTAATTAAATTTATTAATCAATTATTTACTTCATAATTGAGAAAATGTTGGTGATACTTCTGAAATATTCCGTCCTCAAAACTCAGTAGTCGATGACACGCTTTTAGCTTCACTTTGATGTTGTCCATTAGCGAGGGTTGTATGAAACCCATATGGCATTTCACAATTAGGGAAGCTAATGACGTTAACAACGATTCCCGTTAAATCAGGTAGAATGATATAATTTGAAATAGATACATAGATTGTAATTGTATCATATAAAGTGATTTTTATACCAAACCAATTCAAAAATAAAATTTTGATTTTAGTTCACTCCACAAGCTTAATAGTCTCCGGAATCCCAGTCTGGAAATATTGAAATCCCAGACTATTCAGAATAAATATGAATGTTAAAAAATTAAATGATATATAGTTAATGATAGAATTTGACAGCCGCGATGATATAGCGCCTAGATATGTCAACACAGATCCTGAGGTCCCGTATTTAAGTCCCAGTTCGAGCCGATAAAAAGTTATTGGGTTGAAAAATTGAGCAAAAATTTTCAGTTACAGCTCGGAGGCTTCAAGGTTGGAAAAATGTGTGCATCGAAACGACCGTAAATTGGTTGGAACTGAACTAACTGCCTAAACTCTTTCCGGTACTGTCACGGTCAGATTTGCCGACCCCATCTGGTTATCAGAGTGAGGGAATAGGATTGCACCTGTATTTTCCATATATACTTGTACACTATAATAGGACATGAGTTGACTTGTCTCCTTTGAGATTTGTTGCCATGGCTGAAATCAGTCAAGGTCATCTTCATCAAAAATATAATCTAGCCATCTTCTCTCAACATTTGGGTGTCGCGAGAATCAACTATTGAAATTATTACTAAGTGCGGCTGTCAATCAAGCGCTTAAACGCTTCATAGTTCACGTGGCAGGGAAGCAAGCCATCGGTAAGATCATTCCTAAGGGTTTACATATAGACACAATGTGTCAAATTCAAAGTAATCGAACAAAGGTGCGCGAAGCTATGTTAAAAATTAAATATTTATGTTTATACTATAGCTGTAAAAAAATATATTTAAAAAATAAATTAAAGTGTTTATATTTTGTCCACATTATGTGAAAAACTTCAACTAATTCCGAGCTAAAATACTGTTTCGTTGTCACATCAAAATTGCTTTTTGATCTCACGAATAAAAAGCCATATTTATCTTATAACCAACGTGTAACGTAAATCTTTTATATTTAAATAATTCAATTATTCCTAAAAACTTTACAGACACTATTCTATATGAGTTTTTATTCGTAAAGTTTTAATATATTGGGATATATTTGAGATTGTTGCCAGAAATGTATTTATATCACGGGTTTAAATTTGTCAAAAGTACAAAGCGCTATCCGTCCAATAGGTTGGATACAACTTGGACGTGGTTGAAGTCATGTTGGCCGCGATAACATTGACGTTATGTGATCAATCACAACCGTAATGTGACCTTTAGGTTACGGATAGTAACATGATCACTAATTCGTCATCAGATTAGTGTCATATCATAAATTGAAAACTTGGATTATGAGTTGAATTTTCACCAAAAATTAATACTATAATAATATAATATTTAAAAATAAGCAATATATATTTACGGTCCTTTTAAGTGCATCGAGTACTCTGATCATTTTAAAATTTATTACGCTAAAAATGATATCTATAATTTAATGTTTTAATAATCATCTAAATATAAAGGTATATCTTTTGGTTAGTTGCATAATTTCAGATTGTGTATATTTTTTATTGCAGGAGGTTGTTTTTTATGTACGACTTGTATTAGACATTTAATGCCATCATATTATTGAGTGGATGGCTGCAGTTGCCTGGTCGAGTGTGTCCAGATTCCTACTCGGTGCTGCTCCATATGATAGATACTGTTCCCTTAAACATTGCCATTATTCACATGTAACTGGAAATTTGGTAATGAACCCACATTTATCCAATCGTCTTTCCAACAACGTATACATATTTATGCGACGCATACGCACGACTTTACGCACACAAGCAAACGCCCACACACAAAAAATTCACCCGCAATTTCCAAATTGCAATATCACCATTTTTATTTTTAACAATACACTTAAAAATTATACCATTAAGACGTTCAGGAATTCATTCATCAAAATATCTGTCACGTCACTCGCGATGACTGTGCAAACCCGTCCGAAAATATCAAAGTGAATTTTCTACGTAATTGACAACGTAATAAGGAAGAATAGCAACATCATTAATGTCACCTTCGTTTCAGGGAAGAGAGATTTTTACCTCGGGTTTTTGGGCGGCCATTTTGTTAACCGCCATTCCACGCACTAAACATATTAGATAATCATTTTAGATTAGATTATTTAATATACATATGTACATATATATACCGAATTCGTAGTCTATGTATTTACAGATTAATAATAATATCCATCTGGTTTCTCCCCAGGGAAGGTGGTCTCACCCGCTCACACTTTTCGCCAGTACGTACGGCATAACGAGCCCACACTGGCTGCAATCCTCCTTTAGCGGCTATCTGAAACAGTGACGGTGACGTCTTTTGTTTTAAGTCCCGAACAAGACACCGAAAAAAACCGAGAAAAAATATAATAGTATATAAATTATTGAAGTAGTACTACTTTTATCGGTAATTGAGTTTTATGTTAATTAAATGTAAAGGAACAGCCTCTAAATGTCCCAGTACTGGTCTAAAGCCCTCTCTCCTTTTTGAGGGGAAGTTTTCGTGTATATTCCACCACGCTGCTCTAATGTAGACTGGTTTTAACAGGTGACTAATTCTCATCCACCTCACAAAATATATATTAGGAAGGAATTACATATATATACTAAATAGTTAGTCTTACAAAAATTGTGTAATAAACAATCTTTTCATTAGAATTTGTCGGTAAATTATTTAATATTTAATACAGAAACGTTTCTGTATTTTTTTTAAATAATCCTAACGAATTTAGACAAGAAGTCTTTGTGAGAAAGAGAATTAACTTTAAATACTTTCTGAATAGAATAAGAGGTAATATAAACTTAATGCCCTTCAAATGAATACAAAGGCTTAAGTTCTGACTAACACAAGAAAAAATTTTACATTATTATATTAAAAAAAATGGTTGTAAATAAACACATTATGCCTTCTCTATTTGAAAATGAATATGAGATGACCTAGTAGTTAGAACGCATGCATCTTATCCGATTACGAGTTGAAACCTAGGTTAGTGGCACTTAGCCACGGAATTTTAATATACTTATATGTTTTCATAATTCTAAAGATGTTAGAGGTTAACATCGTGAGGAAACCTACATATGTCCAATATCAATGAAATTTTGCCACATGAATACACCAACCAGCTTTGGAGCGTGGCAAAGTAACGTCCAAAACTTCTCTTCAAAAAGGAGACTTAACCAAGCATAAGGCCATTTAGAGACTTACTTAAAATTAACGTGAAACTCATTTAGGAATTAGTAGTAGCGTTTAATTTAAAAATTTCTTACACAACATAGATAACCTTTTACCATTTTGTTAAACCTGTAATATTTGTGATGATATGAACTCCTTTTTGGAGGAGCCGAGCTCGCTCGTATAGCTGCGAATCATGAGTTCTCGGATGGTTTGGTTTCCTCTAATACATTTAATTTTTTTTGTCAAGTAACTCTTAGAAGCAAAATGGAGCCGACAAAGCTGCACCTATCACTTCGTTGGAGTAACCTTATCTCTCACCGGTCGCCAATATTTATCAAGAAGACACTTCATACTAAAAATAACGACGCAAATCTTACGACACTTCACATATCGATTTTAGAAGTAGCTTTAAAATTCTAAAGAGAAGCATTATCGTAAAACGGAGCAGAGCTAAGCTCATCCCTCATAGACAAAGCCGCAAGTAACTACTTCATTAATAAAGAACGACAACGTCGATGGCATCAGTTAGTCGAAAATACTAAATGGTTTATTAACCAGATCCTAGTCGAAGTTGCTTTGTTGAGTTGAACAAAGTTGCTAATATAAGTTTGTTAAAGCGATCACGCCAAGTTAAGTAGCGTCTACGGAACAATATCGATATAATAAGTATGTGAAGTATTGTATCAGGTTTGGCGTATTTGTGTTTCGACAACGAACTTTATCTTTGGGAAATGCAGATATCAATTAATTGCTGGACATCCAGTCAGCTTAATGATTTGTCAACAACGAAATTTTTATACGGAATAAATTTGGCCCCAGCAGCAATTCTCAACGGACTTTAGCCTGCTTGAGATAAAAGATAGTGCACGAGTGAATGCGCCATCGTAGACTTACTCTCTTTTGCCTCACTCCTAAGTCCCAAGGGACAGCAATCTGGTAAGTTTGATGAGATCAGACCCAAGACCTTCATAGCGTGGATAGAACTACCAACTTCTTCACTTTGAGCTATTACTTAGACTTAACAAAAATAGCTTAACAATTTTTGCACGATCCAACCAAAGAGGAAAATTTTGCATTGTGGACCACGAAATCCACAAGTGGGTTTATTGAATTATTCAAAGACTTCAACCATATAATATGCGAAGACATTTGGCTATGACCTGAGAACTGCTGATAATAAATGATTACATATACAATAATTATTTACTGCATCGATAATATATATGGTCTTCTTATCCATAATATTAGTACAGAAAAAAGTTTAAGCAACATAACTGGCATTGAATTATCAATAAATACCATTGTTCGAGTTCTATAAATGAACATCGAAGTCTATTGAATAGTTTTAAATATACTTCTGAAAATATTCACGGAGAGTCAATGCAGTCAGATTAAAATAAACAACTAAATTCCTACACAGAACCCGTCTCAACAAACACTGAGATAAATAAAAATAAAAGAAATCCAAATCAAGAATTTAAAAATCAACCGAAATAGTAAGCGGCTTCACTGTTTATATTAATAATTTTAAAAGTCTTCCAGATATAAAAAATAAAAATATATAAAACCTATAGTAAATGTAGATTAAAAAAAATTCAACGACATTCAATTTCCCAGTGGCTGCTCGTAACAAAACCTTCGACGAAAAGCAAAATATAAATATTTCGAGAGCACCTGCATTCCGTTGAGACTTACTTCTTCATTAAGGCTTACGAACCACTGAGGAGTATCTCTTTTCATTATCGACTCGAAATAATAATAAACTATTGTTCGCCCAGTGGTCAAAACTAGTCCATAATCATTAATGAAAATTTGAGGAACACATATATGATTTTTTCTACTACATTTATATTTTTTTTATTGTTAACACTGAAGCCCGTTAATAGTTACGAAAGAAAAAAAAATGGCTTATGAAATAGCAAAAAAAGATACGGAATAATTTGCACATTTATATTTATATCGAATCGTTGAAATAATAATCGAAGTGTTAAATAATTTAATTGGTGCGTAGATGCGAATAGCGAAAAAATACACTCGTATATTATTTTTATAAATAATATATTTACGTAAGAGTTTTTATAGTTCAAGGTCAAACCAAAAAAAAACATTAAAAAAACTTATGCTTGCTTATATTATTAATTAATATAAAATTAATTAATCATTATTTTTAGATCTTAAATCTCATTTACAAATATATTTAAAAAAAAATCATAGTATTTAAATAGTACTTACATCCCAGTGGTTAAATGACCTAATGAAGAAAAAAGTTATTTCAAAATGGCGTTCTCGAAAAAAACTGGAACGCAACGAAAACTTTATGTTTCAATTAAGTTTCAAATATCGTAACGACTTTTGAAGTTTTCAATTCGCATTCAGAGTGCGGATTTCTTTTTTAATTTGACTTCGTTTTGTACCAGACGTGGTTTCCTCTTATAAATATAGATATAAATACTTACATGGATTATACAATTACGGTTTTATTTATTTAACTACTACTTTCCGGTGGGGTTTTCTGTGCTCCCAAAAATGTGTTTGCAAAATTTAATGATTGAGATCTTATTGGCCTTTTTCTTCTGTCCAAGATATTTTGTTTGAGATTATTATTTATATAATGAACTTATGGAATAAAATATTTAAAAATTGGTAAGGTTAAAAACTGTAAATAAAAAATAGTATAGAAATAATAACGAATAATTGAACTAGATAATACGCCACGCATCTTTGATAAAGAAGACAAAACCATTATTTAAACGTAGAATCATTATCCATTTCCAAAAATCAATCACGGACATCAATCACAGTTCGAAAAGAAATACGAAAGACCTGAAAAATACAGATCAGAAGTATCCATTATATATGCCAGAATTTATTCAACATTTGCAGGTAACCTAGGGCAAATGTCTCATCTAGTAGTAGGTAGTCTTCGTTAGCCATAGACATTGGCGCTATCAGTCCGTTACAGTAGTACAGAGCTATCTCTACGCTTCGTCTAACGACGACTGGCATTCGAGACCAATGATTTAAATTGTATATCTATATAACTGTTTACGCTTTCAAGGCCATATCCGAATTTGATGAATTTTGGTAATAAGCAAGTTTAAGCCCCAAAGAAGGACATAGGCAACTTTTTTATACTTTCCACCAAACAACCAACCCCTACATAAAAAGTGAAGAAGCGAGCGACAAATATTACCATATATAAATTGTAATTTTATTTGTGAAACCTACCTAATAAAATTCTACCAGTATTTCTCGGTAGATTACAGTCTTGAACGATGGTAACTTTAAACAATACATTTATAGTAGTTAATTATTGATTTTAAAAGTATCTAAGTAATAATTCTAAATACTTTCAGACAGTCACCAACCATTTATGTCATATTAGTCTGCGGATGGGCAAACAAGCCACATTGGTCGCCACTGCCCATAGACATTGGAACCATAAGAAATTTGAACCCTTCCTTACGTTACCAATGCGCCACCAACCTTGGAAACTAAGCTATTATGTCCCTTGTATCTGTAGTTATACTGGCTCAATCATCCTTCAAATCGGATCACAACAGTACTCAGTATTACTGCTTAGCGGATAAGTGGCTTAGTCAAACATCTCAATAATCAAATATACATTTCATAGTTCAAACTATTTCCACGTTAAAATTTCATCTTAATCGGTTCTGCGATTTATAATAGGAACGTATGATAAACAATTATTTTCGCATGTACAGCATGAACACAAATACATACTCATATTAAAATTATCATATCATTTCAAAATATTAATTAGTTCAAAAATTATACGAACACATTCGTATCCCGTTGACATCAACGAACGATATTTAAAAATTTTAGTTTAATTAAAAACAAATTTATTTCGTACCAAGACCATATATTTAGCGGTGCATACATTTTCAAGATCCCTGTTTTTCCCGCTTTAATCTGTGTAATGGCGTTGGAAATGAAATATGGGATATGTATTTTGAAGTCGTGCGATTTATAATATCGCACTGGAAATTACGAATGGGTGTTATTCTAGTCAAAGTAAAATAAATTTATAAGGTTTATAAACTATTATATTATACATATTTATATGCCATCATATATATATTCATGACAATGAAACGAAGGCAGCAAATGCAAAATAAACGAGTGGACACTGAACGAGAAATCTAGGCAATGTGTTTGGTAGAGAAAGAATAGGTTACCTACATTATTAAAGACTTTTTGGTCTTGCTAGACAAATAATAAGATACTTAAAAAGTTTGATCCTCTAAGCAGTGATGGAATGTATGCTAGTACCAACGGCACTCTAAAAATTTGTCGGTATTTTTTAAAGTACCGCATGCCCATCATTTGAATGCAATTTTTATTTATAGTTTTGTTAAAAGACATCGCTATTTATTGATAAAGTTATTTATTGTCGAAGTGTGATATATTATATCTATCTATCTTTTATTTTTATTAAAGTAACCTTTAATTTACTATAACATTAAATTATCTTTAAAGATAACTTGAATAGATAAAATGTAAATAAATTGTAGGTTTATTCTATAAGTGGTCTTTAAATTTGAATTCGCGAATTTTTTACCTAAAGTAATGAGTTAAGAAATATCTTATTTTTTCATAAATAATAAATAGTATTTAATAAAATAACAGGAATGATTGAGTGGAATCAAGTACATACGAAATAAAATTAAAGATAACCAAAGCTACGTACAAATCATGACTGCGTGTAATGGTAGCAAAATGCTAGCAGCATGTCCGCATTGAATAGCAATTCCAACTCTGGCTGAAAAATGAAAGCCTTTATGCACGGTATCTTGTAAGTATTTTAGTCCAGACTGATTGCTGTTACGTCACAATACGATACGATTTGTAATATTTACAAAAATCAACAAATCAATATATATATATATATATATATATATATATATATATATATATATATATATATTACCACCACTGGCGCCGTTTTTAAGGGGGGATTAGCCTTTTCAGAATATATTATAGTGCGTAAGTGTGTGTGCACACACATATGTACTAACAATTCTCGAAGACTCATAAGCCGATTGGTCTGCAATTTGAAATGACCGAAGGGAGGAGCAACTGCTTAATGTGATTTATGAGACAGCGAGCTTAAACACTACCAAATTCCAATTAAAACTGCTGAAGTTGTGCTTGAACGGGTGAAGATTTAAACCTAGGAGTTGAGCATTAGCAGCTTTACAAGTGAGCCACTAGGCCTATGAGATAGTTTTATATACGTAAAACGAAAAGTAAACAATTGAGCTAATCAGATGTAATTCCCTCCCAACTGTAAAATAAGTAGCAGAAAGTCGCCGCCATAAGTTTTATTTGCTCTAACTAAAATCCTTTAAGTGATTTTTCGTGCTAATCTCACATGGCAAAAATATCACCAAAGTGATAACGTTTAAGTGGATTTCACCATAGACTTTTGTAAACTAAATGTTTACGAATAAACATGTCTCAGGAGATGGTATATTCATAAAACGCTTAAAAGTATTATAACTTGGATAGTTTTAAGTATATTAATATTAGAAAATGGAATTGAGAATAAAATCTTTTTTGTTTCACACCTTTTTTTAATAGACGCATCTTTGATATAATATGATAATTCAGTGATTATGTTAGTATGATGTGTTTTTTTTTTTGTTTTTTGTATTTATGGAACAAATGCCAATCGAATTAAAATAGTTAATTTTTTGAAGTACTTCTGCTTTCGATATATCAACGTTCTTATTAAACTGAACTCACCATGTGTAATACTTTTATCAATATACATACATTATAAGACAAAATGTATTATTGTCAACACTCGGAGGAAATCGACGCTCTGTGCGGTATCATTACAAACTTTACATGACATTTCAAAACTTTCGATAAAAATGTCTACGACATAATTATATAATATTTATTTTTATTATATACGATTTAAGTTTACTCATAAATCAATTTGGACCCTGTCTGGGTGGTAGTGACCAACAAAACATTAGATATTCTGCCATCAGCAGTAATGCTTAATGCTGTTATGTTCCGGTTTTTAGGGTGAGTGAATCAGTGTGGCTTTGGCCACAATGAACGTACGATGTCAATTTCCAAAGTTATTATTAGCGCAAATGCGTACTGATGACATAAGAAAATGAAATAATTGAATAGTATGCCATTAAATGTGCGTGTATGAGATAAAATAAATAATGTTAATTCCTTGTGATTTGGTAATAATCCCCATTTTTTCATTTCACGTCGATAAACCGCGCTCTTGTGTGCGTCGGTCGGAATAACGCGTATTTATCGACAACCGCAACCTTCGTTTACTTTTAAGCATTTCAATGCTGGCTCATTTTTTAAAGACTTTTTTATTCAATATTACTATTGAATTGAAGGCCTCTTATACTTCCATGTTGCAGAGTCTTCTCCAAATTTTCTCCTTAAGTAACAAAAGTCACACACATCTTTTTGCACGGATACAATAAACACGCGTGCTTTACTTTGACAGACTTCCCTGGTCTGGAGTTAATTCTTTAACGGCTCACTGATCTACGCAATTTCGTAACGTACGCCACAAGAGGGTTTAAATCACAGGGATTCTGTTGCGTCGTGTAAACCCTTAAGGTCGTCGAACTTTTACTGTAAGAATATACTAATAGATCAGGTCTAAGAAGATCTCTCTTGAAATCTTTTTGTCACGACGATTAGTTGAAGCGTAATCGAAAAATAAACAAACCAACTTCCTACTTTGTACAATACAAAGTAAAATTAATTCTATTTATACACTATTATTTGTCTCCCTCTAATAATACACAACAATTTAGCAGTGGGAAAGGAACAAAACGTGTGTTACGGTTTAGTTGCTGCAACGTTCAGTAACCACATTATTTTGTACTAATTCCTTAAACGTAAAATGTAAACAGGCCATCCTTTAATAAATAACGTATCTCAAATTTTGTACCATTAAACATATTTAACGAAATCACATAGCAAATACTGCTTTATTCGACAGAAATTAGAGTTTAAAATTGATATTTTCTAAATTGCCCATATATTATAATCTCTCGACATTACATAGCACAATTAAAAATATACTTTATGTTCGCCGAATAAGATCGTTATTCGAATGAAAGCGAGAGATAAGCGTTATATAAAGCGAGTGGATACTAAAACGGCTCGCAGTGATTTCAGAAAATCCGTCTGAAGTCCGTTGAATTAGAGTCCTAAGTAAATAGGATTACGTATATTTGTTCAACATAACTCCTAGTCAAGGATAATCTATTTTATTTCAGTAAAATTTTGTCTTACTATCAAATAGGATTCGCAATTTGCAAAGTGATTTCGAATTGTTTGTTTGTGTTCTTTGATAATACTTGGAAAAAAAAAACAATCGACAGTTGAATATTTTTCATACACTATTTTATTTAGATTTGATCGAATAATTGATTCAATTATAATCTGCCAAAAATAATTATAAAATTATAGTTGGTGATTGTTGATTTTATATTGTAATTGTTTGTTCGATTGGTAGAGGGCCAATCCTAAAAATACCTGTAAATAAAATCCTTACTAGAAAGAGTAGTCTCTTGAAAAGAGAGCAGTACCTAGTGTCGCTCAAACGATCCACGCGGCAAATCACAGAAGTCCCAGAAGTATTTTATATGATACGACTCTCCATAACGTCAGAAGTTCAACATTGTTCGAGCATTCCGCAATATACAAACCGACGACGACTAGAGAGGCTCACAAGAAATTCACTGACCCAGATTAAAGCCAATCTCTTTGAACTCGTGCGATCATTGCCTTTCTGAAGAAATATTTTTTTTAAATTATCCTTTAAATTACGTTACTACTCCTCTATGAACCTCTTCTATGATGGGGTAGTAATAGACCAGCAAATGTGTTCTAAGGAAGACGTCTAGCAGAGGACACCGGCTAACTGAAAACGTCTGCCTGATCCTTCCCACCCAGTTTCAGTTACCTGTACCTACTATGCATAATAATTTTCAAAAGAGCGCGTAAATTGGCGTCTAAAAAGCTTGGTGTGTTAACGGGGAGAAACTGTAGGGTACTTTACGTCGGCTGAAACTTTACATCGATATGTTGAATCAATCTGCATCTATACCTTAAAGGCCGGCAACGCACCTGCAATCCCCTGGTGTTGCAGAAATATGGGCAGTGGTAGTCACTTTCCATCAGATAAACTTCAGACTCGAGACTGCCACAATTTCCATAAAAAAAGATACCTCTAAAATATTCTACCGACAGACAGCAATACATAGCATTGTTATGTTTCAGTTTGAAGTTAACATCTTATCTCTCATAGTTCTCTAACTTGTTGACGAATTGGCAATGTAAGCTTAATATTTCTTACTGTGGCAATGCTTGTAGTCTGTGGTGAAACTTAACATCAGGTAAGCGGTCGTCCTATACTTACATTATATTGTTGTAACCAAACCAAATACAACTTGTTTATTTATGTTACTGAGATAAAACATTCTAAGACAAATTTTATCAAAATGAAGTTGAGCTAAGAGCCCTTCTACTAGCTCTTCCTAATAAATAAAATAAACAATATCTCAAGGTATTTGCAATTATATTCCGTTCCTTTTAGCTGGTAAATAACATTAATTTTAATATACAATATAATTAATTTAAAAATAAAGAAAAAAATATTTGTAAGGAAACATTGTTTCTAACATAATATTTTGTCGAAAGCAAATCTTTTGTCCCTCGAATTCAATGGGCCGCACGTTAAAATCATAATAAACGAATAGGTCATAGATGTATTAGACTGTTTTCTAGATGTGATATTTTGTAAAAGATAAGATATTCATCCTATTAATATTCATACTTTTAAAAAAAAAATTATTTTAATGAACTGAGTTGACTCAGCTGTTAAATCACGTGTCAGTCGGATAATCACCAAACATTTTACTGACATATTAATCTGCGGACTGGCTGCAATAGTGTGAGTAAATGGTCACAACCGCCCGTGGACAATGTCACGATAAAGAATATCAATCTGTCCTGCCCACAATGCGCTACCTACCTTGAGTACTAAGATGCTATGTCACTAATGTTTGTCACACTGACTCTTCCATTCTTCAAACTGAAACTCAACAATACAATTACTACTTGGCGTTAGAATATATGTTAAATGTCATATTCCTACTGAGGAGGGCTTACAAACAGCCCTACCACCAAGAAAAACCACCAAATTTAGAATTCATACAGGCCAACCATTAGAGGATGTTTGTTTCTCAATCAGGCCAGAACGGCTTAACGTATCTGAACTTAATTTGTCATGGAGATAAACATAAACTGGAATAGCACATCGGCTTCTGTATATCTCGGAACACTATACCTTATACCCGCAACTTTATCAGACATTTCCTAGGAATAACTTTCCCAAACAGCAACGAGGTAAACGAAGCGGTCGAGATTTTGGTACTGCGATATTTTATATCAAATTTATATGCAGTTTTATCTGGGTGATAGGTCAGCTACAAAAATAAATACATCACTAAGACGTATGTCAATAGAGCCTCGATAAAATTAATGTTTTAATTTTTATTCGGTGTGTTTTATTTATATGTCATAATATTAATTTCACATATTTCCCAGCACCGTTTGGAAATTATAAGCAATAGCTAGAAATTATGGAGTCACATCTCCACAAACAATGAGTTTTATTTTATTTCTTATTGTACTTCCTGAATTGGTTCGAAATTGTAGGCAATTTTTAAGCTTCATATATATTCCGGTAATATATATACAATAAACAACCTCCTTTATGATCTTAAAGTATATGTTACTATCTGATGCCACTTCCAAACAGCGCTATATATCTACTACCCGACGCAAACGAGACGCGTCCGAGACATTATCAAGAGCGTTCAGCTTCGGAAAATTGTTTCCAAGGATCTTCAATCTGAAACAATGGTTGTAAGGCTGACCGTCTACAATTTACTTTGCACGAAGCGTTATTTTTTATATAAAACATCCATTGGTGTTATTTAGGGGTAAGAGTTAAGATCGACATATGCCTCAACGACAAACTGTTAACGCTCTCTTATCTCTCCCACTGGTACTTATGCACACAGCCTACTGAACCTAAGCACAGGGCCCATTAAACTCTGTTACTATAACATGCTAAACTCAAAGGCCATTCTTAGCTTTACTATATTCAGATCAATTAGCATAGCATTTAGTAGTGATGAGTTTCCAGTGGATGTCTCCCTTATCAGTACAGTTGCTTATGGCAAAGTAAATTTAAAATTAAACAGAAAAATTCTGTTAGTCAAAAGTTATTTTATGAATTTTTAAAAATCAGACTAATTATAATCCGATACTTAGACATTCAATTTCTATTCAAAAGTAAAAGTATATGAAACAAAACAATGACCTAAGCTAACCGTCTACCCAATAGGACATCAGAACGTCATACAGAAACTTGTTAAACTGTATGCCCATACACTCATGTTACCTCGGTCACAGCATGCATGTGCACAGTAATACAGATTCAGATTTGGAAGACAAAAACCGTTATTATTAATTGAAACTTCCACCAAGAGGAAACTTAAATACAAGATGAACTGTTGTGTACATTTTCATCCTCATGTTTCCTTTTATTGATTATTATATTTTCAAAACACTCCCAGAACAGAGAACATTTCTCATAAACAGAAGCCCAAATACTGATTTATATGTACCGATGACTATCAAAAATGGCGAGATTCTATTAAATTTCAATAAATAAATTCAAAGGCGTTGTGTGTCTGTCAGTCATTTTAAAATTTTATAAAATGGTTATTTAAAGAAGAAGTAATATTTAATTTATAAAAACAACCACACTTAACCTTTGTATGTTGTGCAAGTAAAAGTCATAAGGAAAGTTACATTACTTTGATGAAAATCTCTCAAATATATATCCGCCAAATACATAAACGTATGTTAATAGCTAACCTAACCTAACCTAACCCTCCTCAAACTGAGAGGAGGCCTTAGCCCAGCAGCGCGACGATAACAGGGAATTTCAGATTGAAGAACAATCTCTCGATTCTTTCATATGGTAGATATAGATTACAATCTCGGATTGTAGATATAATATTAATTTCAGACGCAAGTGTACTTTTACGAAAGGCGAAATGAGAAAACATTTATTCTCTTTTAGGGTAACGGTTATCGCTCGTGTGTACTGTGGCGCGCTCTCTTGTGGACTCGTAAATGTTCAGCGTTGTCTGCCGGTCCTTCCCCGGCCACCCATCCCGCACCCCATCAACATCCTATCGGTATATAAATATATAATATTTATTCATTTAAACACACATGATAACACTATGATATTTCTGATACATTATAAACAGCCTCCCTTGAAACTATTTTTTTTCATTACCCAATTAATAACATTTCAAAACTATATATAAAATTTGATACAGTGATCGGATCATATCAAATGAATACTTTATTGAAATCGGAGAAGGTATAAAAATAAAATTAATTTTCGATGTACATATTAAATTTACAAATTAGTATCTAGTACTATTAGCAATTTGCTAATAGTACTACTAAGTTTTGCGCTTAATAGTACATAAATTTTACCAAAACTTCGATACATTCAAAATATTTTTTTGTTAATTTATAATGAACTATTCGCCCATCGGTCGATAAGCGACGGTAATTCATTGTAATATGTAAGATACTTAGGCTGAACTTGTCGACACATTAAAGTTAAAAATAATCAAGGAAATGTCAAAAACGAGTAATTCATTTATAATTTTGATATGACGTGTAAACGTAGACTATTATTGGTTTATTTTGTTGAATGTATTGAAACATACCTATATATAAATAATATATTGATATATTGATACCATAGATTTTTCAAGATCTCAACCTATTGTACCGCGTCAAATCAGTGTCAAAACTAAATTTTTCAACACTCCTGTGATTGGAATAGCCTATAGATGTAAATAGTTTACGAATCGGTTTAAAATTGATTATGATTTCTTTTTTTTTAATGTTCCATATTACTGTTATGTATTCAATATATTTATATTTCGTATACTATGTATTTCTTTTAAAAATAACTTAATTTTCATTTTTTATTTATCATATCAAGACAAACGTCCAATTCGAGTGTTTACGACCGTCTATAGATATGACCTTATAAATCTATAGATATTGCCTTAAGAAATGTAAACTATTAGATCATCCATTAAAGCGACAACTTACGCTCCTTTCAAACATATTTTACCACAAATACAATCTTCAGTAGTACCTTTGTTGACTATATTTTAGTAATGACTAATTTAAAATGCTCTTGTTCTTGATTCTTCTCAATGGAAACATTCAAAACTAGCGATAGCTCTATATTCAATTTAATCCTTTAACATGACAGCAGAAGATAAGGCAAATGCACTCATAATAGTCTACCAAAACAAAAGAATATTTAGAAATTTGTTGTAGAGTAGTGTGAAAAATCACACGTAAATTTATTGAAATTTGTTGCAGAGTAGTGTGACAAATCACACGTAAATTTATTGAATACTAGTGTCCGCCCGTGTGTTAAGTGGGGGGTGTTAAGTAACCTATATGCTATTTCAGATTATAATCCATATTTGCGCCACATTTCATTCAGATCCGTTCAGTCGTTCTTGCGTGATTGAGTTACAAACATCCATCCAACCAAACTCTCTCATTTATAATATTAGTAAGATTTAATTGAATGCTTAATCTATATACATTTGGTGAAAAAGTTTAGTAACAAAAAGGTTTTATACTTTAATTCAAAATAAAAATATATTCTTTATTTGAGCAATATAAAAACTACTAAGTGTCTTGCAGATTTGTTGACATTCGTGGCCAGGAATGTGTAAAAAGTGTATTTGAATACAGAATATTTTGATTTTGGCTTAGCGTGCAACTGCATGAAGCCTTATCTCCAAAGACTGTTCTCTTTCTTTTTTTTATATAGTCTACAAATCAGCAAAGCACTTTTTATCCACTTACTATCCACTACGTCAAGTGGGGTATCATTGAAAAGGCAGCTTAAGATTGCTTTTAACATTTCATGTTTGAAAACACCGCTCCGAGTTTTCGAAGTGGCTATACAATCCGAACAAATTAAAATCTGGTAGAAATCTGATCCCAAAGGGCCAGTGGATAGAAGACAACATTAAAGATGTTCAGAAAGTGATTCAGCTCCGGCAAGCAACGTTTACACGTGCCTTTTGAGTTTGTTCCTTCCGATCTCAGCTGTCAAGAAACCTACTGTGAGTAAACTGCATGTGTTGGGTAGGTTTTAAAATAGGCCAGAAGGCCTAATCACGATAACGCGGGTTATGTTTTTATAATTATATCTTATAAATAAAAACTGAGGTTCTAGGTATTCGTTTGAGAATACACTTTAACGCAATTTGATCGATTACTATGAAAATTAGCACTTTATCGTGAATCTCCTACTGATTTAAACATTTATACTAATATTATAGTTTATATGTTCTTTAACAGCCAAGTTCATGAACCGAATATTATGAAATTTCGGTATAAAGCAAGCTTGAACTCCATAAAATGAAAAGGCTACTTTTTATGCCTTTGGACGCGGATGCAACAACTAGTAGGCATAATGCCTCAAACTCATTGCTATATATTATAAAAATAACTTTTAGAAAAAAAATGAGACAGTACTTTTATTTGTTTTTCCCAAAAAAATACTAATTATTTTATAGTGAGCTAAACCTGGTGCTCAAGCCATCACCACAATTTTTTTATAAATGATTTCAATAACCATTAATTTCGATGTTCCATATCTCTCGAGCTTACAGTGAGGGGCTCGTTTTTATATATTATACTAGCTGAATCTACGGCCTTACCCGCGTAATTTTAAACACAAACTTCCAACCCCCGTTTTACCGAATTAGGGGTGGACTTTCGTAAAATCCATTCTAAGCGGATGTTTACACCCTATATGGAACCTATGTACTTAGCAAATTTCTAGTTCGTAGCTGTGATAGTTTTTGATATTTCGTGATTAGTGAGTTGTATTTTGCTTTTATATATATATATTAATAGGAAATATTATGCAGTTTGAGTTTATTAATTCGTAATCAAATACCTCTTTAATTAACCTTCTAAAAATTCATCATAGTATTTCTGTAAATAATTTACTAGTACGATTTTTAGTAATTTAACTTTAACAGATACTTCGGAAAACATAAAATTAAATTCGGACGTCAATGCGAGATCATACAAATAACTAACTTTGCTTTGCTTTAAATAAAATTTGCATAAATGATTGATTCCGTTAAAATGTTTTTTTTTATAACGCAGTTCTCGAATTTATACGTATCAATTTAATTTGGGATTGAATTGATTATATTATATTCTTCTATCTATGAGTACGTTGGTTATAATTGTGGACATTATTGAACTCTAGATACTTTTTTTAATTTATGTACATAATCATTAATTGTTAACCTCAAGGACTTAATACATATACATACAATTAAAAAATAGTTACTTTAGAATTATTTTCATAGAATACTTAATAAACATATACGAGGGTGCGTTTTTATGTTTGCGGAATGAGAAGGTTGGAGGGGGTTGATTAAGCTCTTTAGGCTCGTAACGTGTTCAGAGGCTCATAATTAGTACGCTCATAAATACGAGGTTTTATTGTTATTAGACAATTATTCTTTGAGCTATCGTGACATCTAACATAATCGGGAGTGAAAAGTGAAATATGGAAAATATCGAATATCGTGCCGTTGTAAAGTTCCTTACCAAACCAGGAAAATCAGTTCCCACCATACTGAATGAGATGTCATCGGTTTACGGCGACTCCAGGATTTTTCCTCGGCAAGAGTGTGTAAAAGTGGCAGAATTTATTTAAACAAGGAAATCACTTGTACAATATGAGGAAAAAGATAATTAGTTACAGTACAAATCATAACCGAGTGAATGTCATTTGTCAGGAAGAATAAACCAGCCCTCCTCTTACCAATGACCGCAATAGGGATTTCAGTTTTCTCATTGGTTCTCTTCATTTATAAAAATAATAATGACAGCTAACGGTAACTCTGGAGTTCGATCAAATTAACATCATCAATTGACTTTGAACAAAATCATCTTAATGTTAGTAGTTTTATTTATTGGTGCTCACAGCCGGTACATATTAGTGAAAGACTACAATAGCACAATGTTAGATAATCTAAACGATGAATACAGAGATATAAATTACATACATATATACATACATACATACATACATACATACATACATACATACATACATACATACCTAAGTATGATGTCTCTTAATATTGATTTACAAATTGGAAGTTACGTTGATATTAAATATTAGAAAATTTTGAAATACTATTATTGATTCCGACGTTTTTATTTTTATGTTAGTTTTAAGTATTGGTATTTTGATTTAATTTGTAATCCTTTTCACATAGTTAAGTTTTTAAATTGTAAACATACTTTCATGGCTATAATGTTTTTAGAACCACCTACGAGACAAGCTCTGAAACTAGTCTCGGAATCACAAGAATCAAATCATGTATCTTCGTAAGCAAATCTGTAGCGCAAATCGAACTCTTCAGTAGTTTTTAGCTTACTTCATACCGAAGAGCTCTTGGGATCTCGTGTTGCTATTTTTTAAAACACCAGAGGATTACATTACTTTTCAATATTAAAGGCTAGGTTTTCAGTTCTATTATAAAATATACCGCACGTATTTATACAATTCTTACTACTTGAATTTAAATGTAAACCGAGATCAATATAAATGTGGATTTAACCGAAAATCGCTAGTTTAACTCCGGAAAAGCATTTCAGAATTTCCATGTGCCATTTGTATTTTTCATCGTGAGGAAGTCTGCTGGCGTCGTCTGTGTTTCCTGAGCATTGCAGTTCGGATATCTTTGATCGCACCTTCTTTTATGCTACAGTAGAACTTACATTCATATATGATGGTGATGCTTGATGACAATCAAGCGAATTCAATGAAAAAATACGAGAATTAAAATCGAAAACATTTTTGTGTTTTGTAAAGAAGTAAATAAATAATTAATTTGTATTTGTAACATAACATTTTAAACCGATCTATTGGAAACTATGAGGTAACCACGAGGACAAAACAAAATCCCTGACCAAAACTTCCCTGCTGCCTGTTAAGCTTTGTGAACGCTTGAATTTTACGCGCAGGATGTTTAAACTTAATTGTAAATAATTCGTATGTGTTTTGTAACATTTTATGTTGTTTTTTAATAAACTGGCTGCTAGTCAAAACTTTATAGGAGTAAAATTTAATCAAAATTCTTTCCACGACGTCTTCCTCTTCTATGAAGTATAAATTTCCAAAAACAATTCCTCAGTCAAAGTCAAAAGCATTTTTTCAATATTGAACTGTTACACTTACATACGTATTGATAGCCTCTACCAGCGGTTCTGAAATTAATACCTCGGACCCGAGAAAAACCGGAGAAAGAAACTCAGAGGGATTTTTTTTAAATACGTGAGCCAAGTCGTTTTGTCATTACTTTTGTTACCTTAATTTGTTATTTTGTTTTACTTTTGTCGTGTGTAACATTTATTCATAAATGTCTTACTTACACTAGTTCTTGCTGGTTAATATTTTGAAAAATACATTAGTTGTAATAAAAATAAAAATTAAGTTAAGGCTGTTGCTTGTTGTTTTTTTTTGTGTATTCTCTGGTTGCCTAAAAATATATTTGATAAAAGACACGGATATACTTTTTTGTTGATTTTAAGGCAAGATATACAATATTGTACTATAAAGCTTTTTCTAATTCAAGGAGTAGAGACGTATGAAAAATAAATTATTGACATAATATCATTGGACCTTAAATAAAATCTATGATATTCTTTATGAAATCGTAAAAAAAAAATTATGTTGTTATCAAAAAGTAAAAATAAAGTTGATTCACATAAGTATATGTAGAATAATATTATAAATTAAGACACTCGTCAACCGTCGTGGCGGGAAAATTGATTTGACATATACATAATTTTATTGGGCGTCGTGTACAACATTTACAATACATTATTATAAAATTACAAAAGAAAACGTGAGAAGCATCGTTTTATTTCTGAGTTAAGCAAGTTCATTCAATAAATTCATTACCTGTAATTTTGGTACATCAAAATCACAAATTTAATTGAAGCCTGACAATAATCCTCCAACAAATATTTATCATCCCTCAAAAAAAAAAAACGTATTTACGTCCGTCTTAAATATTCTGCCACATGAAATAATATTAATTAAAGTTTAACAAATTATTAAACAATTAGTTATAACAATAATTTTATAAATTATAATGTAAAATAAATAGTTTCGGTTAAAATAATAATGTCATATGACATATGACATATTTTGTTATGTACAGACTACTTGAACAAAGTATATTATGACTTACTTCTAATAAATCGTTTGCTATTTTTAATTCTGTAATATTGAGTGAAAATATTCGGAATAGAAAATTAATTAATTTTCAATAATTCACTGTTTGCGGAGGATCTAATAGTATCTCAATTTTGGACGATATATAATTATTATTATTTTTAATATAATTTGAATAATAATACTAAATAATTTGATAATAATTTTTACTTATAGTGTGCCTCAAAATTATTTAAGGAATTACTAATATTCCTATTTTCCCCGCCTTTTAAGCTTATCCCTTGTATTGGGAGTAGAAATGGCAATAACCCAAGGGGTCAGGATCGATTCTATGACTTATTATATGACGTTTAATATAATTACAAAATATTCTTTTGTAATGAAAACAGTATACCTTTGAGTGTTAGTTAATGTATAAAAGTTATTCATTATCCTATATATGGCAGTTGGATAGTGGTTTGAGGCAGTAAGATGTGTGAAGGCAGCCATTCTCAAAGATTAGCCAACTGGTGTGAGGCTCAGCCGGACCAATTTACCGAAGAAGTAAAGATAAACAAACCTTAGATTTACGTTTTCCATGTGAATTATAGTTAATATACTCGTTATTAAGTCTAATTAATATATTCGTTCATCTAGTCGCTAGTTATAAGTCCACAGATGACGAGGTTCTGATTTTAAAATCAATGTCAGTCCAAAAAAAGGTATTGAGTTTTTCTATTGAAAAATTCTCAGTAACAGCTTGGAGTTTAGAAGTTTCGAGTGTGTTTCAACCTTACCTTACCTTGGTAATATTTCCGGTCGTATCGAATTTGCTGTCCCATCAGATTATGAGAGCGAAGTGACGAGAATATACCTGTGTTTGCGCACACATTAGCAGCCTGTAAATTTCCCACTGCTGAGCTAAGGCTTCCTCTCCCTCTGAGGAAAAGGTTTTGGAGCATATTCCACCACGCTGCTCCAATGCGGGTTGGTGGAATACACATGTGGCAGAATTTCGTTAAATTAGATACATGCAGGTTTCCTCACGATGTTTTCCTTCACCGCCGAGCACGAGATGAACAAATTAAGCACATGAAAATTCAGTGCTGCCTGCCTGGATTTGAACCCGAAATCATCGATTAAGATGCACGCATTCTAACCACTGGGCTATCTCGGCGCACATACTCGTGCACTATATTATGTCCCGCGTAGTCGACTACTATTTGATAAACACTTATTCGTAGTGCTGTTGCCTGTCCATCACCGGTATCAAAACCAAATAAATCTATTAGATATGTATTCAAAAACGTTTTCGTCCTAACGTCATTTAAGTGGATTTGTTTATACAAATTAATCCACCGCACAAATGATTTCCTACAGGTAATATATCAAATTATCCTTGAGATTGACAACACGAATACACTCAAGTTTCCCAATGTTATATAACTTTGAGACTTCAAGATAGCACACAAATATAGGTTAATTCGTCTATTTGGCTATAAATCTTGGTATGAGAACCAAAATGATATCAACTTCTATGACATTTTGACTTCAGCATTTTGATGTATATTTTAATAAAAGCCATTTAATTTAATCCTAAATAGTATTATAAAGATGAAATGTATGTATGCATGTATGTTACTCTTTCACGCAAAAACTAATGAATGGATTTTGATGAAACTTTACAACAATTAACTATAATTTACAAAGATATTTTGTGAATAATAGCTGACAACCAACCCCTAAAATGCGAGCCGCGGGCGAGAATTAGTTACCAATAGCATTTGTTGTACAACTTTTCTAATACTTGAATCGTATGTCGTTCCCTTTTTAATAGCGTTCGTCTGTATCTATGTAAAGATTTAAGTTTCGATTTTTAATTACGATACGTTATTACGTTACAATACTTCCTCACTAACTGACAAGCATTTACTTTTTATTTTATACTAGCGACCCACCCCGGCTTCGCACGCGTGCAATGCTGCCACTAAATATAGCACAGAATGTCTTACAACGTTCACAGTTTTTCAGTCGTTAGACAATACAAACCGCTATGTCTCTACGTTTTAAATCTGTAATGTCTTTGAAAATATTCATTTAAATTACATGCATATAGGGCCAAAAGGATTAATGCTGTATTGCTTAAATCGCTTCGAAAATAAGCCATTATTTCTCGTAAAAAGTCGAGGATAAAAAATAGTTATTGTGGGTTATCCCCAAGACACTATAGACACATACCATCGTGGACTTTTTGAAGACCGTTTTGAGGTGTTCATTATTTTGATCTATGTCGTAGGGTTAAGCCAGCATTTGCAATCTAAAAAGTGTGTTTATTTACGACATCACTTTGGAAACCTCTAAAATTTTCAGAATTATCTTGAATCAATATATCTATTTAAAAAAAACCGCAACAACATCCCTTGTGTAATTTTAAAGATCTAAACATTCATAGGGACAGACAGCGGTAAGCGAATTTGTTTTATACTGTGTGATAATATTAAGATTCGATTTTGATCATTCGCCTTGAGTCGAGTCGGCTGTTTACAATAATTGTCGCTTACAATCTCTGAAGAAGCTGTCTTACTCAGCGCGGTAATTTTGATTTTATTATATATTACTCGATTCATCTCTCGCACTAATTTAAAGTAACAAATAGTATCAATATAGGGTACGCAATGTAGTGCTTGGTTCTTTTCACTCATTTATTACTCGAATCTAATCTACAATATAGGTGAATTCTACCGATGAAGTGCCGCCCTTGCGCCCAGAAGATAGCGGATTTAAACCCGGACAAGGATCACTAAATTATCATTTGCGTTAATTTGCGTTTATAATAATTAATCTCGTGCTCGATTAGTTTGTTTTTTCTAATTAATCAATACTATATATAATTATAGTATTCATATATCAAAAGGACATAATATGTGTAGAGTAAGTCGGTTATATTTTATTTTTTATATCTTTTTCTCGTTATATTGAATATCTTATATAATTATAATACAAGTATTTGTATACACATACTTTATAAACAACTTTCTAATACTGTTAGTTTTTTATTAGCTTATGATTATTAAATTAATTTATTGAGATAAGTATCTTGCCTAAATATTAAAAATTTATAATTTAACATTTATATATATTAATGTAGCAGGTATAATTGAATAATGCATATTTATTATAATAATTATTTATTTCTTACCTTTAAAGTATGGCTCCGTAGCTCATAGCTCAGATTGGTCTATCAACTTCGCACTGCTGCAAAGGCTGTTACTGTATTATTGTTCCACTTCTTAGAGGTTGTACATATGCTGTATGGTTCGTCTGGCAGATAATAATATATTAAGGTATACAGTTGAGTTACGTGAGGTATAAACAATAATCCCGCTCCGTGATTGAAGACGCAGTGGCTCCACCACTGATCACGGAGCGGGAGATGGAGATGGCCCTCGGCCGCTTGAGGGCCAAGAACACGGCGCCGGGTTCGGACGGGGTTCCAGGGCGTGTTCTGTGCGACCCCCCCCCCACTTTCCATCACGTGGGGGAAGCGTGTAACGCGTTTTTCCGGCGAGAAAAAAAAAAGGTAAACAATAATTATATTCTACTTACCGTTGTAACAAAGCACAACTTACGGATTAAACTAACTAACTTTGTATATTCTATTTTTTTTTCTTTTATATTTGTATGTAATGTATTAATAAAATATTAACGTAAACAATAAATAATTTCAAATAATCCACAATGGAAGGATACGTGACCGCGTCGATCCACTGCCGGCGCACGCGCGACTTAAATAAACAGACACCTTGCGTTCCTTCCCCCGCGTCCCCCCGACCGATTATTAGCTAATGAAAATAAAAAATGCCATTAGCTAATAGATTCTAAAGCAAAGTTTTTAATATTACCACTATCTATAATGCATAATAATTATTTGTTTAAAATTTAAAAATCATATATTGTTATTGTATGTTTAATTATTATATTGAATATTATTTTATATTGTCACAGCCCGTCACAACCACATAGGGTACCATTGAAAATCAAACCCAACTTGGAAGCTGAATGGTACACCTTTAAGACACGTCAACTGTCATTGTCTTGTTGTTGTTGTTTTTTTTTTTTGTAGATTAACTTAGTAGTTATAATTAGTTAATATGTTTTTTATTTTTGTAGTTTTTCATTTATTTAATTTTTTATACTTTTTATAATTGTGTCGTGTCCTAATAAACATTTCTTTCTATCTATTAATATATAGATAAATGATTCATGTATTTAATTGATACGTAAGAAGCCACTTTGAAATCCTATTTGTAATTGTTCTACGTATTTTAAACATTTTATATTTCCATTCAACAACGAGTATATCGAGCTGCCTGAATGCATCAGGCCGGGATGTTTTGACGTGATCTGGTATCGGTTATATAGAAAAAATATACTTTTCAGTTTAGAAATATACACTAACAAATTTCAAAAATGAAACACATTTTGTTATTTACTGGTTTTATGACAGTTTGATCTATGGCTTTGTTCTCGTGTTAAACAATTTTGCATCTCGCCGGTTCTTTGTAGAATCTACATTCCGAACCGGTGATAGCTTTACGTTTAATACAGTTCTGTAAAGTGACGATTCAAACTCCTTGAGTAAACTATATTTTAATTGAAATAAATTTTGACATATCCAGATCGTGTTCTGCGATGAGTTTCGGATTGTTTCTTACAACATAACTGTATTGTTCTTTGATAGTAAAAAACTTCAACGTTTTTTTAAGTTTAATATATTAACTTAAAATTAACATATTAAACATTCTTAAAGACATATTACTTACCGCATTGATATGCATTGTTAAGTCTATTGATTTTTTTTTTTTTAAATTAATAAATAGCATAACATAAAACATACATGAGTAAAACCTATTTATTTTTATTTCAAGTAAATTTCTTAATAAAAACAGCGTTCGATGTAAATGTTACAAAGGATTACCAATAGATGGCGCTGATTGATAATGTCACCATTCTGAATCGCACTGGCACTACTGGTTACTAGTGTAGTATACACAAATCTCTAATAAAAAAAAGAAAAAAAATTAGTAATAGATTTATATTTTATATGATATGACATGATGAATATATATTATCTGTGTATTTATGTATCTGTTATCTCGAGTGACACAAATCGCGGAAAACGCGGGAAAATAAGTTTTTTAAAAATTGGCGCGCGGTAAAGACGGTGTTTGTGCACAGCGAGCGGATATTTAAATATAATATCTATGTAATGTAACTTGTAAACCGACCTTACATGTGTACATTATAACTAGGTTTAAAGTAACTCGTATTATGATACTATAAAACGAATTATTCACTCCTTAATAATTAATATTAGAAAAAAATATATTATTAATGGTGTCCGGGTGTATTTTAACAAATCTAATTTCTACCGAGTACCGACATTATTTTTTTTTAAATCGATATCACTGAGACAGCACGATACAAAAATTTAAAAAACACGACTACTTAATTCAAATCACAAAAAAAAATCCAATTAACTTATCGTGCCAAATATTCCAGAAAGAGAAAAGATCAGAATATCAGTCCTTTCAATACATCGAAAAATCCTCGCATCTCCAATACGAGTAGCCGTTAGGCGTATAGGCGTTCCATCGATCGTATCTCAAACCTATGAAAAATACCTCCTGGGCATCCAATCTTTCATTAGCAGTTATCTTTTCCCTCGAGACTTAATCTCGTTTCAGATGAAAACCCTTCAATGAAGTCATAACAGAAATTGTATATTGTAGATTATCTTCGTCTGATTATGACTAAGCTCTATTATTAACAGACATTGCACAAAATTACATAATTTAATAATATATTAACATTATACATTCTTCATATTTTAGTTTTAATACGGATAGATGGGCTTTTGATCTCCTTGATTTCGGAAAGAACCACGATTTTTTAAACACTAAATAGTATAGGATGGTCTTCCTCTTATGGATCCTCTAAAACCGTTCTGACAGTTCGAGTATAGGGGCGTAAATGCGACTCTCCTCAAGAAAAAACAGATCAGTTCCGTCCCATTACCAATGTTGTTATGACATCGCTTTCCAAACGATGACATTTTCTTAAAATAATACCAATCTCCTACTTCCCGATGCTAGAATGTCGCATTGAGTCGCTCGCATGGTCCACTCTATTTAAAAAAAGTATCAAATAAAAATGCTTTTAAAAATTCCACTTTTTACATTGTGACGGCTTGTATATTTCCCACTACTGGGCTAAGGCCTCCTCTCCATTTGAGGAGAAGGTTTATTTATTTGATTATTTTAGTACATATTACTTACTACTAAATAACAGAATATTACATTTTTAATTTTATAATAATTATTATTTCATAAGATTAGTCAATATCTCAAACAATTGTGGTATTGGAAATTCTCCAGATAAATAAATCCTGTCCTACGAGGGAGACTATAAAATAACATGTTATAAAATAAAAAGAAACAATACTGCACCCTTCCCTTCAATTCTCTTCCATGGGACGGTATCGGCTCGTTGGTTTTATAAAAACCGTTCAAATCAAATCAAATCAAATGTGTTCTATTCAAGTAAACTACAACTTTACAATTTTTGAATCGTCAAAAATGATTTATTGTAAAACATTAACATTGTTCCAAAAACAGCCTCTAACGAGTAGAAATGGCACGAAAATATCCAGATTTACAATGATGTTATTCATAATTGTTCATTCAGACCTGTGGCGGAACCCGAGCCTAAATCTAGGCAGTTCAGTAACAACTAACAGATAAGAAAACGATAACAGAATCAAATCTATAGCTTCCCCGATTACGATTCATGCTTTTTGATTTGACAGACTTTATAATAAAAGATCACACTATCGGACTTCATGAGTTGTTTAAGAGTTTTGTGTTTTTCTAAAATTACTTTCGACACAAATATTATACGGTTTTATGATGAAATTCTAGACGAATTTACGTTGAAAATAAAAATAAAACAACCAAACAGAAGCTCGTACAAGTAGTTTCCTCTTAAATCATTGCTGCAAGACAGACAAACGGACCGCAAACATTTTTATTTCCGTACTAAAACCATGGCGATACAGGAGTTACTTTAAAAGATTGCCTGCCTTTATATTTGGTATTTCGTGCCTTCACAGGCAATATAACGGGGTACGTAACTCGCAAACGGCCGTCGATCCACCGCAAGCACTCGAATCCGAAATATACATCTTTTCTGAATTGGTTCTACAAAGATGATTGTAGTTTACTGCTAATTTTGTAATAAAACTATAAAGATAAATCACAAAAGCACAAAAAAATATCCGATTGTGTTGACACTTTTATTTAAATATATCTTAATGATTTAAGAAAATAAAATAAGTACAATCAAAAGTAATGCTGTTTAATGAGATTAAGTTCATTCTATTAATTTAGTCGGATAATTAGTTTCCCTTCTAAATTATAGACGCCTTAGACCAACGCCATTTCAGCTAGATAAAAAAATAATCAAGTACACTGAAATAAAATAACAATAATTCTTTTACTTGGAACTGTACTTGGTTGTAGGGCTTTGTATTGAGTTTCGGTTTTAAAGGTGAGTGAGCCAGTGTACAGGCACACAAGGGAGATAACATCATAGCTCCCAAACTTGGTAGCTAGTATTGCTGTGATGTAAGGAACCGTTGTTAATTCTTACAGCGCCAATATCTATGAGCGGTGGTGACCCCTTAACATTAGGTGATCTTTTAGCTCGTCCACCTATCTGTAACATAAAAAAAAAATCAAATTAAACATACATACACCCAAGGCTCGGACAAGATCTCGGTGGAGATTCAAGTAAATGAAAACTGCAACAAAACGTAAACAAACAAAGCAAGTACGTTTTTGATTTTTTTGGTAATATTTTCTTTGAAACATTTGTATAGCTTTGCATTATCTTACCAAACTTTAATGTCCGTTATATAATAATAATGAATATCCTTCCATTTAATAGTAAACCGGCTCAACTCTTACCACGTGCAAAAATGTTTTTGTTACACAATTGTTTTGAAAATCTGACAAAATAAAATGGTGAGTTCTATTATATTCCGAGTATTTGTTTAGTTTTTAAAAAGCGACGACTTATCTTAGAATTGTTATATCTACACGAAGTTATTGTTAGATTTTGTATAGCCTATTACAATCAAAGATAGTGTAGAGATGAACAAACTTTAGATTGACATACACTATGCGATTTGCTAATAGGTTTGCTATATTTTGCTTGATTAATACATCTTGTTTACATTCAAAACTATTCCATTTAAGAGACACGGCCCAGGGGTTACAAGAAGTGAATTTTAACTGTTTATTGTAAGTGAGTGAGTTTATTGAGCACCACGAAACTCAACGCATGTCCTTAATTTTTATATGTAATACGAACTAAGCTTTGCTCAAGCCCGTAGGTACAACTCACCAAGTATTCTACCGATAAGTAGCAATACTTCGCACTGTTGTGTTCTGGTTTGAAGGGTGGGAGGTCCAGCGTAACTACAGGCACAAGGGACTCTTCTTAGTAAATATAATATATCAATATAATATAAAAAAAATCATTTTCAGATCCGAGGTTTTTATTTCCGAACCAATCACTTCATCAAAAAATAGGTATTTTTATATTTTGATATGAGGTTCTCTTATGACGTATTTTTTTTTTATTTTGACACTTTGATCTTAGCCATAAGGCCGAGAAGCGAATTAAAAAATATATATATTTTGACATGAGGTTATTTTATGACATATATATTTTATTTCTTTGACCCGAGGTTCTCTTATGACGTCATGCCACACCACTGCAGAAGGTATATCCGCGGCGGATTGCACTTACGTACATATTTCCTTACTAAAGTTTTGTTATTTAATTTTTCTTTTATTTATTTTACTTTCATTCTATATAAAAAGTTGTCGTTTGCGGCTTTCCTCGCTTGTTTTAGAAGTTGCTTGTCATCTCGCTTCATACCAAATTCCATCAATTCCGGTTCAGTGGTTTGGCCGTGAAAGCGTAACAGATATACAGACAGCTGTCTGTCTATCTGTCAGATATAGTTATTTTCGTATTTATAATATGAATATGTATTGTTTTCAATAACAAATTTCAATATCGACGTCACAGAAGGACGTTCCATGTGTCAAAGTTTTACTATTATTTTTATATTAAAATAAAACGGAACACATATCATACAGTATATTTATTTTTACAAATCACATTTATACATTAATACATTTTAACTTAATAATACAATGAACATTATGATCAGTACAATAATCTTACCTTAAATTACTTTCGCCATTAAAGCCCCAAACGAACTGAGAGCTAATCTATTCACACAGTGCTTTTAAAAGCTGTAACCCTTCTTACATTTACAATTTATTTGTCTACCCGCCTTGCTGATTTTCTCACATTTTAATAAATATAGTCAAATCATGACCATATTTATGTACAACATATATTACTTATTTTAAATAGCTTACAACTCGTCCATCCTGACAAACTTCTCACGTCCTC